>NC_141681.1:53056566-54256566 GCF_028749965.1 Puma concolor | reverse complement strand
AGGCTGAGGTTCAGGCCCCTCTGAGCCAAGACCACCAAGAGGAGGAAGAGGAGGAGGAGGCACTGGAGGAAGATGAGCTCCCCTTCACCATCATCCCTAACCCACTGGCCAGGAGGGAGGTGGCTGGAGGTGGCTCCAGTGAGGAGGAAAGTGGTGAGGACACTGGTAAGTGATCTGGCCAGGTGGGGGCAGGGAGGAACAGGGTCAGCTGGCTTCACCGCTGCTCTCCTGTCCCCACAGGCCTGCAGGGTGACCGGGAGTACGGGAACTACCAGCCGGGGTCTCTGTGTGGCTACTGCTCTTTCTGCAATGTGAGTCCCCAGCCCAGGTCCAATCCAGGCTGTCCCTGGAATTCGTCCCTGGGCTCTAAGGTGGTGCCTTGGGACTGCTCTGAGCAAAGGAGGGGCAGGGGCAGGGGCAGTGCCAGAGCAAGACGCTTCTGGGGCCATGTAGGGGACAGACTGGAGGCCAGGAGCTGGGGAGGAGGCTGGGGCATTGGTCTAGGAAAAAGAGAGTGAGGTCTGAGCTGTACCTGCAGATATGGGGACAGAGGGGAGGGTCCATAGGGTGGAAGGGGCAGGTGGAATGGGGCGGGGGACTGGCAGGCTGTAAGGAGAATAGGGAGAAGGGACGAAGAAAACACCCGCACGTCTAGCCCACAGTGACAGAGGGATGTGGTGTCGCCCTGCAACAGGGGAAGCAAGGGGGAAGGAAAGTGGGTTGGAGGCAAGATGCTGAGCGGGGGAGGGGGGCAGAGGTAATGAACCGTCAGGAGTTGGGGACCTGTCCAGGGGGCGGGGTGGAGGACTGGCGGGTGGCTCCCACAAGGGGTTAGGGTTTCCTTCTAAACCAGAATCCTCCCGTCCCCAGAGATGTACTGAATGTGAGAATTGTCACTGTGACGAGGAGAACATGGGAGAGCACTGCGACCAGTGCCAGGTGACACGTTCCCCGGACCCAGGTTCCACCAAGTCCCAGGATGCCCGGGAACCCCCTGGGCACCCACAGTCCCAAACCCTAGCCTCTGTCCTCAAACTGACCCAACCCCCTATCCCTGATGCCGCCTCAACGCCGCACTCCATTCCGCCTCTGACCTTAACCTCTGCCTCAGGCCCCTGTACGGCACCCGCCCCCAACCTGGCTCCGCCCCTGATCTCGTCTTAAACTTCTCTCTCCCCATCCCCGCCCCCAGCACTGCCAGTTCTGCTACCTCTGCCCGCTGGTTTGCGAAACGGTCTGCACTCCAGGTGAGCGCGGGCGAAGCCCAGCGTGGCAAACTCCGTGGAGGCGGAGCCAAACCCCGCAGGCGGGCTCGGGAGGTTTGGGGCGGGGCCAGGCGCGGAGGCGTGGCCAAGGCTGGAAGTCTACGGGTGGAGCGGGGCGCGCGCGGAGGGGCGGGACCTGGGCCGAGGGAGGGTTTGGGACTGATGCTGAGGCCCAGTAGGGAAGGGGTAGAGGCTTCAAGGGTGGGCCTAGAAACGAATGGGCGGGGCCAAAGCAGGTAGACTTGGAAGGACCCGGGCTCCGGGAGAATGGGAACGCCCAGAGCAAGGAGGAAGGAGCGGGACCTTGAAAGGAGTCCCAATAGAAGGAATTCAATTGAGGGAAGGAATTAGGGAAAAGGGGGCGGAGCTAGTCGTGATTCCGGATTCGGTGAATAAGTGGCCCCCTAATTTCACCCGTGGGGTTCCCCTTCAAGCCTCTTCTCTCTTCTCCCGCAGGAAGCTACGTCGACTATTTCTCCTCCTCCCTGTACCAGTAAGTGGGGGGGGGGGGGGGTGCAATTTAAGGGCCCTGTTTAGAAAGGCACTGACCCCTGAGTTATGGACTACCCTGGGACTCCATTTCCCTGTCGGTAAAATGGGCAGATTAGCGATCTCTAGCTAAGTGCCTGGGGTGAGCTTTGAACACTTCGGCTGTCTAACCCCTGCACCCCCCTCGCCAGAGCCCTGGCGGACATGCTGGAAACTCCGGAACCCTGACCCGGCGGCGCGGCTGCGGCGCAGACGCACCTCCCTCGCCCTCCAACCCCTGCCCACGAGCCATATTTATTGAACTGAATATGAATAAACATGTTCCCCGAAACCTCATTGTCAGGCGTGGGGTCTGGATTCTCAGGGCACCAGGGAGCGCGCGGGGGGGCACTGGGAACTGAGGAGTCTGAGGGAGTCTGAGGCCACTCCCTGTGGCCTCCTGGGTTCTTGAGGAGGTTGGTTCCCTAAGGTCCTGGCAAATAAATCAGTCAACACGGGAGCTTTTTGAAACAGTTCTCTTTACCCGTGATCACTGAGTGACGCCTGGGGCAGGGAGGCCGACCAAGAGTCTCGGGCGAGGGCTCCCCCACCTTCCTCCCTCCCCCCACGCCACGTCGCCCAGTGGCATCGTGGAAAGAGGATTCTCCCATGCAAACCCCGGAGCCGGAGGGGAACCGGGAGCGCAGTTCTGCACCCCCTACCCCCGGGGCACGGACACGGCCACAGCACGGGGGGCGGAGAGGCCCCGGGGACACGAGACACTGGGGAGGAAGAGGGGACTCCGCCCGCAGCTGACCCCAGACACCGGCGACCTGACCCGGCGGGGCGGGGATGAGTGGCACGTGGGGCGAGGCTTGTAGCAGCGAGTCCCCCCTCCCCTCCTTTCGGACGAAGAAGGAAGACTTGGGCCCCGCGACGGGGAAGGAAAAAGGGGAGCGGGCAGCCTCTCCTAGCATGCGGCCCGGGAGGGAAGCCCCGCTCCCTTCCCGCGGGGAAAGGGCCCCCATCTCCCATCGGAAACTGATCAATAAATTACAAAGTAGAGAAAAGGGAGGCGGAAGTTTGGGGCGGGATTTCTTCCCGCCCTCTTCTTTCCCCCTCTCAGTCCAGTTCGTGTGGTTTGGTCCAGGCCCAGTCCTTTTGAGAGGCGGGGACGCGCACTCCCCGCTTGTCTGTACAGATGGTCCGGTCCGCGGCGCGAGCTCCCCCGCCCGCTCTCCCCGGCGAGACCATACTCTGGGCAGGAGGGGGAACAGCCCAGCCTCTGGAAGATTCTTCCGTCCGAGGGAGGTCACCTGCATTGACGCCGGGGCAGTACGTGGAGCAGTGAAGATCCATTGTGCCGCCCCGGACCCCCAAGATCGCCCTGTACAGTCCTCACCTGGAGGCCTACACTAGCAGGAATAGGTCCGGACCGAAACGCCGTCTGCCCGGGAACTCCCAGAAGTCTGGCCTGGAAGGAGAGCAGGGGGTGTGTTCAGTCTGGTGCGCGTGTCAACCACACACACAAACACAGACGCACGCACGCACAGAGCAGGGTTTCTCTGATCCTCAAACTCAAGCGTCCTCTCTTGGATTTTCCCCTCCCGAAATAACACCGAACGCCTGGCTCCACGCCGGTTTCCCTCCCTCTCCCCCAGCGCCAAGCCCCCCCCCCACCCCGCCCCCCGCAGCCTTGGATTCATCTAGGGTGCCCCGGGTGACAGCGGGCGAATTCATTTCCCACTCTGGAAAGGGGGTGCGGGAGTAATCCATTCCACACCCCGAGGTGTGGCATACTGAGCAATCCATTTTTCTTGGATGGGGGAGAAGGGACTAGGCCATTTCGGAACCCGGAGGGAGGCTTCTGGAATGTAGAGTTGGTCCTCTTCCCACACCGAGAGAGAGAAAGGGGAAGGGAGGAGGGGCTGCCGCATTTGGGAGCCGCCCACCTTCCGGCTGCAGCTTGCGGAGAGGGAGCCCCGGAGATCCCAAGGCCCCTGCTGCGGCCGAACGAAAGTTGGGGGGCAACATCTCAGCTGAATCGGGGGTTACGCCTCGGAGGTCCTTCTCTCGGAACATCTTCCGCCAGGATGGGGAGCGGCTGAAGGACTTGGCGCTGTCCTAGGTATAGGGGCCAGACAGAGGGTGAGGGACGAGAGCCGGGGTCTGAGTCAGCCGCTTCCTTTGACGCCAGCCCTCTCGGATTTCATCTCTCCTTTAACCCCGCCCCTGCCCTAGTCCCGCCTCCAACCGCGTCCCGCCGCAAAGTCAAGCCCCACCCCTTCGGCTCAGACCCCAGAGGTGCCGCTAGGAGCTGAGACCCCTCGGCGGCGGCCGCGCCCACCTCGTCCAGCCGCCTGTCTGTGCCCAAGGAGATGAGGTTGCTGAATTCCTTCTCCAGGAGCTGCCGGGCCTGGGGACGAGAGGTGAAGGGAGGGTTGCAGCGTGCAGTCTGCGAGGTGGGGATGCCCAGGGTGGCCCAGGGTGGCCCGAGCGGTAGCTCACCTGCGCATTCTGCGTGGGGATCTGCAGGAGCAAGGCCAGGTCGGAGTAGTCGAAGGTCTCGTCCAGGGCGAGAAGCGCCCCGTGCACCCCGCTCTCCGTGAGGTTCGTGGCGAATTCCTTCAGTCCCAGTCCGGACACCCAACCCATGACCCGCTCATTGGACCACACCATCACGTCTGGGACAGAAGGGACTGTCAGCTGCTAGCTGGTCCAATTACCCCCATTTCCTCATCCTGGCCACGCCCCCATGCTGGCTCCACCCCCTCACCAAAGGCCCCTGCTCCTGCCTTCCCAGTCCCCCGCCTCCCCTAATCATACCTCCTCCCTTACCCGTTCCCAAATCCTCCACCTGGCTGCCAGGGAGACCTTTACACTCCTGCTCACCTCGGATCTGGGTCTGACTCTCTTCCCGCCTCCGCTCCAAGTCCTTCCGGTCGTAATTGAGCCGTTTCAGGCACATGATCCCATAATGCAGACTCACCCTGAGCAATAGGGAAAGTGGGGTCACAGATGAGCCTGGACAACCCCAATGGCTGCTGTTTCTTCCCTCCCCATTGGCTGCGGTCTTCTGGGAAAGGCTGGGGAGTTGTTCCACAGGGTCAGTTTTATGGATTGCTGACCTTCCCAGGAGTTGGGGTGTTTCCAACAGGCAGGGCCTATTGGTTCCCCTGGGCAGGGTATGGGGTCAACTAGCTAACTAAGCTTTTCGAGGACGTGGACTTTTCCTAGTGAACTATCTTATTTGTGGAAAGGGCACGGAAGTCAGGATTTCCTGAGAACCCAGGCTAAAGGGCCAAGGATAGTCCAAGGAATGTCCCTTCACCAGTCCCATTGGCCAAAGACTCTGGGAGTGAGGCTCCCCCCTGGGCTGTCCCCATTGGCCGGGCAGCCCCCACCTGTGGAAGCTGTCCACCATCTTGAGTTGACCCCGGAGCTCCTTCTTGTTAAGATGATCCAACATGCGGGCATCCACCAGCGACTCCATGAAGTAGCTTCGGTATTGGGGCAGGCCCAGGCTGGGCAGCCAGTCGTTGCCCACCCACTCGTGGTTCATGTCACCATATGCCAGGATCTGGGGCCGTGGGCAGGTGGGGGAGGGGTCAGGCCCTCTGACCCCTTCCCATGTGTGTATGAAAGGGTGCACCCCAGCCCCCGACCCAAGGTTGTTCTTTTTCCACCCCACATGAGGACAATGGTCATTCTCTGCTCAGGACAATGGACCAATCCAGTTGTCTCTTACTCCTTCGGAATGACAGAATAGACCCTTGCCTACTCAAGAGTAGGGGCCGTGGAGCCGCAGCATCACCATCACCTGTGCACTTTCTGGAACTGGAGAATCTCAGACCCCACCCCAAGGCTACTGAATCAGAATCTGCATTCTCACAAGATCCTCGGGCACCTGAACAGCACGGTGTGCGAAGCACTAGGCTAGCACTGTCCCAGCTTAGAACAATGGATTAGTCCAACATCACTACTCCCCCCAAGTCAGGACCACGGATTCTTCCCACAACAAACGATAATGGATCTATCCATCACTCCGGCACTGTCCAAAAATATTAATGCTATATCTGGCCCAGGACAATATTCTGAATCAGCCCAAAGTCCTGCACTCCCTGTAGCATAAGGAAACAATCAATACCTCCCCCTGACTGGAGGCAAAGACCCCAGTCTAACCTAGGTCAGGGGAGTTCAAGCCTTCCCCTTCTTGAGAACCAAGTGTAGCTCCTCCTCCTCCTCCTCCCCAACTTGAGGCCTGACCTGCCGCCTCCCCAAAATGCTTTCCCTTTTGCCCCAGTACACGGACCGGTCCCACTCCCTCCCAGCCATAGAGAACACGGACTGCTCGATGTCTCCCTCTAGTTACAGCAGTGGAACAGCCCTGGACCCCCGCAACTCACGATAATGGAATGGCCCATGCCCCACGCTAACAATGGAAAAGTCCAGACTCTTACACCGGACCCCCAACAAGCCACAACTAGACGGTCCAAAGCCCAGCTCAGTGCAGCGCCCCCCCCGCGGTGGTGATGGAACGCTGCGGCCAGGGTGGGGGTGGGGCTTGGGAAAAGAGGGGTGTGCATGCAGCGTGCACAGCCTGTTCATGCGTCCACGTCCCGCCCCACGCCCCCTACCTGCTCCCAGCTGATCTCCTTGGTCTCCTGACCCGTTAGTGGGAAGAGGGGAGAGAAGGGGTGGGTTAAGGGGCAGGCGGACGGCGGAGGGAGGGAGGGACGAACAGACAGACGAAGGGACAGAGATTCGCCCCCCCACCCCTCCCCAGGGACAGTTAGTGCCACCCCCAAGGTCGCCGGCAGGGGGCACTCACAGGCTTGGTCGTTGCCGTAAGGGACTCCATCTCCTCGTGTGTCATCCACACGTTTCCTGTGGACTGAGGGACAAGGGGTGTTACGGAGGTTGAGAGAGGGCTCGTGGATAGGGGAGGGGAACGGGGTAGTATTCCTAGAGGCCCAGGCCAGATCCATTTATATACATGCTGCTTTCTGCCTCAGAAAGGACAGTCACTGCTCTGGGTCAGGCACCGGAGGAGAAAACAAATGATCATTTATTGAGCACCTACTGTGTACCAGGCAAAAGAACATGGGCTTTGGGGGCGCCTGGGTGGCTCAGTCTCTTAAGCGCCTGACTTTGTTGCAGGTCACGATCTCGCGGGTTTTGAGTTCGAGCCCTGCATCGGGCTCTCTGCTGCCAGCACAGAGCCTGCTTCGGATCTCTGTCCACCCGCCTCTCTCTCTGGCTCTTACCCGCTTGTGCTGTCTCTGTCTCTCTCAAAAACAATAAATAAACTGAAGAAGAAGAAGAAGAAGAAGAAGAAGAAGAAGAAGAAGAAGAAGAAGAAAGGCTCCGGGGTCCGACAAATTTAGGTAAATTGCTGGTATTTTGCTGTGTGGTTCTGGGCACAGCGTCACCTCTCTGACCTCACACAGATGGGTTCACAATGAGGTGGCAGATACAGCAATGGGACAAAAGTTTGGAGCGGGGAGGGGGGGTGATATGGGGATGGGTAGTCACATTTATTGGCCACCTGCACCCAGCAACCCCACGGGTTAGGAATTCATACACTGATTCAAAAACATTTATGTAGCTCCTCACGAGTGCACAGTTGGTAGGGTCTGGGATGCACGAGGGGAAATTTGAAAATAGACTGAATAGATGACTTTGATGATAATGGTAACGTCCTTGGATATGAGGGCACGGTGGCTACATAGGCGAATGTTCTTATTGTTAGCAGGTGCCCTGCAGAAGTAATTTTTCAAGCTAACCAGTAATGACGTCCGCAAATTACATTCAAGGGCTTTAGATAAACACGCGCGCGTGCGCGCGCACACACACACACACACACACACACACACACACACACACATAGCAAGCAGGGCAAGGAGTTAACAATTCCTGAATTAGTTTCTTCATGGATCAAAGGATAAATATTACAAGGCAATAAACACTAGGGAGGAAAATTAGGTGTTAATGTGTTGGGGTGATGGGGCGGGTGACCAGTTCGGTTGCTGGGTTAGGAAGGCCTCTTGGAAGTGGTGACATTTGAGGTGAGGCCTCAAGGATAAGAAGGAGAAACAGGATGGGGTGGGGGGTGGGGGGCGCGGGGGGTGGTGCTCCAGGAAAAGGAGCAGCATGTGCTAAGCCGGGGGGTGGGGGGTGGGGGGGGTGCTCATCAAGGGGTTTATAAGGAACCACATGAATTCGGCTTTTTCTCCAGGATGGGGTCCACTGTGTATAAGACAGACTGAGGTGTGGGGGTACAGGGAAGGCACGGAGACCTGAGGAGGAACACCTCCCCCACCCTCCACCCCACCCCACCCCCCATCCCACCCCTCGACCCCAGGGATCAAGGGGAGAGAGTCTGAGAGACCAGGCTGGAGTTAGCGAGCCCAGTATTGGCTAGTCTGAGGACAAGAGGCGGGGCCCTGAGGCGGCAAGGGCTGGGATTGGCCTCCGAACACTCACCGTGCGGGAGGAGGCGGGCGCTGAGGGCGAGGTGAGGGAGACCATTTCCTGGATGGCGAGGCGCAGCTTGAGCCGGTGCAGGGGGTTGCTGATGCCAATCTCCCGCTGGATCTCCGTGTCCGACAGGTTGGCCATGATGGCACCGCTCTTGACGTTGGCCCGGCAGGCGGCCACATACCATGCAGGCATGCCTACCCACAGCTGGGCCGGAGGAGGGGTGGGGCGGGGAGGGAATGAAGAGACAGCGCATGGAGAGGGAGACAATATGGGAGGAGAAACGGGAGACACAGGAGAGAAACAGAAAGAAAAGGAGAGGGGGGAGACAGAGAGGTGGGAAAGTTAGTGGTGAGAAGCAACAGAGACGGGGCAAGGCAAGCAGACAAGAGGGCGTCAGGGGGAGACACAGCAGGGGGAAAAAGGGGGAGAGTCAGAGGGTAACCCCCAGAGTCACAGGGGAAAGAGGGACGGGGAGAGACAGAGATGAGGAGAGACATACAGAGATGAGAGAGAGATGGGGAGAGAAAGAAGCCAATGACATTGGGAGGGAGACATGGGAAGAAATGTGGGGAATGACAAAAACACAGATGGAGAGCGAGACAGAAGAGAAGACACAGAGAATCCCATGCAGTCAGAGACATGGGGAGACACAGAGAGAGAAAGAGAGAGACCACAGGAGCGTAGGGCCGAGGTGGGCATGGCCAAAGGGGCAGGGGATGGGGGGAGAAGAAGGAGGAAGCTGTTTAGATCAACAGCGAGGCTGACCTCTCCCGGGGCCTCATCCCCCTCTGGCCTCCGTTCCCCCCCCCCCTTCGGGCTACGAGGAGGATGCGGGGTGGCGCTGGGCAGCACTCAATGGCAGGGCTGTCACAGTCACAGGAGTTGGGGATCAAGATCAGGGCATTTCTGGGCCCCAGTACCTCCAGCCAGGAGACCACGGTGGGCCCATCCCAAGCGGCGAAGGGCAGGCCCTGGCGGCAGGCCTCTTCCAGAAGTTCGTGCCTGGGGGACAGAGGCTTAGGGCAGGAGCTCTCAGGAGTAGAGACCCCCAGCCCTCCAGGATGGGCCCCTTTACCACAAATCCCCCCCCCAGCCCTTTTTTGTTATTTAATGGAACGCTTCGTGAATTTGCTTGTCATCCTTGCACAGGGGCCAAGCTATCTTCTCTGCATCGTTCCAGTGTTAGTATATGCGTTGCCAAAGTGAGCATCCAAAGCACTTTTTATGAAAGTAGAAAATTTGGAAGGAGGTTTTAAGAAAAAAAAAAAAAAAGTGAATCTCTGTAAGTGGTCTCCCCCAGTCCAATCAAGAAAGAAGAGGAAAAAAAATGATAAAAACTTGGGGGTTCCCAAGTTCTCAGGCAAGCAAATCCCCTTCCAGCATTTTCTTCTCGCATATGACCACCAGCCCTCCCCTCCCCCCCTCCCCCCCCCCCCCCCACGCATGCACTCACTTCCTCTTGTTCCTTCGGTCCTTGTCTCCTGGGCCTGTCAGCTTGGCTAGCCCCAGAGGATCCGTGGCCAGTGTCTCGTCTGAGGGTGTTCCTGCTGGAGGCAGGGAGGGGCCAGAGTTTGGAGAGTCTCAAGTGGGAAGGAGATTCTTTGATGTTGGGGGATGCTGAGAAGGATGCCAGGGAAGCAGAGGTCCCGAGGGAGTCGTAAATGAGGCCACAGAGAGGGAATGACAGAGCCAAGCAGGAACCAATTGCACCTCCCAGGCAGTGAATTGGGGACATCCCCAAAATGGGGATGTCTTCCCGGGGCTGGCCTTGGTAAGGTGGTAAATGTTTAACAACTAGCTCTCCAGGGAGGGAGCGGGTATTCCCCGATTTGTAGTGGTTGTCGGTTTCCATGGCGGAAAGAATCCCACAAATTTCAAGCTACCAAGGTAATGTCAAGCAGCTCACTAAATGCCTGCAAGTTGGCTTTCACAAGCCAGTACGAGCAGGCTTCAGCACACCATGTGCCTTGCCTTTAAGCGGTCTTCTCTCCTTCTCTACTAAAGAATAGGCTGGGTGCATGGGTGACCCAGTCAACTGAGTGCCCAACTCTTGATTTCAGCGTGGGTCATGATCTTGACGGTTCATGAGTTCGAGCCCCACATCAGACTCTGCACTGATGGTGTGGGGCCTGCTTGGGATTCTCTCCCTCCCTCTCTCTGCCCCTCTCCCTGCTCCTGCACGCTTTCTCTCAAAAGAAATAACCATTTTTAAAAAGAGGTAAATGAAATAAATTTGTTTAGCCTTCTCCCCACCAAGTCACACAGGCAGGGCTCAGAGTACCTTCTCCTTGTCCTTCCTCCTTCTTGCTACCTCTGCTAAGTCTGACCCCTTTCACATCCTAGACTCACATGAATGTCAAGTGAATTTGTGAAAAAGAAGATGGAAGGGAGGAACAAAGGAAGGTAGGAAAGAGGGGAGGGAGGGAGGAAGGAAGGAAAGAAGGAAGGAAGGAAGGAAGGAAGGAAGGAAGGAAGGAAGGAAGGAATAAAGAAAGGAAGAAAGGGAGAAAGGGCAAAAGGGAGAAAGGGAGAGAGAAAGGAAAACAGGGTTGGCATCAGAGTACTCACCCAGAGAAGAGCTGTCCCGGCCTGGTGGTCCCATTCGTCCCTTCTCCTTCTTGCCAAAGAGACGGCCTATGGATGACTTGATGCTCTTCTTCTTGGGGGCTTTGTGCAGGGAATCTGGGGTGCCTTCACTGGGTGAGCAGGACAGAGTAAGGGCCGACTCCATCTAGGATGTCTCCTCTTCTCCCAAGTCCTTGTCCATCCCCTGATACATCCTCCCAAGCAAGCCCCTCCCCATCCCATCCTTTGTCCCTGCTGACCTTCCCCGTGAAGGCCCCCCATCTTCCAGGGATCCTGCTTGCAGTGCCAAGGCCTGCGTCATTCTCTCAAGACGGGCAGAGCGGGGAGTGGGAGGTGGGGTGTCTCCTGGGATGGCTGGTCCCTCCCCTCGTGGAGCACCAGCTTCCTCCTTGGGGACATGATTCTGGGGACAGAAAAGCAGAGATCCTGAAATGAATTGGAGGGGTCATGTTGGGGGCTCTTCATTAGTTGGGATGTCTACTAGGGAGTGTCTGGAATGGCCTTGGTTCTGGGTACCATTTCTGAAGGTAGCCTGGATCAAGTAGGGGTGAGTTGCAGAAATATAACAGCAATGAGTCCCACTGGAGCTTGACCAGTGTTCATGTAGCCTAGCTTCTGGTGTCAGAAGTGGGATCTGCTCAGACTCAAGGAAAGCTAATAAGTTACTCATTCTGGAAGCTGGGAAACTGGGTTTAAGGCAGTAAAATAGGCCTAATAAACCTTATTCCTCCCCAAAGGTCAATTCTGATGATCTAATGGTAGTTCTCAAATGTATGTTTAGTCACAAAAAAAAAAAACCTTGTAGAAACTTAATGCATAAAACAGGTAAAAGCAGGCCAGATTTGACTAAAGTTCAAGTTAAGGTTCATAAACTCAGTAGCTCAGGCTTTATGCCCTTTAAGCTGGAACTTTTAGGAAGAGCTAAGGTTACTTTTGAAAATCACTGGTGTGAGGGGCTATTGTTGCTGTTTGTTGGGGAGCCCTGTATCTGACTTCCCCTGGCCACCCCACCAAATGAAGGATTTCAGAACACTCACAGCTTTGTCGGTGCCCTCGCGGGCAGGGCTAGGAGGTGCCAGACGGGGTGTTGAGTGGCCAGAGCTGGGAGGGGAGGGGCTGGCAAGGGTAGAGGTAGTGAGGGAGGGGGGCAGTGAGCAGCTACTGCGGTAGCGGCCCAGTGAGTCCAGGCCAGAGCCAGACACCCGGCTCTCCAGCTCCTCAGCCCTTTGTTCTGTTGTCTCCTTCTCCTCTTGGATGAGCCTGAGGAGGGAATGGGGGGAGAGTGCATGAGAGGACAGAGGCAGGCAATGGGGGACAGAGTCTGGGGATCCCAAAGGGCCAGGAAGGCTTGATGGGGCACAAAGAATTTCTGGGGAAAGCACAATGAGGTTAGAGGGTCTTGGGGTATTCATCATGGCCTCATGGGTTCAATGGGAGTCAAGGGATCATCATAGTTCCAGAGATCATGGAGCAATGGGGGACAACAGGATGATTAGGGTCTGCATCAAGGCTACCAGGATGATAAGCTCATGGTTCTGTAAAATCGTAAAGATTACAGAGCGGGAGGTCAAATTCCAAGGAGGAGAGAAAAAGAGCAAGATCATAATAAGATCAGAATAAGATCAAAGACTCTGAGGTCCACCTAGGATGTGGAAGTTCACGGAGTCATTTGGTATGTGAATCGATGCCTCAACTCAGAATGAATGACTTTGGATGGAAAGTGGTGGTCATGTTGATATATCTGCTGAGACCCGCGAAGAGTTGTTGTTAGAAAATTGCCAAGGGGTGCCTGGGTGGCTCAGTCGGTTAAGCAGCCGACTCCGGCTCAGGTCATGATCTCGCGGTCTGTGAGTTCAAGCCCCGCGTCGGGCTCTGTGCTGACAGCTCAGAGCCTGGAGCCTGTTTCAGATTCTGTGTCTCCCTCTTGCTGACCCTCCCCTGTTCATGCTCTGTCTCAAAAATAAATAAAAAATAAAAATAAAAAAAACGTTAAAAAAATTAAAAAAAAAAAAAAGAAAATTGCCAAATAGGGCAATTTCTGGGAAATGAGGGTAGACTTTATGGCAGTGGAGGATTTATAATAAATTGAGGATTCTTGTTATATTAGGTAAAAATTCTTGGTATCTTGAGTTGAGGTTCTTGAAGTATTAGGATGAGATTCTTGGTGTTTTGGATTGGAGACCTTGTGTTGTGTTGAGATTCTTGGGATACTGGGGGACTCTGGGCATTAGTTGTGTGAAGCCATGACCTCCATGGTGTATCAGAGGACTCTTGGTGTAGTGGCTTAAGAACTTTGGCATTTCAGGATGCAGTCTTTGGTGTATTGGGCAATTGTGAATACTGGATGGGGAATAGATAGAAAGATGATAGATGGATACACATATAGATAGATGGATAGATAAAACAATAGATAGATAGATAGATAGATAGATAAGAAGCACATAACATAGGAGACTTCTGGGTGTTTCCTGGGGTATCCTCGTTACTGGAGGGAGAGTTGGGCTGGGGGAGTTCCTTGAAGATAGTAGGACAGGAGATACGCTCAGACCTTCAGATCAGTCTCCAGAGCCAGAGGGGCTATGGGGTCAGCTCAGGCAGGGCAGAGAAAAACTGGGCCAGTGCTCACTTGATCTCCTTGTTAATGGCTTCCAGCTGCTCTTGAAGCATGATGGCCAGCGTCTGCACGTCGGCCTGTCCGCTGGGGGAAAGTAGCTCAGCTCCAAACATCCCCTCAGCCTCCTCTTCGTCTGAGCCATCCAGCTCCCCAGGGAACGGGGGTGGCATGGACCCCGCAGGGGCAGACCGCTCCCACTCCTGTCTCTGTGTGGGGACAGAAGGATGCCAGGTGGGTGGTGGCCAAAGTAGGTGCTGGGTCTTCCCTCACCTGTACTGATCTTGTCCACCCTCCATGACCCTGCCCATGTCCCCTGAAAATGACTGGCCACACCATGTGATCCCACCCGACTTTGTCTCTTGACAAGTCCCTTGCCTCGACCAACCATGACTCTATCCCGTCTCCTGATTCCACCATTTCCCTCGACCCAGCCCCCTTCCTTTCTTCACCTACACCCCCACTGTAGGATTCTATACCCTGCCCATCCCCCAGACCCCACCCCTCTCCCCACCTCATCATTCCTGTAAAGTTCTCACCAGGTAGCAGGATATCCACGTGAACAGATGTTCGGGCAAGTGGGGATGATGGAGTTGTGGGAGAAAAAAAAGACAGCATGGGTCCAGGAGACCCTGTTTCTAAGCCCAGCCCCCTCTCAGAGCCATTGGACGCCACCCCCTGCTCAGTCCAGGCCCCAGAGGTGGCTGCTGACCTTGGAGGACTCATCCTTGACCCCTGACCAGCGGCCCCTCTTGCCTGCCCGGCCACTGCCGGCCCCATAGGGGTCCAGGTGGGCACCAGAAGGTAATGTGGGTGCCTGGGAGTAACGAAGTTCCAGGGCACTACCGGGGAGAGACCTGTGGGCACGGAGATGGCAGTCAGAGACCAAGGGGTCAGGAAAAGGGAAGAGAGGTCAGGAGTCATGGGAAACGGCCTGGGGTCAGGGGACGGGGAGAGGGATCTGAAGTCAGAGGTCAGGAAAGGTCAGAAGTCATGAAGCCAGGCGTCAAAAATAACAGGAGTCAGCGGAAGCTTCGGGAGGACAGGGAGTGGGGGGTGGGGAAGACCCGGCCATCAGAAAGGTTGCGCTTGGCCAAGGGGGCTCCTGTGGGCAGAAGGACTGTTGTCACCTGGAGTAGGAGGATGGTGGCCTGCCCCGCAGCTGGTCGATCTCCATCTGCATCCGCTCCATCTCTGCCAAGAGCTGCTCCTGGTGGGAGAAAGTTGGAAGCACCGCGTCAGAATCTGCCCCATCCCCCGAGAAACAGCCTTCCCCTCCCAGCAATGCCCGCTCCGTGTCCCTGGTCCCAGGCATCCCCCCCACCCCCGGGGTCTTCCAGGCCCCTCCTTACCTTGTTGAGCAGCAGTTCGTCCTGAAGCTTCTTCATGTTGGCGATCTCCTCACTCAGTGAATTCTGTGGAGGACACGGGTGCAGTGAGGGGTGGAGCCTGAAACAGGCATGTCCTGGGGGCTGTAAGTGTCCAGGGACTGGCCGAAGGCAACCCCAGGGGAATGAGGTGGGCATGACTAGTGAGCTGGAGGGCATGGGGGTTGTGGGGCCAAAGATGCATCTGGGGAGGGGAATCCCTGGGAGCCCCAGAATTTGGCATCCTGCATCATGAAGATTCAAAGTTTGAGGGTGCCAAGGATCAGAGGCTTGGGGAAAAGCCAAGAACTCAGGCTCTGGGTGCCCCAGAATTCAGCCCTCGGGGTGTTTAGACCAGGTGAAAGAATGGTACCAGCCAGACCAGAGAAGTCTGTTGGATTCGAACTCGCAATGCCCAGGTTTGGGATCTCAACTAACATTACGGGGAAAGGTCTGGGGCCCCGGGATTCGGGCAAGAGGCGGTCCAGGATTCCAGGTTACTGGAGTCCTGGGTCGGGTCGGGGCACACCTTCTCCTCCAGCGCCCCCATGCGCTCCTTGAGGTGCAGCTGTAACCGTTCATTGGACTCGCTCAGCAATTTGTCCACTGTCTCTGACAGCCGCTTGTTGTGGTCATCGTTCATCTTCTCCCGCTGCCGGGCCTGCCCAAAAGTCGCCGGAAGGGGGTGATCAAGCCCACCCGGCCCAGAGCACCGCCCCTGCTCTCAGCTCCCGCCCCCGACTCTGCCCCCTCACCTCAGCTCCTCCCCCTGCCCTCCCCCCCCGCCCCCCCGCCGCTTCAAAGCCCCACCCTCTCCCGTCTTCCGCCTGCTCACCCGTTGCAGCTCCTGGTTCTTTTCCTCCAACTGGGCCTCCAGCTGCCGAAGCCGCTCCTCGAAATTCCCATGACGTTCCTCGGCCTAGTGGACGGAACCCCAAGGCTTGTGACTTTGCTCCGCGAG
Organism: Puma concolor; assembly: GCF_028749965.1. Classification (NCBI taxonomy): domain Eukaryota; kingdom Metazoa; phylum Chordata; class Mammalia; order Carnivora; family Felidae; genus Puma; species Puma concolor. The sequence continues at coordinate 54,240,825 of NC_141681.1, read as the reverse complement.
GACTCGTTTGGGCTCAAGGTCCCTCCTCCCCCAAGGCTGGATGCCAGGCCCCGCCCCCCGCGCTCCAGGCTCCTCCTTCGAAGGGCTACAGACTCCGCACTAGGATTCAGGCCCCGTCTTTTCCTCAGGATCTGTTCTGTCTCTTTTGCGTTCAGAGCCATCCTTTCAGTACAGACTAGAAAACACCCCCCACCAAACCTCCAGGCCCTGCCTGCATTCCAAGCTCCCTCACTTTCCTGGACCCCGGGCGCTGCCCCTTTCCCCAGAATCCCAGCTGCAAGTCTCCTACCCTACTAGACGGAAGACCCCGTCCTATCCCCAGACGCCACACCCCACACTCCCGCCCCTGGCCTCTCCTCACTTTGTTGAGCGCAGCCACACGCTGGGCCAGCTGGGCCTCTATCTCAGGCAAGGTCTCGGCCTTTTGCAGCGTCTGCTGAAGCTTCTGCTTGGCGTCGTCCAGCCACTCGGCTAGCTGACGGCTCTTCTCTTCACTCTGGGGGAGGACACGGATGGGGGACGGGGAGAGCGGGAGAAGCTAGGTCACACGGGCCACGGCCTCGCCCCCACAGCACCTCCCTGGCCACGCCCTCACCTGCCGGTACAGCGACTCCTTGCTGGCCAGCTCGTTCTCCAGCTTGTCATTGGCGTCGTGCAGCGACGTGGCCTCACGCTGGGCACTCAGGTAGCGCTTCTCCAGCGTCGTGATCCGCTCCTCCATATCCTCCCGCTGCGCAAGCGCCTGCGGAGGGGGCAAAAGTTCACGTGGACCACAGCTCCCAGAAAGCCCCGGGGGGTGGGGGGGGTGGGAGTGTAGGCTTAGAACCCCGGATCAGACACCCCAGGGCATCCTGGGAAATGAAGTCTCCCGTATCGGGGCGTCAGAATGATGGAACCACACCTGCCAAGAACTCCCAGGAATAGCCGACGGTAAGACCCCGACCGACCACCGGAGGGTTGAAATGGTGGTACCACGCTTTCCATGAGCTTCTAGGGCAGTACTGTCTGAGACCCTCCCCCTATGGATGACCTAAGGTCCATGGAAGGGAAGTCTTCACTCTTCTTGGCCCACTTCCCTCAAAAATCCAGGCCTTAGGGCGCCTGGCTGGTTCGGTCAGTAGAGCATGCAACCCTCGATCTGGTGGTCATGAGTTCAAGCCCCACACCGGGGGCAGAGCCTACTTAAAAAATAATAAACTACTTAAAAAAAAATCCAGGCCTTAGGTTTTCAGCAACTTCTAGCACAGCCTAGGCTTAGAACCACAGAGCAAGTGCCCTAGGGTCTCATAAAAAACAAAAGTCCCTTCCATGTAGGAGGCAGCATCTCCCAAGAGCCCCAGGGTCACACATGCTTAGAAAACCTAAGACGGTGCCCCAGGGTCTCATGGGAGATGGGCTTCCGTCTGGGAGCCCGTGAGGCGGGACCACACTTTCCAACAGGTCCCAGTGCCACCGAGGTTCAAAATCGGAGGCGAAAGTCCCAATGATGAAGAAAAAGGCTCACTCTCGTTTCTCATCAGATAACTTCCAGAATCCATACCCTACACTTCCCAGCAGTCCCAGGGGCATAGGACTTAGGCTCAAGGGGCCTCAGCCAGGATGGGGTGAAATGCAGACAAAGGAATTCAACTTAGAAGCACAGAGAATTTTCCAACGATAACCTAACTACGACCAGTCATTGAGCGCCTACCATGTATGTGTCATGTTCCAACCCTCTGGCAAGGGTCATAAATCCCATCGTACAGGTGAGGAAACTGAGGCTCAGAGAGGAGGAGAGTCCACACAGCTTGTGGACTGAATCCAGGCTGCACCATTCCTGAGCTCTGTGACTTTGGGCGAAGGGGGACGGGGAGGGTTAGGGGGAGGGAGGGACAGAGGGCAGCCCAGCAGGGGCTCCGGCCTCACCTCCTTGAGGTCGCGCTGGAGCTTGGCGTTAGCTTCCTCGGCCTTACCCAGCTCGCGGTGGGCGGTGCCCAGCTCCTCCTCCAGCTGGCTCATCTGGCGGCACAACACCGCCAGGCGCTCCCGCAGCTGGCACACCTCCGCACGCTGCCTCTCCAGGGCCTCCTCCAGCTCCGCTGTGCGCCGGTTCGAATCCCCGCCAGGACCAAGGCCGTTGGCAAGGGGCTGGAGTAGGGACAGTGAGAGAAAAAGGGACAGAACCCAGAGTGGGGGACACAGAGATAGAGAGAGGATATAAGGAGAAAGTTGACGGAGGGGAGGGGAATCAAAGACCAGTAAAGGTCCTGGAGGTCACAGAAGTTAGCTAGATGACTTGAATCAGAGGTCAAAGGCCAGAAAGGCTCTTAGGACTTCAGATGTCATAGAGACATTGAGGATCGCATCAAACATTAAACGGACCATCACAAAGTCAGGGGGCTGAGTGGAGGTCACGGGGATGGGGATCCTTGAAAAGCAAGGGGAGCGAGGTACTTGCATCTCTCACCTGCCCATCCCCCTCCTTGCCGGGCTCCTCCAGCCCCGACCGGCGCCTAGACAGCTGCTCTCGAAGGCTCAGGGTCTGGGAACGGGAAAGGGAGATCAGGATAAAGGGAGTCCTAGAGCCCCCAATTCTACTTCTCACTGGCTCTGGTCCTGCTGAGGCCATCCCAACTCCCAGTCTATCCTTGTGTCTCTCCTTGGCCGCCCAGCATGGAGTCCACCCTTACTCATCCCCCTAGCCTCCTTGTGGCCCTGTCCTCTACAGGCTTAACTTTCCCCGTCCAGCTATTTCCTCCGCAGTCAGTTCTTGCCCTTAGCCCCGAACCCACCCAATCAACTTCGCCCCATTGGTAGCCCCTTAGTCCCTCCTCCTTCTTGGCCACGCCCCCACCTCCTGATTGCTTAGCTCCAACTCCTCCTCCAGCACCGCCACCCGCTCCAGCGCCATCCGCAGCCGCTCCCGGACCTGGGGATGGGAACAGGACAGAGTGAGGTGGAGATCAGACCCAATCTAGGGCAGGCAGAAAACCCCTGGCACGGCCTGATGGGGCAACACGAGCATTACTCTATCTATGGTGTGTGTGCAGCTCCAGCCAGTTACCAAGGCAGCCCCACCCACTGGTAGCCCCCCCCCCAAATTAATTTTTCTGTTATCAGTCAAGTCCCAATCTGAAGTGGCATGTCCCAATCAATCTCAGGCAACATTCCTCCCATTTAGGACATCCCCAATCAATCACAGCCAGAATCTGTCCTATCCAGGGAAGCCCCAGCCAACCACAGCCTTTCGTTCTGCATCCTATTTTCATACCTTCTCATCCAGGGCCTTGTGATGCTCGAAGAGGGATTTTAGAGCCTTGAGCACCTCCACCTCGGAAGAGACCCCACCCGGGGACTGGGCCTGGCGCTTTACCACGGTCATGCGCAGTGACCTCTCGTGCCTGGACACCAGGCATTCCAGGTGTTCAAGGAGAAGCTACAGGGTTAGGTCACCGGGCCAAGGAAAAGAGGCAAGGGAAGAGAGGCAGAGTCAGGACAAGGGTGGTTCAGACAGGTGGGACGGACACACGGAGGAAGGGGTGGAGCCAAGCATAGGGGTAAAGGAGAGAGGTCGGGAAAAGAGAGAAGGATAGGAAAGGTCGGGGCATGGTCAAGGAAGGGGTAGTGCAGGAAGAGAGAGCCATTACGGAGATAGGGGAGAAAATATGAAGCAAGGAGGGGACCAGAGGAGACAGCCAGGCAGTGGTAGTAGGGAGGCAAGATGGGTAAAGAAAAGATGGGTCAGGCTGCAAACCCCCGTGGCCCCGCCCGCCCCGCTTAGGCCCCGCCCCCACACCCCGCCCCCTCACCCGCGTGTTGTTCCGCTCCGCCTTCAGCTCTGCAATCTCTTCCTCCCGCTCCAGCAGCTGCTCCCGACATAAGTTCAGCTCTTTCGTCAGAGCCGCAAACTCCTGTCCAGATGTGGGCAGGAACCGGACAATTAGATCAATCCTTTCCCCATGTCCCTCATTACATAGGACTGGAAGTTTGAAGGCCCCGCCCCTCCCTGCTAAATCCCTGCCCCTTTCCGCGGCTCAGGCCCCGCCCATCACCGGCAAGGTCTCCCCCCCCTCCTTTCTAGGCGCCAAGTCCCGCCCCTTCCGGACCGCCCCCTCCGCGCCTTCAGTGGTCGAGGTCCCGCCTCCCGCAAGCCCCGCCCCGGTGCCGCCCAGACCTGGGGCAGAGCGATGCTGAGCTGGCGCTGCAGCGAGTCCTTCTCGTGGCCCAGCTCGCGCAGCCGCAACTGTGCCGTAGCCAGCCCGTCCTGCGCCTCGCGCAGCGTCTCCAGCAGGCGCTCGCGCTCCGTGAGCATCGTGACCATAAGGCGCTCCAGCTCGCCGCCCGCCTCGTCCGGGCCCAGCGCCGAGCCCCGCCGGCCATCCTCGCTGATGGTGGGCATCACCTCGCACATCATGGCGGCGGTGCTGGCCTGCGGGAGTGGGGAGGGGGCAGGGAACAGAGACCGGCCTCGTCGAGAAACTGAGGCACGGCCATTCGGATACTACATGGTGGAAACTGAGGCGGGGCAACCCAGGCTTTGTACTGAAGAAACTGAGGTCCATCCATTCTGATCATGGCACAGGATAAACTGAAACCCATTGCTCTCACGAAATCAGGCCCAGCTACCTAGGTGAGAGCATCTGGGGAAACCGAGGCCAGACGCCATCAGGCACTGGCAGCAAATCTAGGACCAGTCTAGTCAGAGAAACCAAAGCCAGGTGACCCATTGCCTGAGTCAATATGGGAAAATCAGTCTCTCCCTGTTCTGACCCTGCTGGGGGCCGGCATTAACCCACTGCATGAGTGAGAAACCGGAAGCTCAAACGAGAACCATGCATTCAGGAGGCCAAGGAACTGGGGTCACAGAATTAGGTCAGTGGCACCGTATAAGGTCACAGGGATGTGACCTATACAGCCCAAATCCTGCCCTCAATTTTCCAGGTATCTGGATCCCAGCTCCAGAAGAATCTAAAAACCACTCCATTTGCTAGCCATCTCCCACAGCCTAGGAGTCCAAGATCCAGCTCCCTCCTACCTCAGGTCACAGGAGGCTAGGTCCCCAATTCCCTTCTTTCCCCTAGACCCAGGAGTCTGAGCCTCCAGCCGCTTCTTCCCCAATCCTGGGGGTCAGACAGGGACACAAGAATCTGAGCTTTCAGTCTCCAACCTCAGACCCAGAAATCCCAGCCTTCAGACCCCTCTTCCCCCAGAACCTAGGAGTCCAGGCCCCCAGGTCTCAGGAATCTAGGTGCATGAGCTGTGGGCGGAGATAAAGGGAGGTCTCCTGAGCCGCTCCCTCCACACACATCAGGTCAGACGGGTCCAGCTGGCCCGGTGGAAAGCAGAAGTGACTTTCGCTCTGTTCCCTCCTTTCCTTCTGTCCCTTCAGGCAGCAGCATAACCGGTTCTGAGAGTGGATAGTTCCCAGCCCCACCCAATGTGCAGACTATGTCCAAAACCTGGAACTGGGGTCTTGGACTCCAGTGAGAAGAGGAGGGGCTGAAGGGCCCTGGAACCTGGGAGAGGAGGCAGACAGTCGCCTTGGTCTTTGAAGAGGTACACCTGGGAATCTAGACACCGGCATGCCAGCACTCAGAGGCCAAACTCATGACAATGTTTATAAGGAGACCGGTCAAGACCAACATCGTGTCTAAAACCCAGAACCTACTCAGGAGATGCAAACAGGATGTTTTAGAGAAGCCGCTCCAGAACTTCAAATGCACTGAGAAGGAAATGAGATTTAGCAAGGCTGGATGTAGAATCTAGAAAGCCACTGGCGTGAATACAGCACAGAGGGCGGAAAATGTACAGTAAAATCCTCACATAGGGCTAAGGAGAGGGAGGGGCACATTCTAGAACCCAGACCTAGAATCTTGAACCAGCCAAAAGCAATCCAATATGTTAAAGAGTATCTGGGTCACCCAAGAACCCTGAACACAAAGGGGTGCAGAATGATATCTAAGAACATACCTAATGCAATGCATAACGAACCCAGTCAGGAGAAATAATCTAGAAAGTGACACCTACCAGGGATGCAGGTACAACAAAGAACAAATCAGGAGCCACACTCTTAGCTTTATCATGTGTCTACATGATAGACAGAAGGGAGAAGATATGCTTCAGAATTGAGCGCAGGCCCTGGAGGTGGGAAAAAACCCTAGAAAGTAGCAAGGAGTCTGCCTGGAACTTAGAAGTGCCTGGGGGAAGATGCAGAAGCATGCTGGGAATTGGGAATTTACTGGCATAAGGACTGAGCTGGCAAAGGAAGGGGGGAGAGATGTTCTGGAAATGAGGACATTTCTAGCTGAAGACTCCAAAAAGAGGAGATGAGCCTAGAGCCTGCTAAGAATGCTAAAGTAGCAGATGGAGGAGGAAGCCCACGATCCGCCAGGAGATAAGTTCTACACAAAGGTCACATTAGGGAAAAGATGGACAGAAAAGGTGGGAATGGATGGGCCTAGAACCCAGTACCTGCAAAAGGGGGAAGACGTACAACATTTCAGTGGGGATCCTTTAGATTTAAGACCGCAGAATTGGACTGGAACCTAAAACAGGAAAGTGCCTTTTAACATTGATAGCCCAATTTGGAAAAAAGCTAGAGCCCATAACTGGAACACACATGTTCTAGAGTGTAGAATGTCCCCGGGGAGAGAAAGGAATCTAGAACAGTGCCAAGGATGTGGCTGAGCCTAGAACACACCTAAAATAAAATTTTCGCAGAGAATCGGCAAGTTCTGGTTTCGAAAGATTTGGAACACGTGTGAGGAGAAGGTGGGATCAGCATTTAGCTTGGGGGCACTACCAAGATATTTGAATTCCTTAGGGACACACACGCCTAGAATTGACCGCCTAATCTAGAATTTAGAATATACCTTGGGTGAAAACGGAACAGAGATATTGACTGAGAGTGTTCTCAGATTTAGAATGAATCTAGAGCATTGCAAGAGCACAGTTTAGCCGGAAATATGGAAGATAGCGGGTAGGTTCTAGATCATCTGATGAACCTAGGTCACAGAACACATCTAGAGGAAGGGGTGTATGTTTGGCTCATCAGCCTGAGAAGGTGTACTCGGAGGATGAGACATCATAACATAGGACCATCTTGATGGGGTGTTGGAAACATCTCAGGAAGCTGGGTCTCAGGGAAGAGAGTAGAGAGCCCCCAGCACCTGAGATGATATGGGGACGAGGCAGGGGTTTGTTAAGGCCAAGGGAGATGTCAGGTAGATGGGGTTTGTGAGGCTGTGGGAACCTGGGTTCCTAAGAGTTAGAGCTAAGGGTCTAGACACTTGGTGGGGGCCTGGACTCCTGGAGATAAAAGACAGGGGATGGAAGCTCGGAGCCCAAGTCCTTGCTGGGAAGGAGGGCTGTGGCAGGTGGCTTCGGTGAGCAGTACAGAAGCTGGGGTCTGAACCCCTGGGTCCCTGAAGGGGATACAGAACCTGGGACAAAGCATCTAGGTCTCCAAGGGGGGAAGGTGGGCAGAAGGCAGAGAATTGCATTAAGAATTGCATTCCAAGCCCCTGAAAGGGAGAGAGTCATGGTGCCTGAATCCCTAATCAGGCAGCCGCTGGGGTGCCAGGAATCTGGGTATAATTGCCTGAGGGGCACAGGGGCTGCTGAACTGGGTTTCTAAAGGGGGCAAGAGCTGGGAAACTGGATTCCCAGGTCCTGAGGGGCTGGGGGCTACCAGCTAGAGCCTTTAGGCAGACGGAGTGAACACTGACAGGGTTCCCAGAGTCAGGTGGGAGCTGAATCCCTGGGTGCCAAGGTCCCTGAGGTGGACTAGGCAGGAACATTCAGAAGCCCTGACTCCTCGAGAAGCAGCTGGGGTCCCAGAAACCTGGGGTACTGAGGACGCGGCCGAGAGGCTGGCCAGAGGAGCCCTGAGGCCCAGGCGCCCGGGTCAGAGAGGGCCCGGGTATCTCCGGGTCAAAGGCGCGGCTGGGGGGATCCCGGCGCCGCAGGCGCCCCCTCCCCGGCGGCAGCAACAGCAGGAGGTGGGGGAGGTGAGGCTGCCGAGTGAGCTGACCATGGACAGCTCCAGAGCGGGCCTGTGTCCAGGGCGGCCGCGGAGCCGGCCTGGACTGAGGGACCGGGCTGGCTGTTCAAGCCGGAGGGCTGGAGATGGGCAGACCCCGTGCACGAATAGGGGACTATGCAGACGCGACGGGGGGCAGCTGGCCCTAGCTGGGAGATCTGACACAGCCACAGCAGGTGTCTGGAGCTCCCGAGACTGGGCCGAGGAAGAGAATGTAGGTCCAGAGGAGGCTCCCGGGGCTGAGCTGAGAAATCCAGGCTCCTGGGCCCTGGACGAGGCGCAAGGCGGCAGTACGCCTGGAATTCTAGGGTTCGGTTGGGGACTCTGAGAACCGGGAGGGGCACGCCTGAGTGTCTGGGGTTGGGCTGTGGAATCTGGGCTCCAGGGCCCCCGGGTATAAAGAAGGGAGTCCAGGATCTCGGCAAGGCGAGGGAGGCTCGGCGAGGGGTCCCCGGGGTGGGCGCTGCCAAGCGGGCTGGGCCGGGCTCTCACCTACCTGGTCCGCGGCGGCTGCGGGCGGAGCTGGGCTGCAGGAGGGACGTGGGGTGGGGTGGGGGGACCGGGCGGGGCCCCTGGCGGCGGCCGGGGCCCGGATCTGTGGCTCCGGAGCCCTGTCTCCGCCGCTCGCGCGGGCTCCGCGTCTCTGGCTCCGGCTTGGGCGCTGGGGACCCCCCTCCCCCTCACAGTCTCACAGACCTCTACCCCCTAAAATAGCCCCCTGCCCCTATCACCGTTCAGCCTCCCCCCCGCGAGGCCGAAGCCGCCAGATCCAGGGGTGCCCACCAGCGCCCCCAAAATCCCACCTCCCCCCCAAAAAAATTCCTCCTCCCTCCCCCCCACAGCTCCCGTGCGGTCGTGGCCCCTTTAACAGGAGACTGACAGACGGCCCTGAATGGCCAATGGAAGGCGTCGTCGGAGCCGGCCGGTGGCTAAACCCCGCCTCCGCACGGACTGGGAGGGGTCGCGCGGGCGGAGAGCGGAAGGCGGGGCTCAAGGAGCGCCGGCCAATAAGCTCGCGGCGTGCGGCGGCTGGGGCGGGAGGCGGAGCCCGGCAGGGGGATGATGTCACCTGGAGCTAGTGGCGCGCGGCGTGGAATGCGAGTCGCGACCCCGGATCCCGGAGGTGGCGCGCGCTAGCCCTAGCGCCGCACGGGACAGCAGGGCTGGACCGGCGGTGAGGTGGGACTAAAGGTTGGATTTTAAGGCGGGGGCGGCTCCCGGAGACACGCGCTCAGGTTGGAAGGTGGGGTGAATGGCCGGTCGGCGAGCGCACCTTACTCTGCACCCCCTGCGCCCACCTTGGGAACTGCACGCGGCACCCTCACCCCCCACGCTGATGATAGTACGGCCTGCAGGCCTCCCCTGGCGAACGAAGCTAATGGTTCGTTCCACCCCGCCCACACAGAGGCTGCCCACCGGCTCCGCAGCTTCTCGGGACTCCTCCGTCAGACCAACTACAGAAGGGGTTTGGCCTTCGCCCTCAGTCTCTCTTAAGGGCAGGGGACGTTGTCTTCGGCTCTGACCCCGCACTCGGACCCAGACCAGGTCCCAGGCTCCGCCTTGTACTTATGCCTAGGAAGCCGGCCAACCACCGCCTTCAGACCTTGGGGGAAAGTTCTGCCTCTGCTCTCAGGCTCTGAAAAGCAGTCTCTCGACTTCAGCTTCTCTCCACCCACCCCCAACATCTCAAGACACTCTAGCCCCAGGATGCAGGACAGATACACAGACACTCAATGAGGGTCAAAGATCTTTAAATAAGGAGCCAGTGACAATAAATACTGTACAGGGGAGGGGGTGAGGGTGAGGGTCCAGATCTGTGGTTTCAGCCTCGAGACTCCAAGGACCTGCAAAGAGGGGGAAGAGAGGGGAGTCAAGCTCAGGGAAGGGGACCTGGGGAGGCATGGGAGAGAGCCGGGCCTGGGCCCAGGGCAGTGGACTGAGGGATTCTGGAGAGTCGGCTGCAGACCTTGGGATGAAAGTGAGCCTAGGAGACCCCCCAAAGGATTTAGCCAGGATAGCTTGTGAGAGCCTGGGTCAGGGGTCAAGGGTCAGAACCCCAGAGAGAGGAGCCGGGGCTGGGGGTGGTGGCCATCAAGGTCCCAGAAGTCACTGGTCTGGTCTGGGACTCTGGGGATAAAGGAGGCGGTGGAGGCCGCAGGGGTGTGGTGGCAAAGGGCTCACGAGTAGCTCTGGTGCTGCTGGCGCCGGCGAGCAGAGCGCATCTTCTCGAAGCGGGCCTCCATCTCCTCCAGCACGCGAGGCGTGTAACGCACCACCAGCTTCACCGAGCCCTGGGCTGCCTTCAGCAGCTCCACTGCCTTCTCGTGCTGCTCACCCTCAACACTCTGCAGGGCGGTGTACAGACACCTGGGCCTGGGGCCTCCCACCCACACCCAGCCCCGACCCTACTGTGGGTGAGCCTGGTACCAGCCCGGGCTGCCAGGGCCTTGTGTCCTTCTGGGAGAAGCACATTCACTCTTGGCTCAGCGTCCTCCTCCCCCCAAACCTGCCAAGTTCCCCATGTCAGGGACAAGCCCTCAAAGCCCTCAGTCACCAAGCCGGACCTCCAAGTCCACCTTTATCCCCTCCCTCCCCAAAGCCTGCTGTTCCCCGGCCCCGTCCCTCCTGCTCTGACTCCCTACTTTGTCCCTGCCACCCTGGCCCCAGTTCAGGCCTCATCTTCTCCCCAGGGACTTTCACCTAGCCTCCTCCCTAGAACTTCTGGCCTCCAGTCTCTACCTTCAGTCCATCCCCTACAGAGTTCCAAAGGGGTCCTTCGACCCCTCCAAGCTGAGCCTATCCCTCCGCTGTTCACAGCCTTCCCAAGGCTCCCCAGAACCCTTGAGATGAAGTCCCAGCTTCCCAGGTTGACACTTGGGCCCTGCATGGCTGGCCCCAAGCCCTTTCTGTTCAGCTCAGAGGAGTGTAGAGTCACAGCCCCGACCTACAACACCCTCAGCTAGTAATACTCTTCTCTACCCTATTTGCCTGGAGAACTCCTCTGCATCCTTCAAAACCCAACTCAAATGTTCCTTCCTCTGCAAAAAACTTCCCTCACCTGTGCTGGTCTGGTGTCCCATTTGGGCTCTCATAATGCTTTGTGCTTCCTCATTATTATCTCCCTGGATCAAGATTATTTCAGTCAGAGTCTATCTCTCTCACCAAAAAGGAGTCCTTGAATACGGGAGCTGAGGCAAACCTCTTTCAGTGTCTCTAGTGGTGCCCAGCACAGGGCTGGACAAAGAGGCAGTACTCAAGCGGTGCATGTTGAATGAATGTCAAAAGCAGGGACTGTGCTAACCTTGAACAGACCGGGAGCCCAGCCTCAGTCCCCACTCACCACGCCATTCACGGACAGCAGCTGGTCGCCGCGCTTGAGGCCTCCATGGCGGTCAGCCACGCCTCCAGGGATGACACGGGAGATATAGATGGGGGAGTTCTGCTCCTTGCCCCCCATGATGTTGAAGCCCAGGCCCTCATCTGTCTTGGGCAGCTCCACTACCCTGGGATGTGCATGGCCCTCACTGGCTGTGAAGGCAGCCACCGTGGCCTAGGAGAGAAAAAGTGTGGGGAGGTGAGGGCCCCTCCCTGGTGGGTGTACGGACGAGGGGGGAGGATCTGGGCCAGGGAGAGCAATTTAGGCCAGATCACTTTCCCCACTCACGGGGCACCTGCCGCCGTTCAACACAAGCTCACACTGTTATGAGTCCCTTTTAGTTCCTTCTCAATGCTTCAGACATCAAAGGGAATGTCTCCATTTTGGTATGAGTGCCTCTTAAATACTCACCACTTGCCAATCTCGATTTTTAACAGAGAAAAACAAGGCCTGGAAGGAACTGAGAGCCTCCAGGGGGCGGCAAGAAATAGCATACAACTATAGTTTACTAAGATTTCAGTGTTTAATGCTATTTCGTTGTATAGGTGTTAAAGGGTATCCTCTTGTCAGGTATGCGGTACTAGCTTCCACTGGCGGTTGCTACAGATGCCTTTATATGACATTTAAGTAAAACGTGAGATTATTGAAAAGATCAGTAAGTAACAATAACGCTGGTACATAGATTCGACAAAAATCATGAAGGAGGAAACGGGCACAGTTGACTTTAGGAAGATACTAAACCAGACCATGCAGTTCAGCGGATAGCGTGGGTGATGGGGTGGGGGGACACCAACCTTGGCCGTGGCGTGGGCCCGGATTTCAGCACTGCCGGTGATGTCCAGCGTGTCATAGAGCTGCTCATACACCTGGTGAGGACGCAGCAGCATCAGCGAGCCACCAGCCCCCTCCTCCCTTCAACGCCGGAGTCCAGGCCCGCAGACCCTCCCACCCAAGGATCCGCCCCGCCCCCGCGACCTGGAGCCCGAGGAAACTACAACTCCCGAAGAAACCCGGAGCTGAAGCGCTGGCACCCCAAGGCGGGCCGCCCCCCGGCGCTGCTGGGAGGCGTAGTCCCTGAGCTCGGGGCGACGATCAGGACGGGCGGCCGCCCGCCTGTGTCCCGGCGCCGCGCTGCTCTCACCTCCCGGATGGCAGAACAGAAGCGGCTCTGCAAGACTCGCTGGAGGGCCTGCAGCTTCTGCGGGGGCAGCTCCCCGCTGCGCTGGAGCCTCTCGAGGAGCTCCACCGCCCGGGACACGTCTGCGGGGCGGGGGCGGGGCGCATAGACACAGAGTCAGAGACACGGAGAAGCTCGGAGAGATGCGGCCAGAAACCAGTAAGGGCGAACGCAGACAGATCCCGGGAAAGACAGCCGAGTCTCAGTCGGACACCCGCAGAGTTGCCGGTGGCAAGGGAGACTGCGGCCAGCCAGGCGCCCTGCGCCCCAGAATCCCCATACGCACGCAGGCAGGGCTGTGCGGTGGGCGCCCCTCCTGGGCCCGCTAGCCCACGGACCCTCCCACACCCACGAACGGCCGACTCGCGGCGCCCCGCCCCGCCCACCCCCGCTCGATTTGCCCGCCCACCCGCCGGGGCCTGGCCGGGAGGGGCGGGGACCGGGGTCCCGGACGCGGGCCGCGGCCGGTGGGCAGGGCCCCCTGGCGCGCTTACCCCGCTCCAGCCCCAGCGGCTCCACCAGAGCAGCCATGTCGGCGCCGCCGCCGCCAGCTGCCCGCCTGCCCGGTCTCCGGCGAGGAGGGCGGGGCCGCGCGAGGCCACGCCCCGGGCGGCGGGCGCCCCCTGCGGGGGCGCGGCCCGACGTGCGCTCGGCTCCCGGCGTCGCGGCCGCCCCACCTGCCGCCACGCCTGTCTGGCTGCCCTACCCGCGGCTGCCGAAGGTCTGTCCGGTTTGCGACCCCTCGTCTTGCAGCTTCTGTTTACACTCCTTCCGTTTCAGTCTGCCCTGCCCGCCACATCTGTCTCTCCCCTTTCTCTTTTTTCCACGTTTGTTGGACAAACGTTATGTTAAACATCCGGACACTCCGGTGAGCAGGACAAACCCACAGCCCTCAAGGAACTTAGTCTATGGGGGAAGGGAAGTAGGCAACCAGCTGCGACTGTGACAAATTGGAAGTAAGGAGGTGATGATCTAGGAGGGACACTGACGTAGAGTCCTTGGAGGGAAGTTCATCAGGCGGTGGGGCATGGATCATTTTCCAGGCAGAAAGGAGCCCACGGGGTAAACATTAAGAGTGGTTCACGACGGTGAAAAGGTAGGCGGCATACAGGTTATGCATGGCCTTGTGTGTTGGCATACACATGATGAGGATTTTGGACCTCATGGTAACTCCTAAGAGTACCGTGATATTCCAATGTGTATTTTAAGATCCGTGCAGCCACCGTGTGCGGACTGGATTGGATGGTAGCCATAGTGGAAGCAGGAGGCTCTCCCAGCAATCCCATGATGGCTTGGACCAGGACAGAGGCAGGGAGGATAGGTGGACAGATTTTGAAACGTCGGGACGTGTCCTGGTAATTTGCTGTGTATGATACTAAGGTGCTGGTGGGGCCTCTTGTTAAGATGGTCTATACTGGAGAAGGATTATCGGATATATTTTCAATCTGAGGAGCCCGTGCAGCACCCAAGTCTGAAAGCAGTACTGAACATTTGGGCAAAGGGTGGATAAGACCATAGGAGTGGACAAGAACGCTGGGTACAGGGTAATATAGGACGAAGAGGACCTAGGACTGCTAACATTTCAAAGTTAGAAAGAAGATTTAAAAAGGGGGGGGGGGGTGCCTGGGTGGCTCAGTTGGTTAAGTGTGGGACTTGGACTCAGGTCGTGATCTCATGGTCCGTGGGTTCGAGCCCCGCATCAGGTTCTGTGCTGACAGCTCAGAGCCTGGAGCCTGCTTCGGATTCTGTCTCTCTGTCTCTCTCAAAAATAAACAAACATTAAAATTTTATTTTCCAAAAAAAAAAAAAAAGGGGGGGGGGCCAGGAAAGTAGTAGGGAAACCAGGTGGGAGAAACTGTTAAGAAAGTGCTTTTATATATTTTTTTAACATTTATTTATTTTTGAGAGAGAGAGATTGAGAGGGAGACACAGAATCTGAAGCAGGCTCCAGGCTCTGAGCTGTCAGCACAGAGCCCAAAGTAGGGCTTGAACCCACAAATGGTGAGATCATGACCTGAGCTTTAGTCAGACACTTAACCGACTGAGCCACCCAGGCACCCCAAAAGGGTGCTTTTAAAAGGGGAAGCGGGCAGTGGTATCAGGTATTCTAAAGAGGCCAAAGGTACATAGGAAATGTAGACAAGACTGCGGAGAAGACTGATTGTTGCCTGCCCGCACCATTAGCTGGATGGGGATGCGGAAGCCAGAAAAGGGCTTTGGCAAAGGGAGAGAGCTAGATCAAGTTTGTCTCTCCCTCTCTCCCTCAGAGTACAAAACATGTTTACAGTTGAAAGCAAAATCCAAGAATACAGAAAGGCTGATACTGAAAAGAACCTGCCCCTACCCCCACCCTAACTCTCCCCACTGCAAGAGGCAGCTTATGGCTGTTCAATCTTCTAGTTGCTTCTGTATCTAAGTAACATGCTATGTCTCAATGTAGCAATGTTAGATGTTAGTAATAGATTACATATTGATTTGCTGCTCTTACAACCTTTCTGCTCTCTTCCCATGGTAGTTTTCTCCTACCAGATTTTCGGGCCATCCATCAAGTGCTCATGGTATGTCTGAGTACTTACTATTTCCTGCCGAGCCCAAGTAGTGTTCTGTGCTTCCATTTCCTTTCCTGGACAGCTTCTGGTTTTGTTTTTGCTTTCCTGGGATTTCTATGTGCTTTTCTTCCATCACCTTCTCAATTTTTCAAACTTTCCATCACAAGGAATTTTACGGATTCTTTTTTAGTCAGGTTCACTGAAAAAAATTGACAATGCAGCACTGTAGAAGTTTAAGGGGGACAAAGAGCATGATGGTTTGATTTATGTATATTGTGAAATGATTAGTGCCATTGGTTCAGCTACTGAACCTTCTTTTTAACCTGAAAACTCCTTGGAAACTTGAATCCTCTGACCCCAAAAGGGTTGGAAGTGCTCTCTAGAAACTGCCAAACTGGGACTTTCCTCCATTGCTCTGAATCAGATCTAGTTTCCTCTCATTTATTTTTATTTTTACATTTATTGTAAATAAATAAATTTTATTTATTTATTTACAGAGTGAGACAGAGTGCAAGTGGAGGAGGGGCAGAGAGAGAAGGAGACACAGAATATGAAGCAGGCTCCAGGCTCTGAGCAAGAGGTCAGCACAGAGCCCAATGCGGGGCTCAAACCCACGAACTGTGAGATCATGACCTGAGCCGAAGTTGGACACTTAACCGACCGAGCCACTCAGGCGCCCCATAGTTTCCTCTCTTTTAAATCCCTTGTTTTGGTGATGTATATCCTGTTAACTTCCTTAAAAGGTCGTGAGATTTCTTTTACTTTCAAGAACGTTTGTCTAATTCTTTTTCTCCCCTAGTACTTGTAATGTTTGTAACAGAACATTTCAGGTCACGAAGTATCTGATTACAGAATGCATCTCAACTCTTAACTTGTTAATGTTTTCAGCTCTAAAGTTTCCATTTGACTTTTTTCTTTTAAAGACTGCAGCTCTCAGTTAAAGTTCTCCATCCTGGGGGCGCCTGGGTGGCTCAGGAGGTTAAGCATCTGGCTCTTGATTTCAGCTCAGGTCATGATCTCATGGTTTGAGGTCAGGCTCTGCACTGACATCACGGGCCCTGCTTTGGATTCCTTCTCTCCCTCTCCCTCCATCTCCCTTTCCTTGTTTTGTCAACATATAGAACAACATTAGAATGCCCGGGTCAGAATGCCTGGGTCTGTTGGCTGTTCTTTCCTTGGTTTTCAGCAATGCAAGTCCTTGTCTTTCTAAAGTGCCTAATGATGTTTGAGTAGATGCTGAGTATTGTGTACTAAAAATCACAGAGGCTCTGAATGAGACCTTCCTCCAAAGGGCTAAGTTCTCTCCTGGCAGGCAGATCACCTAAATCCTGATGAGGTTCACTTTCAGGTTTCTTCATGTCTGCTGTTTCACTTGTGGCTTCCTCCAATATGGTGGCCGCTCTGGGGATCTCCAGCATGGCCATTGCTCCCTGCAGGGTGGGACCCCCAACCTGTCTCCCCCAGACCCGCAAGGCTGCTGCCACTTCTGCTCAGCTCTGTAGCCTCCAGCTAGTTCTTTCCCATGAGCCCTTTTGGGGGTGGGGGTGGGAGTTTCTTGTACTGACAGCAAGCAGTTTAGCAGTTGGCAAACGCCTTGAGTGGGGATTGCGTGTAGATCTGGGGGCTCAGTGCCCCATCTGGCTCAGCATAATTTTGCCCTCAAGCCCCACCTGCATGGTGTGACCTCTGTGAACTCAGCCCAGTGGACTGCCACTTTTGAGTCTGTTCCCCCAAACCAAATTGGCAAATGTCCTCAAAGAAAAAGGGAGGGTGTTGGCTTTCCTTCTCTTAGGCATCAGACTCCCTCGAGCCCAGGTCCCCAGTGCCTTTCACAAGTTCTTTTACAAACCGTGACTGGTCTTTATGTAACATAACCGGCATGTGCCACGCTAGTCCAGAACACTGTTCTTTGTAGCCAATTCCAGAAGTGTAGTTGCAGCATCTGGGAGATCTTTGAGAATATGCTAATTAGAGACACTGAGCTCTCTTTTATTCTCTAAAGTCTTCCTTCCAGGGCCAGTTTTTCCACTTAACCTCGTGGTCTCCTGTTGCAGGATTTTCTCAAATGCCTGTCACCCTTGGATGCTTAGGACGACTGAAGCAGTTAGAAGCATAATCCATGTGCTTGGTTTTCAGCAATGCAAGTGCTATTCTTTCTAGAGGGGCGCCTGGGTGGCTCAGTCGATCAAGCGTCTGACTTTGGCTCAGGTCTTGATCTCATGGTTGGTGAGTTTGAGCTCCACATTGGGCTCTGTGCTGTCCGCGCAGAACCTGCTTCAGATCCTCTCTCTCTCTCTGCTCCTCCCCCACGTGCACTCTCAAAAATAAACTCTAAAAAAAAAATAGCATAATCCATGTGTGTCAGACAGATTTAATAGGCTGCCTCTGGGTTATCAAGCCAAGTTTGCCTTTAGACAGAGAAACTTTTCAAACACCAAAGTAGCTCCTGTATTTGCCTGGGCAGGAAATGCCCACCCAGCTCCCTAAGCATCGAGTGCTGAAATGGAGGGCGACTGTTCCGCGTACAGATTCTGGAGTCCGCCACCCTCGCTGCACTTGTAGTTGTGGTCTGGAGCCGCTCCAAGGTTCTGCAAGGCTAACTGGCTTCCTTCTCAAGCGGTCACCAGACTGAAGTGTCCTCACCGTCACCTGATGTGATCTTCTCTGTCCAGAAACAGCTGGAATCTCAACTGCTGATGGGACCTCCCCTTTCCTGTTAATCCTCCACTGTCAGAGCCATGTGTGAAGTAAAAATACTCATGGTGCGGGTGGCTGGGAGGCTTGCTCTGTGAAGCATCCAACTTCAACTCAGGTCATGATCTCATGGTTCCTGAATTCAAGCCCTACATCAGGCTCTCTGCTGTCGGCACAGAGCCGGCCTCAGATCTGTCCCTCTCCCTGCCTCTCCCCCACTCTCACATGTGCGTTCTCAAAAATAAACATTTAAAAGAAGAGGGGCACCTGGGTGGCTCAGCTCCTCCTCCCCCAGCTTGTGCTCCCATTTCATCTCCCCACCCTTCCCAGCTCTCCAGCCTCAACAACAGCTCCCCTTCCAAAATCACAGCTTCCACAGAGTAACCTCATCTTGGAGCCCCATCTTCACCAAGACAAGGGTTACAGAGAGACGGCCCCATAAGAGCCCTGAGAAAGATGTTAGATGAAGAGAAAGGAAAAAGAAAAGAAAAAGAAAAGGAAAGGAAACCACAAAGACATCTAAGACCCTAACAGAGGGAACCCTTTCAGAGCACCTCCTTATCCCAGTTTAAATGGCTCTGGGGTAGTGGGGGTAGCCCCAGCCCCAGGTCAAAAAAGCCCAAGTTTTTGGCATGCCCTGGGACACAGACCAGAGTAGGGCCGCTGGAAAGGGCACAACCTTCTGGGAAGACATTAAAAGCAGCGAAAAAACCAAGGTGCTTGTTATCAACAGGAAATTAATTTTATTTTAAATCCAAGGGGCCACAACAAATAAGGAGACTCCTACCCTTGGCTGGCAAACTTAGGTGGTGGCCAAGAAGGTTGGGAAGAGGACGACAGCAAAGGGACGGGTAGGAACGCGTCCAAACAAAACGGGAGGGGGGGCGGGGAGAGGAAGAAGCCCTCTTCACTCTGGCGCAGCCTCCATCAAATACCCGTTCTCTGGAGCAAGATACCCATCACCTCCTTCAGGCTCCATGTACATGTCTCGGCTTTCGTTGCCCAGACCCTCCAGCCCGTTGTCCTGGCCGCCACCACCCCCACCTCGGGCCTCATCCCTGCCCCGTTCACCACCCCGCTCCCCCCGCTTGTGCTCGCGATCCCGGTCTCGGTCGCGGTCCCGGCGCCGCTCCCGTTCGCTCCGGTGGCTCCGACGTCGTTCCCGGTCTCGATCCCGGCCCTTCTCCTCTGGACCGTCAGGGCCGTCAGGACCCAGCTCCCCAGGAGGCCCGTCATCAGGCGGCGCATCACCAGCCTCAGAGGGCTCCGCCATGTCGCCACCGCCTCCGCCACCACGTAGCTCCTCCTTGCGCTCCCGCTCGCGTCGTGCCCGCTCCCGGCTCCGGCTACTTCGCCGCTTCCGTTCCCGGTCCTTGTCCTTGCTACGCTCCCTGGATCGCCTCCGCTCCTCCTTGTCGCGACTCCGTGAGCGCCGCCGCCGGTCCCGAGAGCGGGAGCGTCGCCGT
Organism: Puma concolor; assembly: GCF_028749965.1. Lineage (NCBI taxonomy): Eukaryota > Metazoa > Chordata > Mammalia > Carnivora > Felidae > Puma > Puma concolor. Next base: position 54,221,543 of record NC_141681.1, on the reverse strand, counting down.
TCTCGCTCCTTGTCTCTCTCGCGGCTTCGTTCCCTGCGCTCCCGCTCGCGGTCCCGGTCCCGGTCCCTGTGGGGAAGCGGGGAGGGGCCGGGCCTGGATGAGGTGGGCAGAGGTTTGTGGCGGGGCTCCCCCACGTGACCGCCCGCATCCCAGGAAACCAGCTGCCCAATCTTACCTCTCATCGTAGCGGGAAGTATCATCCCGGCCCGAATGCCGGATGTTCACGTCGGCCCCGCCTCTTCTGGTACCACCGAGGCCACCTCCTGGGGCGGGGGCGGGGGCGGGCGGAGAAAGGGTCAGTCCAAACAGGGCACTCAGGGAAGGGAGACGAGGCGCATCAAAGAGCAAAAGGCAGGCCTGCAACCGCCAGTGGCGGGTGCGCTTTAACAAGACAGCTGTGCTCACACACTTGAGGCCTTTCCCCAAGCGCCAGCTGGTCAACACCTGTACTCAGACTCCAAAGCGCACCCTTAACCTCCAAGTCCACACAGCCTCCCAAACCCCTTCTGCTCAGCTGCCTCCTGACACGACGCCAAGCTAGAAACCTAACTAAAAAACGTGGTCGGCCTCAAATCCTCCAACAGTTTCCCACTGCCTTTACTCCAAAATCTCCATCAAGCGGCCTCCAGAAGCTGGCCACTGGTTCTTCATTTTCGGGGCGCTTTTCAACCCCCTCACACTCTCGGTCTCCGTCTCCTTTCTGCCCCACTTCAGGGGATCATTCACTGCTCTCCTTGGGGTCTGCTCTTCCCTGTCCGGTTAACTTACTCCCCCTTCACGGGTCCTCCTGAACACCATTTCCACCGCAAGCCTTCCCGAACCTACCCCACTGCCCGGTTCCCCACCATTTACTCACGGACTGAATACATTTCTTTCCTAAAACTTCAGGTGGCGCTTCACAGTGCACACGCCCCTGTGAGCAGGGAACTCCTGCCTCTTCAGACTGTTACGCACCGTGAAAGTCAGGACTAGGTCTGGATTTGCTGTCACCAGCATGTAACGTAAGTGTCTACGCACAGTAGTCAAAGGACAACTAAGGAGCAACGGCGCCTTCTTCGGATGGCAAAACAAACCCAGAGAGTCACTTGCCCACACGGGGACTTGGCCACGAAGGTGCAGAACTGGGACAGGACTCCTGGCCGACTCCAGAAGCTGCCCTCTCGTGCACCGTTCCACACCACACAGACCGGAAGCAAGCTTCAGTGAGGCGGGCCGGAGTTCCACGAAAGGAAAGGACTTCCAGCAGTGCCGGGTGAAAACAGGCAAAGGATGCTCGGAGAGCAAACATTCTAACAGGCACAGGCAACTGACCGGGCATCTGGAACGTCACAGGTATGATGCAGAACAGACTTGTGTCTTCAACTGTCAGGTCACAACCCAGCAATGGATCACATCACCAATTAGATGGGTTGCAACCGAAACACATTAAAAAAAATAAAAGGCGCCTGGATGGCTTAGTCGGTAAAGCATCCGACTTGAGCTCAGGTATTCTGTGGGTTGCATTCTGTGGGTTGGAGCCCCTCGTCGGGCTCTGTGCTGACAACTCAGAGCCCGGAGTCTGCTTCAGATCCTGTGTCTTCCTCTCTCTGCCCCTCCCCCACTTACTCTCTCCTGGTCAAAAATAAACATTATAAAAAAATTTTTTTAATAAACAAAAAACAGGGGCGCCTGGGTGGCTCAGTCGGTCGAGCAACCGACTTCGGCTCAGGTCATGATCTCACAGTTTGTGAGTTCAAGCCCCGTCGGGCTCTGTGCTGACAGCTCAGAGCCTGGAGCCTGCTTCGGATTTTGTGTCTCCCTCTCTCTCTGCCCCTCCCCTACTCATGCTCTGTCTCAGAAATAAACGTTAAAAAAATAATAGTAATAGTAATAATAAACAAAAAACAAAGTAAAGCAACAGAATATAAAATACTAGTATAGACTGTCTGTAAAAAAGGTAATTTCTGGGGGAGCCTGGGTGCCTTAGTTAAGCATCCAGCTTTTGATTTCAGCTCAGGTCACAGTCTTGTGGTTCGTGAATTCAGGCCCCACATCCGGCTCTGCGCAGATAGTGTGGAGTCTGCCTGTGACTCTCTGTCCCTCCTCCATACTCGCTCTCTCAAAAATAAACATTAAAAAAAAAAAGCAATTTCTGTTCATAAAACTTTTGTTTGGGTTATAATTTTGCATGTATACATGCTGGGTCAGGAAGTACTAGGTACTGCAATCGCAAAATTTGAATGCCAACTGACCTAGAAGATTCTGGGATTCCGGGATTCTACCAGAACAGGAAACAGCACTCTGAAGAACTCACTCCACCCCAGAGAAATGAGGGCAAGATAAAAACCGATCTGTTGTTCAGAGACCCAGCAGTTGAATGTGTGGTCTCTGTCACACAGGCAAGTTCAGGGTGAGAAGAGTGGGCGGGAAGGCAGGATTAAGAGCAGAGTACTGATCCATCTGACAGGTCTACCCAAGGAGGACCATCTTCTTGGACAACTGTCACTCACCCTCAAAGAAGTAGGTCCTTAACAGGCATGTTTGGATGGCAAGACCTCAGACCCAGGTCCAGGCCCAAGGCTGAGCCACTGAGATCCACCCACCCCAAAACGCAGAGACTCAGTCAAGACTGGATATAAAGCAGGACACACACTGGGCCAGTGCAGGGAAACACAGAAGAGATCTGCACAGATAGCAGGCAAGACAGAAGCAAGCTGCAGTGACACCAGAGGTGGCTCCTGGCAACTTTAAGGTCTGGCTACCAGGTCCCCTTCAGGCCAACTGGCATCACACATCTTTGGGCTCCAAAGGATCCGTGGGATTCTCAATCAACAAGGCTCCTTTGTGCTTTAAGATCCTCAAATGTATTTCTGATACCTGCAACCAAACTGACCTTGACTGACACTGTGAATGACAGTTAGAGACAGACAAAGACCGTCATATATATATGCCTTGCTCTTGACTAAAACACATGGTAAAGGCGCCTGGGTGGCTCAGTCAGTTAAACATCCAACTCCTGATCTCGGTTCAGGTCACGATCTTATGGTTCGTGAGACTGAGCCCCGTGTCTGGCTGGGTGCCGACAACATGCAGCCTGCTTGGGATTCTCTCCTTCCCTCAGCCCCCCCACCCCCCGCCCCATGCACATGGCTCTCTCTCCCTCTCAAAAGAAATAAACATTAAAAAAAAATTAGAGTAAAAACATAGGGGGCGCCTGGGTGGCTCAGTCGGTTAAGCATCTGACTTTGGCTCAGGTTATGATCTCATAGTTCTTGAGTTTGAGCCCCATGTCGGGCTCTGTGGTGACAGCTCAGAGCCCAGAGATGCTTTGGATTCTGTGTCTCCCTCTCTCTCTGTCCCTCCCTGCTGGTATTCTCTCTCTCTCCCTCTCTCTCTCTCTCTCAAAAATAAAAAGATTTAAAAAAAAGGAAAAATATGGTAAACAGGCATTTGCTGAACCAACGTATCAACAGACAAGCAAGAGCAAAGAGTCAGTGGATGAGAGGGTGACATTTACAACCCTACCAGGGGCTCCTTGCCAAGCTGGGCATCTGGTATGCTGAGCTTGGTGAACTCTGAGGTGACCCCCACTTTCCAGGATAAGGAGAATGAGGCACAAAGAGAGGAAGTCCACCAACTAGAGAGTAACCTAGAACAGGAAGACAGCCCTCAGGAATGATGACGGTGATGAGAGACAAGCTGGAGAGAGGAAGGAAAGACGTGAGCAGCCAGGCAGGCAGAAAGTGGCAGGGAATGCAGAAGGGATGCAGGCCCGCCGGGGCACAGCCCACACAGGGAGCGCTCACCTAGCCGCCGGGGCCGCCAGCCCTTCACGGTTCGGCCCCTCTCCACGTCCACAAGGACCCTCCTGCCGTCAATCTTCTTGCCATCTGCGTGCTTGTAAGCGGCTGCAACAGACGTGGGGGGGGGGGGAGGGGGAAAGAGTCCCCAGAGGGTCCTCTAGTCAGGACAGGGCCCGGCTCTGTGGCATCCCCACCCCCATGTCCCCTTCAAGGCACTCTGTGCGCAGGCGCACGCGCACACACACACGCGCGCGCGCGCGCACACACACACACACGCAAGCACACGCCCACCAGACAGCCAGGCAACTGACAGCCAGACTGACCCTCTCCCAAACCAGGAGGGGCCTGCTCCATCTCGGAACTTTTCATCACCCCCCAATTGCTACTGGGGGGAGCAGGACCACCCCAACCACCACCCACCCACCTGGGCTGCCAAGCCCTGCCTACTCCCACCCGACAGAGCAGCCCCCTCCTGTCCAGGCGGCCAAAGTCGCTGCAAAGAAACTGAAGGTTAACTTAAGGTTGGACTCTGCTGTGGGGGAGGGCTCCTCCACAACCCCAGGCATGCACCCTAAAACATCGTGCTGGGGGAGGAGGCCCAGCTGGGCCGCGCTGCACCCCAGTTCACACCGTTTTATTTTTTATTTTTTTGTGTTTTGGGGGACGGAGGTGAGTGTGGGGGGAACAGACATCAGAACAGAAAATGAACCAGAAAAGGGTGGGAGAAATCTTCAGGAGATGGCAGGGAGCAGAAGGGTGGGGTTACGGTGCTCCCAGGGGGCCTGGAGGGGCCCCCTACAGCAGGTGGGGGAGAGGGAAAGTGGAGGGAGGCATGGGAGGCGTGCGGTGCTCCTCACAATTCCTGCCTTACCTGAGCCGACTGACTGCCACCCAATCCCAGCCCCCGTCCCATCTCTCCCTCCATAGCCCCTGCTCAACAAACGCTGGGAGGCCAACCCCAGCCTGAGCCTGCCGGGCAGAGCGAGGAGTAGAGGGGGAGATTCGGGGTGAGGCATGTTCCTGCTCTTGGGCAGGGCACAGCAATGGGCAGGCCCAACCCAGGGCCTGTCTCACACGGGCGTCGGGAAGGCCAAAAAAGTCCGTTTCCCACCCCCAGCCCTGGCCTAGGGAGTTGTCCTCAACCAACCACAATACCCTGCCCCGCCCCAGCCCGCTCCCCCCCAAATAACAACCAGAGGAAGAGAAAAAGGTGCCATTTACCGATGCCGGCCTTGCGGGTGTCCAAACCGAGCGGGATGGGGGGGGCTCGGCAACTCCTGGGGGCCTGGCGAGGAGGCGGGCTTCCCGGGGGGGGACACGGGACCGCTTACCTGGAGCCCCCAAGCTTACCTGAGCACGCGCACAGACCCCACACCCACCACCATGGGGTCAGCTAAAGCTACAGGGAGGGAAGTGGGAGGGTTCTAGGGAGCCAGTGGAGAGGGAGAGGAACCACGTCTCCTGCACCACCTGGAGGCAGGCAGAGGAAGTGGCGGACCCCAAAGAAACCTCATGGAGGCCTTGAAAGAGGGGGAGACAAGGATTAACATCAAGTCTAGGAGCTGGTAAAGTCCCGGGACTATCTTATTGCATTTAAGAAGGCGGCTGGGGAGGCCTCAGAGAACCTGTGCGCCCTCACCTTTCCCGGTAAAGTCCACGCTAAACTAGGCACACGCCCCGCCCCCTCGCAGCACATAGAAGGACTTTTCCAACTCGAGTTCCACACTCCCTCCCGCCACCTGCAGGTCAAAGGCTGGCACCCAAAGGGGCAGCCTCAAGGGGTCCAGGAGATGGCGTGCAGCCCAGGATCTGAGGAGGAGGGGCCGCTCGGCCCCCGAACCCAGAGGAGGGTAGTGGGGGGACGGGAGTGAAGGACCGGGAACACAGTCAGGCAAAGGAACCCTGCTCTGGTTCAGTGTCCCAAACCCCGGAAGAAGCCCAACCCAGGAGTACCAGCAAAGAAACCACGTGACATGTGTGCTTCTAGGCTCGTCTTTCTCTCCCTCTCTTAGGTCTCTATAGACAGCGGAAGGGTTTTAAGTAGAATCTACGACACCTTCAGCCCCTGGCAGCCTGTCACTTGGTCCCTCCCACACTCCAATCCCCAATTCCGTGCACTCTGCAGAGCCGCTGGGCACCACGGCCCTTAGGTAGGCCTTGACCAGGAGAAGGCAGACAGCAAAGGGGCACAGCACCCTGAATCTAGCAACCAGAAAGATTCTCCAGGGCCACCACAGTGACAGCCCCACAGAAGCACGGGGGCAGGGAGCAAAGGATTGAAGGGTTCCATGCGGAGCCCTCCCCCCAGTGCGTCCTGTCTTCGGCATTCCTGTAACCTTCCCACTGACGCCATGAAGCCAGGTTAAGTCAGGGGCTGGGTGGAGCCCAACTGGAGAGGCCAGACGCCTTTCCAATCAGGGTCCGTCCTTCCCTTCCTGGGACCGACAAGATTACCAGAGAGCCTGTGGACTGGGGGCAGGGGTGGCAGGAGGGACAAAGGGCACCCAAACAAGGAAAGGGTTCCAGGTGCGGGGAGGCTGAGGGGGCGACTGGGGATGGGAGGAGGGAGGCCTCACTGCTCCTGCACTGCCTGGCTAAGCTGGGCTAGTGTGCGGTGCTGAGTGATCTTACCCATGATACAAACCCTTATACCAACCATACACTGAGGTGTTGTAAGGGGAGCGTAAGCATCAGCTGCAAGCCAGCTGCGTGGTGGCTGCAGTGACAATAAGAACAGTCAATTAATACGGCGGCCCCTGGACACGCCGCAGCCCTGCCCGCCCCCGCCCACCCATCCCTGCCCATGTGGACGCCGCCGCGGCCTCAAAGGGGGCTTTGGAGATGTGGGGGCAGGCGCCGAACACGCCTACAGGCCCACTGCCCGCTGAGGAACAGGGTGGGGGGCCAGGGGTGGGGAGGCGGAGGGTCGGGTGGCCCAGCCCCAGTTCTGCTGGGGGGAAGAGAGGGCAGGTTCAAAGGCCAGTCCTCATTCTGACCTAGCCACCCCCACTTCTGGTGGGGGGAATGGGGAGAGGCTCCCCGAACACCCGACCCCTCCCCCCCACGTCCAGCTGGCCCCAGCTCCCACCCAGTTCCCTCCTTGCCCCTGAGGTTCAACGTGTGACACTTACCTCCCCGGGTTCACACACACACACACGTTGTGGGGGATTTTGGTTTTTGTTTTTTAAAAAACACGTATATAAAAAAAAAAAAGATATATCAGAAACAGAGGGAGGAGGAGAAGAGACATCGCTAATGTCAGGTTTGGCAGGGCAGGGGTTGGGGACAGACGACAGGAAGGGGCTGGGCAGCAGAGAAGAGAGAGGGTCAGAGGGCAGGGCTCAGGCCAGAAGTACTCACAGTGCATGTCTCGCTCATGTTCGTACTCGATGAAGGCATAGCCACGGGGCTTTCCTGACCGCTTGCTGTAGACCATGTGTATCTGAGGGAGGCAGCCGGTGGGGGGCGGCGCAGAGATGAGTTCTCAGACAAGGAAATCCCACCCTTTCAACCACAGAGGCGGCCTACGCCAGCGACAGATGCCTCACACCCTGTCCCCGTCCCTGTCCCTGAGAGCCCCAGGTGACTAATGCCCTCCCAGCACCGGGCTCAGCAGTGGTCGCGCACACTGATCTCAAGCCCTCACTACTGCTCAGAGCGCTCAGGGGACTTTTCGATGAAATCGAGGCCCGCCAGTTAAACACAGAGCCTTGCTCCACAACAGCAATCGGCACACGCTTCTACATCTTCCCTTAAGGGCCAGACGGCAGATACTTCCGGTTCCATGGACCTGACAGTCTCTGTCCCGACTACCCGCCTCTGCCTCACAGCAACGGGAGCCGCAGACAACGGTAAACAAACGGGCTTGGCTAGTTACCACTTCTTAATTTTACTCCTGCTACCCAAAATCCCCTGCGAGGAAGTACAGTCAGAATGGAAAGGCAGCCCATGGACTCTGAAGCCCTGAAATGATGGGATGCATCCTTGGGGCCAGGAACCAGCCTTCTCCCTCCACACCCCGCCACCAAATCCCTTTCCAATTCAAATAACCCCCCGTCCCAGTCCACTCACTCTTTTGATGGGTCCGTACACCTCAAACTCTCTCCGGAGCTTGGATTCTGTTGTGTCATAGTTCTACCAGGAGACAGACAGACACAAAGTTAAGTGGGAAAAATTAACCATCCCCAAGCCCTCAGAACATTCCAGGACCTAGCCTACTGTCCTTTGTCCCACACCCAAGCTCTCAGCAGCCCAGGGTTTTGGCTTCTCTGGGGCTCCAGGGCTGGGGAGCTGGGGACTCACCACTCTAGCCACAAAGAGAGTCTTGAAGGCATCACCCTGAGCATTGGGATCATTGTGAGGGTCCCCTGTGCAGAAGAAAAGAATGTGTACGTAGAAAATATCAACAGTCACACACAGCAAGAAAGACAGACGGACAGAGATCCGTTAAAATAAAATTGCTGGTGACCTGGAGACCTCGGACACGCTCCGTTTTCCAGTTTCCCTGGGGCACAGCAGCCTTTATCTCAGTAACCAGTTTAGGCTGATGGGGGAAGGGGACAGGCTGACCTCAAGCTGACACTGGATGGGGGCCAGGAGTCTGAACAACATTTCAGACCTACATATGTTAAAGCCCCAGCCCCTTCCAGGTGAAGGCTGGGCATCCAGAGGCAGCCTGACCACTCCAGGTGCCAGGCTCCCTCCCTCAAGCTGCGGGGCCACGCTGCCACCCAACGACACGGCTTGCACCTACAGCCCTCAGGAAAACCGGAGCTCAAAGGCTGGGAGAGAGCCTAGCAGTGTCCACCTACTTTCTGCCCCATGACCTCTGTGCCCCAGGGAGAAACCCAGGCCTGGTGCTGGAGCGCACGAAATGCTCAACAGGCGCTTACTCCCAACCCTCCTACCACGAGGCCACTGAGGAACAACCATCTCCACACAAAGGAGCCAAAACCTATTACAAAACCAATTCCGGGGGGATTCTGGTGGGTCAGGCCTGGGAAGAAGTCCTTTTCACCAACTATAGAGGCCCAAGCACACACAGCGGTCCTCGACTCCTGCCAGGGTCCCAAAGGCACCCCGACCACTTCAGAGCAAAGGCGGTTCTTCCATGTGACACGACACAGCACAACCCGTAGAATGACATGCCGTATCCCAGGAGAATGTAAAAAAATGAACGTTAATAATTTATTGAACACATAATTAGGCCCAGACACTGCCGCACGGTGAAAATGAATCCTCATTCTGCAAACGGAAACTAAGCCAACGCCCGAAGCATGGAAGAGGCAAAGTGTCAGAGCAGCAAAGAGGCCAAGCCCGGCTTTACGTCCCAGCCCAACCTCACAGCCCCGGTGTTCTAACTACCAAGCTCCATACTGAACACCTACACACCAGCTTCTCAGGATGACAGCCTGGGTGCTGCAAGAAGCCAGAGAAATAAAGCTGCAGATCTGAGGAGGCTAGGCTGCAAACACAAGCGAAACTCAAGATGACTTCAGGGAATGTATTACAAACCAGAGAACTGAGCCTAACTACCTGGAAAGTGACGGTGGCCTTTGAAGACAACGCCATCTTTGCGCCTACCCCCTTCAGTTCCTCACCATCCCTCATCCTTCTGTGTCGTAGTTTTCTGTGCCCCGGTATCTCGATCTACACCGACCGCTCTCGTCCGTTCGTCCAACAGGTATCTGTGCAGTGCTGGCGAGTTCCCGGAACCGTCGTACAGAGCCAGGGATTCAGTGGCGCACAAGACAAACCACAGCCCCGTCCTCTCGAAGCTCAGATACTCATGCGGGGAGGCCGACAGCAAACTCGGTGAGGAAGTCATCTGGTTCCATCACACAGTGACAGACCCAGGGTGAAGAGTTGTAATGGGCAGGTCAGGAAAGGCCTCACCAGGATGAGGACATCTGACTGAAGACCTGAAACCATCACAGCTGCAACGGGAAACGCATCTGCCAACCCTAGGCAGCAGGTGGCCTAACAGGCGGCGTAGGAATGCTAAGGCTACAATGGTTGCAGGGGATGGGGGAGAGGACCAAGGCCAAACAGCAGAGACCTGAAACTTCCTGATGTGCCGTGGAGGTGCCCGGCAGCATCCAAGGGACACCGCAGAACTCTCTGCGGTTCTTGCTTACTCGAGGAGTTGCCCTTGAATGTGGCCAAAGGCAAAAACTAGTGCAGCCGAGCCGAGAACACCCATGTGTCTGCAAAAAGAAGACGTCAGCAGGAAGAGGGCAGCAGAGAACTGAAGCCGGTCAGCAGCTCACCAGTTGGTGCACTTGTGCACACAAACTCAGGGAACTCCCGTGCTGGCACCTCTGCCCTTGGAAAACCCCTGGTTAAAGGGATTATCTAGGTAGCAACCCCGAGCAGGAGCCTGAAGAAACGCCCTATGGAGCCGGAAAGCCTGTTCAGGCTTTCAGATGGTAGGAAAAGTATTTTGAAACTCTCGGCTCTTGGGAAGTATACTGCCCTCAACGAGCCCCGGGTTTCCTGATCTTAAAAATGGGAGTAATAACCCCCCGCCACACTTGGAAGCTGGGAGAAGTCAACGGTATGAAGTACACCAATTGCTTAACAAGGGACAAGGTCCCCTCGAATGGTAGCTGCTACGGGTGACAAGGCAGAGCCAACTTCTGTAGTTGGAGATGGAGGCTCTTAGGGCCATGAAAACCCTAACGTACTTGACCCGTTTTTTTTTTTTTTTTTATCTTTCCAGTTATGCAGAAGTTCAAACACTAAGGGAAGCAGAGAAGAATATAATGAAGCCCTATGAACCAGCTTCAATTATCAGCACATGGCCATGTTTGCTTCATCTGTACCCCCATCCCACCAAAGTATTTTAAATCAAACACCAGACATAGCATTGCAGCCTCTAACAAAGAGTTTTAAAGAAATCATCACCACTGTACTCTTACTAGACCTTAAAAGGTTAAGGTCAGCTCCTTAACCCGAAATCCAGGGTTCAAATGTACTCCGCTATTTCCAAAACTGGACTTTTAAAGTTAGTTTTGTTTTTTTTTTTTAACGCTTATTTAAAAAGAACGGGGCAGGGGGGACATAGATCTGAAGCTGACGGAACAGAGCCTGATGCAGGACTCTGTACCCACAAACCACGATATCAAGACCTGAGCCAAAGTTGGACATTTAACTGACTGAGCCACCCAGGCGCCCCAATGCAGTTACCTCATTTAAATCAGGATCCAAACAAGCATACACATCGCTTGCTTGACCGATCTTTTGATTCTTTAATCGTTTTTGGTCCACTCCCTGCCCTTTTTCTCCTTGTCATTTATTTGTTAAAGAAACTGAGTTACAACTTTGTTTTATACCCTTTCCCACATCCTGAATTCGACCAACTACATCTTTATGATGTTGTTTAACCTACCAAGATCCCATTCTTAAAAGTGTGGAAAATAACTTCTACGGGGAGAAAAGATTTATCCAAGGCCACCTGGCAGTTTAGCAGCAGGATCGGGGTTACAACGCACAAGGGTCAGACTGCAAGGCCTGTGCCCTACAATGCGACCAAGACTCCCCAAATTAACTGCCGACAATTCTGTGTGCCGAGCCCTATAGCAGCTGGGGCCATGGTGGTGAGCAAATCGCATCCGAACACTGCTCTCTTAGAGCAGCTGTGAACCCACAGAGTAGAGGTGGAGATGATCTTCAAATCTCCCCTGCAGACCAAAGCGACCAACCTGTAGCAGGACTCGGGGCTTTCAGCGCACAAGGTGACTTGACCCGAGCAAGGAAGTCACGAAAGGCTTCCTTGAGAAGTGACAGCTGAACAGGGATACAAAGAGCTGTTACACATAAACCAAGGTGTCATCAGAGACTGGGGGAACAGCCTGGGCAAAACCCCAATGCCAAGGGACGTTCCAACATGAACGAGGCATGAGAAGAGGCCGCTGTAGCTCGAGAGGGAAGGAAGCACAATGCACAACATGTTTGAAACAGCGGGCAGGAAAGAGACTTTCATCTTTAAGCTGAGAGCAAAAGGAAGCTGTTAGCAGAAAATGATACAAAGTTGTACTTTAAAAAGACCCAAAGAACTTGGTGGAGACAGGCACGCAGGTAATCAGACGGTTACTGTGTGTCCAAGCAAGAGAAAACCTGAGTGGTGACACATATGCAGCGAAGGGTCAGATCTGGGACATTGAGAGAGTAACAGGACAGGTGGTGGTGACAAACCGGAGAAAGGAGTAAAGAAAGTGTTAAAAACAAACTGGGTGGCAACAACAGAGAGCATGACTAGCAAGGCTACATGGCCATGTTCCAGGGAAGAAAACATCCAAGGAGACCAGGTGGGAAGAGGAAATTCTGAATGCGGTTTGAACACAGGGTCTGAGAAAGGACAGGAAGGCAGCTCTGGTGAGTCATTGCTCAGAGAGCTCTCGGCTGGTATCAGGCCTTTAGATGCTTGGCATCTGCATAAGAGCCCTGAGGAAACATGCTGCTCCAGGGAATAAGGTCCAAAATGACACGATTCACCAGCCTCACAAGAGCTGAAAGAAAGACCGAGTCTTCCAACTACAACATCCTTACTCCAACAAGAAAGGGCCACTTGAGACCGACGTGACCCTCTGTGAGTCTGGTTAATGACTACGACTATAACGGATCTGTCCTGCAGCCCAGGACACCCAGCTGGTTGTGGGAGTCTCCCTGAGTGCACTCCCCCGTACAGTGTGCAGCCCGAGGTACCAGGCCTCCCTTCCCACCAACCCTGACCCCACGCTGTACTTCTAAATCCTCAACCAAACACAGTGCTTGGCCAACTTTGTGGCCTAAAACCCCCACCTTCCCAAATTAGAGTCCTGGGTTGGATTAGCCGGAGAGAAATGCAAGAAGGTTTGAAGAAAAAGAGAGGGGAAGAGAAGAGAGACTTACACATTTTTAGCTCTGTCTCCACTTCCTGCTGTCGCCGCTCAATTTTTTCCCGTCTCTGTCGGGAAAAAGGTGGACAACTGAATGAGGAAAGAAGTGCCCTGATGTCAGGGAACATCCTGGAGAGAAAATGGCAAAACGACATGTGGCTAAGAGATGAAAATTACATACCTTCCTTTCCATGCGTTCCTCCCGGGTTTCTGCTCGAGTTGGGGGAGGGGCATCTCGAGGGTCCTGGAAATAAGAAGACAGGTGACAGGGTGGGAGGGACAGGGGGAAATTGCAAGGGACACCCATCCAGAAAACAACACGTGCCTCAGCCACTCACACACAAACAAGCAAACACAGACAGTTCCCAGGCCAGTGGAGGTGGGGAGTGGCATCAAAACCTGGTCCACAGACCAGTGCTACCCACAAACTGTTCCCAGTCTGTGACCAGAAAAGTAGACAAATCAGAAGAATTCAGAAACTTCTACAGCAACCTGATAGAGCAGTTTTATGCCTGCTGAAATTAACAAAAACTCGATCTTGGGGCGCCTGGGTGGCTCAGTCGGTTGAGCATCTGACTTTGGCTCAGGTCATGATCTCACAGTCTGTGAGTTCGAGCCCTGTGTCAGGCTCTGCGCCTGACAGTGTAGAGCCTGCCTGGGACTCTCTCTCTGCCCCTCCCCCGCTCATGCTCTGTCTCTCTCTCTCTCTGTCAAAAATAAATAGACATTAAAAAAAAAAACTGAAGGGGCGCCTGGGTGGCGCAGTCGGTTAAGTGTCCGACTTCAGCCAGGTCACGATCTCGCGGTCCGTGAGTTCGAGCCCCGCGTCAGGCTCTGGGCTGATGGCTCAGAGCCTGGAGCCTGTTTCTGATTCTGTGTCTCCCTCTCTCTCTGCCCCTCCCCCGTTCATGCTCTGTCTCTCTCTGTCCCCAAACAAATAAATAAACGTTGCAAAAAAAAAAAAAATTAAAAAAAAAAAAAAAACTGAAAACAAAAACAAAAACAAACAACTTGATCTTGGGGCGTCTGGATGGCTCAGTCGGTTGAGCATCCGACTTCGGCTTAGGTCATGATCTCATGGTTCATGAGTTCTAGCCCCACACTGGGCTCTGTGCTGACACCTCAGAGCATGGAGTCTGCTTCAGACTTTGTGTCTCCCTGTCTCTCTGTCCCTCCCCTGCTTGTGTGTGCATGCTCTCTCCTCTCAAAAATAAATACGTTTAAAAGATAAACAAATAAAAACTTGATCTTTTATTCTGTGGTCTTTCTTTAAAGATACGAGAAAAATCAGAACGATCCCTTCGTGTTTACCAAAAACCCCAATCTGCAAAAGATTTGTCCGTTACCATAGACAGAGATCGGGACCAGGGCTGATGCCCAAGAAGAGGACAGTGCAGTTCAGAAGCAATGACTGGACCCCTCCTGAGGGCCAGGGCAGTTCCTGAAGATCTCCCCAGCCACTCATTAAACGGTAACTGCCACATGACCACATCATCAAGGACGCCACTGGCCTGTAGCCGTTAAATTAGTTTAATTAGCTAATAACACTTCCCAGTACCGGTTCACCGAGGGTGGCAAATCCTACTAAAGAGCCAACCTCCTGTTATCTCTCCACTAACTTCTGCCCTGCAGCTTCCTCCACCTTCACGGCCCTTTCTTACTTGAGGCCAGAACTTCCCGCTTCTGACTTCTGGCTGTGTGCCAGCATTTCTCAGGTGTGTTCTGATGCACCTTAGAAGGTGGATGTTGTCAGGCCAGTTTTACCAACGACAAAAACAGAGGCCCAAGTTACGTATTTGTGTTTTCCCTGCAGTTGCATAGCCGACATCCTCAAGCCCACACGAACATCATCCTATTAACAACAAAACTGGTCAACGCAGTAACACCGACGTTTTGCTGACTGGTTGGTGCCCAGCCCTGTAATAAGTGTCGCAGTTAATGCCCCACCAACACTATGAGGAAAATACTACTATCCCCTGGCAAAAAATGCAGAAATCAAGTAAGAGAACACACCATTTGCCCAAGGTCACATGGCTGATAAATGGTGTGCCAAGGACTGCCTGACCCCAGAACCTGAATCCTCAGCTGCTACTTACTGAATTTTCACAAAAACCCTACAAGGAAGCATTATCAACCCCATTTAAGACAGAGAAACTGAGAATCAGAAAGAGTTAAGTCCCCCGCCTAAATCACACAGAAAGTGTCCAGAAACTGGACCCTCAAATCCAGTTCCCCGGCCTCAGAACCCAAACCACTAAGAGTCTGCTCAGCGAACTCACCTCAAACTCTCGGATGTAGGGCGCAATGCCACAGTAAGGTTGATTGTGGTGTTTCTCATGTGGCAGTTTCTCCAAGGGTGGCAGGTATGGGATAGGGTCACGGGGAGCAAAGAGGGCCAAAAGGTTGGGTGGCAGGAACTGGGTCATCTTGCCAAGTCTGAGGGAGGAAGGACGGCCTTAGGTTAGGGTGACCGGGAGAGTCGAAGCCCCTATAATCCCGAGACTCCCAAGAAGAAAAAGAAGGAGTAAGATCTCAGTATTAAAGCAGGTCCTGGAAGAACACGGAATGATCGTATGGCTCACGGCAAAGAACTAAATCTGAATGAGAAATATAAAGTTCACGGGGGAAGGCTGTGAGAGGGCGAGGCAAGGCTGGTAAGGGCAGCGATGACTGAAAAAGAGTTTACGAGGACTTAAAGTCTCAGGGTCCCGAGCAAGGAGCCGTGGGGCTGGGAGGTTCCCTGCGAGCGTGTGGGGGGGCTCAACGATCCTTACGAGGGAGGTCCAAACCAATGGCGGCTGGTGGTCCCACACCTTGGAGAACAGGTTATGGGGGCGAGAATCACAGGAAGTCTCCGATCAAGGGAAGAATCTGGTAAGCAACAAGCCCCTCGAACTGGGGGCTTGTGGGTAATAAATGCAGGCCCCCAAAGGCGAAAGGAATTATGGGTAAGGGTCCAGGGCGCCGCGGAGACGAGGAAGAAAAAAAAGCAACACACCGCAAGGGCCTGTGGGTAAGGGGCCGCGGGAGAGCTGTGGGAAGAGGGCCTCGGAGCCCAGAGGAGTCTGGGTAAAGGGTCCAGAAAGGTCCTGCGGCGGTGGCGCGGGAAGGGGGCCCGGCCGCGGGGAAAAGGCTGGGGCCCACCGCAGGGGTTTGTGGGTAGCGGCTCCGCACCCCGTAAGGCCACTCAGTCTCACTCACCCGCCGCGCGGCGCCCTCCTCGGCCTGGAGACGGTCCGGGGGCTCGCGGCGGTTGCGGCGGCCCCTCAGCAGCAGGGACTCCCGCTCTCGCTTCGACTACGGCGGCGCCCGCGTCGGTCTCCCTCAGTCGCCCGCCCAGCGCGCGCACCAGGCCGCTGCTCACGAGCCCGCGCGGCCTCGGCTCGCGACAGGGGCAAGGGGTGGAGCCAGCCTCAAATCCCTCCGCCGGCCGCGCTGCGCACGCGCGGCGCGATCCAGAACGACCCACACACAGGGACCTTGCGGCGCCGCGGGGACTGCGCACGCGCAAGCTCACTTCCCCGCCCACGGGCACCTTAAACTCCTTTGCCGCGGCTGGCTGCAGGCCGCAGTGCGCACGCGGGTACCGCACCAAACCCCAGCCCCCACCCCCTTTCGCTTTCGGCTCCAACCGCCTCCATGCGCGAGACTCCTCGATGCTCCGCCCCTTTCCCTAACACACTTCCCGGATCTTGTACGCATGCGAATGTTGTGTGTACAACTAAATACCCCTCCGCCGCCTGGCAAAGAGGCAAAGAGTCCGTACGT
Source organism: Puma concolor (assembly GCF_028749965.1). NCBI lineage: Eukaryota > Metazoa > Chordata > Mammalia > Carnivora > Felidae > Puma > Puma concolor. The sequence goes on along the minus strand of NC_141681.1, from coordinate 54,205,114 downwards.
GAACGGTGTTACGTTGATGTCTAACCTGTTAAATCATAACTGTTCATTCAGCGCCTAGTGTAATGCTAGGCGTTGCTTGGGCTCTGAAGATATATAGCACGTGACTAAGAGAAAGTCTTTTTCTTCTTGGAGCTTACGTTGTACTGGGGAGATGATAAAGGCATTTAAAAAGAATAAATTGTGGGGGGGGGGGAGAATAAATTGGGAGTTGTGGCCAACACAATAAAGAAAAATAGGGCAGGGGTGCCTGGGTGGCTCAGTCCATTAAGCATCCGCTCAGGTCATGATCTCGGATTTGTGAGTTCGCCCCGCATCTGGCTGTGCTAACAGCACAGAGCCCGGAGGCTGGTTCAGATTCTGTGTTTCCCTCTCTCTCAGCTACCCCCCCCCCGCCCCCACTCTGTGTATGTGTGTGTCTCTCTCAAAAATAAACATGAAAATTAAAAAAAAAAATAGTAATAATCCTAGGGCACCTGGGCGGCTCAGTCTGTTGAGCTTCTGACTTCCGCTAAGGTCAAGATCTCACAGTTTTGAGAGATCGAGCCCCACATCAGGCTCTCTGCTTGTCAGCCTGTCAGTGCAGAGCCCACTTCGGATCCTCTGCCCACCCCCCCACCCGCCCCTCCTCCCCTCTTACTCTCCCCAAAATAAATATTTTTTAAAAATAGTAATAACCTTTATTCCTCGATCTGTAGACTGAGCAACTGGGTGATTGATGGTGCTATGTATTTACTTTTATGTTTTTATTTTATTTTTGAGAGAGAGACAGAGCACAAGCAGGGGAGGGGCAGACAGAGAGGGAGACACAGAATTGGAAGCAGGTTCCAGGCTCTGAGCTGTCAGCACAGAGCCCAATGCTGGGCTTGAACCCACAGACCGTGAGATCATGACCTGAGCCGAAGTCTGACGCTTAACCAACCGAGCCACCCAGGGGCCCCGGTGCTGTTGCTTTCGAGAGGGGAGATGTGGGTGGAGGGGGTTATTGAGGAAGACTCACTTGTTGATCGCATGGCTCTGGGTTTGGACATTGCAAAGATGTCTGGCACTCAGGTGCCGTTGTGGCATTGGAATATATGGCAGTCACGGAGAAGTCTGGGGCTGGAACCCTAGATCTGGGAGTCTTTGGGTTAGAGATGGTATCTGGAGCCATGAGGCTGAATGAACTCACCTGGGACACAAGGGAAGCTAATATGGGGAAGACCCAGCAAAGGGGCCCAAGCAGGAGTGATTGCAAGTGTAAGAAGAAAACGTTGCCTGGGTGGCCTCAGTCAGTTAATCATCTGACTTCAGCTCAGGTCATGGTCTCACAGTTGATGGATCTGAGCTCCACGTCGGAGCTCACAGTGCGGAGCCTGCAGGGGATTCTCTCTCTCCCTCTCCCTCTTTGCCCCTCCCCCATTCGCACTCTCTCAAAATGAATAAACTTAAAAAAAAACTGATTAAAAAAAAAAAAAAAAGTAAGAAGCGCCCCTGGGTGGCTTAGTCGGTTAAGCGTCTGATTCTTGGTTTCAGCTCAGGTCATGATCTCACAGTTCCTGAGTTCGAGCCCCACAAGGGGCTCGGCACTGACAGTGCAGAACCTGCTTGGGATTCTCTCTCTCCCTCTCTCTCTTGGCCCCTCCCGTGCTCACTCTCTCTGTCTCTCTCAAAGTAAATAAACTTAAACCAATTTATTTAATTTAAAAAATTTTTTGTTAAAAAATAAAAAATTCTTGGGGCGCCTGGGTGGCTTGGTCGGTTAAGCATCCGACTTCAGCTCAGGTCATGATCTCACGGTCCGTGAGTTCGAGCCCCGCGTCGGGCTCTGTGCTGACAGCTCAGAGCCTGGAGCCTGTTTCAGCTTCTGTGTCTCCCTCTCTCTCTGCCCCTCCCCTGTTCATGCTCTGTCTCTCTCTCTCTCTCAAAAATAAATAAACGTTTAAAAAAATAAAAAATAAATAAAAAATAAAAAATTCTCATGTAAGAAAAAAACTGGGAGACTCAGGTGTCCAGGAAGCCAAGAGGGCAAGGGCTTCAAGGAGGCAGGGTTCGAGTCCAGTGCTGCTGGGAAATGCAAAAGATCCCGGCTGAAGTTTGGCAACTGTGGGAGACCTTAACAAGGCAGTGGGAAATCCAAAGAAGACCTTTGGTGGGGAAAAGTCTTTAGAGAGGTTTTGTGGCAACAGGAGCAGAGAGAGACAGTAATACCAGAGAGGGAGGTGAAGTCAAGGAAGATTTTGTTTTAAAAAAAAAATAGAAAAGAGGGGTGCCTGGCTGGCTCAGTCCACAGAGCACATGACCCTTAATCTCAGGGTCATGAGTTCAAGCCCTACGTTGGGTGTGGAGCCTACAAAAAAAAAAAAAAAAAAAGACATTAAGAAAGACTTGCGATGCAAAAAATAAAAGTCTTATGATGCAATTGTCTCCTGATGGCAAAAAAAAAAAAAAAAAAGTTAAGCATCCACTCATCATGCAACCCCAGCAAGCCTATCCTTTTTTTTTTTTCGTTTTTTTTTAATGGTTATTTATTTTTGACAGAGAGAGACAGAGTGCAAGTAGGGGAGGGACAGACAGAGAGGGAGACACAGAATGTGAAGCAGGCTCCAGGCTCTGAGCTGTCAACACAGAGCCCGATGCGGGGCTGGAACTCATGGACTGTGAGATCACGACCTGAGCCGCAGTTGGATGCTCAACCGAGTCACCCAGGCGCCCCTATACATGGATTTCTGTTGCGGCTTTATTCATAATCACCAAAAACCGAAATGGAACTCAAATGTCTATACTGTGGCTAAGTAGACAAGTGAGCATCCGTCCGTGTCTTGGAACACTACAGTCACAGACACAAGAGGAATGGGTCTTCAATGCATTTTGCCAAGCGAAGGAAGCCTGATTCACAAGGCTACACGTCGTATTTGACATTCTAGAAAAGACAGTGCTGCAGGGACGGAGGGAGAGAAAACAGCGCAGTGGTTTCCAGGAGCCGGACGTTGGGGACCGGTTGACTAGGAAGGGCAAAGCGCAGCCTTCGAGGAGTGAGAGAACGATTCTATATTTTGATTTGTACTGGCAGTGACATGACTGTATACGTTGGCCGGAACTCACAAGCATACACTATGAAGGGTAATTTTTATTGTATGTCAAGTCCACCTCACTAAGCCTGACTGAACAACAACAACAACAAAAAGGCTCCCCCATTCATTAATTACAGATGGAAAAAAATAATGATAGTGGAGAAACCCAGCAGATACTACGGTAACCAAGTGATCCAAATTCATGTCACCTGCAGTAAGACGTAGCCTGTGTCTACACCATAGGAGGAGAAGGGAATTGCACCTCTGTCCCCGTCGAGAAAAACCCTCCATAATCATTATCTAGTCAAGATAAACCACCAGGTAAACAAATTGAGGAACAATCTACGGTGTCAATGACCAGTATTCTCACACTTTTTGTTTTTAATGTTCATTTACTTTTGAGAGAGAGAGAGATGGAGACAGAGCACGAGCTGGAGAGGGCAGAAAGGGAGGCACAGAATCCGAAGCAGGCTCCGGGCTCCGAGCTGTCAGCACAGAGCCTGACGCGGGGCTCGAACCCACAGACCGCGAGATCATGACCTGAGCTGAAGTTGGACGCTTAACCGACTGAGCCACCCAGGCGCCCCTAAATGACCAGTATTCTTAAAAAAATGTTGAGTTCGTGGGGCACCTGGGTGGTTCAGTCAGTTAAGCATCCGTCTCTTGATTTCCGCTCGGGTCATGATCTCACAGTTGGTGAGGTAGGGCTCAGGGCTGACAGCCAGAGCCTGCCTGGGATTCTCTCTCTGCCGCCCTCCCTCAAAATAAATAAATAAATATTAACAAAAAAAATGTTGAGGTCATTAGCAAAGATAGTAAGATGCCAATATTAGACGAAACTGGGTGAAGGGTATTTACGAACTCTTGTGCTATCTTTACAACTCTTCTGTAAGTCTAAAAATATTTCAAAATTTATTTTTTTTAATTTTTTTAAATGTTTATTTTTTGAGAGAGAGACACACACACAGTCAGGGTAGAGTGGAAGAGGGACAGAGAGAGAGAGGGAGACACAGAATCCGAAGCAGGGTCCAGGCTCTGAGCTGTCAGCACAGAGCCCAACGCGGGGCGTGAACCCACGACCTGAGCCGAAGCTGGACGGACACCCAACCAACTGAGCCACCCAGGTGCCCCTCAAAGATTTTACTTTTAGGGGCGCCTGGGTGGCCCAGTCGGTTAAGCATCTGACTTCGGCTCAGGTCATGACCTCATGGTTTGTGAGTTCAAGCCCCATGTCGGCCTCTGTGCTGACAGCTCAGAGCCTGGAGCCTGCTTCGAATTATGTGTCTCCCTCTCTCTCTGCCCCTCCCCTGCTCATGCTCTCTCTCTCTCTCTCTCAAAAATAAATGTTAAAGAACATTTTTAAAAAATATATTTTATTTTTAAATTTTTTTTTTCAACGTTTTATTTATTTTTGGGACAGAGAGAGACAGAGCATGAACGGGGGAGGGGCAGAGAGAGAGGGAGACACAGAGTCGGAAACAGGCTCCAGGCTCCGAGCCATCCGCCCAGAGCCCGACGCGGGGCTCGAACTCACGGACCGCGAGATCGTGACCTGGCTGAAGTCGGACGCTCAACCGACTGCGCCACCCAGGCGCCCCCTATTTTATTTTTAAATAATCTCCACACCCAACTTAGGGCTCGAACTCACAACCCTGAGATCAAGAGTCACACGTTCCACCGACTGAGCGAGTCAGATGACTTTCCCCTCCTGTCTCTCTTTTTTTTTTTAAGAATATTTATTTTTATTTTTGAGGGAGAGAGAGAGAGAGAGAGAGAGAGAGAGAGAGAGCAGGGGAGGGGCAGAGAGAGAGGGAGAGAGAGAATTCGAAGTAGGTTTCATGCTGTCCGCATGGAGCCCAAAGAGGGGCTCCAACTCACGAATGAACTCATGAGCCATGAGATCATGACCTGAGCTGGAAATCAAGAGTTGGATGCTTAACCGGCTGAGCCACCCAGGTGCCCCCTTCCCTCCCTCTTTAAAGCTGGCGTTGTAGCATCCTTTCCATCTGACCTTGACTCCTATCCTCACATCTTCTATGAATCTGACCTTCCCACCCTCCTCTTATAAAAACCCTTGATTTCATTGGGCCCATCCAGATCATCCGGGGAATCTCCCCAACTCAAGAGCCTTGATTTAATCGCATCCACAAAGTCCCACTTTTGCCATATAAGGTCACAGATTCAAAGGTCCCTGGGATTAGGAGGTAGACATCTTTAGGGGTTCTGGTAACTTCTGTGTTTTCAGTAGAATGAGTGAGGTGATCAGCTTACTGAGGGTGAGGAGGGCCAGGGTGCTATGGGGGATTTAAGAACAAAGATGGGTAACAGCCATCTTGGGGAGGCAGAGGGTATATTGATGAGGCAAACGTACCAGGGTCGCAGGCAGGGCTTGGGATATAAGGTCCAGCCCCCGTCAAGGCCCCCCAGGGCCAGGCACAGAGTAGATGAGAGAAGGATTTACCAGAAGGATTTGGAGTTCGGCTACAACAGTGCCTTGGAGGGGGTCATAAGGCAAGGGAGTTTAAGACATAGGAAAGTGAGGGATCTTATCGGTGGCCCATGAACAGTGGAAGCAGGAGAAAGAGGGAAGTGAGGACAAGGTGGGGGAGCTAGAGATAATGAAAAGGCAACAGGGTCGGGGCGCCTGGGTGGCTCAGTCGGTTGAGTGTCCGACTTCGGCTCAGGTCATGATCTCACAGTTCATCGGTTCGAGCCCCGCGTCGGGCTCTGTGCTGACAGCTCAGAGCCTGGAGCCTGCTTCGGATTCTGTGTCTCCCTCTCTCTGCCCTCCCCCACTCACGCTCTGTCTCTTTCAAAAATGAATAAGCGTTAAAAAAAAAATTGAAAAAAGGAAAAGAAAAGATAACAGGGTCAATGTACTGTGATGTGCTGGCAGGCTCAAAAGTTTCTCAATTCAGTTGACGGGAAAAAGGAGAGCACGGGATGATAAAAACAGTTTGTTTGGAGGGTATGTCGTTACCGGCAATGACGAGGACGAGCATATGACCATGAACGCGGGTGGCACGTTTACAGGGTGACAGATAAGGGGTGCAGAGTTTCTTTGCGGGTTACCAAAAACGTTCTCAAGTGGGTTGGAGGGATGTGCAACTCTTAGGAATACGCAAAAAAACCCAGCGTCACACAGGTGAAATGGGTGAATTTTATGGTATGTGAATTGTGGCTTCATAAAACTTCCAGAAAAAAAAAGAACGTAGGTGGCTTGGGGTAGGCGAGAGAGCACGATGGGTGACATGATGGGCTCTGTGTACCGAGAGGCCATGATTCTGTTATCTATTGCTACAGCGTGTCTGACAAACCACCCAAAGCCTGTGTGGTTGAAAACAACAAAGATCATTTATTACAGTCCCAGGTCTGCGATCAGGGCAGGGTTTGGAGGGGGGGGGGGGCGCTGAGGGAGGTCTTACCTCTGCTCCCGGAGCATCAGCGGGGCAGGAGAACGTGGCCCTTCAGATGGCTCACTCACAAGCCTGATTTATTATCAACTGTGAGTTTAGCCTCGGCCGGGAGCCAGGAACCCAGGGTCCTCTCCACGTGGACCTCACCATCTGGCCTGGCCTGGGCAGGTGTCCCAAGGAAAAGAGTGGGGCTAAAAGTTGCCTTTTTTTTTTAATGTTTATTTACTTTTGAGAGAGAGACAGACAGACAGAGTGCAAGAAGGGGAGGGGCAGAGAGAGAGGGAGACATTGAATCCGAAGCAGGCTCTAGGCTCTGAGCTGTCAGCACAGAGCCAGATGCGGGGCTCGAACTCAGAACCACGAGATCATGAGCTGAGCTGAAGTCGGAGGCTTAACCGACTGAGCCACCCAGGCGCCCCTATGACAGTAGTTTTAGGAGGGATAGGAAGCCAGGTTCTCAAATCTTCCATGAAAGAGTGGGAGTGGCCAGAAGGGAAGGGGTGAGTTCAGTAGGGAAGGATGGGAAGTGTCCGTGGATAGCTTAAGCTTCAAAAGAGCTGAGGGAGGGGGTGGCTGGCTGGCCGGGTAGAGCATGAGCCCCTTGATCTTGGGGTTGTGAGTTCAAACCCCATGGTGGGCGTAGAGCTTACTCAAAAAAAAAAAAAAAAAAAAAATTAAAAGTCAGAGGGAGGAAGAACGGTCTAGAAACGTCAAGGCGGAGCACCTGTGCGTTAAGGAGGGTGTAAGGTATGAGGGTGTAAGGCATGGCTGCAGGGAGAAGGGTTCAGTTGACAGAGTTCAGAGACCCACAGAAAGGAGTCTCCTTGTGGGTCTCTGATAATGACAGAGACATAGACGCAGAGAGAGGTAAGACAGAGACCCAGAAAGAGGGACGCGGAAATCCAGAAGGATGGTGACATAGCTTCCCAGAAATTACACACGGAAGAGGGCCTACATTCGGAGGGAGTAACCTTAGTGCTTCTCTGCACTTGCCCAGCAGAGGGCGCGCGGGACCCCATTCCCTGGAGTCCGGGTAACCTATCCCCACCACTTCCCCCCAAGCCTATTTTTACGCGGTGTCATAGGATACCGGTGGCTGGAAGGCCATCGTCTGTCTGTCCTTTGGTCCCTTCGAGTGACCCTGCGGCATCTCCCCAGCCCACCCCCCACCTGTTCCTGGCAGGCTCGGCCTCTGTTTCCACTATCCAGGGTTACAGCTCAGGCTTCCCTGGGTCTCGGGATGTCTGACCGAGAAGACAGGGGGAGACCTCGGCGAGGGAACCGGGTGTGGAGCGCACAGGCTCACGGTTTGCAGTTGCTGGAGCGTCTCCAGGACGGGGCAACCACCAGGCCGGTGGCAGAGCCGATCTACAGTTTTAGTCAGAAAGAGATTCAGAGAGAGGACTCCAGAGACTCGGAGTCCTCCAGAGGCCCTGAGACAGAAACTCGCCATAACTCCGAAACACAGGGAAACAGACCCAAAGGGGAGCCCCCCCCCCGCCGGAAACCCAGGGACAGAGAGACACAGAGTCCTAAGAGATCATGAGAAGAGACTCCGACGGAGGGGGGAGACAGATAGCAAGGGAGACAGCGATAGACAGACACACCCCTAAGATACAAGCGTCAAAGACGGAGATCCAGACAGACCAAGATACAGATTACTGACAGAGACCCCCAAGCACTGAGTCTTCTAGAATTGCAAAACTCAGAGATAACTGACCCACTGAGGTACTCAGAGACACACCCCTCGACAGACACCCAAAATGAAGACATAGCCAGACGCAGAGATGTAGAAGGTAACAGAAAAAAAGACGTGGAGGTTTGTGACTCCAGCACAGGGGCTGGGCAATTCACAAAAAGAGACGAGAGACACACACGGAAACCCGGAGAGACGAGGGATAGAGGTCCCGGGCGAGAGAGAAACCCAGGGAACGGGGACCCGAAAGCGGATGCGCGCTGAGAACGCAAGCTCAGCGCGGCGGCGGGTGGGGGGGGGAGGGCGGGCGCCCCGGCAGAGGGCGCGCGGCCGCCCTCTGCCCCTCCAGGGTCAGGCGCCCCCTCCCCCGCGCCCTGGCCGGACGGCCGGGCTATTTTTACGCGTGGACACCGGACACCAGCCTGGGGCGGCGGCGGCGGCGGCGGCGGCCGAGGCGGGGCCGGGCCGGGTCGGGCGTCGGGGCCACACGTCCGTCCGCGGGTCGCCGGGGCTGCGCGCGCCATGGAGCCGCGGTGCCCGCCGCCGTGCGGCTGCTGCGAGCGGCTGGTGCTCAACGTGGCCGGGCTGCGCTTCGAGACGCGGGCGCGGACGCTGGGCCGCTTCCCGGACACGCTGCTAGGCGACCCGGCGCGCCGGGGCCGCTTCTACGACTGCGCGCGCCGCGAGTACTTCTTTGACCGGCACCGGCCCAGCTTCGACGCCGTGCTCTACTACTATCAGTCCGGCGGGCGGCTGCGGCGGCCGGCGCACGTGCCGCTCGACGTCTTCCTGGAGGAGGTGGCCTTTTACGGGCTGGGCGCGGCGGCGCTGGCGCGCCTGCGCGAGGACGAGGGCTGCCCCTTGCCGCCCGAGCGCCCCCTGCCCCGCCGCGCCTTCGCGCGGCAGCTCTGGCTGCTCTTCGAGTTCCCCGAGAGTTCGCAGGCCGCGCGCGTGCTCGCCGTCGTCTCCGTGCTCGTCATCCTCGTCTCCATCGTCGTCTTCTGCCTCGAGACGCTGCCCGACTTCCGCAACGACCGCGACAACCCGGGGCTCGCTGCGGTGGCGGCTGCGGGCCCGGTGAGGGGGCGTGTCCTGGGTGGAGAGGGGCGGGGCCTGGGAGGAGCTGAGCGGGGTCCACGGGGATCTGGCCAATTACAAGGCGGGGGTGAGGGGCACTGGGAGGCGGGGCCTCTCGGGAAGGTGGGGCCTGGCTATGGGCGGGCGGGGCATGGGGGGGGCTTGTTGGGGGAGTGGCCAATCACAGGTGGGGCAAGAGGCTTGCGAGGTGGGCAACCCAGGGACCGGGCCTGACCAGGGGAATTTACCTTTAAAAGCTGGGCTGGGGGCCGGGAAGGGATAGCTTAAAGGAGGCGGGGCCTGAGGATATGAATAGGAGGACCTTCCTATCACTGGGTGGGGTTGAGGCAGGTGAGAAACGGGCTGCCCGAGGGCGGGAGGGCGGGAAGACAGGTACGTTAAGAAATGAAGCAAGGGAGGAGAGACTGAAGAATCAGGGGTCCGTGCGGCTGGCTGTAAGCAAGAGAAGGATGGGCTGGAGGGAGCTGGAGACAGAAGAGTGAGGCCTGAAGGCTGAGGTAGGAGCAACCCAGCACAAAAAAAAGTCAGGCTGAGGGCCATGAGGGCAGGGTTTGGTGTTCAGAGAAGGCCTTTAACCATTAGAGTCTGGGCTGGGGGTAGGGAGGGCAGAGCACGAGGAAGTGGGACCCGGGTGGCGACACTCCCCATCTGGAAAATCAGTGCTGCGGTGGGACTTTGGGAAGGAAGAGACTGAGTCTCACTCAGGCACCATTCTAGGAGGCCCCACCAGTGAAGGATCAGGGACCATACAGTCAGCCACGCAGGGATGATCCCCAGGGTTCTGGAAAGGAGTCTAGGACAGCTGGGGCACTGGAGGCCTGGGAGCAGTGACCACTGACCAGTTTGCACAGAAGCAGTTGGACATTTAAACCATAAATGTGGCCGTTCTAGTGTGTTCCAGTCTTGGTGTGGTCCTCTCTGACCCCCTTCCTCCCTGCAGTTCCCTGCTCGGCTGAATGGCTCCAGCCCAGTGCCTGGAACCCTGTCTCGCATGCCCTTCGATGACCCGTTCTTTATGGTGGAGACGTTGTGCATCTGTTGGTTCTCCTTTGAGCTACTGGTGCGCCTGGCGACCTGCCCAAGCAAGGCGGCCTTTTTCAAGAACGTGATGAACCTCATCGATTTTGTGGCCATCCTCCCCTACTTTGTGGCGCTAGGCACCGAGCTAGCCAGGCAACGGGGCGTGGGCCAGCCGGCCATGTCGCTGGCCATACTACGAGTTATCCGACTGGTGCGCGTCTTCCGAATCTTCAAGCTGTCCCGGCACTCAAAGGGCCTGCAGATCTTGGGCCAGACACTACGGGCCTCCATGCGTGAGCTGGGTCTCCTCATCTTCTTCCTCTTCATCGGTGTGGTTCTCTTCTCCAGCGCGGTCTACTTTGCGGAGGCCGACCGGGAAGATTCCCATTTCACCAGCATCCCTGAGTCCTTTTGGTGGGCGGTGGTCACCATGACCACAGTCGGCTATGGAGACATGGCACCCGTCACTGTGGGTGGCAAGATAGTGGGCTCTCTGTGCGCCATCGCTGGTGTGCTGACCATTTCCCTGCCTGTGCCGGTCATTGTCTCCAACTTCAGCTACTTTTACCACCGGGAGACAGAGGGCGAAGAGGCCGGAATGTACAGCCATGTGGACACGCAGCCCTGTGGCCCACTGGAGGGCAAGGTCAATGGGGGGTTGGTGGACGGAGAGATGCCTGAGCTACCACCTCCACTCTGGGCCCCCCCTGGGAAACACATGGTCACCGAAGTGTGAGGGACTGTGGAGGTCAGCAGGACCTCATGTTTCCTTGGAGGGAGGGAGGGAGGGGGAGAAGGGAAGGTTAGGGGGAGGGGGTTGGGTAGAGGAAGAACTAGGTTAAGTGGTAACGAGTTGGGGAACACTGAGTCTTGTTGGGTCTTGAGTTGCGGTTTGGTAGCTCCTATGGGTACTTCCTTAAGTGACCGTGAATGGCAACGAGTTATACTGAGTTGATGGAGAGACTCCATTGGTTTAAATTGCTTTGGGTTGTGCAAGACTTACGGAGCCTTTTGTGGTAAGTGTTGACATAGATTTGATCCTATGGTTGTGTTTTTTAGGTCCTCACTGGGTTGGGCTGTGTTGTTGAGTCTAGGTGAATCTTGTCCAACTGCATTGTGCAGGATTCTGTGGTTTTATGAGTCCCCTGGGGCCATTTTGGGTCAAGTGAGGTGGTCATCCACGGCATCGTTGGGACTGACTGCATGTTCATGCATGGTGTTGTGGAGTTGAGTTGAGACACGTTGGAAGTTGTGTGGCTTTGTGACTCTTGTAGGGCTATGTTATTTTAGATTCTGTGAACTTGTGAGTCATGTAGAAATCCAAAGAGTCAAGTTGGTCGAATGTGAGTTTTCCAGGTCACGTTAAGTTGGGTTGTAATGTATGACTGTGGGAATCTTTCAGGGTTCTGTTGGGTTGAATTGTGTAAAGTTACATAGCTGGAAGTTTAGGGGGCTACACTGAGATGAACCGTATTGAATTGTATAACCACGTGAGTCTTGTAGGGCCGTGCTGAGTTGAGTTACACCAAGCTGTGTCATTGTGAGTCCTGTAGGAATGTTAGGTTGAGGTGGACTGTGTGTATGGGCTCCATAGGGCCATGTTGGTTTGTTCTGCATTTACTGGTAGCACCAGGACCCAAGAATAAGAGCACTTGGCGGGGGGGGGAATCATGTATCAGGGAGCAAGTGTGGGGTTATGGAGTCTGAGAGACGAACTGAACTGACATGCCTGGTGTCACTTACCATAAGGGGCAGGGCTGGGTTCTGGAGCAATGGACTCAGTTGTTCACGCAGAGGGCCTCTGGGGGAGCTAGGGAGATGCAGATGGTCCTTCCATTTACCCTACACCTGCATCGTTTTGCCATTCAAACCCTCTCGATCTGTCTGTCCTCTCCTATAGCTTTGCTTCCAAACACGGAGATCAGAGCCACAAGGGGAGAGAAAAGGGGACAAACTGTATGTACTGTGTATAGACATGTTAGGGGGACAGAAACACAAATGAGGGGACAGAGACCTGGGAGGTAATGGAGACTCAGAGAAAGAAAGAGATAGAAACCCAGAGAAGAGGGAACAAAGACCCGAAGAGAGAGGAAGAGAGATTTAGGGAGAAGGAGACAAAGACCCAGAGAGAGGGAACGACAGAGACTCAGAGGAAGGGGGGGGGGCAGAAAATCCAAAGGGAGAGGGAGACAGAGATCAAGAGTGGGAGACAGAGATGGGGGGGGGAATGTCAGGCACCCAGAGAGGGACAGACATCAGACTTAGAAACAGACCGGAGTGCCCCCAAGAGAAAGGTAACCAAGAAAGAAAAAGGCAGAAAAAGTCAGCGCCTCTGAACCCAAGAGATACACACAGTCTGTCTTCCACAGAATCACAAAGATCTCAAATCAGGGCGCACCACCCCATCCTCCCACAGCTGAGGAAGGCTGTCAGACAAACTGACACTCTATTTTCCAGGGGAGAAACCAGAGTCTTAGATCACGGGGGTGGCTTCCCAAGGTCTCGTGGCACATCCCCAGGGTCCAGGACTGGGGGCAGGCTGCCTGACCCCACGGCCGCATCAGCCTGCTGGAAGGCACGGGTCCTCCTTGGATCCTACAGCCTCGTTTCTCACAAAGTAACTGAGGCTCAGAGGGGAAGGTGTTACCCTAGGTCACGAAGCCAAACATTTTCAGAGGACTTTCGCTACTCAAAGGGCATTTGGAGGAGGAGGACGCAGGATGCTTCAATCGCTAACACATATAGGGCTTCCTATGTGCCAAGCATCATTCAAAGTACTTTACTTGTATTAATTTATTAAAACCAGTGGTTTACAGAATGTTGTTGTTGTTGTTATTTTTAGCTATTGCCACCCCCCCCCCAACTTGCAAATTACCTAGATTCAATGTGAGGCATCCGAGGGGATCTGGTCTGAGGGACACACACCTCTATGGGGTCCCTCTTGGCAACTCAGAATGCAGCTAAGAAATTCAGCGTGGGTCGGGGGGAGGGCCACCTGGGTGGCTCAGTCTATTGAGCATCCAACTCTTGATTTCAGCTCAGGTCGTGATCCCAGGGTTGTGGGATCGAGCCCCACACTCAGTGTGGAGCCTGCTTAAGATGCTCTCAGTCTCTTTTCCTCCCTCTGCCCCCCCCTCCCCTGCACCTGTGTGCACACTCTCCCTCTCTGAGAGAGGGAGAAAAAAAAAATCAGTTTGGAACCCCCCGATTTAACCCAACCACCTTTTTATACAGAGCGATGGAAGAACGTACAGATTATTGTGGGCAGGGTTTGATAAAGATAGAAAATAACAGAATGTTTAGGTGGTCACTTCTCTCTGAGATGGAGAGAAAGACACGTTTGGAGACAGAACTGGAGAACAGACCTCCTCACAGTGACAGACGCAGGGCGGAGTCCAGGACCCAGGACAGAGACCCAAAGAGGAGAAAGCCCATGCAGAGAGGAGCCAAGACTTGGAGAGAGGACACCCAGGGGAAGGAGGGAGAGCAGGTGGAAGGAGGGCAGTGACCTGGGAGGGGGTCAGAGGCCGGTGTGTGTGTGTGTGTGTGTCGGTGGGGGGGGGGGGGGGTGGAGGGAAGGGATCCACAGAAGCTGGAAGGCAACCACGGAGGAAGGGCCAGATATCCAGAGGGAGGGGCACAGAGAGTGTCTTACTTTTCTTTGAAAACTCACCTGTATTACTCCATCAGAGGCTGGAAGTTACTTAGAGTCTCTCTGGTAGGGGGTGGGATGTGTTGGGTGCTTAAGGAAGAGGTGGAGAAGCCAGGAGAGGTCATGGAGGTGACCCGAGGGGACACTCGAAGGCTGGAAAGTACCCCTCCCCCCCCCCCCCCCCCAATAAACAACTGTAGGCGCCTTCTATGTTGCCTTGGCTAGGCTGGGGAAAAGGAGGGAACACCCTAATCCGGGGACACCCTTCCTGCCACCTTGCCATGTTATATTTAGGCCGAGGGAGGGGTATGGGATGACCCCCCCCCCCAGATGGGCATCAGCTTTCCTCCTGAAATAGCTCCCGGGGAGGGGTGAAGGGCTCTGCCGGTCCCAGGACTCTGTCTGACCTCAGTCTGTCTTAGGGTCTCTCTCTTTTCAACGGGTCTCCGTCCCCCTTCTGGGATTCTGTCCCCTTCTCTCTCTGGGTCTTCTCTCTCTGGGTTTCTGTCCCTCCTTTCTCTCTGTTTATGTGCCCTTCCCATGTCTCCCTTTGTCCCTCACTATTCATTTTCTTTCTCTGGGCAGAGGTCATCGTGTTCCCAAGTCATACCCTTGGCTGTCTCTGTGCCCTAGAATACCTTGAATTTCTCTTATCTGAGCTCAGGACAGACCCTCTCCCCAGTCCCCACCCAGGAAATTCCAGCAGACAGGACTCTGTGGGAGAGCTCCCCCATATCCACCGTCTCCCTGGGCCTCGGGCCTTATCGCTGCCCAAGTCCAGCTGGTTAATGTCTAGCCTGGAGCTCCTGGGAAAGTGGGGATGAGAGCAGAGGGGGGGAATCTGCCCAGGGATTGACACTTAATTGGCAGCACAAGGCAAGGGAATCTCAGGCCCAGACTCCTGGCTCTAAGGAAGGAGGGAGCTGCTGGTCAGGAGCCTTGGGTCTGCGGAGGGAGGGGGCTGGGGGTGAGGACTCCTGGGTCTGAGGGAGGACCGCCTTGGGCGTCCCGACTCCTGGGCCTGAGGGAGGAGGGGCTGGGGACCTGAATCCCCGGTCTGACGGAGAGGGGGGCTGGGGGTCAGGGCTCCTGGCTCTGCGGGAGGAGGGGGCTGGGGGCCGGGACTCCTGGGTCTGAGGGAGGAGGGGGCTGGGGGGGGGGGGTCCCGGCTGCCGGGGCTGAGGGAGAAGGGGGCTGGCGCCTGGCCTCCCGGGGCTGAGGCGGGCCAAGAGCTGAGCGAGCCAGGCCGGGCTCCCGAGGTCTCGGCACGCGTGTGGAAGGCGGGATCCCCCGGCCCCTCCTCCGCCGTCGGGCGCCGCCCCGCCCCCGCCCCCGCCCGGGCCCTCCGGAGCGTGTGCAGCGAGGAGCCGGCGGGCGAGCGGGCGTCCCCGCAGCCAGCGAGCGGGAGGAGGAGCCGCGCCGCGCCAGGGGCAGCCGAGGAGCCGAAGAGGGCGCCCCAGGTGAGAGCCTCGGCGCCTCCTCCCCCGGGATTCCGGCGTCCGGGTCGCCCTGCCCCCGGGTAGGGAGGGACGGGGGCGGGGCCTGCGGGGGCGGGGCTTGGCAGAGGAAACTGAGGCAGGAGGGAAGTGCTCCAGCCATGCAGCCGCTCGCCCCCGTCAGGGTCTCGGGAGACCAGACCCCCCGGCCTAAATCTTCTTTGGGAGGAGGGGCCTGGGAGTACGTATTCGGGGGTCCCTGGGGAGGAGGGTCCTAAACTCCAGAACTCCCGGGTCCGAGGGAGGAGGGCGCTGGGGGGGGGGGGGGGTCTGGACTCCTCGGTCCGAGGGAGGAGGGCGCGGGGCTCCCGGACCCCTGCATGTGAGAGAGGGAGCTGGGGATCATGGACTCGTGAAAAAGGGGAGGCAGCTGGGAACCAGAGCTCTAGGGTCGGATCAGGGGAGGTGGGAGCTGGGAGCTAGGACTTTCTGGTCTGAGGGAGGAGGTAGCTGGGGATCTACACTCCGGGTCCAGGTTGGATCAGCGTGGTTGGGTCCCTTCACACCCCTTTTTCCATTTCCCCATCTCCGAGCCAAAGCAGGCAGCCACTCCAGGTATGTGCAATAGAAGTGTGGGACGGGCCCTGGCCTGTCCTGTGAGGATGGAACATTCCAGGAAGCAGCCGCAGGGACCCAGGGCTTCTTGAGCGCGGGCCCTCAGGGACCCGGGGGTCCAGACGAGCACCGCCCCCGCCCTGTCTGGGAGATGAATGGGCCGTGGAGGATGTAATCTTTTCCAGCCTCCTCTACCCCTCCCACCCCTCCCCCACCGCCCTCCTCGCCGCTCCCCACACCTCCCCCATCTGCTTCCCATCCCAGCCAGGAGCCATCACCTGGTCAGGGAAGGGGCCCCAGGGAAGGGGGCGCGGCCTTGACTCCTGGGTACCCTACACTTTAAGAGGAACACAGAGGAGGGGAGTGTTCGCGTCCCCTCCCCCCACTTGCCCATATAACTTGCCTGTTCCCTTCTTCCCCTAGGTGGCTGCCCCTACCCTCTCCTGAGATGTCAGGAAGGAGGGGACCACCTGTGTCCCCCACCGGGGCCCCCCAGAGCCTGGGGGCCCCCAGCCCTGGAGCCTGGAGGTGGAGGAGGTGCTGACAGGTCTGGTAACCACCTGCTGCTTCCCAGTCCCCTCCACACCACTCTTTCCCAGAACCAGAGACTTCCAGAATATTGCAGAAAAACTGAAGCATCCACGCCCTCACCGCTATCTCCCAGCCCCTGGCCGATTTCTGGGACAGGGAAACTGAGGCCCCGCATAGCAGAGGAAATGTCTCGCCTGCTCAGTGGCAGTTTTGAGCTGAACTTGGGTCTTGCTAGGATTCCAGAACATGGCCTGTCTCAGCATTTTGAGACCTCCAACCTCCTCTAGGCTGCCGGACTTAGGGTTCTTTGGGGGTGTAGAGGTAGGAGGCAGAATGGAGTTGTTCCGACGGGGCCCAAGTCCTACCTCTGGTATTTGCTGGCTGCGTGGCCTGGTATAAGTCACTCACTTCTCAGCCTGTGTTTCTCCGTTCGTTGATTTGTTGGCTATTATTAGCAATAGTAGTAGAACAATTATGATTAATCTAGAAGCTGGGCAGTATCTAAGTCCTAGAGTATAAGGTCCCCCTCCTAAGGTTCTAGAACAAGGGCCTCCCCCTGGTTCTGGCATCCAGGTCCGCCTGGAGCTCCCAACTGCTGTCCCCCGTCCCCTACTCAGTTTTTACCCCATCTCTAATGCTGGCTCTCCCCTCCGTCCTCAGGTGCTCAGCGAGATGCTCCTCAGCCCCTCCTGCTCCCTCCCCATCCTCCTCCTTTTCCTCCTCCCCAGCGTTCCAATGGAGCCCCACCCCCCACCCTTACCACTGCCCCCCTTTCTAGCCCCTGAGTGGGACCTCCTGTCCCCCCGAGTAGTCCTGTCCAGGGGCACCCCCGCCGGGCCCCCTCTGCTCTTCCTGCTGGAGGCCGGGGCTTTTGGGGAGCCAGCAGGCCGCCCTGCCAACCGCAGCCGGCGAGGGGCGAGCGAGACAGCACCCGCAAGTCGCCGGGGAGAGCTGGCTGTGTGCGATGCGGTCAGCGGCTGGGTGACAGACCGCCGGACGGCCGTGGACCTGCGTGGGCGTGAGGTGGAGGTGCTGGGCGAGGTTCCCGCGGCTGGTGGCAGTCCCCTCCGCCAGTACTTCTTCGAGACCCGCTGCAAGGCTGACAGCACCGAGGAAGGTGGCCCCGGTGGGGGAGGAGGGGGCTGCCGGGGTGTGGACCGGAGGCACTGGGTATCTGAGTGCAAAGCCAAGCAGTCCTACGTGCGGGCACTGACCGCTGATGCCCAGGGCCGCGTAGGCTGGCGATGGATTCGAATTGACACTGCCTGCGTCTGCACGCTCCTCAGCCGGACTGGTCGGGCCTGAGGCCCATGCCCAGGAACTGGGCAGGCAGAGGAAGAAGACGGCTGGATCCCGAGGGACCTCAGGGGTGGCCTGACCGCTCCGGGCCTCAGTTTGGGAACTTGTGAAATGGTCACACAATCACAGCTTTCTGATTCTGAGAGCTCAATCCATGCCAGACAGGTGGTGGAACCAAATGGGGTTTTGAAGGATGATTAGGAGTTCTCCTGGATGAACTTGAGGGTAATGATGATGATAATAATAGCCCAATTTTGCCGAGTGTCTACTGTTTATCAGCGCTAATACACAATTTGTCAGATCAACTCTAGTGGATTCGACCATCAGAGGCCCTTGGCTTCTCAGTTGCTAACCACTTGATCTCAGAAGACATCTTGCTCACCCTGGAGAGAGTGACGAGGAAGTGATCTGTCAAGAAGTGGGTGGGGGAGCATAAAAACTGGAACACATAGGCAAGTAGCTGGGAGGTCGGGTTTGAATGAGAAATCTTACTTGGTCACATGGGGCAAGCGTTGGCTTCGAACGTTCTCTTTTGAGGTAGTGAGCCACCCGTCACAGAAGGAGCAAAAGCAGGGTTGACTGACCGGAGGTCAGGAGACTGGAGAATTTGGCCCTACTGGGAAGCTGGAGTCAGGTTTCTACTCCCTTTTCTGGCCCAACTTGTACCCATATTGGGAAAGAAATAGACCTGAGAAGTGTCCAGCTTGAGTGTGGCACGAGGTTCTGACCAATTGACCTGACTCCTGGCTGGAATCAGGGGTCATGTGGACAGTGAATGGGCCAGGAAAATCCAAAAGGAGAAGTGGCCCCAGAAGCCTGAATGAGGGGGTCAGTGGGACCCTGTGCCAGGCTGCAGAAGGTAGCCTCACTTTTCCCCATCTGAACAATGGGTCAGTGGGGTTGAAAGAATGGGACCGAGGAGGCAGAGGCCTTGACGAAATGGCCTGTAAAGTGAGGAAGTACCAAGGGAAGTCAGGGGTAACCCTTCATATATCACCAGTCCATATCTTAAGACTTAACACACACACACACACACACACACACACACACACACACACACACACACATTCTTTTAGAACCAATTTTCCCATCCCCCACCAACCCAGACTGGGCCCCTGGGAAGGGTAGGGGTGGCAGGGCCAGGCGGGGACTGGCTGCCTCTGTTTCTACATCTCCGTGTTTCTAGATCTGTGGTTCCCCACCCTCTTTTTTTTTTTTTTTTTTTTTTGCCACCTCTCTCTTCCTGTCTCTTGTCTCTGGGTCGGTAGCTCTCTACCTCTGTTTCTCATCCAGTGCCTCTCACCCATTCTTGAGTGCATTTTTCTTTCTCCTCAAAGCTCTCTCCACATCGCCTCCCTTCCCTTTTTTGCTAAGTATTTCCCTGTGTATTTGCCTGTGGGTCTCTCCCTCTTCACCCACCCCCATATCCAGGTGGAAGTTTTCAACCAAATCAAAGGCAGGCAGGACGCACGAAGCCAAAGCCCAGGCTGAGTCCTTCAGCAGACGCGGGGAGGGAGGGAGAGCCCTGGGGAAGTCTGGAAATCGTTACCCCTGAGGTAGGCAGGCCTGGCAGAGGGAGGAGGGGGCTGAGTGAGCTGGGACCCTGTAGGAAAGGGAGGGGGGGAGGGTGTTTCTCCTGGGTTCCCTGAGGCAGTGGGTGGCCTCTGTCTCCTCCAACCTAGGGTCTCTGTGTCTCTAAGATTCCCTAAAACTCTGATCTATTTCCCCTTCCCCTCCGCCCCCTTTTCTGGCCATCCTTCCCTCTCTGGGACTCTTCTCCACTTCTCTTGCGTTTCTGTGCCCCCTCTCTCCAAGTCCCTGTCACTTGTTGCCTGGGTCTCTTTCTCATTCTAGCCAACCATCCACACACCTGCAGGCCCTCCATTGGCTGGGTTCAGGGTGGGCGGGTCCTGTCACCTGGGGCAACAGCGACAACAAGCCTGCTCCTGCTGGGCTACCCCACAGGGGTGGGGCCATGGCTGGTCCGACCCTGGCTGTGCGCTATGGTCTGCCATGGTCCCCAATCTCTGGGACCGAGGTGCCTGGATCCTGGCCCAGCTGGCATCTCACCAGCAGTGGTGTCGCCCACCACATGATCCCATCTGTTCCCTTTCCCCCGCCCACTGTGCAGGTAAGAGGACCCTAGGTTCCTGGCCAGGAGGAGACTGGGAGCCCAGACTCCTGTGTCTGAAGGAGAGGCCTGGGGATCCAGACACCTGCTGAGAGAAAAGCGGATAGGGCGCTCGGGCTCCTCTCTGACTGAAGGAGGAGGGAGGGTCCCAGAGTCCTGGGTCTGAGAGAGGAGGGGCCAGCGAACGTGGACGCCTGGGAGGAAAGGGTTGAGGACTGCCGGGGAGAGATCAGGGCTCGCGGGCCAGACTTGAATCCTTTTAGCCGACGTCCTTGTCCCCAGTCCACGGTCGCGGAGCCCCTGCCCCCGGCCGCAAAGCAGGATTTACACATCTGGGATTTTGACGAGGTCATCAGCAGATGGGAGACCACCTATGGCTCGGCTTCCGTGCCCAAGACCCTCGGCGGGCCCTACGCACAGCCCAGGGCCCCAGAGCCTTCGGACCCCACGCGGACTGTGGGGATCAAGGATTTAGGAGAAAAGGTGAGGTGCTGGGATGCAGAGGTCCGCGGGGGGGGGGGGGGGGGAGGAGGTCAGGGGTGGGGAACGCGCTGGAGCACGAGGCACCCTCACGTTGGGTCCCCGCGTCGCCTTCCCGCAGCTCAGACGCCGCGGCTGGCGCCTCCCGCTGGTCACAGAGCACCAGTGCAGTGAGACGAGGGCTCAGTACACCGGCCGGCCGGGCCCGGACCGGAGCCCCACCTTCTACGTCGGGCCCCAGCCCCTGGAGCTTGCGGACCACCACCGCGGAGGCCCTTCCCAGGTAGCGGAGAAGACCCGCTGCCACCTTGGGGCAGAGCCTGTAGCGCCTGAGGAGGGGCCGGAGGGGCTTTGAGGCTTGGGACCAGACTAGGAGAGCCTGGGGCGGGGAATTCTGAGTCTGGGGTCGGGGTTAAATGGTCTGGAATGGAATCAGGTTACAGAGCCTGGGGGTGGAGCTTGGACGTCTTGAGGTGGGGCCAGAAGGAGGAGGGGACTGAGACCGAAATCTCAGCTCGGAAGCCGGGGCCGCGACCAGTAAATCCCGGGGCGGGGCAGGGAGGGGCGTTCTGAGGCGGGGGTCGGAGCGAGGTAGCGGAAGGTGCGTGGGGGCGGGCCTTGAATATTCTGAGACCAGATCGGGTCGGGAGGCGGCGCTAGGCTTCCTTAGAGGATGAAGCGAAGAGGTACGTTTGTCCTACCTGCGACTGAATTCCAGGGGCGGGACGTGGAAGCTGAGTCTGGGGGCGGAGCTGGGAAAGTTTTGGGGGGCGGTGGTGGTGGGGGGCCTGGGCCTTGTGTTCGACGACCCGCAAGTGTTTGGATTTTGGAGTAACCCTCATAAGGGCTCTGATTTGGGGGAGCGAAGGTAAAGCGTTCTGGCTTGCGACTGGTCAGGAAGGATTCGGATTCATCGAAGGAAGAGGGATCCTGAGCCTGGGACCCCGGGCTTGGGATGGGTATGAAACCTTGCTTCATCCCTCCTCCCCCCGATCCTCCCTCCGCAGGCTTTAATCCCTTGGACAAAGAACCCCGAGCTGTCCGGCCAGCCTTTCACGGTATCTGACCAGGGCGTCCTGGACCGCCATCAGCTCTATCGGACCACCTCGGCCAAGGACTTCCGGGCCTATCCGAAGTGAGTCTGGGTCCTCTCTCGGCACCGCCGCCAGCACACCTAACCCCGGCGTCGGCTCCCCCTGTCCGACTCAGTATCCTCAGTCTTCAGCTCCAGCACGCTCGAGAACCAGAGGTGCAGACCCCAGCCCCTACCTCTTTCAGCGCCCAGGTATTCCTAGTGTCAGCTCTCAGGAATATGAGACCTGCGGCTCGTCCTACAAGCGGTTCTGGACCGGGGGCGGGGCTCCAAGGGTCTCGGGCGGGACCTGCTTTGGTTCCCAGATACTTTTTCCCAAGGATTCGAAAATTCTAGATTCCCGGCCCTTAAGGACCTCGAGGGCCCAGGAATCGAGGCTAGGCATCCCCGACTCCCATCCTTCATAAGGGGTCCCCGAGTCCTGCAAGGGTGTCCTCGCCTCGGAACGCAGAGTTCGCGTCTACAGGCTCCTCAGGAGCCGAGGTCTGAACCTCAGCCTTGTCCCCAGGATCCAACGGTGCCTTCCCTCTCCTGCCTTCCCCACCAACAGGAAGGAGTTGTCTGGATATCCCCGCAAGGACTCGCTGACCTGCTGGAGCTTTCAGAAGACGCCTCAGGTCTGGGGACGGGACCCACAGCGGCCGCCCCGTCCGCGCTCCTCTCGGCCGCCAGGGATCCGCGTGCCCCACGTCCGCCCGGCGACGCTAGCCGTGCCGCACCGTGGGGCGTTGTCTCTGGCTCAGGAGTCCTACAGACCCCCGCTGCACCCGCTCCTCCGGCTCGATCGTGTCTGCCCTCTGGAGCTGCCCTGGGGCGGCCCCCACTGGAAGCCGGTGTCGGGCATCTACAGCGTGCCACAAGCCTACCGCACTGAGAACTCCAGCTATGGCAGCTTGAAGCTGACCCCGATCTGAGCCGGCAGCGCCGGCCCCGCCCAGAACACGCCCCCGGGCGGGGGCGGAGCCGAGTCTGGAAGACCCCGGCCGGGGGGCACACTGGGCGGGGCTATGGCCGGGAAGCCCGCCCATCACGTGGGAGGGAGACGGAGGCCAGGACCCGCCCACTAGGCGTGAGCCGGACGAATCCCACCGGAGACTGACTAGGGTGACCGGGTCGGGGACGAGGATGGATGCTGAGCCTGGAGAATATACTTTGGGGCTGTGGGCTCGCGGGCGGGACACGCCCTCTACGACACAGCGGGCGAGTTTACCTTAGTCAACGACAGAGTTAAAATAGCCTTAACCGTGCTCATTGCTGGGTTCGGCTCCGGGGGCCCGAGTGTGCGGGAGATGGGGCTCCCGCTCTACCCCTGGTGGAGGGAAGGCACGTCTACGTACAGGTGGGACTCCTCCCCTGAGCACAGAATCCAGTATTGAAGCCACGCCCCCTCCGGGGTTAGACTGTGGCACAGGAATGGCTTTCAGCGTGTGGCAGATGGAGTGGGGTTGAGGTCTGAGCCGATCACCATTCGAGGGTCCTTGGAGGGACAGCTCCAGCCTTCCCCTGGCTCCCACTCGGAGGGGCGGAGGCGGGGCTACGCCATCGGGGGCAAGGCCAGGGTCTCCCCATAGCCTACTCCCTATGACCCCAACAGGACTTCGCTGGCACCCGACATAGCATCTGACGACTGAGTCAGTGAAGACAGCTTCACCTTGGGCGCACCGAGAAGCAGGAGCCACTCGGGGCGTGGGGGCAGGGGCCACTCCACTGAGCCACTCCCGCACACTTCCCTGACCTTTTCCGTTTCTCGCCCCCGGAAGGATTAGTGTCCAGGTTACCCCATCATGCCGCCACCCCCGGTGGCCTTGCCGCCCCCACAGTCTGCAAATATAAGACCAGGTAAACATCATAGGGGAAGCACCCAGAATGGAGACGCTCCAGGTAAGGCTGTGGGGTCCCCGAGGCCCTTTGCAACTCCATCCAGGTCACAGCTGGCACAGAGGGAGGGTCCTGTGACTTGATGGAGGAGGCTTCTTTCTGGAAGGGTGTGGACAGCCAGCAGGCTTCCGGCCAGGAGGAAGCAGGTGGAACAGGGCCTGAGGGTGGGAATCTGCGGGGTTGGGACGATCTGGGGCTCCTGAGTATCGGGGCAGGGGATCCAAGTGGGATGAATGGGCCCTGAATGGATGACGTCAGGCAGGGGAGCTGGGCCCCTGAACGGGTTCGTGTGAGGGATGGGAGGGTAAGGGCCCAGGGTAGCGGTGTCTGGCAGGCCCTGA
This sequence comes from Puma concolor, assembly GCF_028749965.1. Classification (NCBI taxonomy): domain Eukaryota; kingdom Metazoa; phylum Chordata; class Mammalia; order Carnivora; family Felidae; genus Puma; species Puma concolor. The sequence goes on along the minus strand of NC_141681.1, from coordinate 54,181,378 downwards.
GACGCTGGCCTTGTCCCAGGGGCTGCTGCTGCTGTGGCTGCTGCTGAATGTGGGTGGGGTGTGGACATCCAGGGGGCCGCTGCGGCCGCTGTGCCGGCCCATCAACGCCACCCTGGCTGCTGAGAACGAGGCCTGCCCCGTCTGTGTCACCTTCACCACCGCCATCTGTGCCGGCTACTGCCCCAGCATGGTGAGCTGCGGGGGTGGGGATGGACGGCTGGGGGCCTGGAATGGGTGCTGCCACCTCGGCTCCAGAGTGGATCACTGAGGACCAGGCCCACAGAAAAGGGGAAATGGCAGCCTGGACAGAAGGGTGGCCTGCCCCCACCTCCCGCAGGGGCTGGGCACGTGGGAGGGAGGAGGAGGGCAGAGGGTCGGCCGCAATGCCGGACCTGGGGGGGGCGGGGGGGGTGTGGGCACAGCGGGGCGGAGCTCCGGGGGAGGGCCTGACCACGCCCCCCTCATCCCCGCATCTGGGCCCTGGCCTCCAGATGCGAGTGCTGCCGGCGGCCCTGCCCCCTGTGCCCCAGCCGGTGTGCACCTACCGTGAACTGCGCTTTGCCTCCGTCCGGCTCCCCGGATGCCCGCCTGGTGTGGACCCCGTGGTCTCCTTCCCCGTGGCCCTCAGCTGCCGCTGCGGGCCCTGCCGCCTCAGCAGCTCCGACTGTGGGGGTCCCAGGGCCCAACCCTTGGCCTGTGACCGCCCCCCACTCCCGGGCCTCCTGTTCCTCTAAGGACCCCTCACCCCAATGCCTGGAGCCAGCAGCCGCTCTTTTCTACCCCTCCCAATAAAAGCTTCTCAAACTGCACTCTGATTGTCTTTTGTCAGGCTTAGGGTACGCGTATGAGTACGTACACACACACACACACAGGCTCAGTGTGGGTCCGATATCAGAACCATTTTATACAAAGTCACAGTGTCAGAACTCCAATAGAAAACAGAGCGGGGGGGGGGGGGGGCGGGGAGGGCGAGGGTCACATCAGCTCAGGAGGTGTCCATGGTTTCGCCTTCTGTGAGGAGAAGGAAGGCCATGCGGTCAGGGGGCTGGGACTGAGCCCTCTGGGACTGGGGGGGGGGGGGCAGGGGCAGCAGGGGACACTCACTGAGCTCATTGAAGAGAAAGGCATCCTGGTACTCCTTCATGTACTGTGTAGAGCGCGACTCGTCCAGAAAGAGCGAGTAGACCCGCTTGATGTCATCTACCTGGACTTCCGTGCCCTGAGAGGGGATGACAAGACCTCAGTGCCCCCCCGCCACCCCCCCCCCCCACCGGATTGGTAGGTCACGGTGGGAACGGGGGGGGGGATGGGGTTAGCACGCATCCCTCCTCGGCCACCTCCCCGCTGCGGGCCCAACCCCTCCGGTCCTCAGTCTCTTCATCTGTAAAATGGACCGAACGGCATTAACTTCTAGCTGCCAGACATTTACTAGGCACCTGCCACGTGTCAGGCCGGGAGATACAGGTATAAACTCAACAGACCACAGTCCCCCCCCCCCCCCACCCGCCTTTGCAAATGCATGTTCTAGGACTGAAGGCAGCGACCCACTCTCAGCCCTTGGAGCAGTGAGCGCGCCGTTCACTCGCTCAGGCTGGCCCCCGCGTGCTTACTCGGCGGGCTGACCTTGCGCTTCCGGCACACCAGGCTGGCGGCCGTGATGAGCTGGATGGCGTAGCGCAGCGACGTCTCCAGCCCGATGCGGGTCAGCACCGTGTAGGCGTCCTCACTCATCTCTACGTCTTCCTCCTCGCACCTGCCGGCAGGCGGGGCGGGAGCGGGGGTGAGCCGGGGCTGCCCTCCCCCACCCCCGCCCTGGGCGCCACTGGGCGTCCTGGGGTCGCGTGGAATCCTCCAGACCCTCCCCGTCCAGGGTCCTACCCCGCAGGGTCAGCCACTGGCTCCTGCCCTCCCTTCTCTACTGTGCCCCCCCCCCCCCCGCCCCCAGATCAGAGGCCACTGCTTGGATGCCCAGCCCAGCCCAGCCGCTTGCAGGCCCAGAGGCCTCCCCTCCTCAGACCTCACTGTCGCTGCCCCCACTTGCCAGACAGGGTGGACGCCGGCCCTGCCGCCCAGGCCCACGGCCTGGTCCCACCCCAGGACGCCAGGCGGCCCTGTGCATACCGGATGCGGAGGATCTGTTTCGTGTCCTTCTCACTGTAGGGCGAGGTGGAGACGATGAGCAGTCGGTCCAGGAGGTCGATGGGGATGCCGTGGGGGCTCTGGTAGCTGGTACCCCGGATCCTGGGGAGGAGGGGGAAGGGAGGGCTGTCAGGACGATGCGCCCAGAACCCAGCGCTCTGTGTCTTCTACTTGGAATGCCCCACCCCCTCCCCTCCACCGCAGCCCACTCACTGGGCAAATACCACTTAACCTTCAGCTCACGGCTGCACCACCCACCAGGCAGCCGTCCCTCGACTGCGTCACCGCCCCTGTAGAGCTGGGGTGGCTTTAGCTCCGTGTCTATGTCCAGGATTACTGGATCAAGGTCCTACTCCCCTGCGGGACGCCCAGCTCCACAGGGGGAGGGACTGCACCGGTCCTGTTCCCTGCTGTACCTGGCCCAGTACAAGCCCAGCACATGGCAGGTGCCAGGGAACTGAGCGGGGCCTCGTTATTCGTGACAGTTACGTTCTGAATAGTGGGGCAAACGCTCATTAGCAAACGATGAACTCCTGCTTCTAGGGGAAATCCAGTCAGGTTCTTGTGGGCCTATGTGGTCACGATACTTTTGTCGACCAACACATAACCTGGTTCTATGTGCTCCCGCATTTTTTTTAATGTTTATTTATTTTTAAAAAGACAAGGGACAGAGCACAGGGCGGGGAGGGGCAGAGAGAGGAGACATAGCATCCGAAGCGGGCTCCAGGGTCTGAGCTGTCAGCACAGAGCCCGATGCGGGGCTCGAACCCACAAACTGTGCCATCGTGACCTGAGCCGGAGTCAGATGCTTAATCAACTGAGCCACCCAGGCACCGCCGAATTCCTGTTTAAAGACATCTTATTTGGGGAACCTGGGTGGCTCAGTCGGTTAAGCATCCAACGCTTGACTTCCTCTTGGGTCACGATCTCATGGTTCATGAGTTCAAGCCTGGCGTCTGGCTCTGTGCTGACGGTGAAAACCCTGCTTGGGATTCTCTCTATCTCCCTCTGCCCCTGCCCTGCTCACTCTCGCTCTCTAAAATAAATAAACTTAAACACGCCATCACCAACAAAGAGCATAAAGTGTGACAACGTGGCAATAAATAGATCACAAAAAGAACACGCGTTTGCAGCATGCGAGCTGAGACTAGAAGGCAGAATGTCACCTTGTCGGACCTGAGTCTGGGACGTCCACATCAGGGGACTCAAATTTTTTGCCACCCTGCGCGCGTCTGCAAAGGAGCACAACAGTGCCACGAATCCTGACTCGGGAGTTACAAGTAAATTTCAGGGAGAGTACGCAGGCTCCCAAATAGGTCACGTGCAAATAACGAGGAGCAAGTGGGTTTGCTGCCTGTCTCAGAAGGCGTCCCGTGCAGACAAGGCAGACAAGAGAGCACCAGGGCCAGGGGTAGTGGCAACACCCGAGGGCAGACGTTCCAAGCTTTACCAGAACCTGGGGCACTTTGTGTGTCCAGAATTTTTCTGTGGCGTCCTTAGGGCCCAAAGAAATATTAAGTTCTATTACGCAGTTTGGTCTAAGTGACCTAACTGGAGTGATTTATGCAGTGTCCAACACGGGTCACCGTGCTTCCCTCAAAAACTTAAAACATCCCGCAGCACCTGTGCGTTTTCTGCAGCGCCCCGGGGATGCCCCGGCACACAGCTTGGGAACTGTAGCCGCAAAGGGTACAGAAACAGAAAGACAGAAAGAACAGGGTCCGTCGACTTCCTCGTGGAACGGAGTTGCCTGCCTACCTTGTTTAAGGTCCCGGCAGGGAGCTCAACAAACAGGTCCTGTTTGCCCCGTGGCTACACCCACCGCCCGGGGCACCCCATTTCCCCGGGGGCCGTTGAGGGGGCTCACCGGGTGATGCCTCGGTTGGTGGCCATGATGAGGACCGGCGCCATGTCACTTTCCAGGGCCCGATTGAGGAAGGAGAAGCTCTCAATGTCCAGCATGTGCACCTCGTCGATGAACAGCACCTGGGAGCCACTGAGGGTCAAACCCACCGCCCAGGCCTCTCTGCTCCCGCCTCCCCCGACCGCAAGCCACCTGCCCTCTCCCAGTACTCACTCCAGGGATGATCTCCGCCTTGCCCTCCTCACGCCACTCAGCCACCTTGGCGTTGATCTGCTCTCGGACTTCTGACTTGATCTCCCCGGTGTCGCCTGTGGGAAGCGGGAGTGTCAGGGGACAGGGATCCAGGGCCGGAGGGCGGCCAAAGATAAAGACGGGACGCCAGGGACAGAGGGAAGAGAGACCAAGACCGGAGTGGCAAAGCGACAGAAGGGCCGGGAAACGTCCCAGAGAGGAGGAGAACCAGAGACAGAGACCCCAGGGAGAAGTGATGGCAGGACACGCGTGCCCCCCATTGGGCAACCCTAAGGGGCCCCACCTGAGAAGAGAGCCAGGAAGCCCTGGGTGCGGGAGTTGATGACGTCGATCTCATGCAGGGACACCGTGTGCACCACCTCCTTGCGTTTCTGGAGCTCCCCGTCTGGACACTGCACAAACTTGGTCTGTGGGGCCGGGAGGGGTGGGAGAGACAAGAGCAGAGAAGAGCATGAAAGGGGGGCCCGAAGGGGCTGTCTGGGGGTGGGGTGGTGGGGGGCGGGGAGACCGGATCCCTGAAATGGAGCTGAGGATCCAGAAACCCCAGGTCCAAGAGGTAGTCGCGGCTAGGGCATTCGAGAGCACTGAAGGACCGGGGGTTCCTGGAGGACCTCGGCCTTCACGAGCAAACTGCTACGCTGAAGGGCCCTGGCTGTCCCAGAGGGTACAGGGAAGAACCAGGAGTGCCGGGGACATGTGGTACTGGGTCATGGGGGTGAGGAGGAGATGCAGACATCCCAGAGCCTGGAGCGAGGGGATCCCCAGAGCCCTGGCCTACCTGGGAACCCATGGCGTCATAGTCGCGAGCGCGTGTGAAGGAGCGGCCCAGCTTGGAGATCTTGCCCGTGGCCTTGTCGATGGTGATCACATCCCTGCGGAGTGGGGGAAGGGCAGGAGTGAGGACAGGAGAGGGCCCAAGCTCCCCTACCCCGGCCACCCAGCGTAGCCCCCTCCGCTCACCCGGCCTGGACCTTGTCCTTGGTCAGGGACTCGATCATCTTGGTGCCCAGGTCGTATATGGTCTCCATCTCCGTGGTCTTAAGGGTCAGCTTCCCTACCTTAGAGCCCTGAGAGGGGGGACATGCCAGGCAAGGAGTTTCAGAGGGGGCCCAATGTCTCCCCAACACAGCCTCAAAATGGGCACGACGCAGGGATGCTTCTGGGGGTGGTGGATATAGTCACGGTCATGACCGTGGTGATGGCCTCGTGGGTACACACGTATGCCAAAACTTAATACCCTGCAAACTTTATTATTATTTTTTATTTGCTTTTAACATTTATTTATTTTTGAGAGACAGAGACAGAGCGTGAGCAGGGGAGGGGCAGAGAGAGAGGGAGACACAGAATCCAAAGCAAGTTCCAGGCTCCCAGCTGTCAGCACAGAGGCCAATGCGGGGCTCGAACTCATGCACCGTGAGATCATGACTTGAGCCGAAGTCGGACGCGTAACCAACTGAGCCACCCAGGCGCCCCGTCCTAACACCCTGCAAACTTTCGATGTGTGCAGCTTTTGTAAGTCAATTGCACCTCAGGAAACCGATGACTAAAATCCCAGGAAGCAAACACCCAACAACCTACCTAAAAGATCAAATCCATAAAAACAACACGGACTAGGGGTCCCACGACATGGGGGTCACACTCTCCCATTCTTTGTTTCATATCCAAATAACAGGTGTTTTTTTTTGTTTGTTTTTTTTTTTTATTGATCACAAACCCAGAAAACAGAGCTAAGCTAAACACAGCTAAGGTAACAAAAACGCCACACTCCCTCCCCACAAGATAACACAGTCAACGTCTTTAAGGCTTTTCCAGCAGATCCACCTGTCTCTTCTTTCCAGTTTGTTCTTTCTGCAGGGACACGTGGCAGGATAAAAGAGTTGGGATTAAGGAGGGAGATAAAGGTGATTTCGGTTTTATGCCTTTATTTTTATTTTTAAAGATTTATTTATTGGGGCGCCTCAGTGGTTTCAGTCGGTTGAGCATCTGACTTTGGCTCAGGTCATGGTCTCACGGTACGTGAGTTCAAGCCCGTGTCAGGCTCTGTGCTGACAGCTTGGAGCCTGGAGCCTTGGATTCTGTGCCTCCCTCTCTCTCTCTGCCCCTCTCCCGCTTACTCTCTGAGCAGGCTCAGTGCTACCAGTGCAGAGGCCGATGCAGGGCTCGAACCCACAAACCATGAGATCATGACCTGAGTTGAAACCAAAAAAGAGGTGCTTAACCGACTGAGCCACCCAGGCACCCCTGGTTTTACATTTAAAAAAAAAAAAAATTTTTTTAACGTTTATTCATTTCTGAGAGAGAGAGAGCACAAGCGGGGGAGGAGCAGAGACAGAAAGAGGGAGACACAGAATCCAAAGCAGGCTCCAGGCTCTGAGCTGTTAGCACAGAGCCCTACGTGGGACTGGAACTCATGGATCATAAGATCATGACCTGAGCTGAAGTCGGCCGCTTAACCGACTGAGCCACCCAGGCGCCCCCCCACTGTTGTAAACGTTTAAGGAGAGGATGTATTCATGTATTTCTTCTGTAATAAAAATTGAATTTTTTTTCATTTTTCTTTTAATGTTTGTTTATTTTTGAGAGAGACAGAGAGCGAGCACAAGCAGGGGAGGGGCAGAGAGAGAGAGAGAGAGAGGAGACACAGAATTCTAAGCAGGTTCCAGGCCCTGAGCTGTCAGCACAGAGCCCGATGTGAACTGTGAGATCATGACCTGAGCCGGGGTCGGATGCTTAACCAACTGAGCCACCCAATAAAAACTGAATTATAAAGAACCATCTTGGGGGCAGGACCCCTGGCTGGCTCAGTCGATGGAGACTAATCTTAGGGTTGTGCATTTCAGTCCCATGTTGGGGGTAGAATTTGCTTTAAAACAAAACAAAACAAAACAAAACAAAAAGAACTATCTTGGGACTAGTTTTCTTTATATTCACATACCCTCCTACCATATTTCTTAAATTCAAAATGTAATTGCCGATGGATGGGACTAATTTAGAAGACTGCAGACAGGTGTTAAAAGTGCAAGTCAACTGGGGCTCCCGGGCGGCTCAGTCAGTTAAACGTCGGACTTCGGCTCAGGTCATGGTCTTGCGGTTCGTGAGTTCGAGCCCCGCGTCGGGCCCTGTGCTGACAGCTTCAGAGCCTGGAGCCTGATTCTGTGTCTCCCTCTCATTCTGTTCCTCCCCTGCTTGCACCCTGTCTCTCTCTCTCTCTCAAAAAAAAAAAAATTAAGATTAAAAAAAAAATTAACAAGTGCAAGTCAATGTAATTATACATCTTAAATCTATTTCCGCTGGAAACGATGAGCAACCAAGAGACGGTGTCCACAGTATAAGACACAGAGACAGAAGGTGACTCTGTGTGAGGTCAACAGGCTTGAGGCATGTCTAAGTGTCCTTTTGTTTAGCATGTTTCTAGAAACTGTCACTTCAACGCGTAAAAGAGAACGACAAACCAGAGAAAACGACAAACTCAAAAACACTGTGCCATGTGAAAGAAGCCAGCCACGAAAAGTCACTTATGCTGCAGGACTCCACTTATAAAAAAAAATTTTTACTTTTGATAAAAAGAGAGAGAGAGAGAGAGAGAGAGAGAGAGAGGGAGGGAGGGACAGAGAAAATCCCAAGCAGGTCCTGTGCCGTCAGCACAGAGCCCGATGTGGGGCTTGATCCCACAAACCTTGAGATCATATCCTGAGCCGAAATCATGAGTCCGATGCTTCACCAACTGAGCCACCCAGGAGCCCCTTCATGGTGGTTTTAAGGGTATTTGCCTTAGAAGAACTTACCAGACTACACACTTATTTTACGTGGTTCTTTATATCCGTTTTCTTTTACGACAAAAGTGTTAAAATTCTTAGCTTCATAAAAAGGGAGCGACTACGGATGACGGGGCGCCCGGGGGGCTCAGTTGGCTAAGCGTCCGACTTTGACTCACGTCATGATCTCTTGGTTTGGTGGGTTCGAGCCCCCGCATCAGGCTCTGTGCGGTCAGCTCAGAACCTGCTTCGGATCCTCTGTCTTTCTCTCCCTGGCTCCCCCTCCGCCACTTGCGCACACACGCTTGTGTGCTCTCTCTCTCTCTCAAAAAAAAAATTTAAGAAAAAAAAAGGCAGCGAATCACAACTACGTAAGCTGGATAGGAAAACTTTTTGCTCTAAGCTGTACAGATGCCACAGAACAGGTTCTTAGGTTGAACCATTAAGGATTCATGGTGAGAAACTTCCAGAGATTCTGTCATGACACCACTTGGTTTAACTGCTCACGGTGTCGCTCACAGATGGGATAAACCGTCAACTCAACTGACCCCCTACCGTAGGCACGCAGAGGGATCCAACCCGCAGCTCAAGAACATTCCATGGATGCTGACCTCAGCCAGGACCGGCCGCCACCCGACCCTTCAGCGGACTCACCGTCCCTGTCGCTGGCCGATCGATCTGGATCTCCACCACCTCGCCTTCAATGATCTCGGTCTCCTCCCTGGGCAGAGAAAGGGCGTGATCAAGAGAGCCCAACGCTGGGGCCCTCAGGAATCGCTAACTCCCATGAGCCCTTGGGCACAGGACAAGCCGAAGAAGGCAAGGGTCATCCGAGGCCACCGGGAGCTGGCTTCTTGCCCTGCACCGGGTCCTGGGCTTACTTGATGCGAACCCCGATAGACCGCCGGAAGGCCTGCGTCAGCGCCTCTGTCTTGCTCATCTCCAGGGAGAAGATCTCGCTGCCCGCGATGGCTGTGAATGGGGTGTCAGGGCCCAGGGCCTGTGCCATGCCTGGGGAAGAGGTGGCCTGGTTAGGTGGGGGCAGCCTGGCACCAGGTCCCCAAAACCTACTCGGGGTCAACCCAGCTCTTCTCGCTCCTCGGGAAGGAGCGTAGTTGAGGTGGGCTCGGCGCTGGGGGTGGTCAGGGAGACGCAGAGGAAGCCAGTGACGACTTAGAGCCGTCGCGCTGCCCAGGGGGCCAACCTCCTGACCCTATAATCTGGCCAAGCCCCTCTCCCAATCTCCAGGATCTGTTTAGCCTCCAGGCTCAGGGGTAATGAGCAAGAGTAGAGGCCAAAAGAGGGCTGAAAGGGTAGTTAAGGGTGGGGGCTCAAGCCAGACCCGGGTTCGAGTCCTGGCTCCACCACGAGGCACGGGAACCACCACGAGGATGGGTCTCCTCTCCGGCTGGAGGACAGTGGGGCTGTTCTTACAGCCACTTCAAGCACCGAGCCACGTCTCACAGACAGGAAGTCACTGAACCTTTCTGACCAATGGGAGGCGGGAACCCTTCTTGGTCCCTTTTTCGTGGGCCGCACTTGGTGCCTGGACAGCCTGTTCCCTATTGTCTGTCCCAGGGACTCCGCGGCATCCTGCAAGTCTTAGCTGTGCTCCTGATTCATCTGGAAAGTCTCCCCTGCTCCCTCCTTAGGGCCAGGAGTCTCTTCTGTCCATCACAGCACACTGTGTCCCCAGAATGGAAACTCCCGAAAAGTCAAGGCTTCGGTCTTACTCATCTAAGTGTCCTCAGTGTCTGGCCCAGGGCCTGGACCCCCATTTTATTAAGGAAGCAATGGCCACATTCAAACACAAGAAATGTTTTAATGTCTCAGCGTGTTGCAGTGGAGACGTGTTGTGACCAGACGATTAAGCTCTAGTCAATAAGACAGAAGCAAAAGTGTGTGGGAGCCCAAAGGCAGCCGCTTAAAGGGAGTGACGTTTAAAGGGAGGGAAGTACACCCTCACTGCAGGTCCCCTTTCTCCTACATGGGAGCATGCGCACGAAGGCTGGAGCTTAGGCAACCCTCTTGGAACATGAGGTGACCCTGACATGGCAGCGAGTGCCTAAATGGCCTACATTCAGACTCTTCTATGTGAGAGAACAAACCAGAGAGTTTAAGACCTCGCCATTTTGGGTTGTCGGTTAAATGTGGCTGAACCCAAGCTTGATTTACACAGGAAGGATTATCTTCCTGTGTAAGAGACCAGAAAAGCTCCTGCCCCGAGAGGCCTCTCACCCATGGCGATGGCTGTCTTCCCCGTGCCCGGCTGGCCAGCGATGAGGACCGCCCGCCCGGCGATCTTCCCTTCCCGGATCATCTCCAGCACAACCCCAGCTGCCCGCCGGGCTGCGAGCTGCCCCACCATGCCCTGGGAAGCCTGTAGGGGGGGGTGGCGAGAATATACCAGGTTACCTCCTATTGGGCTGCCACCCCGTTTCCAGCCCCTCCTGCCTACTGACCTGAAAGGGCACGGTGTTAGCTAGGACTTGGGGAAAAGGGAAGAAAGCCTTTTCCGCCCCAATATCTTCAGAAAATTCAGACGCTAGGGGCACCTGCGTGGCTCCGTCAGTTAAGCGTCTGACTCTTGGTTTCGGCTCAGGTTATGATCTCACGGTTCTTGAGTTCAAGCCCTGTGCCCGGCTCTGTGTTGACAGCACGGAACCTGCTTGGGATTCTCTGTCTCCCACTGTCTCTGCCCTCTGCCCCTCCCCCCACAAATAAATAAACAGTAAGATAAAAAAAAATAAAGAAATTAAAAAAAAATCTCTACGTGTGGCTGAATTTTATCAGTAAGTAGCCAAAGTTCCGGGAGCTCCTAAGTCACCCCAGGGGCCTAGGTGGCCCTCCCCGCCCGAGGCCTCCGCGGATCAGCTTTCCCATCCCACTGCCCCCAACCCTACCTGCCGTGGCTCCAAGGCGTCGTCCAGCCCCAGGCCCCGGATGTGGGAGTGCGCGCCTGCGTTGGGGGAAAGAACCAGAAGACACGGTTACCAGCCGGCTCGTGGTGACGTGTGGCCTGAGGAAAAGGGCTCCTTCCCTCAGCCCTGGTTTCCTCCTTGGCCAAATGGGGGGCCCGAGTCTCCCCCTCACTGGGAGGATGGCTGGTGGTAAGTGCTCAATAAACTGGAGCTGCCCTTAGGATACGGCACAGCAGGACCAGAATCACCGAGACCTGGCTAACTACATCATCAGATCAGGAACTAACCGTGACAGCGAGCGGTCACAATTATTTTGTGTTTATAGCCTAATGGCCTCACAGGGTTCTTATTTCGTTCCATGTAACTCTGAGAAACAGTGAGTCCCAGCGATGATCACCCCGGAGTGCTTCTGGGGTGCAGTCACCGCCTCAGGCCCTCAACACGAACTTGAGGGAACCCAGAGACATTAAACTCCTTGCCCGAGATCACACGGCCAGTAAGAGGTAAAGACGTGGGATTTCAATGGTGCACACCAGACCCGGGCTGGGAAACTACAGCCTGGAGGCCAGTCACTTGTTTTTGTAAATCAAGTTTCACTGGGGGCGCCTGGGTGGCTCAGTCGGTTGAGCGTCCGACTTCAGCTCAGGTCATGATCTCACTGTCCGTGAGTTTGAGCCCTGCATCAGGCTCTGTGCTGACCGCTCAGAGCCTGGAGCCTGTTTCGGATTCTGTGTCTCCCTCTCTCTGACCCTCCCCTGTTCATGCTCTGTCTCTCTCTGTCTCAAAAAAATTAAAAAAAAAAAAAAAAAAAGTTTCATTGGAACATGGCCACGCCCATTCACTTACATACTGCCTGTGACTGCTTCCACGTCGCAACAGAAGAACTGAATATTTTCCCCAGGGAAGAGATTTACTGTCTGGCCCTTTAAGAAAAGATTTGTTGACCCCAGCACTAGACCGTAAGCACCTTGAGGGCAGCTTGTGTCAACTGGGTCCTCAGCTCTAATAGCGCCTGGGCCTTGGACGCTGAACACAGTGTCAGCACCTGCACGTTACATGCATGTGCTCGTGGAATCTTTTATTGAGTGATGAGGTTAACTACCTTTGCTCCATTTTGCAGATAAGGACACCGAGGCAGAGAGCAACTAGCCTCTTGCAACGGAAGTGGTCCCAGCAGCGGGCCTCCAGAACCCACGTTCATGGCCACTAGGGCCTTTGCTTCTAGGGCCTCTCTTGTAGGCACTGAGTGAACGGACATGAAAGAATGAGAATAGTCTTGGGGCGCCTGGGTGGCTCAGTCGGTTAAGCATCCAGCTTCGGCTCAGGTCGTGATCTCACAGTTCATGAGTTCGAGTCCTGCGTCCAGCTCTATACTGACAGCTCAGAGCCTGGAGCCTGCTTCGGATTCTGTGTCTCCCTCTCTCTCTGCCCCTCCCCCCGCCAAAATAAATACAAGTTAAAAGAATGAGTACAGCCTCCTCCGTGCAGGTAAAGCACTTTTTGGTGGCTGCACCCTGCGGGCCCCACCGCACCCCAGCTTCGTGCTCCTGCCTTCACAGCTTCCTCGGTGCGTGAGCCAGGACCAATGGCTTGGCTGCTCTGAGTCTCGGTTTCCTCAGCTAAAAATGGGATAAGGGTCGCCACACACCCTCTCCGGGGATAGCGAGAGAATTCGGCAGGAACTCACGCGTGCGCTGGTTAGCTGTGGAGCGCCCACTCTGCCGAGGCCGCTGCTGGGGACACAGCCAGAAACGAGCCAGAGCTGGTCCCTGCCCTCGCGGAACTAATGGCACAGCGTGGGAGGGGTGCACGGGCCGACCCCAGCAAGCGCTCAGCAAACAACCGTTTTTACGATTTCCTAGCAAAACGTTGGTACGCCCAGGAGCCTAACCGGGCTAGGCCCCCACGTGCCTTGCTGAGCCCGCTCTGCAACTCGGGATTCTCTGCATCATCAGACAGGGGGACAGGGTGGGAGGCAGGCCACCCCCCTCTCAGGGTTCCTGGGCAGGGCTCTGTTGAAGGCAGGCAGGGTCTAGGTCCTTGTTCGTGACCCACGCTCACTCACCGATACGTTCAATCCTCGTCACGTCTCGGATCTCTGGGACCTTGGTTGTGGCTGTCTGGGAGCGGAGGAAGACACATCAGAAGTGCGCCCGTGGTCCCCGTTTTCGCCAGCTCCTCTGTCCCTCCCGCCCACGGCCTGGGAGGAAGTCCTTTTCGTGCCTCTTCCCCGTGGGCAGGCCAAGAGCCCACACACCTGTCACTCTCATCCTTCTCGTTGGTCACCAACTAAATGCTGGTTGACTGACCACAGTACACCGAGTTCCAGAAAGACAAGGACCGTGTCTGTCTCGTTCACACCTCTGTCCCCGGGGCCTCAGCCCGTTGTTGGGTGCCCAGGAATTATGTGGTTAAGAAAGCCCCCCTCGCTCTCCCACAACCCTGATAACAGACACGAACGCGGAATAGCAAGCTGGACGTGGCCTGGCCCCCGACTGCCCAGCCCCCTGTGCCACGCTGCCTGGATCCTTGTCACTAGGCCTTTGCACGTGCACATCCCAGAGTCCTTTGCCCAGGCCCGACTAGTTCTGGGGTCTCCGGATGTCCGGACAGAACAAAAGGTCTCCTCTGGGAGCCTGCTATCTCCCTGTGCGATCTCACACATAGGAGGGAGACTGTCAGATCAATGTTCTCGGCTCCAATAGACGGGACTCCCATGAAGGGTACAGCCCACATCTCGCTTGTTCACTTGGGGTGCAGTGTTTGCGGGGTGGGTGAATGATGTGCTGTACGGAAATGCTGAGCTCATTGAACAAGCAAGTACCAAGTCCTCTGGGATCGCCATCTCTCCGAAAAGAGGAGCCGGCCACCATCTCTTGTCCTATAGCGGAGAGAGAGGAGTAGATACCTCCCCGGGACAATTCGAGAACGTCCAGAAGATTCACACAAGTGTCCAGCACAGAGCTGGACGCGGGACTCGAACACACAAGAGGCTCTCTGTAAATAGGCCTTATCCACAAGAGCCACATACGCTTTTGTAAAGCTTACTTATTTACTTGGGAAAACCCAAAATGTCCGTCAACAGATGCATGGATAAACAAAACGTGGTACGTCCACGCTTGGAATAGCATTCAGCCATAAAAAGAAAGTTCTGGGGTGCCTGGGTGGATCAGTCAGTGGAGCGTCTGACTCTTGATGTTGGCCTAGGTCATGATCTCACGGTTCGTGATTTCAAGCCCCACGTCGGGCTCTGTGCTGGCAGCATGGAGCCTGCTTGGGACTCTCTCTCTCTCTCTCTCTCTGTGTCCCTCCCCTGCTCTTTCTCTCTCTCTCAAAATGAATAATCTTAAAAAAAATGAAAACATCATGCTAAGTGAAAGAAGCTAGACACAAAAGGTCACAGATGGTGTGCCATCCTTGGCCTGAAATGTCCAGGATGAGCAAACCCACAGAGGCAGGAAGCACATTAGTGGTGGCCTAGAGGCCTAGAGCCAGAGGGTACGGGAGGGCTGGGGGATCGTGGCCAAGAGGCACAGGGTTTCCTTCTGGGGAGGATGAAAAATGTCCTGAAACTGATGGAGGTGATGATTGCACAGCTGTGAACGCACCAGAGACACTGACCTATACGTTTAAAACGGGCAACTTGGGGCGCCTGGGTGGCGCAGTCGGTTAAGCGTCCGACTTCAGCCAGGTCACGATCTCGCGGTCCGTGAGTTCGAGCCCCGCGTCAGGCTCTGGGCTGATGGCTCAGAGCCTGGAGCCTGCTTCCAGTTCTGTGTCTCCCTCTCTCTCTGCCCCTCCCCCGTTCATGCTCTGTCTCTCTCTGTCTCAAAAATAAATAAACGTTAAAAAAAAAATGGGCAACTTGTACAGCAGGGGGATGATATTGCAATAAGGCTGTTAAAAAAAAATCTGGGCGGAGGGTCTTAGGCTGTATTATTTGCAGACACTGGAGTGTCTCACAACTTCTTTCCTTTTTTTTTTTTTTTTTAAACCTTATTTATTTAAGTAATCTCTACACTCAACGTGGGGCTCGAACCCAAGACCCCGAGATCAAGCGTTGCCGCTCCGTTGACTGCGCCAGGCACACGCCCCTCACAATTTCTAATAAGGAAAGGAAAGCCTAAGAAGCCAACCTGTTGATCCAGTGCCTCGGTCACCTGCCTCCAACACCTCTTCCCTCCTACAGGTCTCTCTTCTTCCACCAGGAGAGGAGACTGAGGCATCCAACCTAGTGGAGCCTTCAGTCTCCGGAACTGAGTTTAGACCCCCACACATCTCCACACAGCCCATCAGACCCCACTTGAGGCAATAAATGGACGTGGATCCAGAAATCCCAACCCCCCTCTTTTTTTTTTTTTTTTTTAGCATTTCTTCTTCTTCTTATTATTAATGCTTATTTATTTTTGATAGAAACAGAGCACAAGCCAGGGAGGGGCAGAGAAGAGGGAGACACAGAATCCGAAGCAGGCTCCAGGCTCCGAGCTGTCAGCACAGAGCCCGAGGCGGGGTTCGAACTCACAAGCTGTGAGATCATGACCTGAACTGAAGTCAGACGCTTAACCGACTGAGCCACCCAGGCGCCCCCAGAAATCCCAACCCTTAACGATCCCAACCACAAATAGACTTGCGTCCTACAAGGCCTTCCGTTTCACGAGAAGCCTCTCCTACGCTGCGCTGTCCACTGACCCCATGGAAGTAGAGATCATTTAAAAAGCTTTAAGTTTATTTATTCATTTCGAGAGAAACAGAGAGAGTGAGTGGGGGAGGGGCAGAGAAAGAGGGAAAATCCCAAGCAGGCTCCACACTGTCAGCACCGTCAGCAGAGAGCCCAATGCAGGGCTTGAACTCAAACTCACCAATCGTGAGATCATGACCTGAGCGGAGACCAAGAGTCTGACGCTTAATGGACTGAGCCACCCGGCGCCCTAAGCAGAGGTCATTTTAAAACTCAGCACCCACCATCCCTTTCAAACTTCCAACAGTTCATCCATGTTCCTGGGAACTGGGTCTCAGGAGTGTGGCCATTACCTTTCCTCTTCTTCCCTACCCACCCCCTTTTGCCGTGGCAGCAGCCACAGACTCAAGTCCCGCCCCCATCCCTCCGGGTCGCTATGGGAACCCAAGTAGCTGGAAACCCAGTTCAACCCCCAAGCTAAGGCCACATCCCTTCTTCTTCCAGATGTTTCTTGGGCGAGTACTTGGTGCCTGGGCCAGTGCCGCTGGCCTCTCCTTTACAGAGCTCACATGCACTCATTCATTCAAACATTCAAGTGATAACTTACTGAGCATCCACACGGAGTAGGAGGTGCTGCAACAGGAAAATGGCCAAAACAATTCCATGACGAGATCCCACACCTCTGGAACCCCATCCCCACGGACACCCTCCAGGTTCTCAACACTCTTGTGGCTCAAGGCTAAGCAACTTCACGCTCTCAAGCACACAGACAGGTCCCCACCTGGGCTTTCTCCTATAGTCAGGTGCCATTTATACAACCCTCATTAGACTTCAGGGCAAAAGACTGGAGAACTGGCTGCTGATTGCACTCAGAAGATGGGAAGCTGGAGTTCCCATAACACGATGTAGTCAGATCTGATCACTGAGCCCTTGAATATCCACTTGAATCCAGGATAACAGGAGTCCAGTCCCCAGCCCCTCCTCCCTCAGCCTCAGGAGTGCGGGCCCCCAGCACCTTTTTCCCTCAGATCCAGGGGTCCGGGCACCCAACACCCTCCTCCCTTAGATCCAGGAGTCCAGTCTCCAGCCCCCTCCTCCCTTAGACTCAGAAGTCCGGGCCCCTAGCACCTTCCTCCCTCAGATCTAGGGGTCCGGACCCCCAGGCCCCTCCTCCCTTAGATCCAAGGATCCAGGTCCTCAGTCCCCTTCCCGCTCCGACTCGGGAGTGTGGGTTTTCCCCTCCGCTCTCCGCACGCCGCACTTACCACGGTTGCCATGATGCTCACCAACCGCCAATATCCTAGCGGAAACGGAAACGCGCTAGAAACGAGGCGTTCTGGTCCCTCTAGACGGCTAAGGTCCTCCAAAGATCTCGGCGTTCCCTCATAAATATGCAAAGCTCTCCTTGTGTGGGCGTGGCGTCACTTTTCAGGACCCGCTCTTCCGCCGAGGCTGAGCTGGTAAATGGGTGCCCGGAACTCCTGGGTCGGTTCCCAACGCCTCCTGACCCCTCCCTTTACCCAGGCCTCCTTGCCGAGGCTGATTGCAAAATTCTTAAGACTTCTTTGGGCAACCACACGTCCCCCACGCTCCCTTTCCTCCTTATTCCACCCTCTCCTCTCTCTGCTAACGCTGGAGCCTCAAGTTTAGGATTGACAGAGTTGAGGGCCAATCCGCTAGCACAGCGACAAGCCGCGCCCCCTGAGGCTCTCATTGACCGCTGGGGGGGGCGGAGCAGAGCAAACCCTACCTTGTCCACCAATGAGGAGACGCGGGCGCTCCCTCCCCCGGGCACGGACCAATGGCTCTGGCCGGGGGGCGGGCCCCGCCGCCTGGCGGCCGCAAGATTTCACTGCAGGGGCCCCGCCGGCCTCAGTGACGCTGCGGCCGCCTCCAGCCTACGGCCCAGAGCTCTGGGGCGGGGGTGCGGTCGTGCAATAGGAAGCCGAGGGCGTTGCAAGCTTCCCGTCGGGCACCAGCTACCTGGCCCCGCGCCCTGCCCTTTGCATTCCCCAGACACCTCGGGAGCCCCCACCTGTGGACCCTGGAGCCCCCTTCACGCGTCGGCCATGCCTCTAAGCCGCACTTTGTCCATGTCCTCACTGCCAGGACTGGAGGATTGGGAGGATGAATTCGACCTGGAGAATACAGTGCTCTTCGAGGTGGCCTGGGAGGTGGCCAACAAGGGTGAGCACGCCAGGCGATGGGTCCTGGACCAGGAGGGCAGTCGGGGATGGGGGCGCGAAACTCTCGAGTCCTAGAGGACGGAGTTACTTGGCATGATACTCTTGGATTCTGGGCAAGGAACCTATGACTCCTGTGTCCTTGGGGAGGGCCGGGGTAAGTCTCCTGTACCCTGGCGGGGTGGGGATGGGTCGCCTGACTGTGAAGATGAAAGGAAGCTGGAAGTCCAATTGCTGGGTCCTAGGGAAGAGGGGGCCAAAATGAATGATTCCTAGGTCCCGGAGGGAGGCTTCCCAGAGACCAGAGACCTGGGTCCTGAACCGGGAAGGAGATGGGGGGTTGGCACTTTCTAGTGCAAAACTAGGGAAGTGGCTGGGTTTCAGACCTGTGGCCCTCAGGGAAGAGTCTGGGGATATAAACTCTGGATCTGGGAGAGAGCCAACAGGGAGATAGGATGCATGAGTCGTGGTGGCAGAATTTGGGGGCTGGCCACTTGCGAGTAAAGATGGGAAGGGCCGCAGACTCTAATTCTTAGATCTTAGGGTGGGAGAGAGTTGGTCTGAATGCCTAGACTCTGAAGGAGCCGAGGGTGTGAGCTCTGTTTCTAGGAGTACAGAAGCCTGCGGCCTCAGACACATGCGTACTGGAATGAGGGAAGGCTGGGAAGTCCTAAGTTGGTCAGGGGCTGGGCCCTAGGATGGGAGTGGCTGGGGACCGAGATTTCTGCGTCCCAGGCTCTGAAGGTCCTAAACTTCTGGGTTTGGAAAACCAGCTGGGGTTTTGCTTTGCTGAGTCTTGGGAGAGAATGGGGCTGAGTCTCACCCCATGGCAAGCAGCCCTCGAACTGGGAGCCATGTATCCCCAGGGCCCAGGCTCCAGTAGGTGAGGAGGCTGAGAGCCCAGACTTCTGGGTCTGGAGTGGAGTTATGGGCAGAGCGGGGCCCTGCACGTGTGTTCTCAGTTGGGGAGAGGACACTGGGGGACAGGTCAGCAGAGTCCCTGGGGGCAAGGAATGACAATTCAGGCTTCTCTTGGGCAGCTGTGGGAAGCTGAATCGGGCCATGGAGAGAGATTCTCCCCTACCGTGACCTAGAGCCTGACTGAGATTATAAACCCAGCTCCCAGAAGCTGGGAACTCAGGGACCTGAGTCCTGCTGATCCTTGCCAGCTTCTGTCATCCTTGGGACCCCGGCCCCTAATTCCCTCAGACCCAGGAGCCCGAGTCCCTAGCCCTTTCATGTCTCAGACTCCGAAGTTTAGCCTGAGCCCCTTTCTCCCCCTGAGTCCCAACCCCAGCCCCATTCTCCCTTAGACCCAGGAGTACTGCCCTTGAACTCCTATCCCATCATCTCTCTGACTCAGAAGGGTGGGCTCTCAGCCCCCTCCTCCTTCTAAGCCAGAGGTGTGGGGCCCCAGTACCTCCCATGGCCCCCTACCCTGCCCCAGGTCCCAGACCCGTGGACCTCGGCTGGGGCCTGCCCTCACGCACTTGGGCCCACAGTGGGCGGCATCTACACGGTGCTACAGACGAAGGCGAAAGTGACAGGGGATGAATGGGGTGACAACTACTACCTGGTGGGACCGTACACGGAGCAGGGCGTGAGGACCCAGGTGGAACTGCTCGAGCCCCCAACCCCAGCCCTGAAGAGGACGTTGGACTCCATGAACAGCAAGGGCTGCAAGGTGGGACATGGCCTGGCCGAGGGGAGGGGAGGTGGGTGCCCAGAGTCAGGGTGGGAGCGGCGCTGGAGAAGGGACAGCGGGGAGAGGGTGGGTAGCCCCACGGGGAGAGGGAGGCATGGACAGAAACATGGGATGAGCCAGAACTTTCCCAGATAGACACAGAGGAGGTAAGATTGACAGACAGACAGACGCAGGACCCCATGAAGTGGGTGGGTGAACCCCAAGCTGAAGACATTGGTGAACGGACAGACCGACAGCAGGTGCATAAGACAGACTGAGAGATGGCTCCCAGAGGCCAAGATCCTCAGACCCACAGAGAGAAAAAGAGCGAGACGGAAAGACAGACAGCCAGGTGGAACCCGGGGGGGAGATGGGCTTGGGGTGAGGCAGGAGTGCCAGAGTGGGG
Organism: Puma concolor; assembly: GCF_028749965.1. NCBI lineage: Eukaryota > Metazoa > Chordata > Mammalia > Carnivora > Felidae > Puma > Puma concolor. The sequence continues at coordinate 54,161,496 of NC_141681.1, read as the reverse complement.
GTTCTGGAGCCTGAAGTTCAAAATCACCTTCTCCACTTCCTGCCTGTGTGACCTTGGCTAATAAACCTACTAATAGCATCTACCTTGTTCGTTTTGGGGGAAAGGATTAATTTTTAGTTAATAAAGTCCTCAGCCCGGTTCCTGGCCTCAATTAGTACTGTGTATGAGCTCTTGTGACCACGGCCATCGTCATCATCGTTATCATAAACAGCCAAGCCGGCAGTGAGGTGGACAGGCCGACCAAGGGAGAGAGATGGATGGAGAGAGATTGAATGTTCCAAAAGGTGGCGATCGCCCCAGGGGCTACAGCAATAGAGAGAGAGGCAGCCTGACATTTCCAGGAGAAGGAACTAGAAGGGAGAGGAAGATAGAGTACCGATGGAGAGAAGAGAGACAGGGGGCAGAGTTTCAGAGGAGCAGACCCGGGACTTAAAGATAGGAAGGGAGAGTCCCAGAGCCCCGGCTGAGGACTGACGGATGAGCACTGAGAGGCGGCTGCCTCTGGCAGAAAAGGCCATGATGTAGCAGGGTGGAAGGACAGACAGGTCTGGGAGAAAGAAGTACAGTGGTTCCTTCATTCATTCACAGCCTCTAGTCTGGGGTGGGGTCTGGAGTCCAGAGAGGCCGGGGACCATGTCCCTAAGGAACCCTAGGACAGCCCAGCCCTCCCCCATGGCAGCTGCTCCCCACGTGCTGGGGGCCTAAGAATAGCGCCCCCCCCCCCCCCCCCAGCAAAAGGGCAGACGACAGCTGGGAGGGGGAGGGGTATCAGAGTCAGGCTCCCCAGGCTGGGCAAAACCAGGTCCGGGAGGCGCAGGACTGCTTGCCGCCCGCACAGGGCTGTGGCAGCTGGCCCAGAACCTAGGCCATCATCTCAGGAGGAAAGCAGCTGCCCGGAGAAATGTGGCAGCAAGGTTTAGAAACATGGCAGTGGGGCAGACAGCAGCTGGTGTTAGAAAGGTAGCTGCAGAGTCCAAAGATGGGCCTAAGGGTAGAGGAAGGAGATAGCAGGTGACAAATTTATAGTGAAAGCGTCGGAAGCAAGGCAGCGGGCGCGGAAGAATGTGGCAATGAGAACAGTAAAAGAAGCAACCAGTGGGAGGAATTAGCAGCAGAAGGAAGAAATAACGGGAGAAGGCAACGGGGGGGTTGGCAAGACGGAAGTGGCAGGAAACACAGAAACAAGGCAGCACGTTGGAGAAATGCTAAGGGCGGAAAAGCAAGGCAGTGGGGGGCACAGAGACAGGACCGTGTGACATTCATGGTTATAGGCAAGAGAAAGGAGGCAGTGGGTTGGGAACCAGGGTAGCGGTTATAGAAAGGAAGCAAGGTTTTCAGTTAGCAGTAATCGCTCCTCTAATAACCCTCATTGGCTACGATACCGCCACTGCGCAAAGCTAGAAAGGAAGCGAGGCACAGGGAAAATGTAACAGCGATGGACAAAGAGTGTGGTGGGAATAACTAGCAGCACGTAGAGAAATAAGGCAGCGGGGGAGAAATTAGGAGCAGGTACCGAAACAGGGTGGAAGAACTGAGGCTTTAAGCCCCGACTGCTGCCTGCGGGTGGGCGAGCCACCGAGGCTGAGCCCAGGGAGGTGTGGCCAAAAGCCTGAGTCTTCCTGTGGGCCCCCCAGGTGTATTTCGGACGCTGGCTGATCGAGGGGGGCCCCCTGGTGGTGCTCCTGGACGTGGGGGCCTCAGCCTGGGCCCTGGAGCGCTGGAAGGGGGAGCTCTGGGACACCTGCAACATCGGGGTGCCTTGGTACGACCGTGAGGCCAACGACGCCGTCCTTTTTGGCTTCCTCACCACCTGGTTCCTGGGTGAGGTAGGCCCCATTGCTGGTCGCCATGTCACTCCTGACCCGGGCCCCAACCTACTATGGCCATTAGTCCCTGCCAGAGGGGGTGGGGTAGTAGGAAGGGGTGGCGGGGGGGGGGGGGGGGGGGGGCCTTGGGGGTAGCTGGCTTCTCCCAAGGCATTCTGGGATTGTAAGTCCTTTTCCAAGCCCTAGCTCTGACCTTTGGGAACACAGACACCCAGGGGCCCAGAGGCTCAAACTCCCAACCGCAGCTTCATTCATTCTAATTTTCTCAGTATAGAAATTTTGAACTGTTAGCTTTGGGGGGTGCTGGCCGGGCTAGAGGGCTTGCACCAGGACATTCTGGGAGTTGTAGTTCTGTAGTCTGATAGTGGCTGGACTTAGCTCTCAGAGGGGGCCCTGGACGGTTGGGGGTCTCCAGCCTATATGAGAACCAGGGATCCTGGTTCTGACCCCGTTTTAGGTTTTAAAAGGCTGAAGAAACTTCACATCTCCTGCCCCAGGGAAACCAGTTTATGAATGGGCCAGTCCTAGGGCATTCTGGGAGTTGTAGTCCTTTAGTCAGTATTGGATGCAGCTCCACTCTTGATTGAGACAAAAGGCTCTCCAGGAATTGCGTCCAGGACTTGGGGACACTACAACTTCAGACCATCCACTTCAGCCCTGCTGGCACTTAGAAGGTGGGGCCAACCTCTCCACCGCCCCCGGCTCCCATCAGCCTTGAAGGATGGGGTCAGCTGGCCTGGCGTCCCAGAGATTTACAGTTCCTTGTTCTAGGGGAATCGCAGTGGGCTACCATCCACTCTGTGCAAGAATGACGATAGATTTACCTCTCCCCTGCTTCCCTGTCCACCTTGGGGATTGTTGGTTGTCTGCACAACACACGTGGAGACACAGTGGCCCTCTTCCTGTTGCCCCATAGTTCCTGGCCCAGAACGAGGAGAAGCCACACGTGGTTGCACACTTCCATGAGTGGTTGGCGGGCATTGGCCTCTGCCTGTGCCGGGCCCGGCGGCTGCCCGTGGCCACAATCTTCACCACCCACGCCACACTGCTGGGACGCTACCTGTGTGCGGGTGCCGTGGACTTCTATAACAACCTGGAGAATGTGAGCCGGGAACGTGTGGCAGATGGGGGCTGTGAGTGGTTCGGGACAGCCCAAAGCTGTCCGGGAAGCCCAGGGGCGGGGGGATCAAGCTTCCTCTTCTCCCGTGACCCAGGGGTCCAAGTCCTCCACCCCCTCCTCCCTCTGACAAAGGAGTTCAGCTTCCAACCCCAACCACCTCCGGGACCCCGGAGTCTGGACCGCCAAAGTCTTCTCCCCAGTTCTTCTAACCTGACTGCCTTCCCTTCCCACCCAGTTCAATGTGGACAAGGAAGCAGGGGAGAGGCAAATCTATCACCGCTACTGCATGGAGCGGGCAGCGGCCCACTGCGCTCATATCTTTACTACTGTGTCCCAGATTACTGCCATCGAGGCTCAGCACCTGCTCAAGAGGAAACCAGGTAGGGAATAGGCTGGGGTCCCTAGACATGAATGAGGCAGTCTGTGCTCAGGCCGATACTTAGCTGGTTTTTTTTTAACTGTAGAGAGCAAAGAACTACACCCCCCAGCCGGCCCTAAGTTGATGACCTGAATAGGGAGCTGCCTGGTTATACGCCCTAGAGGCTAATGGGAGGTGTAGTTCCTTTGACATTCATTTCAAAATGGTAAAGTTACCTTATCGGCTAATGTAGTTATTGGTCTTCTGAAAGGGAATGGAGTTTCACTGGGTTTTGATTTTGAGAAGAGTGGTGTTGGAATCCGCTATTCTTTTTTTTTTTTTTTTTAAGTTTACTTATTTATTTTGAGAGAGAAAGAGAGTGAGAGAGCATGAACAGGGGGAGGGACAGAGAGAGAGAGAGAGAGAGAATCCCAAGCAGAGCTGGACGCGGGGCTCGATCCCATGAACCGTGAGATCATGACATGAGCCCAAACCAAGTTGGATGCTCAACCGACTGAGCCACCCAGGCACCCCTGGAATCAGTTATTTTTTTCGGGTTAGAGCACCCATTCTCAATGGGTGTATTGTGAGAACTACAATTCCCAGGAGGCCTTTGGCTAGCCAGCTCCTTCTACTCCTGGAGCTGATGGTGGTTATACTTTTTCATTGATGTATTTTAATTTCAAGGAGGATAGGAAATGATCGGGACCCTAAAAGAGGCTTGAAGGTTGAGGGTATATTCTGGGAGAAGCAGGATGGGGATGTTTAAATCATCCCCAGTATAGGGTGGGATAGGGGAAACAAAATAACTACAACTCCCAGAAGCCCCAAGGTAGTTCATTTCCCTGTGTGGTTAGCCATTTGCAGGGGCTGCTGGGAGTTGTGGTCGTGCTTGTGAACGTAAGCAAGTGACTTTGCGCAAGAAGGCGTCTGAGTGGCAGGGTAGCGGGGCCACCAAGGGAGCTTCTAAAACCAAGAGATTGTGAAAGGAAAGGAGTCTTTCCTTTGTTTATTCATTCAACCACACTGGTGGGTATGAATAGATGAAGATACGAAACATGGACCTTCTCCCCACAAATCCCAGATATCGTGACCCCCAATGGACTGAATGTGAAGAAGTTCTCTGCCATGCATGAGTTCCAGAACCTCCATGCTCAGAGCAAGGCTCGAATCCAGGAGTTTGTGCGGGGCCATTTTTATGGGTACGTGGACCAGGTACCTAGGTCTTGGGAGAGGAAGGGGTTGGGAACCCAACTCATGAGTGTAAGCGATGGGAGAGCTGGGGGCTCAGCCTCTTCCATTCCTGAGCGCCAGAACAATGGTGGAGTATTCAAGTAGTGATCCCCATCTAGGGAGAAAAGAACTTCAACTCCCAGGAGCTCCCATGATGCCTCTGTACTGCCTAAGATGCTCTTTGCCCCTGTAGCTTCTGGGGTTTGTAGTTTCAAGGCCAGGGCTAGCGGGTCCCCACCCTTGGCTTCACCAAGGTGGCTTCACCACCATGCCTTATGGCTTTTTTAGGCACCTGGACTTCAACTTGGACAAGACCTTGTATTTCTTTATCGCCGGCCGCTACGAGTTCTCTAACAAGGGGGCCGATGTCTTCCTAGAGGCCTTGGCCCGGCTCAACTATCTACTCAGAGTAAGGCCTGGGCTTTGAGAAGACAAAAAGAGGAAAAGGAAATCAGCACATAACTGGGGAGGGTGGGGGCGGGAAGTAGGGAAACCCCGTGCGTGAAGGGAAAGTGTAGAGACCCAGAAAGAAGACCAGAGTCCCAGTGGGGATGATAACTCTAATTCTTGACGGGAAGGAGCATGGCAGGGCCATAGTGGTCTTGATGGGTGGAAAAGGGTAGGTGGCTTCAGCCTTCTCTCAGGTGATCCTGACCCCCTCCCCCCACCCCATGCCTTTTCCTCTGCCCAGGTGAACGGCAGTGAGCAGACAGTGGTCGCCTTCTTCATCATGCCGGCTCGGACCAACAATTTCAACGTGGAAACCCTCAAAGGCCAGGCTGTGCGCAAGCAGCTTTGGTCAGCAGCCCTCGGCCCAGGATCCCTGCCATTCCCACTCCCAGCCATGTGCTTTGGGAGGCTCAGTTTTGTTATCTGGAACATGAGCAGTTTGCCCCCCAAAAACTCGTAGTGAAGTCACTTGCTTAAGACGTCTCTAGCTCAGGGGCACTAAGGAGTCGCACACAGGACAAGTGTGACCGAACAACCAGGGCCCTGACATCAAACTGGCGAGGTCCCACTTGGGCCACTGACGCTTGGTGGCTTTGTGATAATTTCCTCATCTGCAAGAGCCACTCATTAGCCATCAGATAGTCACTGAGCACCTACCGTGGACCAGGCGCTGTTCCAGGCCCTGGAGACGCGGCTGTAAATGAGGACGATAAAATCCCTGCCCTCACCGAGCTCACATTTTAGAGAGTTCTGTAGAAAGTGCTTTGGGGTGCCTGGTTGGCTCAGTTGGTACAGCATGTGGCTCTTGGTCTTGGGGTTGTAAGTTCGAGCCCCGTGTTGGGTGTAGAGATGACCACTTAAAAATAGACTCTTTAAAACAACAACAACAACAAAAAGAAAGTGCTCTGGCAAGAAAATAAAGCAGGACTGGAATGCGAGACAGGACATGGAATGGTCAGGACAGGCCACACTGAGAAAGTTGCCATTGGGTAGAGACCAGTAGAAGAAATGAGGGAGGGAGCCCTGTGTGTATCTGAGGAATAGCATTTCAGGCAGAGGAACACAGATGCAAAGGCCCTGAGGTATGTCTGAGAAACCACATGGAGACCAGTGCGGCTGGAGCAGGGCGCTTAAGGGAGATGGGGTAGAAAATGAGGCCAGAGCTATGAGAAGATTAGGATTAGAGGAATGTCATCGAGGCTGCAGGGTGTCACTAGTTGCTAGCTTCACTTGTGCACATAAAATTTCCTCTCTCGGAACATCGTTTTCCCTTTTTATAACATGGGGCTTAGCATGGCCACCACCAGGACTAGTGCACGTCCTAATAATAGCTGACATTTCTGGAAGGTTTGCTGTGTGCCAGGCACTGTGCGTTGTTTGTCGTGACTTCATCAAGTTTTCCCTGCAGACCTCTGAGGTTGGTTCTATTTTTATCCCCGTCTGAGAGATGAGTCACCAAAGTCAGAGAGGGAAGGCCACCTGTCCCCCGCCACACAGCTGATGAGGGGCACAGGGGATTTGAGCCTTTCAGGGCCTGTTTCCCAGGTCCCCGTCCTCCAGCTCCAAATCCCCAGGGCCTCTCCGCTCAGACCTCGGTGTAGCAGCTGACAATAAATGGCAGGTGGCATATATGTGATGCTGTGTCTCTGCCCCTTCTAGGGATACGGCCAACACCGTGAAAGAGAAGTTCGGAAGGAAGCTTTACGAGTCCTTGCTGGTGTGAGTGTCCCACCCCCAGCCCCGCATCCTCCTGGGCCCTGACTCCACTGATCACCCATTCCCAGATGCATACCCTGTCACCTTGCAGGGGGAGCCTCCCGGACATGAACAAGATGCTGGACAAGGAGGACTTCACTATGATGAAGAGAGCTATCTTTGCCACGCAGGTATGATCTGGGCCCCCGAACAGAGACATGGCGATGCCCAGCACCCGCCCCGGGGGCAGCTTGCCGTGGTAGCTCTGACCCCAGAGATTGCTGGGGGCTCTGCGTTACCAGCACCCTTATCAGGGAATCAATTGATTTTTTTTAAGGCTTATTTATTTTTGAGGGAGGGAGAGAGAGAGAGAGAGAGAGAGAGAGACAGAGCGGGGGAGGGGGAGGGGCAGAGAGAGAGGGAGACAGAATCCGAAGCAGGCTCCAGGCTCTGAGCTGTCAGCCCAGAGCCCGACTACACTGGGCTCGAACCCACCAGCTGTTAAGATCGTGACCTGAGCTGAAGTTGGATGCTTAACCGACTGAGCGCCGCCCCCCCCCCCCCCCCCCCGCCCCACCGAGGCGCCCCCCAGTGGCTTATTCTGCTACAGGGGCTGCTAGGAGTTGTACTTTTTTTTTTAATTTGTAATTTCGTTGAGCCACCGGGGTCAAAAGATGAAAGAGAACTTTAGGAAGTCAACAAAGCCCACAGAAGGAGAATTACAAGTCCCCGCTGTCCCTGGGTCTTGCTGCTGACTAGTTTCATACTCATTAGAGCCAGAAGGTTTTAGCTAAAACACTAGCCGTTACCTGAAGAGCATTGAAAACTCTCAGCAACCGCTGTTTTTCTTATCCCACAGGCTGTGTGTCTTAGTCCCCAAACATTCCTGGGAGTTGTAGCTTCTTTAGATTCCGGAGGTTAATGGAATTCGGTGGATGGGAAACCTTAGAAGTATGTGGCAATAACAAAATGAGGACTACAAGTCCCAGCAGCCCCTGCTTCAGGCATGCTTCCCTTGCCCCAGAGGCTCCTGGGAGGGAGAGTTCTTTGATTCTCTGGGGTCAGGAATCTTTGGTACCTGTGGTCAGGGTGGGTGAGCCACTTCCCGGCGAATGGAAACCTAGGTACCCACGCTGCACAGATGAGGTGAGATGTGCTTTGGGCCAAACTACAATGTCCTTTTTTCTTTTTTTAAGTTTATGTATTTATTTTGAGAGAGAGAGAGAGAGAGTGTAGGGGAGGGGCAGAGAGAGAGAATCCCAAGCAGGCTCTGCACTGACAGTGGAGACCCAACTCGGGGCTCGAACTCACGAACCAACTGTGAGATCATGACCGGACCCGAAATCAAGAGTCGGCCATTCCACCTACTGAGCCCCCCAGGCGCCCCAGATATCTACAGCTTCTAATCTCTTGGGCTTGTGTCCCCACAACCTGGTGGGAATTGTGACCTCCTCCCGGGTCAGCGTGGCTCACAGGGAATGAGGGAGCCCTCTGTCCCTTCTCTGACCCCCATCCCTCTTGTGGCCCCTGCAGCGACAGTCTTTCCCCCCTGTGTGCACCCACAATATGCTGGACGACTCCTCGGATCCTATCCTGACCACCATCCGTCGAATCGGACTCTTCAATAGTAGTGCTGACAGGGTCAAGGTGAGGGCAATGGCCAGGCTGGGTCAAGCATGGAGGGGTGGGGTGGAGGTAGGGGAAGCTGGGCCTCACGTCCCCCGTCTCCCCTGGCTTATTAAGGGATCGCTGTGTTTAGAAAGGACCTTAGCACTTTAAGCGGACAGACTTGGATTCAATGCTTTGTCCTACCGCTGACTTGCGTGACTTTAGACAGGCTTTTCGCCCTCTCTGGGCCCCTCTGGGATCCCAGGGGGTTTGGGCTGAGCTCTTCTTTTTCACTGCTAGGTGATTTTCCACCCAGAGTTCCTCTCCTCCACGAGCCCCCTGCTCCCCGTGGATTATGAGGAATTTGTCCGTGGCTGCCACCTGGGGGTCTTCCCCTCCTACTATGAGCCTTGGGGCTACACGCCGGGTGAGTGCAGCATGGTGGTCGGCTCCTGGTCAGATGGGGCACCAACCCCGGGCACGGCACTTGCCCGCTCCGTGCCCCAGGCTCTCCTTTGCAAAACCGGGACGATGGCCACAGTCTGTTGGCCTTCAGCATGTGTTTTTGTGACACGGTCACTCGTGTGATGTGTAACTAGAGGGCTGAGGTCACAGGTCACACGTGATTTCCCCCAGTTTGCTGCTGATTGCCCCCCCTCCCCGATATCAACAGCTGAATACGTAGCTCACCAACACGACTGAATGGGGCCAAGTCTCTCAGAGGTGTCCCCAGGGCCCATTCGCTCCGCCGTCCTCTTTTACGAAGGCGTTGGCTCCCTTTATTATTATTATATTTTTTACATTTATTTATTTTGAGAGAGACAGAGACAGCATGAGTGTGGGAGGGAGGGAGAGAGAGAGAGAGAGAGAGAGAGAAAGTCCTGAGCGGGGATTCGATACGGGACTCAAACTCACAAAACTGTGAGATCATGACCTGAGCTGAAACCAAGAGTTGGATGCTTAACCAACTGAGCCACCCACGTACCCTGGCGTTGACTCCCTTTAGACACAGGCTCCGGGTTGGGGCTTATTTGCACTTGTCCCTCATTTGGGGACATTTTGCCGTGGCCCCAAACTCAACCCTTCCTCACACTCTTCAATCAAGATTGGTTTTGAGGCTAAGTAAATATCACAGTTGCTGTAGTATTTCTTTTTTTTTTTTTTTTTTTTTTAGTTTATTTATTTTGAGGAAGAGAGAGAGAGTGTGAGCAGGGGAGGGGCAGAGAGAGGGAGGGAGAGAATCCCAAGCAGGCTCCATGCTGTCAGAGCAGAGCCTGACACAGGGCTCAATCCCAGGAACGATGAGATCGTGACCTGAGCCGAACTCAAGAGTCGGATGCTTAACCGACTCAGCCACCCAGGCGCCCCCATAGTATTTCTTAATTTATGAGCAATTTAACAAACCTTTTAAACTGTGCTTGCATAATAATTGGGGTAATGATTTTGCCAGTTTCATTTCGGCCATGGTTACAGTGATGCATAGGTTTTGTGTGCTTGGCCCCAACCCTCTTTTTCTCATGAAGCCCTGTTATATTTGGTGCCTGTGTTTGCAGGTTATGGAGGTTTTTCGGAACACTTATGTGAGAATTAGTTTTTTTTTAATTTTTTCATGTTTATTTTTGAGAGAGAGAGAGAGAGGCAGAGTGCAAGTGGAGGAGGGGCAGAGAGAGAAAGATACAGAATCGAAAGCAGGCTGCAGGCTCTGAGCTGTCAGCACAGAGCCCGTCACAGGGCTCGATCCCACGAACGCCAGATTATGACCTGAGCCGAAGTCGGACGCTCAGCGGACTGAGCCACCCAGGCGCCCCTACCTGAGAATTGTAATAAACTACGTGAACCATTTTTCAGGCTTGTTTAAGGTATTCAGTGAGGCAGTGATGAGAATTTTTCTTGTTTCCTGTCAAAACTACGTCTGGCACAAGAAAGTATCTTACAGGTTGTGAGGATGGAGTAAAATGGTACACATTGGCAACGAGTACATACTTAATAATTTACATCCTATCACCTAGCTCTAGATTTGTCCTCATTCTGAAGCCCTGGGACGAGTGAATTCCCTTTTCTGAGCCTCTTCGCTTCCCCTCTGAGAAACAGACTATGATCAAAGGCACTCACGTTCTGGTTTTGTGGGCTCAGTGATTTGCTCAAGTTGTCAGTAGATGGCGCTGTTGGGGCTTCTATTGCGATTTCAAAGCGCAAAAGGGGAACGCTTAAGTAGACCTTTCTCACTCCTTCCCGCAGCTGAGTGCACGGTTATGGGCATCCCCAGTATCTCCACCAACCTCTCCGGCTTCGGCTGCTTCATGGAGGAACACATTGCAGACCCCTCAGCTTACGGTCAGCGCCCACACCGAGAGCCGAGACTCTTGGATCCCGGGTGGGGGAAGGGAAGGGCTCCTGGGCCCCGGGATGGGGAGAGGGGTCCTGGTGCCACAGAGTCCCCGGGAGAATGAAGGTTTCCTTAGTCTGATTTCTGAGCCCTGCCCCGTCCTGGCCCCCACAGGCATCTACATTCTGGACCGGCGGTTCCGCAGCCTGGATGATTCCTGCTCGCAGCTCACCTCCTTCCTCTACAGCTTCTGCCAGCAGAGCCGGCGGCAGCGCATCATCCAGAGAAACCGCACGGAGCGCCTCTCAGACCTTCTAGACTGGAAATACCTAGGCCGGGTATAACTGCCTTCTTCCGGTCTCCGATTTCTCAGCTTCCAAGGCTGGCGCAGGGGGCCAGGGGTCCCCTACGCGAAACAGTTGCGCTCCCTTTAAGAAATTAACCATCTTTTGCTGGTAGACCGCATTGGCCAGCGTTACCTTACTTGCATGAAGTGCGTGGCCAAAGAGGTACCTGACCTAAGACCTCTGCCCCTGTGAATGGGGGCGTGGCTCAGAAACTGTCCATTCACAGCTCTGCTTATCTGCTTCAGGGGTGGAGCCAGAAAGATAATTGGTATAGGGGCCGACTGGAAGGTGCCAGAAGGTGCCCCTCTGCCTAAAGAGTGTGGGCTAGGGTTCGCCACCTTCTACCTCTGCTGGGGGCGGTGTCTGGTTCCCTTCTGCTGACGCTCCCCCCCTTTCTTTTCCCCAAGTACTATATGTCCGCGCGCCACATGGCGCTGGCCAAGGCCTTTCCAGAACACTTCACCTATGAGCCCCACGAGGCTGACGCGGTGAGTGGACCCCGATCTCTCTGATGGGTCCGGAGCTAAGAGGGCTGGGGTGGGTGCGTGTCCTGCCAGGAGTGGGAAGGCCCCGGGGCAAGCTGTCGGGCCCTCCCACACCCCACCTGCTCACTCCGGGTTTGTGCCCACACCCCCGTAACGCAGACCCAGGGCTACCGCTACCCTCGGCCGGCCTCCGTGCCGCCATCGCCCTCGCTGTCGCGACACTCAAGCCCTCACCAGAGCGAGGACGAGGAGGAGCCACGGGACGGGCCGCCCGATGTAGACGGGGAGCGCTACGATGAGGAAGAGGAGGCCGCCAAGGACCGGCGCAACATCCGCGCCCCCGAGTGGCCGCGCCGCGCCTCCTGCGCCTCTTCCACCAGCGGGAGCAAGCGCGGCTCCGTGGACACAGCGCCCTCCAGCTCAATCAGCACTCCCAGCGAGCCCCTCAGCCCCGCCAGCTCCCTGGGCGAGGAGCGCAACTAAGTCCCGCCGCCCCACACTCCCCGCCCATCCTGCCTCCCTCGTCCAGAGGGCGGACGCAGAATGGCACTGTTCCGAAACCCCACTCCACATCCCGAACCCGCCTTGGGGTCGGTCCACAGCCCCGTCCCCTCCGCCGTACACTCCAGCCCTTCTAGCTCCTCTCTGGGAATCCCCGACACTCCGGAATCACAACGCCGTGCCTTTCCTGGGTTCCAGAATGCATACACTGTGCCCCGGAGCCCTTCGGGCCTGGCCTGGGCCTCCTCCCTCCCCGGGAGGGCCGGGCACCTGCCGTTACCCTGCCACGGTGCCAGGGGTTTTAGGAAACCTGGTCTGTTGTCATACAGGCAGGAGGCTCCTGGAGCCCCTGTGGCTTGCTGATTTTCCAGCACGCCGAAGATGCCTGCTCAGCTGTGGCCTGGGGGCCACCAAGCTCTGGAAACCATGTGGTGTCCCTGTTAATGGGGCAATCAAGTCCACAGCTGGGGCACTTTCAGGGACTTAACTGAATCCAGAAGGTCCTCCATTTCAACTCCAGAACTCGGGCTCCAGACCAGGGCATTCGCGTCCTTACTCTGATCTTAGCCCTTGTTGGGGTGTCTGGCTCTGCCTGGAGGGCCCCCCCACTACTGCGCTCCTCTTTCTCCATATTTTGGCCAATGGGAGGTGGGGGGTGGTACAGAACCACTTGACTTCTCATTCCTATTGGAGAACATGCAGTCTTGGTCTAGATGCCTTTCTGGCCTTTTTTGAACCAGACCCTGTACCTCCTTCCCGGAGAGTCTGAGCTCTCCCCCCTATCTTGAGATTCCCGTGCCCTCCAGGGAATCCCCTTGCTGAGGACTGAAGGGGCCGTCTTCCCCTGCCACAACCTCAGACCCCTAGGCCCACCGTAAAACCACTGGGTGCTAGGTCCCGGCTGCCAAATCTGGAACCTCACCACTGTGCTGCTTCCCGGTCCCTTTCCCCGGTCTAGAATGGAACCCACTTGGTTCTAGAACTTTCATATTTACCTCGAGGCTCTTCCATCCTTAAGCTGTGTCCTGCCCCCAGCTTTGGTGAAAGGGAGGGGCCCTTCACGCGAGCTGTGCTGTGTCTGACGCACTTGCTTTGCAAGTTGGGAGGGCAGAAGAGGTGTGATTGATGTGTGTCCAGAGATGAAAAAAATACATCTATATTTAAGAATCTGAGGTTTGGTCCACTCTGAGGGCTTGCTGGGCCTCGCTGCTGGCCCCTCCCTCCTCTTGGCTTCTCTCTTTCCCTCCTCTTCCCCTCCCGCTGCCGCACTACTGGGTCTCTGATACCCTGTCTCACTCCACTGCAGATAAAATATTTCCATCACTGCAAAAAGTTCTGTTGGACAGAACTAGCTTAGAACGGGTTCCCAGGGCACTGGCCTCTGGACTTTAGCCCAACTGCCCCCCTGAATGGTTCTATTTCCGGGAAAACGTTTTTTTTCACTTCTCGTCTTCACTAGAGTGCATCTCCAAGCTAATCACATTTCGGGGGAGTAGAAAACTAGATTCGCATGTGTGACCATCCTTCCCGTTAGCCACGGTGTTTGTGATGGACGCAGAAACCCCTTTCCCCGGCCAGAATCACGAGTGGCCACCAAAGTTGGGAGACAACAGGTGTGGTGTCAGAACAGAAGTCCAGGAGCCACTTCCTGTTAAGATTCTACCAGAAACAGAAGGGTCAGGGGGGGTCATAGTTTTGTAGCTTGGACCCAGCAGCTGCCTGCTAATCCTCCTCAAGCTTGTTCAGTCCCCGTTTGGAGATTTTAGCCCTAAGTTTCACATCCCATTTCTGTGCTGAGCCCCACACCCCCAGCTCAGCACCTCTTGGCACTTTCTGTGCTCCCGCTGCTGGACATTAGTCATCAGAGCCCGTTTCTGGTTACTGTTTATCGTCTCTAAATGCCTCCTTCCAACTACCAACAGTAGGTCTTGCTAGACTCCTTGGGAGTCTGGGCTCTCCCCTGTAGGAGGGGCAGTTGACAGCCCAGCAAAGCAGAGAACCTGCTACCCCACCCCACCCCCTGGGGAAGATCTGGCGAAGAACAGCAAAGACGTGGGGCCAACAGCACTCCCTGCGGGGGCGGAACAGCTAGAAGCCTTGCGAAAATCGGTACCACCTCATATCACACACACCCAAAACCACCAGTTGCTGCAAAAAAGCTTTATTGTTTTCATTTGGTCCACGGCTTGGGCGAAGGCTCCAGGTTGGTTAAAAAGCTGCCTAGTGGCTGCAAGGAGAGACTCAGGCACAAGCCCTGACATCTGGGGGGAATGCCAGAGGGACCGCCTCGAAGGCTGCTGGGCTCCAGAGACTTCTAGTCGTGCTTGAGGGTGAGTCTTTCGAAGAGATACTCGCCCAGCTCGGCCTGGGGGCCGGACAGCCTGCGGAGATTAGTCAGATGGTCGCCCATCTTCTTAATGAGTTTCACCTCCTCATCTAGGAAGTGATTCTCCAGGAAGTCACAGAGCTGAGGGACAGGACAGGAGAAAATATGGTCAGTTACACATTAACGGTGCGACGGAGGGGGAAACGAGGCTCAAAAGGAAATTTGCCCAATTACGTGTGGATGAAGGGGGTACTCACATGGGGGTCTGCGCGGGCAGAACCCAGGGCATGCAGATCCAAAAGGCCCTGGTTCAAGTTCTTCTCCAGAAGCAGGGCGGCTTCCATGGCGTCCAGGGTTTTACCCCACTCATCTTGGGACGGCTTCTGTACAGATGACAGAGGGCTCAGGACTCGCTACATACGTGGCAAAGCCGTCTAAGATCTCGCATCTTATCACCCCCAGTCTCCTACAACCAACCACCCATGCGACGACACCACGTTGCGGCGTGGACAGCTACGGCTTTGGGAACCCGGGGGCGCCTCCATTTTGAGCAGCACAAAAGCGAACACAATCGCCCAGAAGCCCACGCGGTGCCTAAACCGCTGCGCGCGCGCGCGCGCGGGCTGCTGGGATATGTAGTCCGCCGCCCGCGCACTATTTACCTGCACGTCCAGGAAGAGGGCGCGGCCGCCACGCTGGTTTTGCATCTTCAAGAGGCGCTCGGCGCCCTCCCGCTTCTCCTCAGCCAACTCGCGGAAGAAGTGGCCCACGCCCTCCAGAGCCACATCGTCACGGTCGAAATAGAAGCCCTGCGGGAAGAGATGGCGCGAACACGGGTTACAGGGCAGAAAGGCCGGCCAGGCGCCCCGACTCCGCCCCCCGACTACCCAACGGGACAAAGAAAGCCAGCGCGTGCGCAGAGGGCCAGAGGTGCGCACTTGGGGGAAACTTGGGCTGGGGGCGTCCTGGGGACCCTCACCAGAGAGAGGTAGGTGTAGGAGGCCCGCAGATGCATGTTGACCAGGCGGTTGACGGCGGCCTCCACCTCGGTGGAATAATTCTGACGAATCTGGGAGCTCATGGTTGGTTGGTAATGAGGAGCTAAGTTCAGAATCGGGTGTTGGCTGGTCCCGGAGGCAGAGGATGGGCAAGAAGATGGCTCCGAAGGTGGCGACTGGAAAAAAGGTTGGAGGGTGGTCGGAGGCAGGTAGAAGGGGCGTCCCTGGGTCTGTTCCGTCCAAACACTGTTGAAGCAAGAGACAGATCCGCAGGACCGCCGGGCGCACTGCAAAAGGCCGTGGCCGGGCGGCTTCTTTTATAGCGCGCGGGGCAGCGGAGGTGGGGCGTTCGGGGACAGCGGTCGGCCAATCTGCGGTGTCGGGAGGCGGGGCTTGGAGCCCGCGCTTGACCAATCCGAGTTGATAGGAGTCCCAGACCCCCGCCCAGAGGTGGGGAAGTCACGCGCCAGTGCGCGAGGCTGTTGTGAAATGGGGAAGTGGGGGTGGGGAGGTTACGGGGTGCAAGGGTCCTGGGGCTGGTTCTGGACAGTCAAGGGATTGTGTGTGTGTGTGTGTGGGGGGGTCTCTCTGGTGGGTGGAAGATTAATGGGGACACTGGGAGCCCTGGAAAATTATGATTCTGGGGTCTTGGGAGTGTCTCAGGAAAGTAGATTGGATTCTGGGGTTATCTTAGATAATGGATCTTTCTGGCGCCCTGGAGGTTCCTCAGAGGTGTGGATACCTCCAGATGACTGGGGGTTGCTCTGGAAGATAAGGGGTCTCTGGATCATTATGAAGTTTGGAAGTCGGTGCGGTGAGATAATTCTGGAATCTTGGGGTATCTCTCTGATAGATGGGTTGAGAGAGGGACCTGGAGCCCTGGAGTTCACTAAAAGATTGGGAATTTCTGTAGCCCTAGAGCTGACAATGGAAGTTCATATTTTCTGGAATCTTCCCCTAAGAGGGTTGGGGGTCCTTAGGCTCATGAAGTGATCTTCAAGATGAAAAGGACAGTTGTTCTTGGGATCCTCCCCCTTTAATCCCCCCTGTAACAGGGGAGAGGGATATTTCTGGAAGCCTAGTAGGGGCTTTTCTAAGAGGTAGGAGGACTTGGAGAGCCCTTTGGAGCCTTTGAAAGATTGGGCCACTTGGAATATCTTGGGGAAATGACACTCAAACTTTGGGTCTCTCTGAGGCTGCATTTCCTGGAGACTATTCTGAGGGCAGCCAGACTTGAAATTCCCTTTGGCTCTGAAGCAGTCTCTCTTGTCCCTGTCTTGCCTCACACGCGCTTCTTCAAAGTCACAAAGAGAAGCCCTGCATCCTAGGGACCCAAGGAGGGTCTGGGGACCTGTGGATGGGATGTGTCTTTGACCAGTGGACGTTTTTTTAAGTGTGTCAGTTCCAGGCTGGTGTCTGGAAGCAGATTGGCTCAACCAGGACCTGCCCTCAAGGAGCTCCCCGTCCTAGTTGATGGGGGGGGGGGGGGGGGAGACAAAGACAGGAACTTGAACCTATTGCAGCGCCCTAATGGAGGTAGCAGGCAGGCTGAGCAGGGGAGCTAAAGCTACTGAGGCCTGCTTTGCAGAGGGGGCCCGCTCCAAGCAGCCCAGGCAAGGTGTCCTCTGACCAAGGGGACGCTGGACCAGGCTGGTATCTGGGGTCCTCAAGGGGCCCCTGGGCCAGCGGCCAGTAGAGCAGCGGTGCTGAGTCATGCTGAACTCAGCGGTAAGGGTCTCAGGCAGAGAGGCGGGGTGGGGCCACTGACTGACCTCACGTCCTGCCAGACTGCTGACTGGCGGGGACCCCGGGAGCTAGGCCTGGCTGGGATCCAAGTCTGGCCCCCTCCCCCCAGGGTGCCACCTCGAGTGTGCTTTGTCTCTGCATCTTACGGTCTTTTCGAGTTCTTCCGGCCTGTGGCCATATTGTCTCCTCTCTGGGCGGTGACTCAGTCTCCCTTCACTATCTTGTCTGACAGCTCTCCCCTGACTTGGTGTCTCTGGGGAGAGTCTATGGGGGAGGGGCAGGTGCTCCAGGCACACAGTCACAATGGGGCCTGAGTTACTCATTCACCAAATTTCAAACCTCAGCCTAAAGACCTTTAGCCTCCACCAGGCCCCACCTGCAGAGAGGGGTGACTTTGGAAATGCTCACAGGTAGAGGGAGAGGAAGGGGGGAGGCAAAGATGATCTGAAGAAGGACCCAGATCTTGGGGGTGAGGGGCAGACAGGGGATGGGGGAAGAGGCCCAGAGACAAGAGGACAGAAAGACCCAGAGAGAAGGGACAACAGACGCTGTGACTAAGTGATTTCAATCTCTGATTTCCTCTTCTGTGTCCAATCTACTAGGCCATTTTGCAGTATCTGCACCCGGGCCCTCCCCCCAGCCCATCCAGCCTTGTCCCCTCCTCTCCGGCCACTCGGCACAAGCTCAGGCCTTGACCTCTCCCTTGGATCTTCTGGGCCCAGCCTTCTGACCTCGGGTAGCTTCCCCACAGGACTCTAGAGCCCTCTCCTGGTCAACTGAGTCCTGCCACCTCCCCCCCGCCCCGCCCCATTCTCCACCTAAGTGTGCGACTTCCTCTGGTCCCATATGGTGGAAGCTTCCGAGGCCTAGTTCCCCAGGGCCTGCTGCCCTGTCCTACAGCCTGGACTCCCCTGCCTGTCTGAGGTCTTGCCCACTGCTGCCTGGAACACAGCACCACCACAGACCTCAACGCAAGTGATCTTCGGCCCCCTCCCAATTGTGGGCTTTTGGAGGGCAGAGCGGGGACCTAATCCCTCACTAACCCAGAGGGCACTGGGCTCCCTCAAAAGATTTCCGGCACATGAAGTCTGGTCTCCTGTGACAGCCAGGGAGAGGGCTCAGTGACTCAGACTCCGAAGTGTGGCCTGAAAGAGGTTTATTGCCCCCCACCAGACCTCTCCTCCCCCACATCCCCCCCCCCCCAATAATTACAAAAGTAAGAAAAATGCCCATGGCCCCCAATTCCCACCCCTCCCGGAAAAATGCCATAATTTATGCAGAAAAGACACAGTCCAAGGCAGCTGGTGGCCTCAGCCCATCTTTTTCCAGATGGTGAGTGACGCAGTCAGCACTCCGGCCACAAAGATGGTCACTGTCTGCCACGTGGGTGTCCCAAAGTAGGAGAGGAGGCCGTCCTGCAGACAGGTACATGAGTCACTTCAGCAGCTGGGCCAAGGGGGAGCCCCTGTGCCAGCATGTGAGGAATCAGGGAGGGAGAGGGGCCTGGGAGAGGTCAAAGGGCATGAGTGGGGGTAAAAGCCTAAGATTAATGGATACTAAAGAGTTGGGGTCGTAGGGTTATCAAAAAACTTGACGGATTCCAGGGGAAGTGGAGGCACCAGGGAGAACAGGAGATACTAGTTAGGTCAGGGGTCACCGAGAGGTCAGGGGGTCACCGAGAGGTCAGGGGGTCACCAAGAGGTCAGGGGCGACCAGGTGAGTCAGGAATTGATCAGACGTGTGAGGAACTGCATTATAGACCCCATCTGATGATCCAGAGTCAGGGAGGACAACACTGTGTTGGGCTCAGGAGGACTCAGGGGTCTCAGAGTAGTAGGGGTGGGGGGAGGTTAGGGGCCTCACCCAACCACCCTGGTCCTGGATCCAGCCCAGCAGCCGCTCTCGAAGGAAGTCCAGTGTCCAGCCCATGATGGTCCGGATCAGCTCGGGCACCTTGGTACACAGGGCCTGCAGGGAGTGGAATAGGCCTTAGGGATTGAGCCTTGTCCTCACTGTCGGGACAGTGGCCCGACGCCTTTCTCAACTCTGCCTCCCCTCCTGCCCCACTGCAGTCTCTTTTCCACTCATAATCAGAACAAGCTTCGTAAATTGTTAACTGGATCTTTTTACTGTCAACTGCCCTGCTCACATACCTTCCATGGCTCCCCAGGTGGTAAAGACCAAAAGGCATAGCTCAGCCCACAAGGCCCTGTATGAAGGCTCTGACTTGATCGCATTCCATCTTTCCACTTCTTTTCTGTGTCTCATTTACCTTCTTCCACATCTTCATTCCCACCAACTCTTCCCTGCCTCAGGACCTTTGCACATGCTGATTCTTCTACCTAAACAGGCTTTAACCAAGCAAATTTTTACTCCTCCCTCAAAGCTCTAATGTCAGGTCTGATGTCATTCTCCAGAGAGGGGTTTTCTGACCTTCACACTAGGTAGGACTAGCCATCCCCCCCTGCCCATGACTCTCCAACAACCTGAACTTCCCTTTCCCACCCTCTATCTGGCTGTCTCTTCCCTGTTGTCCACCTCATATCCAACATTCAAGCCCCATCATTAATCTGGCAAACACATTAAGAAATCTGCTCCCCCCCCCCCACCTCCACTGCAACCGCCAGAGTCCGGGTTAGTCATCATTCAGCAGGACTATTATAGGTGCCCCCTTCCCACATTTCCCAGGTTTTGCCCCATAATCTTTCTTTTCTACCCACAATGGCCAGAAAAAAATTGTCGGGCTTCTGCTTCCCCCATATTTTATCGTGACAAACTTCTGATAGAAAAGTTAAAAGAATTTTACAGTGCATAGCCACATACCTGGAGCCTAGATTGTACAATTAACATTTTGCTTGCTAGAACAGTCCTTTAGATTTAGAAGTCAGGTCACCCCACTCTCCTCTTTCTAACCACCCAGTCACTCGCATCTCACTCAGAGCAAAGCTAACATCCTTGCAGTGGCCCAGCGGACCCCTCACAATCTGCCCTCTTTTCCCACCCATTCCCCCTCCTCCCTGCCCTCAATGCATCAGCCTTGGTCCTGCCTCAAGGCCTTTGCACTTGCCGGGGCCGCTATCAGATGCCTTTTCCCCAATCTTCACAGATCGCTGCAACTTTGGCTTTGAGGTCATCCCCTCTCAGAAGTCTTTCCCGACCACTTTGCACAATTACATCACCAAACTCATCAGACATCGTGGGCTCCACGAGAGCAGGGACCTAGCCTGCTTTGTTGGGTGCCGCTTCTTGGGTCGGGCACACAGTAGGCCCAATAAATGTCTGCTGCACGAGTAACTGAAGGAGCCAACGAACCAGCCCGTAGCCCTCTCCATTCCCTTTGCGCTTAGTGGGCTGCCACGGGGGTTGACCTCACGACTCCCAGGTCCTCCTAGGTCTGAGCGGAGCATCCCTGGGGGCTCACTGCCCGGCAGCCGCCCACCTTGAGCACCAGTTTGCTGGCAAAGTAGAAGAGGGCAACGACCCGGCCCCAGTTGAAGTTGCCATCGGAAAACATCTCCGCTGCCACTCGGAAAAAGACCTCGCGGGGGGAGTCTGTGTCCACAGCTGCGATCATCCTGCAGGAAAGAGGAAAGCCAGTGCTGCCGAGGGAAGACCAGGCAGGGCGTGGGGGAGACTCTGGGATTCACCTCACACCAAAGACAAGGATGCCAAGGCCCAAGTTAGGCTGTCATGAAAAAGAACGGGCCAACATGGGGGAAAGGGACGAGATGGACATTCAGGAAAGTGGGGAAAAGGACTCCCTGAGGGAGGGTTTCAGTATCCTAGAGGAAGGGCGGGCTTCTCAGCCAGGGAGCTGGGTAGAGTGGTGGGGCCCTGGACGCCTGGGTCTGAGGGAGTAGCAGACTGTGGATCCGAACTCCAGGCCCAGGGGAAGAGGGGCCTGAGAGCCGGGGCTCTGGGGATGTGAGGGAGAAGGGGCCAGTGGCTGGATTCCTGGGGCCCAGGGGCCACACCTCTGCAATTCCATGTTACTGTCCAGTTCATCTCCGATGCGCTTGAGACACTCGCTCAGCTTCTTGGTGGACGCATCCTGGGGCACCTGCTCCAGGGCCAGCTCGGGTGTCTCTCCCCCCATTCGCCCTGCTCGATCTTGGATGAAACTAGAGTGGGAATGGAGTGTGGAGGGTGCAGAATCAGAATGGGGGCATCACTCCTCCAATCCGCTCGCCAATAATCACACCTCAGACTCACCCCTGAAGCAAAAGGGCCCCTGTCTTCATGATCTGCTCAGAGCTGGTGGGCCCTAGAGGAGAAAGGAGGGAAGACGTGCCTGGACTCTTG
This sequence comes from Puma concolor, assembly GCF_028749965.1. NCBI lineage: Eukaryota > Metazoa > Chordata > Mammalia > Carnivora > Felidae > Puma > Puma concolor. The sequence goes on along the minus strand of NC_141681.1, from coordinate 54,140,175 downwards.
GGTCCTAGGGGATTCAGGGAACTAGGGTGGCTCACGATCTCTGAGGGAGGACAACACTAGGGGGTCCTGCATTTCTAGGTCCCTGGTAGATACAGTGCCTAGGGGCCCGGGCAGCTGAGTCCCTGGCGGAGATAAAGGCAGGGAGCCTCGGCCAGTATCCTGCGTTCTTCCGGCGGAGGAGGCTGAGGGAACACTTCATGCATCCAGACCCCTGGCCTGAGGGGGCAGAGGAGAGACCCGCCCCTCCCACCAGGAAGTGGTGCCGGCGACAAGCCCGGGCCTGCCCCGGGGCTTGGGATTCTGGGGTCTCCAGCTTCTCGGGGGTCCGAGAGCACCAGGCAGAAAGGCATCGGGACGCGGAGGCCAGAGAGCCGGGAACCCCCGGGGAGGGAGGGGGCTGGAAGCAGGCAGCGCCCGATCCGGGAGTTTCTGCCCCGAGTGCTTGGAGATCGCACGGCCCCAAGACCGGCAGGAGGGATCGTGGGGCCGGCCGGCGAGGGGGCTCGCCCTCCTCCCGCCCGTCTGCCTCCCGCCTCACCCCCGCCTCTGGGCTGCTCCCCGGACCCGTCCATCACCGCCGCTCCCGCCGCCGCCTCTCGCCGGGTCCGCCCGGGCGGCCGCAGCACGCCCCTGGTCACGTGAGCGCCCCGCTGAACGTGCGTGCTCTCACGTGACCGCCCCGCAAAATGGCGGCCCGCAGGCTGTCGCCCCGCAGGACTGTTGGGTCACGTGACGGCACCTGCCGCACCTGCTTGGGGAGGCCGGGCCCCTATCACGTGACTATCTAATCTGCACCTACAGGTAAGAACCCGTCGTGGCGCCCTTCCACCCGCCACTCATTCAATGGCAGCTGTAACTTTCATTCATTCATTCATTCATGCAGTATTTTTGGAAGTTTCAGGTGACTTTAAGACCTTCCCAGGGCAGAAGCAACATCGGAGGCCAAAAATCTCACTCACTGAGGCAGGACGTTTTAGACGATTAGAGTCTGTGAGCTGTTTTTGTGACAAGGAATATGAAGTTCAAAAAATGGCAAAACTAACCTGTGGTAGCAGATTGGCAGGGTATGAGCAGGGAGGGGCCCCAAGACAGGCACCCGGGGTGCCTGGAAGATGCTGTATCTTGATCGAGATGATGATTACTCGGGGATACACATGTTGAAAAATTCATGGAACTGTGCGTATGCAATGTGCACTTTACTGCGTAGAAATGATATTTCCTCTTAAAAGAAGAGGACAAGAGAATTCGGATTAGAAAATAGGTCGGGGTCAGATAATGAAGTGGGGGGAGCATACAAGAGAAGGGATCTCTGTCCCAAGGGTGGCTGGGAGCCATAGGAATAGAAGATTATAGGAGCCCTAGTACATCAGCCCAACACCACCAGGAACATAGTGTGACAAAGTCAAGTTTATTGACCCATTGCGATGATGGAGACCACACAAGAGAGAAACCATGGAGCATTTTGACGAAGGAAAAGGTCGAGTTCTCACAGGATCTGCAGGAAGGGCAGGGAAACACCAGGTGCAGACTGTGAAGAGGAACCGGGTGCTCGTGTCCTTGGAAACTACAAGGTGAATCTAGATATGGAGTGGTCCCTAAACCCGTTGTGTGAGGCTCTGCACCAGGATTGGAAATTGAGGCTGCTACTCTGTTTCAAATGCCTACAGGCAAGAGTGGGATGTTTCATTTTTACTGAGGGAAGGGATTCTAGGGAACAAAGTTTCTCTGTAAGAAAGCATGTCCTTGGGGGAAAGTGTTTCCTGTTAACTTTGAAGCGAGCTTTATCTTTGCCTGTTATTTCCGCCCAATGAATGAGCCCTCCCTTTGCCTTAATTACAGAGAAAAGAAGAAAGGGCTTTTTGATGCCCACCTCTCAACAGTGCAGCCTTTGAGCAGGAGGGAGAAAACTTTTTATTTTATTTTTTTAAGAAGGTGAGAGCACGAGTGGGGGAGGGGCAGAGGGAGAGGGAGAGAATCTCAAGCAGGCTCCATGAAGGGCTTGATCCCACAACTTGGCAATCCTGACAGGAGCCAAAATCAAGAGTTGGGATGCTTAACTAACTGAGCCACCCAGGGGCCCGGAAAACTTTTTAGCTAGTTCTGAAGTCAAAACTGTTTATAATAACAAGGATGCTACTTTGGAACTGTGAAACCCTCTTCCAAGATGGTTCCCAATGACTTTAGTCCCCAGGTATATTCATGCCCCTGTGTAGGGCCCTCCCACACTGAATAGGGCTAACCAGTGTGGCCAGTAGGGTATTGTGGAAATGACAGTGTGATTTCCAAAGTTAACTCATGAGTCACTGCAGCTTCAGGATGCCTGGGTTAAGCGTCCAACTTCATCTCAGGTCATGATCTCGTGGTTCATGAGTTCGAGCCCCGTGTCAGGCTCTGTGCTGACAGCTCAGAGCCTGGAGCCTGCTTCGGATTCTGTGTCTCCCTCTCTGTCTGCCCCTCCTCCACCTCTGTCTTTCTCTCTCAAAAATAAGTAAGCATTAAAAAAAAAAACACTTTTTAAAAAGTGTTTCTTGGGCGCCTGGGTGGCGCAGTCGGTTAAGTGTCCGACTTCAGCCAGGTCACGATCTCACGGTCTGTGAGTTCGAGCCCCACGTCGGGCTCTGGGCTGATGGCTCGGAGCCTGGAGCCTGTTTCCGATTCTGTGTCTCCCTCTCTCTCTGCCCCTCCCCTGTTCATGCTCTGTCTCTCTCTGTCCCAAAAATAAATAAACGTTGAAAAAAAAAATTAAAAAAAAAAGTGTTTCTGGGGGCGCCTGGGTGGCGCAGTCGGTTAAGCGTCCGACTTCAGCCAGGTCACGATCTCGCGATCCGTGAGTTCGAGCCCCGCGTCGGGCTCTGGGCTGATGGCTCAGAGCCTGGAGCCTGTTTCCGATTCTGTGTCTCCCTCTCTCTCTGCCCCTCCCCCGTTCATGCTCTGTCTCTCTCTGTCCCAAAAATAAATAAACGTTGAAAAAAAATTAAAAAAAAAAAAAAAGTGTTTCTGTGAACAAGGAAGAAATTGCAGTGCCTTTCCCACCAGCCTCGCAAGTCATGGAGCATCCGTGTGGCAAGGGTTACGAGTGAGTCATAAGAACCCTCCATTTTCAGGGAAGAGGAACTAGACTCCAACTCTCTTTTTTTTTTTTTTTTTTTAAGTAGACTCCATGCCCAGCGCAGAGCCCAATGCAGGGCTTGACCCTGAGATCGAGACCTAAGCTGAGATCAAGCAGACTCCAACTCTTAAAGGGGGAAGTAAGCAGGGACAGGACATATCTTTGGAAACTGGGAAGTGGCACACCAATTCAGCTGCTCTAGCAATGGCTAATGTAAAAGTGGCTTAAATAACAGTGAAGTTGATTGACCTCTTGTGTAACAGTCCGAGAGAGTATGCAATCCCCGGTGACATTAACAGGGAGTGAATTTCCAGTGTCAGGGACTGCCTGCTTAATTTTCTTTGTCAACTTGACTGGGCCACAGGGCACCCAGATATCTGGTCGAACATTCTCCGGGTGTTTCGGGTGCGATTAACATTTAAATTGGTGACTTGGTAAAGCAGACTAGGCTCCCTGCTGTGAGTGAGCCCATCCAATGAGATGAAAGGCCCATCCTCCTCAGAGGGAGAAAGAATTCTTTCTGCCTGATTGCCTTCGACCTGGGACATGGGCTTTTTTTCCGGCATCCAGACTCACACTGAAACATCAGCCCTTCCTGCATTTCCAGCTGCCCGCCTTCTGATGAGACCTACACCATCAACTGTCCTGGTACTCAGGCCTTTGGACTCGGACTGGAACTAAACATCGGCCTTCCTGGGTCTCCAGTTCACCAACTTGCCCTGCGGATCTCAAGGCCTGCCTACCTCCATAATTGTGTTTTTCTTCTAGCCTTCTAGCTTGTGGGTCCACCATCTGCAACACGTGGTTTCCATCTCGTGGGGGAAGAGGACACGCCAATGCCCGACACAGCTCTCTTCCAGTCCCAAGAAGGGAGAGGTTGAAAGGGAGGCCATCCTCTTTGCCTAAAAAAGGCCATAACTCAGATGCTGCACACATCCCATTGGCCAGAACCCATTCACGTGGTAAGACCTAGTTGCAAGGGAGCCTGGGAAATGTGGTCTTTAGCTGGGCAGCCATATGTCCAGTGAAAACTTTCCTATCGTACATGATTGAAGGGACATCTAGCAGTGTTTGCCACACAAAAGATTGAAACCAAGCAAACAGAGGGCTGAAGCCAATGTAGTGATACCTGAATGATGTGTAAAGAGACTTGGAATAGAAAACGCATTTGATTGACATCTAGTCCCTCTCGTTTGCCCACAGTGAGAATTATTCGTGCAAACCCAACGTATCCATCTCAATCTTCTAGAACCTGGCAGAATTGAACTTCCTGGACTCTCTGTGACTCACCAAGGTCACGTGACTAGTTGTTGCCAATGAATTTCACGAGGTTATGTATGTTGTTTATGTGTTAGGGCTTTTTTTTTTTAACGTTTATTCATTATTGAGAGAGAGAGAGAGAGAGAGAGAGAGAGAGGGACAAAGCATGAGCGGGGGAGGGGCAGAGAAAGAGGGAGACACAGAATCCGAAACAGGCTCCAGGCTCTGAGCTGTCAGCACAGGGCCCAACGTGGGGCTCGAACCCGCCAGCTGTGAGATCATGACCTGAGCCGGAGTCAGACGCTCAACTGCTTGAGCCACTCAGGCGCCCCCATCAGTTAACATTTTTTGAGAACCTACTGGATGCTGGAGGCTGTTCATATACTATCGCGTTTATTCCTCCCCAGAGTGTGGTTGGTAGTATGTCTCTTCTTTACCGATGATGAGAAGACGGGCGCAGGGAGGAGCTGCGGCAGAGTGCAGTTGGGGACACCTCCTACCCACCCACTCTTCCTTGCCCAAGGTCACAGAGTCTATGCTAGGCAAACCAAGGATCTGCCCACAGGTGTCTGCTCCAAAAACTTGTGAGAAATGTGGTCCTGACTCTGCCTTCCTCCCCTTCCCCACATCCTTCTGCCAAGTGTACTCACTAGTGACCCCTTTGATGGGTCGGCTTGCTCCAGCTCCCACCAAACCACCGTTGGCTAAGATTTCTGTGGCAACCATGCCTTTATTTATTCGGGGCATGCATCAGCATTTGTCTTGGGGGAAGGCGACCCCAATGGCCTTCCTCGCTTCCTCAAGGATGTCAGCCAGGAGTTCACTTTCCGCCAGGGGAATCACAGGACTCTCCTTCAGGCCTGGGGGAGAGTACAGTTGGGGACCCCTCCTATGCACGCCTCAAAGATCGAAAGAACTACCATCCCCAGAATCCCATGAGGCACAAAAGTAATACATGGGTTGTGCGGATGGATGCCCCCCAGGGGATCCTGGGAGTTGTAGTTCCAGACCGCTATTGGGAGTGGCCAAGGGGTGAGGAGTGGCCCACTCCCCTACCAGGCTTGCCTCTCTCCGCCCTGCCACCCTCTCACCCCTCCTCCACATCCTTACCCTTTCGTAGGCACTCCCGGACATGCTTGGCCTCATAGGTCATGCCCACTCCGTGTGTAAAGTTGAACTCCTTGCCTGGGGCTGGGGGCAGTGCAAACTCCTTACGCTCCCCCTTCACCACCAGCTCTGTTGGGCACCAGCAGGGGCTGAGGATCTGGGGACAGACAGGAGGTGGCTGCCTGGGGGGCTCCAGCCTAATGATGCTTAGGGGCCTCCCTCTCACACCTGGCGGCTAGAGGTTGGTTACCCTCCAACCTCAGGAGGGCCTGCCCCCCCTACCCCCTCACTGGGGGATTTGTTGAACAGCATGACTGTCCCACTAGAAGCCTTGTCTGTTCATCTCCCCCGGGGCAAACCCCTCTCTCACCTGATGCTTAGGCCCAGTGAAGACAGCTTATCTGTGTGTGAATCCCCTTTTCAGGGAGGAGACTTAGATAATCCAGCACCTTCTTATCTCCTAGGCGACTTGAGTTTTTGGCCCCAGAGCCCTGGGAAGCCTCCATTATTTCCATACCCAAGTCTAGGCCAAACTGGAAATAGAGATGTGGCCAGGGCAAGGTCCAAATTTTGCAGTTCAAGTCTGGGGCAAGGCCCAAACTCTTCTGCTAAGAACAGGATTTCTTTCTAGCGACAGGGCCCCACGAAGCCCAATGAAGCCGCTCTTTGGTCAGGCGCAGATCCCGTCCTGGAAGCAATCCCAAAGGCCACAGCTGCCCTCTAAGCACGGTCGATAACGGTTTCTCCTCAGGCCTAAGGGTTTCTGACGGACTAAGTTCACGGTCAGGAAGGAGCCCGGAGAGCCAAACCCATCCCAAAGCCTGGTGGTCAGGGATGGATTCCTCAGCAGTGCTGGGGGAAAAGGCCCACAGCCAGCTCCAGCAACCAGAGCGGGCCCACTCCTGTTGCCAGGGGCCACGGTTCCCGGTTCCCAGTTCCCAGCACTTGGGACCAGTCCCACTGGCTTGGCCAGTCCCGCCTCACCTGGGCCATGCCCTTGGTACCGCTCACAGAGTTCACATTGGAGAGCTCAGCGGTGATGCTGCAGGTAAAGCTGCTGTGGACCCCTCCTGGGTACTGGAGGAGCACAGTGACAGTGTCGTCCACACCTGCGGAAGGCACAGCACGGGAGAAGGCCTGGCCTCAGAGCCTGCCTAGGGCGCCCTGGGCAAGAGGTCTCATCTCTAACGCAGCCGCGAAAAAGCACCAGGCGAAGTGACAGAAGCCAGACATAAAAGTCGGCCTGCTGTCGGGCTCCACTTGTGTGAAGTGTGCAAGATTGGGCGGACCCCGAGACAGGGAGGAGATCAGTGCCCGCTTAGGGCTCAGGGCCATGGGAGGACTGGCTGTGGGGATAGGTTTTTGGGTGTCTTGTTTTTTGTTTGGAGTGATGAGAATATTCTAAAATGGATCCTGTTAACTGCACAACTCTGTGGATATACTAACGCCATGGAATTCTACACTTGGAAGGGATAAATTCTACGGTGTGCGAATTCTATCTCAGGAAAGCTGTTACCAAAATAAAAGAAAAAGAGAGGGACGGAGACTTAATGTATCAGAGCCTCAACATCATCCTCTGCAAATGCCCGTTTTATAGGTTTGGGAGAATCCGTCTCTTCGGCTCTAAAATGGGGATAATTGGGGCATGTGGGGGGCTCAGTTGGTTGAGCGTGGGACTTCGGCTCAGGTCATGACTTCACAGTTCGTGGGGTCAAGCCCCACATAGGGCTTTGCACTGACAGCGTGGAGTCTGCTTTGGATTCTCTGACTCTCTCTTTCTCTGCCCCTCCCCCACCAATGTGCGTGCACGCTCTCTCTCTGAAAAATAAACACTTAAAAATATTTAAAAATAAAATAAAATGGGGATAATAGAGGGGGGCACCTGGGTAGCTCAGTCGGTTAAGCGTCCAACTCTTGATTTTGGCTCAGGTCGTGATCTCACGGATTGTGAGTTCGAGCCTCCACACCGTCAGCGTGGAGCCTGCTGGGGACTCTCTCTCTCTCCCTCTCTCTCTGCCCCTCCCCCACTTACTCGCTGTCTCAAAATAAATAAACTTTTTAAATTTTTTTTTTTCAACATTTATTTATTTTTGGGACAGACAGAGACAGAGCATGAACGGGGGAGGGGCACAGAGAGAGGGAGACACAGAATCGGAAACAGGCTCCAGGCTCTGAGCCATCAGCCCAGAGCCCGACGCGGGGCTCGAACCCACGGACCGCGAGATCGTGACCTGGCTGAAGTCGGACGCTTAACCGACTGCGCCACCCAGGCGCCCCTCAAAATAAATAAACTTTAAAAAAATAAAAAATTTTATTTTTTAAAGTTTTTATTTATTTTTGAGACAGAGAGAGACAGAGCATGAGCAGGGGAGGGGCAGAGAGAGAGGGAGACACAGAATCTGAAGCAGGCTCCAGGCTCCGAGCTGTCAGCACAGAGCCTGACGTGGGGCTCGAACTCACAGACTGTGAGATCATGACCTGAGCTGAAGTCGGATGCTTAACCGACTGAGCCATCCAGGCACCCCAAAAATTTTTTAAATAAAATGGGGATAATTGAAACTGTCCCATCCAAGTTATTACAACTATTACATTAAATGACGTAAAATGCACAAAGCACTTAGAATGCTATTTAGATTACAGTAAGTGCTACAAAAGCATTAGTTGAGAATTAAATACAGCTTGTGGAGTGGCAGCCTGGTTCGGGAACACATCATGCACGCCATAGATGGAAGAACCTACTGACCTAATTCTCTTTGGTTCCAGATAAGCCCAAGTCCTTATGCTGGATCGACTCTGTGAGCCTGGATAAGTCACTGTCCCTGTCTGCAACTCAAGTGTCCTCATCTGTAAAATGGGGGCAACTATAATATATCTATCTCAGGGGGATCATCCTTATAATAACCCTAATGCAGAAGACGCACTTGATAAATGGAATCTGTCATTTATTTATTTATAAATTCTGTAAAAAAATTTTTTTAATGTTTATATTTGAAAGAGAGAGAGAGAGAGAGGGGCGCCTGGGTGGCGCAGTCGGTTAAGCGTCCGACTTCAGCCAGGTCACGATCTCGCGGTCCGTGAGTTCGAGCCCCGCGTCAGGCTCTGGGCTGATGGCTCGGAGCCTGGAGCCTGTTTCCGATGCTGTGTCTCCCTCTCTCTCTGCCCCTCCCCCGTTCATGCTCTGTTTCTCTCTGTCCCAAAAATAAATAAAAAACGTTGAAAAAAAAATTAAAAAAAAAAAGAAAGAGAGAGAGAGAGAGTGCTCGAGCATGGGAGGGGCAGAGAGAGAGACAGAGGCAGAATCCGAAGCAGGCTCCAGGCTCTGAGCTGTCAGCACAGAGCCTGATGTGGGGCTCAAACTCACGAGCCATGAGATCATGACCTGAGCTGAAGTCGGACGCTTCACCGACGGAGCCACCCAAGCACCCTTATTTTTAAATTATTGTATTTAACTTTATTTATTTATTTTGAGAGAGACAGAGAGCCTGAGCAGGGGAGGGGTGGAGAGAAAGGGAGAGAGAGAATCCCAAGCAGCTTCACACTGTCAGCACAGAGCCCCACATGGGGTTTGAACGCGCGAACGGTGAGATCATAACCCGAGCCAAAACCAAGAGTTGGACGCTTAACTGACTGAACCACCCAGGCGCCCTGATAAATAGAATCTGTTTTTAGAGCTACTATTTAGTCTAAAAGTTGGCCAGATACTAGCCTGAGAAGGTTTTCTAGGGTGTGACCTTCACCCATATATATTTTCCTGGGTAGTCATTGCCTCCTGGGGTACTGTTTGCAAAGATGGCCACAGAATTCCTCTCCTTAACCTGTGAGGGCCCCTCTGCAGTAGGACTCTGTAGCTCCTCCCATCAGGAGGTATAGTCTATTGGCTCACCTCTGAAATCAGGTGACGTTGGGCCATGGAACAGTAGCAAACAAGGGACAAAACGAAAGTTTGAACAATGCTTGCACGCTGCGCCCTGCCTTCTGTTTGTTGCACCGACAGCGTGCACGAGGCCGAACCAGCTAGCTGAAAAGACTTCGTTAATGAACTCTTTATGACAACCCTAGTATTATCTTCCTTCCTCCCTTCCTTCCTTCTCCACTCCCAACACGAGTCTCAAGCTCAAGACCTCGAGATCAAGAGTTGCATGCTCTACCGACTGAGCCAGCCGGGCGCCCCTACGACCACCCTATTGTCGACATTTGGCCAGTAACCAGGACTCAGAGCCGTTGAGTCCCTTGGCTAAGATTGCACAGCAATTCCCAGTGCAGAGCCTGCCCACACTCTCAACTCTGATCCTCTTTGACGTCAGGAAGAAAGTTCCTCCAGCTGTCTAACCTGATTTTCATGGGCCAGGAGACTTATTCCCGGCTCAGGGCTCCCAGCAAGAGAGGATGACTCTTACCTCTCTTGTATAGTCCGGGATAGACGGTACCTGTTTCATGGCGCCTTCCCATGGCTACAATCTTCTCTGGCTTCTGCCCACCAAAGACCATAGAGATGAACTGGATACAGTAGATGCCGATGTCCAGTAGGCCACCGCCAGCCTGGGCCCAGTCTAAAGCCCGGGTGATGTGGGTGAGGTCCTTCCCAAATTCTGCCCGAGCCACCCGGAGTTCCCCCAGAGTTCCCTGAGACAGAGTGGACCTCAGCGCTTCGGTAGCAGGAAAGAAGCGGGTCCAGATGGCCTGCACACCACAGAGGGAGAGAGCAAGAGCATTGAAAAGAAAGGAAGGGCGTCAGGACCCAGGAATTAACCAACCAGTTCCTCTCCCTTCTGCAGCCCAATCTTGAGAGGGTCCCCGCTCCTCCCCACTATCTAAACAAGACCCCTCCCCCTTCCTTGCACAACCCATCAGTCCCCAAGTTGTGCCCCTAACTCTCCCTGGCTCCACCTCGCCTCTCCATTCCCATAGGAGCAGCTCTAGCCTTATCTTTTCTCATCTGGACCATTACTCCAGTCCCCCAATGTTATAGACTCAACTGTGCCCCCCGCCCAATTCATGTTGAGGTCCTAACCCCCCAGGACCTCCCAAGGTGAATGTATCCAGAGACCAGGTTTTAAAGAAGTAATTAAGTTGGAATGAGGTCATCACGGTGGGCCCTAATCCAACAGGAAGAGGTTAGGACGGCGACACACATGGGGAAGGCCACATTTAGACACAAGGAGAAGACGGCCATCAACGAGCCAAGGAGAGAGGCTTCAGGAAAAACCAACCGTGCTGATATCTTCTAGCCTCTGACTTCTTCTAGACTTCTAGCCTCCAGAAGTAGGAGGAAATAAATCTCTGTTGTTTAAGCCACCCAGTCTGTGGTGGTACATTGTAATGGCAAACTGATAACATACAGACTCCCCCCCGGTTCGGACCACCCCCGACCTGGCCCCAGAGGCATCTTTCCTTCTCCTAGAGTTGCCCCTGTCCCACCCCTGCCCATGGCTCCCCAATGCCTAATATCAATTCCCATTTACAGAGCATGTATTAGGGGCAAGACACATACTTTGCATAATGATTCCTCCCAATCTCCCTGCCAGGTAGCTATCATATGTCCCTTTTATAGCCCAGAAAACTGAGGCCCGGTTGGGTCAAATTACTTGCCCAAGATCACAGAGCTAGGAACTGGTGAGAAGTCTAGAGTCCTCTGACTCCAAAGTCTGTCCAAGGTCAAGTTCACACTAAATAGGTGAAATCTGCCCATTCTTGTCCTCTTTAAGTCTTAACTCTGCTTTTCCTCTCTGGCCCATTTCCCTGTGCAATTTACTTTTCCTTTAAGGCTCAGTCCCTACCTGCACGAAACTTCCTTGACTATCCCCTACACTGGGCTGGTGCCCCCGTGCTGTGTCAACCGCCCGGTGCTGTATCCACGAAAGTCCGTGCAACTGGGCATTGGGAGAGCCCACTTCTGTGACCGTAGCGGATCTGCAGCTCGTGGAATTCTGAGCCTGTATCTCACACCTAATGAACCCCGGCTCCTAGGGTTGGATCTGAAATGTATTAGGTGCTAATAAAAATGAGGAAGCAATAAATTCAGAATCTTAGCACTGTCCAGGCACAGTGAGAACCAGAAGCACTGAGTAACCCTATCAAATCTTGACCGTCTATTTCTGAGGCATAGGGAACTTCGCAGACTAGGAGCAATATTGGGGACAGGGCAGCTAGATAGAACCTGGGGAGGTAAGAGGCAGCTGTTGCTACTACTGGCAGAACCTACAGCGAGGTAGCCTTTAAGAACCAAGAGACTCCTTAACATGAAAATAGCTTCTAGAGGTCATTTGGCGGCCATCTTAACTGCTGGCGCCATCCATTGCCATTTGGCAGCCATCTTAATTACTGGCATTCTGCAAGCTGTCAAATGGCCCCTGTAAGTAGCCGTGTCTGATAAGGGCGAAAACAAAGGCAGTTTGACCTTGAGAGTTGGTAGGTGTGCCCTCGGCCTTCTGACCGCTATCCTTGGAAATCCACCGAAAGTAAGCCCATTGCTCTTCTGTGCCATTTTCACGGCTGGCATCTCTCTTTGAAAAGCTGAGCAAAGATCTTTCAGGCTGCCATGTTTGCTAACGGCCAAAAGCAATGGCTCTTACTCCTCATAGATGTTGCTAGTAGGTTTCATGGCATCGCTCAGCCACGTCCGGGAAAACACACCAACCCCAGTGCACTTTGTGGACAACTTAATTCTTGACAAACCCTGCCTTTGTGTTCTTCCAAAAACGTCCACTGGCAACCATGTTTAGTAATGGCGACAAGCGCTACATTGGAGGTTGGAAGGTCGCACCCTCACCTCCATAAGGAAGAGACCTCGGGACCGGGCTTCGGCAACCATTTCTCGAACTTCCGCAGCGTTCACGCCCATGGGCTTCTCACACAGGACGGCCTTGCCCGCTGCCAGGCATAGTAACACCGCGGCCTTGTGCTGGGGATGCTGAGTGCCAATGTAGGCCACCTCTAGTTGGAAGGGAGAAGGTCAAGAGATCAGAAGCCCTGCCCACCCCGGACTTCCAGGACCCGCCCCCAACTTAGTGCTCCCGCCCCCAACATCCTAAGACCTTGGGCAAAGTTCTACGCCAAGAGGTAGCTACCATTATTTTACCAGCTGAGGCAGCTTAACTCCGGTCAGGCTGCTGTGCAACTACACTGTCTTGCCTTTCCATCCAGGCCATTCCAGAACACAGCAGCCCTGGCCCCAGAGCTTACTTAAAGCCTGAAAGGGCTCTCTTAGAAACTCAAGCCCCTCCTGGACTAGTCCCTAAATGCAATTTCATACCAGACCGCTAATCCCAGACCAAGCCCGTTTCTTACTGTTCTGCCTGCCAGCCCCAGATCCTTCCAGAAGCACACAGGGATTGGCCCATCCCGCAGAGCCTTGCTTATCCTACGGAGCAGCCTAGCTAGAGGCAGCGCCGCGGGGGCCTCGGAGGCCCTTGTCACTCACCCACATTCGGGTCTTTGGCCAGCTCCTCATAGGACCCATAGGCCTTGGGGATGTCATGTTTCCGCGCAAATTCCTTCGCCCGGCTCAGGTCGCGGGCTGCTACCGCCACCACCTGGAGGGGCGCTAGGGTCAGACTAGAGGGACTGGGGAAGGCGCAGGCGCGGGGCAGGTGGCTGGGAGAGAGGTGATGGAGAAGGCCCCGGGTGAGAAAAACTATATCCCCCAGGGCGGAGGCGGGGAGGTACGGTCCTGGGGAAGGAGGTGAGGGGGGCTGGACACGGGTCCTGGGAAAGAGAGATCTGGGACAAGCGACTATTTGACCCCTTAGCACCTAAATTTCTTCTCTTCACAGTAGCTCAGAACAAAACCCTCCCAAACTGGACGAAACTCCAGTTTCGGACAGAAGTGGAGAAAAGACTAGGAAACCCTAACTCCCTCCTCCCTCAGACCCAGGAGCCCCGGCTCCCCGGCCTGCTCTTCCACAGGATTCCGGAGGGAGTGTGGACCTGGTGCTCGGAGCGAGGCAGCGTCCGCAGCGCCGTCGTGAAGTCGCTGGAGATAAGGCCGACTGACACGATGCCCCAGCGCAGCGCCATCGCAAAAATGCTGAGTCCCAAAGTCCAGCCGCCTCTTGTTGCAAATTGAAAGCCTGACACCCCGCCCACAGGGGGGCGTGGTCATTTCTCCTCCCCCGTTGCCCCTACGCCACGTCTCATTGGCCACTAGGCCTGCGCGCCCCTCCAGTCCCAATGCAAAGGAGGAGGTCTTTTAAATGTAGCATCCCCATTGGAAGAGCGCACCGTTGGCTCCGCCTTGCAGGGGGTGGGATCAGAAATGCTTCACACCTCGCGGAGGGCGACTTCTCACCACCTGACATAACGAGAGGTGCTTTTTTTTCTTTTTGCTTGTGTAAACTCTATACCAGATATAGGGCCCAGGGATCAAGAGTCTCATGATCTATGGACTGGGACAGCCAAGCGCCCCAAGAAGGGCTTTTTTTCTTGTCAACCTTCCACCCTTAGGGGCTGTCCCTATTCCTCCTTCTCCCAACTCTTTTGCTCAGAAAGCTGCCCACCCTTAGGAATTGTTCAGAGGGAGGGACAAGATAGTAATAGAAAAGATAAGAACCACTAATGTTTCTAGAACACATGTCGTGGTCCAGGCCCCCAGCTCCACGCTTTACTTTCGTCATAAAAAAAAAAAAAAAAAAAAAAAAAAAAGTTAAATTTATTTATTTAGAGAGAGATAGGGTAAGCGAGCTGGGTAGGAGCAGAGAGGGAGAGAGAGAATCCCAAGCAGGCTCCACACTGTCAGTGCAGAGCCGGAAGCAGGTTTGGATTTCACAAAGTCGGAAATTAAGACCTGAGCCCAAATCAAGAGTCAGATGCTCAACCGACTGAGCCACCCAGGTGCCCCTTACTTCATTTCTAATTTCTCAACAGGTCTGCAAACTACATTCTACTGTTTACAGAGGGAGAAGCAGCCCCAGAGAGCCATGGGATATGACGGCTTGCAAATTGGCTGCTTCCAAAGATCATAGCTTATTTTTGAGAGAGAGAGAGAGAGAGAGAGAGAGAACGCATGGGAGAGGGGCAGAGAGAAAGAGAACCCGAAGTAAGCTCCAAGCTGACAGCAGAGAGCCCAATGTGGGGCTCGAACTCACGAACCGCAAGATCATGACCTGAGCCAAAATTGGACGCCCAACCAACTGAGCCACCCAGGCGCCCCAAGACTATAGTTTTAGAAACCAGGATATACTGCTTCTTAGGAACCCTGGAGCCAGGCTGATGGGTTCCCAGCCCCTTCTTGCCACTGCCTGACTGTATTGCTTTGTACAATTGCTTTCCCTATTGGAGCCTCAATGGCATCTACCTGCTGCAAACTGTAGTAAATTATATTCTTCAAGTCAACTGGCAGAGACTGGCCAACTTTACCCACAGCAAATCTGTCCACTTCTCTTGCCTTGTAGACATTCAATTAAAATCTGACTTCCACAGACTCAGAGGTTCCAAGTACACACAAACTGCTGAATAAAAATATTAATGGATCGCACCGAGTACGCGAGATCACTGCTGTGATGAAAAAGAAAAAAATACGGGGAAGATGGTCTTTGAGACATTAGTCCACCAGCTCCCCAGGTTGCCTGCTTCCTGAATAAAAAACTTCCCTTTCCCACCATCACTTGTGTATCGAGTATTGGTTTTGCAGCAGCGAGCGGCCGAACCTGAGTTTGGAACCTATTCTCTATCTAGTAACAATGGTGAGAGAGAACAGACCAGTGGTGTCAAGGGGTTAAAGTTTGGGGAAGCGTGCTGTTAGTAGCGGGTAACCGGAGGGAGTGTCCCTTGTAGGGATGAAACATTTCTGTATCCTCATTGTAGGAATGGATACTGGAATATTCACATTTGATAAAGTTTCATAGAACTGTATACCAGACATTTTTAAAGTGCATGTAAACCCAAAGAAATGCTGGAAAAATCCAAATCAGATCTGTACCTGATTAAACAATGTAGCCATGTCAATTTCTGGCTTCCACAATGCACTGTATTTACCTAAGATATCATCCACATGGTGGGGTTTGAGGGGCAAGCTAGGTGTAGGGTACGAAGGGACTCTCTGTACTATTTCTGTAAGTTCTTAAACAGTTTCAGAATAAGATGTTATGACTTAAAATTGTTGGCAGTGAGTTCGCGTGCCCAGAGGAATCATTTTTGCGATACCTGGTCAAGAAAAAAATAAGGGTATCTTCATGGTCCAGTGATCTCTATTGTGGGTGGAAGATACATACCCGTGAGAAACTGTCAAACTTGCGCTTGAGATGTAAGCACGTTTACTGCAACATCGAGTGTGACAGCTCAAAACTGGGAACGGCCATCAGTAGAAAAACGTATGAATAAATGGTGGGAAATTTAACAACAGAAAGAAATCTCATCGCAAGAAATCTCAAGAACTTAAACTTCACTGAAAAAAAAAAAAATCAAGGGACATCACAGAGATATAGCGCATGCACTGAACCGTGTCGGCTGTGTTTAACTTAATTCATAATTGAGTTTGGAAAAATCACCGACCTGGGACGGGAACCTGGTGCTCAGCAGGTCAGGCACCTTCTATTCCTGGGAGGCAGGCCATGAGTGTTAAGCACATGACTGCATTTCTGGGACCTAGAGCGAGAGCCAGGAGATTAACAAAGGGCGTAAGACAAAGTGAGATTTAAAGCAGAGCATTAAAATAAATAAACAAATAAATAAATAAACAAACGAAATAGAGGCAGAGCATCAGTGAATAAAAAGAAGTTCATTCTCTCTCCCTTTTTTTTTATGTTTATTTCTTTATTTTGAGGGAGAGAGAGTGGGAGGAACAGAGGGAGAGAGAGAGAGAGAGAGAGAGAGAGAGAATCCTAAGCAGGCTCTCCACTGTCACAGCAGAACCCAATGCTGGGCTTCATCTCATGAACCATGAGATCACTACCTAAGCTGAAACCAAGAGTAGGAGGCTTGACCTACTGAGCCGTCCTGGCACCACCAGCCCATTCTCTTGATGTCTACTGACAAGGGCTGCTTGGCTGGGCTCAGGCTGCCACACTGTGGGGGCTGTAATCTTAGAAAGACACCCACCTCCTACCTCTCTTACTCTCTTTATAGAGTCAAGAGAAACAGTGGTGTTGGAAGTGTGGCAAATGCAGTCCGAGCTTGGGCACCAGCACTTTCCAGGACTTGCTGGAAACATCACGTACAGACTTCAACAGGAAGTTGAAGTCGTGATCCTGTCCCAGTCAGCTCATAGCCAGGAATTCCAGAGAGAGCCTCCAGGATCGTTCCACAGACAGTCCTCCTGACAGAACACAAATATTTGTTGAGCATCTAATTTGTTCTGGGTCCTGAGGACACATCAGAAATGAGACAGACTCTCTCGGTCTTCACTCAGCTATCAGTCCGGTGGAATTGATAGTGTGGGGAACAGCATGACCAAGAGCTCTAAGGTGGAAAAGAGCCGGTTGTGTTCCAAGAACTGAAAATGGGCCAGCGTGGTTGAAGAAAAAAGACGGTGGGCAAGTGGGATGGAAAACAGGACGAGGGACACAGGCAGGGGCGGAGTCATGAAGGGTTTGGAGAGGACACGAGAGGGCTTTCAGCAGGAGCAGGGGCAAAGATCTAATGTGGGCAGCTTTCTTGTTTCAGCACGTACCACTGGCCTGACTCCCATATTCATTCAGCAAAATTTTTTACTCTTGACTTGGCCCTGTGCTGGTTGATGGTGGGTACCCAGGGATGAGCCTCACTCCACTTCCTGCTGCCCTCCAGTCGGGGAAAGAGACACAACCTGTGCTGGGCACAGTAACGCCCACCCCCTAAGCCCCCGCACAAAGATGTTCACGCTCTGATCACCAGAACTTGTGAATAACGTGACCTTAGGTGGTAAAAGAGATTTGGCAGATGTGACTGTTAACGCTCTGGGGATGGGGAGATTATCCCGGCTTTTGCGGTGGGCTCACTGTAATCACAAAGGTCCTGGCAGGGAACTCAATCAGAGAAGATGTGACAACAAAAGAGAGTAAGGGATTTGATGGGGCACCTGGGTGGCTGGGGGCGGCGGGGGGGGGGGGGGGGGGGGCGGGGAGTCGGTGTTAAGCGTCCGACTTTTGATGTCGGTTGAGAGACTTTTGATGTCGGTTGAGGTCATGATCTCTCAGTTTGTGAGGCTGCTTGGGATGCTGTTTCCCTCTCTCTCTGCCCTTCCCCCGCTCATGATCTCTCTCTCTCTCTCTCTCTCAAATATAAATAAATATTTTTAAAATCTTTGAAAAAGCTGTGCTGCTGGCTTTGAAGCTGGAGGAAACGGCCATCAGCCAAGGAATGCAGGCGCCTCCAGAAGCTGGAAAAACAAGGAAACAGATTCTCCCCTAGAACTTCCAGAAGGAATGTAGCCCGGCAGACATCTTGATCTTAACTAAGGAAGACGCATTTTATACTTCTGACCTCCAGAACTGCGACATGATACATTCCTGCTTTAAGCCATGAAGTTTGTGTTACTTTGTTGTAGCGGCCATAGGAAACTAATACACAGCTCCAGACCTTGTAACGAATACACAATCCTGGACACCCGCCATATGGTGGAAACACTAGGCAGTGTAGAGGCGGGTGGGGGGAGTGGGGCTACCCTTAGCTCAAGCTGGGGACCAGGGAAGGCTGGGCAGATTGATGCCCAAACTGATTTTTAATTTTTTTACTATTATTTTTTTATGTTTCATTTTATATTTGAGAAAAAGACGGAGACAGAGACAGAGAGCGAGCAGGAGAGGGGGCAGAGAGACCCCCCCAGGCCCCCAGAATCTGAAGCAGGCTCCAGGCTCCATGCTGTTAGCATCTCGCCTGGTGCAGAGCTCGAACTCACGAGCCGTGAGATCATGACCTGAGCTGAAGTCAGACACTTAATCAACCGAGCCACCCAGGCGTCCCCCAAACTGGTTTTTTTTTTTTTTTTTTTTTTTAAGTAGTATTCATGCCCAGCATGGAGAGCCCAACACCGGGCTTGAACCCATGACCCTGAAATCAAGAGACACTTAACTGACTGAGCCACACGGGTGTCCCTGCATTTTGAAAGATTTGGGTGGAGGTTTAGAAGGAATAGAAAGAGAGATGGCATTCCAGAGGAAACAACTCTTGCCAGCAAGAGAAAGCTGGATCATTCAGAAGTAAGAGCCTGGGGGCGCCTGGCCGGCACCTTAGGTAGAGCCCGCGACGACTCTTGATCTTGGGGTCACTGAGCTGAAGCTCTTTTAAGCAGAGCTTACTTAAAAAAAAATAAAGTAAGTGAGAGTCTGGAACCCAGGATGGGAGTGGGTAAAATGAGTGAAAGATAAACCTGGAGGGGTCAACTGGGCCATTTGGGAAGGGTCAGGAGCTCACCCGGCAGGCGATGGAGTGTGAAGGTGAGAGCAAAGGAGGTGAGGAATAGGGTCTTACTTAAGTGTTAAAAAAAAAAAAAAACACACTGGGGCGCCTGGGTGGCTCAGTCGGTTAAGCCGACTTCGGCTCAGGTCGTGATCTCGCGGTCCGTGAGTTCGAGCCCCGCGTCGGGCTCTGTGCTGACAGCTCAGAGCATGGAGCCTGCCTCAGATTCTGTGTCTCTCTCTCTCTCTGCCCCTCCCCTGTTCATGCTCTGTCTCTCTCTGTCTCAAAAATAAATAAACATTAAAAAAAATTAAAAAAAAAAAAAAAAAAACACCGATGAAATCAAAGGTCACACAGAAACTGTCAACCACATAACAGACGGGTGGACAGCATGCCAGGCAGAGAGCAGAGCATTTATTCATTAACTCATTTATTTAAAAATTTTTTTAAAAATATTTTATTTATTTATTTATTTTGAGAGAGAGAGAGAGAGAGACAGAGCGTGAGCAGGGGCGGGGCAGACAGAGAGGGAGTCACAGAATCCAAAGCAGGCTCCAGGTTCCGAGCTGTCAGCCCAGAGCCCAATGCAGGGCTCGAACCCACGGACGTGAGATCATGACCTGAGCCGAAGTCGGCCGCTCAACCCACGGAGCCACCCAGGCGCCCCAAAAAATTTTTTAATATTTTATTTATTTATTTATCTTATTATTTTTTTGAGAGAGAGAGAGAGACAGAGCGTGAGCAGGGGAGGGGCAGAGAGAGAGGGAGTCACAGAATCCGAAGCAGGCTCCAGGTTCCGAGCTGTCAGCCCAGAGCCTGACCTGGGGCTCAAACCCATGAACCGTGAGATCATGACCTAAGCCAAAGTCAGACACTTAACCGACTGAGCCACCCAGGCGCCCCTATTCATTAACTCATTTAAAAAAAAATTTTTTTTTTTTAAAGTGATCTCTGTGCCCAACACGGGGCTTGAACTCACGATCCTGAGATCAAGAGTTCCATGCTCTGATTGAGCCAGCCAGACACCCCTCATTAACTCACTTATTCACCAGATTTTTTTTTTTTTTTTTTTTTTAAGCACAGATTCAGTGCCCAAGAGAACTTAACATGATACTTCAGAACATGAACTTTGGATCCAACCTGCCAGCGTTCCAATCCCAGCCCTGCCACTGACCAGCCTGTGGGATCCCAGGCAAGCCACTTAGCTTTCTCTTATTAACTTCATCTGTAGAATCGGGTTGATGAGGGTAATTACCTCGCAGGGTTTTTATGAAGAGGAAATGAACTGCTATTTATAACGGGGGCTCCTGGGGGGCTCGGATGGTTAAGCGTCTGACTCTTGGTTTTGGCTCAGGTCATGAGCTCACCGCTTGTGGGTTCGAGCCCGGCCTGAGGTGCTGCCCTGGCAGCTCGGAGGCCGCAGCCCAGAGCCTCCTTTGGATTCTGTGTCTTCGGATTCTGCGCAAGAGGAGTGGAGCCCCACATCTACTACAGCGGAACTAGGACATTGGGAGAATGTGGTTCCCTGCAGGCCCCGGAGCCACGCTACCTTGGGACGTCTTGTGTTGGGAGATAATACTTTCCCTAGGCTCAGTGCAGAGCCCGATGTGGGGCTCAAACTCACAAATGGTGAGATCATGACCTGAGCCAAGACCAAGAGTCAGACGCTTAACGGACTGTGCCATCCAGGCACCCCTTTTCTAAGCTTTGCGGTCCTTGTGGCTGAGATCCTGCTGAAAGGTGTGTGTGTGTGTGTGTGTGTGTGTGTGTGTGTGTGTGTGTTCACACTGGACACATCAGGAGAGGACAAAAAGATGCCAGGATGTGGCCGCTCAGATACTATGCTTGAATTGAATTTTAAAGAATGAGGAAGACTTGAGGCGCCTGCGTGGCTTAGCGGGTTAAGCGTCTGACTCTTGGTTTCCGCTCAGGTCATGATGTCACGGTTTGGGAGTTCGAGCCCCACATCGGGCTCTGCACTGACCGCAGGGAGCCTGCTTGGGATTCTCTGCCTCCTCTCTCTCTGCCCCTCCCTGCCTTGTGCTGTCTCTTAAAAATAAATGAACTTTAAAAATAAAATAAAACAGGGGCGTCCGGGTGGCTTAGTCGGTTAAGCGTCCGACTTCGGCTCAGGTCATGACCTCGCGGTTTGCGAGTTCGAGCCCTGTGTCGGACTTTGTGCCGACAGCTCGGAGCCTGGAGCCCGCTTCGGATTCTGTGTCTCCCTCTTTCTCTGCCCCTCCCCTGCTCGTGCTCTGTCTCTCTCTACCTCTCAATAATAAATAAACGTTTAAAAAAAAAGTTAAAAAGTAAAATAAAACGACTTAAAAAAAAAAAGAATGAGGAGGACTTTAGCAGGTGAATTGGGGATGGGGCTTCAGAGGGAACAGTATATGCAAAGACACAGAGGCATACATTGTTCCAGAAAGTGTATTTGGATGGAACCGGAGGATAGAGCAGAACTGGGAGCTGTAGGAGATAAGGCCAGAAAAGGGGGGGGGGGGGGGGCGAGGCCTCCCACATGAGGCCGAGGGAGGGGCTGGAACCTGATCCTGGGGCAGAGTTGGCTCCAGGGCCCTTCTGGGGCTGTGGGGGGAAGGGGCAAGGAGCCAAGCAGTCAGGGTGGAGGTGGAGGTGGCTGGAAGCCAGGGTTGCTAGTTATCAGAGCTAATCAGCCCTGCTTAGGATTCTGCTGGCCTTCACACCCAGCCCAGGGGAAGACCCCGCCTTTGAGGCATCGGTGGTCCCACAGAAGGGAGGGAAATCTCTCGAGGGACCACCCAAACTGGGCGGCAGGCAGAATTCCAGCAGCTGTGGGGATGCAGGGTGCCAGCCAGAGTGGCCACAACCTGGGCAGCTGAGGCCTTACCATCTAGGGAGGCAGGCACGAAGCAGACCCTTCCCGGGAGGGAGGGGGCTTCTCTAAGTTGGGGTGACCCAGTGAGGGCCCTGGGCAGAGCTGAGAAGGTAGGTCCTTGGAGGGGATGGGCAAGAAGGGGCCGCAGACTGGGAGGCTGTGAAGGAGGAGGTGCAACACGCTGAGAGACGCGGGCTCAGGAAGCATCGTGTCACATGCCACCCTCCCCTCCCCTACCCCAGTAGGCCACCGGCATATTGCTGGCCCCCAGAGGGGGTGGACTGAGACTCCGCATCTCCCTCGCATCAGCTGCCTCAGTAGGAACCCAGAGTGTCTTGGGGGGTGGGGTGGGGAGTGGGGAGGAGTCCCAGGAGGATCACAGATGCTGGGTATCCAACCGGGGCAGCTCGGGGGGCTGATCGGGAACCTTCTTTTCTGAAGGGTCTACATCCTTCTGGTCACCAGCCGGCGCTGGGACAGGCGCATCATCTGGAAATGGAGGGAGGAAATGGTGGCGGTAGACATCCCAGTGTCTTTCTCCCGCGGACACCGACTGGCTCCCGCCCCGTGCGCCCCAGGGCCCACCAGAGCACCTGTGTCCTGGCTGAACTTGAGCTGTCCCTCAGGGCCAGGGGCTGGGCCGTTCTGGCTTTGCTGCTGCTGTTTCCTTTGTTCCATTTGCAGAACGGCCTGCAAGGGGTGGGGGAGATCGCACAGGCTAGAGGGTAAGGCGGCAGCTTGCTAAGTGGTGAACCAGCCCCTTCTCTATGGGCATCTTTTTTTTTTTTCTCTCACTGAGAGTTGAGCTTCATAACAGTTAAAAAGACCCAGTTCTCCCTCCTCTGGCAGGGCTCGGGTCAGACGCTGGGACAGGGAAGCCTTCCCTGAACCCTGGCTGAGTCTAACCTCCCCCTCTGTTCTTGACGTCTTCCTCCTCCCTTCCTGCTTACAGCCCCACTGCCCTTATCCAATATGGCAGCCACAGAGCTGTCAGGGATGGGGACAACGTCTGCCCTTACTCAAGATGGCGGTCACCACCTGAGGCTCTACCAGTGATCAACACGGGGGGCCACAGGCCTTCCCAGCCTCTGAACACACACGGATAAAGGCCACCAGACTCAGAGGATGGCCCAGCCTCCCTGGCCGGTCACCTGCTGCAGCTCTCTCTTCTGGGCCTCCAGGCGGCCCTGGGAGCGCCCTAGAGCCTCTGTCTCCTGGCTGAGGCGCTGAGCCTTGGCATTCAGCTCTGCCTCCCGGGCGGCCAGCTCCTCCTCAAAACGCCTTAGTTCCTCCTCTGTGTAGGCAGGGTGCATCTCCACTGTCTGCCGGAGAGGGGACAGGGGCCATCAGCAGGGCCATGCCGGCCTTGGCCCACTCACGTTCGAGACGGCGCCACTAACAGAAGGTTTGGGCAAGGCTGGGAGGCCTGGGCCACGCGTGTGGATGGAGGAGACTGAGTGCAAGCCGGAGAGGGGGATAAAGACCCAGAGAAGTGGGGGGAACAGAGACCTAGAGGGGGCACTGAGACAACCCAGAGGCAGAAGGAGGCAGAGACCCATGGTAGGCGAGCAGAGGCCCAGACAGTAAGAGAAGTGGCCAGAGAAGGGTCAGGGCCGGGGGCCAGAGGTATTCAGGACCCAGAGAGTTCCTCAGGTCCTCACCTCCCAGCCTTCCCCGGTGTCCCCGAATTCCTTCCTCTGGGTGGATGCGAGGAACTCCTCCAGGGTCACGAGGCGGTCCTGGTTAGTGTCCACCTACGGAACCAGGGTGACAGAGCTGGGCCTCCCTCCGGCCCTGCCCCCTCCCGCCCCATCCATGGCCCCGGCCCCCTCCTCTCACGTTCTTCATCACGTGCTCCCTCATGCGAAGCCGCTCCTCCTCCATTTCCCTCATGTCATCTTCTTCATTCTTTGGGTCATACACCTTCTCCAGCTGCAGGGTCAAGTGACAGGCAGGACATACTGAGGGGTCCAGGACAACCTCTTCCCTTGGCTACTCCACCTCCTCACTCACACAGACAGGCAACTTCAACTTCCAGCAGCCCTCGGGGCACCTGGCCACGCGCGGCAGCCTCTTTTTGCCGTGGGGGCTGCTGGGAGTTGTCGTTTCCCCTGAATTCACCTCCAGGGGGACCCGAGGGGACGCAAGGCTGACTGGGCATCTTCTGCACCCATGGCTTCCAAGATGCTCACCTCCTTGGTGAAGAGGGCCTCCAGCTCCTGCTCATCCAGGACACCATCACTGTTGATATCTGAGGGGGAGACAACAAAGTATCTTGGGGGACTGCGTACAGGGTGGGTACAGGTGGGGCTAGAGAAGGAATTTGGGGTTGGTGTGGGCTCCGTGTTCAGAGGTCAGGTGTCCCTGGGTCCCCAACGACAGAGTGATATCCTTCCAGCTTCAGCACCCCATTGGCTCATTGCTTGGTCAGCCAGTTCCCTACCAACCAGGGTCCCAGGAATGGAGTAAATGAATGTGGGCTTCACCAGGACTGTTCTTGGGGCAGTTGTCACACAAGACAACTTGATCCCTAACGCCTGGTGATCTGGGCACAGGATCAACTCCCTTGCCCAGGATCCAGGGTGTCAGAGGCCTCTGCCTCCCAGAGAACCAGGCCAGAGGAACCCCTACCTGCCTCTCCGCGTGTACAGCTACAGGGCTCCCGGCTTCTCAGCCACGTGGGCCATGTTCACTGTCTCCCCCCCTCTGCTTACTCAGATCAGCACCCACCCTGGTCCTTCATAGATGGCCAAGAACCCTGACCTTGCAAATCCAGCGCTTAATTTTTTTTAAAGATTTTATTTTTAAGCAATCTTTACACCCAACGTGGGGCTCAAGCTTAAACCCTGAGATCAAGAGTTGCACGCTCCACCGACTGAGCCAGCCAGGTGCCTCGCCAATGGTCAATTTTTAACTCACATTTTACTGGACTTTCTGCCCTTGGCCTCTAGAACATCAAACGCTTTTCTCCAGATGCCCCTCGTTCTCCTTCATTGGCTCTGTCCTCCTCCTGAATGCTACATATTGGTGCACCCCAGGGCTCAGTCCTGGGACCTCTTGTCTAACTAAGCTTCAAGTCCAAAAGTAGGCTTCATGCCCAGCAAGGAGTCCAATGCAGGGCTTGAACTCACGACCCTGAGATCAAGACCTGAGCTGAGATCAAGAGTCAGACGCTCAACCGACTGAGCCACCCAAGGCGCCCGTGAATTTAAATTAAGATAAAAAAATTTCAGTTTATCAGTCCCACTTGTTACATGTCAAGCATTCAGTAGCCACACGTAGCTGGTGGCTGCCATATTGGATGGGACGGGACATTCTCCATCGTTACAAAAATAGTTTGATTGGCCAGCGCTTCTTTAGATGGGTTCCTCCAATCCCTGGGCTTCCAGTGCCATCCACGAGCTGCTTCCACACCTGAATATCTGACTCCCAACTCTCATCTCCACATGACTGTCCAATCGACATCTCCAATTTGACCTGAACGGACACGGTTCCCAACTTCCCCTGCCAAATATGCTTGCTCTTCCCCATCCATCCTTCCAGTTGCTAGGGCCAAATACCTTGGAGTCACCCTTGACTCTTGCTCACTCATACTCCTCATCCAGTCCATCTGTGAATCCCACCAGCTTGACCTTCCAGATAAATCCAGTCTCCAACCATTCTTCCCTACTCCCCATGATGCAGCCACCAGCATCTCCAGCCTTCTCCTGGCTTTGGCCCTGACCCCGCCAGCTGGACTCTGTCAACCCTTAAGGCAGATGGTGTCAGTCCTCTGCTCAACACCCTTTTGCGGTGTCCGATCTCAGAGAGGATAAAATCCAGATTCCTTAACCCAGCTGGAAGGCTTGGAGCAAGCTGGCTGTTACCTTGGAGACCCACGTTCACTCTTCCCTGGGTGTCTGCTGTTCCCGCCACCTAGAACACTCTCCCCCCGAAATGTCTGCAAGGCTCAACCTCACTTCACTGAAGTCTAAGTTCAAACGTCAACTCTCTGGAGCTGCACCGCCCAATAGAGTAGCCACTGGGACACGTGAAATGTAAATGAATAACAATCACATACAATGAGAAATTCAGTTCCTCGGTCGCTGCAACAGCTCGGTAGCCAGATGGGGCACTACATGCTCCAGGCCCTTTAATGGGCAGCTTATGTACAAATTCTAGAGTATCTCACACTCCCTGGTTTCTCAGATTCACTGGAATACGGCGTGATCTATTTGCCTGATCACCGGCTCTGTGAGAGGGGGGACCTTTGTTTTGTTCGCAGCAGTATCCATGGGGTCTCCGTGAAGCTGGGTCTTTAGAGGGAGCTTAGTAAACGTCTGCCGAATGAATCAGCCGTGCCCTGTTAAGCCTTGCTGACCACCTGCAGCCTCTGGGACAGGGTCCTAGGCACATCTGAGGTGGCCTGGCAACCCCAAGCTATGTTTCTAGATGGGAAGAGAATGAAGGGGAAAGTGCCTTTAAACCACCATGGGGAAGGTGCTTCCCAGGTCCCTGGAGGCCTGTTTAATTAGGGAACGGCCCACTGTTGGCAATAGGGTTCCTGGCGGGGACTGGGGCTTCTGGGCTGCTGTGGGAAGGGGGGACCCAGGCCTAGCCAAGCCTGAATTGCTTACTTGGTGGACATCAGCCAGTCCTGAGGACGGAGAAGTCTGGTGTATCCCAGAAAAGAGGCCTAGCTCTTCTATGGAAGATCCTAGCAATGGGGAGGGGTGCAGCCTTCTAGACCAGCAGGAGAGATGGGCTCAGGTCTCTTTGGCCTGCCTAAGCCCCAGTGTCGGAGCTGCCTCCTTAGTATTCAGACCCCAGAAAGGCCAGAGGCTCAGGGTTCAGCCTGGGTCTTGGGGCTCCCTCCCCACCTTACCATGCAATATGAAGAAGGTCTTGGGGTTAAACCTGTTGGGGTCCAATCCATCCAGCTCCTCCCACACCTCCTTCAACTGGGCTTGGCTGCCCTGTGGAAGGGAGAGCCAGGGGCTCATGAGCAAGAAGTCTGGGTCCCCCCCCCCCCATCCCTCAAATGTCATTTTCTTCAAGCAAGCAAGCCAAAAAAAAAAAAAACTCCCTAAAACTACAACGCCCAGCAGCCCCTGGAGTGACTGGGCATATTTAAACGGGCTTTTGGCCTCGGGGCCTGCTGGGAGTTGTAGTTCTTTAGCTACTTGTTCATCTCATGGCGCTTGGAGAGTTGAACTCGGCTGTGGGGTGGGCACAAAAGGGGGTCCTTACAGGTACATTGACTTTGGGATGCTCTCGGTGCCGGCGCTGTTGCTCTTCCAGCTTCCTCTCTGCCTCCTTTCGCTGTTCCTCTCCCAGTGACTCCAGATAACGGCGTCTCTCATGTTCCTTGAGCATCTCGTAGCGTTTGAACTCTTCGTGATGGGCTGCATCATACTGGGCAAGGTCTCGGGTAGCCTGGGGAAAGGCAGACGGTCATTCTCATCTCACTGCCGTACACAGGCCCTAAGTTTCAACCTCCAAATTCCAAGCCCTCAGCCTTGAACCTGGGCAAGGGCCGCCCCGACCTCCATCCAGTCCTGAGTTCCATGTCCTGAGCTCAGTTCTTGATCTCTATGACCCACTCTTGCCTCATAACATAGCCACCTCTATTTGTTCAAAGGAGATTAGGATGGTTACACAAGAATGATTTTTTTTTAAGTTTATTTAAGTAATCTCTACACCTAGCACCAGGGCTCGAACTCACGACCCCAAGATCAAGAGTCACACACTCTTCTGATTGAGACAGCCAAGCACTCCTACACAATAATAACTTTAACCCACCTCTTTCAAGTCCTCCACAATCTCAAGATCTCGGAGGAACAGGGCACCTGGCTGGCTCCATAGGTGGAGCGCGTGACTCTTGACCTGGGGGTTGTGAGTTCAAGCCCCACATTGGGTATAGAGAGCACTTAAAAATAAAATAAAGAAAGGGGCGCCTGGGTAGCTCAGTCAGTTGAGTGTCTGGCTTCGGCTCAGGTCATGATCTCACGGGTCATGGGTTCAAGCCCCGCATTGGGCTCTGTGTTGACAGCTCGGAGCCTGGAGCCTGCTTCGGATTCTGGGTCTCCCTCTCTCTCTCTGCCCTTCCCTCTCAAAAATAAATAGACATTAAAAAAGGAAAAGAAAAGAAAGATCTTGGAGGAATAAGCAATAAGGAACAACATACGAGGCAGACTATGGAGAGCAGCACAGCTAAATGGTAAAGAACCCTGGGTCTCCAATTGTTTTGCCCAGGGTTCAAATCCAGGCTCTGGTGTGTGAACAAATTCCACTAGGCTGTGTGATCTTGGGCAAGTTACTTAGCCTCTCTGCGCCTGTTTCCTCCTCTGTAAGATGGAGAAAGCAATACCACACTGGGTTGAATAGTATCCCCCCACCCCCCAAATTCATGTCTACCCAGAATGTCGGAATGTGAACTTATTTGGAAATAGGACTTTGTAGATGTAATTAGTTACAATGAGGTCCTACCAGACGGGTGTCGGCTCTAAATCCAAATGATTGGTGCCTTTATAAGAAGGGCACAGAGAAGATGCAGAGACACAGGGAGAATGCCATGTGACAATGGAGACAGAGGCCGGAATGATTTGTCTACAAGCTGAAGAGTGCTGGTAGCTTCCGACAGCTGGAAGAGGCAAGGAATAGGTTTCCCCCTAGAGCCTTTAAAGAGAATAGCTCCGCCAAAAACAAGGTTTTAGCTCAGGGATACTGATTTTGGACTTCTGACCTCCAGAACTGAGAGAGGATACATCTTTGTTGTTTTTTAATTTTTAAAAAAAATTTTAAGTCATCTCTACACCCAACGTAGGACTCGAGAACTCATGACTCCCAGATCAAGAGTCGCATGTTCTAAGGACTGAGCCAGCCAGGTGCCCTACATTTCTGCGGCTTTAAGCCACAGAGTCTGTGGCAATTTGTTATGACAGCCACGGCAAACTAACACACCCGATAAGGTCCTTCCTGGCTTCTGATCTATATTATAAGATGATAATTTCAAGTTGTTTTCAGCTACGAAGTTTGCGGTAATTTATTCGTGGGCAGCGCAGGAAACTAACACAGCTGTTATGTGGGGAACAGAGCACTGCAGGGTTCTCAACCCGGGGAGATTGGCCCACAGGACACCACTGTCAAAGGCTGAGGGCATTTTTGGATGCCACAACGGGGGTAGGTCTACAGGTGCCTAGTAGGTAGAGACCAGGGATGCAGCCAAACATCATACAACGGGGGCGCCTAGGTGGCTCAGTCAGTTGAGTGTCCAAGTTTGGTTCAGGTCATGATCTCGCAGTTCATGGGTCTGAGCCCTGCATCGGGCTCAGTGCTGACAGCTTGGAGCCTGGAGCCTGCTTCGGATTCTGTGTCTCCCTCTCTCTCTGCCTCTCCCCTGCTTGCACTCTGTCTCTCTCTCTCTCTGTCTCAAAAATAAATATAAGCATTAAAAAAAATTTTTGGGGGGCGCCTGGGTGGCGCAGTCGGTTGAGCGTCCGACTTCAGCCAGGTCACGATCTCGCGGTCCGTGAGTTCGAGCCCCGCGTCAGGCTCTGGGCTGATGGCTCAGAGCCTGGAGCCTGTTTCCGATTCTGTGTCTCCCTCTCTCTCTGCCCCTCCCCCGTTCATGCTCTGCCTCTCTCTGTCCCAAAATAAATAAATAAACGTTGAAAAAAAAATTTTTTTTGTTAACATACAATGCACAAGACTTCTCCCACAACAAAAGATTATTCAGCCCCAAATGTCAAGAGTGCTAGGTTGAAAAGTCTGGCTGGTGAACTTGGAAGGCAGAAGCAAGGAGCCCAGTGAGGAACTGGCGATGAGAAATGATGGGAATTAAAACTAGGAGATGACTGGGGGCCTGGAGAAAATGGACAGTGTCTGGAATGTTCTAGAAATATGTGGCAAAAACATCCCTCAGGGACGGAGTCCAATGCTGCATGGACTCAAACGGCTGCTGCTATTATCTTCACGGCCACTAGATGGAGCTCCAGTAGGCCAGAAAAACGGGGCTCAGGCCAGGAGGAGGGTGGGGGCTTTGCGCTGGGGGTGTTGGGGACTTGCCGAAGAAAGAGGAGGAGGGGAGAGGCAGGGGCAGGTCTGGGCATCCCCTTCCACTCCCCAACCCCGTGGCCCTTGGCCTTCCTCATGAGGCTGGGCTCGAGATCCCATTTCTCAGATAAGGTCTCTATTACTTCTGTGCCTGCTGTAGCAAATTATCATAAATTTGGAGCCTTAAAACAATACACATTTAGGGGTACCTGGCTGGCTCCGCCGGTAAAGTGGAGGACTTTTGATTTCAAGGCTGTGAGTTCAAGCCCCACACTGGGTGTGGAGAAGAAAGAAAGAAAGAAAGGAAGGAAGAAAGAACAATAGGGGCACCTGGTGACTCAGTCGGGCGACTTCAGCTCGGGTCATGACCCCACAGTTTGTGGGTTCGAGTCCCATGTCAGGCTCTGTGCTGACAGCTCGGAGCCTGGAGCCTGCTTTGGATTGTGTGTCTCCTTCACTCTCTGTCCCTCCCCTGTTCACTCTCTCTCTCTCTCTCAAAAATAAAGAAACATTAAAAAAAAGAAAAAAGAAAAAAAAGAAAAAGGATGTGTAGGGTGTGACGTCTTTGGTGCGGGGGGGCCATTGTTCTGCCTCCCACAAGGACACAGAGGAGACAGCCCCACGCCCCCCACCCTCACAAGTCATAGGGGAAGGACGAGCCAAGGAGGGATTTGAATCCGGGTCTGAATGGAGCCAAGCCCACCTGCCTGTATCTGTTTTCCCAGAGAGAATCTGGGGAGGCCTTTTGGGCACCACCCGGCCCTCTGCAGCCACCGGCCTCACAGAACACCAGGCAGGGGTGAGCGGGCTCACGTCCCAGGCTCCCTTCCCTGCTCCCCTTCCACAAAGCCTCCTTCAGTCCTCTGCCTGTCGGCCCCTTCACGGCTACCGTCTGGATCAGCAGCTCTAGGTCCCGAGCCTCGAATGTGTGCTGATTCTGAGGGTCCAGGTGTTCAAACTGCTTCAGGAGGCTCAAGTGATCCAACTGTACATCTGGATGAGGGAGAGGTATTAAAAAAAACAAAACAACAACGACAAAAACTCAAAAAGAACACCTCATGGAACGTTCTTGCTTTTAAAATCCCTACCCTGGGCTAGATGTGCTCTAAAGGAAGTCAGCTTAAAATAACAATAACCATAATAATAACTAACACGTATCGGGGCGCCTGGGTGGCTCAGTCGGTTGGGCGTCCTGACCCTTGATTTCGGCTCAGGTCACAGATCTCACGGTTCGCGAGTTTAAGCCCTGCATCAGGCTCTGCACTGACTGTGCTCTGCCTGCTTGAGATTCTCTCTCTCTCCCTCGCTCTCTGCCCCTCCCATGCTTTCTCTCTTTCTCTCTCTCAAAAATAAACATTTAAAAAAAAAAAAAAAAAAAAAGAGAGAGCCCAGAGAAACAATGTCCCGGCACAGGGAAATGCATGGAGCCAAGGTCCAGAGGTGGCCGGGGTGTGTTGTTAAAACTAAAAAACACTGACATGAGAGGATGAGGGAGAGGGCGCCTGTGAAGGGAGGGGCAGAGGAGCAGAGATGGCTGTGGGCTTGGTCCTACAAGCACTGGGGAGCCATGGTGGGTTCTAAGCAGAGGAAGGACAGGACTTGGGTTAGGTGCCGTGGTGGGCTGGGTAACGGCCCCCACGATGCCCACGCCCTAATCCCAGAACCTGTGAGCACGTCACATGGCAAAAGGGACTTTGCAGCCGGGATTAAATCAAGGATCTTGGGATGGGGAGACCACCCCTAACTGCCCAGGGGACCCTATGGCATCATAAGGGTCCCTATACGTGGGAGGCAGAGGCAGACCCGACCACAGGAGAAGACTGCGAGACTGAACACAAATGTGACACGGCTGGCTGGCTCTGAAGACAGAAGAGGAGGCCACCTGCCAAGGAAGGCCGCGGGAGCAGCTGGACAAAGCAAGGCAGCAGGCCCTCCCCTAGAGCCTCTGGAAGCAGCGCAGCCCTGCAGACGCCTCGATTTTCGCCCCGTGACACTGATTTTAGTCTGATCTCCAAACCCGTGTGTGTCGTTTGAAGCCACTCGTTGTGCTAATCTGCTACGGTGGCCACGGGAGACCAACACGGGTGTTAGCAGCACCCCACTGGCTGCCGTGCGGGAAACAGAACAAAAAGCCAGCGCGGCGGCAGGGGGCCCGGGGAGGAGGCGACCATGGGGCTCCAGGCAGGGCCCGAGGGGCGGCAACGGACGTGAGAAGCGGTCAGATTCTGGAGATGCCCTGAGCTGGTGAAGGGACAAGAGTCGAAGCGCGCGGCGTAGTGCAAGGGACACAACAAGCCGCCAATTCACAGGCGGGATTTTTTCCCATTAGTGACGAGGGGACGTCTGGTTTCCTGGAGAGCAAATCGGACTCTGAAACTATACTAATTAAAACAGCACGACAGGGGCGTCTGGGTGGCTCAGTCGTTAAACATCTGACTTCGACTCAGGCCATGATCGCACGGTTCATGAGTTTCAGCCCCGCGTTGGGCTCTGTGCCGACAGGGCCTGCTTGAGATTCTCTCTCTTTCCCTCCCTCTCCCTCTCTCTCTCTGCCTCTCAAAATAAAGAAATTAATTACATTAAGTAGCAAATAAAATACACAAATAAAACCGAAGGACGGAGAAGGCGTGGGTGCATAGTGTGGAGGAGGCTGTCGGGTCACCTTCGAGATCTGGGACCCGCCTGGTACCCAGCACACGGTAGGACTCAAGGCATGTTTGGAGGATGGATAAATGGAGGCAGACAGAAATGAAAACAAAGTTCAGTTGTCCCGTTGACCCTCAACGCCATCCACGCCATCCGCCGATGCCCGCCATCCCCGTCCGGAACATGGGAGCCTCAGGGGGTGTCAGGAAACGAAAGGAGAGGCGTGGGTGAATCTCAGTAAAAGGGCCACGTTCTTACACTTAGCGACAGGCGGGAAGCTGTCCGAGCGGCGCCAGAACACCACAAAGCTACGGGAAGTATAACACCACGGCCCGTCATGGCCAAAGCGGGCAACCACCGAGGAGCCCATCAACTGATGAATGGAGAAACCCCGGTGTGGTCTATGCACACCGTGGAATATTACTTGGCCCTAAAAAGGAACAAAGGGCCGATACGTGCTACGTTTCGGCTGAACTTGAAAACATTATGAAAGAAGCCGGGCGCAAAAGGTCACAGATGGCATGATTCCATTTATGTGAAATGTCCAGGAATAGGCGAATCCAGAGAGACAGGAAGTAGGTTACTGGTTGCAGGGGCTGGGTGGGGGGTGATAGCTGAGGAGTTCGGGGTTTCTTCTTGGGGGCGATTACAACGTCCCAAAATTGACTTGGGTGATGGTTGTATATACCTGTGAATATACTAAAAGCCCATGAATTGTACCTATTAACTGGGTAAACTATACGACATATGAGTTACATTTCAATAAAGCTATTAAAAGAAATAGTGTGTGGGGGGGTGCCTGGGTGGCTGTTGGTTAAGCATCTGATTTTGGCTCAGGTCACGATCTCAGGGTTTGTGAGTTCGAGCCCCACGTCAGGTTCTGCGCTGACAGCTCAGAGCCTGGAGCCTGCTTCAGATTCTGTGTGTCCCTCTCTCTCTCTGCTCCACCCTGCTTGTGCACTTACTCTCTCTCAAAAATAAATAAATAAACATTTAAAAAAAAAAAAAAGAAATTGGGTGGGATCTTGGAATCTAAAACTGCCTCTCTCCTCCAGGTACGTTTTTTTTTTTTCTTTCTTTTTTCCAACCAAATCATTAGACTATAAAATATAGTCTCAGATACAAATGCCTACAAATTAGAATCACGCCAGCTGGGGAGATAGAGAATAACAGAGCAAGGAAAAATACAGTGCACCCTTTGAAACTTCCTGACTTTGAT
Source organism: Puma concolor (assembly GCF_028749965.1). Taxonomy (NCBI): domain Eukaryota; kingdom Metazoa; phylum Chordata; class Mammalia; order Carnivora; family Felidae; genus Puma; species Puma concolor. The sequence continues at coordinate 54,106,632 of NC_141681.1, read as the reverse complement.
CACTGCATTGTGGTTATGCAGGACCATGTGGCCGTTCAGAGGAAAATCACATTGAAAAAGGGGGGAGAAAGAGATACAGTCTGCAAGGAACTGGCGAATGTCGCTGAAAGGCAAATAGAACAAAAGCTAATAACTGGAGAATCCAGGTCAAGGGTATTCAGGGACTTTGCGCACTATGCTTGCAACTTTTTTTCTGGAAGTTTGAAGTTACATCAAAATTTTGAATGACCATGGTTTTTTAAAATAAAAATTAAAAAAAAACCCAAAAGACTGAAAACAAAAAACCCGGGTGGCTCAGTCGGTTGAGTGTCCGACTTCCCCTCAGGTCATGATCGCGCATGCATGGGTTTGAGCCCCGGCATAGACAGCTCAGAGCCAGGAGCCTGCTTCAGATTCTGTGTCTCCCTCTCTCTCTGCCACTTCCCTGCTCATGCACTGTCTCTCTCTGTCTCTCCAAAAACAAAACATTAAAAAAAAAAAAAAAATTAAAAAAACAAAAAACTAAATAAACCCACCAAGCAGTTATGTTAGCGGTAGAATGTTCTAGAAAGAAAACTCGATCCCTCTTCTATGTGTATTATGGGGCAGGGAGGCCATCCCACCCTACCTGCCCCTGCTTACTGGGCTCCTGCTCGGCGTCCATCTTGGCCTTGAGGAGCATCCGCAGCCGGGACACCTCTTGCCGCTTCAGCTCGTCCAGCTTGGTGCGGACATGATGGCTGACAAAGTCCAGCTCCCGGCTCAGCTTTCCACTCTGCCCGAATAGGGACGAGACACTGGTCAGGCTGGGAGCCTGGGAGGGGGCACACTGGGAGGCCTCATCCTTTCTCTGCCCTCTCCGGAACTTTCTACCAGCTTTTGGATGCTGGAAAGCTTATAGACCCATACCTGCCCCCAGAGCCTCCGACATAAAATCCCAACCCCTCAGCCTGGCATTTGAGGCCATGCCCACCTCTGTAGCCCCATCTCCCATCATCCATCAAATCGCACTTCCTTCCGGCAACACTAACGGGGCATCGGCGCCTACACTCAAGGCTCCTTCCCACCTCTTGGCCTTTGCACACGCTGGTTGGTCCCTCTGCCTAGGATTCTCTTCTGCCACCACTTTTCAAGTCTAAGCAGATCCTCACTGCTCTTCACAATTCAAAGGGCGGGGGGCGCCTGGGTGGCTCAGTCGGTGAAGCGTCCGACTTCAGCTCAGGTTATGAACTCATGACTCGTGAGTTCGAGCCCCCCGTCGGGCTCTGTGCTGACAGCTCAGGGCCTGGAGCCTGCTTCGGATTCTATGCCCTCTCTCTCTGCCCCTCCCCCACGCACGCTGTCTCTGTCTCTCTCAAATAAATAAATAAATAAACTTAAAAACAAACAAACAAAAACCCTCAAAACAGATGGCACCTCCCTTGGAAAGAAGCCCCCCCCCCACTAACTCCCTGTCCCCCAATACACACACCCCTGAATAGGGTGCCTTCCCTGAGCCCCCTTGACTGTCACTACAGATTATGTCTGTTTCCCAGAGTCAACCCCACCCCTCTCCGCTCAAGGCCCCCAAACCTCCCCAGTGCCCACAGGACAGAACCCCTGTCTCAATAAAATCTCAATTTATTGAGAGAGACAGAGTGCAAATGGGGGAGGGGCAGAGAGGGAGGGAGACCCAGAATCCCACGCAGGCTCCGAGCTGTCAGCACAGAGCTCGACGCGGGGCTCGGACCCACGGATCCTGAGATCGTGACTTGAGCTGAGGTCGGACTCTTCACCGACTGAGCCACCCGGGCGTCCCCGACTACTTCATTTGTACACACAGTTCCCACTGTCTGAAATGCCACCGCCCCACCCCCCCACCGCAACTCTACACCACAGACCTTCCCACTGAGACTTTATACCTCACTTGGGGGCATCCATTTTCTAGAAACCCTCTCTCACTTGTCAGACTGGCCTTGGCCCTCCCTGAGGCCTCCCCAGCACCCTCTACGATCTGTCATTGCTCAGCCCGCTTTCTCAGTCACTCGAGACTCACACGGTCTCTCCAGCCCGCCTGGGGCGTGGCCCTCGAGAGGCAGCAGTGACAGTCATATTAACCTCAGCCAGTGAAGCATCTACTATGGGTCAAGCCCTGTGCCGGACTCCCTGAGTCTGTCCCCTAATCCTGCCTACAACCTCATTTTACAGCTGGGTAAACTGAGGCCCGGGCGGAGACGCCACTTGTCCCAGGGCCCTCAAACAGCGACTGGTACCAGATCATGTCTCCCCACATCCTTTTCCTGCTCTGGACCTCAACACTGGAGCGGAGAGGTGCCTGGGTGGCTCAGTCGGTCACGCGTCCGACTCTTGGCATCGGCTCAGGTCATGATCTCGCGGTTTCGTGAATTCGCGCCCCACGTTCGGCTCTGCGCGGACCCCACGGAGCCTGCCTGGGATTCCGTCTCCCTCTCTCTCTCTGCCCCTCCCCAGCTCGTGCACTCTCTGACTCTCTTAAAATAAATAAACTTTAAAAAAAAAAAAAAAATGAGGATTACCTCAGTTCCTCGGGAGGCCTTCCGCGAGCTAGAGGTGGTGCTAGCTAGTGCCCCCAACATGTCCAGGGTTTGAATTCTTCCCGAGCAGAACGCACGACACTGAACATTCCGGGGAACCAGCACTCACACGGCAGGTCCGAGGACCGCTACCCCGCATGCCTCAGCCCTTTGTGCGTCTTACCCTTGGATGATCCTAACCCGAGCCCTGTCATGCAGGTTCTAGTTCTAACCCTCGGTTTTACAGATGGGGAAACCGAGGCACCGCGAGGGGCGGTCACACAGCATGTAACGGAGCCTGCGCCCTCTGCAACTATGCTTAACCACACGTTCTGTGGCCCCTTGAGAGAATCCAGTCCGTTCCTGGACTCTGTCCTCCGAGCGTGCACCCTGCCTCCTCTTCCCCGCCCAACCTGGCTCGCGCCCAGCCGCACCTTGATATCCTCGGCGTTGGCAGCCTGCAGCTTCTCGCGGAAATGCCCATCTGTCTCCAGCACATTGATGACTTCCTGGAGATACCGATGGTAGTAGAGGCCTGTGTCCTAAGGCAACAAGAACGAACATAGCAGCCCAGCCTTCACCCTTCTCCGGCTCCTCCCTGCAGGTAGGACCCAGGCCCCGCTCGCCTGGGCACCTGCTGAAGGACCCAGAGACACCCTGCTTGGAGCAAGGGGCAGGCCTGCGCCGTGGCACAGAGGCTCTGGGGCCAGCCGACCCCAGTTCCAATCCCCATCTGCTCTGTAACCCCAGGCAAACAGCCCGATCTTCGGGGCCACGGCTCTCCTCTCTTCCCAGGCCTGCAGTGGAGACGAAGTGAAAATCACGTGGGTAGATACCCAGCCCCAACACCGAGCACAGAGTGGGTGCTTAGAGTGGACACACCAGTATTTGTTCGCAAGTGAAATATACCCTCATTCATCATTCATCAAGCGCTCACCGAGCCCCTACCGCGTGCCAGGCACTGGTACAGGGGATATAACTGAACAACTGAACAAGACAGACAAAAACCGCTAGGCTCCTGGACCCAGACCTGCCCCTTGTAGATGGCCAGCACACTCTTCTCCCCGGGCCTCACTCTTCCGTTTTAAAATAGGCAATAAGGGGCACCTGGGTGGCTCAGTCGGTTAAGCTTCTGTCTTTGGCTCAGGTCATGATCTCGTGGTTTGTGAATCTGAGCCTTGGCATAGGGCTCTCTGATGCGAGCACAGAGCCTGCTTCAGATCCTCTGTCCCCCTCTCTCTCTGCCTCTCTCCCGCTTGCATGCTCTCGCTCTCTCAAAAATAAATAAACATTAAAAAAAATTAGGCGGGGTGACTGGGTGGCTCAGTTGGTTAAGCATCCGGTTTTTGATTTCGGCTCAGGTCATGATCCCACAGTTTGTGGGATCGATCCCAGGTTGGGCTCTGTGCTAACACCACGGAGCCTGCTTGGGATTCTCTCTCTCTGCCCCTCCCTCCCCCATCTCAAAATAAATGAATAAACATTTTTTAAAAACAGGCAATAAATTGGGGCATCTGAGTGACTCAGTCGGTTGAGCCCCCTGACACTTGATTTCGGCTCAGGTCATGATCTCACCGTTTGCGAGATCAAGCCCCACACCAGGCTCTCTGCTGTCAGCGCAGAGCCCGTTTCAGATCCTCTCCCCACCCCCACCACTCCCCTACTCACACGTACGCTCTCTCTCTCTCTTAAAAATACATAGGGGTGGGGCGCCTGGGTGGCGCAGTCGGTTAAGCGTCCGACTTCAGCCAGGTCACGATCTCGCGGTCCGTGAGTTCGAGCCCCGCGTCAGGCTCTGGGCTGATGGCTCAGAGCCTGAAGCCTGTTTCCGATTCTGTGTCTCCCTCTCTCTCTGCCCCTCCCCCGTTCATGCTCTGTCTCTCTCTGTCCCAAAAATAAATAAATGTTGAAAAAAAAAATTAAAAAAAAAAAAAATACATAGGGGCACCTGGGTGGCGCAGTCGGTTAAGCCTCCGACTTCAGCCAGGTCACGATCTCGCGGTCCGTGAGTTCGAGCCCCGCGTCAGGCTCTGGGCTGATGGCTCAGAGCCTGAAGCCTGTTTCCGATTCTGTGTCTCCCTCTCTCTCTGCCCCTCCCCCGTTCATGCTCTGTCTCTCTCTGTCCCCAAAATAAATAAACGTTGAAAAAAAAAATTCTTAAAAAAAAAAAATACATAAACATTGGGGTGCCTGGGTGGCTCACTCGGTTAAGCCTCTGACTTCGGCTCAGGTCATGGTCTTGCCGTTCACGGGTTTGAGCCCCACATCTGGCTCTGTGCTGATAGCTCAGAGCCTGGAGCCTGCTTGGGATTCTGTCTCCCTCTCTCTCTGCCCCTCCTCTACTGGCGCTCTGTCTCTCTCTCAAAAATAAATAAACATTGAGAATAATAAATAAGATGAACATTAAAAAAAGAGAGAGAGGGGCGCCTGGGTGGCGTAGTCGGTTAAGCGTCCGACTTCAGCCAGGTCACGATCTCGCGGTCCGTGAGTTCGAGCCCCGCGTCGGGCTCTGGGCTGATGGCTCAGAGCCTGGAGCCTGTTTCCGATTCTGTGTCTCCCTCTCTCTCTGCCCCTCGCCCGTTCATGCTCTGTCTCTCTCTGTCCCAAAAATAAATAAATGTTGGAAAAAAAAATTTAAAAAAAAAAAAAATAAATAAAAAAAATAAAATAATAAAATAAAAAAAGAGAGAGAGTACCCACCGAAACTCTGAATAATCTACCCCCAGGCTCACTCTGCTCTGGTCACACTGGCCACCTCCATGCCCTTCTACTTGCTCTGCTGTCCCCACCACACAGCCTTTGCTCAGGCTGTTCCCTCTGCCTGGAATGTTGTTCCCTGCACTTCAGATTTCAGCTCGTGACCCTTCCTCCTTGACTATCACACTGATGTCCATTCTCAGGGAGGCCCAATGTCTTCCTGGTCTGTGATGGCCCAGGGCTCGTGTTAGCACTGTGTCTGGCCCACAGGAGGTGCTCAAGAAACGTGTGCAATGAATGAAGGGAAAGGGAAGTCAAAGGTGACCTTCTGGGCCTGCAAAGATTTCACCAAGCAGAGGCCTAACTCACAAGGTCTGGACTGCCACACAGGAGCACGGGATGATATGTTCCAGAGACAGTAACGTGCTCTTTACTGATAGGTGCTATGTGCGGATTCAGGCCACAAATCAGGGCACTGGCCTTGAGGATCTTTAAAGTTCCAAATTCCCTAAGAGAGAAGGTTTCCTAGCATTTGATAAACACATGTTGGAATTAACACATGGGCGGTTTACCCGTCCCTTCCCAGGAGCTCCATGAACTGAGAACACCTCAGTTGGCTAACATCACCTGCCCCAGGTGCTACTGGGAAATGTAGTTCTTTTTTCCCCTCCATTCCTGCTTGAGAGCAGAGGGGCTTAAAACAACAGAGGTTTAGGTAGGGGGTAATGCAGATTTGCCACTTAAAATCTGACCTGATTTCCCACACCTCAGGGCCAGGGACTTAGAAATATGCAGTCCCCCCCCCCCCCCAAGTTTTTCACCACGTCAAAGCCCAGGCGACTGCAAAGAATGTCAGGCAAACTTCAAGCTGCGTCCCTGGGGGAAGTATCCACCCAGGGGCGACGGGGATCCGCGGGAATTGTAGTACCACTTGCAAACACCTGGCTGGAGAGGAGGGCAGGGCCACTCACGGGGCTCTCGGTCGCAGGGCTCTCCTGCTGGGGCGTCCCCCACTCCAGGGGCACCGCCAGAACAGCGCGCAGCAGCAGCAGCGGTAGCAGGAGAAGGACTGCGCGGGGCCCGGAGGAAGGCATGACGACGTGGCCTGTGGGGGGCAGAGGGGTGGACGTCTGTCCCAAGTCGCCTACTCCCCTGGACCCAGGAGTCTGGGCCCCCAGCATTCCCCCCCCCCCCCCCCCGCCATCTAAGAGTCAAGACTCAAAGCGTCTCGTTTCCCGAGACACAGGATTCCGAACCTCCAGTTCCTCCTTCCTTAGACCCAGGAGTCCTGGCTCCCAGCACCCAGCCTCTTCGCTCAGACTCAGGAATCCGGGATCTCAGTCCCCTTCGCCAGAACCGAAGGTTCAGAACCACCCCCCGCCCCCCCCGCCCCCCCGCAGCCTCCTCTTCTGCCAGGATCTACAAATACTGGTGCCCAGTCCATCCTTCCCGAAACCCAGTTTTCCAGCCCTCTGGGCCCCTTCCTACCGCTCCTCCCAGGACCCCATCTGGGACGCCCCAGCCCCTCACCTTTCCCTCACCGCAGAGGGCGTTTTCCCGGGCTCGGACCTCCGGTGCGTTCGGGTGATTTCCCCCCTAGACCACGCCCACTTTCCCGCAGAGGACCCGCCCTCGGCGGCCTGATTGGTCCGCGCTGGCTTCAGTCCCCTTGGTCCCTGTCTAGGGGCCCGCCCCTTGTAGAAGTCGCTAGCCTGTTCTCGAAAAGCTCTCCTCCTTTCTCGGAAGCTCTTACCTCTTGACCCCGCATTTCCTGCCTTTTAGGCGAAAGGAAAGCGGAGGATTTCAAAGAGAACTACATTTCAAAGGGCAGGAGGAAAATGAGGCCACTTCCGCGGGCCTCTCGGCCCCTTCGCCTCATGGCTGTTGTAGTTTTCCCATTTATTTTTCCCCCTAGGAAGTGGCTGCGAGTTACAGATAGGTCGGTAGCTGTTGGCACAGGTCATATTCTAAGTTTTAGCATATAAGCCGAGAGAGAGAGAGAGAGAGAGAGAGACCCTGCGATGCTGTCTAGGGTCCCTTTAAGGAGCACCTGCATGCCCTTCCAATTCAGAACCCCTGGAGCAGGGTTGCCCGGCTGCAGCTGGAGGCCAGGGTTCATTGCTTTGTTGGAAGTGGAGTGTGGTGGGCCAGGAGGGAGGGGATTAGGGCAGGTCCCAGTGGGAATCCCCGTCCCTCCCTCTGAGCCCTCTTTCTTTGCCTGCTTACTTCCCAGAGACCCAGAGAGTAGGTCCCCAGCTAAAAAGAGGGTCAGGTATGTTTAGAAATTGGCCGGAGAGGCAAGGTATGGAAGCGTGAATGTGAAAAGCTTCTCTGCAGGCAGGAGGAGAGGAATTTCCACGATTCCAGGCAGGTGGGTGCCGGAGGCCTGGGGTCACTGAGGGTCGAGTGTTGGGGGTCCAGGGTCCTAAGTTCCCATGCCTGGGTATAGAAGAGTTAGCTATTTGGGGGAGAGAAAACCAGATTCCTGTGCCCCTGAAAGTAACGAAAGCTGGAAACAGGCTGCTGGGTCCCTGGAATTCCGGCTGTCTGGGTCCAGGAGAAAAATTTAAAGCATAAGATCAGGTGTTGGAGGGCAGAACATCCACTGGGATGTTGGATCTGTGTCCTGACGCCTCACTCTTGCTTCTCCAGGATGTCTCAGGAGAATGACACATGGACGAAAGAGTGAGTGGGGAGAACAGGATGGGGAGAGCAGGCATGGAAATGAGGGCTCAGGAGGAACTCAGAGTTTGATAATGCCCACACCCATTTAACTCTGGCTTCTTTTTTTTTTTTTTTTAAATGTTTTTTTCTTTCAACGTTTATTTATTTTTGGGACAGAGAGAGACAGAGCATGAACGGGGGAGGGGCAGAGAGAGAGGGAGACACAGAATCGGAAACAGGCTCCAGGCTCTGAGCCATCAGCCCAGAGCCTGACGGCCTGATGCGGGGCTCGAACTCCCGGACCGCGAGATCGTGACCTGGCTGAAGTCGGACGCTTAACCGACTGCGCCACCCAGGCGCCCCTAACTCTGGCTTCTTAACCTTGTTGGTGGATCCGGCACCATCAGTCTAGCAGTAAGGGGCAGGGGCCTGGACTCCTGAGTCCTGACAAGGAAGGGCTCGGGGTCTCTGACTCCTGGATTCCAGACAGGCCAGTGCTGGGAAAAAAGAGTTTCAGAACTCTTCTGTGACCTCACAGAGTGCTCAGCACCCTAAGTTGGGCCTGGAGACGGAAGGGAAGGAGAGGCTCTTGGGCAGTTGGGGGGCGGGGAGGGGAAAAGTGGGGGGAGGTGTTGCCCTGCATGTTGTCACCATGAGCCTGCACCTCTCTCAGGTTGCTGGGGGATGAGCTGACCGCCATGAGGCTGCAGAAGCTGGAACAGCAGGTACTATGCGCGGGAGTCCTGCCAGCCCCTCTTCCGTCTTCCATAGCTTCCAGGAACACCACCCCCAGGACTTGCTCTGGGACTCCTGGCCCTCTTTGTCTCCCTCCAAGCCTCAAGTCTGCAATCGGGAAATGAGAAAATAGGAAGTTGGGCTTCTAAAGAAGCAAACCTTGGTGATGAGAGTCCAAAATTTCTAAAGAACTAAGGTTCTGGAGGGCAGGCCTGCTAGGGTCCTGGGGGAAGAGGGGATTGGGTGCGAGGACTGCTGGATCTGAGGAAGGAGGGACTGAGAGCCTGGACTCTCCCTCCCATGCATGCCTCCCCTTGCCCCGGGCCCTCTTTCACCCCCGTCTTCCGGTCTGGTTCCTGGTCGCCACCCCCTCACCCCCTTTTCCCACTCCTGCAGCGGCGGCTTTTTGAGAAGAAGCAGCGGCGGAAGCGCCAAGAGCCCCTCATGGTTCAGGCCAATCCCGACGCTTCCCTGCGACCCCGGCGACCATGGAGGCGGAAGGAGCGCCTCGCAGGGGACCGCGGTGAGGAAAAGTTCCCAGTGTCGGGCAGGAGCCTAGGCCTAGAGGGAGGGGTCTGCGGGAATTTGGGACGGGGCCTAAAGGGCTCAGGGTGGAAGGGCGGGATGGAGTCCAGAAGAGCCCAGCGCAGGCCCCTTGGGGGCCCAGGAGCAGGACCCGTGTGAGCTCAGCGGCGGGATAGCCAGAGCGCGGGGCAGGGCCGGGTACAACTGGAGAGTGGGGCCGGAGAGAATCCTTTGATTGGGCTTCTTGGAGCTCTGGGGCGGGGCTTGAGGGAGCTGCGGGGGCGGGCCCTGGAAAAGCCCTAGGGACTTGATTCGGGAGCGCCTGAAGGCTGGAATTAACAAAGCCTGGGGGGCGGGGCCTGGATAATTTAGACACACGTCCTGGAGAGACTGAGAGCCCCCTGTGGGATTGTGTGCCCGCGCTGAGTCCGCAACAATTTAGCCGGAGAGCTGTGCTTGCTTGAGCCTTAGGACGGAGTTAGCGTTCTGAATGGGTCTCAGGGGTTTGGGTGGTCAATCAGAGACAGTGCCTGGGAGTCTGTGAGGAAGCAGCCCTGCGCAGAGGACGGAAGTTTGTACATCGTGTTAATGGGATCCGCTGCACCTTCTCCCAGGCCTTGGGAACCCTTTCCTCCAGGAGAACATGCCAGAGGCACATCTGTGCTCTGGCCTCCACAGTGCCCTGGGCTTCACGATCTGCGGTGGAGATGGCAGCGGCGAGTGTGACCCACTGGTTTCGCCGACAAAAGCAGGTAATCTCGAGTCCTTGGACCTGCCTATATCCTAGAACTACACTCCCTCAGAATTCAGGACTCTGGAACCTTTCTCTCCAAAGGAGCCAGGAGTCCAGTCCACTCTGGGCTCTGTCATTCCTCACAGCAAGGAGTCTAGGTCCTGAAACTCCTTCTTCTCCAACACTCAGGAATCTGAATCTACCGGCCCCCTCCCCTGCCCAGCCCAGCCATCCTTGTCTCTAGTCTTTCTCCTTCTCCTGGCTTCCAGATAGTTCCGATCTGGAGTTGGAGGAAGTGTCCATGGAGGATATTCCTGTTTCTCCACCTCCTTACAAAGAGCCTCCCGGGATTCGACGCAGGGGTTGGCCAGCCCTCCAACGACCTGGTAATTTCAGGGACACTGGGTGAAATCCTCTTCCCTTTTTTGTAACAGCATTATTGAAATACATTTCACATACCATACAATTCATGCATTTAAAGTTTACCATTCCATGGTTTTTAGTATATTTACAGAGATGAGCAGCCATCACCACATTCAATTGTAGAACATTATCATTGTCCCAAAAGAAACCCTGTACCTTTTAGCAGTGACACCCTCCTCCCCAACACACACACCTCATTTCTCCAGCCCCAGGCAAACACTAATCTGCTATCTCTTTAGATCTTCCTATTCTGGACGTTTCATTTAAATAGAATAATATAGTATATGAACTGTGGCTTCTTTTACTTAGCATATTTTTAATGTTCACTTTTGTTGTAGCATTATCAGTACGTCATTACTTTTTATTTCTTGATGATATCGTATGACAATTCCTTCTGTTCTTATAGACCAATGATTCAATATGACCAATTGATTCGTATGACCAATGATTCAACAACAGGACTCCTTTTGAAAAAAATTTTAATGTTTGTTTACTTATTTTGAGAGAGACAGAGAGAGCAGGGAAGGGGCAGAGAAAGAGGGAGGCACAGAATCTGAAGCAGTCTCCAGGCTCTGAGCTGTCAGCAGAGTCCAACGCAGGGCTCCAACCCATGAACCTCGAGATCATGACCTGAGCCGAAGTCGGAGGCTTCACTGACTGAGCCACCCAGGCGCCCCAATAACAGAACTTTTAATTATCGTCCCAAACTTCATTCCTCCGCTCCATTTTAGCTCCTAGTCTCTCTCATGTGGTCTTTGGGAGAAGGGAAATGGAGGACTTTAACCCCTCTCTATTCTTAGATCCAGGGATCTAGAGACTTCTCAGTCAGTGTAGGTACCCATGTACATGGGGGAGAAGGAAGATCTGGCAAGTGTGAGGAGTCATACAAAGAGGCCAGGAACCCAGGATATCTGGCCTTTTCCAGGTGACCTTGTCCCAAGTTCCTGGGACCCGGGTGTCCTGAGCCAGCCTTCTTCTGGCTTCTTCCACCCCTTAGGGGCCAATGCACAGGAAGAGAGCAAATTCCAGGATGTTGGAGACGAATATGAGGTACCCAGTCCAGGACCAAACCCTGGAATGAATGGTGACGGGGGACATGGAGACTTGTTAGCAGGCGGGCTAACCTGGGACTCTAGAGTGGGTGGGTGTAAAACTCTGCAGCCCAATCAGAGGCCCTTTTTACTGGTGGGCGGAACCTGTTATGATTGGTCTAGTAGTTTCTGTCTGTGTGTACCATTTATGAAATCAATCTAGAGGACTTAAATTTATGTAAGCACATACATTAAAATCCAGCCCACCAAAAAGTAGCGAGCTTTGGAGAGAAAGGGTGAAACAGTGATAGGGAAAAACTAGTTGGCACTCGCTCTGGTATTGATGAAAGTAAGTTAAATAGTTTCAAGTGGGTCGCTCTGGGCCATATTATGTTATCTAGACCGAATCAACACTGGTTTTAGTTGAAGGGACGGTGCTTTCAAAGGGATTCTCCAAGCGGTAGGTGGAGTGGCCGTGGCTTCAGCGGGACGTTATTAGTGGTTAGTGGTAACCAATGAGGACTTGGCTGGGTGGGCCCCTTGGAGGTACTGGCCAATCAGCAGGTGACCGGGATGTTTGGCCAATAGGCAGAAGACATGGTTGAGGGAGGGCGTAACCCTGAGCTGGCGTGGCCAATCAGTAGTTGACAAGCCTGGGGTGGGGGCGGGTCTCAGCTCTGTCCCCTAACTTGAATTTGGCGTGTGGGCTAGGACAAGCACCCGGAAGAGAAGAAAGAGGAGTCGGAGTCTACAGTGAACTCCCCAGGAGCTGCCGAAGAGGAGGTGTCGGAGGACCCGGAAGGCGAGAAAGACGCAGACAGCAGTGATGTAGGAAGCTTGTCCTGCTCGCCAACCCGCGCCCTAGGCCCTCGACTGGGAGAAGACATGGAAGCGTATGTCCTGCGGCCAGCGCTGCGCGGCCGCATAGTGCAGTGCCGCATCAGCCGCGACAAGCGCGGCGTAGACAAGGGCATGTTCCCTTTCTACCATCTCTACCTGGAGGCGGCCGAAGGGCGGAAGGTGCGGTCTGACAGCCTCTGGAACGAGCTCCACCTCCCAGGGACAAGCCCCGCCCCTTTCTGAGCCTTGTCGAGACTTAAACGATTCCAGGCCTTGCTCGTCTTTGAGCTGGGACTTGTGAACTCCAACGCCAAGCCCCGCCCTTCACAGAACTTTCTGTGAAAGTCTCCTTTCTCAGTGGCCTTAACCAACCTCATTACTAGGCTTCGTCCCCTCTTGAGATAAGCCTGCCTTTCTCAAAGTCTCAGCCTTGGTCTCAAAGTCTCAAAGTCTCTTTGAGTCTCAAAGTCTCAGCCTCCAAAACTCCACCCCTTACATACCCTCTCAAGGTATTGGCCCCATTGTGTTTGGCCCCTCAAAGAGCCTTCTTATCTATCAGGCCCCACCCATGCCTGGGATAAACCCGGCCCCTCAGGAACCAAGCCCCTCCCCCAGAGCCAGACCATGTCCCTCTCAAGCTGGCCAGGTCCCCCTCAGCGTGGTGGTCTCTCTTCAAAGTACTCTCCCTAAAAGAGGCCATTTCCCTTCTGGGTAGTGCCAGACTTGCTCTTCCCCGGTGAAATGCCTACCAAAGTCCTGCAGTGTTCCACTTGAGGCTCTTCCCTATTCTCCAAAGCGGCCCAGCCTGGCCACAGTTGGGCTGCCCTCTGCCTGGGCTCAGCCCTGACCCAAGTCCCAGTTGCGGAACGGATGAGGGGGAGATATTAAGATGTGAAGCGCCGCTTCCGGACCTAGCAGATGACTTCGTTCAGAGAGAACCACATCTCCCAGCAAGGCTTGAGATATTTATTGCTCCATTACCCTCTCCTCTGTCACGGGGACGTGGTGTTTCCTTGTCTTAGACCCCTGCCCCTAGCCGGATACCAGAAATCAATCCCGATGGGCTGTTTTTCCTATCCACAGCACTTCCTCCTGGCTGGACGCAAGAGAAAAAGGAGCAAAACCTCTAATTACCTCATTTCCCTGGACCCCACAGACCTGTCTCGGGATGGGGACAACTTTGTGGGCAAAGTCAGGTGGGCAGAGCCCTGATATGTGTGAGAAACGGGGGCGGGGGAGGGGCGGCGTCAGGGGAGAAGGGCAAGTGAACTACATTTCCCAGAAGGCCACAGAGCACAAGCTCCACCTGTTCAAGGACCTTTTGTCTTAGACTGATGGCTTCTGTTATTTCTTCACGTGGTAGCCCCAGGGTGGTTGGGAATAGGAGAACTAAGGGCTTTGGAGCAGAGGTTGACATTTAGGACAAGTTCTGGGGCTGCCTGGGTGGCTCAGTCTGTTAGGCCCTGGACTCTTGATTTCGGCTCAGGTCATGATCCCATGGTTGGTGAGATCTAGCGCTGAGTCAGGCTCTGTGCTGACAGTGTGAAGCCTGCTTGGGATTCTCTCTCTCAAAATAAATAAGTAAACTTAAAAAAAAAAAAAACAAAAAACAACCATTTGACTTCTGGAGAGGCAAGGGGGGGTGGGACTCCTAAGTTCCTGTGGGAGAGGGCTGTAATGTATGGATGTAATGTAATGCATGCATTCTTGAATCTCTGGGGGAAGAAGGTTCCAGAAGGCCAAGGCAGGAGGCTAAAAGTCATGGCTTATCAAAGAAACAAAGGGGCTGGGACTGTGGATACATGGAACACAAAACTTAAATCTCAAGCAGAGGGTTAACGGGAAGAGTTGATGACATGGGAAAGCACTCAAAGTACAGCAAAACAGTAATTATTATTTTTGCTCTGACCACCCCCCCTCCTGGAGCAGATCTAATGTCCTGGGCACCAAGTTCACCATCTTTGACAATGGAGTGAACCCTGAAAGGAAGAATTTTGTCCCGGAGACCACTCGGATCAGAGAGGAGCTGGGGGCTGTGTGCTATGTGAGTTTCCTGGAGACAAGAGAGAACGAAGCAGGGCGGTGGGGAGGAGAAAGAGCCAGGCCAACTGGAGCATAATTCCCACAGGAGACCAACGTCTTGGGATTCCGAGGGCCCCGGAAAATGACTGTGATCATTCCGGGAATCGATGACCAGAACCAGAGACTCCGCGTCCAGCCACAAAACGTGAGTTGGCTAAGGCTGAGACTGTCTGGGTCAGTGGGAGAGGAAGGTCTGGGTGACTGGCCATAGGTCCTAAGGGAGAAGGGGGCCCATGGCTTGCAGAAGGTCATATGTGAAGCCAGAAGGACTTTGTTAGACTTCTATGTTTCCCAGAGAAGAGAGACTAGAGACTCAAAAATCTGCATCTGGAGGAAAAAGGCCCATTGGTGGTAGGTTAAACAACCCCCCTACTTTATCTTCTAGGAGCAGGAGTCACTACTGTGTCGCCTCCAACGGGGAGCTAGCCAGGGATTGGTCCTGCTACAAAACAAAGCCCCTTGGTGGAGCTACAGGAGCGGCGCCTACGTACTCAATTTTCACGGTCGAGTCACTCGGGCCTCAGTCAAGAACTTCCAGATCGTGCATCCGGATGACCGTGAGCTCCTAAGAACTGTTTTACCTGGGCGGGGGGGTAAGGGGAGGTTGGAGGGTGGCATGAGCCGACAAGAACTACATCTCCCATCAGCATTTGAGCGTTTGTCTAGGCTGGGCCGAGTCCATGCTGTTGCAAAGCCTGTTGGGAAATGCAGTTTTTTAAACGGCCCTGGGTTTCTGGGCTTAGCAGGTGCGCCGCCCAGCCTTTGTGTAGTTCTGGAAGCTCAGAGGACCTCGGAAGGGAATTGAGGGGTGGGGCTGGGCTTAGATCCTGACTTCCTCCTCAGCCGATGCCCTCGTGCTCCAGTTCGGCCGCGTGGCCCCAGACACGTTCACCATGGACTTCTGCTTCCCGCTTTGCCCCCTCCAAGCCTTTGCCATCTGCTTGTCCAGTTTCGATGGAAAGCTGGCGTGTGAGTAATCCAATGAAATACCATACCCTCGTCAGCTTCTGTTGCCTGCTCATTGGGGGAAAGGCCCCAGTGCGCCTTCTTTTGCACCACCTTACTATTAACACCTCGTACGCTGCCTGGGTGCCCAGTTGTGTGATTCAGGGAGTGGGCTTTTCAGCAGCACCTGCTTTCCCGGGACTCAGAGTCGTGGGAGATGGGTCTTAAACAACAAAAAATCAAAACGCATCTTAAGAATCACGAGGACCGATTCTGGAATCGCCAGAGGGGGTCGGGGGTGGAACATCAGGCGGGTAGGCATAGCTTATACAAAGGTCTCAAAGTGGAAGGAGACTTGATTGGCTTGGGAATATGAAAACCTGGGGAAGCAATGGAGAGGGGGCAGGGCCCGATGCTGGACAAAGGACAGGATGTTTGGGCCATTCTTCTTTGAACTGTTGAACAGATCTGAGGTCAGAAAAGACTTCTGAGTTGGAGGCAAACTTGAATTCAAGACATGCATGGGTGAGAGAGTAATTACAATACTGGCTAACACCTGTATAACATTTTGTTATTTGGGGGCGCCTGGGTGGCTCAGTCGGTTAAGCCTCCGACTTCGGCTCAGGTCATGATCTCATGGTTTGTGGGTTCAAGCCCCGCGTCGGGCTCTGTGCTAACAGCTCAGAGCCGTGGAGCCTGTATCAGATTCTGTGTGTCCCTCTCTCTCTCTGACCCTCCCCCGTTCGTGCTCTATCTTTCTCTGTCTCAAAAATAAATAAACGTTAAAAAATAAAGCTCAAAAAAATTTTGTTATTTGGCAAGGATTATTTTTGCCAGTTTTTTTTAAATTTATTTTTTACCTTTTTAATGTTTATTTGAGAGAGAACACGTGTGAGCAGGGGAGGGGCAGAGAGAGGGAGAAAAAGGATCCAAAGCCGACCCTGCACCCAAAGGAAACAGCCCGATGCGGGGCTCGAACTCACAAAACGTGAGATCATGACGAGCCGAGGTCAGATGCTTAAGCAACTGAGCCACCCAGGCGCCCCAATTTTTATTTACTTATGTTTTAAGTTTATCTATTGTTTTGAGAGAGAGCACAAGCAGAGGAGGGGCAGAGTGGGAGGGAGAGAATCCCAAGCAGGCTCCATTGCCAGCACAGAGCCCAACATGGGGCTCAGTCTTCTGAACCACGAGATCATGACCTGAGCTGAGTCATTTGCTTAACCAACTGAGTCAGCCAGGCACCCCTGGCAAGGATTGTTTTACATATGAACATCTTGGGGTGTCTGGCTGGCTCAGTCATGAGAGGGTATGACTCTTGATCTCAAGGTTGAGTTCAAGGCACACATTGGGTGCAGGAATTACTTAAAATCACTCAGTAAGAACTCCTTTGGGGCCTTACAATCCTGTAACATATGTGCTACTGTTAGTCACAATCTCTGGAACAGGGCTTATAAATATGAAATTGGACAGCTGGGAGCCTCAAGCAATTCACCATTTAAATGGCCAATAGGAGGATGGGTATATTCCGGGGAGGCATGGAGGACTAGAAATGAACCCCCCCTCCCATTTTTTTGAACGTTTATTTATTTTTGAGAGAGAGAGAGCGTGAGTGGGAGAGAGGCAGAGAGAGAGGGAGGCAGAATCCAAAACAGGCTCCTGGCTCCGAGCCATCAGTACAGAGCCTGACACGGGGCTTGAACTCACAAACCGTGAGATCGTGACCTGAGCCAAAGTCAGATGCTTTACCCACTGAGCCACCCAGGTGCCCCTGAACCCTTGTTTTTTTGTTTTTTTGAGATTACTGAGTCCAGCTCCTAGCCCCCCTTGGGGAGATAACTGTCCCAAGTTTATTTGAGAGAGAGAGAGAACGGGTGGGGTAAAGGCAGAGAGAGGGGACAGAAGATCCGAAGCAGGCTCCATGCCAACACCAGAGAGCCCGATGCGGGGCTTGAACTCACCAACAGGGAGATCATGACCTGAGCTGAAATCAGACTTACCTGGCTGAGCCACCCAGGCGCCCCTGTCCCAAGTTTAATAAAATTTAGGCAGAGGCCAAAGAAAAATTAACAAGACCCACCAGCCCTTAGTTCAAAAGCCTCAGGACAAGAAGCAAATTTGAGTGATGATGGGAAATACAGTTTATTCTCTATTGAGTACTCTCCTTTATCTCGAGGGTAGTGGAGATTGTCAGTTCAGACACACACAGTGGCAGGGACATTGCTTGCTACAAATCACAAAGTTTTATTTCTTATATAAAACAATATACAAAAAATAAATAATTAATATAAACATGAAACTACATGATCTTAGCCACGCCTCCCACTGAGGTCCAAGCCGGGAGACAGGGACAGAGGGGCGAAGGGAGATGCCGTAACAGGGCTCAAGGCTGTGGCCTGGACAGAGGACAATGGTAAGATCTGGGTAGGAGCAGGTGTGGCGGCCAGAGGAGGCGTAGGGTTCCCAAAGCGTGCCCAGGCCCTGGCCCGGGCAGCAGGAGTGAGACAGGGGCCCAGCTGCTCCTGGGCCTGAGCAATGCGACGGGCGAAGCGACTTCGATCTCGGGCTAGCTGCTCCCAGGGTCCCCGGCGGGCGGCCCGGGCTGGTCCTGCCCAGACAGCCAGGAGATGGACAGAGACCTTCTCAGAGAAGCGTACCTGAAGGGGGACCAGCACAGACACAAGACGCACATGTCCACAGGGAGAGGGGCGGGGGGAAGGGACCGGGAAAAGAGAGAGAGAACCAAACAAAAGTTAGTTACACAAGAATGCTTGTGATCTGGTTAGTCACCTGCTAGCCATTCACCCACCAGATCCGGCCCCCTGCAGATGGAGGCGGTTGGTTCCCTGATGCTGACAATGAACCACAGCTGCCCCCTCTCCTCACAGGGGCCCAGCCTCTTGCAAAGGATTGCGTTACCGTGAACACAGCCCTCCCAGCGGAGTTCACATGCAACCCTCTGCAACACACAGGGGACCCAGAAGTTGGGGCGTTCAGCCCCTCCCCCGCCCCAGCCCAGGAGCTCCAGGAAGGAAGATAAGAGTTCCAGCCCCTCCCTAAGACTGGAGAACTTGAGCCCTCAGCACCCACCTTTCTGGCCTTTACGGGAGGCTCAGGGTCAGGATGCCGGGTGGGGGTTTCCGTGGACTTAAGTCGCCTCTGCAGTCGGATGGGTAGCCGAGGGGGAGCCCAGGGAGGTGGTGGCCTTTCTCCAGGTAAATAGATGGCCACTCGGAAGGGGCGGGGCTCAGCTTCTCCCTGCTGCTTAGCAACTTCCCTTCCTTCTGTGTCCTCTCCCGGCCGATACATCCAGCCCCTGAGGAGGGCGCTCTGAGCCTGAAGGGAGGGACTCAGCGCTGAGTCAGTGGCTTCTGAGTCATCATCCTCCTCATTCTCATCTTCCTCTTCTGTGTCCTCTCCTGGCCGATAAACCCAGGCCCTTAAGAAGGTACCTGTTGGGGGGACAGAAGAAGAAGCCTCAGCTTCTCCCTCCTCCTCAGCTGCTCCTGAGTCACTGAACTCCTCTTCCTCCTCATCCTCCGTGTCCTCTCCTGGCCGATACACCCAACCCCTGATGAAAGGATTTGTGGATGGGATGGAAGAGGGACCCTCAGCTTCTCCCTCCTCCTCAGCTGCTCCCGAGTCACTGGATTCATCTTCCTCCTCCTCCTCCTCCTCCTCCGTGTCCTCTCCTGGCCGGTACACCCAACCCCTGAAGAAAGTATTTGTGGATGGGATGGAAGAGGGACCCTCAGCTTCTCCCTCCTCCTCAGCTGCTCCCGAGTCACTGGATTCATCTTCCTCCTCCTCCTCCGTGTCCTCTCCTGGCCGGTACACCCAGGCCCTGACGAAGGCATTTGTGGATGGGATGGAAGAGGGACCCTCAGCTTCTCCCTCCTCCTCAGCTGCTCCCGAGTCACTGAATTCATCTTCCTCCTCCTCAGACTCCTCTCCTGAACCATGCTCCCAGGCCCTAGCGTGAAAGCCTGAAGATGAGGGGAAAATGGAGCTCTTTGTGGCTTCTTTATTTTCTGTTCTTCTTTCCTCTGTCGCTTGACCCTCTTCCTCCCCAGCACGATACCCCCGAGCTTTAGGCTTGGATCCTGGAGACAAAGGAAAAGCAGGTGCTCTGGCAGCTTCTTTCTTTATAGCTCCTCCTTCCTCTTCCTCCTCCCCTGGACAACACTCCCAGGGTGATGGAGGAAAAGAGAAAAACGTGACCATTTCAGTTTCAGCAGCTCCTCCTTCCTCAGACTTCTCCTCTCCAGGAGGGTCCTGCAGGGCTCTTACTGGAAGGGTAGGGGAGAGGGGAGCAGGCTGGCCACCTACAAAGTCACTTGCTTGCTCTTGAGGGACACTGGTTGTTTGCTCCCCACCATCCTCTTCATCACCATCATCTGAAAGTCCCCAGGCTTCAAGGAGAGAACTACTGGCTTTTAGATCGTGGCAGGCCCCCCGGAATGCGTCTCCATCGTCCTCAACTGCTCCACCGTCTCCAGTCTCCCCTGGAAAGTGCCTGCCCTCCGGGGCACAATGGATGCCCACAAAAGTCTGAGCCGCTCCCTCCAGACCAGCTTCTCCTTGATCGGCTCTGGCTACTGGTTCCAACAGCCAGGGTTCTGGAGGTCCTGGGCCCCTCAGGTGGCTCCAGGCCCTGCTGAGAAGGCCCATCAGCGGGGACAGGAGGAAAAAGGGGTGGGTACCCCTCCAGGGGGCAGACTGATGGGGCGCTTGGCCTGGGGCCATCTGTCTGTGCTGGGACAAAAGGAAACAAAGCTCAGAAGCCATTTAGGGGAGAGCATCATGGGATGACTGTGAGTCACAGCCATGGAAATAGTGACACAAACAGCAACGTGAGAGTCCCTCCCCCACATTCCTTTCTGAGCCCTGCCACTCCCTTCTCCAGCAGAGGTAGACGGTTCCCACCTCCTCCCCACCTCCGTTCTCTCAATACCCAGGAGTCTGAGTCCCCACTTCTCTCATTTTTCTTAGGCCCAAGAGTCCAAGCCCCCCCAGCCTCTTCTCTCAGACTAAGAAGGCTCAGTTTCCAGAACTGAGAATACAGGGTCTCTACTTGCTTCCCTTGGGGACAAGGTCCTAGCCCCTGCTTCTCTTATCCATCCTGAGGACTGACATATCGGGCCCTCAAGACCTTCCTCCCTCTGAGACTCAAACGTTCCGACCCCCTGCATGGTTCCATCACTGGGGATCCAGGAGTCTGGCTTCCAGAGCCCTCCTCCCGCCAGGCTCCAGGCTCCCAATCCTTTCTCCTTCCTAAGTCCGAGCCCTGGAGTCCGTCCTGGCCGCACCTGTTCCCAGACGCAAGAGTTCAGGCTCCCAGGCCACCCTTCCTCGGAACTCACGAGTCCCGGCCTCGAACCCTCCCGTCTACGTACCTAGAAGTCCAAACTCCCTCTTTATTACTGACCCGGAGTCTGATTCCCAGCCCTCAACCCCTCAGGGCCCTGGCGTTCCGACCCCTCACTCACCGACTCCGGGCTGCGCGTCACCCTGGGGGCAGGAGGGCCGGCTCGGGCTGCCACAAGCGATCGCGGATCTGGATGGCTCGGGAAGCCAGCGCGTTCATCTCGCCCTCCGGTGTCGGGCTCTGGGACTCACGTTGTCACCGGCTACTGCAATCGCTGTCGCTGCAAAGGAGATCTGGCGTCCGGCAGGTACATGAGCTTGATCCACAGCTAAGCTTCTGAGAACTGACGCAGCCCGCAAGGCTTTTATAATCCGACGCGACCGGGCGTGCAGACGTCACGGAGAGGCGGGGTTTCGAAATCTAGTCGTAAGGGGTGGGTAAAGGAAAGTTGGAATTCTCGCGGAGATTCCGGGTTCTGTGACGACACGGGGACGTTTCCCAGCGTGACCACGCCCCGAAACAGGCGAACTGTCAATCAAACGCGGCGACAGTGTAAGCAGCCGGGCCGCTCTCCCAACTCCTGTCGGGGTGGCAAGACGCCTTCCTACCCCTTCCCAATTTAACCAGCAGGCCCCAGTCTAGAGTCTTCCACCTTCGCAGCCGGTCCGTTTCCTTCCCGGTGAGGGAGAGCATCGGTTCCATTTCACAAATGAGAAACTGAGGCTGGGGAACGAAGTCGCTTGCCCAAAACGGTCATGGCAGAGCCTAGACTTGACTGTGAATGAAAACAAGCATGTAAGCACCCTGAAGTCAGGCATTTGACTTTGCTCACTGCTTTTTTTCCTCAGTGCCTGGAACAGAGTAGGTACTCAACAAATATCTAGTGAGTGGATTCTTTTTTTTTTTTTTTTTTTTTAGTTTTTTAAAAGTTTATTTACTTCGAGAGAGAGTGTGCACCTGGGAGCAGAGGGAGTGGCAGAGAGAGGAGAGAATTCCAATATCGAGGTGCCCCAAGCAGGGCTCGAACCCACGAACCATGAGATCACGGACCTGGGCTGAAATCAAGAGTCCGAGGCTTAGCCGACTGAGCCACGCAAGCGCCCCTGGTGAGTAGATTCTAACCCCCAAATTCAGACTCCTTCCTGGTCTCAAGCACAAGGCTCCACACCTGGATTTCACCCACTTAAAACTCATACAAAACTCATACACAGACTGGAATTCCGGCTGGGTACCATCAACTGAACCTCATGGGAATGGGGTCTCCTGCCACAAGTTCCAGGCCCAGGGACGCCGTCCCAGTTCCTCGGCCCCTCCCCCCTACCTGGTCCAGAATTTTGCTCCTCCAAATCTGCCCAGGAACCACGTCTCCCTCCCGAGGGGGGGCATCCTCAGTCTAGAACACAATTCTCACCTGGATCTGGGGTAGATGTTTGACCGTGGCCGCTTGACCCTGCCCTAGCCACTACCCAAGAATCCAGGGTCACTCCCTCCTCCCTGGAAAACCTGGACCCGTCCACTCAAAAACACACTTCCGGGATCCCCGGCTCCATGAACAACTCAGGAGTCCTGACTCCGGGCTCACACCTTTTCAGGTACCCAGAAGTCTGAGCCCCCTCTAGTTCCAGGATCCCAGCTCCCTTCAGGGTGCCAATGAATGACCCGGGCCCTGGAGTCCAGGCCACAGCTCCTCCTCTCCAAACTGTTAGGAATCCGGCCCAGCAGGGACCCAGGAGTCAGGGCGGGGTGGGGGGGGGCAGCCCCTCCCCTTCGCGGTGGGGGCAGCTGAGCCAGGGGTCGGGCTGGCGGGGGGGGGGGGGGGGGGGGGGGGAGAGGGGCGGGGTCAACCGGGATTGGAAGGGGAGACAGCAGCGTGGGCGGCTGGCGGACCAGCAGAGAGGAAAGAGAAACGGAGAGGGAGGAAGAAACAAGGGGAATCTGAGGGAGAGAAGGAAACAGCGGCGGTGGGGACGGAGAGAGAGAGAGAAAGAGAAAGAGGAAGAGCTTGAGTGTGAGGGAGAGAGAGGGGGAGAGAACGAGATGGAGATCTAAGGAAAAGAGACTCTGTGAGTCAAAGAAAAGATCTGGAACAGAAACAGAAAGACTGGAAGAGAAAGTGCTGGTGGGGGGGGGGGAGAGGGGGCGCGGGCAGGGGAGAGAATGAGCCAGAGAGAGACTGGAAGAGACAGATTAGAGACAAATAGACAAGCTGGGGCCAGAGACAAGGTGTTAGGAGCCTAAAAAAAGGCAAGAGGGACCAGAAGTGACACAAAGCAAGAAGTGTGCGAGTGAGCAGGTGAGCAGGTGAGAAGGCAGACAGGTCTGAGAGGCAGCACCCAAGAGCCAGAAAAGGAGGGAGACTGCAGCTGGGTGCCCCAGCGCCCGCACGGCCCTCTTACCCCCATCCTTGGGACCCCAGAGCTGGTAAGTTCCCTGGCTGGCCTGGGAGGGACTGCCTGGGTGTGCATTCCTGGCGTCCGGGCTTGGCAGGGATGGCCTAGGGGTGCGTGTGGGAGGGCTGGAGACAGGTAGCTGGGGGCAGCCGCGAAGGAATGGGGCTCCCTAAGCACAGAGAGGGTCAAATTCCTGGCGAGAGTGCAGGGGGCAAGAATAAAGGAGCCCCTATTCCCTGTCTTGGGCGGCAGACAGCTGCCCCCCTCCCCGCAGCTGCCAATGCCGCCCACCTCTCTTGGCATCGCTCTTGGTATGCAGTCCCGGGCCAGGGCCTCCCCCAGCCCCCCAGTCCCCAGACAACAGGCTCTTTCTCCTCAGCCTCCTCCGACCTGCGAGCCCCTGACCCCGTCTCTGTCCCCAGCCGGGTCAGCTGCAGAGACACGCACACAGCCCCTTTCTTTCTCTCCCCAAGCCCTTGATGGAGGAGGGCAGACCCCGGAGCAGCCTCAGCCTGGCCAGCAGCGTCTCCACCATCTCCTCCCTGGGCAGCCTGAGCACCAAGGTTTGAGCTTCTTGGAAGGGCCGGGGAGGTAGGCGGGGCTCTGGGCTGCCCCATCCTCTTTTTTCCCAGCCCTGGTTCCGTGCCAACCCAAGGGATTCTGTTGTTAGGAGCCAGGATCCTTAGCGATGGGATCTGCCACACCTAGTAAGGTCCCCAGTTGCCCACTAGCCCCAGCTAGGAATTTAGAGACGCTCCCAGCTGTCTCCACCCCTCCTGTTTTCCCAATTCAAAGCCAGAGTCACAATCTCCCTTGACTTGGTTGCTAAGTTAAGGCTACTCCCCAGCCATGAGGCTCTCCCCAGGAATTCAGGCGGTGACTACCCTTGACTGGGACTGAAAACTCCCTGTCCCAGCTCCAGCCATCCAATCTACCCAGTTCTGAAACCCGAGAAGGAAAAGACCTTTCTCAAGAGGGCTGAGATAGTTGCCTCCCAAGTCATCGCCCCAGCCCCAAGTTCAGTGACACTCATTTCCCTGTCCTCTGCCATTCTCTTCACTCATTTAGACTTTACCAAGCTCAGAATCTAGAGATTCAATCCCAACTCAGTGCCATCCCCAGGGCAGGGCATCCTGGGGGACGCTGGCTATGGATGCTGGAGATGCCTGGGTCAACAGGAGAAGGGGCTCCTCTCCTATTGGGAGGGAGGGATTTGGAACCGTCTGTCTCTGGTCATGGTTGCTCAGGGATGTCACTCCCTGGCACTGAAACATCCTTCCATTCAGCTGACCCATCACCAGGGACTCTGCATGGAGATCTTTCTTGATTATGGGGACCTCCCAGGCAAGACCTCCAATTCAGATCCCAAAGACTGCACTACATCTCTGGCTCAGTTAGACCCTTGATCCCCAAATTCCTTCCTCGTCAGCCAGTAGTCTCTTCCTTTCCCCCAAACAGCTCCGTCCGCCCATTAAAAGCGTCCGTTAGCTCTGTAATGCGCACATCCAATTCTGATCTCAGAATTCAGTCCCCTCCTTGGGTGGTTTCTGAGGGCGGCTGAGGTTGGGTCTTGGGTTGCCTGACTCCCGATGCACCGCCTCCCCCAAGCCCATCCAAGGCCCCATTCACATCTGTCCTCCTTCTCTCCTCAGAAGCCTACCCGGGCAGTAAGCAAGGTGCACGCCTTCGGGAAGAGAGGCAATGCACTCAGAAGGGACCCCAACCTTCCGGTGCACATCCGAGGCTGGCTTCATAAGCAGGTGGGGAGAGCGGGTGAAGGGAAAGGACACCGAGTGATGCTAGAGGCTGTCCCCCTGGCTGTCCCCTGTTTCTCTTCTTCCAAGTCTCCAAACGTGTTTTGTTTTTCTTTTATTAAAAAAATAGATATTTATGGGGCGCCTGGGTGGCGCAGTCGGTTAAGCGTCCGACTTCAGCCAGGTCACGATCTCGCGGTCCGTGAGTTCGAGCCCCGCGTCGGGCTCTGGGCTGATGGCTCGGAGCCTGGAGCCTGTTTCCGATTCTGTGTCTCCCTCTCTCTCTGCCCCTCCCCCGTTCATGCTCTGTCTCTCTCTGTCCCAAAAAAAAAAAAAAAAAAAAAAAAAACCGTTGAAAAAAAATAGGTATTTATTTAGTTTTGAGAGAGAGAGCACAAGTGGGGGAGAGGCAGAGGGAGAGGGGGACAGAGGATCCAAAGCGGGCTCTGTACTGACCGCAGCGAGCCCGATGAGGGGCTCGAACTCATGAACTGTGGAATCATGACCTGAGCTGAAGACTGAGCCACCCAGGCGCCCCACCCCTCATTTTTTTCTAACAATCCTTCCCCCCTTTTTCTGTCATTGTTCTATGCACCCGTTCATTCAGCAACCGCTTCCTGAATATTTACAAGGTGCCAAGCCCAGATAAGACAAACAAGTATAGTATATTCAGGATGGGGCAGGGCAGAGACGGATAATACATTAGCTTGTTTCAGATTGTAGGAATTGCTTTGAAGAAGTAACACAGAAGGATGTACTAAAAAGTGACAGAGGGGGGCGCCTGGGTGGCTCAGTCTGTTAAGCCTTCAGCTTAGGCTCAGGTCCTGATCTCACAGTTCGTGAGTTGGAGCCCTGCATCGGGCTCTCTGGTGTCAGTACAGAGCCTGCTGTGGATCCTCTGTCCCCCCCTCTCTCTGCCCCTCCCCAAGTCTTGGTCCCTCTCTCTCTCCCTCTCTAAAATAAATAAAAACCAGGGCCCTGGGTGGCTCAGTCGGTTAAGCACTGACTTCATCTTGGTTCATGATCTCGCAGTGTGTGAGTTCGAGCCCCACGTCCGGCTCTGTGCTGACAGCTCAGAGCCTGGAGCCTGCTTCAGATTCTGTCTCCCTCTCTGCTCCTCCCCCACTTGTGCTCTGCCTCTCTCTCTCTCTCTCTCTCTCAAAAAATAAACATTTAAAAACTTAAATAAAAGTGGCAGAGTACCATTTGACTCTTGGTCAGGGAAGGCATCTCTGAGATGACATTTGAGTTGAGGCCTAAGTGGCATGAATCACTTCATCACATCGTGACATGAATGAGGCCAATCGTGTTAAGATCTGGGGGCCAAGGGAATCCGAAAGCCAAAGGCCCTGCAGCAGGCCAAAGATTGGTGTTTGGAGCCAGCCAAGGGTTGAGACAGAAGGAGTGGCAGGGCAGTGGTTCTCAAAGTGGTCCCTGGCCAGTATCCTCAGCATCATCAGGGAACTTGCTGGAAATGGCACGGTCAGCTCCCACCCACCCTAGATCTACTGACTCAGGAACTGTGGGCATGGGACCCAGGAAGCTGTAATGTAACAAGCCCTCCTGGTGATTCTGATGCAGGACCAAGTGTGAGAGATTCCCTGCCAGCCTGTAAAAGAGAGTAAGGAAGGGCGCTTAGGTGGTTCAGTCAGTTAAGCGACTCTTTTATTTAAATGTATTTTTTAGGTAATTTTATTTATTTATTTACTTGCTTATTTACAGAGGGAGAGTGTGTGAGCGGGGGAAGGGCAGAGAGAGAGGGAGAGAGAGAATCCCAAGCAGGCTCCGCACTGTCAGCGCAGAGCCCGATGCAGGGCTCGAACTCACGAACCGTGAGATCGTGACCTGAGCCGAAACCAGGAGCCGGACGCTTAACCGACTGAGGCACCCAGGCGCCCCAAGCGTCCAGCTTTTGATCTCAGCTCAAGTCTTGATCTCAGGGTTGTGAGTTCAAGCCCCAAGTCGGGCTGTGGACTGGGTGTGAAGCCTACATTAAAAAGAGAGAGAGAGAGAGGGGCGCCTGGGTGGCGCAGTCGGTTAAGCGTCCGACTTCAGCCAGGTCACGATCTCACGGTCCGGGAGTTCGAGCCCCGCGTCAGGCTCTGGGCTGATGGCTCGGAGCCTGGAGCCTGTTTCCGATTCTGTGTCTCCCTCTCTCTCTGCCCCTCCCCCGTTCATGCTCTGTCTCTCTCTGTCCCAAAAATAAATAAAAAACGTTGAAAAAAAATTAAAAAAAAAAAAGAGAGAGAGAGGGTAAATAATTTGAGATTTATTCTAGGTGTGACTGTAAGCTCTGTTTTGAGCAGGGGACTCCCCCAATCTGGCTTCTAATTTCAAAGGATCATGCTGGCTTCTGCGGGAAGAGATTGAAGAAGAGAAGAGGGCAGGAGGTTGGAGAGAGAGTAGTTCTGGCAGAGGAGATGGGGAGATACAGGATTAGGGTTGTGGCTCAAGCCACCTTCCTGGCCTCTCTGTGCCTCAGACTCCAGCGTAATCAGACCGAGTCGAGGTATGTGAAGTGCCTGCCCACGTGTTGTATAGTATCTCGTTCCAGCCTTCCAGGAACTTCTCAATCCCCAGTTGACAGATGAGAAGACACAAGTGGCCTAGCCAGGAAATGACTAGTCTGATGGCATAGTTTGAGAGGGGTGGAGCTAGGAACCAAACGCAGGTCTGACTGTCCAGAATCTATGGTCGCTCGACCACGACGCTCTGGCTTCCAGCTCTCCAACTCCATCCATTGCATCAAACGCGTTTCTGTTGCGCTCTCTCTATGGGTCCCCGTCCCCAGGTGTCACTGTCTCCGTTCCCACATTTCCTCTCCCTACTTCCCCTCTCCTCAGGCCTCCCCTCCTGCTCTGTTTCCCCAGGACAGCTCCGGGCTGCGCCTCTGGAAACGCCGCTGGTTCGTCCTCTCCGGCCATTGCCTCTTCTATTACAAGGGTCAGTGCCCTGACCTGCGTGGGGTGGACGGGCCCCCCCACCCCCCACCGCCTCCGTTTCCTCTGGCCTCTTGGCCTCCAGATCCCTGTGTGATCCCTGAGCCCAGCCCCTCTTTTGCAGACAGCCGCGAGGAGAGCGTCCTGGGCAGCGTCCTGCTGCCAAGCTACAGTATCAGGCCAGATGGGCCAGGAGCCCCCCGAGGGCGGCGCTTCACCTTCACCGTGAGTCCGTCCCTGGGGTCACTAAGGCACTAGGCAATGGGGGCAGTCATTGGGGCATCCATTATTGGAGATAAAAAGTCTTGACCAGGGTCCGTGGCATCCTCCTTTCTAGAGGTCGCGGGCGTCCACGTCCCCAACTGTCTTTCCCCGCAGGCTGAGCACCCAGGCATGAGGACCTATGTTCTGGCCGCTGACACGCTGGAGGACCTGCGGGGCTGGCTGAGGGCGCTGGGCCGGGCCTCTCGCGCAGAGGGGGACGATTGGTGAGTGTAGGTCCTGGCCGTGGCCCTGACGTCCAATCTGGGTCCACCTAATCCCCAGCCCCTGCCCTTTAGGCGCTGCCTCGTCAATGTCCAATCACTTGTCTTGTAGCTCAGGAGACTCCGCCCTTCAAGTCCCACCCCCAGGGAAATTCATCTCCTCCAATCAGCAAAGTCTTTCTCTTCTAGCCTCCACCCACCACTTTGTCCAGCCCCCGCCCATCAATACTCCACCCTCCCTGGTTGGCTCCCTCGGAAGTCTCCATCCCTAAGGATGCCACTTAAAGAATGTCAAATATAGAAAGACCGTCACTGCCCCAGCCTGACCCACGTTTCAGGCTGGAGACTCATAGTCTGGGACTTTGGGTCCAGAGACCCGGATGGATCTTCTTACACTCCCCCCTCCCCCCCCCCCCACACTAGTCACTGCCACACTCTGGGCCTCATTTTTCCCATCTGCAAGATGGGAACAATGATTTATACTGCACCACCTTCGCTTTATTCTGTGTATGTTCCCGTGTGTGCTCATCCGTGAAGTGGGAATAAGGGTTGTTATGAGGCACAAAGGAGTGTTGTCTTTTTCTGTACCCACTTGTTAGCGGGCGACCCAGGTCACCTGCACTTCCCCAGCCGGGAGAGGGCCCTGGCGGCCCCGGTGGCCCCCCGGAGGTGAGCAGAGGGGAAGAGAGGCACAGCTTAGAATCACCGGAGGTGGCTCGGCTGTCCAGAGGTCGCGGACGACCTGGGCTGCTCACTCCCAGCCCCACAGCCGACCTCCAGTCTGGACCTCGGATCCGGAGGACTAGGAGCCCCGAGTGAGTTGACGGAGTCTGGGACAAGAAGGTTTTACAGGGCCGAGCATCGAGCATCGGAGGGGAAGAAGAAGGGGGTGGGGGGGGGGGAAGAAAAGGGAAAAAAAGAAAAAGAAAAAAGTTGGGGGCGTGGCCTAAGAGGAGGGCAGGGACTGGGACTGCTTCCCCTAAGACTTAGAGCTTTCTTTCTTGAGTAGGTGGGAGTTGCTGGAGATCTTATGGGGTCAGAACCCATAGGGGGCAAGTCCTAAGGAGGAGATGCCACAAAGGGGGAAAATATTCATGCTCTGGCTAATAGAGGGGAGTTCTACTCCAGAGGGACCGTCAGACACATTGGAAGGAGACGCACACATGATGACTGGGTGGGTAGTGGGGTGAAGGGGCTCGAGTTGACCTAGTTCCCCTATTCTCTCTTCCCAACAGCCTGTTCACACCCCTCTCTCGCCCTCCATCCCCTCTGAGCCTCCCCCGGCCCCGTTCTGCTCCTGCGCGTAGACCCCCTCCGACCTCGGGTGACATAGCACCTCTTGCCAGACCCCATACCCCTCTGAGTCGCATCGATGTCCGGCCTGCCCTGGATTGGGGCCCCCAGCGCCAGACACTCTCTAGGCCCCCCACTCCCCGGAGAGGACCTTCCTCTGAGGCTGGGGGAGGAAGACCCCCCAGGAGTCCCCAGCACTGGAGTCAGGAGGCCAGAACACAGGTCAGCAGAGAGGTAATGGGGAGGGGGACTACATTTCCCATATGGCTACGGGCTGTCTTTCCAGGCTGGTCTGCGGGCCATGGCCCCTTGAGCATCATGGGGATTGTGGTTCAGCATAATCACAGCTGGGTTCAGATGTGAGGGGAAGTGAACTTCATCTCCCATCAGTCCTCAGGGCTGTCTTTTCGGGCTGGTCTCTGGCCATTACCCCTTAAGTATTATGGGGATTGTAGTCCAAAATACTGTCCTGCAAGACCATGCTGGGAGAAGCAGTGTGGATTACATCTGTCTTGTGTCTCCAGTTTCTTTCCAAGATGTTCACTTGCTGTTTTTCTCTGAGCATCATGGGATTGTAGCCCAGAATATCTACAGTTCACCAAAGATGTGAGAGTGAGAGTAGATTACAACTTCCTTTGGTCCCTGGGGCTGTTTTGCCAGGCTTGTCCCATTAGTATCATCCTATGTGTCCCCACGGTGGCACATAGCTGGAGGACAGGTAGTTGAGAAAGTTTTGGGGCTCAGTTCTGAACCTCAGTGAGTCTCCTGAGTCACATCAATTCTGGACACATCCACTCTAATATTTGTTACCAAAACATGCCAATTTCTAACCATCTCTGTTTCGATATTCCTCCCAGGCCCCCTCTGGCTCCACGTATCTCCAGCTCCCCCCGAGAGCTCCCGGGACCCGGGCTTCCATGGTTTTATTGGTAGGTGTCCTGGAGCACCTTGAATCTGCCAGAGCCCCCTTCCTTGCTTTCTTTGCTATGGAGAATGTCATCTCCCGGACTTGTGTGCCTAGAGAAGACTGGGTATTTCCAGGTCCCTTGGCAGACTCTTCTGTGAGTTTCCCAAGACTGTTGCAAACTGGGTGGCATGCATATAGGATATCTCTCCATTCATTCATATCATCTTCCGGGTATATATTTGAGTTTTAAGTTTTTTTCTGCAGGGATCTTGTGTGCTCTTAGTTAAGGTAATTCCTAAATTCCTGATAGTTTTTATAGCTATTTGAATGGTATCTTTTTCTTTTTTTTTTTTTTTTAACGTTTATTCATTTTTTGATAGAGAGACAGAGCATGAGGGGGGGAGGGGCAGAGAGAAAGGGAGACACAGAATGCAGAGCGGGCTCCAGGCTCTGAACTGGCAGCACAGAGCCCAACGTGGGACTCGAACTCACGGACCGTGAGATCATGACCTGAGCTGAAGTTGGACGCTTAACCAACTGAGCCACCCAGGTGCCCCCCGCCGCCTTTTTTTTTTTTTTTTTAATTGTTTTCTAGCTATGGATGGTATAGAGATATATGATTGATGTTTGGAACGTCATCTTTCCTCTGGGATCCTTTCTGAATTCTCTTATTTTTTATTTATTTATTTTTTATTTTTTATTTTATATATTTTTAAGTAATGTCTACACCCATCGTGGGGCTTGAACTCACAAACCCCAAGACCAAGAGTCACATGCTCTCCACTCATTGAGCCAGCCAGGCGCTCCTGAATTCTCTTATTCTGATCACTCTTTGATTTTGTTGGTTTCTCTGGGTAGGTGAGCATATCATCTGTAAATAATAGTGGTTTTACTTTTCCCTTTCCTATCCTTACACTTCGTTTTGTTTTCTTTTTCTTTTCTAATAGCATCGGTCAAGATCTCTACTACTGTGTGAAACTGTAACAGTAGTAGTGAGCATCCTTATTTTATTTTCTCTTGTAAAAGAAATGTCTGTGCGGCGCCTGGGTGGCTCCGTCGGTTGAGCGTCCGACTTCGGCTCAGGTCATGATCTCACGGTCTGTGAGTTCCAGCCCCGCATCGGGCTCTGTGCTGATGGCTCGGAGCCTGGAACCTGCCTTGGATTCTGTGTCTCCCTCTGTCTCTCTGCCCCTTCCTTCCCTGCTCGTGCTCTGTCTCTCTCTGTCTCTCAAAAGTAAATAAACGTTTCAAAAAAAAAGTTTTTAAATTAAAAAAAAAAATAAAAAAGGAATGTCTGAATTTTCTCCCCGAGTCATAACATGGCTATAGCTGTTTGGTAACAGAGCCCATTGGATCTCCCTAAAGCCAAGAATCTGGCGGTTGGTCTACTGAGGTTTGCTAAAGCTTGGAACAAAGCTAGTAAGGAGAAAGGTGTCTGTCATTAGAAACAGGGCTTGATTCAGCACTGAGCTACAACAAAGACCTGTCTGTCCATGTGACCCCTGGCTTTTCTCTTTCTCCTCAGCCGGGTCCCCCCCTAGACTCAGCTTTTCACCAAAGCTTGGAGACAGATGTAAGTCCTCCCTGGCCCAACCCCTGCCGAGTTCTCAGAGGCGGGAAGAGAACACTTTAGATGGTGGCGGTGGTGGTGGCCGTGGCCGCAGGGAGGACAGGGGAAGAGCCAGATCTGGTCCATAAATAGCTCCTGTCCTCCTCTTTCCAGACTCTGTTGACCAAGTTGTGTGGGCAGGACCGGCTCCTGAGGAGGCTACAGGAGGAGATAGACCAGAGGCAAGAGGAGAAGGTATGAGGCTCTGAAACGGGGGAGGACTCTTGGCCTCTCCACCCATCTCTCCCTTCCTGAGCCCCAGCGTGCCCCAGGATTTGGGAGGACACCGTCTCTCTCTCTCTGGGGCTGTACGTGGATTCAGAAGTTGAACCACCTTCCGTCTCGGTGCAGGAGCAGCTAGAAGCAGCCTTGGAGTTGACCAGGCAGCAGCTGAGCCAAACAACCAGGGAGGCCGCGGCTCCGGGGAGGGCCTGGGGGCGCCAGCGCCTCCTGCAGGACCGACTGGTCAGTGTGAGGGCCACTCTCTGTCACCTGACTCAGGTGAGCGTCTAGGAAGGAGCATGCCCTCCCAGGAGGCCTGAGGACGCTACAAGTTGTCAGTGAAGGGGACCTGCCAGCAGAGGCTTATGGGAAGGTGGTTCTTGAGCATTCCCCTCTTTCCAGGTTTTAAACCAGTCATCTTGACGGTCTTAGAGAGTGAGGGGCAAACAGCCAACAAACAGCAGACTTAATTTAGTGGTTTGAGAGGGTGAATTTGACATGGGCTTCCTGGTTTTGAATCTCAGCTCCTGCTGTGTGACCTTAGAAAAGTTACTTGACCCCTCTGAGCCTTAGATGCCTCTCTCTCTCTTTCTCTCTCTCTCTCTCTTTTTTTTTTTTTTTTTTTTTTTGTTTTGAGAGAGAGAGAAGACGAGTAGACAGAGAAGGAGAGAGAGAATCTTAAGCAGGTTCGACAGCCAGTGCACAGCCTGACCCGGGGCTTCATTTCACAAACAGTGAGATCATGACCCGAACCGAAATCAAGAGTCAGACGCTCAACCGGCTGAGCTACCCAGTTGCCCCCTCAGATGTCTCTTCTATGAACTTGAAATGATAAAAATAGTATTTAGTACATACAGTCATTGTAAAAATTTCTTAAATACATACATATTTAAACATATAATCTATATAAATATATAGATTATATATGTTATATATATATTTATATATATATAACATATATTAAATGAGTGATGATTTAACACTTATATATTATGTAATATATTTTCTATATATATCATGTATATATCATATGTTTGTGAATATTTAAAAGTTAGGTACCTGGTAGATGGTAAGAAATATTTAAATGTTAGCTATAATTATTGTTATCTGTAAAATGGGGACATTAATAATACCTACCTCACAAGAATTAAATAAGTGAGAGCTAAGTGTAGTGCCTAGTACATGGTAAAGCACCTAATAAGTATTAGCTGTGATGATAATGATTCTTCCTTGGGGGTGCTTAGAGACCCTGGGGGTCTCTCTCTCTCTGTCTTGACTGTCCCAAGAATTTGTTAGATCTGTAGACTCTTCCACCCTAGCGGAGTTCAGAGGTAATCAGAGAATTTAGGGAAAACTGTTATTTGTCTACACTAGCAGCTCATTGGAATGGCAGGTTCCTTATAGACTCTGGGGAATCCTAGTAGTCTGAGCAAAGGGGCTCTTGGGAATTGTAGTCCATATGTGTCCTCGCCCGCCCCCCCCCCCCCCCCCCAATCCGGGCACTGGGAACCAGGCCTTCCTTCCTCCTCCTCGGGCTGGGAAAAAATGGAGTGGGGAAAGATCTGGTGGGTGGGCGTACTAACCCTGTGTTTCCCTGTTTTGGGCACCTGAGGAGCGAGAGCGGGTTTGGGACACATACAACAGCCTGGAACAGGAACTGGGCAGCTTGAGAGAGACTCTGGAGTACCTGCTGCACCTTGGTTCCCCCCAGGTATACATACCCCTGCCCCAAGACCCCACACTCCACCCTCGGCTCCTTGTCCGCCATTGAAACCCTTTTGGCGTTTAAGCCCCTCCCACTTCGTTTCAAACTCCTCCCCTTACATCCTTTCCTTACATTTTGAACCCTTTATTGTAGTTAAGACCTTGCCCTTCGTTTTAAGACACACCTGTTTGGAATCACTCTCTCTTCTGGTTCTAAATCTCTCCTCTAATTTTGAAGCCCTGTCCTCTGGTTCAAAATTTCACCCCTCAGCCCTGCCACATCCTGTGTCCTGACTTTTGCTGTTTCATTTATCCTCTGGAATTTCTAGTTCCAAATCCAATCACTTGGTTCAAGTTTCACTACTTTTTTTTTTTTTTTTAATATTTATTTGTTTTTGAAGGGGTGGGGGGGAACGGGCAGAGAGAGAGGGAGACACAGAATCCGGAAGCAGGCTCCAGACTCTGAGCTGCCAGCACAGAGCATGATGCGGAGCTTGAACCCACGAATCATGAGATCATGACCTGAGCTGAAGTCGGAGGCTCACCCGACTGAGCCCCCCAGGTGCCCTATTTTTTTAAATGTTTATTTATTTTGAGAGAGACAGAGAGCACAAGCAGGGGAAGGACAGAGAGAGGGAGGGAGAGAATCCCAAGCAGGCTCCGAACTGTTAGTGCAAAGCCCCACTTGGGGCTGGATCTCACGAACCACGAGATCACGACCTGAGCTGAAATTAAGAGTCAGATGCTTAACTGAGCCCCCCAGGTGCCCCTAAAGATTTTATTTTTAAGTAATCGCTACATCCAACATGGGGCTTGAACTCACAACCCTGAGATCAAGAGTCACATGCTCCTCCAACTGAGCCAGACAGTCTCACCCCCTACCCTACTTCTTCATTCTAAACCTAATAATCAAGTTTCTAGATCATATATCTTTAGTTTAAAACGTTGACTTCTAGTATTAAATGCATACTCAGATTTAAGCGCTGCTCTCTGCATGTTAAATCCCTCCCCCTTCTTCCTAAAATCCACTGTCACTGCTAACCCCCCTCCCCACTGGTGGTAAAAATCACTTGGCACCAGCAGTATATGCAAAGAACCAAATTAGGTTTATTACAGGAATTCAAGGTTACTTTAACACTTGAAAATCAGTCCATGTATTTTTGTAAAAAGGAGAAAAGCCTTCATCTCAAGTCTAGCAAATAAAGGTATGAGGAGCAGAGAAAAAGAAGTAAACTTATTTTCATTTATAGATGACATGATTGTATATATGTAGAAAATCCAAAATAATCTCTGGATAAGCTAGTAGAATAAACAAATTCATCAAGGTCACTGAATGCGAGGATAATACGCATAAATCACTGGTCTTCCTGTATGTTAGTACCAAATGAATAGAGAATATTTATAAACAATAGTGTTTGTAATTGACATAAACAAGTAAAATATCCAGGATGAAATCTAATGAAAGATATGCAAGGCATCTATTCGGCACGCCATAAAACATCACTGAGAGAAATTAAAGAAGACTTATATAAATGGAGAGATATACCATGTTCATGGATAGGAAAGATACCATACTATAAAGATGTAGTCTGTCCAGATTGATTTCCCCAGTGGGGATTTACAATCCCAGTACAAATCTGGGAGGTTTCTGTGTAGAGATTGACAAAATGACTCTAAATTGTATCCATCAGAGCAAAAGACTAAGAGTAGCCAAGGCAACCTCCAAAAACAAAGCTGAAGGACTAAGGCAAGTGAATGTCATGTCTGTCTGCAAAGCTACAGTTAATAAGACAGTGTACTAATGTCACAAGTTTAGACAAATAGACAAAAGGGATAGAATAGGATATTCAAGAGCAGATTCACATATATTTATATGCTCTCAAACTTATAATGGAGATAACTGCAGAGCAGTATAGAAAAGACAGTGTTGGGGCGCCTGGGTGGCTGAGTTGCTTAAGCATCTGACTTCGGCTCAGGTCACGAACTCACAGTTCATGAATGCAAGCCCTGCGTCGGGCTCTGTGCTGACATTTCAGAGCCTGGCACTTGCTTCAGATTCTGCCTCCTTCTCTCTCTGCCCCTCCCCTGGTTGCCCTCTTTCTCTCTTTCTCAAAAATAAACATTAAAAAAAAATTTTTTTTTTAAAAAGAGTAGGATAAAATTATCCGAGTAACCTCACTTTGTGCAGAAATCTCTGTCCCCACCCATTGCCCTGTTCTCTCCCACTCTCTCTCTCAAAAATAAATAAACATTAAAAAGTTTAAAAAAAAAAAAAAAAGAAAAGAAAAGCCAGTGTTTGTGATAAATTGTGATGGGTCAAAGGGATATCTGTATGGAAATGGATATCCACAAATAGAGCCTCCACATGCACACATCATGCGTTCATGACTCCATAAATACAGCCTCGCTGATTTCAGACCCATCTTTAACCCTCCTGGCATTTTTCCACCTTTTGAGTAGCGGATTTCTCTCCTCCCCCCCAGGACAGAGCATCTGCTCAGCAGCAACTATGGATGGTGGAAGACACGCTGGCAGGTCTGGGGGGCCCCCAGAAACCACCCCCCAACGCTGAACCTGACTCCCCATCCCCTGCACTCCAAGGCGAGGAGTCCTCAGAGAGGGAGGTGAGACGCACAAGCCTCTCTCCCCGCCCCCAGCTCCCTGTCCCATCTGCCCTGGCCCAACTCATCACCCACTCCCCTGTTTCTCTCTCCCTTTCTTTCTCTCAGCTAACCAACCCCAGGCAAGTATCCTAGGCTCTAGAAGTATCTAGGATACTGTGCTGATCAGCAGAGAGCCCTACATGGGGCTCGAACTCATGAACCGTGAGATCATGACCTGAGCCCAAGTCAGACCCTTAACCTACTGAGCCACCCAAGCACCCCTCCCCTTATGTTGAATAGGGATAATAATTGCCACCTTGCAGGAGGGGATTCAATGAGATAATGCAAATAAAGTGCTTATCATGGCGCCAGATGCATAATCAGTATAAAATCTTGCACTTAAAATGCCTTGCTATGTGCCAGGCACTGTTCTAAGTGCCTTACATGCATGGATTCAATCTTCAGACATGGATTCAAAGGTGAAATATGGCCCAGAGAGGGAAAGTAACTTGAAGAAGGTTGCACAGCCCCTAGGTGGCTGAGCTGAGATGTGAAACTAGGACGTCTGGCTCCTGGTTTTCAGTCTTAACTCCTACTCATGCTGTGTCTTGATGGCCGAGTGCCTGAAAAATGACAATGATAAGCATTATTCTCCTTTCCCGACCGTGCCAGAGCCTGCCTGAGTCCTTGGAGCTGAGCTCATCCAGGTCCCCTGAGGCTGACTGGGGGCGGCCGCCTGGGGGTGACAGAGACCTCCCCAGCCCTCGCTCAGGTGAGTGTCCTGGCCCGGGTGGGACTTGCTTGGCATTTCCTGTCCTCACCAAGTCCCGTTCTGTCCTCCCAGGTCTTGGATCTCCGAGGGTCTCCCGGGCCTCCAGCCCTGAGAGTCGTCGTCCTGTTTCCCCGCCGCCAGGAACCAAGGTAGGCAGCCCATCCAGCCTCCTCGGGTCCATCTTGTAACCCTTTAATCTGACCACCCCCCACTCTGGGGAGACAGCTGCGAGAAAGGAGTTCTAGGGCCACACCCCAGAGCAGAGAGAGAGACTGGTTGAGTGTTGGGATTGAATTCTGTCTCTGCTGCTTCTAAGCTGTGTGACTTTGAGTCAGTTATTAAACCTCTCTGCCTCTATGTTCTCATCTGCAAAACGGAGCTAACAGGAGTACCTACCGCCTAGAGCTGATGTAAGTATTCAAACTAAGTGAATGCCCATTAGGTTGAAAATAGTGCCTAGATGTAGCATCTCATTCATTCATTCAACAAATATTTATTAAATATCCCTTTGGCTGTCCAATAAGGTAGCCAGTCGCCACATGTGATTATTTAAGCCTAAATGAATTATAATTTGGGACACCTGGGTGGCTGAACTCTGTTAAGCATCCGACTCTTGATTTCGGCCCAGGTCATGATCTCACGGTGCGTGAGTTCCAGCCCTGCATCAGGCTTTGCATTGACCGCACGGAGCCTGCTTGGGATTCTCTCTCCTTCTCTCTCTGCCCCTCCTCCTCCTCTGTCTCTCAAAAATAAATAAGTAAACACTTAAAAGAAATCAATGAATTGGGGCGCCTGGGTGGCTCAGTCGGTTAAGCGTCCGACTTCAGCTCAGGTCACGATCTCACAGACCGTGAGTTCGAGCCCCGCGTCGGGCTCTGGGCTGATGGCTCAGAGTCTGGAGCCTGCTTCCGGTTCTGTGTCTCCCTCTCTGTCTGCCCCTCCCCCATTCATGCTCTGTCACTCTCTGTCTCAAAAATAAAACAAACAAAAAAAAAAGAAATCAATGAATTAAAACGAGGGGCTGGCTCAGCTGGCTTAGGCAGTGGAGCGTGTGACTCTTGATCTCGGGGTTGTGAGGTCGAGCCCCATGGTGGGTGTAGAGATTACTTAAACATAAAATCTTAAAAAAAAAAATGCACTAAAATGAAGTAAAATGAAAAAATTCACTTGCACTCACTGCATTTCAAATTCTTAGGAGCCACACTTGGCCAGAGGCTACCCTGTTGGACAGGGCAGATACAAAACATTGCCACCATCACAGAAAGTTCTATT
The DNA here is from genome assembly GCF_028749965.1 of Puma concolor. NCBI lineage: Eukaryota > Metazoa > Chordata > Mammalia > Carnivora > Felidae > Puma > Puma concolor. The sequence continues at coordinate 54,068,129 of NC_141681.1, read as the reverse complement.
GCACAGAGCTGTTCAGGCGCTGAGGGCACAAACGTGAACAGAATGAGGAAAAAAAAAATCCTTCCCTCAGGAGTCTGACATTCTAGTGGGAAGAGGCAGATTATAATTTACTGTACATTATTTTATACGTTATAAGTGCTGAAGAGGTAAAAGCAGAAGGTCTGGAATGCCGGAAGAAGGGGTGCACTTGTAAATGGCTTGGTCTAGGGTAAGCCTCATGCAAAGGTGACGCTTGTGCAGCTACCTGAAGGAGGTGAGGGAGCGAGCCTTGGGGATATCTGGTGGAAAAGCGTTACAGGCAAGGGGAACAGCCTTTGCAGAGGCTCTGGGGCAGGACTGGGCCTGCGGTGTTGCGGAAGCAGGTAGAAAGTCAGTGTGTCTGGAACCGAGTAAGCCAGCGAGGGGGAGAGGGGGAGAGGGCAGGAGACATGGGCCAAGGGCGTGGATCGCGCATGCGTGGTCCTGTGGCCCTAGGTGAGCCCGGAGCCCTGGAGCGTTCTGAGCTGCCCGAAGCGGGAACCGGCGCCCTCTGACGGCCGTGCGGGGAACAAGCCGCAGGGCGAACGCTGAGGCCGGGACCCAGTGAGGACAGTCCAGGCAGGAGATAACGGTCATTTCCACTAGGTTAGAAGGAGTGGAGATGTTGAGAGGGAGGCAGATTCTTGTTCAACCGGTCTGCAAACTTTATCCAAAACTCTCGGGACCAGATGTAATTCAAAATGCAAACATTTGCAGACTCCAGGCTGGTAATATGATGCCTATGCTGTGTATCCTATAATCTCCCCCCACAGCGCCACCCTTAATCAAACACGTTACATTTCTCTAGCAAAATGTATGAATGTTCATACTTAAACGGGATTTGGTTTATAAATAACGTCTGAATTTAAATGTCAAGTTTTTAAAAATATAGCAACAAACAACCAAATGATCGATTGAGTTCCGTGGAATAAAAATTGATTATAGGGGCCCCTGGGTGGCTCAGTCGGTTGAGCATCCGGCTTCAGCTCAGGTCATGATCTCACAGTCCGTGGGTTCGAGCCCCGCGTCGGGCTCTGTGCCGACAGCTCGGAGCCTGGAGCCTGCTTCACATTCTGTGTCTCCCTCTCTCTCTGCCCCTCCCGGGCTCCCGTTCTGTCTCTCTCTCTCTCTCTCAAAAATGAATGAACATTGAAAAAATTTTTAAAAATTGATTATAAATACCAGGCACTTTTTTTTTTAATTTTTTAAATGTTTTATTTATTTTTGACAGAGAGGGAGAGAGAGACAGAGCATGAGCGGGGGAGGGGCAGAGAGAGAGGGAGACACAGACTCCGAAGCAGGCTCCAGGCTCTGAGCCGTCAGCGCAGAGCCCGACATGGGGCTCGAACTCACAAACCGCGAGATCATGACCTGAGCCAAAGTGTGTCGCTTAACCGACTAAGCCGCCTAGGGGCCCCAAACGTTTATCTATTTTTGAGAGAGAGAGACAGAGTATGAGTGGGGGAGGAGCAGAGAGAGAGGGAGACACAAAATCCAAAGCAGGCTCCAGGCTCTGAGCTGTCAGCACCGAGCCCGACGCGGGGCTTGAACCTACAAACCACAAGATCATGACCTGAGCCGAAGTTGGCCACTTAACCGACTGAGCCTCCCAGGCGCCCCTGGGGTGTCTCATTTTAATTGAGCAAATCGGTTGGGATCTCTTGGTCACTGAATAAATCCACACTGTTGAAGGTCAGCAATGAACTGTGTAAGGGCTGAGGGCAGGCCTCCCCAAGATGGGCCACTTTAGCATGAAGATTATTCTGAGCTAAAGGCAATCAAGACCCTGGGGGCCCAAGAGAAACATTGGTGCCTCCCTTAACTACGTAGAAAAATCGAAATGGGGGCTCTTTCCCAGAATAAGGGTTATTGGCTGAGATAAGTTTTATCTGAGTGGCCCATCTGTATGGCAGGACAACCATCTCATTACCAAATATCTCCTCCTCTTCTTGTCTCTCTGTGAAGTTCGTCCCTTCCCGTCTTGAGATCAGAGTTGCCCGGTCTTTGGACTGAATTCACCAGCCAGGGCGCCCCCTGCAGGGCCATTTGAAACATTCTCGGAGCCCTAGATCTGTGCTTGGATTTTTCTTCTGAGCTCTTAGAAGTCACAGATATTTCTTTTTTTCTTTACTTTTCTTTTCTTTGTAAGTTTATCCATTTATTTTGAGAGAGAGAGAGAGAGCAGGAGCACGAGCGGGGGAGGGACAGAGAGAGAGAGAGAATCCCAAGCAGGCTCCACACCCAGGACAGAGTCTGACACGGGGCTCAATCTCACTAACTGTGAGATCATGATCTGAGCCAAAATCGTCGGTCGCTCGACCGACTGAGCCACCCAGGTGCCTGTTACCAATATTTCTGTTGCTTCTTTTCACCGTAATCCACGGGGCCGTCTTGGGCTCCTTCGTTTATCTTGGAGATCAGTTTAAACCAAAAGTCATAAATAACAAAAAGCGAGAAAGTAGCCACGGATGGCAGGGGCCCGCATGACAGAGGATGTGCTGAGACTCAGGTGACGATGCTGTACGTCATAATACCAGGTGGATATCGGCACCAAGTTTAAGAAAACGTGTCCGTTTTTAGGTTTTGTTTGTTTGTTTGTTTGTTTGTTTGTTTGCAGTGGCAGGGGAGGGAGAGGGGATGTAGAATTGCTCAGAGGAGATTTTTGGAACTGATCTGGAAGGTGGAGCCAGTAAGATTTCTTGGCACATTACAGGTAGGGTATGAGGAGTCGGGGAGTGACGATTGGGTCCTTGGCCTGGGCCTCTGGGGCAGTGCAGTTACCATGCAGGAGATAGTGGAGGGAAGGTGAGGAATCCAGGTCTGAGTATGCTGATTAATTCCGAACTTCAAGTTTGAGATTATTCAAGTCACCGGGGCTGTTGTAGGCCCTGGGCTCATGTGTACTGGGTTTCGCTGGACGCTGTGATTGCTGAGCTGAATCAAGCCACATCTCAGGCTTTGGGGAGCCTCAGATGGGATCATGATGAGAAGAGAGGGAGGCGTGTGCGTGGTGCAATGGCAATAGCCCAGGGGCTCTGGGGGACACCAGCGGGCAGCTCCCAGACTCAGCCTAGGCGTGTTGTGGGACAGTTTCCTGGAGGTAGAGAGACCTTCAAGAATAGGTTAGAATTTACCAAAGGGGAATTTACTAGGGAAACAGCTGGTGCAAATGTTTCTAAAGCCAGCATCTCTGCTAGCCTACAGGAAGCCTTTTTGTGAGTTCGGAGACAGGCACGCACCCCCTCTGGGAGGGCAGAGCATGACTTGGTCGGTGGAGGGCTCAGCCCTTGGGCAGTGAGCAACACATACATCTGTACAGGGCCGCTCAGGAGCCCAGAACTCTGGCCTCCAGAACCCCATCCGCCAACTGCAGGGTGGTCCAATTCAGAGCTACGAACATCTCCTGTGGGAGAAGTCCCTCACAGTGTGGGACACTCCAGAGGTCACTGCCTGGAGGTCATGGCCCAGAAGCTCGGATGGTATGTCTCCGGGTCAGAGAGCTCTGCTTGGGGTCTTATAGCTGCAGCTTTGTTGTGTCTTATCTGTGGCTGGCTCCCTGTATGTGTCTGTGTCCACACGGCCCCCTTTCCTTAAGGACACGTGTCTGTGGCTGGAGAGCCCCGTCTGCCTGTCTCCTGCCCGGAGCAGCTGACAAGTCCCGACAGCCTTCCTGCATCTCAGTCCCTCTCTGTCCCCTCCGGTTCAAGCTGGCAGTGTTCCTGCTGAGATGATTTCCTGGATCCCCATGTCACATGCCTAATCTCTTAGCAAACGGGTTGTCTGGCCACACCCTTGGGGTTCTCTCCAGACTTCTGGTTTCTTTTTAGCACACTTTTCTCCCCCCCCCCCCCACCCCCGGCTTTGATTTAGCTCTGTCCTCTTGCGTTGTTTTTTTTTGTTTATTATTTTTTAATGATTTTATTTATTTTTGAGACAGAGCATGAGTGGGGGAGGGGCAGAGAGAGAGAGGGAGACACAGAATCCGAAGCAGGCTCCAGGCTCTGAACTGTCAGCACAGAGCCCAACGTGGGGCTCGAACTCACAGACTGCAGGATCATGACCTGAGCCGAAGTCGGACACTTAACCGGCTGAGCCACCCAGGCGCCCCTGTCCTCTTGCGTTTTAAGCTCTTCAGGCTAGAAGCCCATGATCAAGGTGTGAGCAGGGCCGTGTTCCCTCTGAAGGTGCCAGGATCTGTTTGAGGCCCCTGTCCTAGCTTCTGCTGGTTCCTTGGCTTGTGGGGGCCGACTCCAGTTATACGCGGCATTTTCCCTGTGTGTGTTGTTCATCTGGTTTTGATGGCCAGAGAGAGCTCCCCAAATCCTTTCAAAGGCCAACCCAAGTCGATCCTCTTGACAATTTAGTCAATGCATCTCCTTCTTGGGGCGCCTGGGTGGTTCAGTCGGTTGAGCGTCTGACTCTAGGTTTCGGCTCAGGTCATGATCTCATGGTTCATGGGATCGAGCCCCACATTGGGCTCTGCACTGACAGCACAGAACCCACTTGGGATTCTCTTTCTCCTCTCTCTCTGGCCCTCCCCCAACTTGTTCACTCTCTCTCTCAAAGTAAATAAGCATTAAAAAAAATTATTATTTTTTTTTTTTTAATTTTTTTTTTTCAACGTTTTTATTTATTTTTGGGACAGAGAGAGACAGAGCATGAACGGGGGAGGGGCAGAGAGAGAGGGAGACACAGAATCGGAAACAGGCTCCAGGCTCTGAGCCATCAGCCCAGAGCCTGACGCGGGGCTCGAACTCACGGACCGCGAGATCGCGACCTGGCTGAAGTCGGACGCTTAACCGACTGCGCCACCCAGGCGCCCCAAAAAAAATTATTTTTTAAAAAATACATCTCATTCTTCCTTTTGTTGTGTCTAAGTTGACTCAAGAGTTGTTTCCTGGGGCGCCTGGGTGGCTCAGCTGGTTAAGCGTCTGACTTCAGCTCAGGTTGTAAACTTGCGGTTCGTGAGTTCAAGCCCCACGTCAGGCTCTGTGCTGATGGCTCAGAGCCTGGACCCTGCTTGGGATTCTGTGTCTCCCTCTCTCTCTGTTCCTCCCCTCCTTGCACTGTGTGTCTCTCTTTCTCTCAAAAATAAGTAAAGACTGGGGTGCCTGGGTGGCTCAGTCGGTTAGGCATCCGACTTCGGCTCAGGTCATGATCTTGAGGTCCGTGAGTTAGAGCCCCGTGTTGGGCCCTGTGCTGACAGCTCAGAGCCTGGTGCCTGCTTCGGATTCTGTGTCTCCCTCTCTCTCTGCCCCTCCCCAGCTTGGACTCTGTCTCTCTCTCTCTCTCTCTCTCAAAAATAAATAAACACTAAAAAAAATAATAAATAGATAAATAAACAAACAAACAAAGAGTAAAAACAAAACAAAACAAAAACAAAAAAAGCCCAGAATCTCGACTACTCATGCAGAGAAGCTGGATATGTCCAGAAAGTGTGGGTGCTTGTTGGGCTGGGGGTTTGGATTCAAACAGGGCGGCTGATGGAACTGAGGCCAGAGAAGCCGGTTGGGCCTTAAACATCCTGAGGGTGCTCGGAGCCGCGGGAGGACAAAGCCTGCTCTCGGCGCAGAAAGATCTCCCTGAATCTGGTGGGGACCTTAACGGGAGAGGGCAAGACTGGAGGCCGAGAGAGGTTCAGGGAAGAGATTAAGGGGAGCACCAAGGTTGGGGCCTCAAGCGTTCCTCGTCTCCCCAGGCCCCCCTCGCCCGGCCTCGGATGAGTGCCCAAGAGCAGATGGAGAGAATACGCAGAAACCAGGAGTTTGGACGGCCTCTCCCTCGCCCTGCTTCCCCCCGGCACCTCACTCTGGGGAGAACACTGTCCCCAGCCAGACGCCAGCCTGACAGAGAACAAAGGGTGAGGGGAAGAACAGAGGGCGCAAGGTGGGGTGGTAACGGATCCTCTCCTTCAAGTTTCAGGCTCAGTTTCCTTCTCTGTAAAATGGGGATTTCTCTCCCGCTTTACCCAGAACTGGGTTTCCAGACTCACCCCTGATCTGTGTGCCCATGTGATGGCTCCCCTAGTGGGGTGGGGGTGCGGCAGGGGAGGCAGAGACAGTGTCGCTTCACCAGTGTTGTTCTTCCTTCAGAATGGGGGTCACAGGTCCGGACTGTGGGCCCAGCTTTTCTTTTTTAGTTCCTCTGTGTGATCAAAGCCGGGGGGGGGGGGGGGGCGGGGGTTGGGGAGGGAAGTGAGCAAGTAAGGAGATGATTATATTCATACTGTTGCAATGGGGAGAGCATTCCAGAGCTGAAGATACGATCAGCACGATGTGTGTGAGACTTTTCTAGGAGGAATTAGACAAGTCCTAGGTGGGTCATTTTACAGCTGGGATTGTTTTTGTAATCAGAAGGTGTCTCAGCCAGACACCAACAGCTCAGGGGTGTTAGAGGGGGTTAGAGGGGACCAACAGCTCAGCTACTCCATTATGAGGCGTAAATTGTGAATTTGGAGGGTCTGTTTCTGGCCTTGTCTTGTCATAGGTGAACAAGAGGGTGGTCATTTGTCAGTCTTATGTAGGTCATATGGAGAAGGGTGCTTTGCAGTAAGCCATTTCCCCAAATGCAAATGGCTGGGGGGGGGGTACTTTCTTAACCCTTGCTGTTTTCCAGGAGTGCATGTAAAGTTAAACATTGTCAGTGTCTCCGGGGCAATTTCATTCCCTCTCTGAGCCCCCTTCATTTCACCCTCAAAATCAGACCATGAGGACTTCCAGGTGAGGAATTTTAATGCCCCGATTCCTTTGCAGCCTGTCCAGGGACACTCAGGAGCCCCCAAATGGCTCAGAAGCTCTGGATCCTGGAGCAGGTAAGGAAGTGGAAAGTGAGGCAGGAAGCAGAAAATCAATTTGCCAAAGGCTGCTTGCTGTCTCTTGAGTACTAAGACATACAGACTGCAGAAGCTTCTAGAGATGCTTGAATTCCTGGGCCACCAGAAAGGCCAGGATCCGCAGTGAGAACTGGAGTTTCCCAAACTGCAGAACTGGATAGATATGAATCTCCTTTTCTCTGTTAGGAAAGCGGGTGAAATTTAACAAGGAATAGACTATGAATCCCATAATGCAAGCTCTGTTTAGAGTCCTTTAGAGACATGTGCTAGGGACTACAACTCCTGGGAGGACATGCATGGCCCTGTGGTACTGGCTAATTGTAGACGCCCCCCCCCCAATCTCTTTTTTTCTAGTCCGAGGACCACCACCCCTTATTTGCCAACATCCGAAGGTCACCGGGAGAGAGTCCTCAGCCTCTCTCAAGCTCTGGCGACTGAGGCGTCGCAGTGGCACAGAATGATGACTGGTGAGGAGGGGCTGGGGATCTTGGACTCCTGGGTTTTAGGGAAGAGGGAGCCAGACAGAGCCTGGAATCCTTGGTGCAGGTCGGGAGGGGTCTGAGAGCTGCTGGAAATCCTTTGTCTTGATGAGGAAAGTGCCCTTGAGGGCCCGGAAGTTCCAGATCCCAGGAAGGAGGGGACAGGGTTTCAGGACTCCTGGGTCTGGGGGAGGAGGGGGTTGGGGCCAGACCTGTGGGTCTGAGGGAGGAGAGGGTGGGGACTGGAATCCTGGGTCTGAGAGGAAAGGCCTGGGGGTCTGGACTCCTGTGTCCCAAAGTTTGCCATTCTCATCCCCCCAATCGTGCTATGCAGGTGGACATTTGGACTCCCGAGGAGACCCTCTTCCCCCCGCGCCACCGCCTCTGTCAGATCCCACCCCCCAGGTGACCTCGCCCCCGAGGTCTCCAGTGGCTAATTCCAGTGATTCCAGCTCGGCTGGGTGCTCCCACCGGGGTAGTGGGCGTGGCGCAGGCCCCGCCTCTTGGGAGCCCACGTGGGAATCCGGGACCGCCCCTCCCGCCCTGACCCAAGAAGAGGGGGCGTGGCCTCTGCGGGTCACTCTGCTGCAGTCCAGCTTCTGACCTGCCCCACGCGAGCGCCGCAGCCAATCGGGACGTGAGGGCGTGGCCTCGAGGTACCGCCCGGAGATCTGGAGCCACTCAGGGCGCAGTGGGGGCGTGGTCTGGTCTCCACGGTGGCCTGAGGAGAAGTGTATATCGCCAAAGTTTGATTTTTCCCAGTACTTGTCCAAATGCGGATTAAAACTTTGAACTTTTAGTCAATAGCTTTCTCTCTGTCTGTTTGGGGTTGTGACACTGGGGTCTCTTAGGGGCAGAGCTGGAGTCGTGGACTCCAGCGTCCCGAGGAGTGAAGAGAGCAGGGGCCTCGAACCTGTTGGTCTAGAAAAGGAGGCAGCTCCAGCCTGGCTTTCTGGGTCTGAGGGAGGAGGGGTCTGGGGCCAAACTTCCAGGCTTCTGCCCTTCCTGGCAACGCCCCCCCCAGGGCCGGGCTTCCAGGATCCAACCCCTATTTATGGGCTGACTCCACGGCCTCAACCCTGACTCTGGAGGTGGAAAGAGGCACCTAGCGAGTGGCAGGGAGAGAGGGACAGAAGCAGAATGGCCACGGGAACGCGCTATGCCGGGAAGGTGGTGGTCGTGACAGGGGGCGGGCGCGGCATCGGAGCCGGGATCGTGAGAGCCTTCGGTGAGTAGGGGCTCTGACTGCGCGGGAACACCGGAATCTGGGAGAGGAGAGACCCTGGGAACGAGTGGGGGTGGGGACCTTCAGTACTGGAGTGGAGATTTGGATCCTATAAAAACTCATTTTGCAACGCTAATGAAGGAGTAGGCAGTGTTAGCCTGGGGCCTGAGCTTTTGGAAGGTCTCCAAAACTGGTTAGTCCCCTTCTCTGGGTCTCAGGGACTGTAACTACGAAGTCGGTGGGTGGAGAAGGTCGCTTGCAGGTTTGGGGGTTATTCTGGAACCCAGGGTTGGGGGCTCAGGAACCCCAGCAGGCACCTGGAGTGGCCAGGGAGAATATGGGTCAAGTCTTCTGCCCTTTGCTCTAGAGGATCGTCATGAGACTTTGGGGTCACGAGGGGGAACCGTTGGGAAGAAAGGATAGGCCCCCCACTCCAAGTGGCCACCAGGGGGCAGCAGAGGCCTTTGCCAGGTCCGTGCTGGAGTAACCTGTTCTCCTATTCTCAGTGCAAAGCGGGGCTCAAGTGGTCATCTGTGACAAAGATGGTGAGTGAGCTTCCCTCAGTCCTCACCTCCTCCCTCAGACCCAGGAGTCCAGGCCCCCAGCCCCTCCTCCCTCAGACCCAGGAGTCTTGACCTCCAGCCCCTCCTCCCTCAGAGCCAGGAGTCCAGGCCCCCAGCCCCCCTCCCTCAGACCCAGGAGTCCTCACCCCCCAGCCCCTCCTCCCTCAGACCCAGGAGTCCAGGCCCCCAGCCCCTCCTCCCTCAGACCGAGGTGTCCTCACCCCCCAGCCCCTCCTTCCTCAGACCCAGGAGTCCTGACCCCCAGCACCTCCTCCCTCAGACGCAGGAGTCTTGACCCCCAGCCCCTCCTCCCTCAGACGCAGGAGTCCTACCCCCAGCCCCTCCTCCCTCAGACCCTGAAGTCCTGACCCCCAGACCCTCCTCTCTCAGACCCAGGAGTCCTGCCCCAGCCCCCTCCTCCCTCAGACCCTGAAGTCCTGACCCCCAGCCCCTCCTCCCTCAGACCCAGGAGTCCAGGCCCCCAGCCCCTCCTCCTTCAGACCCAGGAGTCCTACCCCCAGCCCCTCCTCCCTCAGACTCAGGAGTCCTGACCCCCGGCCCCTCCTCCCTCAGACCCTGAAGTCCTGACCCCCAGCCCCTCCTCCCTCAGACCCAGGAGTCCTGCCCCCAGCCCCCTCCTCCCTCAGACCGAGGAGTCCTGCCCCCAACCCTCCTCCCTCAGACCCAGGAGTCCTGACCCCAGGCCCCTCCTCCCTCAGACCCTGAAGTCCAGACCCCCAGCCCCTCCTCCCTCAGACCCAGGAGTCCTGCCCCCAGCCCCTCCTCCCTCAGACCCAGGAGTCCTGCACCCAGCCCCCTCCTCCCTCAGACCCTGAAGTCCTGACCCTCAGGCCCTCCTCCTTCAGACCCAGGAGTCCAGGCCCCCAGCCCCTCCTCCCTCAGACCCTGAAGTACAGGCCCCCAGCCCCTCCTCCCTCAGACCCAGGAATCCTCACCCCCCAGCCCCCTCCTCCCTCAGACCCTGAAGTCCTGACCCCAGCCCTTCCTCCCTCAGACCCAGAGGTCCAGGCCCCCAGCCCCTCCTCCCTCAGACCCAGGAGTCCAGCCCCCAGCCCCTCCTCCCTCAGACCCAGGAGTCCTGTCCCAGCCCCTCCTCCCTCAGACCCAGGAGTACAGGCCCCCAGTCCCTCCTCCCTCAGACCCAGGAATCCTGCCCCCAGCCCCTCCTCCCTCAGACTCAGGACTACTGTCCCCAGCCCCTCCTCTCTCAGACCCAGGAGTCCTGTCCCCAGCCCCTCCTCCCTCAGACCCAGGAGTCCTGACCCCCAGCCCCTCCTCCCTCAGACCCAGGAGTCCTGCCCCCAGCCCCTCCTCCCACAGACCCAGGAGTCCTGACCCCCAGCCCCTCCTCCCTCAGACCCAGGAGTCCTGCCCCCAGCCCCTCCTCCCTCAGACCCAGGAGTCCTGACCCCCAGCCCCTCCTCCCTCAGACCCAGGAGTCCTGCCCCCAGCCCCTCCTCCCTCAGGCCCAGGAGTCCTGCCCCCAGCCCCTCCTCCCTCAGACCCAGAGGTCCAGGCCCCCAGCCCCTCCTCCCTCAGACCCAGGAGTCTTGACCCCCAGCCCCTCCTCCCTCAGACCCAGGAGTCCTGCCCCCAGCCCCTCCTCCCTCAGACCCAGGAGTCCTGACCCCCAGCCCCTCCTCCCTCAGACCCAGGAGTCCTGCCCCCAGCCCCTCCTCCCTCAGGCCCAGGAGTCCTGCCCCCAGCCCCCTCTTCCCTGAGACCCAGGAGTCCTCACCCCCCAGCCCCTCCTCCCTCAGACCCAGGTGTCCAGACCCCCAAACCCCTCCTCCCTCAGACCCAGGAGTCCTGCCCCCAGGCCCTCCTCCCTCAGACCCTGAAGTCCTGACCCCCAGCCCCTCCTCCCTCAGACCCAGGAGTCCAGGCCTCCAGGCCCTCCTCCCTCAGATCCTGGAGTCCTGCCCCCAGCCCCCTCCTCCCTCAGACCCAGGAGTCCTGTCCCCAGCCCCTCCTCCCTCAGACCCAGGAGTCCTGTCCCCAGCCCCTCCTCCCTCAGACCCAGGAGTCCTGACCCCCAGCCCTCCTCCCTCAGACCCAGGAGTCCTGACCCCCAGCCCTCCTCCCTCAGACCCAGGAGTCCTGCCCCCAGCCCCTCCTCCCTCAGACCCAGGAGTCCTGCCCCAGCCCCCTCCTCCCTCAGACCCAGGAGTCCTGCCCCAGCCCCCTCCTCCCTCAGACCCAGGAGTCCTGTCCCCAGCCCCTCCTCCCTCAGACCCAGGAGTCTTGACCCCCAGCCCCTCCTCCCTCAGACCCAGGAGTCCTGACCCCAGCCCCTCCTCCCTCAGACCCAGGAGTCCAGGCCCCCAGCCCCTCCTCCCTCAGACCCTGAAGTCCTGACCCCCAGCCCCTCCTCCCTCAGACCCAGGAGTCCAGGCCTCCAGGCCCTCCTCCCTCAGATCCTGGAGTCCTGCCCCCAGCCCCCTCCTCCCTCAGACCCAGGAGTCCTGTCCCCAGCCCCTCCTCCCTCAGACCCAGGAGTCTTGACCCCCAGCCCCTCCTCCCTCAGACCCAGGAGTCCTACCCCCAGCCCCTCCTCCCTCAGACCCAGGAGACTTGACCCCCAGCCCCTCCTCCCTCAGACCCAGGAGTCCTACCCCCAGCCCCTCCTCCCTCAGACCCAAGAGTCCTCACCCCCCAGCCCCTCCTCCCTCAGACCCAGGAGTCCTGCCCCCAGCCCCTCCTCCCTCAGGCCCAGGAGTCCTGCCCCCAGCCCCCTCTTCCCTGAGACCCAGGAGTCCTCACCCCCCAGCCCCTCCTCCCTCAGACCCAGGTGTCCAGACCCCCAAACCCCTCCTCCCTCAGACCCAGGAGTCCTGCCCCCAGCCCCTCCTCCCTCAGACCCAGGAGTCTTGACCCCCAGCCCCTCCTCCCACAGACCCAGGAGTTCAGCCCCAGCCCCTCCTCCCTCAGACCCAGGAGTCCAGGCCCCCAGCCTCCTCCTCCCTCAGACCCAGGAGTTCAGCCCCAGCCCCTCCTCCCTCAGACCCAGGAGTCCAGGCCCCCAGCCCCTCCTCCCTCAGACCCAGGAGTCCTCACCCCCCAGCCCCTTCTCCCTCACACCCAGGAGTCCTGTCCCCCAGCCCCTCCTCCCTCAGACCCTGAAGTCCTGACCCCCAAACCCCTCCTCCCTCAGACCCAGGAGTCCTGCCCCCAGACCCTCCTCCCTCAGACCCAGGAGACTTGACCCCCAGCCCCTCCTCCCTCAGACCCAGGAGTCCTACCCCCAGCCCCTCCTCCCTCAGACCCAGGAGTCCTCACCCCCCAGCCCCTCCTGCCTCAGACCCAGGAGTCCTCACCCCCCAGCCCCTCCTGCCTCAGACCCAGGAGTCCTGCCCCCAGCCCCTCCTCCCTCAGACCCTGAAGTCCTGACCCCCAGCCCCTCCTCCCTCAGACCCAGGAGTCCTGCCCCAGCCCCCTCCTCCCTCAGACCCAGGAGTCCTGCCCCAGCCCCCTCCTCCCTCAGACCCAGGAGTCCTGCCCCAGCCCCTCCTCCCTCAGACCCAGGAGTCCTGTCCCCAGCCCCTCCTCCCTCAGACCCAGGAGTCTTGACCCCCAGCCCCTCCTCCCTCAGACCCAGGAGTCCAGGCCCCCAGCCCCTCCTCCCTCAGACCCTGAAGTCCTGACCCCCAGCCCCTCCTCCCTCAGACCCAGGAGTCCAGGCCCCCAGCCCCTCCTCCCTCAGACCCTGAAGTCCTGACCCCCAGCCCCTCCTCCCTCAGACCCAGGAGTCCAGGCCTCCAGGCCCTCCTCCCTCAGATCCTGGAGTCCTGCCCCCAGCCCCCTCCTCCCTCAGACCCAGGAGTCCTGTCCCCAGCCCCTCCTCCCTCAGACCCAGGAGTCTTGACCCCCAACCCCTCCTCCCTCAGACCAAGAGTCCAAGCCCCAGGACCCTCCTCCCTCAGACCCAGGAGTCCTGTCCCCCAGCCCCTCCTCCCTCAGACCCTGAAGTCCTGACCCCCAAACCCCTCCTCCCTCAGACCCAGGAGTCCTGCCCCCAGCCCCTCCTCCCTCAGACCCAGGAGTCCTGCTCCCAGCCCCCTCCTCCCTCAGACCCAGAGTCCAGGCCCCCAGCCCCTCCTCCCTCAGAGCCAGGAGTCCTCACCCCCCAGCCCCTCCTCCCTCAGACCCAGGAGTCAGGACCCCCAGCCTTTCTCTCCCTGCAGAGTCTGGGGGCCGGGCCCTGGAGCAAGAGCTTGCTGGAACTCTCTTTCTTCGATGTGATGTGACTCAGGAGGAAGATATGAGGGTGAGCTGTTCTTGTCCCTGCCTGGTCACAAAGGTTTCAGCTCAGCCTCCTATCAAGGCTTTCCCTGATTCTGCTGGCCATGTTCTGGGTCTCCTGGGAAGGTTCTCCTTTGTATCTTCCTTCCTCAAGGCTCCCGTCACACCAGTCACGTAGATCAGAACAAAAACATCCCTCCCGGTGGATCTCCAGCTGTGAGAGTTTTTCCCTTCTGCCTCTGCGGTTTTTAAGTCGACTTACTTATTTTGAGAGAGGGCGAGAGCACGGGCCCGGGAGGGGCAGGGAGAGAAGGAGGGAGGATCCCAAGCAGGCTCTGCACTGACGTGGGGCTCGAACCCGAGAACGGAGAGATCGTGACCTGAGCCATGAGAGTCAGACGCGTAACCGCCTGAGCCGCCCAGGAGCCCCTCTATCCCTTCCCTTTAGTCAGTGTCTCTCGGATGTCCCCACCGCCAACCCCCACCCCCGTCCCAACACCCCTCCCCCGGGTCTCTGGAGTCATGGACGACAGTGTGAATATACCCAGCCCTCTGCTCCCTGGCATCCCTGGCTTCCTGTCTCTTCTCCTGTCATCCTTAGTGATGTGGGGCAGTCCCCCACTTCCTGTCCCCTCGGCTGTGACTCCAGCTTCCCCCTCCCCACCTTGCCTTTGGGAGTCCGGGCTTGTCAAGCCTGGGTGCCAGCGCTGCTCCCTCACGAGACGTCTTTGTCCTCAGGTCCTCATTTCTGAGACCATCCGCCGATTTGGCCGCCTGGATTGTGTGGTCAACAACGCTGGCTACCGTGAGTTGTGAGGCCCAAGGCCATTCTCCGCTGGTGTCAGCCCGCTCCCTGGCTTCCCGTCCCTTCCTCCCGTGCCTCAGTTTCCCCTTTGTCTTCCCCATTCCCCTCTGCGTCCACTTGGATGGGGTGGTGTCGCTCTGGAATCCTCGATGCCTGGAGTTTTCATCCGGGCTCCGTTCTCTCCCTGCCGTGTGCCCCCAGCCCTGTGCCCTCACCTCTTCAAGCCTCAGTTCCTAGGTTTCTAGAATGGGAATGCCGATAACGATCATCACCATCGTAGCGCTGTTGGGAGTCAGGTAAACCACCCAGCCTCGTAATTACCAGAACCATCTGGGGCAAACAGCTTCCGTCTTGTAGCCTGACGTCATCGTCGGCCCTTCCCTCCACTGATGACTGTAAAGACACACTCATGCGTGTCGTTTTTAGGTCTCAGTGTGGTGGCTTTGAAGGTAAAATTCCATGGGCTTAATAACTACCTTTCATAAGGATCCCTCATGTTGGCAAACCAAGGCTCAGAGAGGTGAACTGATGACACTGAGGGCACACAGCAAGGCCATGATAAGAGAGACGCCTCCCCCCCTGGCCCCTTCCTCCCCCTCCCTCCCCCCATGCCTTGCCTGGCTGAACAACTTTAAGCAAGTGGCTTACCCTCTCTGGGCCACATTTTCCGCCCTATATTGTAAGGATCAAGATGTCAGATAACCAGTTCATCCTCTCTCTCTGTGCCCTTTGTGCAGTCAAGAGATACTTACCGAGTGCCTCCTAGGTCCCAGGTTCTTTCCTAGGGACTGGGGAGTTAGCAGTGAACAAAAGAGACAAAACATTCCGGCCCTCGTGGGGTTTACCTTCTAAAGTAAGAAAACAGACCAGAAAAGACATGGTGAATCCTCCTTGTTTGTGGACTTCGTGTCTGTGAACTCACCAAGCCACAAGACGAGCTTCTGTGCCACCCCAGGAACCTTCTAGGTGTTCGTGGAAGTGGCAGAAACTCAAATTGCCTGTAGTGCGTGTACCCAGTTGAAGCCAAACAAGGAAGACCTGTGCCCTCTGGTTTCCCATCTCAAACAGAGAGATGCCCAGGGGACAGCGCACAGAGCTGGCTGGCTTAGAGCCCCAGTTTTGGCGCCTGTGTGCCAGGCAGCCTCAGGTCAATCACTTAGCGCTTTTTTTTTTTTCTCCCTAATATTTATTTACTTTTGAGAGAGAGAGAGAGACAGAGTGTGAGCAGGGGGGCAGGCGAGGGACAGAGGGAGGGAGACACGGAATCCGAAGCAGGCTCCAGGCTCCAAGCTGTCAGCACAGAGCCTGATGCGGGGCTCGAACTCAGGAGCTGTGAGATCGTGACCTGAGCCGAAGTCAGCCACTCAACGGACTGAGCCACCCAGGCGCCCCTGGGCTCTCTTTTCTAAGAGCGCAAATCCCATTCATGAGGGGTCCATCCTCTAGGCTTAAAATCACCTCCCCTAGACTTCACCTCCAAATGCCACCACACCGTAGGTTAGGATTTCAACACACGAATTTGGGGCGGGGGATACATTTAGTCCATAACGTTTACATAGTATTATATAGCACGTGACTCTTTCCCTTAAGAGCAATGGATCGGTATTCGCTGATTCAGTATTCGCTGGAATTTTATAGACCGCGACTGCCTCCCATAATGAGAACCGACTGTCTATGCTAGCACGGTTAGTGGTGATACAGGCTATGAAGCAATTGGGGCGCCTGGACGGCTCAGTAGGTAGAGCACGTGATCTCTGGGTCGTGAGTTCAAGCCCCATGTTCGGAGTAGAGCTTACTTTATTTTTTTTTTTTAATTTTTTTTTTTCAACATTTATTTATTTTTGGGACAGAGAGAGACAGAGCATGAACGGGAGAGGGGCAGAGAGAGAGGGAGACACAGAATCGGAAACAGGCTCCAGGCTCTGAGCCATCAGCCCAGAGCCCGACGCGGGGCTCGAACCCACGGACCGCGAGATCGTGACCTGGCTGAAGTCGGAGGCTCAACCGACTGCGCCACCCAGGCGCCCCTAAAGCTTACTTTAAAAACAAAGCAAAGCAAAGCAAAAAAAAAAAAAAAAACAAAACCGATCGAGGGCCTAGAGAATGGCAGGGGCTGTGTTAAACAGGATCCCGTGTGGATTCTCTGAAGATGTTTGAGCAGATCCCTGAAGGAAGCAAAGCCACAAGCCCTAGGCCCCGGGGGAAGACAACCCAAGAGTCCTTCAGCTTTCCACCCACCATATTGAGTTTTCTACCCGCCATCCTGGGTTTTCTTCCCCTCTGTGCCTTCATCCCCCTGTCTCCTAAAGCTTTGGAGCATTCAGGGGGCGTTCCTCCCACTGCCTGTCTTGCCCCCCTGTTCCCACTCCCCTATCTCTCTAACTCCTTGTCTTCTGAAGACAGAAGCCCAGAGCCCAACAAGGGGCTTGAACTCATGAACCGTGGGATCGTGACCTGAGCCGAAATCAAGAGTTGGTCGCTTAACCAACTGAGCCACCCAGGCGCCCCCAAACTCGTGAAATTTCTAAGCCCAAGAGCTACATGTTATCCTTGTTCTGTAGATGAAGAGGCCGAGGCACAGAGAGGCAAAGTGACTGGCCCAAGGTCACACAGCCAGGAAGTGGCAGGGCTCATATTGGAGCCTGCGTCTGCTGGCCTGAGACTGCTTTTTGATGAATTGTTATGCAACCTTCGTTCCTTTTCAAGATCCCTGACCCTCTTGTCTGCCACGCTGCCACCCTGTGACCCCTCCCTCCCATACCCCTATTTCCCTTCCCTGGTTTCTGTGTCACTCCCTCATTCTCTCTGTCTCTCTGTCTCCCACCCCCACCCTTAGATCCGCCTCCACAGTGGCCTGAGGAGACCTCTGCCCAGGGCTTCCGGCAGCTGCTAGAGGTGAACCTGCTGGGGATGTACACCCTGACCAAGGTGAGGGCTGCAGGCCCGGGTGGCCTCCTGACGATGAGATTGTCAGACCCACTTTCCCTCAGAGCAGAGCGTTTCCTCTGCCTCGGTTTGATCTGACTCCAAAAGGACTCGGTTCTTTGTAGAAAATAGGTGGGTGCAAACCCCTGTTAGAACTGACCGCGTGGCTACGCAGCCCGGTGTCCTTGAGGACCTTCCAGAACCTTCCTTTTAAATTTTCATTTTTATTTATTTATTTTTAATTTATTTATTTTGAGAGCGAGAGAAAGAGAGCAAGTAGGGGAGGGACAGAGAGAGAGGGAGGGAGAGAATCCGAAGCAGGCTCTGCACTGTCGGTACAGAGCCTGATGCAGGGCTCGAACTCACGAACCGTGAGATCGTGACCTGAGCCGAAACCAAGAGTCGGACGTTTAACTGACTGAGCCAGCCAGGCGCCCCAAGGACCTTCCAGAACCTTCCAAAGTGGTGTGCGGATAGCCTTGAGGGATGTTAGGAACATGGGGGAAGGGGTTGAGACGGGGAGTCTGTGATAGGCGGTTAGAGCTCTGTCACCCTATGGAGAGCAGTGGGTCACAAAGAGCTTTTCTGTCTACCGTCCTGCCTTCTGAATCTTCCCATAGTGGCCTCCTGCTTTCCATCTCAGTTCAAACCCCACCTCTTCAGAACCTCCTGTCCTTCCCGGCCACCCTGACTTACATGGCACCCACGTGTACGTATTCATCCTGTGCAACAGCTTATTTTTTTAAGTTTACTTATTTATTTTGAGGAAGAGAGAAAGCATGAGCGGGGGAGGGGCAGAGAGAGGGGGAGACACAGAATCCGAAGCGGGTTCCAGGCTGTCGGCACAGAGCCCTCCACGGGGCTCGAACTCCCAAGCCATGAGATCGTGAGCTGAGCTGACGTCGGGCACTTAACCGACTGAGCCATGCAGGCCCCCTTGTTTTGTTTTTTTTTGTTTTGTTTTGTTTTTTCGGGTATGTGTGTACTCTTTTAGACAGGGTGGGGTGGTCAGAAGACTTCTTTGAGAAGTGACATTTAAGCCAGACTTCAAGAATGTGTGTGGGGCAGAGCAATCCAGCAGAGGAAAAGCCAGTGCAAAGGCCCTGGGGTGGCGCTGATCAGGGTATAGGAAGAGCAGTGTGGAGGCCAGTGTGACTGAAACAGGGTGAGCAAGGGGGAGAGGGCCAGAGGTGAGGGCAGAATGGGGGCAAAAGGGCCTAGATCATATCAAACCTTGTCAGGCTGGGTGAGGACTTGACTTTGACACTTGAGCCTGAAGGCAACGAAGTGAGCTCCGTAAGCGGAACTGGCGCCCTCTGGTGGCCGTATGAGGAACAGGCAGGGGCGAGGGCGGAGGCCTTGGGCCCAGCCAAGGGGTTGACCGGATGGTCCAGGCCGGTGATTCGAATCCCACCAGGCTTGTGGCCGTGGATTTGATGAGAACTGGTCTGCTTCTGGATCCCTTTCGAAGCTAGAATGTCAGGATTTCCTCGCAGACCAGATGTGCGGGAGGGCTTGAGACCGAAAGGCGTGGGGTTTGGGTTTTTTTCCCCCACCCCTACCCCCACCAACTGGTAGGACTGAGCTGTCATCCACTGTGACCCGGAAGCCTGGGGAGGAGCGGGGGGGGGGGGGGACCTTTTGCGTGGGGCGGGGGGGGGTGCCCACCCGATGTCTGAGTGGGATTCTCGTGCCTGGGGTGAGAGTGGAGGCCTGGAGGCTGGAGTAGGTCGGAAAAGCCAGTGTAGACAGAGAGGGGAGGAGAACCAGGAGTGGGCCAGGGGTCACGGGTGTGGGGAAACTCGGGCGCCGACCTCCAGGTCTCACCTGAGATCCAGGCGAAGTGGTTCCGGGCTGCTGGGTGTCCTTGCTTCACCCGTGAACCCTCGTTCCTGTGCCTAACTTCTGTTTGCCACTGAGATTGCCACCCCCGGACAATTAGACACACATAAACATCAGCCCGTAAAGGGCATATTGTATATACAGTGAAACCTTGGGTTGCAAGTGACTCGTCCCGCGAGTGTTTATTTATTTGTTTGTTTGGAAGACGAGCAAACGTTTCCAATAAATTTTAACTTGGTAAACGAGCGACGCCTTGCATTACGGGGTCGCACGTGACGCGGAGCACGATCACGTGACGACGACTGAGCCGCTGGTGCTCGAAACCCCCCTTTGGTATTCAGGTGCCTTGGATCACCAGCCTGTTTCTGGAACGAACTAGGCCCGCGGCCCAAGGTTTTACTGTATATAGTATCTCAGTATATAGTATCCAGTTCCCAGCGTTTCCAGAGAGAGAGATTTCCCACAAACGGCCAGATTTCCGGTTGCTCTTGAAAGGGTGGCACACGGGACCCCCGGGGGGAAGAGCGACAGTGTGCTACATGGGGCGCGGCTCTCCGTGGTACCCCAGTCCCCACCTCCCCCTCCTGAGCGCTCTGACTCTGTTACCCGTGAGCGGCTGGTACAGAATCCTCATGGGGGAGTCAGCGGCCCAGATCTGAGGCCCGCCTGCCGAAGTTCCCCGACACTTCCTACCTGCAGCGTCTCTCTGTGCCCCAGGTTTCTCACCTGCAAAATGAGGCTCATCGTGGTACACGATTCGCGGGGCTGTTCTGCGAACCAAGCGAGGGTAAATTGCATAACCCCCGGAGCCCTTAGAACATGCTTGGCACCGAGTTTACCGCCTGCACATTTTTATTGCTTATCGCGAACATCACCCCGTTCTGTTTCCTGTGGCCACTGTATCTAACTCAGGTTGAGGTCACTGAGAAACATGTTGAGCAAATGAAGCCTGGCAGAAGGGAAAAGGCGAGGGTTGAGCTAAGCCCTGAGTGGGAGGGAAGGAAGCGGAGAAGTAGGGCACAGGGTGTTTTATTCACAAAGGAAAGAGTGTGCAAAGGCCCTGGGGCAGAAACCACTGGGATGTGTTTCAAGAACGAAAGACAGTCCTCTCCATCTCCACTGCCAGCTTGGCAATTAGAAACATTTTATTAAACTGTTCTATCCATTGCCCCTGCCATCCCCTACCCAGACATCATATAATTTCATCAGTGGGAACTTCATAAACTCTACCAACGGATTAGAATGTTTACTGGTTTTTGTTGACATAATTTAAGACTTACAAAATATTGTCAGTACACCCAGACTCCCGATTGTCAATATTTTATCCTGTTTGCTTTATTTTCCTACCTCTCCTTGAGGGTAAATCGCAAGCATGATGTCCATTTACCCCTCAGTATTTTGGGGTGTATTTCCTAAAAACAAGAACATTCTCCAGGCGCCTGGGCGGCTCAGTCGGTCGAGCATCCGACTCTTGATTTCGGCTCAGGTCATGAGCCCAGGGTCGTGGGGTCGAGCCTTGCGTTGAGCTCTGTGCTGAGCTCGGATCCTGCTTAAGATTCTCTCTCTGTCTTTCTCTCTCCCTCCCTCTACCCGCTCACTCTCTCTCTCTCTCTCAAATTAAAAAAAAAAAAAAATAGTATAGGGGCTCCCGGGTGGCTCAGCTGGTTAAGCATCTGACTTCCGCTCATTCATCTATTTATTCACCAAATCCTGAGCATTCGGGAGGTGTCGGGCAGCGTTGTGGGAGCTGGGGACGCACCGCGTGGTCTTTGCCCTTGTGGAGTTTACAGTCCCGAGTAGTCCGGCGTCCGTGCCTAAATGCAGAGATGAGTTTCTATGGGTGAGTGTTTCGCGCTAGGAAGGAGACACGTCTGGGTTCTGGGAGGTGTGTGACAGGGAGCCTGGCTCCTTCTGGGTCAGGGTGGGCTTCCTGGAGGAAGTGAAAGACGAGCAGTGTTAAATGGGGGGTGGGGGGGTTGGCCCTCCAGGTTGGGAGCAGCGGCCAGGGAGAGGCCGGGCAGGGAGAGAGCCTGGTGCCGTCGAGGGGCTGAGTGGACGAAGGGGTTGTCGGGGAGCAGATCGCAGGGGGCCTGAGGGCCATGCTGAGATGTCTGGTCTTTATCTCAGGATCAGTAGGGAGCCATGGGAGGTATTTGAGCAAGAAAGTGATGTGACGGCGTTAATACTAACAGATCGTTTAGGTTCAGAGATCACTCTGGGGGCACCTGGCCGGCTCAGTCGGTAGAGCTTCCAACTTGACCCCAGGGTCGTCAGTTCGAGTCCCACATTGGGTGTTGAGATTACTTTTACTATTTTAGTTTTTATTTTTATTATCTTTTTAAGTTTATGTACTTATCTGGAGAGAAACCACCAGGGAAGGGCCAGAGAGAGAGAGGGTGACAGAGAATCTGAAACAGGCTCTGTGCTCACAGCACAGAGCCTGGTGCAGGGTTTGGACTCACAGACCGTGGGATCGTGAGCTGAGCCGAAGTCAGATGCTTAACTGACTGAGCCACCCAGGCACCCGTAAAAATTGTTTTTTAAAGATCACTCTGGCTCTTGCATGCAGATCAAGTCAGAAAACAAAGTGTGGCGGGTAGGAAAAACAGGAATTAGGAGACAGTGGCAGGATACCTGGGTAGCTCAGTCGGTTATGCGTCCAACTGTGGCTCAGGTCATGATCTCACAGTTCATGTGTTTGAGCCTAGGCTCTGTGCTGACAGCTCAGAGCCTGGAGCCTGCTTCGGATTCTGCATCTCTGTCTCTCTGTGCCCCTCCCTTGCTCGTACTCTCTCTCTCTCTCTCTCTCTCTCTCTCTCTCTCAAAAATAAATAAACATTTTAAAAAATTAAGAAAAAAAAAAGGAGACAGCAACATTTGTGCAAGTAAAAAGAGGTGGCCTTCAAGGCCCCTAACATGGTCTGGCCCCTCTTCCTCCTCTGACCTCACTTCCGGCCACAGTGGCCTTGTTGAGCGTAACAGGCAGGTCTGTCCTGCCTCGGGGCATTTGCATATGCTGTTCCTTCTGCCTGGCCCAGACTTCTCCAAGACCTCCCCACAGCTCCTGCCTGAACACCCTTTTTGCAACCGCACCCAGCCCAATAGTCTCATTCTCCTCATCTTGCTTTACTTCTTGTTCCTTATCCCTGATCACATTCTAGCACATTCCATCAGGCACTTTTATGTGTTTACTGTTACCTCCCCCCAGAATTTGGGCTCCACGAGGGCAGAAATCTCTCCCCATCGCGTTTCCTGTGGTATCCCCAGCACCTACCACAGGACCTGGCACGTACCAGGGGCCCAGTGAATGTTTGTTGAGCGAATGAATGAGGTGGCGAGAATCGTATGGATTAAAGAGGTCCTTAGAAAGCGCAATGGCCAGGCTTAGTGACGGATCGGATAAGGAACTTTGGGAGAGGGAGGAGGCTCTGGAAGGCCCTCAGGTCTCTGGCTTGAGAAGCTGGGTAGGAGGGGACCCCATGTCTGAGGCTGGAAATGAGGGAGAGAGGCAGATTCTTGGCGACGATGGAGGGGGTTTTGCACTGGAGACAGACAGACGGAGATGCCCAAAGGGGGCAGGTCAGGAACTCCAGAAGGCAGTTCCAATGTAAACGGGAAACCAGCAAAGCGGGGGCTCCCCTGGCAGAGCTCGGAGAGCAGACCCAGGAACCCCAACATTTAGGGGAAATAGGAGTCAGGCCAGAGCGTGGCTGCACAGCCAGGCTCTCCTGGGCAGGTGTCCAAAGGGAGGCCAATAAGGTTCCAGCTGGTCCTTGATACGGCTACACTGATGCGTGCTAGGTGACCTTGGTTGGGAGCGGGGTGGGGGTGGGGGATATGGGCCAAGGAATGTGTGGGAGGGTTGAGCAGGGGTCACAGGGAATGTGCCACAAATATTTGTTGAGCGTTAGCTGTGTGCCCAGTGCCACAGCCCTCAGGGACCTCACATTTGCCAGGTAGGGGTGGGGAGGAAGTTCAATACCTACGTGGAGAGTGATAAGGTTTACAAAAGAAATGGGCAAAAAAAAAAAAAAAAAAAAAAAAAAAGAAAGAAAGAAAGAGACAGGAGCGCCTGGGTGGGTCAGTCCCTTGTTTGGTTGGTTGGTTGGCTGGTTAAAGCGTGGACTCTTGATTTAGCCTCAAGTCATGATCTCAGGGTTCAGGAGTTCAAGCCCTGTGTCCGGCTCTTCGCTGACAGTGTGGAGCCTGCTTGGGATTCTCTCTCTTCTCTCTCCCTCTCTCCCTCTCTGTCGGCCCCTCCCCTGCTTGCGCCCTCTCTGTCTCTGGCTGAAAATAAATAAACTTAAAAAAAAATAGGCAGGGACGGGGCCTGGGGTAGGGGTTGGGCAAGCCTCAGGGCTGAGGGAGGAAGGTTCTGAGGCTGATGAGAGAGCGTGGGGAAGGAAAGGACAGGAGTGTGGGTGGTGCCTGAGAAATTGGGAGGATCAGAATTCCACCCCCGCCCTCCCCTGCCCAGGGCCCACATACTCCTGGCACTTATGCTCGTATTATCTCCAAGTTATTTTCCTTTTGTTTCTCACTCTCTCTCTCTTTTTTTTAATGTGTATTTTATTTTTGAGAGAGAGAACATGAGGAGGGGAGGGGCAGAGAGGGCGGGGGACAGAAGATCCAAAGAAGTCTCTGCACCGACAGCAGTGAGCCCGACGCGGGGCTCGAACTCACGAACCGCGAGATCACGACTTGAGCCGAAGTCGGGCGCTCAACCGACTGAGCCCCCCAGGTGCCCCTTGTCTTAAAGTTCTTACCACTCAGAAATTCTTTTTCTTGGCTACGGGTTTTGGTCCCTGACTGCTCACTGCTGGGCCACAAGTGCTGGCCCTGACATCATCACAGTGACAGTCCCCTCTGTCCCCTGGTCAGTCTCCTCACCTGGAAAAAGGAGCTATGGATAGTCCCTCCTTCTAGGGTTGTCCTCAGGATTAAATGAGTCAATATGCGTGAAGACCTGACAACAGGGCGGGGCACGTAATAGAGCCTCAATAAAGTCATTCATTTCACGCAAAAGATATTTGTTGAGCAACTATTATGTGACAGACACCTTAGCACTTCAGTTCTGAGCACACTGGAATGGCTGGTCACCCTAGGGGTGAGTCCCCTGGCTATGTCAGGAAAAGTATTCCAGGCAGAGGGAACAGCAAACGCAAAGGCCCTGAGGTTGGAAGGCTCAGGGTGTGTTTGAAGCTACAGTCCTCAGAATAGGTGGAGGCTGTTTTTGAGGGAGTGGAGAAGGTTTGAAAGGGCTGGTCGGGTGGGGCATCTGGGGGGCTCAGTCGGTTGAAGGCCGACTCTTGGTTTTAACTCAGGTCATGATCTCACAGTTCATGAGATCGAGCCCTGCATCGGGCTCTGTGCTGACAGTATGGAATCTGCTTGGAATTCTTTCTCCCTCCCCCATCTCTCTCTTTCTGTCCCTCCCACTCACCCACTCTCTCACTCTCAAAATATTCATTTAAAAAAAAATTTTTTTAAGGTTATTTATTTTTAGGGGCGCCTGGGTGGCTCAGTCAGTTGAGCATCCGGCTTCGGCTCAGGTCATGATCTCACGGTTTGTGAGTTCGATCTCACGGTTTGTGAGTTCGAGCTCAGCGTTGGGCTCCATGCTGACAGGTCAGAGCCTGGAGTCTGCTTCAGATTCTGTGTCTCCCTCTGTCTCTACTTCTCCCCCGCTCGTGCTCTCTCTCTCTCTCTCTCTCTCTCTCTCTCTCAAAAATAAGCATTAAAAAAAATAAAGTTTATTTATTTTTGAGACAGAGACAGAGCATGAGCGGGGGAGGGGCAGAGAACGAGGGAGACACAGACTCCAAAGCAGGCTCCAGGCTGTGAGCCATCAGCACGGAGCCCGCCGCGGGGCTCGAACTCACAAACCGTGAGATCATGACCTGAGGTGAAGTCGGTGGTTCAAGAGACTGAGTCACCCAGGCGCCCCTTTAATATTACGTGGCAGGAACAGGTCTTGCCTCCGGCCAGCTCAGCCGTCAAAGGAAAGAGAGGGGAAGGATAGAATTTGAGTTTATTCAAGGTCATGTGTAGTCCAAGAGCTGAGACACAGAGAGGGAGGGAGGAGAGGGAGAGAGAATTAGTTTAGGGGCCTCCAAGGAGGTAGGGAGCTTCATGAAGTGGGGTGCATGTCACACACCCCCCCCCCCATCACATTCGGACCACAGGGCTTCCCCTCATGGATAAAAGAGTCTCCTCTCATTTTTGCAAAATATGCGGCCATCTTGCATTTTCCTGTCTCGATCTGGACAGGAGTCTGAGTAACATACAAAGACCCAGAGTGGGGAGACAGAGACCTAGAGAAGGGGGGACAGGGATGGGAAGGAGGACAAAGACACAGAGGATGGGGGAGAGAGAGAGGGAGAGGGGTAGTAGAGGTGAGGCAGAGAAAAATGCCTTCCAGGCATGGAGAGACTCCTTAAGCACTGAGACCCTGGGGCAAACCAGTGAAGGTGCTCTCTGGGGTTCTGGAATGCTGTCCCTACAAGGCACAGAGACCCAAGCAGTGAACATACCAGAGCAATGGCCATTGTCCCAGACATCAGGGTGTGTTTCAGTGTGGCTGGGGGCAGCTCTAGGAGCTCAGGTGACTTACTTGGCCTTCTGTCTCCCCAGCTTGCCCTCCCCCACCTGCGGAAGAGCCAGGGGAACATCATCAACATCTCCAGTCTGGTCGGGGCCATTGGCCAGGTCCAGGCAGTTCCCTATGTGGCCACCAAGGTACCCTGCCCCTTCCTTCACTCCCCACCAGGGCCTCCAAGGACTTCAGCCCTGAGGCATGACAACCTGCAGCCAGTGCCTCCCAAGAAACAGAGCCTGGGGCATCCCATAGAAGCCCTCAGGGAAGGCATGGCTACCCCATTCTGAGGTCCCAGCTTGACACCCCCTGGTTGGAGGAGAGAACAGGAGGAACCTCAACTTCCCTGGA
The DNA here is from genome assembly GCF_028749965.1 of Puma concolor. Taxonomy (NCBI): domain Eukaryota; kingdom Metazoa; phylum Chordata; class Mammalia; order Carnivora; family Felidae; genus Puma; species Puma concolor. The sequence goes on along the minus strand of NC_141681.1, from coordinate 54,042,231 downwards.
CTGAACTCTCCCCCACATCACCTTCCGCAGGGGGCGGTAACAGCCATGACCAAAGCCTTGGCCCTGGATGAGAGTCAATATGGCGTCCGGGTCAACTGGTGAGCAGCTCCAATGGGCGGAGAAGGCAGGAAGTGAGCCCACGAGGCCATGTTTGTGGCACACTTCCCTGATCCCCTCTTCTCCCTCCCCACAGTATCTCCCCAGGAAACATCTGGACCCCACTGTGGGAGGAGCTGGCCGCCGCCACGCCTGACCCCACAGCCACAGTCCGAGAAGGCATACTGGCCCAGGTAGGAGTGGGGGGCCAGAGCCATGTGGTATGGGAGGCTTAGGGTGTAGCAGTCAGGCGGGGGCTTCCCTTGATCTCCTTTTTCCCTTGTCTCTCCCCAGCCCCTGGGTCGCATGGGCCAGCCAGCTGACGTGGGAGCGGCAGCCGTGTTCCTGGCCTCTGAAGCCAACTTCTGCACTGGGACTGAGCTGTTTGTGACCGGGGGTGCAGAGCTGGGGTACGGGTGCAAGGCCATTCCCGGCACCCCCTTGGAGCCCCCCACCAACCCATCCTGATTTCTCACGTTTCCACTTGGGCCTTCCTAACTAGGACTCCCAAATTTCAGCTTCGACCCACCCGCTTCTTAGATGCACACCCCAACTCTAGACATTAAGTCCACTAACCAACGTGCCAAACCACCCCCCGCAGGTTCCCATAAAAGTAGTTTGCAGCCAGAAGGAAGAAGCCTTCATGTCATTGATCTTCTGCTCTTTTGAGTTCTGCCACGCCGGGAGCGCGTCCCGCCAACCCCCGCCCCCCGCCCCGCCCCTTGCAGCCCCACGCGTTCCCACGAGTGGTCTTGACCCCAGGGACTACGACTCCCGGCAGGCCTTGCAGCAGGAGCCCGTCCCGGAGGGCTCCTGAGAAAAGTATTGCCGGTCGGCTTCACCCCTGCTAATAAAAAGGCCCGCAGGGGAGAGTAAATTAAGCTCTATTAGGAGATAATGGTAGAGGAGGCGAAACGAAAGGGCCTCCTCTTGGTTATTCTTGGTCCTTAGGGGAAAGGAATTTTGACCTCGCCGGCTGAGGAATTGGAGGGTGGTGGGCTCCACAAGTTCTGAGGGAAGAGGCAGCTGGGGTTCAGACTCCTCTGAGTCAGAGGGAGGAGGGGCTGGGGCCCGAACTCCTGGGTTTGGGGGAAGGGGATACTTAGAGGGCGTGAACTCCCTAGCTAAGGAAGAGCGGGCCCTGGGTTCCTGATGGGGCGCGGGGCGCGGTAGGGGGTTAGTCTCCCCGGCCAGGGGGTGGGGCTGCATAGCTGCTGCGGATTGGCCGCGGCGGGGGTGTGCGGCAGTCGCTGATTGGCCGAGGCGAGCCGGGCGCGGTCGCGGCCCCCGGGCCCCGGGCCAGGTGGTGGCCGAGGAGGACCGGGACGGAGAGAAGCGAAACGGGACTCCGAGGAGGAGGAGGCTTGGGAATTTGCCGAGACCTGTGGCTCTTAGGGCCGGGGGACAGAATTGGGGGGCAAAATATCCCAGGGTGGGATTACGGAGGCACAGCGGCCCAGGAATCGGAGTCTGAGGACACAGCGCGAACATTTCGGTGTCACAGTAACCCGGATGCAGGAGTTGGGGGAAACTCTGACCACGGATGGTTTTGGGGCCACAGTGGCCGAGGAGTTCGGTATAGGGGGCACTGATGCAGGTTTGAATCGCTAGGGATTAGGTGGATCCTGGTGCGCTGTAATTAGCTAACTCTGTCCTTCGGGGTCCTGTGGGTGGGGAGACACTCATGAAGGGGCATAACCAGGGAACCCTGCCTGAGGGGCTGTCCTTAGAGGCTCACTGATGCGGTGGGGGATTAAAATTTTCCGGGCCTCGCTGATGACAGGGACCGGAAGGAGGCATGATGAACCACGTGCGTTGTATCTCCTAAAAAGTTACAAAGAAGACACATTTTCCCTTGGAAAGAAAAAAAAAGTATATTCAAATACGGGTTGACTGTGGGGCGCCTGGGGAGCTCATCAGGTTGGGCGACCGACTTGGGCTCGGGTCATGATCTCGCGAGTCACCAGTTCGAGCCCCGCATCGGGCTCTGTGCTGACAGCTCGGAGCCTGGAACCTGCTTCGGATTCTCTCTCTCGCTCTCTCTGCTCCTCCCCTGCTCACGTTCTCTTTCTCTCAAAAATAAATAAACGTTAAAATTTTCTTGAAAAAAAAAAAATAGGGGTTGATTGCAACCCCCTCATTCATCCCTACCTGCTACCCTCTTCCGAGGCCTTTTTCCCAAGTCCTTTCTCATTTACGTGATCTATTTACAGACGTTTACAGCGAGAGCTTTTCCTTATCACCCAGGGATCGAGATATGCGGAGGTTTCTTTCTGTTCCTGGCCTTTCCTCTCTCACCTCGAACTGCTTATCCTCGTTAGCGTTCCGCGACAGTACTTTTGCATGAAAGCAAAAGAACGAACAGAAACAAAACTTCCATGTACGTTCTGGTACAGCAGTTGCGTGGCTGGAACAGAAGCTGGGTGGGGGTGGGGAGGAGGGCGTATTTCAATGGACTCCCCTTCGCCTCGCGGATTCCAGCGCATGCGCTCTCCAGCAGGGCCCAGCTCCCCATGGGCGCCCTATAGTCGGGGAGGCCCGGCCGGCCTGGGGTGTCAGAGGAGGGGCCCTCCCGCGTCGGGGGGCGTGAGCGGGGCGGGGCCGGAACGTCTTTCTTCTGGGCGGCGCCCCGGGCGGGTACAGTTTGCCCGCCGCACCGACCATGGCCGCAGCCGCGCTGGGGCAGGTGGGTTCGCGGCCCCGGGCCGGGGCAGGGTTGGGTGGGGAGAGAGGCTGGGGGGAACCCCTCCGGGAGGCCCACTTCCGGGAGGCCCACCAGCTCCCGGCTCGTCCGGCTTTGCGCCGCTCCCTCGGTGCTCGGGTTCCGCTGCGGGGCCCCGAGGAGGAGGGGGCCCCGTGGCAGGGAGCACGAGGCTGTGAAAGGACAGGGTGGTGGGACCGGGACGCCGACCGGAGGTATGTGGGGGGAAACACGGAGGAGGGCAGAGTAATGGGACAGGCTCTGGACTGGGGTGGGTGGGGGGGACTAAGGGGGGAATAGTCAGCGCGTGGGGGCGTCGGGAAAAGACACCCCCCCGGAGGGCTGGGGGTAGGATGAAGGCACAGATCTCAGGTCTGGACTGGGAATTGGGCCCAAGGCCCGATTTTCTTGGAATTAAAAGGTTAAGATCTATGTGGAATGTTGTGTCCCGGAAACCTCTTATCTGAAAGCCTGCGTCCGGGTTGGAAGTCGAGGCAGCTTCGCACTGTCAAAGTGACAGATCGTCCTGGCAAGAATGGGAGGGGCTGTTCTTCCTGATAAGATGCCAGTGAGCAGAGTTTTGGAGAGTATGATTTTAGAGAATCAAGTTTCTCGGCGAGGAAAGAAATAGTAACAACTCAAAGAAGGGATCTTTAGAACCCGGGACAGCTGCTGCTTAACCTTGGGGAAAGTGTTTTTCACGATAAGTCTGCACCTGACTCTGTCTGGGACTCTTATGCCAGCGTGGTGGATAGATAGGGCAGATTTTTACGTTTCGGAGTCTTTGGTGACGGATGCTGGGCTGTGACAGGGACAACTGGGGCTTTGATGGGGACATTCCTGGGCTGTGGTGGGAAAGTCCGGGGCGGTGATGGGGACAGTTTGGGAGAGTCTTGAGCTATCATGGGACAGACCTGGTCTGTGATGTGACAGTCCCAGGCTACAATGGGACGGTTCTCCATGTGATGGGATCAGTCCTGGGCCATGACAAGGACAATTTGGGGGCTTTGACTGGGAGAGTTTGGGGCTGGGGTAGGGACAGTCTCTGGCTGAGACAAGGACAGCACTGCATTATGAGGGGGACTCTTCCTGGGCTGAGATGTGGGGGGTCGTCTGAAGTGTGAAAGACAGGGCTGAACTGTGACAAAAGACAGTCCTGGGCCTTGCTGGGAGGACAGTCCCCCATGGGGACAGTCCTAGGCTGTAATGGGGACACAGGGGAGGCTCCATCGCGTTGCAGAGCCCTGCCCTGTGCCCCTCCGCTCCCCCCCTCCTTGTTTCTTAATTCAGCCCCCACCCTTTTACACCCTTTGTCCCAACAGCCCATCTACCATCTGAGGGTATCCCTTGGGTCCGATCCCCGTGGCGTGGGGTGTCAGAAGGTGGAGCACCTTCCCTGAGCTGAGCTGAGACCCCTGTGCCTGCAGAAATGTCCTGGGAAGACGAAGACAGCTTCTCTCAGGACAACAGGGTCTTGATGGCCAGTGCAGATTTATAATCTGGACACTGTCCGGCCCCTTCTCTGTGCCCTGTGGGAGAGGTAGAGATATCTCTATCTCCTGGGTATCTCTGTCTGTAAATATCACCGAGACAGCTTGTTTCCTGGTGTCGGCTTTGCTCGTTTCCCCTGGTCTTCTTTCACTTTGTGCTGTCTGTCACCTGAAGCCTGGTCTCTGTCCACTTCTTCCTCCTTCCCTCAGCTTCTCTATATCTCACCCTCGGAATTTTTCTGGATTTCTCCAGACTTGACTTGACGTGAGTTTGTCTCCCTATCTGTCTCTCGTATCGGTCTGTCTTTATGATCGAATCTCTTTTGGCATCTCTTGTTCCTGATTTCTTGTTCTTCTCAGTTTTGTCTTCAGTGTGTCTTTTTAAAGGCTTTATGTGTAAGTAATCTCTCCACCCAGCGCGAGGCTCAACCCTCCAGCTCACCAACCCAAGATCAAGAGTCCCACGTTCCTCCGGCTGAGCCAGCCAGGCGGCCCCTGAGTTTTGTTTTCTGTTTCCGTCTGTCTCTTTCTCGTTCTTGCTCTTCCCTCTCTTTTTTTTGTTTTTCTCCATGTGGCTCCTTCTGAGGGCCACTCTCCTGCCCGGATACCTCTGTCCCCAGCCTGGGTGGCCATGCTGTCTCCATGCTGTGCAGCCCGGTTCCCTCCGGGACAGAAGCGTGGCCACAGACTTGTGTGGGCAACGCAGCGCCACCTAGAGGCCACGATGCAGACCCACACCCTGCTCGGCCGGCTGCTCTTGGGCCCACGCACTCCAGCCCCACTCCTCTGACTTCAGGGCCCAGACTTTAGGACCTGGCAGCCCAGCACCCCCCATTTCCCCAGGACTCACCTACTGACCAGTGACTGCTGCCATTCATGCTCACGTCCGCTCACCCAGCGCACAGGGCAGGAGCAGGCTACGTCCGCTGTTGTGGTGGCCCGAACCTCATGACCCAGCTGCTTTCCTGCCAGGCTGGGAAGGAGGCACTGTGAGGTCAAAGAATACTGGGGAGTCACGATCTCACGGTCCGTGAGTTCGAGCCCCGCGTCGGGCTCTGGGCTGATGGCTCAGAGCCTGGAGCCTGTTTCCGATTCTGTGTCTCCCTCTCTCTCTGCCCCTCCCCCGTTCATGCTCTGTCTCTCTCTGTCCCAAAAATAAATAAAAACGTTGAAAAAAAAAATAAAAAAAAAAAAGAATACTGGGGAGAGGCCACCCTGATGGGCACAGACAGACCTGCTCTCCCTTGTTTGCCTCAGGCAGGACCACAAGTGTTGATCTGAGCAGGGTCTCTGTCAATGACTAGGGGACGCCCCCCCCAGGCCCATGTGGTCGCCTCAGCCCTGGGATCCGTAGGGAATTAGAATCATTGGTGTCTGAGGTATGGGGTTGGGAGCCTCAGGTAATCTGAGGCCTGAGAATAAGGCCTTGGAGTCCTGGGTCTGAAGGAGAAGGAGCCTGGGGCCTGGACTCCTTGGTCTGGGGGAGGAGGGGCCTGGGGTCCTGGACTCTTGGATCTGAGGGAGGAGGGGGCTGGGAGCCCGGATTCCTGAGTCTGAGGGAGGAGCAGGCTGTGGGCCTGGACTCCTGGGTCTGGGGTAAGGGGAAGCTGGAGGTCAGGACTCCTGGGTCTGAGGGAGGAGGGGATACAGGCCTGGGTTTGGGGTAGGAGGGGGCAGGGGGTCTGGACTCCTGGGCCTGAGGGAGGAGGGGCTGGGGACTGGGTCTCCTGGGTCTGAGGAGTCCAGAGTTCTGGGTCTGAGGGAGGAGGGGGCGGGGGGCCCAGCTTCTGGGTTCTGGGGAGTTATGGCCTATAGGTTCCTCAGTTTTCTAACTCTTATCAGGATTTGGGTCCCCCAGGGAGGCCTTCACTTACCTGTGCACTTTCCCTCAGTCGGTTGTCTTCTGTCTGAGCTGATTTCAGGGCTGGGGACAAAGTTCCCCGGGGTGGGAGGTGCCTGTGTTTAACTTTGCCCTGGCAAGGAGGGAACAGGAGCTGATTCAGCTTTTTCTAGGGATTTCCCTCACGAGGGCAGGGAAGGGACTTGGCCTCCTTTGGGATTCCCTCCCGCTATACGCTGATCTGAGAGGGGGGCAGACTTGGCCAGGGCTACATGCCCCATCTAGAATGCACCGAGCCTGGGATAGAGCAGGCCAGAGGGACCTCCCAAGTTCAGGAAGTGGCAAAGCAAGCGCCAGGGTCCCCTGCTCGCTGTCTCTCTCTCTCTCTCTCTCTCTCTCTCTCTCTCTCCTGGCCTCACTACCTTTCTTACTTCTGTCCCCACCCCCCCTCCAGATTTGGGCCCGCAAACTCCTCCCTGTCTCTTGGCTTCTGTGTGGCCCCAGAAGATACGCCTCATCCAACTTCAAGGTGAATGGACGGGAATATACTTTTGGATCTCAAGGAGGGGCTGGGGCCTGAACGACTTACTGGGTCTGAGGGAGGAGGGCACTGAGGGCGAGGACCCTTAGGTTTGAGGGAGGGGCCGGCAGCTGGATTTGGGCATCTCCAAAAGGGTCCAGGGTCCAAAGGTGAAGGTGGTTGGTGACGGGCTGGCCTCATAATCCGCCATAAGGCTGTGGGAGAGATTGGATACTGCATGTCCCAGAAGCCTCTGGGGCCACAGGGGGCGGGGGTCTCTTCTCTCTCTCTAGGTCTTAGCCCCAGAGATTCATGGGGGTTGTAGTTTTTCAGTTTGAGGTTGGGCCCGGAGTTCAGGATACCCAGGTCCCCCGTCTCTTCTCAGGCTGCAGACCTGCAGCTGGAAATAACACGGGAGCCTCGCGAGAAGCCTGACCCCAGCAAGCCCCTGGCGTTTGGGAAGAATTTCACTGACCACATGCTGATGGTGGAATGGACCGAGAAGAAGGGCTGGGGCCAGCCCCGTATCCAGCCCTTCCAGAACCTCATGCTGCACCCAGCCTGCTCCGGCCTCCACTACTCTCTACAGGCATGGCGCCCGGCCTCCGTCCCCGCCTTTCCGCATCCGTTCCCTCTCGCCGGCTGCACCGCCCTGGGTTTGCTTTCCGTGTGTCCCTTCCTTCTCAGGTCCCTCGTATTCCAGGCCGAGCCCCGAGCTGGGTGACGCCGGGTTCCCCGAGATGAACAGACCCAGCTCTCTCCTTTGAAGCCCCCGTGTTTCGGTTACAGCCCAGCATGATCGTGACGGCGGGTGGGGGCGGGGAGGCACCCGAGGCATCGTGGAAGCCAGAGGAGGCACCGATCCTACCTGTAACTTGAAAGAAAGTAGGGTCTCTTCTGGCGGAGGGAAGCCTAGAGGGTGTTAGCAGGAGACAGAGCAGCGAGTACAAAGACTCGGGACAAAGGAGAGCCCGGCGTACTGGGGGGATTTGGGGACTGGAGTGAGGCAGGGGAGGCTAAGGATACCCTCAGGGCCACAGAGGAGCTGTGAGGCCGGCACCTTGTTGAGGGCCCCGGGAGCCATGGAGGGCTCGAGCGCAAGCAGGGGAGGGTCAGAGAGACACGGCGACAGAATCCGAAGCAGGGTCCGGACTCTGAGCTGCCAGCACAGAGCCCGACGCGGGGCTCGAACCCACGAACCGCGAGCTCACGACCTGAGCCGAAGTCGGACGCTTAACCGACTGAGCCACCCAGGCGCCCCAAGGCATTACATTTTAATTAAATAAATTTACTTTGGAAGAAAAAAGAATGCGATAACTGCCGCCCCTTCCCCACTCCATCGGCTAGCACACGTGCCGATCACTGTCTCATTTCATCAGGACTCCATCCTCTGTCCCCCTTTCTGTAAGATTTTTGAAGCAAATCCTGGAAGCTGTATCATTACATCCGTAGCTGTTCCAGTGCTTCTCAAACACAAGGGTTCTTTAAAACCAGAGCTTCTGGGGCGCCTGGGTGGCTCAGTTGGTTAAGCGACCGACTTCGGCTCAAGTCATGATCTCACGGTTGGTGAGTTCAAGCCCCGCATCGGGCTCTGTGCTGACAGCTCAGAGCCTGGAGCCTGCTTCGGATTCTGTGTCTCCCCCTCTCTCTACCCCCTCCCCTGCTCATGCTCTGTGTCTCTCTGTCTCTCAGTAATAAATAAAAACATTAAAAAAAATAAAAAAAAAAATAAAATAAATAAAAATAAATAAATAAATAAAATAAAACCAGAGCTTCCACACCATTGTTGTTCCCGAGAAATCGTACCATGTAACATGGAAAGGGTTTAAGTAGGGTGTTGTCTCTGCACCCCTGCCTCTGGGTCTCTCTGGCTGTTACTGGTGTCTCTGTCTCTTCTCTTTCCTTCCTCTGTGTGCTCCGTTGTTAGTCTCTCCCCAGCCCCGTCTCTGCATCCGTGTCCGTATCCTTGTGTACCAGGCTCTGATCTGGTGTCTCTCATGGCTCTCTGGGGTGGTCTCTGAGCTGAGTCACCTACGCCCCTGTCCCAGCAGCTCTTTGAGGGCATGAAGGCGTTCAAAGGCAGCGACCAGCAGGTGCGCCTCTTCAGACCCTGGCTCAACATGGACCGGATGCTGCGCTCAGCCCTGCGCCTCTGCCTGCCGGTGAGGGGCCGGGGCTGGCCCCCGGGGGGGGGGGGGGGAGGCGCAGGGGGTCCCCCTGACTCATGGGAACCCCGCCCAGAGTTTTGACAAGGCCGAGTTGCTGGAGTGTATCCGCCGGCTGGTGGAAGTGGACAAAGACTGGGTCCCTGATGACACCAACGCGAGCCTCTATGTGCGACCTGTGATCATTGGAAATGAGGTGGGCCTGACTCCGGCGCGGGATGGATGTGGGGCGGAAGGCGGGGGGTCTGCTGAGGGGCAGCCGTGGGAACTCCAGGGGAGAGGGAGGGGCTGGGCTGGGGGCCTGGACTCCTGGGTCCCTGATGCCCCCTTCTGCCCACTGCAGCCCTCACTGGGTGTCGCCCGTTCCTCGCAAGCTCTCCTGTTTGTCATTCTCTGCCCTGTGGGCCCGTACTTCCCTGGAGATGCCGTGGACCCTGTCTCCCTCCTAGCCGACCCAACATTCATCCGGGCCTGGGTGGGTGGGGTCGGTGACTACAAGGTCGGGGGGTAAGTAGTCCCTCCCCCGACCCCACATGTCGTGTGCCCTGGATTTCAGAGGCACTGGGTGTCGATTTGTGTCTTTGGATGTCCACTGTCCTTCCCCTCTTACTTCACATACCTGGGACAGCTCTGCTTGCCCGTGGGCTGTGATGTTGGCACTGGGGGGGGGGGGGGGGCTCTAGGGGAGAGGGTCTGTGCTAAGCATTCTGGACAAGTCGGCTCAGAATTAGGAAGGGGTGGGGTGCCTGGGTGGCTCAGTCGGTTAAATGTCCAACTGCCGCTCAGGTCATGATCTCATGGTTTGTGAGCTCGGGCCCCACATCAGGCTCTGTGCCGACAGCTCAGAGCCTGGAGCCTTGCTTCAGATTCTGTCTCCTTCTCTCTCTGCCCCTCCCCTGCTCATGCTCTCTCTCTCTCAAAAATAGATAATTGTTAACATAAAAAAAAAAAGTATTAGGAAGGGGTTGGGTGAAAGGCAGTGGGGAAACCAGGATCGGCCCCCTGGCCTCCAGAAATGAAGTTTATACTTAGCTCATTGGTGTCTCCCCCACGCAGGCTCCCCTGAACACCCAAGCTCAGCCAGCACCCCACCTCCCGACCCCCATGCTCAGCTCTCCCAGTCCCCTGGGGCCTCCAATGATCATCCCCCCCCTCTGTGTGGGCTTTCTGTGTAAATCTGTCCTGCCAGGGGCCTTGGCCTTGGCGGGGAGGGTCTCCCACGTGGTGATCCCGACAGAAGGTGGGGTACAGGCGTGTTGGGAGAGCGAATGTGGCCCCAGCTGGGAGTTTCATTCAGGTCCTTTCAACCTTGTGAGGTCTCCCGAGGGCCAGGCCCTGTGCTGGGTGAAGCTGGGGACACGGATGAATCAGGTCCGGGCCCTGCCCTCCAGGGCCTCCCAGGCTGGTGGGAGCCCCTGCATGTGCTGTGATGGAACCGGCTGGGGGCGTCGTAAGAGTTCACAGAGGAGGTGGTTGCCCCTCAGCGGAGTCTGAGGAAGAAGACGGCTCCCCGGTCAACCCCGTTGCCCTCTCCCAGGAATTACGGGCCCACAGTGTTGGTGCAGGAGGAGGCGAAAAAGAGGGGCTGCGAACAGGTCCTCTGGCTGTATGGGCCTGACCACCAGCTCACCGAGGTGGGCACCATGAACATCTTTATCTACTGGACCTACGAGGATGGGGGTGAGCCCTCCCCTGACCCAACACAGGCCCTGGCGGGAGTGGGCTACCGTCACTCCTAGCAGATCGCAGATCTGGGGGTGGGGGGTTCGGATGGCTCCTAAGGGGATGGCAGGGTGTGAGGGGACACCCCCATCCTTACACTTGCCCCAGTGCTCGAACTGGTGACCCCCTCGCTGGACGGTATCATCCTGCCTGGAGTAGTCAGACAGAGTCTGCTGGACCTGGCCAGGACCTGGGTGAGGGCGCAGCGTCTGCGGGAATGATGGGATCCTGCGGGGCTGCGGGCCAGAACCTTCAGGGGGAAATGGGCGGGGGACGCCGTGGCGCACTGGCACCCGCCCCTTCTCTCCGGCTGTGTCTCCTCGGGTCTCTTTCTGACCCTTCTTGGGGAGGCGGGGGAGGCCGGGCTCCGCGGCAGCGCAGCCCCCCCGGGCGCCTGTGTATCGCCCCGCAGGGTGAGTTCCGGGTCGTAGAGCGGAAGATCACCATGAAGGAGCTGTTGCGGGCGCTGGACGAGGGACGGGTCCGGGAAGTCTTTGGCTCGGGCACCGCTTGCCAGGTCTGCCCTGTCCACCGGATCGTGTACCAAGGCAAGGTGAGGTGGGGCTGCCGTTGGGGACGGGAGGGAAGAAGGCGGCGCGCGGCCCGGGCCTCACGGCGCTTTCTCCTCCAGCACTTACACATTCCCACCATGGAAAATGGGCCCGAGCTTATCCACCGCTTCCTGAAGGAGCTGAGGGCCATCCAGGTGAGGTGCACCCGCCGGGAAATGGGCTGGATGGGTGCTGCCCAGGGAAGGTCACGTTCCATGAGCCTCCTTCCCCCCACCCCCCGCCGCAGGCCGAAGAGCCAATAATGGCCCCTGCCATCGGCCTCTGGGCCCCAGACGGTCTCCTTTTCCGGGAGCCTCTGTGGCCTAGAACACTCTTTGGCGGGAAATGACCCTTTCCTGGGAGCCTCTAGAACCCTGGCTTGAGAACTCGCCTTCCCTGCCCTTGTGCCTCCAAGGGGGGCACTTCCGGTGGGGGCACTCCCTTCCCATGAACCTCTGGGACTTCCGGTGGGTATTTGGCCCAGAAGCCCGCCGCGCGTGGTGGCCCTGGAGCCCTGGGCTCTCCTTTTGGCCTGAGGACTCTCCTGCCAGCCTCTGGACCTCAGCCCCCACTGTGGCCCAGGAATATCTCCTCTCCTAAGCCCCTGGAGGTGTTTCCATTTCATCCCAGCCGAGAGAGCTTTCCTGAGAAGCTCCGGGCCCCTTTCCATGGCACTCGACCTAGAACTACATTTCCCGGGAGCTTCGGTAAAGTCCTGTGCCTCGGGACCTAGAACTACACGTCTCTGGACTTTCTGGGCCTTCCCGGCCGGAGAGGATTTTTTTCCCCTAGAGCCTTCGGGGGCCTGACAGTGACCCTTGGCGGAACTACCTCGCCCTCGAGCCTCCGCGCCATCTCGGCCCCGATTCCCCTTTCCCTATAGCGGTAGGCAGTCTTCCGGGAAGTGGACTACATTTCCCATGGAGTCGTGGGGACGCAACTCCACAACCCTTTAGCGTGGGACGCCCCAGGGCTTGCTGGGAGTTGCAGTGTGGCTTTCCTCTCACGGCCCACCTCTGTCGTCCCGCAGTACGGAACGGGAACCCACGAGTGGATGCTCCCGGTGTGACGCTAAAGACTGACCTACCTCCCCTCGGACCCACTGACCCGTAGCATCTAGTCCTCGCCGGAACCTCGCCTCCCTACCCTTGACTCACCTCAAGTGCAATATGAAATAAAAGGCCAGGGGGAGCCGGGACGCCTGGGTCTCTGGCGCCCCCGCGTGGTCTCTACACTCCCAAAGCCATAAGGGCCCTACCCAGGCGTCTGGGCCCCAGCCCCGCCTCTCAGGCCTTTGCGGGGGGGATCTGGACTCCCCGCTGCTCCGTTTCCTGGGGTCGAGGATGCACTTTGGCCCCCCAGCTCCGCATCTCTCCGTTCTCAGGCCGGATCTCCCGGTGCTGCTGTCGATTTTTTTTTTCCCTCTTTTATTTTGAAATAAAATGCCAAAGAACAAAACATCAGCTTGTCATCCCCGATGATGCACCTCAGGGACTCCAGGGTTTCAACCAAGAATCCCTGCCCTGGGCCCTTTTCATTTTCAAAGACCCAGCGATGGGAGCTCCCAGTGTCCTGGCCGTTTCTCATTTCTCTGACGTGGAAGCTTTTTCCGCCTCCTCGTAAACTGAGTTTGGCCTCTTGGCCCAAGAATTCGCGCTTCCTCTATCTACTTCCCCATCTTTGGGACAGCCCCACTGTACATCTAGTCGCTAGGCCAGATGCCTCGGCCCTGCCCCTCTTCCCCTGCCAAAGCCCATCAGACTCAAGCCCTGTCCTCCTGTCCCCAAATCGGCCCTGTGCGTCTCCTCTGGGCCCCCTCGGCCCCGCTTCAACGCAGTTCTCTTCTGCCTGGACCCTGGCCCTAGCCTGCGCCCTGGCATCCACTTTGGCCCCCGGAGGGTCTTTGTGCATCAAGAGCTGCCCCTCCCCTGCTTGCTCTCTTCCAAGGGCTTCCCAGCACCCATGGCCAGTACCGCAGATAGTGGGCCCTGGTGAGTGTGGAGTGAGGCAAGGTACAATACCCTTGGATGGGGTCAACGTCAGAAGTCTGTCTATAAAACATAGTCACCATTACCTCCCTGTGTCGTGCCTCGTAGCCAGATCTTGGCTCTTTCACATACATACTTTAATTATTTATGTGTGTAGGTGTAGAGAGAGCCAGACGTTAGGACCGGGCATATCCAGGCTGGTCACAGATGTGTCATCTGCCGGGTGTGTGGCCTTGGGCCTGTCGCTTTATCTCTGACACCCTTTGTTAGAGGGAGACCCACGGGGGACTATGGAGCAGACAAGGTCTGTGGCCTACCCAGCAACCAACCGCTTTGGAATAAAATTCTGATTTGTTGGGGCCCCTGGGTGACTCAGTCTATTGAGCATCCGACTTCAGCTCAGGTCACGATCTCACGGTCCGTGAGTTCGAGCCCTGCGTCGGGCTCTGGACTGATGGCTCGGAGCCTGGAGCCTGCTTCCGATTCTGTGTCTCCCTCTCTCTCTGCCCCTCCCCCATTCATGCTCTGTCTCTCTCAGTCTCAAAAATAAATAAACATTAAAAAAATTAAAAAAAAAAATTCTGATTTGTTGATAACCACTGGCAAACCCTCTCACCCCCTTTTGTCAATGATTGCTCGGGAGAAGGTCCAGGATGCAAGGGGAAATTCTCATGGTTGGTGAGCTCGAGCCCCGCCTTGGGGTCTCTGCTGTCCTCACTAAGCCCGCTTTGGATCCTCTGGCCCCCTCTCTCTCTGCCCGTCCCCTGCTTGTGCTCTCTCAAAAATAGACCTTAAAAAAAAAAGAAAGGAACACAACACTTCTCTCAAAAAAATAAAATCTTAGCTATTCGTTTTTTAGCTGTGTGAATTTCGGCAAAGGGACAGCCTCTCTGGGTCTTAGTTTCCCCATCTATAAAATGGGGGTGAGGAGAGTACCTTACTCATAAGTTTGTTGGGGGGGGTGGGGATTAAATAGGATAGTTGTGCCTGGCACACTGGAACCAGGCAGGGCTTGGGAGGCTGGGGGGTGGGGGGGTGGGGAAGGGCCCTGAAGGACTTTTTTTTTTTTCTTGCCAGAAGGATCTTTAGGCCCACTCAGGAACCGGGGGAAGGGAATTAATCAGTGCCACAAACTTTCCTACTGTGTGTTAGGCCCTGGGCTGGGACGGGAGACCCAGCAGAGTCTAGATGAGGACAAGACTGTCCTCTTGCCAGTCATATTCCAGTGGGGTAGGGGTGGGTGACAAAGTAAACACAACACCCTGGTAAAATCAATATTATAAATTATATAATTTCTATTGTATAGTATATATATATAATTTAAAAAAATTTAGTAAGTAAAGTCTAACCCCAACTTGGGGCTCGAACTCATGACCCCGAGATCAAGAGTCTCATGCTCTACTGACGGAGCCGGTTAAGCGTCCCTATATGTAATATTTTTATATAAATATATTAACACAAAATATTTTATAAATATATGCTATGTATTTATTTAGTGCAAAGTATGTTTGTATAGTAGAAAGTATATATATTTCTACTATTATATATATATATAATTCTACTATATATCTATTATATATATATAATTCTATATATAAGTATATATATATTCTACTATATTATTAGGCATGTTTACATACTTGTATATTATGAAGTATGTTTACATACTGTATAGTATGAAGTATATTTATGTGTCTTCTGATATCTATATATCAGGAGGAATACTATATACCTTTAAATGTATATATTTATTTATTATAAAACATAGAAAACTTCCATGTGTGGTGAATACAAACAAGTGTTATGGAAGAAAACAAAGCAGGGAAGGGTGTATGATTTTTATTTTATTTTTTATTTTTCATGTTCATTTATTTTGAGAGAGAGAGAGAGCACGAGCAGAGGAGGGGCAGAGAGAGAGGGAGAGAGAAAAATCCCAAGCAGGCTCCGCACTGTCAGCACGGAGCCCCATGTGGGGCTCAATCCCAGGACTGTGAGACCATGACCTGAGCCGAAATCGAGAGTCCATTGCTTAACGGACTGAGCCACCCAGGCTCTCCGAAGGATAATTTTAAATATTGTGGCCCGGTGGGGCGCCTGGGTGGCTCAGTCGGTTAAGCGTCTGACTTTGGCTCAGGTCATGATCTCACGGTTTGTGGGTTCGAGCCCCGCATTGGGCTCTGTGCGGACGGCTCCAAGCCTGGAGCCTGCTTCGGATTCCGTGTCTCCCTCTCTCTCTTGGCCCCTCCCCTGCTCATGCTGTCTCTCTCTGTCTCTCAATAATAAGTAAACGTTAAAAAATATATATAATATATATAATATATTATAATATAATATATACAATATATTATAATATATATTATATAGACCAGAAAAGCCTCACCGAGGCTTTCTAAGTGGCACTTAGAAAACCTTTTGATTATGAAAATTTGGAATGTACAGAAAAATAGGAAGAATCATAAGGTTGCCCTCTATATTGGTGTTCAGCAATCTGCCACATTTTGCCTCATTTGCCTCTTTTGTTTAATGTTTCTGTATTTGCTGAACCATTTTAGGACCCATTCGAGCCATCTTCCCCACTCCACCCTTCAGCCTGTGTCTTCCAACAGTGAAGACATTTTCCCTACTATAAATCACTTTCCCACGGCATAATGAAGTTAACAACGATTCCCTGATATCATTTAATTCCCTTAATATCACTTAATTCCCGGTAGAAGGTGTAATTGGAGCAGCCACCTGAAGCGGGTGAGGGATGAGCCAAGTGGGTATCTGGGGGGAGGGCGTTCCCAGCCGAGAGAACAGCCAGTACAATGGCCCTGAGGCTAAGAGGAAGCGCCAAGTGTTGCAGGAACTAACTGTAAGCCAGGCGTGACCAGAACGGAGTGAGCGAGCCCTGGGGAGAGAGGGGGGTGTGAAGGCAGAGAAGGAAGGGGCCAGACACTTCAAAGCCTTGCGGGCACTTAGGCTTTTCTAGGAATGAGCCCGGAGCCAGGGACGAGTGTCTAGCAGAAAAGGAGCTCAATCACCCATCAGTGGGGAACAGGCGCCCTCTGGCGGCCATGTGGGGAACAGGTCGAGGGAGGGGAGGTTGGACGCGGGGATCTTTCAGCGCTGCGGGCACTGAGCAGTCCAGGTGGGCGGGCAAGGGCGCAGGACCAGGGCGGGGGCAGCAAAGAGTGATCGGGTTCTGGTGCATTTTGAAGGTCAGACCAACGGGTCAGACGGGATGCGAGAGATCAGGTATGAGAGGAGAAAGAGAAAACAGGACTGCTTTCCCTTAACGCCCTTCTGTGAGACGTTTTGCGTGGTTATAGTTTGCTCATTGAATGTACCTCAATTTACTACCCTTTTCACTGGTAATGAACTTCTGCGTCCGTGATCCCGACACCAGTTCCGATGGGTTTTCCAACCCATTCGCCAACACCAGCCATTCGCCAACACCAGCTGGGCGTCCTACAGTTTAACTCAGTTCCTGACGCTATTTATCTGGAGAGTCGCAGATCCTGCAAGTTAAGGGTTCGGTACCAGAAGCCCTGCCCCCCTCCCCCCAACTTGAGATACTTGTTCCCAATCCAGGTTGTCACCTGTGCTTCTGACCCGTAAACTACAGAGCAGAGGTTAGCACGATCCCTTCCTTGGGTTGGATTAATTAGCTGGAGTGGTTCACAGAACTCAAAGAAACATGTTACTTACTAGATTACTGCTTCATTATAAAAGGATACACACCCCCACCCCAATTAGAAAAAAAAAAGAAAAAAAAAGGATATAACCCAGGAACAGTCAGATAAGGCATGGGGAAAGGGTATGGAGCCTCAATGCTCTCTCCAGGGACAACTTTCCCCAAATTTCCAGGAGCTCATCCCCCTGGGGGCTCTCTGAATCCCGTCTTTTTGGGTTTTATGGCGTCTTCCTTACACAGGCAGGGCTGATTCAATCACTGACCATTGGTGATGGATTCAACCTCCGGTCGCTCTCCCCTTCCCCCGTGTGGTCAGAGGGTGGGGCTGAGAGTTCTAGCCCTCTAACCACTTGGTTCGTTCCCCTGGCAGCCAGCCCCCGCTCTTAGGTGCTTTCCAAAGTCACCGTACCAAGGCAAATGTGGTTGAAAGGGGTTTGTTAAGAATATCAAGGCACCTTGAACACTCTACAGCACGTCGGAAATTGTAAAGGTTTAGGAACTCTGCCAGAAACAGAGAATGGAGATCAAATACACATTTCTTTTTATAAATCCCAATATTTCAGGGTGCGTCCCAGTTTGGGGCTTTTATGAATAGAGCTTATGAATACGTCCAGGTTTAGCATATACTGATCAGCCATTGTCCACTGGTTGAATTAATTCACACCCCCAAGGGCGCCTGGCTGGCTCAGTCGGTGGAGCATGTGACCCTTGATCTTGGGATTGTGGGTTCAAGCCTCACTCTGGGTGTAGAAATGGCAAAAATACAATGTTTAGGGGCGCCTGGGTGGTTCCATCTGTTAAATGTCCAACCTGATTGCGGCTTAGGTCATGATCTCAAGGTTCATGAGTTCAAGCCCTGCGACAGGCTCTGTGCTGACAGTGTGGAGCCTGCTTGGGATTCTCTTCCTCCTCTCTCTGCCCCCCTCCTCCCTCCTGTTCTCTCTCTCTCAAAACAAGTACATACATTTTTATTTTTTTAAATTGTTTTAATGTTTTTAAAAAAAATTTTTTTATTTATTTTTGAGACAGAGACAGAATGTGAGCAGGGGAGGAGCAGAGAGAGAGAGCGAGACACAGAATCTGAAGCAGGCTCCAGACCCTGAGCTGTCAGCACACAGCCCGACGTGGGGCTCGAACCCACAAACCACGAGATCATGACCTGAGCCGAAGTCGGACAGACGCTTGACCAACTGAGCCAGCCAGGCACCCCGGAGGTGGAACTTTAAACTGACCAGTAGCACTTGGTGACTTTACTGTGCGCATACGAAACTTTGATTTAAAAGTAAATGTGAAAAAATAAGGGAGCAAAGCAAACCCCATCAATCCAATAGAAGGAAAGAGTGGGAAAAAAAAATAATACGCTGAACAGGCTCCAAATAGCTCAAAGATTTCAATGTAAAATACAAAACCATGAAAGAAAGAGGAGTCAACATTGGAAAGTTCCTTTATAACCTGGGTGTGGAGAAAGCGTTTAAACTGTGACTCATAATCCAGAAGCCAGAAAAGAAAACACCGATGCATTCAAATGGGGGGGAAATAGGATCGGACATTCTTCTTTCTTTTTTGTTTCTTTTTGAACAAACAGCCCTCAGGCCCTTGGGTGGAGCAGGCGAGGCCAGTTTGGGGAGGATCAGTGGCCCCGAATGGAGTGTCCCGACCTTAGTGGGGTGGGGAGGGCTCAGCACAGTGGGGATCATGCAAGGTGTGTGTGCTGAGAGGGGGTGCTGGACTGGCTGGGTGAGCAGAAGCCCAAGGTAGATGCGGGAATGGTGGGGGGGCAGATATCATTATGATAATGATTATGAGAAATACATATTTTGTCAGATAACCAAAATGTCTATTTCTCAGATGTAGTTAGTCTTCATCCAGTTCTTGAAAATGCCTCGGAGCCCTGCAGGTGACATGGAAAGTTCCAGGCTGGTGAACACGTGGGAGTCTGGGAGCCAGTGGCATACCTGGAACATGTACGGAGGCTCCAGACTTTCCCCCCCCCAGATCTCACCCTATGTATCTCTCCAACTGGCAGCTGACTCATATCCTTTATCATCTTTTAATAAACTTATCATCTCATATCCTTATCATCTTTTAATAAACTGGTGAACAGGGGTGCCTGGGTGGCTCAGTCGGTTGAGTGTCTGACTTCACCTCAGGTCATGATCTCACGGTTCATGGGTTCAAGCCCCACTTGAGGCTCTGTGCTGACAGCTCGGAGCCCGCAACCCGTTTCGGATTCTGGGATTCGGTGTCTCCCTCTTTTCTCTGCCCCTCCCCTGCTCGTGCTCTCTCTCTCTCAAAAATAAAATAAATAGACATTTAAAAAATTAAAAAAAAAAACTGGTGAACAAAAATGTTTCCCTGACTTCTGTGAGCCACCGTAGCAAATTAAAAGCATCCAATCCAGGGGTGCCTGGGTGGCGCAGTTGGTTAAGCGTCCGACTTCAGCCAGGTCACGATCTCGCGGTCCGTGAGTTCGAGCCCCGCGTCGGGCTCTGGGCTGATAGCCTGGAGCCTGTTTCCGATTCTGTGTCTCCCTCTCTCTGCCCCTCGCCCGTTCATGCTGTCTCTCTCTGTCCCAAAAATAAATAAACGTTGAAAAAAAAAATTAAAAGCATCCAATCTGGATTGGAACCTCCAATCTGAAGGGGGGGGGGGGCGGTATCACCTCTTACCCCCACAGAAGACATGTGCTTCCTACATCCAAGAGCCCAGGTCTTTAATCACTTCTGGAAGTGCTCAGCTATTCTCTTCTTGAAACTCATCTCTCCTCTCAGCTCTATATGTTCCTCTAGAAGTTTATTGGAACCGTGTGTTCTACCTTCCTTGTCTCCTTCAATTTTCCATCCACTTGTCTCTTGGAGGAACATACCGAGCCCTACGTGGGGCTCAATCTCGCAAACCATGAGATCGCGACCTGAGCGGAAATCAAGAGGCTGACGCTTCACCGACGGAGCCCCCCCAGGCGTCCCTGAATGTGTTCATCTTCTAGTTGCCAGTATTACAGACCCTAAGCTTTTTCAGAAAGATATGTTGTGATTTGGGGGCGCCTGGGTGGCTCAGCTGGTTAAGCTACCCAACTTCAGCTCAGGTCACCATCTCGCGGTTTGTGAGATGGAGCCCTTGCATCGGGCTCTGGGCTGGAACCCTCTTGGGATTCTCTCTCTCTCCCCCCCCCCCTCTCTCTCAGTCCCTCCTCACTCTCTGGCTCTCTCCCCCACTCTCCCAAAATAAATAAACATTAAGGAGGAAGGAAGGAAGGAAGGAAGGAAGGAAGGAAGGAAGGAAGGAAGGAAGGAAGGAAGATAACATTGTGATTTCAAAATTGACCAAAGGCTTTCAGTTGACCTGAAACAGACCAGGTCCCTGGGTCTGCTCAGGAAAACAGAAACCACCCTAGGTATTTCAAATACAGGGAATTTGTCTGTTTCTTTATTTATCTGTTTCTTTGGAGCGAGAGCAGGGGAGGGGCAGAGGGAGAGAATCCCAAGCAGGCTCCAAGCTGTCAGCTCGAACTCACGAGCCCTGAGATCACGACCGGAGCCGAGATGGAGAGTCAGACACTGAACCGACTGAGCCACCAGGCGCCCCTCAAATACAGGGAATGCGTTAAAGGGAATTGGTTATGTGAGTGCAGGGAGAGTGCAAAAAGAAACCATGGCTGGACGCTGGATGCAGCCTGGAACTGGAGCAGCTGGGAAAGAAGGTCCTCGGCAACCGCCTCCCGCCCCCTAGTCTCCTGCCAGGGGTCACAGAGCTGGAGGGTGAGCTTCTCCATAAACAGCAGCTCTTGGCCTCCAGGGAACTGGCGGAGGGAAGAGTGCGTGAGCAAGAGAAAGTGCTCCTTTCACAGAGAAGGCTCCAGAACAAACAGCGGCTAAATCACGTCTGCCTATGATGATAGGACGACTCTTAGAGAATGTTTTTCGGGCTGTGCTACGAGGATTTGCCGCTCTGAGCGAACAGCTGTGGGAAGTAAATCAGGATCACCCAAATCAGTTTCCTAATCTGTGTGAAAGTGACAAAGTCTACCTGTCCCGGAATCTGGGCTTGGTGGGAATTAACTTGGAAGGTAGCAGGGCTCGTGTCCTAGGACTGAACCTTCAACCCCCAAATTGTTGGCTTATGGACGAGTGAAGCCTCCCTTTCTTTCTTCTTCTTCTTGTTTTTTTTATGGTTTATTCATTTATTTTGAGAGAGAGAGAGAGCACAGAAGCATGGGATGGGCAGAGAGAAGAGACCAAATTCCAAGCAGGCTCCACACTAGCCCGATGGGGGTTCAAACTCACCAACTATGAGATCATGACCTGAGACAAGATCACGAGTGGGACGCTTAACAGACCGAGCCACCCAGGCGCCCCAAGCCTACCTGTCTGACAGGTACGAAAAATCACAAGGAAGAGGAAGTATCAGGACCTTTAAATCAAAATCAAAATCTTGATCAGAAGAGAGGTACTGAAGAAACAAACACCTTTATATCCATGACACTGACACTTTAGAAATATTTTTTCAATGTTTATTTATTTTTGAGAGACACGGAGGGACAGAGCATGAGCGGGGGAGGGGCAGAGAGAAAGGGGGACACAGAACCCAAAGCAGGCTCCCGGCTCCCGAGCTGTCAGCTACAGAGCCCACCGCGGGGCTCAAACTCATGAACCGCGAGATCATGACCTGAGCCCAAGTCGGACGCTTAACCGACTGAGCCACCCAGGTGCCCCGTGACACTGACACTTTTGTGTCAGTTTCATGTAAAGAAACTGATTGATTTGCTGATCACTGTACTCTGATCTGTCCTTGAGATACTAAAGACATTTGGAAGGATCTGGTATATTCGACTTTCAAAACGTCCGATCAAGATTGCGTTAATGTTTGTCTTCTCTTCAAGGCACTTAACTCATTTAGGGGAATCTGAGATGCCAGACTTGTGGAAGCCCATTGATCACGTTTGCAGTGTTCAGATGTTTGGTGAAATCTAAAATTGTGAAATGCACAGCTATTTTTAGCTGTGGACGTAGTCAGTGAATGTTTAGAGGAAAGGGGATTGCTTAAAAATTCATTAATCATTACCAAAGAAACCCAAATAGTTGTGAATATTTGTGTCCATCCTTAAAAGCTCTTCTGACATTAAAAGACCCCACCACGATCTTTTCAACCAACGAGGAAGCTGGCATCCCTGGATATCCCCATGCAAAAGAAGGAAGTTGGACGCCATATACAAAAATTAACTCTAATTCAATCAGGGACCTAAACCTAACGACCCAAACTATAAAGATCAAAGAAGAAAACATAGAATGGGGAAAGCTTCATGACGTTGGGTTTTGCAATGGTTTCTCAGATATGACAGCAAAAAACACAGACAAGAGTAGGAATAGAAAGGGGCGCTTGGCTGGCTCAGTCGGAAGAGCATGTGACTCTTGATCTCAGGGTCATGAGCGTGAGCCCCACGTTGGGTGCAGTGATTACTTAAATAAAGAAAGAAACACACTTAAAAATAAAATCTAAAAAAGTAAATAAAGTTTTTGCAGGGCGGGGTAGGGCGAGGCAAGGCTGTCTAGTCGTGTTCAGTGTGCCTGCCAATATACACACCATGTGCCTGGATCCCTCCCGTATTTCGTGACTTTGGACTAGGAACTCACTCAAGCCTTCCTCCGTGCGATCGGAGTTGAGTGACGCCTCTCTAGAGAAGCATTAGCCTTTCCTTTGGCAGAGGACCCAGGGACATCACTAGTCCACCCGTCATCGCATTAATTTCTCAGCGTCCCAGTGCCTCAACCACCCAATTCGACCTCAAGCCCATGCCACATGAGATTGGTTGGAGTGGTTCTATAATTTCCAATATGGAATCACTTTCTTCCACTCAGGGCCCCAGCAGAAATAGGAAAATTGCCTCAAAGCTTTCTTTCTTCCTTTTTTTTTTTCTTTAAGTTTACTTATTTATTTTGAGAGAGAGAGAGAGAGAGAGAGAGAGAGAGAGAGAATCCCAAGCAGGCTCCATGCTGTCAGCCGAGAACCTGATGTGGGGCTCCATCCCATGAACCATGAGATCATGACCGGAGCCCAAGTCGGATGCCTAACCAACCAACTGAGCCACCCAGGCGTCCCTCTTCTTAGAAGCCTGTCCACACACTTAGAAGGATGTTTGGAAAGACGCCAGGTAACAACAAGGGCCACAGCATGGAATTTTTTCTCACGGGCGCAGCTTTTAGCGGATATAATTTTGAACTAATGGAAAAGTTTTGAGACTTGTGCAAAGAGCCCCATGTATCTATCCGTTGCTAGGTTCTTCAGTTCTCGCTGTTCCCGTCCCCCACCCCAGCAACCCCCCGCGTTTTGCTTTATCATCCGCTCGCTATCTCTCTAGGTTATTATATATTTACATTTCCAGAAACATTTGAGAAAACACTGGAGATACCATGCCCCTTTGTCCCTAAGTACTTCAGCGTGTATTTGCATTTGCTAAGAACAAGGACATTCTTTTTAATGACCGCAAGGCAATCATCAAAATCAGAAAAATTCCCGTGGATCAATTACCACTATCTAATGCACTGAACTCATTCAAATTTCATCAAGCGTCTTCCTCACCACCGGGATGTCACCTGATTGCTCAGAGAGCTGCCTCTGGTGTCCATTAACACGAGCATTTCCTCCTGGCCTTGTCCTTAACCTTGACTTCTTCCAAGAGAGTCAAGGCCGGTTGTTTTGCAGAAGGTCTCCTGATAGGAAAATGTTTCCTCCCTCACGATTCGATTCAGGTTAGGCAGCACAAGGCTGGCTGGATCTTCCCACCTCCCACCTCCTGCACCCCCCACCTCCACCCCCACCCCCACCCCCGTACCCCCCCCCAAACAACAACAGAAACAGATCCACGTAGAGCAACTACGATAGCAGAAATTCACCAACAAACATTTTGCACAAACCCCTGACATACAAGTGACTGGGACCAAAAAGGAAGCTAGCAAGACTGGAACTTTCCCTGCAGGGGGCACTCCATCCAACTCTTGATCTCTGAACTCCGGTCACGATCCCAGGGTCCTGGGATGGAGCCCCGTGTTGGGCTCCGGGCTGAGCGCGGAGCCTGCTTGGAATTCTCTCTCCCTTTCTCTCCGCCCCTCCCCTGCGTGTGCGTGCACACTCTCTCTCAAAAATAAAATAAACTCATGGGGCGCCTGGGTGGCTCAGTCGGTTAAGCGTCCGACTCTTGGTTTCGGCTCAGGTCATGATCCCACGGTTCGTGGGTTCGAGCCTTGAATCGCTAACCGTGAGGGGCCTGCTTGGGATTCTCTCTCCCCCTCTCTCTCTCCGCCCCTCTCCTGCTCGTATTTGACATACAACATTGTAAAAATTTAAGGTGCATAAACATGTTAATCTGATACATTTACATAGCATAATGTGATTGCCATTGTAGTAATTATGAACACCTCTATGAGGTTTCATCATTATCCTTTCTTTTTAGGGGTTGGACTAAAGGTCTATTCTTGTAAAAACTAGCGTAAGGAAACCCCAGGTTGATTTTGGCAGGAGCTCTGGGGGTAAAGGAGAGAAAAGGTTTGGGTACTGGTAGGAAGGGAAACAGAGGTAGATCTCTCTACAAAATTTTGGAGAAGTGGATATACTAACAGGTAATTTCTATTTGTTTATTTATTTATTATTTTTTTAAAAATATTTTATTACTTTTTTAATGTTTATTTTTGACAGAAAGCGAGAGTGCAAACGGGGTAGGGGCAGAGAGAGAGAGGGAGACAGAGGATCCAAAGTGGCCTCTGCACTGAGAGCAGGGAGGCCGATTAGGGGCTCGAACTCCCGAGAGCCGTGAGATCATGACCGAAGCCCAATTCAGACGCTCCACCGACTGAGCCACCCAGGCGCCCGAAAGATTTTATTTTCAAGCTATCTCTATATACCCAACGTGGGGCTCGAACCCATAACCCCACGATCAAGAGTCTCACCCTCCTCCAACTGAGCCCGCCAGGAGTCCCCGAGATGGTTATGTTCTTAAACACCGTATGGAAAGAACAAAGAGTTGAACTTTAAGAACTCTGAGCCCGGGACAGCGATCCCGGTCCACACCCCTCCTAAACGTCCTGACAGGTGAGCAAGACCAGACGAATGTAACAGACTGCACAGGTGTGCACCAAGTTCAAGAGCATCCTCTGGAAATTCAAGTTCACCTGGAACCTATGAATGTGGCCTTATTTGGAAATAGGGCCTTTGTCAGTGGAATCCAATCAAGATGAGGTCACGCTGGACCAGACCAGGTCCTAAACCTGACGTGACCGGTGCCCTCGTAAGAAGAGGGTAATTTAGGGACACCTGGGTGGCTCCGTCGGTTGAGCGTCCAACTTCAGCCCGGGCCATGATCTTACGGTTCATGGGTTCGAGCCCCGCGTGGGGCTCTGTGCTGACAGCTCAGAGCATGGGGCCTGCTGCGGATTCTGAGCCACCCAGGCCCCCCCCTCCCCCCACCCCTTTCTTTTTTTAATTTTGACACTAACCTGCTTCTAGTGGAAAGGAGAGACAATGCGATTGGGAGTTAACATCCCCAGGTGGGGGGAGAGGTGTTTGCTTGTTTAACACATCTTGCAGTTCTGTAGGTTTCCTGTCTGGCTTCCCTCTTCCAGGGTCCCGCCCCTCTCTGGGTATCTCTGACCCCCCCCCCCCCCCCCCCCCCCCGTCTCCCCACCGAGCCCCACGTTTGTCCCTCTTCTCCTCCTCCTCCTGGGTCCTTGACTTCCTCTCTCTGGGTGTCTATCTTAGGACCCACCCCCCACCATTCCGCTACCTCTTCCCTCCCCGCCAGGCTGGCCAGGTCCGCGTTCTCCAAGACTGCGGAGGCTTGCAGGGGTGGGGTGGGCGGGAAAGTGATCAGGGCAGATGCCCCAAGGTGCTTCCTGCTCCCTCGCAGGGGGGAGACTTTCCAGAGTCAGGTGAACTCCTCTGACCCAGGAACATACATCCCACATGAAGCTCCCCCCCCCCCCCCCCCCCCCCAGCCACGAAGCCGCTCTTTCCGGCGACTTTTGTGGCGTTTCGGATTCTGCTTCCGGTGACAACTCTTTCCCTGCCGGAGCCAGCCCAGTGCCACCAGAGCGGACAGCCACACTTGCCACGAGATGCAGAGAGCTTCATTTCCTCCAGTCACTGAGTCCCTCCTGGGACCTGCTGGGACCTGCAGTTATATCCCCTTTCCACTGAGATGTTCCTCTCATTTGAACCTTGGAATTAAAAATGAAGGGCCCTGGGGGCGCCTGGGTGGCGCAGTCGGTTAAGCGTCCGACTTCAGCCAGGTCACGATCTCGCGGTCCGTGGGTTCGAGCCCCGCGTCGGGCTCTGGGCTGATGGCTCAGAGCCTGGAGCCTGTTTCCGATTCTGTGTCTCCCTCTCTCTCTGCCCCTCCTCCGTTCATGCTGTGTCTCTCTCTGTCCCAAAAATAAATAAACGTTGAAAAAAAAAATTTTAAAAAAAATAAATAAATAAAAATGAAGGGCCCTGGGGCGCCTGGGCGGCGCAGTGGGTTAAGACTTCCACTTCGGCTTAGGTCATGATCGTACAGTTTGAGCCCCGTGTAGGGCTGTGTGCTGAGCTCTGTGCTGACAGCTCGGAGCCTGGAGCGGCTTCGGATTCTGTGACTCCCTCTCTCGCTGCCCCTCCCCCACTCATGCTCTGTCTCTGTCTCTCAAAAATGAATAAACATTAAAAAAATTAAAAAAAAAAAAAAATGAAGGGCCCAAGACGCCGTGGGAGTGGGTCAGACTCCTGGACATCAGCGCTGTCCGTGAATCTGGGCTGTTGTCTACATTTCTGTCCTCCCTTCTGTCCCACCCAGGGAATCGCTCAAAGAACAACGTGGAAATCTACGCTGCGGGCGGGGAGAGAGAACAGGCAACCCGCTCACTGGGACTGCATTCTGTGACAGTCATTGCACTCCAAGTCCATAAGCACCTGGACGGATGAATTTAGATCCTCAAGCCCTCTTCTAGAGAACCAGGACTCCCAGACTTCAGTCCCTCCAGTCCCTCCCTCAGCACAGGGTTCCCAGTTCCTCCCTCAAACACTCACACACGTGCACCCTGACCCTCCTCTCAGATTCTTTATTATCCCAAGTAGGCAAAATAAAAAAATAAATAAGATAAATACCAAATAACCCAATAAATAAAGAGGAGGCCCCACAGCAAACAGCCCGTGGCTTCAGGAAGCGTAGCTGGGACTTCGGCCCTGGGAAGGCCCCACCATGCTCAGAGGGTCCGAGGAGCCCACGTCCGGGGGCTCGGGGGCCAGGATCCCTGGAGGCTCCGGGGGTGCCGGAAGCAGGCCTGGCAGCGGCAGGAAGCGGGCAGGTGCCCGGGGGGCTGAGTCCCGGTATGGGGAGTTGTGGGGGGGCAGGCGGAGTGGGAGCCCGAGGGTCTCCGAGTGGTAGATGTTGTATCCGTCCTCCAGAAGCAGCTCCCGGAAGCTGCAGGCTGCGGGGTCAAAGCGGAGCTGAGGGGACAAGAGCGGACGTTGGAGATACGGGATTCTTCTGCACCTTCCTGCTGCAGGACCCAGGAGTCCCGGCCCCCAGCCCCTCCTCCGGGACACAGGTAACAGAAGCAGGCTCCCCCTTTACCCCTGGGCAGTCCTGCAAGGCCTACCTCCCTGGCTTCACTTCACAGAGACCAATATTCCAGCCCAGGGACCAGTCAAGGCTCTCTGAGTCCAGACAGAGGCGTCTGGCTTCCACCCAAGGGGTCATGGTCACTTTACAGGCCATGGGTCCCCTGAGCAGCCCTGTGCCCAGCGTGAAGCAGGCAGCTAGGAGCCCATGCGGCCTGGCAGGGGTCACAGGTCACAGGACTCAGGCGCTCCGTCATTCACGGGCCTCGTGACTCGGAGCTGGTGTGTCCCTGCCTGAGCCTCAGTTTCCCCTTGTGCACAAATGATGAGGTCAGCTCCCTCGTGCAGGGGAGGTGGCGAGGTGGGGGGGGCCACGCAGGGAGCACAGAACCAAGCCTGGCTCAGGCCCAAGGTGCGAGAGGTGGAACCCTGGGTGGTGAAGGTGATATGGGGGGGGGGGGAACACGAGGAGGGGGGCGATCCCAGAAACTCACCGATCCATACAGTGTCCCATCTGGGCCCTGGCACAGGAACCTGGACGTTTTGACCCCCAAGATTTGAATTACTCCCGGCTTCAGGGCTTTTAGCTCCAAGAGACCTGAGAGGAGAGAGTGGTCAGGGGCTCAGAGGACCTCTGCCCAGGCCCGTCTCTCTTAGAACCAGGGGTCTAGGCTCCCAGCCCCTCCTCCCTCAGACCCAGGGGCCTGGGCCCCCCAGCCCCTGCTCCCTCAGACCAGGCTCTGTCTGTGCACTCACTCTCAGGGCTCCGGCGAGCGGTCCCCACCACTGTGCCATCAGCCTTGATCTCGAGGTGGACCTCTGTCTCCTGGGCGTCGTCCGTGTAGAGGAACCGCTGTCGAACTTGGCCCCCGAATTGGAGGAGGGGGCTGGAGTCAGGGATAGGGTGTGCCTGGCAGGCTTCCGGGAAAAGGACCCCCAGCATCATCAGGACCCACAGTCCCAGGTGCTGGGACCCGGCCTCGTCCCAGCCCATCACTGGCTCACGTCCTCAGGTGAGATCCGGGGTCTGGGGCTTGAGGAGCCGAATGGTCTAGATTCTGTCTCAGATCCTGGTTGTCTGGGACAGGAGATTCACGGATTGCACCTTAGTGAGCCTCAACGCCTGGGTCTTCGTGTCCGCGGATTCCCAGCTGACAGAATACCCCGGTCTCTTAGAATGGATGCAGGCACTCCAAAATTTATATCCAGACAGACCCGCCCAATCACCTTCCCCACACCTGACCCATGATATTTGACCCACTTGGCAAGAGCTAGGATTCCACCGTGGCCAGATCAGCCTGAGCCGAATGATGCAACCGGTGGTGGGGGGGGGGGGGTCCTTCCCGCTGGGGCCCTGGACTCCCGGGTCTGAGGAATCAGGGGGACCGGGACCTGCTGACTGGGACTTGGCTGAAAGGGGCTGGGGGAGGAGAGGGCTGGGGGCCTGGAAAACTGCCTCCCTGACTGATCGACGGACACCGTGCCCCATAATCGGGATTGCGCCATCCTGCCTGAATTTCTGTGGGTTTCTGGGGGGGGGGGGTGTGGGCAGGGAGGGTGTCACACACACACGGACGTTCCTCGATCATCAGGACAGCAGCAAAAGCCACGTGACCAAAAGCCTCTCGCCTCAACCTCACCAACCCCAGCCCAGAGGTTCCTCGGGCACCTAATGAGCCAGAGGAGAGCCTCCCTCTCCTCCCTGATGCAATCCCGGGACCTCTTTCACCAGAGTAGCTACCCCAGGCCCAGAAAGGTGTTCTCAAAATAGCCTGGGGTGGGGAGGGCGGGTGGAGGGTGAAAGTCTGACTCAGCGCCTCTGGGGTGGGGGCGGGGGGGGGGGGGCTGAGCCAGGCTCTGGAGGGGGGAAGTGAGAGACCAGAGCCCAGAGGGAATGTGGGAGGGGGGGTGGTTTCCTGGAAACTATAAGACAGAAACTGGACACCCTCCAGTGCGGAGGTCTGAACGTCTCCAGCAGAGGAGGGGGCTGGGGCTGGAAATCCTGGGTCTGTGGAAGGAGGGGCTTGGGTCTGGAGACATCACGGTCCACTCTCTGGAGAGGGGAGTCAAATTCCTGGGTCTTTAGCTTTGATTTATTGAATGACAATGATCACACGGCTCCAGCCCAGGGAAGTGGGGCGGGGGGGGAGGGGGTGGCGGAACCGCCCGGACAATGGAAGCGGCTCCAGGTATACACCGCGGAGCCGAGGCCCTGGATCCCCAACCTGGGGCCCCAGCCTCCCGGTGCGGCTGGGCATGACAGGCCCGCTTCCCCTCCTGCTTTCTCCTCCTCGCCCTCGGGGAGACGCTGCCCCCGGGACGCGCCCGTCTGGAGAGGAGCCGTCGGACCCCGGATCGTACGATTCCTCAAAAGGAGAGGCTCAGCAGTTCGCAGGTGCACCGCGCGGAGACGGGGAATCAGCGGCCCCCGGTGTGCGCGGGGACACACTTTCGGGCCGGAGGCGCCCACGTTCGGGACCCTGAGAGCTGGAGGAGGTTTCCATCGGCTCCTGGAGCAGGCCTGGCAAACAGGTTCTGCCTCCCCACCGGGAGGACCCGGCAGAGGGCGGAGGATCTTCGCCCCCGCCCGGGCCTGGTGTCTGCGCCCTCCCCAGCGGCTGGGGCGTGGCCGGGCTCGGAGCATCCAGATACTCTGGGCGGCCCTTCAGCCCAGGCTCGGGAGAAGGGGGAGAAGTCGATGGACCCGAATACCTGGGTCCGGCATTGCGGCTGGGCGCCGGGTCTCCATGCTGTGGAGGCTGGCCCTGGAGAGCCCGCCCGCGGGCCGGGGCCGAGGAGGAGGGGGCCGGGCGCGGGTCCCCGGGTCTGGGGAGGGCGGGGGGGGGGGGCGGGGGTTACCAGCTTAGCCTGGGGCGCCGGGGCGGGGGCGGGGCTCCGCCTCCGACCTACCTGCCCAGGTCGGGAGGGGCGGAGGCTGGGAGTCTCGGAACCGCGCCCATCTCCTTCCTCCCTCCCCCGAGCCCTAGGAGCCAGTCGGGGGAGGCGGCATGGAGGGGAGGGCTGCCGAGCCTAGGATCCCGGAGTCCCGGGTTCCGGGGGCGGCCGGATGTGGGCTGCACCTGCGGTCGGCGCGCTCCAGCCTCTCTAAGCCCGCTGTGGCTCTGTCACCCGCCAGGAGCTCAGGTGAGTGGGACCGGAGGATGCCTGGGACCCAGGAATCGGGGCCTTCGGTCCCAGGAGGCGCAGCCCCAACCGCTAGCCCCGTAGGACCCCAGGAGTCTCCACCCCACCCCCCCAACTCCTGCTCGTCCAGAGGCCGAGATCCCTCATCCAGTCCCCGACCTCCAGCCTCTCATGTTCCACCTGGCCCGTCTCTTCCCGTCACCCCCATGGCGGAGTCCTCACCCTCCCTCCACCAGGCCCACCCCAGAGAGGAGTGGGTGGCACATCACCCAACTAAAGTGGGACTTCCCGGCCCGGAGAGCCAGATTCCAAGGTGCGGATGTGGCAGGCCGGCTCCGAGACCCGTTGCTATCTTGGAAACACCAGTTTTCGACATTCGCCGTCCCCATCCCTGCAGTTCCAAGCGTCCACCTCCCTCCCCTCCCTCAGATCCAGGCCCCTGATCCCCTTTCCCCGGGACCCAGGAGTCTCAAGCCTTGGTTTCCTCGTTCCCCCAGGCCCCTGCCCACGGACACTTCCTCCTGGGGCTTCGGGGCCCCGCTAATTCACCTTTCCTCCCGTGCAGCCATGTGGGCCCCCAGCCAACGGCAGCTCTGTGTGGCTTTCCTGCTAGTGTGTGTCCTTTCAGCCACCTTGTTCCTCTACGTCCACCAAGACCTCTTTCCCAACGGCCTGGCCCTGACGGCCCTGTGTCCAGGCCGCCGCCCGGTGCCATCCCCCGTGGCCATCCTCTGCCTGTCCCCCAACACCTCCGCCTGCCTCAAGCCCCCCGCCTCCCTCTCGGGAACCTGGACCATCCACCCAGACGGCCGGTTCGGTAACCAGATGGGGCAGTATGCCACGCTCCTGGCCCTGGCCCAGCTCAACAGTCGCCGGGCCTTCATCCTGCCCGCCATGCACGCCGCCCTGGCCCCCGTGTTCCGCATCACCCTGCCGGTGCTGGCGCCCGAGGTGGACAGCCACACGCCCTGGCGGGAGCTGGAGCTCCACGACTGGATGTCCCGGGAGTACGCCCGCCTGAGGGACCCCTTGCTGAAGCTCACCGGCTTTCCCTGCTCCTGGACCTTCTTCCACCACCTCCGGGAGCAGATCCGCAGGGAATTCACGCTGCACGACCACCTTCGGCGAGAGGCCCAGGGTCTGCTGAGCCGGCTCCGCCTGGGCCCCACCGGGGACCGCCCTCGAACCTTCGTGGGCGTCCACGTGCGCCGCGGGGACTACCTGCGGGTCATGCCCCACCGCTGGAAGGGGGTGGTAGGCGACCGCGCTTACCTCCGGCAGGCTATGGACTGGTTCCGGGCACGGCACGAAGACCCCGTCTTTGTGGTCACCAGCAACGGCATGGAGTGGTGCCGGGAAAACATGGACACGTCCCGTGGGGATGTGATCTTTGCCGGCGACGGGCAGGAGGGCTCGCCGGGGAGGGACTTCGCGCTGCTCACGCAGTGCAACCACACCATCATGACCATTGGCACTTTTGGCTTCTGGGCCGCCTACCTGACCGGTGGGGACACCGTCTACCTGGCCAACTTCACCCTGCCCGACTCCAACTTCCTGAAGATCTTTAAGCCCGAGGCTGCCTTCTTGCCCGAGTGGGTGGGCATTAACGCAGACTTGTCTCCCCTCCGCTCGTTGGCTGGGCCTTGAGCAGCGGGGAGACTTTCTGGAATAGCTCGGGCCAGCGTTCTGGGTCTCCGGGGGCCTAGCGGCTTCTGGAGAAGCTTGTGGTAGCCCCGTAGCAGGCGGGCACCCATTTCTAGAGTAATCCTAGTTGGCTAGACTTGGAGAAAGAGGACTTGGAGAAAGAGAAACCTAGGGGCTTTCTGTAACTGCCTGGACGTTCTAGAACCAGCAGGGGATCTTTTCCTGAGGCCTGGCAATGTCCAGAGAGGCTCACGTCAGTTCTGGAAGGCAATGCCTTACCCACTGTTCCCAGCACGGATCCAGGGTACTTCTGGACGGCTTCACCCCAAAAACGGAGAACTCCCCCCCCCTTCTAATGTTGCCTCTGGTCTTTTCTAGAAGAGAAGGACAATCTTCAGGACTGAAAGAACTTAGGGGTAGTCCACAGCAAGCACTCATCCACTCCCCTGCTGTGTTTCTGGAGTGGTTCTAGAGAAGGCCAGGTCTCAGGCCTGTGGAGAATCCTGCAGGGCTCCCCCAGAGGGGATGAGGTTCTGGAATTCTAGGAGGATCTCAGGAAGGGAACACTCAGAAGTTCAACACCTCAGCCACTGCCAGAAAGACTGGCAGAACACAAAGTGTCTGTCCCGTGAGGTGGGAAATCTGTCCAACCTCTCAGCCTCTGAGAAAAAGAAAGACAAAGGCCCGTTTTTGAAATTTAAAAAGAAAAAAAAATATGGTTTTTTTTTTTTAATTTTTTTTTCAACGTTTATTTATTTTTGAGACAGAGAGAGACAGAGCATGAACGGGGGAGGGGCAGAGAGAGAGGGAGACACAGAATCGGAAACAGGCTCCAGGCTCCGAGCCATCAGCCCAGAGCCCGACGCGGGGCTCGAACTCACGGACCGCGAGATCGTGACCTGGCTGAAGTCGGACGCCTAACCGACTGCGCCACCCAGGCGCCCCAAAAATATGTTTTTTAATGTTTATTTTTGAGAGAGAGACAGAGACAGAGCGTGAGCAGGGGAGGGGCAGAGAGAGAGGGAGACACAGAACCGGAAGCGGGCTCCCGGCTCCGAGCTGTCAGCACAGAGCCCGACTCGGGCTCGAACTCGCAGATCTAGAGATCATGACCTGAGCTGAAGCCGGGGGCTTAACTGACTGAGCCACCCAGGTGCCCCTTGAATTTTTTTTTTATATGTTTATTTTTGAGACAGAGGCAGAGAGCAAGCAGGGGAGGGGCAGAGAGAGGGAGAGGGAGACACAGAATCCAAAGCAGGCTCCAGAGTCTGAGGTGGGGCTCGAACTCACGAACCGCGAGATCATGACCTGAGCCGAAGTCAGACACTTAACCGACTGAGCCACCCAGGCGCCCCAGAGAGTCTATTTTGAGCAGATAGACTAAAACGTGGGACTGTTCCTCCACAGGTGGGGGAGAGGTATGGATGCTGAAATACAGCAGCTCCTGGAGGAAAGCCTTCCAGAAACCTAGAGACTTTTTTTTTTTTTTTTTGTCAAAAACTGCCAAAGACAGGCACTTTACAAGTTGGCTCTGAGTTAAGGTTACCTTTCTTCTCAATTAAGAAAGTTTCCTTCTCTGCAGCTGGGCTGTTGGATGTAACGGGATCGATTTTCTGGAATTCAGCCAGCATAAATAAACGTCATGAATGTTTCTTTTGGGCTTGCAGAAAGCTACAGGTATGGGGACCCTTGCCAACCTGAGCTTCCTCTGATTTCACAGAACCACTAAACCCGGTTTCGGGCTTCAAAGGCTCTGTAGGCACCTGGGTGGCTTAGTCAGTTCAGCCTTCGACTTTGGCTCAGGTCATGATCTCATGGTTCGTGAGTTTGGGCCCCAGTGGGGTTCTGTGCTCACGGCTCAGAGCCTGGAGCCTGCTTCGGATTCTGCGTCTCCCTCTCTCGCTGTCCCCACCCCTCCACCCCCGCTCGACCTCTCTTTCTCTCTCTCAAAAATAAATAAACATTAAAAAAAGAATGAAAGGATCTGAAGGTCTGAAAGTATACGGGACCCGGGCTGGCCTGAAACCCAGGCCAGAGCACAAGGTCTGGCCAAGGAGGATGGGATTCTTGACTCAGATTCCAGGACCCCCTTGGTGCTTTTTTGTAGGGGATGAAGGTACCTAGCTTTATTACAGACAACTCTGATCGCGTCTCCTACCTACCCAGAAGAATCCAAGCCCCCCTTTTTTTAGTCTTCTCAGGGAGTTTTGAGGGATCATTCACTATTCAGCTGCCACAGGTGGGAGAGAGGGAGGTATGAATTAAAAGTCCACACCACCAAATCCTGTCTCTGCAGGTGTTGTGGCGCCCACTGTGTGTGTGTGTGTGTGTGTGTGTGTGTGTGTGTGTAAGAGGGGAAATCCAGAACTGCTCACGTCTAGGGGTATTGTCCCTGCTGAGATCTGGCAGCCTCCTGTTTTCAGGCTTGTGTGAGTCGCGGTTCCTGTTTTGTTTTAATGGTTATTCATTTTTGAAAGACAAGAGAGAGGCAGCGCATAAGCAGGGGTGGGGCGGAGAGAGAGGGGGACACAGAATCCGAAGGAGGCTCCGGTCTCGGAGCTGTCAGCACAGAGCCCGACGCGGGGCTTGAATGGTGAGATCATGACCTGAGCCGAAGCCGGACGGACGCTCAACCCACTGAGCCACCCAGGCGCCCCGCGGTTCCAGTTTTTATGGTGGTTTGATTCTTGATGTAGAAAAGGAGAGAGAGACCTTCCAGGACCCATAGGTCTGAGCCCCAGGTTCTTAGTATTGGCTCTAGGCCTCTTTCTTCTGGAACCCTGGCATCCAGCCCCTCAGCTACGGAGAGAAGGAGGAGGAGGGAGTGAGTAAAGTGTGGAACTCTGGCCAGGGAGACACCCCAGGGCCTCCTGGGAGTCGTAGTCCTGCGGCTAGAAAGGGCCACTTCCCAATTCCGTGGCTTGACGCCAAACATTCCAAAAGATCCCAGGCATCTAGCCGAAGCCTGGGCTCAGAAACTCAGGGACGAGAGGAGGCTGAAGGGCAGATGCCCTCGCCTGAGCTGACCAGATGAAACTTCTAGTCTGAGAAGGAGGCCTCTTTGCGATTTCCTGGAACCATAGGCGGAGCCTTCCTTTGTTGCCGTCCAATCGGACTCAGAGTTGGGTCTGTGGGCGGGGCCGAGGAAGCTCCTGGGCGTGTCTCCAGGGAAGTCGCGCCCCCACGTCCGAAGCTAGAAGGGGGAGGCTGTGGGAATTCCTTGTAGATCGGGGGAAACGGTGACTCGGACTCCAGTCACAAAGCTCTCCACATCACGTGACCAACCTCACCTTCGCTCCAGAAACGTCCTCAATTTTAGCCGTGGCAAATAAAGTGGAAGGACGTGACCGGCTCGTCCCCTCTAAAGGCCCTCAGCCTGGATTCGGCCCTTCAGCGAACTCTAGTATTCCAGGGTGCAACATTCAAGGTCAAGGTCCGGCAGCGGCTGTCTAGGGTGCATCGGGACTCCGGACTCCTCGGTTTCCTAACCGAGAAGGGGGAGCCCTGCAAACTGAGGGGTCTTACTCTCGGGGAAGGGGTTCTTTCCCGTTACTGATCACCCCTTCCGTGTGGGGTGGGAGGACCCTCCCAGGGTTCTGTGCGGGCTGAGCGCTGTGGCCGCAATGGGTCCCCAAGTAGCCCTCCTGGTGGCGGCGCTAGCCGGCTGCCTGCTTCCTGCCGGGGGCTGTGTCATATGTGATCAGAGGGTCGTGGCCGCGCTGGACGCCTTGGAAAAGGAATACCTGCCTACCCACATGGCGCGCGAGCGTCAGAGACAAGTGATGGAAACGATAAGACAAACCGTGAGAAATTTCTGGGACCTGCCATATTTAGAGGATGCCTTTATGGGGGTTATAGGTGAGGGCAGGGTAGAGCGTGGGAACCCCGGGTCGTGGAAAAAGAGGAGTCTGGTGCTAGGATTCCTGGGAGCAGGGACGGGGTGCGGGGAGGGAGGGAAGGGCCGGAGCCAGAGTCTACTGGGTTCGTGATGGAGAGGGCTGAGATGCAGATTCCAGGGCTTTCTGAGCGCTAGGAAATACTGTGTTCTACCCCTTACCCTGCAATTTTATGTAAAAAACTACAACTCCCAGAAGGCAACAGACAGGCAATCCTTTACAGCCCTAGCCTTGCCCAGTAGCCACATGGGCATTGTAGTTTTTAACACTAGCCGAGCCAATGGGACCACAAAGCTTCGAATCTGAGGTTCTATCTCCCCTCCCCGCATCCCCCGTGTCCCTCCAGATGAGGCCACAATGGAAACGTCAGTGTTGGGTTTTCTGAGGAGTATGACACTTATCACAAACAGTGACATAGCAGGTAAATGGCAGAGTGGCCAGGGGAGGGGCTTCGGAATCCTTTGGCTCTGGAGCCAAACTGCCTAGGTTCAAACACCGGCCCTGTCATCCCCTGGCTGTGTGGCCTTTAGGGAGGGATATCACAGCTTTGTCACCTCCAAACTGGGTCATAACGGTGCCTGCACCCAGGCCAGTGACTTAGCCCTGTGGCCAGCATGGTTAAGTGGTCATTCAATTTCACTGCCCCTCTCGGAGATGGCCCCAACCTGGAACGCCAGCCTCTTCAGACGGGTACCTGTACCTCCTCCTGGGGTGGGTGGGAGGAGGGGTCGCACTCTGTCACCCTGCTCTTTCCCAGATGACACTTTTGTGAAAGAGTTCTCCTGGATGTTGACTCTGGAAAAGGCAGCCTTTCAGCGCAATGTTGCTCGGTTCCAAAGAGAGGGTGAGGGAAGATAGGTTCCCTCAGGAACCACAGCCCCTTCCTCCACCAGTCCCGGGGTCCCTGTCCCCAGTCCTCTGCTTCTCTATGTCCAGCCCCTCACCTCTCCCAACAGCGTCCTCCCTCCAACCCAAGAGCCCAAACCCCAACCTATTCCTTCTCCCCCTCTCTCGTGTCCTTTAACTTAGAAATCTCATAACTTTTTTTTTTTCTTCCTTCTGAGGCAGATTTCTGTCCCAACAAATGTGGTGAGTCCAGATTAGGGAAGCTGGTTTTCTATCCCCCATTCTGGCCCCGGTTAATACCCAGCCTTTCTCCTCCTGCTTTGGGTCTCGATGGTTCTTCCTTCCCCACGTCTGAGAGGTTCCTGGTCCCCAGTGGCCCTTCTGCACAGCGGATTTCCTGGACAGCGGGTCCTATTCCATGTGGGCTCCTCACTGAGCCGGGTTAGATCCCTCTTCCGGCAGGTCTGCCTTCTAGCCCCGCCCCTTGGGCTGACCTCTCGGGATTAGGCGCTGGGCCCCGCCCCAGCCCTTGACCCTGCTCTCTCTTTTTAGTCTTTTCTATCAGGATAAATGCAACCTTGATCCTGCCCCTTCAGGTATGATGTTGCAGCCTCTGATCTGGTGCAGTAATTGTAAAAAGCAGCTTCACGTTTGTCGAAAGTCCACAGATTGCGGTGGTGAGAGAGCTGAGCCAGCTGGAGGGGGTGGGGGGTTGGCGCAAGAGGGGCGGAGCGAGAGGAGAGCCGGGATCTAGAGAGGCCAAAGAAAGGAGCCGGCCCACCAGAAAAGTGGGGGCCAAGAACAAGTGCGAGGGAGTTGAGGGAGAACCAAGATGCATCCCACCGTAACCGCCTGTCCCCAGTGCGCCAAATCAACGTCCACGAAAAGGAAGACTTGCTCCTGGACTGTGAGCTCAACTGGCATAAATTATCTCAAGGCCTGACCTATTACAGCTTTTACAGGGTGGGCCCTTCAACCCCATCAACCCCAAGTCCATTAGGCTTGGTTGAGCGCCCACCCCGGTATCCACAAGCTTGTTCCCACAATCCCCATGACCCATGACCTACCAGGTTTGACTTCTACGGGTCCCCGGGGACCCCATGCCCTTACCAGTGACCCTAGACTCCCATCTCCCCCACTGAGATCCCGTGATGCCCTCACACCTGTACTTCCCCAAACCCTGAACTCCCCAGGCCTCTGTGACCCCTTGAGCTTGGGTCTAGGTTTGGGGGAGCAATTCTGAGACGTTGGTGTACAAGGGGAAACAGCCCACCCTGACCAAGCCCCTGGTGGGGCCAGAGGATGCAGGTGACTACCGCTGTGAGTTGGGCACTGTGAGATCCCTCCCAGCCACGGTCATCCATTTTAAGGTCACAGGTCAGAGCTGGGGAGTCGACGGAAGTGTGGGAATCAGGGTCCTGGGGTTAGGGGACAGTCAGCTTGGGGCATGGCCTATGGGGCAAAACTTCCTGTCGGGGTGTCATTTCAGGCCACGGGGGTGTGGCCACCCGCCACGGTGGCCGGGGTCCAGGCAGACAGGGTCGCGATTGTCTCTTCCAAGGCCCGGGTCTTGGGGGAAGGTTGGAGGGGAGGGAGCTTGCCCGGGCCACGGGGGACCTTGGTGGCCTCCCAAGGCTGCTCTTTCTCTCTCCTCTATCAGTGTTGCCTCAAAGAATCATTGAGGAGACACCGACATCAAACTTTGAAACCGAGGAGCAGCTGTCCCCAACCCTCCAGCCTTCAGAGTACCCTAAGCCCGAGAAGGTGCTGAGAAGCGTTCTGGTAGGGCTGCTGATCTGGGGCTTTGTGGTGCTGATCATCAGCTTTGTCACCGCGTGAGCCAACCCTGATGAAGGCGGGGCACGAACAGAGGGACGGGGTCTCCAAATCCCAATGCGGGAGGGGGTCCTTTAAGGGAGAGGCCTTAGAAAATGGTAGTGATGATCCAGCCTGGGTCATTGCTGGAATAAGACCAAATATAGGGAGGCGAGGAGGGCTATCCCTCAAGACCTAACCTGGTTCCACTATCATCCCCCGCCCTCCCCCAGCGTACTTTGCTTTCTGCCTGGGAACGTGATGGATTCCATAAAGTCCTGGTTCCTCACTAACAAAGTAGCCGCCCTGCAGAGCCAGGTTCCGAAGGCACCGAAAGAAAACGACACAGCACCAAGTCACAAATAAAGATTTATCTGGTTGCCTAAATACCGGATTCATTTCCTCGGGTCTGATCCTCATTTTGGCTTTCCGAGAGGAGAGGCCTGGGGCTCGCCTCCTGTCCTAGAAGGAGAGCCCGGGAACCCGGGTCCCTTGGTCATGGCAGGGCCCCCTGGCTGAGATGTAATTCCCCAATCGAGGAGTGGGGAAGGGCCAGCCCTACCCAGATCTCCTCCCCCAGCCTCGCCCCCTCACAGGACGCCCCCTCCCCGCTCTTCCAGCCAGAGTTTCCTCTGGCCTTTTCCTGTCCCCCAGCCAGTGCTGGGAGCCAGGGCAGAGGGGTCAAGAACCAACCCGGGTCAACGAAGACAGGGCGCCGAGGTGCTGTTGGGACCCGAAGCAGAGCAAGAACCGCGGGACCAGGGGTCCACACCCCTCCTGCATCAGACCCAAGAGCCGGTCCCCAGCCATCTTCCACGCCAGTTCCCAGGAGTTAAGCTCCCATCCGTCTCCTCCACCCAGACTCCTTACTCTGACCCCAGCCCCCTCCACCCCAACGCGACCACACAAGGGCCTCATCTGGGAGGATGAGATGAAAGTTCTAGTCAGAGAGGGGTCGGTCTGCGAGATCCTGGAACAATAGGCGGGGCCTCCCTTTGTTGCCGTCCAATCAGACTCAGAGTTGGGTTTGTGGGCGGGGCCAAGGAAACCGGCCCAGAGTGTCTCTAGAGAAGTCGGCGCCCCAAGGAGAAAGGAAGAAGAGGGACTCTGTGGGATTGAGGCGACCTTCGAGTCTGACTCCAGTCATAAAGCTCTCCACGTCACGTGACCAACCTCACCCTCGATCCACAACATCCTCGATTTTAGCCGTGGCAAATAGAGTGGAAGGACGTGACCGGCTCGTCCCCTCTAAAGGCCCCCAGCCTGGATTCGGCCCTTCAGCGAACCCTAGTATTCCAGGGTGCAACATTCAAGG
This sequence comes from Puma concolor, assembly GCF_028749965.1. Lineage (NCBI taxonomy): Eukaryota > Metazoa > Chordata > Mammalia > Carnivora > Felidae > Puma > Puma concolor. Next base: position 54,002,238 of record NC_141681.1, on the reverse strand, counting down.
TCAAGGTCGGGCAGCGGCTGTCTAGGGTGCATCGGGACTCCGGACTCCTCGGCTTCCTAACCGAGAAGGGGGAGCCCTGCAAATTGGGGGGTCTTAATCTCGGGGAAGGGGTTCTTTCCGGTCAGCGATCACCTCCTCCGAGTGGGGTGGGAGGACCCTCCCCGGGGTTCTGTGCGGGGCTGAGCCCCCTGGCCCCAATGGGTCCCCAAGTAGCCCTCCTGGTGGCGGCGCTGGCCGGCTGCCTGCTTCCTGCCCGGAGCTGTGTCACTTGTGATCCAAGGGTCGTGGCCGCGCTGGACGCCTTGGAAAAGGAATACCTGCCTACCCACCTCGCCCCCGAGCGTCACAGAGAAGTGATGGAAAAGATAAGACAAACCGTGAGGAATTTCCGGGACCTGCCAGATTTAGAGGATACCTTTCTGGGGGTTATCGGTGAGGGCAGGGTAGAGAGTGCGAATCCAGGGGTCGAGGGAAAAGAGGGGTCTGCGTTCTAGGATTGTTGCGGGAGCGGGCAGGAGGGAAGGAAGCGAAAGACTGGAGGGAGACTGTACTGGGTTCGTGAATGGAGAAGGCTGGGATGCAGATTCCCAATACACTGTTCCCCTAGTCCTTACGTGGCAATTTTATATGGAAAAAAAAAATACAACTCCCAGAAGGCAACGGGCGTGCCAGCCATTTACAGCCCTGGGCTGGTCCAGTAGCCTCATGGGTATTGTAGTTTTTAACACCTGCTGAGCCAAGAGACCTCAAGGCTTGGGATCTGAGGTTCTAGCTCCCCTCCCCGCATCCCCTGTGTCCCTCCAGATGAGGCCACAATGGAAACGTCAGTCTTGAGTTTTCTGAGGAGTGTGAGACTTATCAGAAACAGTGGTGTAGCAGGTAAATCCACACAGGGGCCAGGGGATGGGGCTCCAGAAACTTTTCGAGAAATGTTTTTTGGTGAGGACGGGTCTGGTGGTGGCTCTGGAGCCCACCTGCCTGGGTTCAGCTTCCCGCCCAGTCACCCCTTGCTGTGTGGCCTTTAGGGAGGGACTTTGCAACTTTGTCACCTCTCAAATGGGTCCTAACAGTGCCTGCAGGCCAGGGGCCGCTTAGCTCAGTGGCCCGCATTGTTAAGTGGTCATTCAATGTCACTGTCCCTCCCTGAGATGGCCCCAAGGTGGAACGCCAGCCTCTTCAGATGGAGGCCAACTTCCTGCATCTCCTCCTGGGGTGGGCGGGGGAGGGGTACCACTCTATGTCACCCTGCTCCTTCCCAGATGACACTTTCGTGAAGGAGTTCTCCTGGATGTTGACTCTGGAAAAGGCAGCCTTTCGTGGCTACGTCACTCGATTCCAAAGAGAGGGTGAGGGAAGATGGCTTCCGTCAGGGACCACGGCCCCTTCCCTCAATAGGCCCAGGGACCCTGTCCCCAGCCCCCTGCTTTCTATGTCCAACCACTCACCTCTCCCGACCCGGTCCTCCCTTGGACCCAGAGATTCAGACACCCGGGTCCTTCTTCCCTCCAACCCAACAGCCCAACCCCCAGCCTATTCCTTCCTCCCGCCCCCATCCCCTTTAACAGGAATCTGATAATTCTCTTTTCTTCCTTCTGAGGCAGACTTCTGTCCCAACAAATGTGGTGAGTCCGGATTATGGGAACTGGTTTTCTATCCTTCATCCTTTCCCCTTAAATACCCAGCCTTTCTCCTCCGGCTTTGGGTCTCGGTGGTTCTTCCTTCCCCACGTCTGAGAGGTTCCTGGTCCCCAGTAGTCCTTCTGCACAGCGGACTTCCTGGGCAACGGGTCCTATTCTCTGGGCGCTCTTTCCTGAGACTGGTTACACCCCTCTTCAGGGAGGACTGCCTTCTAGCCCCGCCCCTTGGGCTGAGCTCTAGGGATTAGGCGCCTGACTCCGCCCCAGACCTTGGCCCTGCCTTTAGCCTCGCCTCTCAGGGCGAATACAGGCTGGATCCTGTCCCTTCAGGTACAATGCTGCAGCTTCTGATCTGGTGCAGTAACTGTAAAAAGCAGCTTCACGTTTGTCGAAAATCCAGAGATTGTGGGGGTGAGAGAGCTGGGGCAGCCGCAGGGGTTGGCGCAAGAGGGGCGGAGCCAGAGGAGAGACGTGGCCTAGAGAGGGCGGGGACTGGAGCGGAGGGTGGAGACAGAAAGGGGGGCTTAGACAAAGTGGGTGGCACTGGCGGGAGGGCCGGAAACCTCCAAGAAGTGTCCCACCGTAAATCCTGTCCCCAGTGCGCCAAATCAACGTCCATGAAACGGAAGACCTGATCCTGGACTGTGAGCTCGACTGGCATAAATTATCTCAAGGCCTGACCTATTACAGCTTTTACAGGGTGGGCCCTTTAACCCCAAGTCCATAAGGCTTGTGTGAGCGCCGACCCCCTCATCCACAAGCTTGTTGCCACAATCCCCATGACCCATGACCCACCAGGTGTGACTTCTAGGGATCCCCGGGGACCCCATGCCCTTACCAGTGACCCTGGACTCCCATCTTCCCCACTGAGAGCCCGTGATGCCCTCACACCTGTACTGCCCCAAACCCTGAATTCCCCAGGCCTCTGTGACCCCTTGAGCTTGGGTCTAGGTTTGGAGGAGCAATTCTGAGACCTTGGTGTCCGAGGGGAAACGGCCCACCCTGATCAAGCGACTGGTGAGGCCAGAGGATGCGGGTAACTACCGCTGCGAGTTGGGCACTGAGCGATCCGGCCCAGCCACGGTCATCCATTTTGAAGTCACAGGTCAGAGCTGGGGAGTCGACAGACGTATGGGACTCAGGGTCCTGGGTTTGGGGGGCAGTCAGCTTCAGCGAGCGCCCTGGGGGGCCTAACTTTCTGTCGGGGTGTGGTTTCAGGCCAAGGGGGGGGTGGCTTCCTGCCCAGGGTGCGGCCACCTCTCACAGTGGCCTGGCTTCAGGCAGTGAGGGGCGTGCTTATCTCCTGGGAGGCCTGGGTCCTGGGGAAGGGTGGCGTGGACAGAGCTTGCCTGGGCCACGACCGGCCCTCCCAGGACTGCTCCTTCTCTCTCCTCTGTCAGTGTTGCCCAAAAGAGTCATTGAGGAGATCCCGAAATCAAAGCCCAGGACCCAGTATCAGCGGTTCCGATCCCTCAAGCCGTCAGAGTGTCTGAATCCCAAGGACGTGCTGAGAGGCTTTCTGTTCGAGATGCTGATCTGGGGCTTTGTGTTTCTGATCCTTGGCTTTGCCACCTCGTGAGCCGCCTCCGGGAGAAGGCAGGGCTTGGGGCGAGGGGCGGGGTCTCCAACGTCCTGACGTAGGAGGAGGTGTTAGGGGGAGGGGCTTAGAAAAGAGGGGCGTGCTTACCCAGGGCGGCGAAGCTTGGGTCATAGAAAAGGATCAGATATAGGGAGGCTGGGAGGGGTGTCCCTCACTCAGGACCTAATCTGCTTACACGATCGCACCCCACCCTTCCCCAGCGTACTTTGCTTTAGGTCTGGGACCCTGATCGATTCGGTCAAGTCCTGGGTCCGTACCGACAAGGCAGCAGCCCCAGAGGACCAGGGTCCACAAAGTCGGCTGTCACAGACCCAGCTATCACAGAGCCAGGTGTCACAGACCCAGCTTCCCAAGGTACCGAACGAAGAAAAGGCCAGAGCACCAAGGCTTAAATAAAGATTTATCTGGTTGCCTAAATATCGGATTCATTTTCTCCGGTCAGATTCTCAGTTTTGGCTTCCTGAGAGGAGAGCTCTGGGGCGGGTCTCCTGTCCTAGAAGGATAGACTGGGAACCCGGGTCCCTTCGGCGTGGCAGGGCCACCTGGCTGAGATGCACTTCCAGAATCAAGGAGTGATTCCCGAATCAAGGGCCAGCCCTACCCAGATCTCCTCCCCCAGGCCCGACCCCTCACATGACAACCGTCCACACTCTTCCAGTGGGTTTCCACTGCCTTTTCCTGTCCCCCAGCCAGTGCTGGGAGCCGGGGCAGAGGCGAAGGCTGAATAGGAACAGTGGGGTCTGAACTAACCAGGCCGACGGAGCCAGGGCTCCGGGTGCTGTTGAGGCCTGAAGCAGGGACCCAGGGGTCCACACGCCTCCTCCATCAGACCCAAGAGCAAGTCCCCAGCCATCTTCCACGCCAGTTCCCAGGAGCTAAGCTCCCATCTTTCTCCTCCACCGAGACTCTTTAGTCTGACCCCACCCCCTCCACCCCAACGCGACCACACGCGGGCCTCATCTGGGAGGAACCAGAAAAAAGTTCTAGCAGAGAGGGGGCGGAGGGCATTATCCTGGAACTATAGGCGGAGCCTCCCTTTGTTGCCGTCCAATCAGACTCAGAGTTGGGTTTGTGGGCGGGGCCAAGGACACGCCTGGATTGTCTCTAGGTAAGTCGGGGGCCTGTGTGGAAAGCTAGAAGGGAGACGCTGTGGGATTTCCTTGCACATTGAGGCGATCTTCAGGTCTGACTCCAGTCATAAAGCTCTCTGCATCACGTGAGCCACCTCACCTTCGCTCCAACAACATCCTTAATTTCAGTCGTGGCGTAACAGAGCCGGAAGGACGTGGCCGGCTCGTCCCCCTGAATGCCCTCCGCCTGGACTCCGCTCTTCAGCAAACCCTAGTTGTATTCGAGGGTCAACGGACAAGTTCAAGGTCGGGCAGCGGCTGTTCAGGGTGCATCGGGACTCCGGACTCCTCGGTTTCCTAACCGAGAAGCGGGAGCCCAACAAATTGGGGGTCTTGTCTCCGGGAAAGGGTTCTTTCCCCTTAGCGATCACTTCCTCCTCCGTGTGGGGTGGGCGGACCCTCCCCATAAAGTCCAGATAGTCCTGGTGGGTTCTGTTGGGGCTGAGCGCCCTGGGGAAATGGGTCCCCAAGTTGCCCTCCTGGTGGCGGCGCTAGCCGGCTGCCTGCTTCCTGCCCGGAGCTGTGTCACGTGTGATCGAAGTGTCGTGGCTGCGCTGGACTCCTTCGATAAGGAATACCTGCCTACCCACCTGGCGCCCGAGCGTCACAGAGAAGTGATGAGAACGATAAAAGCAACCGTGGGGAATTTCACCAAACTGCCAAATTTACAGCGTTCCTTTATCGGGGTTATCGGTGAGGGCAGGGTAGAGCGTGGGAACCCTGGGTCATGGGAAACGAGGGGTCTAGTCCTAGGATTGCTAGGGGCGGGGGGGGGGAGGGGGACGGGAGGGAAGAGCTGAAGGCAGAGTCTACTGGGTTCAGGCATGGAGAAGGCTGGGATGCAGAATCCAGGCCTTGCCAAGGCTAGGAATACACTTCCCCTACGCCTTACCTTGCCATTTTGGATAAAAACTACAACTCCCAGCAGGCAACGGGCGGACAATCGCTTTACAGCCCCATCCTTGCCCAGCGGCCACATGGGTATTGTAGTTTGTAACGCTAGCTGAGCCAAGAGAGCTTAAGGTTTGGAATCTGAGGTTCTGTCTCCCCTCCCCACATCCCCTGTGTCCCTCCAGATGAAGCCACAATGGAAACGTCAGTCTTGAGTTTTCTGAGGAGTGTGAAATATATCACAAACCGTGGTTTAAGAGGTAAATGCACACACAGGCCAGGGGAGAGGCTCCAGAATCTTTTGGCTCTGGAGTCAACCTGCCTAGGTTCAAATCCCCCCACCCCCGGTCATCCCCTAGCTGCGTGGCCTTGGAGGAGGTTTTCCGCCTCTAAAATGGATCATAACGGTGCCTGGACACCAGCCCTCGCTTAGCTCCGTGGCCGGCGTGGTTAAGTGGTCATTCAATTTCATTGTCGCTCCCTGAGAAGTCCCCAGCGGGAATTGGCATGCCCTTCAGACAGAGACAAACTTCCTGTACCTCACTCCTGGGGTGGGGAGCGGAGGGGAAGCACTTTACGTCACCCTGCTGCTTTTCCAGATGACACTTTAGAGAAGGAGTTCTCTGAGATGTTGACTCGGGAAAAAGAAAGCTTTCAGAGCTACGTCGTTCGGTTCCAGAGAGAGGGTGAGGGAATATGGGTTCTGTACGGGACCACAGCCCCTTCCTCCACCAGTCCCAGGGTCTATGTCCCCAGCCCCTGCTTTCTATGTCCGTCCCCTTACCTCTCCCGACCGCGCTCTCCCTTGGACCCAGACCTCCAGGCACCCGGGCCCTTCCTCCCTCCAACCCAAGAGCCCAACCCCCCACCTATTCCTTCTCCCCCTCTCTCATGTCCTTTAGCTTAGAAACCTGATGCCGTTATTTTTTTCTTCCTTCTGAGGCAGATTTCTGTCCCAACAAATGTGGTGAGTCCAGATTATGGAAGATGGTTTTTTATCCCTCATCCTTGCCCCGTGAATACCCAGCCTTTCTCCTCCTGCTTTGGATCTCGACGGTTCTTCCTTCCCCACGTCTGAGAGGTTCCTGGTCCCCAGTAGTCCTTCTGCACAGCGGACTTCCTGGTCCTATTCCATGTGGGCTCCTCACTGAGCCCGGTTAGATCCCTCTTCCGGCAGGTCTGCCTTCTAGCCCCGCCCCTTGGGCTGACCTCTAGGGATTAGGCGCCTGATCCCTCCCCAGCCCTTGACCCTGCCCTCTCCTTTTAGCCTCCTCTGTTAGGATAAATAGAGCCTTGATCTCTCCCCTCAGGTACGATGTTGCAGCTTCTGCTCTGGTGTCACATATGCAGAAAACGCCTTTACCTTTGTCGAAAGTCCACAGATTGCGGAGGTGAGAGGCTGGGGCCAACGGGAGGGGTTGGCGCAGGACAGGCGGAGCCAGAGGAGGGATGGAGTCTTGACAGGGCGGAGACTGAAGCCTGCCTGTTGGCAAAGAAGGGCCTGGACCCAGTGGGAGGGAGTGGATGGAGGGCCTAGAACCATGAGGAAGCACCCCACCATAACCCTCGTCCCCAGTGCGCCAAATCAACGTCCACGAAAAGGAAGACTTGGTCCTGGACTGTGAACTCAACTGGCATAAATTATCTGAAGGCCTGACCAACTACAGCTTTTACAGGGTGGGACTTTCAACCCCAAGTCCATTAGGCTTGTGTGAGCGCCGACCCCTGTATCCACAAGCTTGTTCCCACAATCCCCATGACCCATGACCTACCAGGTTTGCCTTCCACGGATCCCCGGGGACCCCATGCCCTTACCAGTGACCCTGGACTCCCATCTTCCCCACTGAGAGCCCGTGATGATCTCACCTCTGTTCTCCCTAAGGCCTGAATTCCCCAGGCCTCTGTGATCTCTTGAACTTGGGTCTAGGTTTGGGGGAGCAATTCTGAGACCTTGGTGTACAAGGGGAAACGACCCACCCTGACCAAGCCCCTCGTGGGGCCAGAGGATGCAGGTACCTACCGCTGCGAGTTGGGCACTGAGCGACATGGCCCATCCACGATCATCCATTTTGAAGTCACAGGTCAGTGCTGGGGAGTCGACAGAAGTGTGGGGTTCAGTTCCGTGGGTTTTGGGTACAGCCATCTTCAGGGCGTGGCCTGCGGGTTAAAACTTCCCTGTGGGATGTGGATTCAGGCCATGGGGGTGTGGCTTCCTGTCCTGGGCGTGGCCACTACTCACCTGGACCATGCTTCCTGCAGTTAGGGTCCTGATTATCTCCTGGAAGGCCTAGGTGTGGGGAAGGTTGGCGTGGAGATAGCTTGCCTGGGCCACGAAGGGCTCTTGGGACCCTCTCAGGTCTGCTCTTTCCCTTTCTTCCGTCAGTGTTGCCTCAAAGAATCATTGTGGAGACAACGTCCAAGTCTTCAACCTTTGTAACCCAGCCTTCAATGTTTGTAACCCGGTCATCAACCAGTGGAACCCTGGCCGAGATCTGGCATGACCGGTCCCTAACTGTCGGGAGGGCAGAGTACCTGAAGTTGGAGAATAGGCTGAGAGGCCGTCTGATAGGGCTGCTGATCTGGGGCTTTGTGGTGCTGATCATCGGCATTCTCACCGTGTGAGTCGCCCACTGAAGAAGTCAGGGCTTGGAGCGAGGGGCGGGATGTCCACCCTCCAAATGGAGGAGGTTGTTCTCTTGGGGATGGGGTGGGGCTTACCTCTGCTGACTAAGTTGGGGTCATTGCGAGAATAAGATCCAATATAGGGAGGCTGGGAGGGGTGTCCCTCACTCAGGACCTAATCTGGTTCTGCTATTTGCACCCCACCCTCCCCCAGCGTCCTTTGCTTTCGGCCTGGGAAGGTGATCGATTCCATGAATACCTGGTTCTCCGCTGACAGGGCGGGTCTTCCATAGGGCTAGGTCCCAAAGAGTCAGCCTTCACAGGAGCAGGTTCCGAAGGTACCGAAGGAAAAGGCCACAGTACCGTGGCACAAATAAAGATTTATCTGGTTGTCTAAATACCGGACTCATTTGCTCTGCTCTGATCCTCACTCTTGGTTTCCGAGAGGAGAACTCTGGGGCTGCTCTCCTGTCCTAGAAGGAGAGCCTGGGAACATGCGACCCTTCATCACGACACAGCCACCTGGCTGAGATGTAATTCCGGAATCAAGGAGTGGGGAAGGACCAGCCCTACCCAGATCTCTTCCCTCAGGCCCGTCCTCTCACAGGACGCCCCCTCCCAGCTCTTCCTGCCAGGTTTGCTCTTGTCTTTTCTGGATCCCCAGCCAGTACTGGGAGCCTGGGCAGAGGCAAAGGCTGAAGGGGAACAGCGGGGTCAGGAAGCAACCAGGACCAACGGAGCCAGGGCCCTGGGGTGCTGTCGGGACCTGAAGCAGGGTAAGAACCAGGGACCCTGAAGTCCAGACCCCTCCTCCCTCAGACCTAGTGTTGAGGGAGCATAAGGCAGGCTGAGAGCAAAATAGAAGCTAGCACTCCCCACCCCCTGGTGGGATATAGGTGACATTGCTCAGACACTCCTGAGGTACTTTGTCTTTTCTTCCTTTACTCTCATTTTAGGGGCTTTTCGCGAAGTATGGTCTTACTGGAACCCTTTTCATGTGGATTGCTCAGGCTGCAATCCTCTAGCCCGTGTCTACTCTATGGGGAGGAGAAAGCCTGTCTTTTGGCTGGATGTTACTACCCTGGGTGGGGTGGTAATGAGACCCAGAAACTTGGTGCCCTCTCTTTATTCCTGTCCTCAGGCAAAGTTGTCTGTCTTGTGCATGGGACAGCCACCTGTCCAAGTAGCCAAGTGGACCAACACGGCTGCCAATCTTATGATTCCCGTGTGAGGTATCTTCCTCATTGGTCTAAGGTGATCCCCTCCACATTTCTGGTCTAGCTGCTTCCAGCCTTGGAACCTCCCACGGAGAGCTGGTGGAACCACTACTCGATTGAAAGAACATTGAACCGGGGACCGTTTCTTAGGGAAGTTGGCTGTGAAGACCTTACGTGTTGGAATGTCACTTAGATCATGGTGGATTTCTACCTTTACTGTTTTCAATCAGTGTCCTCTACTACCTGCTACTTAAATTACCAAATTGGGTCATTCCCCCTTGCAAAACTTTTCCAGTGTTTTCCACGGGCTCTAAATGACAGTTGACTGTCCTCCTCAGCAAGGCAAATTTCGTCCATACGTCAGACACCCATCTGTAGTCTGGGGGAAGTGAAGGGATGCTAACATCCCTCTTTTAGGAGCCCTTAATCGGCTAGTCGGTGGTCATAGCGATTTCGTTTGAGGGTTGTGTCGGGTCGCTTTGGCACCGGGAACCTCTGACGTTTCCTGTGCCTGGGACACCACCAGGGAGCCGGGGGGTGGGGCGGTTGTCAGGATAATAGACGCTTTCTCTCTAGGAGAAGCATGGGAGTTCCTCCTCTGTCTCCAAGGAGTCTCCCCTGGGATGTCTTTTAACCCACTGGAAACAATTTGGATTGCAAAATTTAGGAAAGGATTGATCTCCTGTAATACTGCATGGCGTCCGTAGGATCTAGCAGTTAGATCTCTTCTGCAGTAAACAGGGCAAATGGACAGAGGTACCCTAGGTCCAGGCCCTCACAGCTCTAAATCACGACCCAGACCCAAATGCCTCTTGCAGAATGTGTTTGCCAAAGTGTATTTGGCTGGTAAACTCCCCCCTGACATATTGGATGTCTAGATAGGCCTCCTCTAAGTGAATCCAGGCTGTTGGAGGAAACACAGGCCATTTCCAGCCAAGGGGACGCTAACTCTTTCTCTCTGTTCCTCCTCCTAACTGGTGTGAGGGCTTCTCCCTCATGCATTTCCTGGGTTAACGGCTACAATTGGAGGTAATTGTGATTAGTCTCCCTCGGGTCTGGGACTTTACGGAATATTCCCAAGCAGCTGCCGAAACTCCATTCATTTTAGGGAAATCCCCTATCTTCTCCAGCCTGACACGGACCGCCTAATTCTTCTTTGGTGGAAAAAACATGCCATCTGCTCATCTGTTCAAGTTGACAGGCTTTAGTACCAGGAGACCCCCCTCTCTCCGCTCTCTGGGCTTTTATCTACCTTTAGGCTTCTTGGCCAAACCTCACCCCTTCAGTCTTATCCCCCTCCTCCTGTTTCTGCACCACCTTGGGTGAGACCTACACAACTGTCTTCTATACCACCCTCAGTGCCTCAGGCACCATCGGCTCCTCCCTCAAGGTCAAGGAGCAAAGAGCACCCCCTTGGACCACCCACTTCAGGTTTCCCCACCAGTGTCCCAAGTTTAAAAAATTGACAACGGGGAACATATTATCTTGTAAGTGGACACCGGTGGAACTTATTTGGTGTTTAAACTAATTTAAGTTTGTTGATTTAATTTGATACATGTCTTTAGGGTTATCAGCATTAAATATGAAACTTATTCTATCTAGGTTTATTAAAGGTCAAATAAGCTCATGTTGGGGGCGTCTGAATGCTTCACTCAGTTGAGTGTCCGACTTTGGCTCACGTCATGATCTCACGGTTCGTGGGTTCGAGCCCCATGTGGGGCTCTGTGCTGACAGCTTGGAGCCTGGAGCCTCTGTGTCCCTCTCTCTCTGCTCCTCCCCTGTTCATGCTCTGTCTCTCTTTCTCTCTCTCAAAATAAATGAACATTATAAAAAAAGTACACTGGTATAAGGTTGAAATTCTGTTTTTCTCTCTGTTCAAAGTCAAAGTTTTCTTGGATTGTTGGTCTGCCCTTGATAAGAAAATGCAAACAAAGAGTTTTTTCTCTTTGGGAAAAAGCCCAAAGCTTTAGGGTTCCTCTTTCATCAAGTCTTTAATTACTTAGTTAAAACTTCTCAGTGTTAAAGGAGCTAAGTTTTGCTAACAACTGTATAACCTTACATGTTTGCCTTTGGGATCTCTTGTTGCCATCCTGGTTAAATAAATAATGTAAAGTTTGACGATTTGTAATGATCTGTAATCCTATTTAGGATGTGCTTTGTAGCTTACTGAGGTTTTAGCAAACTTTCCCACATTTAAATCATAAATGAAGTCTTTTTTTACCAATTAGGCATTTTCTGGCATATTAAGTTACTCTGGAACCACTTTCCAACAAATAATGGTATTGCATGGGTAAATGCTAGAACTGTTCAAATATATATGTGATTTCTAAACTTTTAATGTTTTGGTACAGGGTCTTCCTTTGGTACTCTGACTATCAAAGTATTATGTGTCTTTGAACACTGGATGACCTTGCTAACTGCATCATAATGAACTCTCATATCATATGGTGAACATGTCCATTTCTGACATTTTGTCATTTATAGTTGTGGTTCTGATACTCATCTTCAAGGAGATTAATCAAAAGGATTTTTAGGACAAAGAGAGATATTTGACATCTCCAAGATGAATACTTAAATGGGTGAGAAGCTGCCTTCAAACTGGACAAGAATTAGGAACAGTGGACTAAATGAAGTGAGGAACAGGTTCGAGTTTTGTGACTCTTGTTGGAAATATTGCCGGTCCTTTAAGGTTTGCTCTTCCAGATGAAGGGAACTTTCTCTTAAGGTACCTATGACAAAGGGAAATGTGATAGAGTATTCATTTGTGTACACACTGGAGCATTTAACTTTTCTCTCTACCTAGACCCTCTACAATTTTTTTTTAATCTTTTTTTTTTTAACGTTTATTCATTTTTGGGACAGAGAGAGACAGAGCATGAATGGGGGAGGGGCAGAGAGAGAGGGAGACACAGAATCGGAAACAGGCTCCAGGCTCTGAGCCATCAGCCCAGAGCCCGACGCGGGGCTTGAACTCACGGGCTGCGAGATCTGACCTGGCTGAAGTCGGACGCTTAACCGACTGCGCCACCCAGGCGCCCCGACCCTCTACAATTCAAAGACCCTCAGTGAGTATCTGTTCACAACAATTAGAATCATTTGCAGAAGTTCAGTAAGGATCTGTTCTGCTTGCAACAGGATGCCATTGGAAATACGGTTATTTTACCAAGGTTTTGACCGGAATGTCCTGTTTGAGAGACATGAGTAGACTCAGACATGACCATACAGCTCTAAGAAACTAAGGTTGACTTTATGAAACAGGGAGCCATAAAGCCCTTTGGAAATGTTGGCCTGAAACCTTGCTCACAGAGTTCCCAGCAGCCTTACCAGTTGCGTAAAACATGTCACTTCCTGGCAGGTGTAGGAACCTCAGGATAGCTTGGGGACCTCGTGAAGAGGAATTCACCCAATTCCACAGGTATTGCAGCCATGTCTGATGGCAAGTGCTTGGCTTGGCTTCTGGACTGTAAAGGCTACTAAAAGTTCAATCTAGAGATTCCCTATGAAAGGTTCCAGCAAAGCAAACTTTAAAAGATCCTTATACTCGATCGCTATTCTTGCTGAGCTTATCTGAATAATTAGGCCAAGTTTATCAAACTAGATGTGTTTTACAAGCGAATTAGGCTGGATTTGGCCATCTCTGGAATGAAGGTTACTAGGGAGAAAAATTAGGTTTCAATAATAGACCTTAATGGATACTAAATTCTAGCTCTGATTTTCTTTAAATGTTTGCCTAAGCTGGACAACTTGAGGCACTTCAGAGATATTGTCACAATAGCACAGGTATGGACAATCTTTTTGCTTCTTATTCTGTGGGGATAATAATAGGACTCAATGGGCATAGGATTATTTGAACAACGGGAAAATGGGATGGACTCCCCTAACAATCATACATAAAAAAGACTTTTCTCGCTGTAAACCTATCAGTAGATAAAGACTATAGAGCTTTATGAAATTATTCACCTGAATCTAACGTATCCTTCCTAAACCTGACCCGGTGATTACTAGAAACTCACACCATATAAACCCAGGAGACCTTGTTTATTTAGAGGATTAAAAGTCTAATACAGCAGGGGATTTAACTCCAAAATAAAAGTGCCCCCAACGAGTCCTATTATATACTCCCACTGCAGTACAGTTAGAGGGGAACTCTTCATGAGCCCCTGTATCTAAATAAAACCTGTACCCCCTTTACAGGAAGTCAATGAACAAACTAATGTGCCTTCATCTTCCTGTGAACCTGTGCAAGACCTCAAACCTGCCTTATGATGGTTGAGCCTTTCCTTTCTCATTCTCCTTTCCCCAATTTATACTAACGATTCCTTTGTACAATGGGCACAGCATTAGTGCTGAACTCCAATGTCAGACAGCTTGCTGGATACGTAGAGTTTTGCCCATGTCGAGCACATCTGGGCTACCATGGTGGGTCTCCCCTTTACAAGGTATTGGTTGGCACTCTCTATGTACTTGGATTTCAAAAATAACATAGAAAGATACGATGTTTCAAAAGAAGTCTATCACTAATCAAAATGTTCCTTTCTGGTCCAGGAGCGATGTCTTGGAATTTACCAGGACATAACTGGACTTTTTCATATCCTCAACCTGTGAAGGTAGTAGCTGATTTTACAAACCCACAAGGTAATACCCACCAACGAGGGCTTAAGTTACAAATCCCCACTTATCAGCATACTGTGGATGGCATCTGTCAAATTTGGGATGCATATTTATGGCTCACGCTCACCATGGGATCGCTCAGTCACAAAGGGCAATTTTATGCAGGGAACAAAGAAATGATACATATGATACGTAGTACTTACCTATGGCCCTGGCTTTCTCCAAGATGGATAGATAGATCACTGCACCTTCGAATTTGCCTGGATTCATGGGCGCATTATTAAAACCATCGCTGCCCCAGCTGACCTTCCAGATTTAAAACAAAAGTGGGCAGGACCTGTTTCCGCTGTCATGATCACTTGGCATCCATTTTTGTCCCACGTGTAGGGTTAAAAAGTGTCATTTGGCATGTGGAAGCCCTCGATAACTAGACCGTAGGGGCATTCAATAACTCACAAAACAGCATCTGGTTACTCAACACTGAAGTCGCGCAGACGCGCAGCACAGCTCTGTAAAATAGAAGGGCATTAGATGTTTTCGCTGCTGCACAAGGTGGAAGTTGTGCTCTCATAAAAACAATGCTGTGTATTGTTCCAGATTACCACAAATGTATTTCTGGGTTTCTACCTAACATGAGTACTCAAATGGGTGCTTTAAACAATCACTTTCTTGGGGCACCTGGGTGGCTCAGTCGACTGAGCATTCGACTTCGGCTTGGGTCATGATCTCATGGTTTGTGGGTTTGAGCCCCACTTCGGGCTCTGTGCTGACAGCTCAGAGCCTGGAGCCTCTTTCAGATTCTAGGTCTCCCTCTCTTGGTGCCCCTCCCCCACTCACTCTCTTTCTCTCTCTCTCTCTCTCTCTTGCTCTAAAAAATAATTAAAACAAACAAACAAAACAAAAAAAACCCATTGACTCCCTTTCCTTTAGCGATTGGTTAAATTCTTGCACTAGACCATTTTTGGCAACTACCAAAGGACTTTTATTGGAGTTTCTTTCTTGTTATTCAAATTGTCTTGTTGTATCTCATCCTGATCCCAAGACTCCATCACTGCATTAACTTCAAGCCAACAGACAATCCTTTCTACACGAGGAGGTTCCTGTATGTTGTCCACGTCGGATTCAGCTGCCTCCATTTTGGTAACTACCCTCATAGGCCCTCATCTGATCGATATTGACCCATAGTGTAATGGCACCAAGGTCCTCGCAGAGAGTCGTGATACCTAGGCGTTTCTTTCCAGGAAGCAACTTGATTCATCGTGCCAGCACGGCCTCAATGGCTTGGTACCCCCAACAAACTGACCCGTGAGTGCGGCGGGGTATGGCCTTTTATACAATTTCTAATTCTTTGCTTTCCATACATGGCAACATACGGACGTACAGCTTGATTGGGCGGTCTATGTTACGGAGTCCTGAGGAAAGTCAGGACTATGTGCCCATAGCTGGTTGCCCTTCCCTGTCTCCTCCTTCAGGCTCTACCCTCCTACTGCCTGCTTCCTGCCCGGAGCTGTATCATGTGTGATGAGAGGGTCGTGGCGGCACCGGACTCCTTGGATAAAGAATACCTCCTTACCCACACGGCGCCCAAACGGCACAGACAAGAGATGAAAACAATAAGAGAAACCGTGAGGAATTTCAAGGACCTGCCAGATTTAAAGCCTCCATTATATGGGGGCTGTTGGTGAGGGGAGCTTAGAAAGGAACCCTGGGGCCTGCAAAAGGAAGGGTCTGGGGGCTAGGATTGCTGCAGGAGGGGGCAGGCGTGGAGAAACGGGAAGCGCTGGAGGCAAAGTCTACCGGGTTCGGAAATGGAGAAGGCTGGGATGCAGAATCCAGGCCTTGCCAGGGCTAGGAATACACTTCCCCTATAGGCCTTACCTTGCCATTTTGGATCAAAACTACAACTCCCAGCAGGCAACGGGCGGGCAATCGCTTTCCAGCCCCATCCTTGCCCAGGAGCCACATGGGTATTGTAGTTTGTAACACTAGCTGAGCCAAGGAGACCTTAAGGCTTGGAATCTGAGGTTAGAGCTCCCCTCCCCGCATCCCCTGTTCCTCTCCAGATGAGGCCACAATGAAAATGGCAGCGTCGAGTTTTCTGAGGAGTGTGAAACTTATCACAAACCGTGGTTTAAGAGGTAAATGCACACAGATGGGCGGGGGGAGAAGCTCCAGAATCTTTGGCTCTGGGGTCAACCTGTCTAGCTTCAAATACCTTCCCAGTCATCCCCTAGCTGTGTGGCTTTGCGGGAAGCTTTCCACGTCTAAAATGGATCATAACGGTGCCTGGACACCAGCCCTCGCTTAGCTCAGTGGCCGGCGTGGTTAAGTGGTCATTCAATTTCATTGTCGCTCCCTGAGAAGTCCCCAACGGGAATTGGCATGCCCTTCAGGCAGAGGAAACTTCCTGTACCTCACTCCTGGGGTGGGGAGAGGAGGGGACGGTCTCCTTGTTACGCTGTTCTTTTCCAGATGACACTTTCGTGAAGGAGTTCT
Organism: Puma concolor; assembly: GCF_028749965.1. Lineage (NCBI taxonomy): Eukaryota > Metazoa > Chordata > Mammalia > Carnivora > Felidae > Puma > Puma concolor. Next base: position 53,986,034 of record NC_141681.1, on the reverse strand, counting down.
CCGCGATGTTGACTCGGGAAAAGGAAACGTTTCGGCGCAATGTCGCTCGGTTTCACGGAGGTGAGGGAAGATGGGCTCCGTCAGGGACCACAGCCCCTTCCTCCACCAGTCCCAGGGTCTCTGTCCCCAGCCCCCTGCTTCTCTACGTCCAGCCCCTCACCTCTCCCGACCGCGCCCTCCCTTGGACCCAGAGCTCCAGGCACCCGGGTCCTTCCTCCCTCCAACCCAAGAGCCCAACCCCCACCTATTCCTTGGCCCCCCTCTCTGGTGTCCTCTACCTTTGAAACCTGATAATAATTTCTTCCCTTTCTTCAGATGAAGATTCTTGTACCAACAAATGTGGTGAGTCCAGATCATGGGAACTGGTTTTCTAACCTTCATCCTTGCCCCGTGAATACCCAGCCTTTCTCCTCTGGCTTTGGGTCTCGGTGGTTCTTCCTTCCCCACGTCTGAGACGTTCCTGGTCCCCAGTAGTCCTTCCGCACAGCGGACTTCCTGGACCGCGGGTCCCATTCTTGGGGCGCTCTTTCCTGAGACTGGTTACACCCCTCTTCAGGGAAGACTGCCTTCTAGCCCCACCCCTTGGGCTGAGCTCTAGGGATTAGGCACCTGACCTTGCCCCAGACCTTGGCCCTGCCCTCTTCGTGTAACCCCTTCTCTCAGGGTGCCGAATTACAACCTTGTTCATGCCCCTTCAGGTGTATTGTTGCAGCTTCTGAGGTGGTGGGATTCTTGCCTGCTGCACACGTACCCTTGTCGAAAGTCCACAGATTGCGGAGGTGAGAGGGCTGGCGCCAGCGGGAGGGGTTGGCGCAGGAGGGGCGGAGCCAGAGGAGAGGGAGTCTTGACCGGGCGGAGACTCAAGCTGGCACCCTAGCAAACATGGGGGGCCCAGACCCAGTGGGAGGGAGTTGAGGTAGGACCGGAAACCATGAGGAAGCACCCCACGGTCACCCTCTGTCCCCAGTGCGCCAAATCAACGTCCATGAAAAGGAAGACTTGATCCTGAACTGTGGGCTCCACTGGCATAAAATGTCTACAGGCGGGTTCCATTACAGCTTTTACAGGGTGGCCCTTCAACCCCGAGTCCATTAGGTTTGTCTGAGCCCCCGACCCCTGTATCCACAGGCTTGTTCCCACAATCCCTGTGACCCATGACCTCCCGGGTTTGACTTCTATTGATCCCCGGGGGACCCCATGCCCTTAGCAGTATACCTGAATTCCCATCACCCCCCACTGAAGTCTCCTGAGGATCTCACCCCTGTGCTACACCAGGCCTGAATTCCCCACGCCTCTGTGACCCCTTGATCTTGGGTCTAGATTTCGGGGAGAAATTCTGAGACCTTGGTGTACAAGGGGAACTGGCTCACCCTGACCAAGCCCCTCGTGAGGCCAGAGGACGAAGGTAACTACCGCTGTGAGTTGGGCACCGCGGGAGTGAGCACACTCTAGGTCATCCGTTTTCAAGTCACAGGTCAGTGCTGGGGAGTTGACTGAAGTGTGGGATTAGGGTTGTGTGTTGGGGGGGACAGTCAGCTTCAGGGCATGGCTTCAAGCCAGTGGGATGTGGCTTCCTGCCCTGGGTGTGGCCCCCAGCCACCTTGACCGGGCTTTCTGCAGTTAGGGTCTTGATTATCCCCTGGAAGTCCTGGGTGCTGGGGAAGGTTGGCACGGAGATAGCTTGCCTGGGCCATGACTGGCCTTTGGGACCCAGTCAGGTCTGCTCTTCCCCTCTCCTCTACCAGTGTTGACTCAAAGAATCATTGCGGAGACAACTTCCAAGTCATCAACCTTTGTGACCCAGCCATCGACCATTGGAACCCAGTCACCAGCCATTGGAACCGAGGCCGAGGAGGAAATCTGGGATGACCTTTCCCCGACCCTCGTGCCCTCAGAGTGTTCAAACCCAGAGGATGTGCAGACCGGCCGTCTGATAGGGCTGCTTGTCTGGTGCTTTTTCCTGCTGATCATAGGATTTTTCACTGGGTGAGCCAACCACTGAAGAAGGCAGGGCTTGGCGTGAGGGGCGGGGTCCCCACCTTCCTAATGTGGGAGGGGTCTTGTGGGGTTTGAAAACTGGGAGGGGCTCCCCTACATGGGCGAAGCTTGGGTCACTGCTAGAAAAGGATCAAATATGGGGAGGGACCTAATCTGTTACTGCATTTTGCACCCTACCGTCCCCCAGCGTACTTTGCTTTCGGTCTGGGATGGTGATCGACCCCATAAAGTCCAGATTCCGCACCGACAAGGCAGCTGCTCCACAGGACCAGCTTCCACAGAGTTGGCTGTCACAGAGCCAGCTGTCACATGACCAGCGTTCACACAGTTGGCTTTCAGAGACCCAGGTTCCGAAGGTTTGGAAAGTTCCAAAGGAAAAGGCCACAGTGCCAAGGCGCAAATAAAGATTTATCTGGTTGTCTCTACATCAGGTTCATTTCCTCAGGTCTGGTCCTCGGGTTTGCTTTCCCCAGAGGCGAGGTCTGGCTGGTCTCCTGTCCTAGAAAGAGAGACCGGAACCGTGTCTTTTCGTCGTCGCAGGGCCTCACTGGCTGAGAGGTAGTTCCAGAATTAAGAAGTGGGGAAGGACCAGTCCTACCGAATTCTCCCCACCCCACCCAGGTCCGGTCCTCTCCAAGGAACCCTGTCCCCACGTTTACCATGGGTTTCCTCTTGCCCTTTCCTGCCCTGCAGCCAGTGCTGGGAGCTGGGGTAACGCCCGACAGGAACAGTGGGGTCAGGAAGCCACCAGGGCCAAGGGAGCCAGGGTTCCGGGGTGCTGTTGGCACCTGAGGCAGGGGAAGACCCAGGCATCCGGGGGTCCACACCCAAGAGCCCGTCTCCAGCAGTCTTCCATCCCAGCACCCATGAGCTGGGCTCCCATCCTTCTCCTCCACCCAGACTCACGAGTTCACCCCAGCCCCCAGCACGGCAACCCCACCACTGAGGGCCTAGTCTGGGGGGACCAGATGAACTTTCTCGTCTGGGAGGGGGCTGTCTGCTTTGTCCTGGAACCATAGGCGGAGCCTCCCTTTGTTGCCGTCCAATCAGACTCAGAGTTGGGTTTGTGGGCGGGGCCAAGAAAACTCCCGGGGAGCGTCGTCTCTAGGGAAGTCCGGCGGGGGGGGGGGGGGGGGGGGGTGGCGCCAGGTAGTAACGTAGAAGGGGGAGGGTGTGGGAATTCCTTGTAGATCGGGGTGAAAGGTGACCCTGGCTCCGGTCATAAAGCCCTCCACATCACGTGACCAACGTCACCCTCTCCCCAACAACATCCTTATTTTCAGTCTTGGGAAATCGAGTGGAAGACGGTGGCCTGCTCGTCCCTCCCAAAAGCCCTCAGCCTGGTTTCGGCTGTTCCGCTACAACATTCAAGGTCAAGGTCGGGCAGCAGCTGTCTAGGGTGCCTCGGGACTCCGGACACCTCGGTTTCCTAACGGAGAAGTGGGAGCCCTGCAAACTGGGGCTCTTCGTCTCAGGGATAGCTTCTTTCCCCTTAGCGATCACCTCCTCCGAGTGGGGTGGGAGGACCCTCCCCGGGGTTCTGTGCGGGGCTGAGCCCTCTGGCCTCAATGGGTCCCCAAGTAGCCCTCCTGGTGGCGGCGCTGGCCGGCTGCCTGCTTCGGGCCCGGAGCTGTGTCATTTGTGATCCAAGGGTCGTGGCCGCGCTGGACGCCTTGGAAAAGGAATACCTGCCTACCCACCTCGCTCCCGGGCGTCACAGACAAGTGATGGAAAGGATAAGAGAAACCGTGAGGAATTTCCGGGACCTGCCATATTTAGAGGATACCTTTATGGGGGTTATCGGTGAGGGCAGGGTAGAGCGTGGGAATCCAGGGTGGAGGGAAAGCAGAGGTCTGGTGCTAGGATTGCTGGGGGCGGGGGAGGGACGGGACGCAACGGCTGGAGGCAGAGTCAGCTGGGTTCTTGAATGGAGAAGACTGAGATGCAGATTCCAGGCCTTCCTCTGGGCAAAGGAATACGCTATTTCCCTAGTCCTTACCCTGCAATTTTGTAAAAAAAAAAAAAAAAAAAAAAAAAAAAAAAAAAAAAAAACACAACAAGAAACAAAAAAACAAAAAAAAAAAACAACAACAACAAACCCACAAAACAAAAAAACAAAAAAACTACATCTCCCAGAAGTCAACGGGCGTGCAATCCTTTTACAGCCCTGGCCTTGCCCAGTAGCCTCATGGGTAGTGTAGTTTTTGACACTAGCTGAGCCAATGAGACCTTAAGGCTTGGAATCTGAGGTCTAGCTCCTCTCCCCCATCCTCTGTGTCCCTCCAGATGAGGCCACAATGGAAACGTCAGTCTTAAGTTTTCTGAGGAGTGTGAGACTTATCAGAAACAGTGGTGCAGCAGGTAAATCCACACAGGGGCCAGGGGATGGGGCTCCAGAAACTTTTCGAGAAATGTTTTTTGGTGAGGACGGGTCTGGTGGTGGCTCTGGAGCCCACCCGCCTGGGTTCAGCTTCCCGCCCAGTCACCCCTTGCTGTGTGGCCTTGCGGGAGGAATTTCCCAGGTTTGTCCCCTCCAAAATGGGTCCTAACAGCGTCTGCATGCAGGCGTCACTTTGCTCAGCGGCGGCATTGTTAAGTGGTCATTCAATTTTCACTGTCCCTCCCTGAGATGGCCCCAACGCGGAATGCCAATCTCTTCACACAGAAGGAACTTCCTCCTGGGGTGGGTGGGGAGGGGAAAGCACTCTGTCACCGTGCTCCTTCCCAGATGCCTCTTTCGAGAAGGAGGTCTCCAAGATATTGTCTCGGGAAAAGGCAACCTTTCAGAGCTACATCCTTCGGTTCCAACGAGAGGGTGAGGGATGATGAGTTCTGTACGCGACCACAGCCCCTTCCTCCAACAATCCCAGGGTCTCTGCCCCCAGCCCCCTGCTTCTCTATGTTCACTTCCTCACGTCTGCCGATCCGGTCCTCCCTGGGACCCAGAGATCCAGACATCCGGGTCTTTCCGCCCTCCAACCCAAGAGCCCAACCCAAAACGTAGTTCTTCGTCCTTTCTCTCAAGTACTTCATCTTTGATCTGATTTTTTTTTTTTTTTTTCTATCGAGGCAGATTTATGTCCCAACAAATGTGGTGAGTCCGGATTATGGGAGCTGGTCCTCTATTCCTTATCCTCGCTGGGTTAATACCCAGCCTGTCTCCTCCCGCGTTGGGTCTCGATGGTTCTTCATTCTCCACGTCACAGAAGTTCCTGGTCTCCAAGCCCTTCTGCACAGCGGTCTTACTGGGCAGCGGGTCATACTCTACCTGTGCTCTTTACTGAGCCTGGTTCCATCAGTCTTCCCAAGTACTGCCTTCTAGCCCCACCCCTTGGGCTGACCTCCAGGGATTAGGCGCCTGAGTCCTCCCCAGACCTTGGCCCCGCCCTCTCCGTGTAGCCTGGCCTCTCGGGGCCAATACCGCTTCGTTCATGCCCCTTCAGGTACGATGTTGCAGCGTCTGATGTGGTGCAGTAACTGCGTCCAGGACAATTACATTTGTCGAAAGTCCAGAGATTGCGGGGGTGAGAGAGCTGGGGCCAGCTGCAGGGGTTGGCAAGAGAGGGGCGGAGCCAGAGGGCAGCGTGAGTCTAGAGAGGGCGGAGACTGGAGAAAAAGCAGGGCGGAGCCCAAGTGGAGGGAGTTGAGAGAGGGCCAGCACCCTTGAAGAAACACCCGACCTTAATCCCCTGTCCCCAGTTCGCCACATCAACGTCCATGAAAAGGAAGACATGATCCTGGACTGTGAGCTCAACTGGCATAAGTTATCTCAAGGCCTGACCTATTACAGCTTTTACAGGGTGGGCCCTTCAACCCCATCAACCCCAAGTCCATTAGACTTCTGTGAGCCCCCACCTCTATATCCACAGCCTTGGTCTCACGATCCCTATGACCCATGACCTACCAAGTTTGACCTCGGATCCCCGGGGACCCCATACCCTTAGCGGTATACCCTGGACTCCCATCTCCCCCACTGAGATCCCGTGATGTTCTCACCCCTGTAATTCCCCAACCCCTGAATTCCCCCAGGCCTCTGTGACCCCTTGAGCTTTGGGCCTAGGTTTGGGGGAGCAATTCTGAGACCTTGTTGTACAAGGGGAAATGGCCCACCCTGACCAAGCCCCTCGTGAGGCCAGAGGATGCAGGTGACTACCGCTGCGAGTTGGGCATTGAGCGATCCGGCCCAGCCACGGTCATCCATTTTCAAGTCACAGGTCAGAGCTGGGGAGTCCACGGAGGTGTGGGAGTCAGGGTCCTGGGTTTGGGGGATGGCAGGCAGCGTGGGGGCGTGGTCTTCGGGTTAAAACTTCCCTTCGGGGTGTGGATTCAGGCCACGGGGGTGGGGCTCCCTGTTCTGGGTGTGGCCACCGCTCTCATTGACCGGCCTTCCAGCAGTGAAGGTCATAATTATCTCCTTGAAGGCCTGGGTCTTGGGGGAGGTTGGTGTGGAGAGAGCATGCCTGGGCCAGGGCGGACCCTTGGGGCCTGCTCAGGTCGGCTCTTTCCCTCTCCTCTGTCAGTGTTGCCTCAAAGAATCTTTGGGGAGATCACGTCCAAGTCTTCGACCTTTGTAACCCAGCCATCAACCACTGAAACCCAGTCACCAACCATTAGAACACAGTCCCCAGCCATTGGGACCGAGGCTGAGGAAATCTGGGGTGACCTTTCCCCAACCCTCCGGCCCTCCGAGTGTTCAAACCCGAAGAACGTGCAGACAGGCCTTCTGGTAGGGCTGCTGCTCTGGTCCTTTTTGCTGCTGATCCTGGGCTTTGTCGCCGGGTGAGCCAACCACTGAAGAGGCAGGACGCGGAGAGAGGGGCGGGGTCTCCACCTTCCTACTGCAGGAGAGGTCCTGTGGGGGATGGGGCTTAGAAAACTGGGTGGGGCTTACCCAGGTGGGCAAAGCTTAGGCCACTGCTAGAAAATGATCAGATATTAGGAGGCTGGGGAAGGTGTCCCTCACTGGGGACCTGATCCTTTACCGCGTTTCGTGCCCCACCCTCCCCCAGCATACTCTGCTTTCGGTCTGGGGTGGTGATCGATTCCGTAAAGTCCAGATACCACACCGAAATGGCAGCTGCTCCGCGGGACCAGGCTCCACAGAGTCAGCTGTCACAGAGCCACGTTCTCAAAGTACCGAAGGACAAGGACACAGGACCAAGTCACAAATAAAGATTTATCCGGTTGCTGAAATATCAGATTCATTTCCTCGGGTCTGATCCTCAGTGTTGGTTTCCTGAGAGGAGAGCTCTGGGGCTGGTCTCCTGTCCTAGGAGACCCGGAAGCGGGGTCCCTTGGTCAGGGCGGGGCCACCTGGCTGAGATGTAATTCCAGCACCGAGGAGTGGGGAAGAGCCAGCCCTACCCAGATCTCCTCCCCCAGGCCCATCTCTTGACAGGACGCCCCCTCCTCACTCTTCCGGCCGGCTTTCCTCTGGGGTTTTCCTGTCCCCCAGCCACTGCTGCGAGCCGGGGCAGAGGCAAAGGCTGAACACGAACAGCGGGTTTGGGAACCAAGCAGGGAGAGCGGAAACAGGACGCCGGGGTGCTGTTGGGACTTGACGCAGGGTAAGAATCGGGGACCCGGGGATCCTCACGCCTCCTACTTGAGACCCAAGAGCCAGTCCCCAGGCATCTCCCATGAGAGCACCCAGGAGTTAGGCTCCCATCCTTCTCCTCCACCCGCACTCATTAGTCTGAGCCACCCCGCTACCCCAACGCGACCGCTCAAGGGCCTCATCTGGAAGGAATGCATGAAAAGGTCTAGCGTGAGAGGGGGCGGTCCGCATCATCCTGGAACCATAGGCGGAGCCTCCCTTTGTTGCCGTCCAATCAGACTCGGAGTTGGGTTTCTGGGCGGGGCCAATGGAGCGTCCTGGGAGTGTCTCTAGGGAAGTCGGGGGCCCAGTGTAGGCAGGTAGAAAGCGGCGGCTGTGGGATTCCATTGTACATCGAGGCGATCCTCGAGCCTGACTCCGGTCACAAAGTTCTCCACGTCACGTGACCAACCTCACCCTCGCTCCAACAACATCCTTAAGAGGACTCATGGCAAAATAGACTGGAGGGAGGTGGCCGGCTCGTCCCTCTAAATGCCCTCAGCCTGGATTCCGCTCTTCAGTGAACCCTACGTGTATTCGAGGGTACACCCTTCAAGCTCAAGGTCGGAGAGCGGCTGTTCAGGGTGCATCGGGACTCCGGACTCCTCGGTTTCCTAACCGAGAAGCGGGAGCCCAACAAATTGGGGGTCTTGTCGCCGGGAAAGGGTTCTTTCCCCTTAGCGATCACTTCCTCCTCCGTGTGGGGTGGGCGGACCCTCCCCATAAAGTCCAGATAGTCCTGGTGGGTTCTGCTGGGGCTGAGCGCCCTGGGGAAATGGGTCCCCAAGTTGCCCTCCTGGTGGCGGCGCTAGCCGGCTGCCTGCTTCCTGCCCGGAGCTGTATCACGTGTGATGAGAGGGTTGGGAAGCAGTTGGACGCCTTGGAAAAAGAATACCTGCGAACCCACCTTGCCCCCGGGCGGCACAGGGAAGTGATGGAAAAGATAAGAGAGGCCGTCGACAATTTCAAGGACCTGCCAGATATACAGTCTACCTTAAATGGGGCTGTCGGTGAGGGCACGGCAGAGCGTGGGAACCCTGGGTCCTGGGAAAGGAGGCGTCTAGTGTTAGAATTGCTAGGGGCAGGGGGCGACGGGAGGGAAAGGCTGAAGGCAGAGTCTACTGGGTTCGGGCGTGGAGAAGGCTGGGATGCAGAATCCAGGCTTGCCAGGGCTAGGAGTTCACTTTCCCTACGTCTTACCTTGCCATTTTGGATAAAAACTACAACTCCCAGGAGGCAACGGGCGGGCAATCGCTTTCCAGCCCCATCCTTGCCCAGGAGCCACATGGGTATTGTAGTTTGTATCACTAGCTGAGCCAAGAGAGCTTAAGGCTTGGAATCTGAGGTTAGAGCTCCCCTCCCCGCATCCCCTGTTCCCCTCCAGATGAGGCCACAATGAAAATGGCAGCGTCGAGCTTTCTGAGGAGTGTGAAACTTATCACAAACCGTGGTTTAAGAGGTAAATGCACACACGGGCCAGGGGAGAGGCTCCAGAATCTTTTGGCTCTGGAGTCAACCTGCCTAGGTTCAAATCCCCCCACCCCCGGTCATCCCCTAGCTGCGTGGCCTTGGAGGAGGTTTTCCGCCTCTAAAATGGATCATAACGGTGCCTGGACACCAGCCCTCGCTTAGCTCCGTGGCCGGCGTGGTCAAGTGGTCATTCAATTTCATTGTGGCTCCCTGAGAAGTCCCCAACGGGAATTGGCATGCCCTTCAGACAGAGGCAAACTTTCTGCACCTCACTCCTGGGGTGGGGAGCGGAGGGGTCGCACTCCCTGTCACCCTGCTTCTTCCCAGATGACACTTTCGTGAAGGAGTTCTCCGCGATGTTGACTCGGGAAAAGGAAACGTTTCGGCGCAATGTCGCTCGGTTTCACGGAGGTGAGGGAAGATGGGCTCCGTCAGGGACCACAGCCCCTTCCTCCACCAGTCCCAGGGTCTCTGTCCCCAGCCCCCTGCTTCTCTACGTCCAGCCCCTCACCGCTACGGACCGCGCCCTCCCTTGGACCCGGAGCTCCAGGCACCCGGGTCCTTCCTCCCTCCAACCCAAGAGCCCAACCCCACCTATTCCCTGGCCCCCTCTCTGGTGTCCTTTACCTTTGAAATCTGATTATCATTTCATCGTTTTCTCCAGGTGAGGATTCTTGTCCCAACAAATGTGGTGAGTCCAGATCATGGGAACTGGGTTTCTAACCTTCATCCTTGCCCCGTGAATACCCAGCCTTTCTCCTCTGGCTTTGGGTCTCGGTGGTTCTTCCTTCCCCACGTCTGAGAGGTTCCTGGTCCCCAGTAGTCCTTCCGCACAGCGGACTTCCTGGGCAACGGGTCCTATTCCCTGGGCGCTCTTTCCTGAGACTGGTTACACCCCTCTTCAGGGAGGACTGCCTTCTAGCCCCGCCCCTTGGGCTGACCTCTAAGGATTAGGCGCCTGACTCCGCCCCCGACCTTGGCCCTGCCCTCTCCGTGGAGCCCCGTTTTTCGGGGCGAGTTACAGCCTCATTCATGCCCCTTCAGGTGTATTGTTGCGGCTTCTGAGGTGGTGCGATTCTTGCCTGCTGCACACGTACCCTTGTCGAAAGTCCACAGATTGCGGAGGTGAGAGGGCTGGCGCCAGCGGGAGGGGTTGGCGCAGGAGGGGCGGAGCCAGAGGAGAGAGGGAGTCTTGACCGGGAGGAGACTGAACCTGGCCTGTTAGCAAAGAAGGGCTTAGACCCGGTTGGAGGGAGTTGATGGAGAGCCTGGAAGCACGAGGAAGCACCCCACCATTACCCTCGTCCCCAGTGCGCCAAATCAACGTCCATGAAAAGGAAGACCTGGTCCTGGACTGTGAGCTCGACTGGCACAAAATTGCTACAGGCGCGACCGGTTACAGCTTTTACAGGGTGGGCCCTTCAACCCCATATCCGTTAGGGTTGTGAGCCCCCGACTCCTGTAGCCACAGGCTTGTTCCCACAATCCCTGTGACCCGTGACCTACCCGGTTTGCCTTCTACGGATCCCCGGCGACCCCACGCCCTTAAGGGTATACCCTGGACCCCCATCTCTCCCCTGAGGTCTCGTGATGCTCTCGCCCCTGTACTTCCCCCAAACCCTGAATTCCCCAGGCCTGTGTGACCCCGTGAGCTTTGGGTCTAGGTTTGGGGGAGCAAAGCTGACAGCTTGTTGTACATGGGGAAATGGCCCACCTTGACCAAGCAACTGGTGAGGCCCGCGGATGCAGGCACCTACCGCTGCGCGTTGGGCACTCCGGGAGTGAGCCTATTCTCGGCCATTCGTTTTGAAGTCACAGGTCAGTGCTGTTGACAGAAGTGTGGGGTTCAGTTTCGTTAAAACGAAGTGGGGGATTCAGTTGGATTAAAACTTCCTGTCAGAGTGTGGTTTCAGGCCACGGGGGTGTGGCTTCCTGGCCTGGGTGTGGCCCCCAGCCACCTTGACCTGCTTTCTGCAGTTAGGGTTGGGAGTATCTCCTGGAAGGCCTGGGTGTTGGGGACGCTTGACGAGAGCTTGCCTGGGTCAGGACGGACCCTTGGGACCCTCTCAGGTCCGTTCATTTCCTCTTCTCTATCAGTGTTGCCTCGGAAAATCATCTCGGTGACGGCGACATCTCCCAAGTCTGCAACCATTGTAACCCAGCCATCAACCATTGGAACCCAGTCACCAACCATTGGAACGCAGTCACCAGCCATTAGAACCGAGGCCGAGGAGGAAACCTGGGATGACCTTTCCCCGACCCTCGTGCCCTCAGAGTGTTCAAACCCAGAGGATGTGCAGACCGGCCGTCTGATAGGGCTGCTTCTCTGGTGCTTTTTCCTGCTGATCATAGGATTTTTCACTGGGTGAGCCAACCACTGAAGAAGGCAGGGCTTGGCGTGAGGGGCGGGGTCCCCACCTTCCTAATGTGGGAGGGGTCTTGTGGGGTTTGAAAACTGGGAGGGGCTCCCCTACATGGGCGAAGCTTGGGTCACTGCTAGAAAAGGATCAAATATGGGGAGGGACCTAATCTGTTACCGCATTTTGCACCCTACCGTCCCCCAGCGTACTTTGCTTTCGGTCTGGGATGGTGATCGATCCCATAAAGTCCAGATTCCGCACCGACAAGGCAGCTGCTCCACAGGACCAGCTTCCACAGAGTTGGCTGTCACAGAGCCAGCTGTCACATGACCAGCGTTCACACAGTTGGCTTTCAGAGACCCAGGTTCCGAAGGTTTGGAAAGTTCCAAAGGAAAAGGCCACAGTGCCAAGGCGCAAATAAAGATTTATCTGGTTGTCTCTACATCAGGTTCATTTCCTCAGGTCTGGTCCTCGGGTTTGCTTTCCCCAGAGGCGAGGTCTGGCTGGTCTCCTGTCCTAGAAAGAGAGACCGGAACCGTGTCCCTTCGTCGTGGCAGGGCCTCACTGGCTGAGAGGTAGTTCCAGAATTAAGAAGTGGGGAAGGACCAGTCCTACCGAATTCTCCCCACCCCACCCAGGTCCGGTCCTCTCCAAGGAACCCTGTCCCCACGTTTACCATGGGTTTCCTCTTGCCCTTTCCTGCCCTGCAGCCAGTGCTGGGAGCTGGGGTAACGCCCGACAGGAACAGTGGGGTCAGGAAGCCACCAGGGCCAAGGGAGCCAGGGTTCCGGGGTGCTGTTGGCACCTGAGGCAGGGGAAGACCCAGGCATCCGGGGGTCCACACCCAAGAGCCCGTCTCCAGCAGTCTTCCATCCCAGCACCCATGAGCTGGGCTCCCATCCTTCTCCTCCACCCAGACTCACGAGTTCACCCCAGCCCCCAGCACGGCAACCCCACCACTGAGGGCCTAGTCTGGGGGGACCAGATGAACTTTCTAGTCTGTGAGGGGGCTGTCTGCTTTGTCCTGGAACCATAGGCGGAGCCTCCCTTTGGTGCCGTCCAATCAGACTCAGAGTTGGGTTTGTGGGCGGGGCCAAGAAAACTCCCGGGGAGCGTCGTCTCTAGGGAAGTCCGGCGGGGGGGGGGGGGGGGGGGGGGGCGGGCCAGGTAGTAACGTAGAAGGGGGAGGGTGTGGGAATTCCTTGTAGATCGGGGTGAAAGGTGACCCTGGCTCCGGTCATAAAGCCCTCCACATCACGTGACCAACGTCACCCTCTCCCCAACAACATCCTTATTTTCAGTCTTGGGAAATCGACTGGAAGACGGTGGCCTGCTCGTCCCTTCCAAAAGCCCTCAGCCTGGTTTCGGCTGTTCCGCTACAACATTCAAGGTCAAGGTCGGGCAGCAGCTGTCTAGGGTGCCTCGGGACTCCGGACACCTCGGTTTCCTAACGGAGAAGTGGGAGCCCTGCAAACTGGGGCTCTTCGTCTCAGGGATAGCTTCTTTCCCCTTAGCGATCACCTCCTCCGAGTGGGGTGGGAGGACCCTCCCCGGGGTTCTGTGCGGGGCTGAGCCCTCTGGCCTCAATGGGTCCCCAAGTAGCCCTCCTGGTGGCGGCGCTGGCCGGCTGCCTGCTTCGGGCCCGGAGCTGTGTCATTTGTGATCCAAGGGTCGTGGCCGCGCTGGACGCCTTGGAAAAGGAATACCTGCCTACCCACCTCGCCCCCGGGCGTCACAGACAAGTGATGGAAAGGATAAGAGAAACCGTGAGGAATTTCCGGGACCTGCCATATTTAGAGGATACCTTTCTGGGGGTTATCGGTGAGGGCAGGGTAGAGCGTGGGAATCCAGGGTGGAGGGAAAGCAGGGGTCTGGTGCTAGGATTGCGGGGGGCGGGACAGGAGGTAAGGGCTGGAGGCAGAGTCTGCTGGGTTCGTGAATGGAGAAGACTGAGATGCCGATTCCAGGCCTTCCCCTGGGCAAAGGAATACGCTGTTTCCCTAGTCCTTATCCTGCAATTTTGTAAAATACCAAACAAACACACAAACCCACAAACAAAAACAAAAACAAAAAAAAAACTACATCTCCCAGAAGTCAACGGGCGTGCAATCCTTTTACAGCCCTGGCCTTGCCCAGTAGCCTCATGGGTAGTGTAGTTTTTGACACTAGCTGAGCCAATGAGACCTTAAGACTTGGAATCTGAGGTCTAGCTCCTCTCCCCCATCCTCTGTGTCCCTCCAGATGAGGCCACAATGGAAACGTCAGTCTTAAGTTTTCTGAGGAGTGTGAGACTTATCAGAAACAGTGGTGCAGCAGGTAAATCCACACAGGGGCCAGGGGATGGGGCTCCAGAATCTTGTATAAAAATGATTGTTGGTGAGGACGGGTCTGGTGGTGGCTCTGGAGCCCACCTGCCTTGGTTCAGCTTCAGGCCTGGCCACCCCTTAGCTGTGTGGCCTTGAGAGAGGAATTTCCCTGGTTTGTCACCTCTAAAGTGGGTCCTAACAGTGTCTGCACGCCAGGCGCCGCTTAGCTCAGTGGCCCGCATTGTTAAGTGGTCATTCAATGTCACTGTCCCTCCCTGAGATGGCCCCAAGGTGGAACGCCAGCCTCTTCAGATGGAGGCCAACTTCCTGCATCTCCTCCTGGGGTGGGCGGGGGAGGGGTACCACTCTATGTCACCCTGCTCCTTCCCAGATGACACTTTCGTGAACGAGTTCTCCTGGATGTTGACTCTGGAAAAGGCAGCCTTTCAGGGCTATGTCGCTCGGTTCCAAAGAAAGGGTGGGGGAAGATGGGTTCTGTCAGGGACCACGGCCCCTTCCCCCAACACGTCCAGGGTCTAAGTCCCCAGCCCCTGCTTTCTATGTCCAGCCTCTCACTTCTCCCCACCGCGTCCTCCCTGGGACCCAGAGATCCAGACATCCGTGTCCTTCTTCCCTCCATCCCCAGAGCCCAAACGCAACCTATTCCTTCTCCCCCCTCTCATCTCCTTTAACAGGAATCTGATAATCCTTTTTTGTTGTTGTTTTGCTTTTTCTTCCTTCTGAGGCAGATTTCTGTCCCAACAAATGTGGTGAGTCCGGATTACGGGACCTGGCTCTCTATCCTTCATCCTTGCACCGTGAATACCCAGCCTTTCTCCTCTGGCTTTGGGTCTCGGTGGTTCTTCCTTCCCCACGTCTGAGAGGTTCCTGGTCCCCAGTAGTCCTTCTGCACAGCGGACTTCCTGGGCAACGGGTCTTATTCTCTGGGCGCTCTTTCCTGAGACTGGTTCCACTCCTCTTCAGGGAGGACTGCCTTCTAGCCCCGCCCCTTGGGCTGAGCTCTAGGGATTAGGCGCCTGACTCCGCCCCAGACCTTGGCCCTGCCTTTAGCCTCGCCTCTCAGGGCGAATACAGCCTGGATCCTGTCCCTTCAGGTACAATGTTGCAGCTTCTGATCTGGTGCAGTAACTGTAAAAAGCAGCTTCACGCTTGTCGAAAATCCAGAGATTGTGGGGGTGAGAGAGCTGGGGCAGCCGCAGGGGTTGGCGCAAGAGGGGCGGAGCCAGACTTGTGACGGGGCCAGAGGGGGAGGAGACTGTAGCCCGCCCACCAGAGAAGGTGGGACCGCCACCAAGTGGAGGCAGTTGAGGGAGGACCAGGAACCTTGAAGAGGCAAAGGAGCACAACCCCTCTCACCAGTGCTCCAAATCAACGTCCATGAAACGGAAGACCTGATCCTGGACTGTGAGCTCGACTGGCATAAATTATCTCAAGGCCTGACCTATTACAGCTTTTACAGGGTGGGCCCTTTAACCCCAAGTCCATAAGGCTTGTGTGAACGCCGACCCCCTCATCCACAAGCTTGTTGCCACAATCCCCATGACCCATGACCCACCAGGTGTGACTTCTAGGGATCCCCGGGGACCCCATGCCCTTACCAGTGACCCTGGACTCCCATCATCCCCACTGAGAGCCCGTGATGCCCTCACACCTGTACTGCCCCAAACCCTGAATTCCCCAGGCCTCTGTGACCCCTTGAGCTTGGGTCTAGGTTTGGGGGAGCAATTCTGAGACCTTGGTGTCCGAGGGGAAACGGCCCACCCTGATCAAGCGACTGGTGAGGCCAGAGGATGCGGGTAACTACCGCTGCGAGTTGGGCACTGAGCGATCCGGCCCAGCCACGATCATCCATTTTGAAGTCACAGGTCAGAGCTGGGGAGTCGACAGACGTATGGGACTCAGGGTCCTGGGTTTGGGGGGGTGCTGAGAGGCTTTCTGTTCGAGATGCTGATCTGGGGCTTTGTGTTTCTGATCCTCGGCTTTGCCACCTCGTGAGCCGCCTCCGGGAGAAGGCAGGGCTTGGGGCGAGGGGCGGGGTCTCCAACGTCCTGACGTAGGAGGAGGTGTTAGGGGGAGGGGCTTAGAAAAGAGGGGCGTGCTTACCCAGGGCGGCGAAGCTTGGGTCATAGAAAAGGATCAGATATAGGGAGGCTGGGAGGGGTGTCCCTCACTCAGGACCTAATCTGCTTACACGATCGCACCCCCCCCTTCCCCAGCGTACTTTGCTTTAGGTCTGGGACCCTGATCGATTCGGTCAAGTCCTGGGTCCGTACCGACAAGGCAGCAGCCCCAGAGGACTAGGGTCCACAAAGTCGGCTGTCACAGACCCAGCTATCACAGAGCCAGGTGTCACAGACCCAGCTTCCCAAGGTACCGAACGAAGAAAAGGCCACAGCACCAAGGCTTAAATAAAGATTTATCTGGTTGCCTAAATATCGGATTCATTTTCTCCGGTCAGATTCTCAGTTTTGGCTTCCCGAGAGGAGAGCTCTGGGGCGGGTCTCCTGTCCTCGGAGAGACTGGGAAGTCAGTTCCCTGTGTCAAGGCAGTGCCCAACTAGCTGAGATGTAATTCCAGAATCAAGGAGTAGAGAAGGGCCTGCCCTC
Source organism: Puma concolor (assembly GCF_028749965.1). NCBI lineage: Eukaryota > Metazoa > Chordata > Mammalia > Carnivora > Felidae > Puma > Puma concolor. Next base: position 53,969,677 of record NC_141681.1, on the reverse strand, counting down.
CGCAGATCTCCTCCCCCAGGCCCGGTCCCCTCACAGGACGCCCCCTCCCAGCTCTTCCTGCCGGGTTTCCTCTCGCCTTTTCCTGTCCCCCACCCAGTGCTGGGAGCCGGGACAGAGGCAAAGGCTGAACGGGAACAGCGGGGTCAGGAAGCAACCAGGGCCAACGGAGCCAGGGCCCCGGGGTGCTGTTGGGACCTGAAGCAGGGTAAGAACCGGGGAGCCAGGAGTCCAGACCCCTCCTCCCTCAGACCCAGTGGCCAGTCCCCACCCATCTCCCATCCCAGCACCTAGGAGCTTAGCTCGCATCCTTCTCCTCCACCCAGACTCAGGAGTTTGAGCCCCAGGCCCCTCCATCCCAAACCCCACTACTCGGGAACTCAGGAGTTGGGGTCTTACCCATCCTTCTTCAGGGCCATGCTATCTGGTGAACGGAAAGAGGGCGGAAGCCCCCGCTTCGGGAAGCTCCACCTCCCCGTGGGCTTGTGGATCAATTCTCCCAGGAAGCAGCTGGCCAAGCTGGGACGCCGCTGGCCTAGCGCCGCCTCTGTTAAGTGAGTGCCCACCTCCTCCAGGCCCCTGTCCCTCCTCCACCTACCTCCCAATTGTCCTCGTTTCTGATCCAGTCTCTGCACCGGGTAAGGCCAGGGGTCCCGAGCGTTGCCTGCAGTTCCTTTCCGGAATGGGCAAGTGAGGTGGCGGGCTGGAGGAGACAGACAGTGGGCCACAGTGCTCTCAGAGTCCGGTCGGGGAAGAGCCGGGCCTGGATAGGGGCCCTCGCTGGATGGACAAGGCGATGGGGATACAGGGGCAAGGGTTTGATTACCCTTCCTTCCTCCCCTCCCTGCTTACCTCTTGCAACTTCCTTAGGTGCCACTCGCCTTCATTTATTTCTCTCTCTCTCTCTCTCTCTCTCTCTCTGACTCTGGCCTCTGCCCAACTCCGTATCTGTACACTCGCGTCTCTCCCCCTTCTGTGGGTCTCTGTCTCCCTCTTTATCTGTGTCTCTGTCCCTCTCTTTCCCTGGGTTTCTTTTGCTCTTTCGGTCTGGATCTGTCTCCCCTCTCAATGGGTCTCTTTGTCACTCTCCGGGTCTCTGATCCCTCCGTCTGGGTCTCTGCCCACCTCCTTCCTTCGTCTTCTACCATCGGCCTCCATCCTGGCCTGTCTCTCTCGGTCTCTTTGCCGCCTCTCCGCTCCCCTGGCGGGTTCCCAGGTCTTCTTCCTCGGACACGGGGAGCCGCAGCAGCGAGCCGCTGCCCCCGCCGCCGCCGCACGTGGAGCTGCGGCGAGTGGGCGCGGTCAAGGCGGCCGGGGGAGCCTCCGGGAGTCGCGCCAAGCGCATCTCCCAGCTCTTTCGGGGCTCGGGGACCGGGGCCACGGGGTCCGGCGGCGCGGGAGGCGCCGGGACTCCGGGGGGCGCTCAGCGCTGGGCCAGCGAGAAGAAGCTGCCTGAGCTGGCCGCGGGCGTGGCCCCCGAGCCCCCGCTGGCCGCCCGCGCCACGGCACCCCCGGGGGTCCTCAAGATCTTCGGCGCCGGGCTGGCGTCGGGCGCCAACTACAAGAGCGTGCTCGCCACTGCGCGCTCCACGGCACGCGAGCTGGTGGCCGAGGCGCTGGAGCGCTACGGGCTGGCGGGGAGCCCCGGCGGCAGCCCAGGCGAGAGCAGCTGCGTGGACGCCTTCGCGCTGTGCGACGCTCTGGGCCGGCCCGCGGCGGGCGGCGTGGGCAGCTGCGAGTGGCGGGCGGAGCACCTGCGCGTGCTGGGCGACTCGGAGCGTCCGCTGCTGGTGCAGGAGCTGTGGCGAGCGCGGCCCGGCTGGGCGCGCCGTTTCGAGCTGCGCGGCCGCGAGGAGGCGCGCCGCCTGGAGCAGGAGGCCTTCGGGGCGGCGGACAGCGACGGTGAGCCGGCGGGGGCCCAACTGCGGGGGCGGGGCGGGGCCTGTCCTGGAGGCGGAGCCAGCGGGGAGGCTGGGCGGGGCTTGGGGCCGGGGGGCTAAGGGGGCCGGGATCTGGCTAAGGGGGCTGGAGAGACCTAGGGTAGGCTGGAGGCGGGGCCCACGGGAGAAAGGGGGGGGGGTGTGTGAATGGGAGGAGCCTAAAGCCCCGGGTCAGGTTGGGGGCGGGGCTGGGGCTAGACCGGAGTTATTGCCAGAGTGGATGGGCGGGGCTTGTGATGGGCTGGGGGGGTCCCTGCTGAAGAGGGTAACCCAGAGCCAGAAGTGTTGAGTGGTGGTGGTCGTCCGCGTGGCTAGAAGGCCTCTCGGGAGAGGCAGGGCCGACGTAGATTAAGCCTCTTAGGGGGAGGAGCTTGGAGAGTGAAGAAATGGTGGGCTTGTTTGGGGCCGAAAATGATCCAAGCTTTAGGAGCGCCTGAGTGGATCAGTGGGTTAAGCCTCCGACTTCGGATCGGATCATGATCGCTCGGTCCATGAGCTGGAGCCCGGCGTCGGGCTCTGTCCTGACAGCTGGGAGCCTGGAACCTGCTATAGATTCTCTGTCTCCTTCTCTCTGCCCTTCCCCTTCCCCTGCTCATGCTCTCCCTCTTTTAAGAATAATTAAAAAAAAAGATCGAAGCTTCAGAGGATCTGACCTTGGAGCAGGTAGATCTAGGCTGGGTTGGCCGCAGACTGTGGGTGGGAGATTTGAGGGTGGCGCATGCGAAATGAAGACGTAACACCATCAAGGGCTTACATGCTGGCCTGGCCTTTGAGGAAACGTTCCTGGAACAGGAGGTGGCCCCCTTGGTGAAACAGTAAGTGCAGAGCAGGGCCCGGCAGGGATGGAGCCTGGCTCTAAGGGGCTGCTCACAGAACCTTCTAACGCTTTTCTGTTTCTGAGCCTCCCATCGGGGAGACAGAGTGGGGTAGCGGTCAACCTCCTGAGCTCTGAACTCTGGCTTGGATTCCGATCCGTTCTTTGTCGGTTCCGCTCTGCAAAACCCTAGGGGAAGATGAAATCGGAAAATGTATAAAAGGGTTTTAGCACAGGGCTTGGCACATAGTGGTCGCCTAATAAAGAAAGGCAATTACAACCATCACTGTCTTTTTTTTCCCCCCAAAAAAGCATTGGTTGAGCGCCTACTGTGGGCCACACATTATTTAGGCCCCTGGGGGAATACAGTGAGCACATGACAGATGAGGTTCCCACCCTCCTAGATTTCGCGGCCTAGTGAGAAACAAATCACTAGTTCGTTCCTTCCGTTCACCATCACCCACTACGTGCCGGGCACAGGGAACAGCATATACAGAAAACTAAATGTGGGAAGCAGCCTCACCTCTCTGTGGTCAATTTTTGTCTCTTTATCATCTCGGCTCTGCGAGCCTGTCTCGCTCTCTGGAGTCTCTGCCTCATCCCTCTCGGTCTCTCCGCAGGCACGGGTGCCCCCTCGTGGCGGCCGCAGAAGAATCGCTCCCGGGCGGCGTCCGGAGGGGCGGCCCTAGCCAGTCCGGGCCCAGGGTCCGGGTCAGGGCCCCCCGCTGGGTCCGGGGGCAAAGAGCGCTCAGAAAACCTGTCCCTGCGGCGCAGCGTGTCGGAGCTCAGCCTGCAGGGTCGCCGGCGGCGGCAGCAGGAGCGCAGGCAGCAGGCACTTAGCATGGCCCCAGGGGCAGCCGACACCCAAATCGGACCTGCTGACCCTGGCGACTTCGATCAGTTGACCCAGTGCCTCATTCAGGCTCCCAGCAACCGTCCCTACTTCCTGCTGCTCCAGGGCTACCAGGACGCTCAGGTAAGGCAGCCCCTCCTACCCCGGAGAGAACTATGCTCCGGCCTTCCTTCGACCTTCCTTCGTCTGCAGGGCGACAAAATTACAACTCCCAGAATCCCCTGGGTCGCGGTAGTCTCAGGTTTGCGGGAAGGCGTGGGCCCAGCAAGGTAGGGTTCCAGGGTAGGAGAGGTCATTGTGGGAGACAGGGGATGGGGGGAAGAGGTGAAAGTCGTGGAGGTTGATGGCTGAAAAAGATTTTGCTGAAGAACAAGTGGGGAACGGTTCATTTCATGCAGTGTTGGGGGAAAACACTGCCTTTGTCTGTCAAGGGGGAATGTGAGAGCCTATCGTAGAAAAGGGATCTCCTTGTAAACCTCTATTTCTTGATGAGGAGTAATTGAAGTGTCTATCTTGTTTGGGAGGAAGATAATTTCATTGATGTATGGGATCTTGTTCTGGGTAAGCGTGTATTTTCTTGGAAGGAGCAGACTAACCCGCTTTTTAAAGGTGATGGTTTACACTGGAATGATTTGACTCTTGTTAGGGGGCGTAGGTGGTACGGATGCTTCTGTTTTCTATATTTGGGTGACAGTAGAACTTTGCTTGAGTGTTAGGCAGCAGAGAGGGAGAAAGGATTAGCAGATAGTAGAAAATGATTCGTGGGTTAGTGGGAAATTGTTTCATTAATAGAAACGTAATGTACTCTTGGAAAGACTCATTTGTGTGTGTGTGTGTGTGTGTGTGTGTGCGCGCGCGCGATGATTGGGGGAGCCATGTTTGTGGTGTTGCCCAACTTTGAGTAACAGCAGTACAGCCAAGTTCCACAGGTACTGCTGGGAATCGTTGGGAAAGCCCACTCTAGGAGGTAGTGGAGCTCAGCAAATAGTCCCATTTGTGCTGTCAGAGAGTGATCCAGTTGGGTTCGGTGGCCTGTGTGTGGGTGTGTATGAGTGAGAGGTTAAGACTATTGAGAGAAGGGCTTGCGTGGAAGAATTCATCCCTCCTGACTGGGGCAAGTTCCTTACAGGGAGGGGTTTGCAGACAAGGTTGCAGAATAGGAGAGCCTGTTTTGGGAAGAGGGGGACCATTGGGAGCATCCATTCTTTTGAATGGGGTTCATGAGAAATTCCTTTCTAAGAAAGAGGCTTCTATGGAAGTATTCCTTCCTGGGGAAGAGGAATCAGAGGTGAATCTCTTAGGGAGGAATTTATTTGCACTCATCTATTCATGAGTGGCTATAACCTGGGAGTTCATTGTGGGCACTGTGGAATCCCTTCTGGGGTTAAGTAATTTTAGAAAAGAAAAGGGTTTCATGTATTTTGGACCATTCCATTCCTTCAAACAGGGATGGATAACAGGAGATTTTACCTTCGGAAGGTGGTCATACTGGAAAGGTCCATTTCCTAGAGACAGATGAACAAGTCCATTGTAGGAAGGGGTCTCTTTGGAAATGTCCATCCATGAGGTAAAGGTAATGCGTGAGTTCAGGGTAGGATTTATGGATATCAGGATGACTATTCTCCCAACATGAATAGAGAACAGAGAGTCTATTTTAGGAAGGGGGCCAGACTGAGCTCTTCCATTTTTATAGGATGGAGATGGGAGAGTCATTTAGGAAGGGGTCTTCTGGAATGCACCTCTTCATTTGGTGGATGAAATGGGACACTCCATTATAAGAAGAGGGTCTCCTTGAAAACATCTATTAATAAGGTGGGGTTACTAGAAGAGCCACTATATGGAGAGCTCCATGGAGATGTTCTTTGTTGGGATGAGAATACTGAAAGCATCCATTGATGGAAAGGAGAGTATCTTTGGAATCCTCTATCATGGGAGTGGGGGTAGTAGGTGAGTCCATTGTAGTACTATTTCTCCTTGGAAGTGAGTTCAGCATGGGGTGGGGGAAAATAAGGGTCCTTTGTAGAAAGGGGGTCTCCCTGGAAGTGTATGTTCATGGGGTGGAGATAATGGAAGAAACCTTTGTTCAAAGGGGCAGTCTCCTTAAAGATATCCGTCCCATGTCTTGGAAATATTCAGAGAAGCTCTTATTAGAAGGGGAAATGTCTTTGGAAGTCCCCATTATGGTGGTGGAAGGACTGGCAAATGGGGCCAGGGGTAGAGAAATGGGAGGGCTCAGAGGAGAAAGATGTCCTTGGAAAGTTCCATTCTTTGAGGGGCAAGTTAATGGGCAGTCCACTGTAGTCATGGGGGTGTGGTGCTCTTGGAAGCACCCCTTCTTTGGGCTCTATATCATGGGAGAGTGCATTGTGGGAATGGATTTCCTTGAAAGGGTCCATTCAGAAGAGGTGAGAAGAGGGGGGCGTCTCCTGGAGAAATGTCTCCTGGAAACATCAATAATTTCAGGGAGGGCAATTACAGAACTCATGTCAAGAAAGGGGTTTCCTTATACCCAGCCAGTCTTCCAGATGGGTGTTCTGGACCAGTCCATCACAGGAAGTGCCATCGAAGAGTCCACTCACGGTTAGGGGAAGCCATTGCTGAGGCTTTGGGGATCCCAGGAGATCTCCTTGAAAGCGTTCATTCTAAGCGAGGTGGTGGATGGGAGAGTCCTTTGTGGCCAAGGGTCCCCTTTGGAAACATCCGTTCCTCACGGAGCTGTGTCTCTCCTGTATCTTCACCTTCCCTCCAGGACTTCGTGGTGTATGTGATGACGCGGGAGCAGCATGTCTTCGGCCGGGGCGGGAACTCCTCGGCCCGTGGTGGGTCCCCGGCCCCGTATGTGGACACCTTTCTCAATGCCCCCGACATCCTGCCGCGGCACTGTACGGTGCGTGCCGGCCCTGAGCCCCCGGCCGTGGTGCGCCCGGCCCGGGGTGCCCCGGTCACGCACAACGGGTGCCTCCTGCTGCGGGAGGCCGAGCTGCACCCTGGCGACCTGCTGGGGCTGGGCGAGCACTTCCTCTTCATGTACAAGGACCCCCGCGCTGGGAGCTCGGGGCCAGCGCGGCCGCCGTGGCTGCCCACCCATCCTGGGGCCTCCCCGCCAGGCCCCGGCTGGGCCTTCTCCTGCCGCCTGTGCGGCCGGGGCCTGCAGGAGCGCGGCGAGGCGCTGGCGGCCTACCTGGATGGCCGCGAGCCGGTGCTGCGCTTCCGACCCCGCGAGGAAGAGGCGCTGCTGGGTGAGATCGTGCGCGCAGCAGCGGCCGGCGCCGGGGACCTACCACCGCTGGGGCCGGCCACGCTGCTGGCGCTGTGCGTCCAGCATTCAGCCCGGGAGCTGGAGCTGGGCCACCTGCCGCGCCTGCTGGGCCGTCTGGCCCGGCTCATCAAGGAGGCTGTCTGGGTGAGTGCCTCCAACCGCCGTCCAACCCCGTCTGCTCCCCGTGGGCTTCCCCCAGCTTCTCGTCGTCCCCCGCCGCCGGTTTGGAAGTCGAGCAGGATGAAGCCACCTCTCTCCTGATGCTTGGGAGGGGGCTGGGCTCTCCAGTAAGGGATCTTGCGGGGTGCTGGGAGTGGTGGATTCATCCGCGGTGCCGGAAGAGAAGGCAGCGAAGAACCACCTTTGCGGCTCTGGGATAATGGGAGAAACGATTCTGGGAGCCGGGGGAAGAGAGCTCCTGGGATGAGAAGTCAGGAGAGACCGTTGTGGGAGGTGAGGCGGGCAGCCCGTTGGGCCCGAAGCTTTGAACAGTAGTGGGCAAGACCGTGCTTGGAGGCGAGGGAGGACAAATCCATCGGACCTACAGATGGAAGTACCTGGGAGAAATCATCCAGATTTCTGGATTTTGGGGGGGGTGGGGGGAGGTTAAAGTCGCCATCCAATGGAGCTAGGGCTTCTCAGAGCGAAGGTTGAGGAAGGGCCTGGGCGGTAAGAAGAAACTTCTATTCGAGCAGAAGTGGGCCTGAGGGAGGTAGACCGCCGGCAATTATAGGGCTTTGTATTTTATTTTCTTTTTGTAAGTTTATTCTATTTCTTTTGAGAGAGCGCGCGCGCACGGGCGCAAAAGTGGGGGAGGGGGAGAGAGAGAGAATCCCGAGCAGGCTCTGCACGGCCGGCGCAGAGCCGGATGTGGGGCTTGAACTCAGGGAACTGTGAGATCGCGACCTGAGCTGAAGTCGGACGCTCAACCGACTGAATCACCCAGGCGCCCCTAGGGCTTTGTGTTTTAAAAGGTATGGAGAGGTGAGGGACGGACGCCGGGGTGGCTCAGTCGGCCAAGTGACTGAGTCCCGTTAAGGAACTGACTCACGGCTCCTGAGTTCAAGCCCCACATCCAGCTCTGGGCTGACAGCTGGGAACCCGGAGCCTGCTTCAGATTCTGTGTCTTCCTCTCTCCCTTCCCCTCCCCCACTCACACGTGTACACACTCTCTCTCTCTCTCAAAAATAAATAAACATTAAAAAAGAAAAAAAAAGGTACAGAGAGATGAAACCATTCTGAAACCTGGGGATTAGGGTCCATTTGAGCGTGGAGAGGCTGTGTCAAAAAGGTGCTTCCAGGGGCGCCTGGGTGGCGCAGTCGGTTGAGCGTCCTTGACTTCAGCCAGGTCACGATCTCGCGCTCCGTGAGTTCGAGCCCCGCGTCAGGCTCTGGGCTGATGGCTCAGAGCCTGGAGCCTGTTTCCGATTCTGTGTCTCCCTCTCTCTCTGCCCCTCCCCCGTTCATGCTCTGTCTCTCTCTGTCCCAAAAATAAATAAACGTTGAAAAAAAAAAAAAAGTGCTTCCAGAAATACTAGGGTATTAACTCATACGTCTCTCTCCCTCAATTCCACGCGCCTTGATTCTGAGCTTACTGTTCTACAGGAAAAGATCAAGGAAATCGGAGACCGCCAGCCAGAGAAGTAAGAGACATTCTGGGAAGAAGGGTTATAGAGGGATGCAGGGGTGGGGCTCTGCGGGCAGGCTCTTCCTTGGCCCCCAACTTTTCCAGCCGTGAAATGGGGATTGGCCTCTGTCCTCAATTAGATCCAGAGCTCGGGGTTTGGACACTATGGTGGGGGTTGGGCAGAGATCACCCCACCCCCATGACTATAATGGACTGTCCCGTTAATGGGTCCTTTTCTCCTTCTCCAGCCACCCTGAGGGAGTCCCCGAGGTGCCCTTGACTCCCGAGGCTGTGTCCGTAGAGCTGCGGCCACTCATGCTGTGGATGGCCAACACCACGGAGCTGCTGAGTTTTGTACAGGAGAAGGTGCTGGAAATGGAGAAGGAGGCCGACCAGGAGGGTGAGCTCTGACCCAAGCTCAGGCCTGTCCGGGATCCCTGTCATTCCCTCTACTTGGGGACTTGGGCTCCTGCCTGTCAGCCTCTGGTTCTCTCTCTTACCCCCAGGTCTGTCCTCAGACCCACAGCTCTGCAATGACTTGGAATTATGTGATGAGGCCATGGCCCTCCTGGATGAGGTCATCATGTGTACCTTCCAGCAGTCTGTCTACTACCTCACCAAGGTTGGTCTTGTCCCCTGCTGCCTGTTCGACATAACGTCACTTCCGGTTTGCATTACATCATGTTGCTCTGACGTCACTTCCTAGTTGACCTTGTGAGATTTCCCGCTTCTCTGACATCACTTCCCGTTCACCCCAGGGCTTTGCTGTTCTGATACCCCTTCCTGTTGGAGCCTACGCCTTTCTGGCTTCTTCTCCTGTGTCTGCATCTGTCCCCTCTTGACAAGTGAACTTTACTACCTGGTCGTATCACCCTTATCACTTTCTCAAGCTCCTGTTTTCTTTTTCTTTTTTTTTTTAATGTTTTTATTTTTGAGAGAGAGAGAGAGAGACAGAGCGCCAGTGGGGGATGGCCAGAGAGAGAGAGGGAGACACAGAGCGCCAGTGGGGGATGGCCAGAGAGAGAGAGGGAGACACAGAGCGCCAGTGGGGGATGGCCAGAGAGAGAGAGGGAGACACAGAATCCGAAGCAGGCTGTCAGCACAAAGCCCAGTACGGGGCTCGAACCCACAAACCGTGAAATCATGACCTGAGCCGAAGTTGGACGCTCAACTGACTGAGCCCCCCAGGTGCCCCTCAAGCTCCTGTTTTCTAAGTCCACTCTTCAGTGACTGGTAAAATAGAAAGATGATAGATATCAAATAGTGTCAGGCACTGTCATTTAAACGAAAAGTCCTCTGTAATCAGGCTTCGCTTCCTGTTTGCTGACTTCATTTCCTATAGCTCCAAATTCACTCCCTTTTCCAAGCCACAGACCTTCTCCCTGGAGTGCTAGTCCTGAGGACCCGCTTTCTCCCCCAGGCCCCCAACCACCCTTGACCTTGATATTGCTCCTTGGAATTCTCAGGGTTTCAGGCTTACCGTGGGTCTGAGTCCCTGTCCGTAAACGGAACGGGGATCTTTGGGGACTGATCAACGTAAAGATGTTCCTTACGCAGCCTTGATTTGTGAAGCCCTTTCCTCCAAGGCTTCGCTTCCTGTACATTCCTGCCACGTGTGGCTTTGTTTCTTCTTCGGCTCTGACCTCATTTCCTGTCCTTGGCCCGATCTCACTTTCCACTGGCTCACTGCCACTTTGCTCCCACTTCCTGACTCTCTATTCTTTTTCTTTCCTTTGGGAATTCTGGATAAATCACTCTCTGACTGAAGGGGGCCTCTTTGTTCAGCGTCCTTTGTCCTCCGCGAGCTGTCCGTGTTGAGAAATACAAGTCCTGGGGCGCCTGGGTGGCTCAGTCAGCTGAGCGTCGGACTTCAGCTCAGGTCCCGATCTCATGGTTCTTGAGTTCGAGGCCCGCGTCGGGCTCTGTGCCGACAGCTCGGAGCCTGGAGCCTGCTTCGGATTCCGTGTCGGCCCCTCTCTCTCTGCCCTTCCCCCACTTGAGCTCCGTCTCTTTCTCTCTCTCAAAAAGAAATAAACACTGAAAAAATGTCAAGGCTTGAGGTGTCCCAGGCCTGATGAATGCCGGAAAGCCACCTGGAAAGTAGGGATTTGCTCAGAGGCCTTTAGGGTGTTGAAGGTTGAATGGGCTCTAATTCCCAGAAGCTCTACCGCCCGGAAGCTTCCAGGAAGGTGTAGTCCAATCATTTGTTTCCATCTCTGTATCTTCCTAGACTCTGTACTCAACGCTGCCTGCTCTCCTGGATAGTAACCCTTTTACCGCTGGGGCAGAGCTTCCCGGGCCCGGCGCCGAGCTGGCGGCCATGCCTCCGGGGCTGAGACCCACCCTGGGCGTGTTCCAAGCAGCCCTGGAACTGACCAGCCAGTGTGAGCTGCATCCGGACCTCGTGTCTCAGACTTTCGGTTACTTGTTCTTCTTCTCCAATGCATCCCTCCTCAACTCGCTGATGGAACGAGGTGCGGGTCAGATCGGGGAAGGGGCGGGAGCCATCGGGACCCAAGTCAGTTCAGAACATACCACAGGATCAGGCCTCATCTTTAGAGAGTCTGGAGAGCAAGCTCCAGATCCCAAGCTGAAAAATAAGAAGGGTCCGGGAGGCGGGAGGGCAGAGTCCACGCACCCATTCCCCTTCCTAACCTTCCCCACAGGTCAAGGCCGACCTTTCTATCAATGGTCCCGAGCTGTCCAAATCCGGACCAACTTGGACCTCGTCTTGGACTGGCTGCAGGGGGCCGGGCTGGGCGACATTGCCACTGAATTCTTCCGGAAACTCTCCATAGCTGTGAACCTGCTCTGTGTGCCCCGCACCTCCCTGCTCAAGGTGATTCCCGATCCCTGACCTCGAGTCCCCAACCCCCCCCCCCACCATCCATCCTCTGTATTCAGCCCACCCTTGACATCCCCTTGGCCCTCACATTATCCCCAGTCCCAGCGCAGACACCGTGGGTGATGCACTGGCAGTTAGAAGCCAGCCCCAAGCGTCCAAAGTGCACCTGAATCCCAGTGGGACTTCCGAATAATAGTTTCCAAGGCCCCCTCCCTCAGTCATGCTGGTTCCGAAAGTCTGGTATGAGACCAAGGAATGCGACAGTCAAAACATTCATTGAACGTAAACTAGATACCAAACACTGTCAAGCACTGCTCATTGAGTGCTGATTAAGCCTCAAGAAATAGGTTATTCATTGACCATTTGTTACAGACAAGGAAACTGAGATTCGGGCAGGATAAGTTCCTTGATTTCTTTTGTTGATATTTCTCAGACTTTTACAGAGCACTTAATAAGCACCAGGCCGTGTTCTAAGTATTTTACGATCTTGCCATATTGAAACCTCAGAACAACCCTATTAGGTGGTGCCTAATCCCTCCACCCCCGATTTACAGATGAAGAACCTGAGGCACAGGGACTTGCCAGAGGTAAAGAGTAGTCAAGCCGGGATTTTGAACCCAGGCAATCTGGCTCCACCGCAATGATGACTTGGTTGTCATCTCAGTTCAGTAGATCCAAACTTTATTTAAAATTTTATTATTTAAAAATTTTTACATTTATGTCTGCACAGAGCCCGACGCGGGGCTCGAACTCCCAAACTGTGAGATCATGACCTGAGCCGAAGTCGGAAGCTTAACCGACTGAGCCACCCAGGCGCCCCACAAATCACTTTTTTTTTTTTTTTAAAGCTGAGAGCACCCCCTTTCTCACCATCACTTTGGTGACAGCCTGGCTTCGCAGTCACAATCTGGCAGCACAGACACCACGGCCGACCCCCTACATCGGTACCCTCTGGGGGGGGCCTTCCATTCAGGCTTTCTCAGCTGCCCCATAACGACCACCGACTTCTCACCTCATCTTCCCACCAGGCTTCTTGGAGCAGCCTACGAACTGACCACCCCACGCTGACCCCTGCTCAGCTTCACCATCTGCTCAGCCACTACCAGCTGGGTCCTGGCCGTGGGCCACCACCTGCCTGGGACCCTCCCCCTGCAGAGCGAGACGCTGTGGACACAGGTGAGGCACGGTGGGGACAGAGGCACGGGGGCTGTCAGCTGTTTTCTGGCCTCAGGACCTAGGAATCCATAGCCCCTTCCTCCTTCTGACCCAGATTGTGGACCCTTAACCCTTTCCTCCCTCGAGACCCAATAAGGTGATGGGCCCCAACTCCCTCCTCCGCCAGGATACGGGATTTCAAGCCCCAGCTCCTCCTCCCCCCCCCCCAGGGTTCAGGCCCCCAGCCCCTTCCCCGACAACCTACCCTTCTCACCCAGGGGCTCGGGTTCCAGGCCCCTCACGAAGGAATCCGTAAAAACTAAGTTCCAGACCTTCCTTCCTCAGACCCAAGAACCCAACTACCTCGCCCGTTTCCCAGGCAGCGGTGCCTCTCTTTCTTTGTCTGAACTACAACTCCCATGATGCTTGGGGACTCCCAAGACTCGTCTTTGAGTGGTCTCGCTCCGGGAATTGCTGGTTGAAGTCTGTCCCTTCCCTCGGGCGTGACGCAGCCTCTCCCTAACACTGCTGCCTCACGCCCATTTTCAGAATTTGACGCCGTCTTCTTCTGTCTCCTAGGGGACATCTTCGAGAGCTTCTCCTCCCATCCGCCCCTCATCCTGCCCTTGGGCAGCTCGCGCCTGCGCCTCACGGGTCCCGTGACGGACGACGCCCTGCACCGCGAACTGCGCAGGCTCCGCCGCCTCCTCTGGGATCTTGAGCAGCAAGAACTGCCGGCCAATCACCGCCACGGACCTCCCGTGGCCACGGCCTCCTTGAGGACCAATAACCAACGAGCGCGCGACCCTTGAAAATTCTTCGGCTTCTGCTCCCTGGAGCCCGCCCGAGTTCAGGGCTCTCTGGGAGTTGTAGTTCTTTCCCCCGCGTGGCATGCCGGGAGTTTGAGTTTTCGGGTAGTAGAGGCTGTGACAGCGGGAAGACGGGCTTGGGAGGTGAGGGCGAGGAGCAAGCAATAAAGGTATCTGTGGTGTTGGCACCGCCTCGCTTGTTAAGACTTGGGAACGCTGGCGATGATGATTTTCTGCGGATTAGAGCACCAGGTTCCTCGACTGGAGCGTTGAGTTCTTGCCGAGGCCCCGGGGGTATTTATAGCCACGGCCTCAGCTTGCCCTGGGGCTTGTAATCCAAACCGGGAGCCCTGGGGCCTCGCAACGCATTTCAGGACAGAACCCTAAGCTGGGTCGGCCAGGTATCAGGCCCTCGGTCCTGCCAGCGGGAACCAGCCATCTCTCCCTCGGACCCCAAAGGCCATACTCCAGCCCTCCTCTCCCTCAGACCCGGGAGTCTGGGTCCCCCGGCCATCATCTGGACATTTCTGCCCGTCGGTCACACTGCCGAATCCCAACACCCCTTGTCCTGGTTCTGGCCTCCCTCCTTCCTCACATCCAGAAGTCCAGGCCCCAACCCCCTCCTCCCTCGGACCCAGGCGTACAGATCCCCAGCTCCCTCCTCCCTCAGATCCAGGAGTCCGGAGCTCCGGTTTGAACTTTCCACTCCCCTAAATCCGACTCCCGCTGCTGCGTCAGGGAAAAAATAAGCGACAGGTGGCACCTGCCCGCAGGGCCGGGTCGCGACCACCTGCTCCCGCTGCTCACCCGGCGCCCCTCTCCAGGCACCTGCTTCTGTCAGTCCGCCTGCCGCTGCCCAGCCTGAGCCCCACAGCCCCAGGCCTCGGAGGAGGGAGAGACTCGGGGAACCCCGACGTTCGCCCCTCCCCCAGTGCCACCCAGACCGTGCTCCCGCCCCTTCTCAGGGTCACGGGCGGAGCTTCTGTCTGCCCCGCCCCATTTCACAGGCTCCTGCTCGCCCTACAAAGGGGTGTCCTGGGCGGTCCTGGGCTGGTGGGGCGGAGCCTGCGGCCTCCAGCCTTGACCTGGGGACTCAACCCGCCCCGGAGCACTACTGGCCGGAGACCACCTGGTGAGAAGCCCCTGGGGTGGGGCTGGGGGGACCCGCCTTAACCCTTCTGCCACCTCTCTGGTCCCAGTCCCTTCCTCACAGACCATAGTGGCTGACACCCACCCACTCCCTGCTTAAATGCAGGTGGCAGAGACCCTTCCCTTCCCCAGGAGCCTAGCAGGTCTCTTTCCCCTCTAGATCAAGGGTGTTGGATTCCAGTCCCTTCAGAGGATTGAGCTCTGTCTCTTCACCCCCTTTTCTTCCCTCTCCGTTCACAGACCCGGGGGGGGGGGGGGGGGGGGGGGGGGTCTCCTTTCAGAGATCCCGTCCGTTCCTCCTCCAGGCTCCAGGAGTTGGGGCCCTCAACCCCCTTCTCCCTCAGACCTGGGAGTCTGGGCTCCCAGCCCCTGGATCCCTCCCACCCCCCAGGATCCAGAGCTTATGGTTCAAGTCCTCTCCTATCCCTAAGCTGTTTCCCTGCTGCGTTCGCATGCGGGGACAGCCTCCTGACCTCCACTCTGACCCTGCCTCCTGTGGGGGCCCTGCCCTCGCCTCAGTCCAGGTCACCATCACAGCCTTGGCAATGACCCTCGCGGCTTCCTCCCAGCGCTCCCAAATCATTCGCTCCAAGTTCAGATCTGGTGAGAGGATTCTCTCTGTGCATGTAGGGAAGGAGTCTTCTGGGCCCCGGGATTGAGTACTCTTTTTTTTTTTTTTAACGTTCATTTATTTATTCTTGAGAGAGAGAGCAAGTGGGGGAAGGCGGGGGGGAAGAGAGAGAGACAGAATCCCAGGCGTGCTGTCAGCGCGGAGCCAGACACAGGCCTCAAACTCACGAACCCGTGAGATCATGACCTGAACTTAACCGAGGGAGCCACCCAGGCGCCCCCTGGGATTGAGAACTCTTAACTCTGGGAGTGTGTATGGGGGGGGGGGTCAGGTGGGAAGGAGGCCATGGGACCCACAAGGCACGTGTCCTCTGTACAAAAGGTCACTTGTGCAGAAAGGAGGCCCCAGCAAAGGGCATGAGTTTTTGGTGGCTCAGCGAGCGTGCAAACGGCCAATACAATGTTCACGTAAACACTGAGGAGCAGGTGGGCGGGTAGGGGTGGGTGTGGAGAGTCGGGTACTGCGAAGGAACAGGAGCTGAAATTGACAGGTGTGCAAAGTGGACGGGGTACACAGACTGGGGACTTTGGCGTGAGCAGCGTGGGTGAGGGGACAAGCGAGCTGTCAGGCGGCGAAAGCGTCACGGGTTGTGTTTTAGGTCCCAGTGCAGACAGAAAGCGGGCAAGTGAGTGGCGCTGGATGTCAGTTCCTGCGCGCGCGGCGCGCGGAGGGTGAAATGCGCGTGTGAACGAGTGTGCTTCCGTGGCTGGGTGGGTGCGAAGACGCCAGTGACCGAAGAGCCAAGGGGGTGCCGGGGAGTGCACGTGGAACGTGACGGAGCGGGATCCTTGCTCCCAAGCTGGAAGCCAGATCCTGAGTGTGCGGGGAAGTGTGTCAGTGTGGCTGGGTGGGTGCCAGGACAGGGTGAGCCAAGATGGAGAGTGCCACAGGGTACGAGTGCACAGAAGTGGCGTGCGTGCCAAACCAGGGCCAGGGGAGAGGCGTCTACAGAGGGGGCGACTGTGGGGAGGCCCAGGGGCACGCAGGAGGGAGTGGGCTTGCGCAGATTCGAGCACATGGACCGGAGGCGGCGAGGGTGCAAACGGGTCCGGCTGGCCAAGATGGCGATGGTGCCTTGAGTTGGGTGGGTACGTGCTCCTGAAGGGGGGGCCGGTGGAGCTGGGGGGGGGGGCAGGGCCGCCTCCTGCCTGCACGCTGGCTGGCTCCTGGTCGCAGAAGGGCTGCGGCTGGGAGCGAGGAGCAGGCGGGAGGCCCGGGAAAGGGACCGGGCTGACAGCCCACCCACCCGCCTGCCCCGGGGAGTGTAAGGGGGCTGGGCGCGGCGCCCCGCCAGGCCAGGCTCCTGGACACTCCCTTCCCGCCTTTCCCCTCCCACCTCCCTCTTTCCTCCGCAGTCCTCCAGCTTCGGATCCACAGACGGTATCAGGACCCAAGTAAGTGTGGGCCCTGCAAGGGAGGGGATGGTGGCCAGACTCCCCTGGGGCCCAGCGGCCAGATCTCCTGCACTGGTTCCCGAGCCTCAGTCCCTCTGCCAGGGATACACTGAAATCCGATCCCGTCCTTTCCCGAGGACCCAAGAACACAGGTCCCTGGCCACCCTACCCCCAAAAGCTCCGCTTCCCGCTTTCTGGCTTTTCCCGCCCCAATGAAACGCGTGAATCCAGATCCCGTTTCTTTGGAGAAGACAGGCATCCCAGGCCCCGCATTTGGCACACATTATGCATCTCAGGATGTGGCTTTCAGCTTCTCTCTCTCTCCTCAAGAAACCAGGAGTGCTGGCTGTCCCAGCAGAACCCCAGAAAGCTGCGATTCGCAGCCATCACACCCCTTGGTGACTAAGGACGCGATTCCTGCCTTCCTTGAGAATATAAAAGTCTGGGTCCCTGGAACCTCTGCCTTGCAGGCTCCTGGGGTTTCACTCCTTGGCCCCGCCCTCTCACGCCCGCGGTGGGGGGCTGTGGCCTGCAGGGCCCTCCTTCCCACACAGTCTTGTTCCTCCCTGCCTGGCTTGCTATCTGCAGGCGTCTCGGGGTCCCTCACCACCTCTTCAGACTTGGATCCAGATCCATGGGTCTCAGCTACGGGCCCTGCCCTGGCCCCAGCCTCGCCCTCGGGTCCCACTCCTTTCCTCTTCAGTCCTGGGGACCTGCTCCCTGAATCTGAATATGGCCCTTGGAGGTCCCTGAAGGTGAGTCTCCACCGAGTGAAGGGAAGTACCCCCGAGAGTCTATAGCATTGGTCCTCTTTGCTGCTGCCCTTTTTGGCTCCTTTCTGGCGGGGCTGAGCTGACTGACGCTCGCCCTGCTTTGCATGAGGCTCTGGGGCAGGAAAGGGGGCACAGAGCTGAAGCATGTGACATCACACCTGCTTTTACAGGAGTCTCCTAAGATCTCCCAACATTGGAGAGAGCCCAAGCCAAAGGGGAACTTGACATACCACCAGTACGTGCCCCCGGGGCCGAGACAAGGGTCCAGGGTCGACCCCCAGGCCAAAATGTTGGCTCTGGGTCCCCCTGGACCACCTCTGTGGGAAGGGACAAACGCCCAGCGGCCACCTCCCAGGTATGCATCCCGTTTTCGTTCTCTGCCGGAAAGTCAGGCCCGCAGCATCTTGGACTCGAACCCAGAGTCCAAGAGCAGGGGAGTCTAGCCCCCAGCCCCTTCCTCTCCCAGTTTCCTGGTCCCTCTCCCGTCAGTTTCCAGGAGTCCTGGCTCCAGACCCAAGACACTGAGCCTCCGGTTCCTGCTCCCCATGCACAGGGACTAGCCTCGTCGGAGACCCAGAACTTTGGGCCCTCTCCTTCCTCTTCACACCGCCCCACCCCCCCCCCCCCCCCCGCCCCAGGTCTTTGAGGACCCCCGGATGCCCTTTCTCTCTCCGCCCCGCCCCGTCTAACCTCTGTTCCCCCACCCCCACGACTACCACCAGGATGAAGCCCATCCCCCTCACTCCCTCCCCGCCTGGAGTCCCCAGCGCCTCGCCCTCTCCACACAAGTTGGAACTTCAGACCCTTAAACTGGAGGAGCTGACGGTGAGTATGGGGAGTACTTCCCAGGCTGGCCCTCTCCTTCGGGGGTGGGGGGGATGCCCATAAGTCTGAGCCCCCAGTCTCTGCCCCATTGGAGACCCCGTCCGTCTTCTCGTCCCTCTTCTCGCGGTTTTGCAAATATCCGGCCCCAGCTCCCGCCTCGCCCCGCAGCCCTCCCAGCAAGGCCTCTCCCCGCTCCCCCACCCCAGGTCTCAGAGCTCCGGCAGCAGCTGCGCCTGCGGGGCCTCCCGGTGTCGGGGACTAAGTCGATGCTCCTGGAGCGCATGCGCGGCGGCGCCCTGCCCCGCGAGCGGCCGAAGCCGCGACGCGAGGACAGTCCCGCGAGCGCTCCCTGGCCGCGCCTCAGGCCCAAGGCTCTGGGAGCAGTCCGGCGGCCGGGCTCGGTGAGGGCGGGGCCACGCGCGTATGGACCAGTGAGGAGAAGACGGAGCGGGACGGGGGCGGGCGGTCGAAAGAAGAATAGCCAATGAAGTGTGGGGGCGTGGTTAAGAGCGTAGTGGGCGGATCTTAAGGGAAGAGAAACCAATAGGGTGGTCGATGAGTGAGCGCAGGGCCGGGATGCGACCGGCGGGGGGTGGGGGGGTGGAGCCACAGCTTGCGAGGGGGGGTGGGGTTGCGTCCAGTGGGCGTGGCTTATGGGAACTCTTCCCCGCGGTTCTAGCTCAAGTCAGGCCGGGGCTGTCACCCTCCGCCTCTTCCACGTGCCGCGGAAACCCAGCCGACTGCGCCGGCTCCCGCGCGGGCTCCGGCGCTGACCCCTGCCTCGGCACCATCCACGGCGGCCCCGAGTCTGGAGGAGGAGCTGCAGGAAGCCATCCGCAGGGCGCAGGTGAGAGGGAGCTGGTTAGGGGTCTCGATCAGGATCGGGACGGGTCCCAGGCTCACGCCGCTTCTGCCCGTCCCGCAGTTACTTCCGAACCGGGGCATTGATGACATCCTGGAGGATCAGATGGAGCCCGATGGTAAGAGTCGAACTTTTTTTTTAATCTTTTTTAATGTTTGTTTATTTTTGAGAGAGAGAGACAGAGACAGAGACAGAGCACGAGCAGGGGAGGGGTAGAGAGAGAGGGAGACGCAGAATCCGAAGCAGGCCCCAGGCTCCGAGCGCTCAGCACAGAGCCCGACGCAGGACTCGCACTCACGGACTGTGAGATCATGACCTGAGCTGAAGTCGGACGCTCAACGGACTGAGCCGCCCAGGCGCCCCGAGTCAAACTTGGGGAAGAGGAGACTGAGGTTCTGGACTCCTAGTCCAAGGAGGAAGGGGTTGGGGTCTGGAGTCCTGGGTCCTAGAGGTTGGGGACTTAGACGTCTGGAAACGAGGATTAACAGAGTGGCGTCCGGATCTCTGCCTGCCTAAGTTCACACTCCATTCCTTCTGCAGACCAGCTGCCCCCCATCCCCCTGGACTTCCCCGGCTCCTTCGACGTGCTGTCCCCCTCCCCAGACTCTGAAGGCCTCTCATCTGTCTTCTCCTCCTCGCTCCCGTCCCCCACAAACTCCCCGTCGCCCTCTCCCAGGGGCCCCACGGATTCCTTGGACTGGCTGGAGGCTCTGAGTGGGGGTCCTCTGCTAGGCTGTGGTCCCCCAGCCCCCAGCGTCTTCTCTGCTGACTTATCTGACCCCAGTGGCACCCGGCTGTGGGACCTGCTGGACGATCCGTGGTGATGGATTCTGGGGCTTCCAAGGAGGGGGCACTGGTGGGGATGGGAAAGTCACAGAGGCATACTCCCAA
Organism: Puma concolor; assembly: GCF_028749965.1. Classification (NCBI taxonomy): domain Eukaryota; kingdom Metazoa; phylum Chordata; class Mammalia; order Carnivora; family Felidae; genus Puma; species Puma concolor. The sequence goes on along the minus strand of NC_141681.1, from coordinate 53,949,853 downwards.
GGAAGGCGGGGGACAACCTGCAGAGCCCCTCCCACCATGGACACAGAATCAGAGAACACTCTCATCCCCACGTGGCCCCTGAACGGCTGCTGACATGCCGTCGGCCAGACTCTTGTCTACCTGACCTCCGTATGATCTCCTCCATGGCTGTGTGGTCCGTGTCCTTTGCTGCTGGCCAGGGCCAACAAACTGCTTGCTCCTTCCCTCAGAGACCTCATGATGTCTTTGTTCCCACCTTCTTCCCCCCCCTCCCCCCCCTCTGTGCCACCTACTAGATGGTTCCCTGGGGCTGGGGAGTCTGGAAGGTGGTCTGTGCTTGCGGGATGTAAGGAGAGGGTCAAGGAAGAGTCGGGAGGGAGAATGGGGAGCCAGACCCTTGGCTTCCGGTTGGAAGTGAGAATATCAACGTGTCCTGTCTGAGGTCAGATTCCCTTGGAAGAAGAGCCCGAGACAAGACTCATGTGCCCCCTGATTCATGAGATAAATGCTCTGAGGAGAAACCAAAAGGGAGCAGAGGACACTGGACAGAGAAGGGGGAAGATTCGCAAGAGTGTGACGTCAGGTGACGTCCCAACCTCAACTGGGCCCCGTGGGGAGCTCTGGAGGATAAATTAAGCTTCAGTCTGTCCTACCCTGAGGCCAAGGGAGTTAGGCTTTTGAAGCTGAGGGAGATCCGCCCCCCCCCCTTTTTATTGCTGAATAACAAGCCATCCCCAAAGTTAGAGTCTCAAAATAATAACTATGATCACTCACAATTCCACTGAGTGGCTCAGCAAGGCGATTCTTTGGGGTTGCAGTCATTTTTTTTTTTTTTAAGAGAGAGTGGGAGCGGGGGAGAGAGAGAGAATTTTTTCTAACGTTTATTTATTTTTGAGAGAGAGAGAGAATGCATGTGCGAGTCAGGGAGGGGGAGAGAGAGAGAGAGAAGGAGACAGCGGATCGCAAGCAGTCTCCGCGCTATCAGCTCAGGGCCCGTTGCGGGGCTCCAACCCACATCATGACCATGACCTGAGCCAAAGTCGATGCTTAACCGACTGAGTCACCTAGGTGTCCCAAGAGAGAGACAGTCTTTTTTTTTTCATTTTCATTTTTTATTCATTTTTTTCTTTTCTTTTTTTTTTTTTCACTATTTTTGAGAGAGAGGGAGAGCGCGAGCAGGGGAGGGGCAGAGAGAGAGGGGGGGACGGAGGATCCGAAGTGGTCTCTCTGCACGGACAGCAGAGAGCCCGATGGGGCCTTGAACTCATGAACCCTGAGATCATGACCTGAGCCGAAGTCAGAAGCTCAGCCGATGGAGCCACCCAGGCGCCCCTATTTAAAAAAAAATGTTTTTTTATTTATTTTTGAGAGAGAAAGAGAGACAGAGTGGGAGCAGGGGAGGGGCAGAGGGAGAGGGCGACACAGAACTCAAAGCAGGCTCCAGGCTCCGAGCCGTCAGCACAGAAAACCCACAAACCATGAGATCATGACCTGAGCTGAAATCGGAGGCCCAACCGGCTGAGCCACCCAGGCGCCCCTTACATTTCTCTTTTCTAATGTTTGTCTTTAAACAACGTCTTTTCCAGCGTAGGTTTTCAAGCATAGGTTTTCGTATTATTTAGGTGTGGCGGAGCCGGGCAGATCAGGACGATCTGATCCTTTGTTGTCCTCCTTGAAAAGACCGTCTGTTTTTCTCACGGATCCCGAGAGAAGGGGGCGTGCCAAGCCACACCAGGCCACGTGGGCAAGGGCCAGGGTCAGTCAGGAGGCCGAGTGGGGGAGGGGGAGGGAAACCCTGGGCAAAAGTCTTTCCTGTGGTTTCCCAGGGAAGGAACCGGAGAGGCAGGGTAAGCAGCCTCAGGGTTGTCTAGTTTGGATAAATTTCAGCTGGCTCTGAGGTGTGCCCCCCCCCCCCCTTCCCTGGTTGTCTGGAACCTGATCCTGGGGTGTTTAGGCTGGGGAACAGTGGCCTGGAGTACAGGCGCTCAAAAAGGAAGCGGTTGTGAGTCTGGGCTCGGGGTTGGTTAGTTTGCATATGAAAAGCACACTCCTGGGTGAGTCTTTTACTGTCTCCAGGAAGTGGCTAGCCCTAGGAAGGGCAGTTCCCCCCCCCCCCCCCCCCCCCCGCACTGTCCACAAAGCCGAAGAGGCCAGAGCACCAGAAAAACAGGAAATAAAAAGGCAGAATGGATGCATAAAGCACGCAGAAGCTGGGGGCTGGGTGCCCAGGACCGGGAAGAGGGATCTGTCTGAGGGCGCCTGGGCCGCCACCAGCTGTGTCCACTGCGGGTGGAAAAGGACCGTGAGATCAGTTACGTGCGACGGGACCCGGAGCCGGCGACTTCCCCTTGCCTTGCTGTCAGTGTGCTCTTGTGGCACTCCAGCCCAGTGCGGATGAGAGGTGCCCTGAGAGTTCCCACGAGCTGGACGTGGCGTGGGAGCCACGCTGATAAGTGTCCCCCACCGTTATTAGCTGCTGGTCAACAATTCTAGTTCGCCAGTGTTGGAAACCCTGGTGGGCGTTCAAGAGTCACGACAGGACAGGCGAGGGGACTGGCGCTCGCCACCGTGACGGGAAGGCGATCTCTGGTGTCTTCCGAGCAATCTGGGAGGATCTGTCCTCCTCACTTTGCAGATGAGATCGGGGAAGACCAGAGGAGGGGGGTGCGGCCCGCCGTGTCACACAGACGGGGAGGTGTCAGAGAGGGGCTTTAAACGTGATCCATGAGTCCACAGCCTGTGCCTGCGTTGAAACAAAAAAGAGCCTCGCTGTCTGCTCTGGGGAGGTTCAGACATTTGCAAAGAGAGAGTTTCAGTGCAGGGTGATGGGTATATTCATGGCAGAGGGGCCGTGACTCCTAGAAAGTACCAGGAGCCGAGGGGAATGGGTAGGGTGGCCAGAGGACCGGTGTGGAGGACTGCGGTCCTTGGAGAAGGTGTGAAGGGCGTGGCCACGGGGCGGTGGGGGTGGGGGGAACCTTGTGAGGTCAGGGCTTCTGGAACAAAAGGTGGGTGGCAGCCGGGGGCTGCAGGAGCCTTTGTGTCCGGCCGAACACTGGTGGGAAAGGGGTGCCTTCAGTCCTGGAAAGATCCAGAAGGGGTGCGGCGAGGCTTCTCCCATCTGTCTGCACAGGCTTGGGTAGAGTGTGCATGTTTACCCCAGAGCCGGAGAGAGAGGCGTGGGCCCCACGCTCCCCACCGCCTGTCACTCAGCCGTTCTCCAGACAATTCTGTTGCTCTCTCCTGCCCCCAGCGAGAGAGGGCTGGACCAAAGTGGGGCACAGGAATGGGGAGCCCCTGAACCACGTTATCCTCCTATACCATCTCAGTAGGCACGGGAGAAAGACCAAGGATATAGTCAACAGATTGCCAAAATTATCAATTTATCTTAAAAAAATGTTTGTTTGTTTTTGAGAGAGAGTGCACATGAGCAGAGGAGGAAGGGGCAAAGAAAGGGAGGCAGGGGATCAGACACGGGCTCTGCGATGACAGCAGAGAGCCCGACTGGGGGCTCGAACCCACGAACTGTGAGATCATGACCTGCGCTGAAATCCAGAGTCGGTCGCTTAAACGACTGAGCCACCCAGGCACCTCTGTGATTTCATGTAAAAAAAAAAAAAAAAAAAAAAAAAAATCTGGAGAATGAGGGTGGTATGACGTCATCTACGGTGTAAGATACAGGATAGGAGGAAACTGAGACCGATGTGTGTGCTCAACAACCCCCCCCCAAAAAAATTCTATACTAGACTATCCATCAAGTATGTTATGAGCCTACTGCAGTTAAGAACTGGGAATCATGGGGCGCCTGGGTGGCGCAGTCGGTTAAGCGTCCGACTTCAGCCAGGTCACGATCTCGCGGTCGGTGAGTTCGAGCCCCGCGTCGGGCTCTGGGCTGATGGCTCAGAGCCTGGAGCCTGTTTCCGATTCTGTGTCTCCCTCTCTCTCTGCCCCTCCCCCATTCGTGCTCTGTCTCTCTCTGTCCCAAAAATAAATAAACGTTGAAAAAAAAATTAAAAAAAAAAAAAAAAAGAACTGGGAATCAGTGTGGGCTCTCTAGGAAGATGTACAGGTTACTAGTTTTTCTGTTTATTAGTTTGCCCAGTTTATCAGTTTACTGGGGTTTTGTGCGTGTGTGTGTATTCATTAAGAAACCAAGGCGCCTGGCTGGTTCAGCTGGTAGAGAATGTGACTCTTGATCTAGGGGGTTGTGAGTTTGAGTCCCATATTGGGTGTAGAGATTACTTTTAGAAAAGTAACATAAGGGGCGCCGGGGTGGCTCAGTCGGTTAAGCGTCTGACTTCGGCTCAGGTCATGATCTCACAGTTGGTGAGTTCGAGCTGACAGCTCGGAGCCTGGAGCCTGCTTCGGATTCTGTCTCTCCCTCTCTCTCAGCCCCTTCCCCGCTCGTGCTCTGTCTCTCTCTCTCACCAATAAATAAACATTAAAATTTAAAAAATGATAATAAAAAGAAACCTTTGCCCACCTCAAGGTCATTTATTCTAGAAGCTTTGTGCTGTTAGCTTTCACATTTTGTGGTCTATCTTGAGTTAATGTTTGTGAATGGTGTGAGGAAGGGATCAAGGTTCACTTTTTCTATAAGGATACTGGATTGCTTCCATTTCTTGAAAAGCTCTCTTTTTAGAGACAGAGTGTGTGCTCAAATGTGGGAGAAGGGGAGGGGGCAGAGGAGGCGAGAGAGAGAGAGAGGGAGGGAGGAAGAGAGAATCTGAGGCAGGCTCCCCGTTCCGTGCAGAGCCTGATGCGGGGCTAGAGCCCAGGACCCTGGGACGACCTGAGCCAAAATCAAGAGTCAGATGCTCAACTGACTGAGCCACCGAGGCACCCTGAAAAGCTCTTCTATCCTCCCACTGAACTGTGTTGACGTCTTCGTCATAAATCAAGTGACCGTAAAAAAAAAAAAAAAAAAAAAATCAATCAATCGATGAAGTGACTGTATATATGTGGTCTATTTCTGGGCTCTTTGTTGGCTCCCATTTGTCCGGCTTTTATGCCAGCACAAGTTTGTCATGGTAACTTTAGCTTTATGGTCAATCTTGAAATCTGGTAATCTCGGGGCGCCTGGGTGGCGCAGTCGGTTGAGCGTCCGACTTCAACCAGGTCACGATCTCGCGGTCCGTGAGTTCGAGCCCCGCGTCGGGCTCTGGGCTGATGGCTCAGAGCCTGGAGCCTGTTTCGGATTCTGTGTCTCCCTCTCTCTCTGCCCCTCCCCCATTCATGCTCTGTCTCTCTCTGTCCCACAAATAAATAAACGTTGAAAAAAACTTAAAAAAAAAAAAAGAAATCTGGTAATCTCACTGGTCTCTTTGCCTCACTTCTGCCATCACTTCACTGGTCCACTGTCAAATTCATTCTTCAAGGCATATTTTAATAGACATTTTATAGCGTACCTTTCTCATGGCTGTGGTGTAGAATTACACACCTACGCTTTTTTTTTTTTTTTTTCAAGTAGGCTCTATGCCCAGCGTGGGGCTTGAACTCACAACGCTGAGAGCAAGAGTCCTCTGCTCTCCCGACTGAACCAACCAGGCGCCCCTGTTTAGTTAGGGTTTTTTTTTTTTTTTAATTAATTCATTTATTTTTGAGAGCAAGAGAGCGGGAGAGGGGCGGAAGGAGAGAGAGAGAGAATGTTTTTTTTTTTTTTAAGATTTATTATTATTATTTTTAATGTTTATTTTCGAGAGACAGAGCATGAATGGGGAGGGACAGAGAGAGAGAAAGAGAGAGAGGGAGGGAGACACAGAGTCCGAAGCAGGCTCTAGGCTCCGAGCTGTCAGCACAGAGCCCGACGCGGGGCTCGAACCCATGAACTGCGAGATCACAACCTCAGTCGGCGCTTAACCGACTGAACCACACAGGAGCCCCGAGAGAGGAAGAGTGTTAAGCAGTCTCCACAATCAGCACAGAGCTCTATGAGGGGCTTAATCCCAGGAACCGTGAGATTATAACCTGAGCCCCCCAGGCACCCGTAGTTTTTAAGAGACTTTTGCAGATGTCCAGGCAGAGGTGATGGTGACCTGGACAGAGTAGCGACGGTGGAGGAGGGACAGAAGGTCAGATTCAGGGTATATTTTGAAGGTAAAGCTGACAGAACTTGCAGGTGGATGGGGTGTGAAAAGAGGAATCAAGAAGAAGTTAAGTTTGGGTTCAAGTAAATGGACAGTGCCATTTACTGAGATCAGGGATGGGCCGGGGAAGGTTTGGGTGGTTGAGATGGAGGGGAGATGTCCTCATGGCCATTGTTGGAAATGACACCTAACCATGATGTTGTTTAATTTAGCAGCATGTGAAACACGCACCACCCCCATGCATTTAAAATGTGCATTAAAAGGGAGAATGCCAAATTTATAAACAAATTCATTTAGGATTGTTTTCAGTTTGCTTATTTATTCTGAGAGAGCGTGCGCGAGTGAGCGAGGGGCAGAGAAAAGGAGAGAGAGAGAGAGAGAGAGAGAGAGAGAGAGAGAATCCCAAGCAGGCTCCACCCTATCAGTGTAGAGCCTGATGCGAGTCTCGATCCCACGAACCATGAGATCATGGCATGAGCCGAGATCAACAGTTGGATGCCTAAGCAACTGAGCCACCTGGAGCCTGCTTCAGATTCTGTGTCTCCCTCTCTCTCTGCCCCTCCACTTGCACTCTGTCTCTCTCTGTCTCGCTCTCAAAAATAAATAAACATTAAATTTTTTTTAATATTATAAAAAATAAAAAATAAAGACCGAAACCCAATCCAAAAACCATCACCCATTCAAGCTGTGTAAAATCAGACCGGGGGAGGGACGGGGGGTCTGGCTGGCTCATTTGGTAGAGCATTCAACTCTTGCTCTCGGGGTCATGAGTTCGAGGCCCATGCTGGGTGTGGCACCTACTTTATTTTTATTTTTTTATTTTTTATTTGTATTTTTTAATGCTTACTTTTGAGAGAGAGAGAGAGAGTGTGTGCATAAGCAGGGGAGGGGCAGGGAGAGAGAGGGAGACACAGAGTCCAAAGCAGGCTCCAGGCTCTGAGCTGTCAGCACAGAGCCCGACGCGGGGCTCGAACTCCCAGACTGCGAGATCATGACCTGAGCCGAAGTCAGACGCTTAACCGACTGAGCCACCCGGGTGCCCTGAGCCTACTTGAAAATAAATAAAGTAAAGTAAAATAAAATAAACTACCGAAAAATCACAAATAAAAACTTAAAAATCAGACTGGGAATTTGAATGAGTTCATAGAGTTATTGAGGCAGAGAGCTATTAGCATACTAAGAATCGTGGCACCCCATCGCATGAGTCCCAAGTCAAAAGAAAAGGGTTCCAAGAGAACCCCCTAGAGAGACCTTGAAGGCCTGCAGGATGTGAGGTAGCTATTAGAGCACAAATATTCTGGGGTGCATGGGTGGATTGTTCTTGAAATTGGGTGTGGCCACTTGATTGGCTTCAGCCACTGAAATAGTGGTAAACGTTTTTTCCCTATGTACTGATTTTTGGAGCATCTTCCTCTCTCTACATATATATTCTTTTCTTTTTTTCAGAGAGAGAGAGAGAGGGTGATGCACAAGCAGGGGAGGGGCAGAGGGGGAGAGAGAGAGAGAGAGGGAGAGAGAGAGAGAATCCCAAGCAGGTTCCATGCTTAGGGCGGAGCCCAACGTGGGGCTCCATCCCACGACCCTGGGATCGTGATCTGAGCCAAAATCAAGAGTCAGATGCTCAACTGACTGAGCCACCCAGGTGCCTCCCAGTCCTTATATTCCTTTATTACTTCCTTTTCAGACCGACTCCCTTACAAATACGGTGGCCTTGTCTGTATTGTGTGACCTCTCTGCAATTGGCCCGCGGTGAGTGCTGGGCTCAAACATCACTCTGATTGAGGCATCAGATTGTCTCTTTCCGGGCTGTGAACCTGTGAACTCCAGGCCCGAGGAGTCTCTGTTGAGCCCTTGGAGTCTAGACCTCTCTATTTCCCCCATTACCTCTTTGGTCACAGGTGGAATCCTGGGGGATGCCTACGCGGAAGGACTTGAAGTTGACCCCAGCTAAGACCGCTCATTGTTAGCACCTACGCGTGGCCTCGGAGCGAGCCTGGGCCCCCTCACAGCATGGTGGCTTCCGACACCCAGATGGCGGCCGGATGAGGGAATGTTCCAGGCGGAAGTCCAAGCTGTCCTGGGGGACCGGCCACACACGCAGGCGATCCAGACGTCGGCCGCTAGGTTCTGTCAACCCCGCCTTCGCTGGCGGGGATCCGAGCGAGGTTCCACCGCCACGAGTGTTTACGGAGGGAACAGATGGACCCGCTTCAAGTCCACTGAGCCATGCTGCGCTCGGAGTTCTCAACAGTAATCGTCCCAGGCCCTGGGAAGCCAGGGTTGCAGAAGTGGGGCCCCGGGGGTGTTGGGACGCACGCCGGCGACTGGCCAACAGGGCGGCGCTCTTTCGGAAACCGGGGGAAAGGTCCCCCCACCCCCACCCCCACCCCGTTCCGGGCAAACTAGAAAAAAATGAGCCAGGCCAAGGACACGGCTTGGAGAGGTGGTTGTCCGCGCTATTTGAGGCGCGCTTGCCTCCTTGGCCAGGCGGCTTTGTGGAGGGAGCAGACAACCGAGTTCAAGGCTTCCCTGTTTTCCGTACGTACATTGCGTCCTTCCTCCTCGGTAAGAGCGCCCCGCTTTTCCTCCTGTCCGCCGCCACATCCTTCAGAGGAGGCTGATCAACACCCCGGCCGAAGGGGGCAAAGATTTATTGATTTGCAGCTAAGCCAATCCCAGGGTCTTATTCGCCTGGCCTTGTGTTGGGTCAGGCGGGCATGTGATACACTTCCGGCCAGTGAGCTATGGGGGGTGGGGGGGGGGTGGGGGGGGCAGTTGCAGGAGGGCTTTGGAATGCGTCCCTCACTCTTCAAAAGGGACCGAAGAACGGACCACTTTTTGGCTGCCTCCTGAAGAGGTTGCCCGCATGTGACAGCCGGTTATGTGGCAGCCGTTTTGGGATCATGGGGGTGGGGGGTACGGGTGGGGAGCGGTCTGAGAGGAGTTGATGGCAGTTGAACAAGATGGACGGAACTGGAGTTCCCGGTGACATCGCCGAGCCGCTGCCTCGACGAACCCCAGAGATGTGCCCCACCGCTCTTGTTGCGTGGGACACAGAAACGTGCTATTTCAAGTCGGTGGCGACTTGGGTTTCTTGCGGCCTCTCGGGCGTCCCGGTGCGAGAGGGAAGGGTCCTGGCCCACGGAACAAGACGCCCCTGGGGCCTCGGGCAGCTGGTCTCGGGGGAGCCAGCGAAGGGGGGGGGGGGGTGCCGAAGGCCGGCCACCATCAGTGGTGGAGCAGCGGGGACAGGTCTGCCGAGATCCCAATCCACTCGGGCAGGAAGGCCGCCTCGGGCTTAAAGAGTTTGAGGAACGGGGAGTCCGGGAGGGTGTAATTGGCCAGGTAGATGGTGTCCCCGCCCGCCAGGTAGGCGGCCCAGATCCCGAACGTGCCGATGGTCATGACCGTGTGGTTGCACTGCGTGAGCAGCGCGAAGTCCTTGGCCGGCGAGGTCTCCACGCCGTCGCCGGCGAACACGACGTCGCCGCGGGAGGCGTCGATGTTCTCGCGGCACCAGGCCATGCCGTTGCTGGTGACCACGAAGACCGGGGCGCGGTGGCGGGCCCGGAACCAGCCCAGGGCCCGCTCCAGGTACCCGCGGTCGGCGACCACGCCCTTCCACACGCGGGGCATGACGTGCACGTAGTCGCCGCGGCGCACGTGGACGCCCACGAAGGTGCCCGGCCGCCGCCCGCCCACCCGCAGCCGCCGCAGAAACGCCTGGGCCTCCTCCCGCACGTGGTCGTGCAGGGTGAACTCGCGCCGGATCTCGTCGCGCACGTGGTGGTAGAAGGTCCAGGAGCAGGGGTAGCCGGTGAGGCGCACGTACTCGCCCGGGATGTGGCGGTAGCGGTCCTCCATCCAGTCGTTCAGGGGGTAGTTCCGCCAGGGGATCCTGCCGGCCGCGGTGTGGTGCAGGACGGGGAGGCTGATCCGGAAGATGGGCGCCAGCGCGCTGTGCATCTCGGCCGGGATGAAGGCGGGCCGCCCGTTCATCTTGGCCAGGGCGTACAGGGTGGCGTACTCCCCCATCTGGTTCCCCAGGCGCCCTTGGGCGTTGATGGTGAACATGCCGCCCCGGGGCCGGGGCGTCGTCGAGTTTTCCGCGGGCGCCCACACCAGCGTCTCGAACTGCCAGCTGGGGCGAATCTTCGCGAGCCGCTGCTGAAGGTGAAATATGGTAGAGGCCGTGAAGACGAAGAGGAGGATATGGCCCATGGAGAAGAAGAAGGGCGCCTGGACGCTGAACATGGCTGTCGGGGAAGGGAGAGCCGGGGATGTTAGGCCAGGGGGTGACGGCCCCGGAGGGGTGCGCGCAGACACGCGGGGGGTGGGGGGAGGGTGCGTGCAGGGGTGGGGGGGTCACTCTGTGTGTAGATGAGCGTGAGTGCTCAGTTACGTGTATGGGGGCAGGTCTCGGGAGTGTGTTTCCATCGGATTCATTCGTTCCTGCTTATCCGGGTCGAAAGGAGTACGCCGTGTGCATTCACCCGAGTATGCATACGTTGTGCACACATACAGGTATGTGTGAATTTGTGTGCATACAAGGGACAGGTGTGCGTTGTGTTGTGTGAGTGTGTATATGTTATGTACATATAGGGTGTGTAATATGTATACAGTGAGCATACACACACACACACACACACACATAATGTAAATACACGTTGTATGTTTCAATGTGTTTATAGACTGAATATACTTCCATGGGTGTGTATATATGGGCAGGACAAGTGTATAGACCTTCTACCGACCGGGATCCGGTTTCTAGAGATGTCCATTCTTGCATGCCCTGCCTATCCATAGTCCCTTTGAAAGGAAATTGCCCAACCCATCACAAACTCCACCACCTGACCTGCCTGCCCTCGTCGCCACCACCAACTGAACGGAAGATAAACGCCTGGTTCCACGGTGGCTTTGCCATCTGTTGGCAAAATTGCAACTTGTAAGGCTGGCTCTGAAAGACACGTTGGCCAGGGGCCCCTGGGTGCCTCAGTGGGTTAAGCGTCTGACTCTTGATCCCAGCTCAGGTCATGATCTCACGGTTCGTGAGTTTGAGCCCCCTCATCGGGCTCTGGGCTGACAGTGTGGAGCCTACTTGGGATTTTTTCTCTGCCCCTCCCCTGCTCATAAACTCTCCCCCCCTCCAAATAAATAAATAAATAAATAAAAAGATAAGTTGGCCAATTCTCTCTCTTGAATATTTTTACCTGAAGGTCAGAAGGCAGTTGGCAGGTGAGTGTTTGTTTTTTCTCCCCTCACACCAACTGGGTGTTCAACAATTCAATTCCATTTTGACGTTGCCTTCCTGGACTTGGGATCCGATCCAATGGGTTTAAGAGTTCCGTCTCACTTCATATACTGATGCCAAGTCCTGAGCCATTCGCATCTCTGACTGATCAGTTTTGAACTGGGGGTGCCCACGACTCCCTCCTCAGGTTTGATAATGTGCCAAAATGGCTCACAGAACTCAGAACTCATCTGATTATAAAGGATACGAACGCATAACCGGAGAAGAAGTACATAAGGTAAGATCCGGAAGGGCCTTCTGCCGTCCCCATGGAGGTGAGGTGGGCCGCCTTCCTGGCTCTTGGGTGGGCCTGCCAAACTCAGAGCCTCTCCAAAACCCATTGGTTAGGGGTTTGATGGAAGTTTCACTATGGAGGCATGCAATGGTTCGAAGAGGGAAGTGGTTAATCAGGCTCTTGGCCTGGGACCCCCTAGAACTAAAATAAGGCCCAGACGGGACAGGGGTTTGGAGATACAGTTATGGAGCGTTAGCAAAACAGCTGAAAGGAAAGGAAACCAGGGAGTGAACTGGTTCTGACTCCCCATTATGACTGGACGCCAGGAAGGAAAAGCAGAACAAGCCTTGCTCCGGATTATCACGGTTAACGCTTTATTGTTGGAAGATTGCCCCTAGAAGTGATTGATGGGCTTTGCCATTCTGCAGTCTAGCTGGAGCCACACCTGCTGCCTGTTGGCCACAGTGGAAGTCCAGGTTTGGTCACTGATCAACTTTGGGCTTGGAATCACGGGAATGGGGATATATGGGAGGAGTCAAAGGAATGAAGCGCCTTCTGGTCCCCCAGCTCTCCCAGAGACTTCCCTCTCCCTCCCCTGTGAATATGAGGTTCCCACCCACTCTTTTTAAAACTCTTCCTCATGAGCAGGCTTTCATCAGAGCATATCCTGGAGACTGTCTGCGAAGGTAGATTAGATACGAAAGGTTTCTGGTTGATTGGGTCCACAGTTTGTGTTCCTTGGTCAAAGTACTGAAGCAAGTGGCCATTAAGAAGAGAACACTGGGGGGAAATCAAGCAGGGTGTGACCTGGTTGAAGCTGGGAAGGTGCCAGAAGCTATGTAGATATGGTCCTTTATGGTTAATTATATATAGCTGATAAAAGTTGGCACTGGACCTAATGTAGCAATATCCCTGTTTCTTTTTTTTTTTAATTTTTTTTCAACATTTATTTATTTTTGAGACAGAGAGAGACAGAGCATGAACAGGGGAGGGGCAGAGAGAGAGGGAGACACAGAATCTGAAACAGGCTGCAGGCTCTGAGCAGTCATCAGAGAGCCCGACGCGGGGCTCGAACTCACGAGCTGTGAGATCATGACCTGAGCCGAAGTCAGACGCTTAACTGACCAAGCCACCCAGGCGTCCCAACAATATCCCTGTTTCTTAATCGCTGCTACCCTCATAGCCCATTAAGATGATCTGCATTATCTTTCTCTTTTTTTTTTTAATGTTTTTATTTATTTTTGACAGAGAGAGACAGAGACAGAGCATGAGCAGGGGAGGGGCAGAGAGAGGGGGAGACACAGAATCCAAAGCAGACTCCAGGCTCTGAGCTGTCAGCACGGAGCCCGATGCAGAGCTCGAACTCACGGACTGTGAGATCATGACCTTTGCTGAAGTCGGATGCTTAACCGACTGAGCCACCCAGGCGCCCCATACGCATTATCTTTCTAGAAGAAAGTCAGGCTTGCCAACTAGATGCCTGGATTTGGGTTGAACCAACTCAGGTGGGGGTCTGTCTGGGCCCCTTGGGTTACCAGATGTTGAGCCTAGCCAGAAATGGACTCCTGGATGATACAATCTCCTCTGGCCCCCTTCAACTTGAAAGGCAAGGAGCCAGGGAGGCTGGGTTTACTGACTAAGGTTCATTGCACAGCTCCACAGATGCTCAGTCTTACTGCTCAAAAGTTCCGGATCAGGCCCCTTCCTCATTGCCACCGAGTGTAAATAAAGCCTCTGTTCCCTAAGCCCAACACGGACTAGGCTTCACACAGTGACCGAGAGGATGCATGACTCAGTGGACACACTCTGATCACAGGCTGTTGACGGCAGGCTCCCACGCTCATTAGCTGTGTGACTCTGGGAAGCAACTTCACCTTTCTGACCATTAAAACAGTACCTTTTGATCTTATCACATACAGGGGGCGCCTGGGTGGCTCAGTCGGTTAAGCATCCAACTCTTAATTTCAGCTCAGGTCACGATCTCACGGTTTTTCGGGAGTTCGAGCCACACGTCAGGCTCTGTGCGGACGGTGCAGAGCCTGCTTGCGATTCTCTCTCTGCCCCTCCCCCCTGCTCGTGCTGTTTCCACCTCTCTCAAAATAAATATGTAAACTTATTTAAACAGTTATTGAAAGATGATCACATTCAAAGCAAAGAGCCCTGCTCCGTGTGGCTGAGATGGGAACAGACCTACAAGAGGAATGAATTTCTTCCTGAGGTTGTGAATTCTGGGATGAGCTAGGGTGACCTCATACCATCAGATGTAGATACGGTGGCTTGAGCTGACCACGGGGGCTGTCTCTCTGAGGAGTGGGTGAGTGTGTGTGATTCTACTTGCCCTGGTTAATGTTTGATTTTTTTTTTTTTATTTCTGGGCTAAAAAAATTTTTTTTTTTAATGTTTATTTGTTTTTGAGACAGAGAGAGACAGAGCATGAGCAGGGGAGGAGCAGAGAGGGAGACACAGAATCTGAAGCAGGCTCCAGGCTCTGAGCCGTCAGCACAGAGCCCGACGCGGGGCTCAAACTTGCGGACTGTGAGATCATGACCTGAGCCGAAGTCGGACGCTCAACCAACTGAGCCACCCAGGCGCCCCCATTTCTGTGGGTTTTTTTTTTTTTAGTGTTTATTTATTTTAAGAGACAGAGAGAGAATGAGAGCGAGCAGGAGAGGGGCAGAGAGAGAGAGGGTGAGAGAGAATCCCAAGCAGGCTCCACGCTGTGAGGGCAGCACCTGACACGGGGCTCGAACCTGTGAGATCATGACCTGAGCCAAAATCAAGAGTCCCACGCTTAGTCAGTTGAGCCACCCAGGCACCCCTGATTTTTTTTTTTTTTAAATGGAGTTGGGGGTATGAGATGAAGCATACGTGTGATGGCAGTCAAGGGGTAGACTGTATGAAGGTAGTGCATTTTTGCCCACTCAACCCATAGACCTTGTGTGCCATGCGTTGGGTTGTGTCTGTCTCCAAAAGGCGTATTGGAATCCTAACTCCTGATACTGCAGAATATGGACCTTACGTGGACACAGGGTCTTTACAGAAGTGACCGAGTTACAATGAGGTCATCCTAAGGTGGGCCGTAATCCAATAGCAATGGTGTCTTTATTTAAAAAAAAAAAAAAAAGAAAAACACAGCCAGTAGGGCATCATCTGACTTTGGTCCAAGGCGGCCCTTGTGTGGGCATGGGCGCGGGCTCAAGAGACGCGTCTGTATCCAGCAGAGTCTCTCCCTTGGGAATTTGAAGTTAGAAACACAGGGAGGGTGGCTGGTTGGTTGTGGGCCCCACGGCTGAAGGGCCTGTGAGAGCCCGCGTGCAGCCATGTTGAGCCATATCCAAGAGGGACCAGAGAAACCCATGAGCACAGTGAACTGGACCCTGAGATGAAAAAGGTTGAGGGAGAGATGGAAAGCATCACTGTGCCCCCCTGATGGCTCCCTGGCTCCGGTTTCGTCAAGGCCACTGGCCCTTACATTCCTGTCCAGATCCCAACCAGATTCCTCGAGACCCGGCCCTGACTCTGGAGGTAGAAGGAACTCTCTGGGGACTGGGAAGCAGGAGGAAGCTGGGGACAGAGGGGACACCCAAGGTAGGAGGAGGGACAGTGGCCTCAGTGCCTTCTTCCCACTTCTTCTGGGTGCTTCTCTCTTCCTTCCTCCAAGTAGCTTGTGAGCCTTTGAAGAGCTCCTCTGTCTGGTTGCGAATTTGCCAAGCACGGGACATGGGAAAAACGCGGGCCCAGGGAAATGCTTGTGGGGAGGCAGGATGGAAGGAGGGAGGGAAGAGAGAAGGAAAGAAGGAGGGAAGAAAGGAAGGAAGGAAGGGAGGAAGGAAGGGAGGAAGGAAGGGAGGAGGGAAGAGACAGATGTAGAAAGAGACCGGAAAAGAAAAAGACAGGGACAGAAAGAACTGGAGAGAAATACAGGGACAGAGCCAGAGAGAGCAGGAGAACAGACAGACAAGGAGACACGGAGACACAGAGAGAAAGACGGAGGCAGGGAGAAAGAGACAGACAGGAATAGAAAACCACAGGAGCGACGGAGAGAGGGAGAGACAGGAGAGAGAGAAAAGGATCTGCAGCACTCAGTCCAGCTCTGACCTCTGTCCCGCAGCCCTCGGAAACAGGGCTGGACACACAGTAGGTGCTCGGGAAATGTATGTAGAAGGAACGTGGGCCTCCACCTGTCAAGGATACTGGGAGAATGACCGTGAGGATCACACCTCTTCGTCTCTGGGCTGGCCCTGAATGTGCCCTCGAAATTTGTTTCCCTCAGACAGAAAGACAATAAGGCCAGCTTTGTTTGGGTGAAAAGGAAGGCAGAATGTTCTAGAACGGTGGCTGCCGTCTCTCAGCTTCCTTGGTGGTTCCCCTCTTCCTCACTCGGTACGGGGGGATGGAGCCCCACCTCCCGCTCCGTGCTGGAGCCTGCTTAAGGTTCTCTCTCCCTCCCTCTGCCCCTCTCTGCCACTCTGGCTCTCTCAAAAAAAAAAAAAAAGAGGCTCAGAAACTAGCCAGAGAAGGGCCTGGGGGACAAGCCCGGGCCAGGGCTGGGACGGGGAGCTGGGCACAGGGAGACAGGGAGAGCAGCTGCCCCTCTGACATCTGTGGGGAGAGTTTGGGGAATGCCAGCAGCCAGCTTCTGGAAAGTGGGATCCCAGGGGGATCGGAAAGTCCATCTCTGGGTCTGTCCTCAGTCCCTGTGTCTGTCCTCAGTCCCTGTACCGGCATCAGGCCCTTCAGGCCATCATCCAAGGAGGGAGGGGCAAGAGGAAAGGTCAAGAGTCCTTCCTTCATCCGTTTGGAGGCAGGAGGATTGGAGAACAACAGAAGGAGCCCCAACTTCGAAGGAGGAGCCCAGCCTGCAGGTCCCTCGGGAAAATGGGGCCACTGCTATCTGTCCAGAAGGCCTTTTAAGCGCTCTCTCTGGCTCTCTCACCCCAGACTAAGCCTGGCCCACTGCGTCCTCTCCCCTCTGGAGCCTGGCCCCTGGTGCCAAGCCTCCGCCCATCTGTCCCCACACCCAGAGCTGGCCTTGCACCTCCCCAGCTCACCGCCCTCCCAGGGCTTTCCACCTCCACCCAGCCAGGCTTCGCCACCAAGAAATAACCCCGTCTCCCCCCACCCCCACCCCACCCCCGAAATTCGCACTGTAAGCACACCTTTGGGGAAGAGCTTGGGGCACAAATGTGAGGCCACCACCTGGAAGTCCTCGACTTGATTCCCAGGACTGGAATGGAGGGAGGGGCGGGTGGCTCGGGAGCCAGGGATCCCTGGGGCCACGGTGGGCCTGGAGGTGCGGGTGGCAGCAGCCTCGGGGACCCTGAGGACCCCTGGGTCCTGTGGGTGGGTCCTGCGACCCCGAGGTCGCAGGAGGTGGAGGTGGGGGGTGGCGGGGAGAGGCGAACAGGAAACTCTCGCACAGCAGGCCCTGCCCCGCACGGTGATTCTTAGGTAAGCTCCAGGAAACTGGTGACGGGAGGGAGGGAGCTGGTGGCCTGGGGCTGGGGAGGGGAGAGTGGAGGTGATGAGGGAGGTGCGGGCTCAGGTGGTCGATCGGCAGGGAAGGAAGGGGAGGGGAGGGGAGCGGAGCGGGGCGGCGGCTGGGGCTCACGGGGAGATGAGACGACTGGGGTGCTGGGTGCGGAGGAGGTGGGCTCCTGGGCGGCGAGGGGTGGACCCTCTGCTGGCGGAGACCCCGGGGCGGGGGCGGGGCATCCCAGAGGGGATCCCTGAGTTCAAGTGCGTCCCAGCACTCGGCCCCGTGCGCGCGCTCTCGCCAGCGCGCAGCGGGTCGGGGAGAGCCTCTCCCCCTACACCCCCGCCCCACCTCGCCATCTCTCACCTGGTTCCGGCCGCAGGAATCCGGGGGCCGACGACGGGGCTGCTCCGCGAGCAGATCGGGTGCTCCCTCGTCGGAGATCGACCCTTCACTCAGAAGTGTGAACCTTCCAGCACCCGGGTCCGGAAAACCCCGCCCAGGCTCTACCTGGCCTCCCCGAGCCGTAGGGGGGTGGGGGTGGGGGGTGGCGGGGTTTAGGGAGCCAGGTGTGCCCGGCGCCCCACCTCCCACCCCACGTGACTGCTGGGACGCTGGCCCGGGAGGCCCCTCGGGAGGAGGCCGGCTGAGTCCAGCCCGGCCTGGCTCGTCCGGACTCAGCCCTGCCAGGGTCCTCCTGGGTTTCTTTATTTGGGCCCCAACCGCAGCATTTACGTGGTCTGCTAACCTCCTTCTATCTTCGCCACCGGGTGAGGTCGGTGCGCTCAGCGGCCCTGTGGTGCAGGCGGAGATTCCAAGGCCCCGAGACGTGAAGTAACTCGCTCAAGGTCACACAGCTAGGAAGTGAGAGGAGCTAGGTTTCGAAACCGGGCTGGCCAGAATCTCGGATACACCCTGGCGAGCACCGACTCTTCTCACTCTCCCTGCTTTCAAAGAAAGATTCTCTTCGGAAATGAAAGTCCCCTAACCGTACATCACAGGGCCAGGCTATGCTTGTCTGCGGCCGCCAAAATCAAGTGCAAGGTCGAGGAGGAATTTTCCAGGGGAGGGAGGAGCCCCCACCAGTCCTAACACTGAAAGGCAACAGCTCCTCCGGGCTCCTGAGTGAGTGGACGGGAGGCCCCACCATCCATGGAGCTCACCCTCCGCTCCTTCCCTGCAAAAAACGAAAACCATCTGGGGGCGCCTGGGTGGCTCAGTCGGTTGAGCGACCAACTTGGACTTCAGCTCCTGATCTCGAGGTTTGCACGTTCGAGCCAGGTTCATCACTGACAGGGGGGAGCCTGCTTGGGATTCTCTCCCTCTCCCCACCCCCCCCCCCACCTCTCTGCCCCTCCCTGCTTCATGCTTTCTCTCTCTCAAAATAAATAAAACAAACCTTTAAAAAAATCTGAATCGGATCAAGCCTCTCGGTGTGATCACCAGTTTTCAGAAAAACAGGAGGATAAAGTCGCCAGTGAACGGACACCGTGAGGGTGCATTGGGCCAAGTCCGGAACGTGGGACGGTCCACAGGAGATATGACCCGGCTTCCCCAACACTGGAAGAAAAGGAACAAGCAAAGAGGAGGCTTGTAAGATATGCAAAGCAGCTTCTGGGCTCCGAAACATAGAAACGGATTTTTCACCTATGTGCATCTCCGACAGGATGTTTAAAAGTCACGGGGATGGGGCGCCTGGGTGGCGCAGTCGGTTAAGCGTCCGATTTCAGCCAGGTCACGATCTCGCGGTCCGTGAGTTCGAGCCCGGCGTCAGGCTCTGGGCTGATGGCTCGGAGCCTGGAGCCTGTTTCCGATTCTGTGTCTCCCTCTCTCTCTGCCCCTCCCCCATTCATGCTCTGTCTCTCTCTGTCCCAAAAATAAATAAAAAACGTTGAAAAAAAAATTTTTTAAAGTCACGGGGATGTGGGACACATCTCTATGTAACATTTATCAGCATTTATCCTTAGTCACTAAATGCCGTGGCCACATCGGACAACCCTTGTGACAACTAAACCTGCCCCAGGGATGCCCAGAATGTCCCCCCCCCCCCCCCCCCCGCCCCGGACAATACTCGCAAATTGAGGACGGCTGTTCTACGTTCTACACCTTCTTCCCCCTCAGGTCTCCTGTTTCAGGACCAGGGGTGGGCTGGGAAATGCTTAACAGACGGCTCCCTGGGGCAAAAATAATCCCTGGTTGGTAGCAAGTGGTGTGAATGGTAAAAAATTTGATGGTATAAATACCACCCCCCTCCCCCACCCCATGGCCAATGTCAAGCAACCAACATCGTATCTTAGAACACAGACTTGCAGAGAACATTGTTCTTTGATACCCCGCGTACGGACACAATACATGTAAATAACCCCAAGAGACAGACGATAGGAAAACCTACGAAAATAATCCGGGCAGGAGGAATTTCGAGTTTTGGTTTGACAAAAGGTATTCGATTGTGATACATGTTCAAAAGTGTATTTGTTTTGTTTTGTTTTGTTTCGACTGAGAACCAACTTAACCAAAAAAATTCAAACTTAAAAAAAATTTTTTGGGGGGGGGGATGTTTATTTATCTTGAAGGAGAGAGAGAGCGTGAGCAGGGGAGGGGCGGAGAGAGAGGGAGACAGAGAATCCGAAGCAGGCTCCAGGCTCTGAGCTGTCAGGGAAGAGCCTGCTTCGGGTCCTCTCCCCTGCTTCCCCCCGCCTCTTCCCCCACTTGCACTCTCTCTCTCTCTCTCTCTAACATAAATAAACATTAAAAACAAAATTTTTTTAAAAAGTTATGTGTACACTCTATTTTAGTCTATTTTTTTGTTTTGTTTTTAGAGAGAGAACACTTTTTTTTAATGTTTCTTTTGAGAGAGAGCGAGTGAGTGAGCAGGGCAGGTGCAGAGAGAGGGAGAGAGAGAGGATCCCAAGCAGGCTCCACACTGTCAGCACAGAGCCCGATGCGGGGCTCGAGCCCACGAGCCTCGAACCCTGAGGCACCCGGGGACCCCTTGTGTGATTAGTTCTACGAAATTTCCAGAGTAGGCAAATCCACAAGCAGATTCGTTGCCGGGGGGTTGGGGAGGGGGAAATAGTGATTCCTGACGGGTACCGGCCTCTTTCCGAGGGAGTGGAAATGTTCTGTGATGCGATGGTCTGCCTCTCACACATGCCTGAGCCTGGCCTGTCCCAGGGGCCTCCGTTTATGTTCCTCCCACACTGCCCCTAGGCCCAGGTCCCAGCATCCCCTGTGTCTTGCTGTGACCTCAGACCCCAAGGCTTAGAAAGCCAAAGAGAGGGGCGCCCGGGTGGCTCAGTCGGTTGAGCGTCTGACGTCGGCTCAGGTCACGATCTCACGGTTTGTGGGTTCGAGCCCGAGTGGGGCTCTGTGCTGACAGCTCGGAGCCTGGAGCCTGCTTGGGATTCTGTGTCTCCCTCTCTCTCTACCCCTACCCACCCCCCCCACCCCCGCTCATGCTCTGCCTCTCCCTCTCTCTCAAGAATAAATACACATTAAAATAGTAGTAATAATAATAATCATAATAAATAATAATAATAAAGAAAGCCAAAGAGAAAAACCCAAGGTCACACACAGAAGGTGACACAGACACAGTTTGTAATCAAGTCACTGGCTCCCGAACCCCTGGGGCACCCTTCCCCAGCCAACTCCTTTGCAAGCTGGGGGCCAAGTTCAGGCTGACACTTCCTGAGCCACCAGGAACCCCCATAATCCTCTGTTCCTGGTCCCTCCCCAGGACATACTTTTATGTTCATTTTGCACCTTGAATAGTAATGAGACTAAAAATATCTGTAATGGCTGTAGGTCCCTTCAGGGCAGGAACTCTATCGATGTTCATTATGGCTCTACAACCATAACCTACTTAGTCCTTCCAACTGTGTGAGGTGATCCCTAGCAGCTGAGGCCCAGAGAGGTGCAATCACTTGCCCAAAGCCACCCAGCCTGGAAGTGGCGGAACTGGGATTTAAATCCTGAACCCGAAGCCTTTTTGTCTGTTTGTTTTGGCAGGCAGGCAATGACCAGTGACAGTGACTCTAACCCTCTCTGTCGTGGGTACCAATTGTAGACAAGATCCTGCACAAATACCTGCCCCATTTCCGTAAACACTGATACACGTCCCCTTGGCATTCAGCCAACATGCCCTGAGGAAGCCCAGCCTGTCCTGCGGGAGAGAGGCCACACAGACGATGGCCGACAGTCCCAACCAAGTTCCCTGCTGAGCGCAGCCCTAAGAGAGACCTCAGACGCTACACGGAGCAGCGAAACACCCAGTCGATCCACGCAATCGTGACAAATAATAAATTCGGCACTTAACGCCATTACATTTGGGGGACGGCTTGTTACGCAGCATTAGCTGACTGAAACACCTCCCGTTAAGGTGACAGTTCCCTGAGAGCAGGAACCATGTCCGTTTTGCTCCCTCGTGGGTCACCACTGTCTAGAACATCTCCTGGAAGATAGTAGGTGCTCTATACATATTTGTGGAGGGAAGGAAGGAAGGAAGGAAGGAAGGAAGGAAGGAAGGAAGGGAGGAAAGAAGGAAGGGAGGAAGGAAGGGAGGGAGGAAGGGAGGGAGGAAGGGGTTTTCAGACCTCCATCTCCTGGGATGATGTCTATGAGACGTACGTGCAGCTGACGACTGCCCACCAGCCTCTATGCGTATGATAAAGTGTTGGTGGGGGTACGTCTACCTCATTCCATGACCAGGGCCGGGGATGCCAGAATGAGGAGGAATCATCGTTACTTGGCCAAGAATGTTCCCGCACCCCGTGACTTTGGAACATTTTGCCAGACCTCTATGTAGGTAAACAGCTTGCTGATGAGTATCTGAGTCCGGGATGTGTTGTGGTTATTAACCGCGGGGTTAGAGGGGCCCCGGGCTGCATGTGGGATTTGTGGATGGGGCGCTTGTGGTGACCACACACAAAGGGGCATGGGGATTGCAGAGGGGAGGGTGAAACGCTGGAGCTCCCCCCACCTCCCGCCATCCATGGGCTCTGCATCAGTCAGGAGACACTCAGTGTAAGCTAAAGGGCGATTTCAAACCTTCTTCCAGCCTCCCCGTGAGGGCTCTGAGCGGCTCCCACCATTAAGGTTACCTGTGGCCTCTGCCATCAGACTGGGAGCCCTGTGGGGTGGAAACCAGGGCCAGGCCACCCCTAAGCTTTTCCCCGGGGCACAAAAAGAGGTGTTGGTAGGGGTACCCGGGTGGCTCAGTCAGTTAAGCGTCCGACTTTGGCTCAGGTCATGATCTCGCGGTTCTTGAGTTCGAGCCCCGCCTCGGGCTCTGTGCTAACGGCCCAGAGCCTGGAGCCTGCTTCAGATTCTGTGTCTCCCTCTCTCTCTGCCCCTAACCCACTCACGCTCTGTCTCTCTCTCTCAAAAATAAATAAACATTAAAAATTGTTTAAATTAATTAAATAAAAATTTAAGTGTAGAACAAACACCATGCTGTTACCAGCCCTACAATTAAGTCATTTCTGAATATCATAATATCCAAATTATAATTTCCCCCATGGTCTCAAAGCTGTCTTTTTTCTTTCCTCCTCTTCTTCTTCTTCCTCCTCCTCCTCCTTTTATTTTTTTATTTTTTTAATGTTTTCTTATTCTTTTTTTTTTATTATTATTGGAGGGGGCACCTGGATTAATGTTTACTTACTCTTGAGAGAGAGAGAGAAAGAGCACGAGCAGGGGAGGGGCAGAGAGAGAGGGAGACGCAGAATCTGAAACAGGCTCCAGGCTCTGAGCTGTCAGTGGAGCCCGACGTGGGGCTCGAACTCATGATCTGTGAGATCATGAGCTGAGCGGATGTCAGACGCTTAACCCCCTGAGCCACCCAGGCGCCCCTTTCTTCGTCTTCCTTTTAACCACCACAAATACACCCTCATGCAAAAGTGGAAATCCATGGGTCCCTGCTCTGGACCCCCCCCCCTCCGCCCCGGGATGGCACCCTTTCCCCTGCGTGTGGTAACAGCTAACAGTCACTGCGCATGTCGCTGGGCCGGGCATTGTTGATCTTTTAATCACAGTTTGGTTGAGCTCTAATTCTCAAACTATAAAATGTAAAGCAGACAAATCACTTGACGTATGCGCTTCGGTGGCTTGTATTCGGTGGCTTGTATTCGGTGGCCTTACGGATCAGTGGCTTGTAAACCAGAGTGGCTGTAGAGTCGTGCACACGTCCCCACTATCATTCTAGAATGTATTCATCCCCCCCAAAAGGAAGCCTGCTCCCATTAGCGCTCACTAGCCATTGCCTCTCAACCCCCAGCCCCAGACAACCGCCAGTCTGCTTTCTGTCTCTGTGGAGTTGCCTTTTCTGGACATTTCATACAGTATGTGGTTGATTGGCCCGCTACGGTTTTATTGATTTATTTAATATTTTATAAAATGTAATATACATATAATATATATCATATATATTTTTTACAAATATATATATAGTATATATAAATATATATATTTCAAGTTTATTTATTTATTGTGAGAGTGGAGGCAGGGAGAGAGGAGCATGGGGGAGGAGAGAGAATCCCAAGCAGGCTCTATGCTGTCAGCACAGAGCCCGATGCGGGGTTCGAACCCACGAACTATGAGATCATGACCTGAGCCGAAATCAAGAGTCAGACACTTAACTGACTGAGCCTTCCAGGCACCCCCACCCCCACCCATGCTCCGGCCAGGTACTGTTTCAATCCTCAGAGAGGTGAAGTCCTTTGCCAAGGGTCACACGGCCAGTGGGTGTGGGAGCCTGACATCCTCAGCCTGCGGCCAGAGCGTGTGCACTTAACCACTGAGCTATGCGTCCCCTCTGAGTCACTACGTGTAACACATTCCAAGTTGGGAACAGAGGCTTTATTTTCGATGGCGTGAGAAAGTGGTCTTATCTCCAGCCTGTGGGCCACAAGGCTGGGAATCTCAGGGGCATTAGCTGAGCTGTGAAGTGAACCTTAGTCTGCAACCCCCCACCCCCACCCTGGTCCTTGCATTTGAGTCCCAGGCTGCCAGAGGGGAAGGTGACACCCGGGAGTCCATTTCTGGTTGGGCTCAACCCCTGGCCCTGTGACCCAAGGCGCCCAGACCCGCAGCTGGGTTGGCTCAACTCAGGTATAGGCGTCTGGTTGATAAGCCTGAGTTCCTTCTGGAAAGACAGCTTTCTGGGCTCTGAGGGTTTCAGGGACAGTAGATGACAAGCAGGGATATTGGTGCTAGGTCGCCCCCTGTGGTGTGCCTGTATAGCCTCTACCCGCTTCCCACATTCAACCAGATCACACCCTGCCTGACTCACCCCCCAGTGCTCTCCCCTTATGGCCACTGGGTTCCGTGATCTGACCGGGAACACCGGTCCTGGGCCACGGCAGCCTGTGTCTCTAATCTGCTGGTGCACGCAGTGAGGGGCCTGGCACCAGCTCGTGTTTGTCCAAGCCATTCAATAAATAAACCGGAAGCACCGTATCCGTTTCCCAAGGGTGCTGTTAACCACACACTGTGTGCCTTTCAACAATGGAAAATCATTCCCTCCCAGTCAGGGGCTAGAAGCTGATCTCTGCCTCCGTCATCACATGGCGCTGTCCCCTCCTGTGTCGGTGTCACCTGCCACGTCGGAGGCAGGGCCCCCACCCTACCCCAGCGTGACCTCATCTTAACTAATTTATCTGCAAAGATCCTAATGTCCAAAGAAGGGCACATCCGGAGATCCTGGGCGGAAGGCTTTCCGCCCACCCTTCTGGGGGACACAATTCGACCCGTAACAAGCACATACTGCGTGCTCCGTGCTGTTTGGGGTACTGGGCTTGCTGGCCCCTGCCCTGGGCTTCCCCCCATCCCCTGTGGTGGGGACAAGGTGGGAGGTCTTTGAGCTCAGGGCGGAGCTCAGCAAATATTTGTTGATTGAATTTGTGCCACTTATGGTTGACAGCTCGCCAGTTTCTGCTTTGGCCCTTACCAACTAAAAGTCATTTATTTCCTTTTCCAGACGAGGGAACAGAGCTGGGTCCCCTTAGCATTTGGGTGAAACAGATGCAACTTGGAGGCTTGCTGTGCTTCTCCGCCCAGCTCCCCGGAAGCGGAAGCGAGCTGCCCCCGTTCTGCCTCCCAGCAGGGCTCCTTCCCAGCAGAGACGACCCCACCCGGGAGATAATGCCGGAGGGTGGCTGGGAGGATGGACCCTCCGAATATGCCCCCAGTGCCAACAGCGTCCCCAGGGTGTTCGAGAGAAGAGATAGGCGGGAAGCGGGCGCCCGGCCGCCTGTGGCTTTCCTCTGGGTCCCTGAAGTGAAGCCGGCGGGAAATATCACTTCATTGTTTTCTCTTCATCGTTTTCATTATTTTCTTCAGAACCAACTTGATTCTGACTGACAGGTCATCGTGCCACTAAGCTGAGTGACTTCGGTGTCACAGCCGCGTGGGTGTGGGGAGTGCTTTTGTGCGCTAGCAAAATTCTGGAGGCATCGCGCAGGGTCCCAACACAGAGGGAACAGTCGTGGGGGCAACGGGAGAGGGGTTTCCAAGGACGGTTTACAAAGGTGTGGGGAGGATGTAGGGAAACCGACAAAGAGATGTTACAGCTCCCGGGGCGGGGGCATCGACATGGGGCGCAGTTACCACCCCAGGTCGGCAGGGACGGGCCTGGAGGATAAATACCCGGGCTTCGCTCTCCTTCCTCCCCTGATTTCTGGACTGTGATCCCACTGGCCTAAGCCAACCGGAGCCACAGGGCGAGGGAGCCCCTGGAAACGGTCTTTATTAGTCAGTGGGGACTGCGGCAGCAAAGAACCCCGGACTGGGGGCTGGAACAACGCTGCCGCCTGAAGGCTGAAGGTCAGGGCGCCTGCCGCCCCGGTGCCTGCCGAGAGCACACCTCCCGATTTGCAGTCCGAGAGCCGAGCAAGATCATCTTTCTCGCGTCTCTTTCTTACCAGGGCACCGATCCCGGGGCGCGCCCGGGGGGTTCGGTCGGTTAGGCGTCCGACTTCAGCTCGGGTCATGAGTTCCAGCCCCGCATGGGGCTCTCTCAGGGCAGAGCCAGCTTCAAGTCTGCGGTCTCCCTCTCTCGCTCTCTCCGCCCGTCCCCGCGTGCTCTCTCTCAAAAGTAAATAAACGTTAAAACAACAACAACAGGGGCATCGATCCTGTTACACCAGGGCTCCTCGCTCATGAACGAATTGTCTCCCCCACCCGCCCCCCCCAGGCCCCGCCTCCTGACACGAGCACGGTAGGGGGTTAGGGCTTCAACACAGGAACTGGGGAGGGACCCAAACATTCCCTCCTCAGCAGATGCCAGCAGGGCGGAGGAGGTTGGAGAGGAGATTTGGAGGAGCGGTAGGAAGGACCCTGGCGCGGCCGTATTCTAGCGAAGGGGGACACACGGCCTCCGTTCACTTCTGTACTTTGCAATTGTCGCAGTTGGTAACGGGCCACAGGTCACGGCTGAGATGCCTCTACCCTTCTGGCTTGAGTCTCTCCAAAGGGGACAATTTGGGAAAAGATCCAGACTCCGGTAAATGATCCTGAGGAGGAGGGACTGGCCTTGAGAGAACGGAAGAAACACATGGAATGGGAGGTGCCTGGATGGCTCCGTGGCCTAAGTGTCAGGCTTTGGCTGAGGTCTCCATCTCTCTGTTTGTGAGTTCGAACCCCACGTTGGGCTCGCTGCTGTCGGCTCAGAGTAACTCACTTTGGATCCACTGTCCCCCTCTCTCTGCCCCTCTCCCTGCTCCCTCTCTCAAAAATAAATAAGTAAATAAAAACATTTACAAAAATGAGGGCATCATCCCTTATGACTGGTGTCCTAACGAAGAGGAGGAAGTTTGGACACAGACCTGTACAGAGGGGAGACAAAAAGGCAGGGAGAAGACGGTCATGTACAAGTCAGGAACACATCCTCCCTCACGGCCTTAGAAGGAACCAACCAGGGGGCGGCTGGCGGGGCTCAGTGGGTTGAGTGTCCGACTTCGACTCGGGTCATGATCTTGGGGTCCCTGACAGCTCAGAGCCCGGAGCCTGCTTCGGATTCTGTGTCTCCCTCTCTCTCTGCCCCTCCCCTGCTCACAGTCTGTCTCTGTCTCTCAATAATAAATAAACATTAAAAAAAGAGGGGCACCTGGGTGGCGCAGTCGGTTAAGCGTCCGACTTCAGCCAGGTCACGATCTCGCGGTCCGTGAGTTCGAGCCCCGCGTCAGGCTCTGGGCTGATGGCTCGGAGCCTGGAGCCTGTTTCCGATTCTGTGTCTCCCTCTCTCTCTGCCCCTCCCCGGTTCATGCTCTGTCTCTCTCTGTCCCAAAAATAAATAAAAAACGTTGAAAAAAAAAAAAAAGAAAGAAAGAAAAGGAACCAACCAGCTGACCTTGTGGATCGGACTTCCAGCCTCCAGAGCCATCGGACAATCCGTGTCTGTGGTTTAAGCCACGACGTTTGTGGTACTTTGTTATGACGACTCTAGAAAACTAGTATCACCCCCCCCCCCCCCCACCGCACTGGCTGCCTGCAGTGATCCCCCTGCTCCGGGGGATTCTAACCTGCTGCGGTCCCCTCCCACAGTGCACCAGGGCTGCGCTGTGTGATCGATGGAATATGGCAGAAGTGGCCGTGTGTGGCTCGGGCTGGCTGGGCCGTGAAGGCAGGGCAGTTTCCACCTTGGTCTCTTGGTTTCTCTCTAGGGAGGAATCCAGCGGCCTTGAGGCTCACACAGCCCCACAGAGGCCCACATCTCGAGGATATGACCAAGAGCCAAGAGCCCAGGAAACTTCTAGCCATGGAAGCCGATGCCCCCGGTCCCAGGAGGACCTTCAGATGACTGGCCTTTGCCGACACCTGGCAGGGAGAACCATCCAGCTACAAGGCTCCCGAATTCCTGACCCACACACACTGTACGAGGTGATACATTACTGTAGTTATTTTAAGCCACTATGTTTTGGAGTAAATTTGCTAAGCAGCAGTAGACGGCTCACATAGAACCTCCCTCCCGGCTCCCCTCCCCTTCCTCTGGAACCTTCTTCGGCTTTTCTTTAGTATCCCCGACCCTCAGCCCCAGACCATGATGCCTCCATCTGGACTGAAGGAAGTAAATTGGGGTCAAAATGGCTCTGGGGAGATACAATGTGATTAATACGTGAAAACAAATTTGTTCAACCTCAGAAGCGTGCCAAGAAATGGGGACTCAGGGGTGCCTGGGTGGCCCTGTCAGTTGGGCGTCCGACTTTGGCTCAGGTCATGGTCTCACGGTTTGTGGGTTCGAGCCCCACGCGGGGCTCTGTGCTGACAGCTCGGAGCCTGGAGCCTGCTTCGGATTCTGTGTCTCCCTCTCTCTCTGCCCCTCCCCCACTCATGCTCTGTTTCTCTCTCTCTTTCAAAAATAAATAAGCATTAAATATTTTTGTTTTAACAAATCAATAAACTTTGAAAAAAAAAGATTTTTTAAAATTAATTATTATTATTTTTTTTTACTATCCACAAAGGAGTGATACACCGAAAAAAGATACTGGGATCTCCATACTTCTAAACACACTGAATACCAGAAAACCCGTATTACGATCATTTCATCCAACTTTTGTCCACACAGGGGTTTCTCAGAGTGGCTTTGGGTCCCGGGAGCGTTGTGAGGCCCCCACCCCACGCCCACCCCCATTTCCGGGGACTTCTCTGCTCCACCGAGGGCGTCTCCCTGAGATTTACCCTCTCAGATCCTGGCTTCCCTCACATCCTTGCACGATAAGGCCTCAGGAAACCCAAAGCCCGAATTCTTAGCTGCCCTTGACTTGAGGGCAGGAATGGCTTCACCAAACCAAACCCTCTCAGGAGGCAGGGGCAAAAAAAATGTGGGCTTACGCTCAAAATATGTTTCCCTCTTAAAGCAGCACAACGGTTCAGGGGACGCCACGCACGCGCCCTTTAGTGGCCAATACTCACCGCGTGTTTTCAAAAAAAATTTTTTTTTCAACGTTTATTTATTTTTGGGACAGAGAGAGACAGAGCATGAACGGGGGAGGGGCAGAGAGAGAGGGAGACACAGAATCGGAAACAGGCTCCAGGCTCCGAGCCATCAGCCCAGAGCCCGACGCGGGGCTCGAACTCACGGACCGCGAGATCGTGACCTGGCTGAAGTCGGACGCTCAACCGACTGCGCCACCCAGGCGCCCCGGAAAAACTTTTTTTAAAAAAATTTTTTTTTCAACGTTTATTTATTTTTGGGACAGAGAGAGACAGAGCATGAACGGGGGAGGGGCACGGAGAGAGGGAGACACAGAATCGGAAACAGGCTCCAGGCTCTGAGCCATCAGCCCAGAGCCCGACGCGGGGCTCGAACTCACGGACCGCGAGATCGTGACCTGGCTGAAGTCGGACGCTTAACCGACTGCGCCACCCAGGAGCCCCTCACCACGTGTTTTCAAAACACCGAATGGACTTGCTGGGTTCTTGCGAGGAGCCGCTGAGGGAAGTCCTGTATTATGTTCTGCACGTGGCCCGCAAAGGCACAGAGAGGTTAAGGCACTTGTTCGCCGCCCAGCTCAGAAGCAGAGCAGCCGGGAGGCAGGCCGTGGGTGCCTGATTCTGGGCCCGCCTGCCGACCCGAGGGCCAGGGAGGCGCGTGCGGGGCTAGGGGCTGTTCTCTCTGGCCTGGCCAAGGTCAGCAGCGATGCCCATCCACTCCGGCAGGAAGGCTGCCTGGGGCTTAAAGATCCAACGGAAGGGGGAGTGCCGGAGGGTGAAATTGGCCAGGTGGATGGTGTCCCCGCCCGCCAGGTAGGCGGCCCAGATCCCGAACGTGCCGATGGTCATGACCGTGTGGTTGCACTGCGTGAGCAGCGCGAAGTCCTTGGCCGGCGAGGTCTCCACGCCGTCGCCGGCGAACACGACGTCGCCGCGGGAGGCGTCGATGTTCTCGCGGCACCAGGCCATGCCGTTGCTGGTGACCACGAAGACCGGGGCGCGGTGGCGGGCCCGGAACCAGCCCAGGGCCCGCTCCAGGTACCCGCGGTCGGCGACCACGCCCTTCCACACGCGGGGCATGACGTGCACGTAGTCGCCGCGGCGCACGTGGACGCCCACGAAGGTGCCCGGCCGCCGCCCGCCCACCCGCAGCCGCCGCAGAAACGCCTGGGCCTCCTCCCGCACGTGGTCGTGCAGGGTGAACTCGCGCCGGATCTCGTCGCGCACGTGGTGGTAGAAGGTCCAGGAGCAGGGGTAGCCGGTGAGGCGCACGTACTCGCCCGGGATGTGGCGGTAGCGGTCCTCCATCCAGTCGTTCAGGGGGTAGTTCCGCCAGGGGATCCTGCCGGCCGCGGTGTGGTGCAGGACGGGGAGGCTGATCCGGAAGATGGGCGCCAGCGCGCTGTGCATCTCGGCCGGGATGAAGGCGGGCCGCCCGTTCATCTTGGCCAGGGCGTACAGGGTGGCGTACTCCCCCATCTGGTTCCCCAGGCGCCCTTGGGCGTTGATGCTGACCATGCCGCCCCGGGGCAGAGATCTGGGGAGCAGGACGACGCGGCCCGAGTAGGCCCCGGGGCCGGGCACCACGGCCAGGCGCCAGTGGCAGTGGAAGTCGGTAGACGCCACGAGATGATGAAGAGGAAGTAGACGGTGGAGAAGGAAGGGCAAGTGGCCCAGGATCTCGCGATGGCTGCGGGGAGGAGGGAGGATCCGGTCAGGACGGGTGGGCAGGCGCACGTGAGTCTCACTCACCCTCCAATGGTTCATTCCTCACACAAGTCATCCCAGCCTGTCTAGCGGCGTCCTGCGCGTCCTGACCCGCTTTCTGTTCTCTTCTGTATCTGCGGTTTCCCTGTGGCCATTCCAGCGGCCACAGCTCAGGAGTCTCATGGGCCCGTGTGGGAGGAAGCCCTGGATTGCCGGGGGGGGGGGGGGGGGGGGGGGGGGGGGGGCACTCTTCATCATCTGGCTTTTGTCCGCCCTGCTCCAGGCATCCCATCTCTCTCCCCGCCAGCTCCCCTCAAACGTCAGGGTGCTGTGGGCCTTGCCTCAGCTCTCCTCCTCCTCCCACATTCCGGGGCTCCTCACTTTATTAATCTGACCCTGTGGGAATCTGAGCACTCCTGGGCCCTCCTCAAATGTCGCTTGTTCAGCGTGGGTCCCCAGCAAGGTCAGCTGGCTCTTCCACAGCAAGGCTAAGTGTGACCTCACATTCCACCGGTGTGTACGAGAAGTGCCCCGCCCACTGCTCTGGTTTCCAAAGGGGGAGCCCTTCTGCTCACGTGCCTCCTGACAACCCTGTCCCAATCCTTATCACGGCAGCTGCCAGCTCGGGGCCTGCCTGGGGGGTCCTACATGGAGGACTCAGGTCTCAGGCTCTAGCCAGCTTGTGGGGCTGGCCAGGTCCCAAAGGCAGAGGGGGTGGAGCGGAGCCGGGACTAGAACCTGGGCTACCGGGGAAGAGGGAGCCGCTCAGGACAAAGGTACCCACCACCCAGGCGTGTGACCCGTGCAACGGCCCACGGCCTGCACTCAAAAGGGACCCCCGCGCTTCACCTGGCTGGCTCAGTTGGTACAGCGTGCAACTCTTGATCGCGGGGTTTTGAGTGTGAGCCCCGTGCTGGGTGCAGAGTTTACTTGTTTAAAAAACAAACAACCGGGGGGGGGGGTGCTGCACTTGGTTTAGTGCTCTGGTCTCACAGCTACAAATTATCAATAAATGTGAACAAGGCCCCCCTGTTTCCCTGTTCCACTGGCTCTGCAAATCAGGCAGCCGGCCCTGCAGCCACCCGCTTCCAGGAATCTCAAGAGCTCCCTCTCCTGGCTTTCTCTCAGCCTGAACAACTAGAAAGCCACAGAAAAACAGCGAATTAAGGCTACTGCTTCTGTGGTTCCGCCACACACCAGGCACTGGCCCCAGACTTACCGTCTCAGTCCACATTTCCTTGTTGGCCACTTTCCTCCAGTTGGGTGGCCAACCCCCCACCCGAATTGAACTCATCCGGGGACAAAACATGGCCTGAACTGACCCGCGGCTATTTGTAGACTTTGCTCAATGTGATGTCCGTGTGTTTTGCTAGCAGAAACAGTAACGTTAGGAGTGGCTGGTTGGCTCAGTCGGTTAAGCGTCTGACCTCGGCTCAGGTCACGATCTCCAGGTTTGTGAGTTCGAGCCCCGCGTCGGGCTCTGCGCTGACAGCTCAGAGCCCGAAGCCTGCTTCGGATTCTGTGTCTCCCTCTCTCTGCCCCTCCTCTGCTTTCACTGTCTCTGTCTCAAAAATCAATACACATTGAAAGAAAGAAAGAAAGAAAGAAAGAAAGAAAGAAAGAAAGAAAGAAAGAAAGAAAGAGTTGGATTATGGGATGCTGCCCAGATCCTGCAGGGGAGCTACCTAACATACAGTCTAGGGACCCCATTACGGTGCCAACACACAGGTTCTGAAACGTGTCTGGTCTAAAGAGTTTCAGAGTTTCAGAGAGGAAACCGAAAGCCTGTCTTCGCTCATTTAATCCTCTTGATCTCCTTCGAGGAAGGCACACTGTTATGCTCATTTAACAGACGAGAGCACCCGGGCACGGAGGTTGAGAAACCTGCTTTAGGGGCGCCTGGGCGGCTCGGACTCTTGGTTTCGGCTCAGGTCAGGATCTCACGGTTCGTGGGTTTGAGCCCCGCATCGGGTTCCGCGCTGGCAGTGGGGAGCCTGCACGGGATTCTCTGTCTCTCTCTCTCTCTCTCTCTGTCCCTCCCCCCCCCACACGCACACTCACTCTCTCTCTAAATAAATAAATAAATATTAAAAAAGAAAAGAAAAAGAAACCTGCTTTAGGTCATGCAGCTAGGAGAGAGGCAGAGCGTGAATCTGAACCCAGGCCGTGTGGCTCAGGAATCTGTGCTGTCCGTTACTGTCCTGGATTTTTCGAGAATTCCTCAGGGAGAGCCCTCAGCCGCACACTCTCAGTCCAGCTAGACGTGGAATGTGACCTGCCTTGCCTTGTGGGGCCTCTTGCCGTGTCTGGGCCGCCCAGGTAGGGGCAAAAGATCTCCGCAAGCCCAGAGCTGTGGGTCCCACACTGCTGGGCTGAGCTGTGCCCTGGGGGTGGGGGGGGGGGTTCTGCTTCCTCCTCTCTGGGGATGAAAGTGCCCAATACTTGAGGAACCCCTTCTCCTAAATAAATAAATAAGTAAATAAGTAAGTAAGTAAGTACTATGAAAACCAAAAGCGAGGAAGAAAGCCTCCCTCCAGGTCACATTACTTTAAGAAACTTCTTGGGGCGCCTGGGTGGCGCAGTCGGTTAAGCGTCCGACTTCAGCCAGGTCACGATCTCGCGGTGCGTGAGTTCGAGCCCCGCGTCAGGCTCTGGGCTGATGGCTCAGAGCCTGGAGCCTGTTTCCGATTCTGTGTCTCCCTCTCTCTCTGCCCCTCCCCCGTTCATGCTCTGTCTCTCTCTGTCCCAAAAATAAATAAACGTTGAAAAAAAAAAATTAAAAAAAAAAAAAAAAAAAAAAAAGAAACTTCTTGTCCCCGGATGGGGAGGAAAGTAAAATGCGACCTAAACTTCCTGGAATTTTCTCTGGCAGCCAAACTAGCCTTTTGCACTGGCCTTGCCCTCTGCCCGCGTCGCTCCAGCCCCCACGATGATGCTCGGGTGGCTTGCGGTGTGTCCCCACCGCTTTCGGGTCTCAGCCCGGATGTCCCCTCCGGACCCCGACCCCCCCACCCCCACCTCCCTGCTCGCTTTTGTTCCGCAGCGCTCGCCACCTTCCGCCATCCTCTGGAGCAGAATTACTTACTACTTGTCCGAAGCGATCGCTCTTCTCTCTGGACTGTAAGCCTGACTGACAAGGGCGGGGAGGTTTGTAGGAGTTCGCGGTGGTAGCTTCAGCGGGGTGTCTGCACACAGGAGGGACTCTGGGGCGCACTTGCGGGATGGATTCGTGCAGTGATGTTACCCTGTCGCTCACACCGCCGTCCCAGAACCGGTATGCGCCCTGTGATCTAAGGGTGTCTCTGCCCCCGATCTCCTTCTCTCGCGGTTAACTGCTCCTCCGGGCTTAATTTCAAATCCGATGTCCTTGTCCTGGCTCCCGGCTCGTGCTGGCGGGTGATGGCCACCCGGAACGAGAATCACACAGCCCTTTGGCTGTGCTCTCCCGACCCCAGGACAGGGTCCCGCCAGCGGACCCCCAAATCCCTGTCAGGGTCGGGTCCTCGTGGCACCGAAACGAAGGCACTCAAGGGCGCGGCAGCAAATATCTGTGCCCTATCCTCTCGAGACTCCCCCGCCCCAGCTTTTCTCAGCGGGAAGTGAAGGAGAGCCTTATTTTTCTAGTCAAAACCATTGGGTTGTCAGTCACATCAGCATGACAATTTCCGTGAGTGAAGTGTTGAGGCCTCGCAGGAAAGGCCTTTCCGCTTTCAGCTGGGGTCCCTGCTTCCTCCCTCCAACGCTAGGTCCTAGGTCGAGTGACTCTTATCCCCTCTCCTCCTTCCCCACCCACCATCTCAGAAAGCGGCCCAATTCTTTGGGTTTCCCGGTGGCTGTCCAGATCCCCCCCAAAGCACCGATTTTTGGGGTTTGAAAATGACTGACCTTCATCCTCAGTTCACCCACAGATGACAGAAGGTTCCAGAGGGGAGGAGGCTCTGGCTGGGGGTCCCCCTTCAGTGTGGGCCAGGGGCCGCCCTGAAGCAGCCTGGCCGGTCAGCCCCTTCCCTTCCCCATCGATTGCACCACCACGTGGTGGGCTCAGCCCAGCGGACTGCCTGCCCTTGGGAGTCCTGGGGCAGGGGTCTAAGTGTGAGTGCGGTGGGGACCCGAGACCCGGGAAAGCCCACCTGGCCGGCTGTCCCATCCTACCTGCCTTGAGCCTCCTGGGCCAGCCTGCTCGGGGCTGTCCCCCTCGGGCGATGTCCTTGGCGCTCCACATAGTCCTGGGTGGCGGGCTGGCTGGGGTCCCTGTGGGGAGAGCGTGGCTGCGGTTGGCGAAGGGGATTGGGGCGGGGGTGGGGGGGGAGGTTGGGGGGAGCGGTGGTGGTGTTGGATTCTGCGGGCTCTGCTCTGAGCTCCCGCCCAGAACCCCCACTAGCCTGGGGCCTGGCGACAGCCACTCTGCACTCACTCCTGAGAGCCCACGCCGCCGCCGAGCTCCCGTGGGACGGGAGAGCACGGGAGGAACGCACCGCAGAGGACACTCTTCTTGGGTGCAGGTTTGGCCAACATCAGGGGCAAAGGGCAGGGTGTGTGCAAAAAAGCCAGGGAAAAGTAGCCTGGGCTCCAGGCGGACCCCCACACCGCCCAGCCAGGGGGGCCTACTGTGGGTCCGGTGGAACACAGCTAGGCTTTTCTCCTTATGGTGGTGGGGGGGGGGGGGGCGGCGCGGGAGGTATGTTCCGGTTCCCAGACGGGTAGGGACAGGAGGCTGGACATCTGGGTTCCCAGATGGCCAGGGGCTGGCTTCTGGACCCCTCAGGAACACCGGGGGACTCACGGCCTGGCCGTCCAAGGTGCTAGGGTCCAGAAAGTGTTACCCCATGAACCACCCAGGTCAGAAAGGAGAGGTAGGAGGTGGGGGCCAGGCCCTTAACAAGGCTGGCGGTAACGGACGGGGCAAATGCCGCTGCCGCCAGTGAGCAAAATGGCGCCAGGCCCCTCGGGAGGGGCGGAGGGTGACGCCGGTCATCTGGGGCAGGGGGACGTGGTCTCTGCACATGACAACTGCAGTGGGGACAGCCAGGCCTGTGAAAGCAGGCTGGGGGAGGATGGGACCCCACCTGCACCCCCAGACGCCTCACAGACTTGCAGGCTGGGAGCAAGCTAAGGGCGTGGACAGTGGGGCCCCAGAAAGGCTCTAAGAGCCCCCCAAACCTGAGGAAGTTCCTCACTAGGGGCTGCCAGCCCTGGAGCGGGAAACCAGGGGGGCATTTCAGCACCCCAGTCCTTCCCAGCTCTTGCCATCCCAGGGTCTGGACTTCGGGCCCCCTTGGACGCCTGGGCATCTGGCCCTGCCCTGTCCTGCCTCTCTCTCCGCCCGCTTCCTCAGCACCTGCCACCCCCCACATCCGTTCCCATTTCTAATCTGGGGACCTTAGGGGGGGCGGACAATGTGGGAGCTCTGCTCTCCAGACCCTGAGGCCTAGGATGGCAGGCGGGAGTGGGGAGGGCTGAGATTATAAGAAAGTCCTCAGAAATCCAAGTACAGGGTTCTCCCACGGTGAATTCCAAGGGGGACTCGTGCACCAGCTTTCCTAACCCCGCTTTTCAGCTCCAGAGTGACCTAGGCTTCTAGTCCCCGGGTGTCCCCCCTCCGGTTCCTCAGCATACTTCTCTGGGCTTGGCACCTGGGTGGGAAAGGGTTAAGGCAGGGTGGAGGCCGGGGGTGGGTGGCAGTGGAGGCCGCTGGGTTGTTTGGCGATAATCCCCCTCCGTGCCCTGGGTGTGGAGAACAAGGTTAGGGCCCCACGTGGGAAAGGGCCTCTGCTCTGATCCTCGTGGGCTGGGGGCCTGGCCTCCCGCTTCTGATCCCCTGCCGAGCCCCTCCCCCAGCCCCCTCCCCTCCCCTCTTCGCTCCCCCCCTCCCCACGGGCCAGGCTGTCTGCTCTCTGCTCTCCCCCTGCTCCCTGGGTATCTCCGAGCCTCAAGGTCTGCCTGTCTGTCTGCCTGTCTGCCTGTCTGTCTGCCTGTCTGCCTGTCTGTCTGCCTGTCTGCCGGGGCCCCAGGCTCCCGGGCACTCTATCCCCTCCATTCCCTGTGGATCTGGGTGCCCAGCCGCTCTCCATCTGGGCCTTCTGGCCTCCCCTTGTGTCCGGTCCTCTCTCCTCATGGCTCCTTCTCTGCACCTGGCCCTTCCCTTACACTTGTGTCCCCTCCTGTCTGTCTTCGGCCGTCTGTGCCTCTGTCCCTTTGTCTCTGAGTTTCATCTGTCTCTCAGTGCCCCTCCCCCTGGTGCCCTCTCTAGGATTCCCCCTCTGTCCCCACCCCTGCCCTCTCCCCAGGGCCCCCTGCCCCTCGACACTGACGATAGCTCTGGGGTGTTAAGCTACGGATTAGTTCAGGCAAAATTCTCAATTTTGCTTGCGTTCTTTTCCCTTTGGGTTATGTAAACAGTAATTCTCCCCAGATGGAACTATTTTCCTCGCTTAGAAGCAGCCGGGCAGGGGGGCTTGGGCAGGGCCGGGGATGGAATGCTAGGGTTCCTCAGAGAGCCTGCGGGGAGCAGGGGGTGGAGGGTGACCGACGACCCTCGGCCTGGTCACTCCTCTCCTCTCCTCCTCTCCAGGTACTTGCTCTGCTAGGACCATGCCCGTGACCTTTGCCCTCTTGCTCCTCCTGAGCCAGGCCACCGCAGACCCGTGTTACCATCCAGGTGGCCGCCCCCGCTTCTGTCTCCCACCGGTGACCCAGCTGGCCGGCCTGGCGGCCTCCTGTCCCCAGGCCTGTGCCCTCTCCCTGGGGGCGGACCTCAGCCCCCGGGCCACCTGCAACGGGAGTCTGACCCTGGCCCTGGGTGGCCCCTTCCTCCTGACGTCCGTCAGCCTACGCTTCTGCACGCCAGGATCCCCGGCCCTGGTCCTGTCTGCTGCCTGGGCCACCGGAGGCCCCTGGAGATCACTGTGGCGCAGACCCGCCTGGCCTGGGGCCTTGGGGGGCCCCGAGAAGGTGACCTTCCGAGCCCCGCCGGGCCCTAAGTCCAGCGTGGTGGTCAGTCACCTCCGCGTGGAGTTCGGGGGCCGGGCGGGGCTGGCGGCAGGTGGCGTTCGAGGCCGCTGCCAGTGCCACGGCCACGCTGCCCGCTGCGCCGCCCGCGCCCGGCCGCCCCGCTGCCGCTGCCGCCACCACACCACCGGCCCAGGCTGCGAGAGCTGCCGCCCGTCCCATCGAGACTGGCCCTGGCGGCCCGCCACGCCCCAGCACCCCCACCCCTGCCTGCGTGAGTCCTGGGCCCCCCTCTTCCTGCCCCCACCCACCACTCGGCCCCCGAGGCTCTGGCAGTAGCAGCCGGTCCCTGGTCCCTGCGGGCAGTGTGCTCGCTCCCCTGAGAGCCGGGCTTGCTCCTTGCTTCAGCGCCACTGCTCCTGAGGGGATCCCCCGTTCGCCTCCCCCACAGCCTCCCCCCGCCCCCCCCACAGGCTCCCCCCGCCCCCCACAGGCTCCTCCCGCCCCCCCTCACAGCCTCCCCCCGCCCCCCCCCGCAGGCTCCTCCCGCCGCCCCCGCCCCCCCCCACCCCCCCCACCCCGCAGGCTCCACCTGCCTGCCACTCTCTGCCGCCCACTGGGAGCTCCAGTCTCTCCAGCCTCTGCCCCCCACACCATTATGATGCCGCTGCTGCACGTGCTCCGGTGATATTTACCCAACGGTCGTGGGGAACAGGGCAGCGGGACTTTTCCCGAGTCACCAAACCAACCACATGGGGGAAGGATTTATTCATGAACACATATGTACCCATCGCCTGCTGGGTACCAGGCAGGCTTGTCATCGGGTCCCTTGCACGGATGAGGAGGCTGAGGCTGGGGGGGAAGAAGGCCCCTGCCCAAGCACACACAGCTAGGGAGCGGCAGGAAGTCCCGCTCTGGGGTCTTGGCTCCTGTCAGGTGCCGTCACACTCGGTGCCCCAGGGTGGCAGATGGGCACTCGGGCTCAGCGGCGGGCCGGCCGGCCTGGGCTCAAATCCCAGCTCCTCTGCTCCATGGCTGTGTGACCACAGGCAAGTGACCTGACCTCTCTGTGCCTCCGGTTCCTCCGCCTGTCAAGCGGGGCTGGTAACAGCACTTCTTCTACAGGCCGTGGTGAAAACCCAATGAGTTGATATGCATAGAGTCCTTACAATAAAGCTTAGCATATGGTACCTGGCGCCAAGGAAGGCCTCACTGCGGAATCGCCAATGTTACCACTCCCCGGATGAAGAGGGTGGGGGCCCGAGGGGCCGCCCCACTTGCTTTTAAGTCTCGATGCCGGCAAGCGGCGGTGCTGGGACTGGACTCGGGAAGCCAGACCTTCCTAGATAACGGGCGATCCACCGGGCCATCCGGCTAGCCCGGCAAGCTCCAGGCCTGCTCCACACCTTCCCTGCCTCCACCCTCCCTCGGGTTTTTCCAGGCGGGAGATTCCAGGGTCTGGGCCCTGCCCTGCCCATGTGCCAGCTGCCCCTCCTCAGAGACAGCCCCCTCTCTTCTGCCTCCGGCCTCTGCCGTCCTGGCTGATGCTGTGCGTTTGTTACCAGGCCCCGCACCAGGCCCCGGGAGGTAGCTCCACTCCGCTCTACCAGCCAGATCTGAGCCCTGAGGGGAGACTCACGTTGTCTGGGGGCGGGCCGGGGGTCGTCCTGGGCCCGGACAGGGCCTGGGAGCGGGGGAGGCCTTCTGTCTGAGGGTCACCACACGGCCCCAGGCCGAGCGTGGCGCCGGCACTCTGAATCTGGGCAAGAAGCCGACGGTGTCGTGAGGAAGCAGGGTCTGGGCGCACAGGGTGGGACTAAGTCCTGTGGCAGAGCCGCGGGTTTGACCGACGGGGGTGATCTGAACCCCTTCCCGTCACCGGAGTTTTCCGGGCGCAAGTGAGGTGAAGTGATCACCCTCAGGTCAGAAGGAATCCAAAGCCAGATTCTTCCCACTGATAATCTAAAGAGCACCAGCCGCCTCCAGGCCCATGGAAACCCTGGGGGAGAAGGACTGAGGTCCCCACTGGATGGGAGGAAGCCACGGTTTAGAGAGGGGCCTCATTTTCCCAAGAACGCACGGCTGCCTCAGTTTGCTGACCTTTCTACCGCTTCTCCGCGTTCTCGGGCCTTGCCAGCCCAGGCCCCTCCTTAAATCTCTCCAAAGAACGGCCCGCGAACCCGCGAACCCCTGAGTCAGCATCTCGCTCGCCAGAACCACAGATCCCTGGGGGTGCGCCCCGAGAAGCTGTTTCCTGGTAACTGTGAGAAGCAGTAAGTTTCGACGCCCACTGCCTCCCTGACCAGAGCCCCCCAGGAAGACACACACCGCACAGAATCCTCGCGCGGGGCGCGGGCCACACTGGACCCTGCTTGCGCGGTGCACAGACTCGAGCCAGAAGGCCTGGGGGCCGACCCTGCCCCTGCCACCCCCTCAGCTGTATTACTTTGTAAGCCGTGAACCTCACAGAGCCGTTCCGAGAACGAAATGTGCAGCACCGGGCGCGCAGAAACTCCCCACAGGCAAGGGCAGGCTCTGGGTCAGGCCCCGGGTCAAGAACTTCACATCCTTTTGGTTTCCTTTAAGCCTCCGGAAGTAGTAGACATCGGAACTGTCATCTTACGGCAAAGGAGGCTGAGCTGCAGAAAAGTCATTTGCTCGAGGAACACGGTGGGGAGCGGACGTGCGGGGTCTGACTCCACAGCCCGTGCCCACAGCGCTCGTGCCGAACCCCAGCGTCTCAGGGACGTTCGGGCGGTCCATCGGGCCCCTCGGGGTTACCCACTTCAGTCCAGTGCACCCCAAGATGAGAACGAGGAGGTTCGGGGAGCCAGGCTTACCCCGGGACCCCCGGCCATCTCTTCTTTGTACCCGCTCTCGCGCTTTATTTCTTCTCCTGCGGGCAGTGGGGAGCGAGCCCGGGGCCCAGAGCAGCAAGGCCGGGCCTGACGTGCGCCTGCTCCGCCCTCTTTCTAGCCTGTTCCTGCAACCAGCACGCCCGACGCTGCAGGTTCAACTCGGAGCTGTTCAGGCTGTCTGGCGGCCGGAGCGGGGGCGTCTGTGAGCGGTGCCGCCACCACACGGCTGGGCGCCACTGTCACTACTGCCGCCCGGGGTTCTGGAGGGACCCCGGCCAGCCTATCACCAGCCGCAAGGCCTGCAGGGGTGAGTGTAGTCTGGAGCGGGGCCTAGGAGGAGAGGCGGGCGGGACCTGACTCCTGGGTCTGAGGGAGGAGGGGGCTGGGCGATTGGGAAGGAGCACCCGGGGCCCAGACACTCCAGATCCCCGACCCTTCTCCTCACGCAGCCTGCCAGTGTCACCCTATTGGGGCGACGGGTGGCATCTGCAACCAGACCAGCGGGCAGTGCTCCTGCAAGCTAGGGGTCACCGGCCTGACGTGCAACCGCTGTGGTCCTGGCTACCAGCAGAGCCGCTCTCCCAGGATGCCCTGCCAGCGTGAGTCATGAGGGGCAGAGCCGCCTGTCCTAAGTGGGACGGGAAGGGGACCTCTCACATCTCCAGCGGGGCAACAGACGCTGGGTCCCTGGGGGGAGGTGGGGCCTCAAACTCCAGGCCCCTCAGTCTTGGGAGGGAGGAAGCCG
This sequence comes from Puma concolor, assembly GCF_028749965.1. Taxonomy (NCBI): domain Eukaryota; kingdom Metazoa; phylum Chordata; class Mammalia; order Carnivora; family Felidae; genus Puma; species Puma concolor. The sequence goes on along the minus strand of NC_141681.1, from coordinate 53,908,604 downwards.
GGAGCCCGGACTCCTGTGTCCCAGGGAGGAGGGGGCTGGGAGTCTAGATTCCCGGATCTGAAAGAGGAAGAGACTAGGGACCAACTCCAGGTCCTGGAGGAGGAGGGCGAAGGGCGCTTAAGGGAATAGACACGGGGGGGTCTGGATTCCTGTTGGGGGGGACCCCTAAGGTTACATTTCTCCTCTCTCACAGGAATTCCAGAGGCGACGACCCCCCTTGCTCCTACCCCTGGCGCTTACAGCTCCGGTAAGGCTGGTGTGGAGAACCCTGGCAGCAAACGGGATCGGGGATGGGCTGCTTGGGCCCCCAGGTGGGGGATCCAGGGGTGGCCCACCGAGCCCAGTCCCCAGGGTTGGGGCACGCCCCCCCTCCGGTGTCCGTCAAGATGGCACGCGGGGCTGGGCAGGGGGTAGAATGCTGTGGTCCAGGCTTCGGGAGCCCACTGCAGATGGCCTGACCCTCCCCAGACCCTCAGTGTCAAAACTACTGCAATGTCTCGGACACCAGGGTATACATGAGCCTTTGGAGGTATTGCCAGCAGGACTACGGTGAGTGCTGGGGAGGAAAAAAAAGGCTGGGGGCTGGCCAGGTGTTCTGATGTCCGCCTCTTTCTCTGGGCTTCCCAGTTCTCATCTAAAGTGGGAAGGGGGGGGGGCTCTTAAAGGACCCTTCCTGATCTAGGACCTAACGGGACAGAAGATAAATGGGGGGGCAGGGGCAGTGGAGTGGGGGGCGTGCCCTATCTTCCTCTGTCTCCTCTTTCCCCATCTTCTCGGCCTTCAGACTTTCGCTATCTCCTTCAGCTGGACATCTTTGAGGGAGACAGCTGGCCTCTTGGGGATGGAAGGAGAAAAGGGAACTGGTTGAATGGATGGTCTTGCCCATCTTCGACGCTTTCCGCCTCCCATCGGGGTCCTAGATTCTGCGCCCTAGCCCCACTCTCGCAGAGACGCACCCCGAAGTGCCATAATCCATCAGCCCACACCAGCCCCGTGACCTCAGAGATCTCTTAGATACTCAGGAGTTCAGCCCAGCCCATGACTTTCCTCGATGGTGTAAGACCCCCCAGGCCTCTCCTCCCTGAGGATCATCATCCTCTGGTCCTAGCCACTAGTGTCCTAGGACTTGGAAGGTGGAAACTTCTCGTCCCGCCTCCCGCAGAGATCTTCTGACCTACAGACTTAGCTTGCCAGCCAGAGTCCTTCCCCTGACATGTCTCGCCTCGGCCCTTCAGCGATTACATGTTTCTGAATCACCACCAGTAGGACCTCAGGGTCTAGGTTCTGACCTCCTTCTGGCCCCCAAATTCGTCCCAGAGCCCCCCCCCCCCCCCCAGCAATACCCTTTCCCAAGGGCTCTGCTTCTGACATCTTTCACGCTGCCACATTAGAGACCCTGGACCTGCCTCTTCTGTCTTGCTCCCGGCCACACCCACTGTAAGGTCCCCTTAGTCCTCTCCTACGCCCAATTCGGGCACCTGCTACTCCCAGTATGAACCCCAAAGGGCCCCACCTGGCATGTCCCATGCTCCTGGGTTCCTCTCTCAGTCTGGCCTCCATAGTTACAACCCTCGAAACCCACCTGGCACTCCCTAAGCCCCACCGTCGTCTCCCCCACGCCGGGCCAGACCCCCAGACAGCCCACCCTCAAACGTTCAAGGTCTCTCTCCTTCCTAATGGTATCCTGGGAGCCCTCCCGGGGATCCTGCCTCCCTCCCCACCAAAACACCGACCCCACGCCACCCCAGGGGCTCCCCCCACACCCAGCCCGGGCCTGACGGCAGCCCTCCCCGCAGTTCTCCGCGCCCAGGTCCTGGCGTCAGAGGCGGCGGGCCCGGCGTGGCAGCGGCTGGCCGTGCGCGTGCTGGCCGTGTACAAGCAGCGGGCGCGGCCCGTGCGTCGCGGTGGCCAGGACGCCTGGGTCCCCCGCGCCGACCTGGCCTGCGGCTGCTTGCGCCTGCGGCCCGACACCGACTACCTGCTGCTGGGCAGCGCGGCCGGCGGCCCCGACCCCGCGCGCCTGGTCCTCGACCGCCACGGCGTCGCGCTGCCCTGGAGGCCACGCTGGGCCCGGCCTCTGCGGCGGCTGCAGCTGCAGGAGCGCGCCGGGGGCTGCCGCGGCCTGCGACCCCCCACCCCGAGCCCGGGGCCCGAGCCCTAGAGCCCCACCTGCTCGGCCTCCGCAGCCGACGACGACGACGACGACGACGACGACGGAACTTGGGAGCGACCGCGAGCTGAATCTTCTACTTCGACGGCGCGTCCCTCTGCGAGCCAATCAGGCGCCGTGGAGCCGCTGACGTCACTGGCACGCGCCAGGCTGGAGGGACCCTTCAGCGCAGGCGGCAGGCCGGGAGCCCGGCATTTGGCCTCTTGCGAGGACATGTGGCCTGTGATCTGGGCAGCTAGTCCCCTAAATAAAGTCTCAACTCTTGGGGAATTTTGGCCACAGACACCTGATATGTGCTGGGAGGGGCAAAATGAGGAAAACGTGCGGAGCTGAAGTATGGCAGTGCCCCCTGACAAAAATGCCAAGCCCAGCGAAAGGGCTGGAAAGACATCACTACGTGCTGGTCAGATTTGTGTTGCTTGACGATTGGCCAGAAGCCAGTGGGAGGGAGGGTGGATTGAAATGGCGGGAGATGCGCCAGAGGAAAAGGACAGCGGTGCCGGGTTTCCAGAAAGTTCCACCTTTAGGAACATTGTGTTCCTGATGGCCCCTAGGATAGTCTCTGAGAAAGGAACAAAGGGACTTGGAGTGAATATCCAAAGAGGGTTCTGACTGAGGTTCATCTGGTCTTGAAGTACAGCCTAAACCCTTTCTGGAGAGAATAGCCAATTGGGAGCCACAGAGTGTTATGGGCATCACTTGGTGCTAAGCAGATTTTTTTTTTTTTACATTTATTTATTTTTTGAGAGACATAGAATTACAGAGCACAAGTTGGGGAGGGGCAGAGAGAGAAGGAGACACAGAATCCGAAGCAGGTTCCAGGCTCTGAGCTGACAGCATAGAGCCTGACGTGGGGCTCAAACTCATACACCATGAGATCATGACCTGAGCCGAAGTCAGACGCTTAACCGACTGAGCCACCCAGGCGCCCCGCTGCTAAGCAGAATTATATTCCCACTCAACAGTTGGGTCCCTACGGGCCACAGGGGTGGAGCTAAAAAAAAGCAAGAAGCAGTAAGTACCATGGAATGGAAGGTTGTCATAGCCTAGAACTTTCCTCGCCACCTCACCTCTGCCCCCTGCAGCCACAGTCAAGAACAATTTCAAATTTGGGTGATCCTTGCAGGAGAGTCACCGAGGGAATGCCCTGAGGGAGTCTCAGATGAAGGGATGTGACTTACCCTCCACTGGGGCCTGGAGAGCAACCCTGTTCCTTCCCTGAGAAGAAAGAAGTCCTCTCAGCCAATGGAGAGTCAGGATGGGCCATGATGTCATTGGGTGCTAGGAAGAGAGGACGGGCCCTCCAGCCAACAAAAAGGAAGGAAATGGCCCACTCCACCCGCATGTCCTGTCCATCTGCAAATCTTGTACCCTCCATCCACTACATATGTTCGTAATTCAGCCATTTTTACCATGTCCACTGCCACCACGTGGTCCAAGCCCCCACCATTGTTCTCTTGGGTTATTACGGTAGTGTCCATGCTGGTCTCCCCTCTCCCCCCCTACTAAGAGTTTTCTTCAGACAGAACCAGGATGGTGGCTTTAAAACCCAAGTCAGGGGCACCCCGGTGGCTCAGTCGGTTGAGCGTCTGACTCTTGATCGAGATGGAGCCTCACGTTGGGCTCTGCGTTGACAGCACAGGTCTTGATGTCAGGGTCGTGAGTGCACGCCCCACAATGGGCTCTACGAGGGGGGTGAAGCCAATTACAAAAAACAAACAAACAAGAAAAATCTGGATGTAGTGAAGCCACTGGAACCTCCTGGCTTTCCTCTCCATCATCCATAGAGTGCATCAGGATGGAAGAAGGTAAAGAGAAAAGGCCAAAAGTCCCACACAGCTGACTTATAAGGGTTATTTTCCAAAAACTGCCATACAATCCCTCTGTTCTTATCTCATTGGCCAGAATCTGGTGATATGACGACACCTAGCTGCAAGAGAAGGTGGAAAAACAACTTTTAATGCTGTGCTGTCTTGGAGCCAGCTAAATAGGGTGTTTTAATATCAAAGAAAGAGAAAAAGAAAGAATGTTTTGGACAATCGGCCAGCCTGACTTTAGGCCAGACCCTTAGCCAATCAGAACCCAGAACCCAGAGTATGCTATGACATCATGAAATGCTAGGCAGAACAGCTTTTTTTTTTTTAGGCAGAGCAGCCTTTTGGCAATTCCAGGAAAAGAGAAGCTGAGATTCAAAGGAGTCTGGTCATGGCATTGCATTCCACCTCCTGCCGTCCTGACCTTGGATTTGCGTCTGTTTTGTTCCATGTTGTAACCGCAGCCCTAGAACACAATAGGTACTCAAATATTTGTTGAATACATAGGTTGGTCCTATTATTATCCCCCTTATACAGATGAAGAAATTGAGGCTCCTGGGGCCGGTGGGGGGCGAACTCCATGTTGAGGTGAGGGCAGAGATTCAAACCCAGGTGTGTTTAGGTTTGGCCAGTATTCCTTTTTTTTTTTTTTTTTTTTTAACGTTTATTTATTTTTGAGACAGAGAAAGACAGAGCATGAACAGGGGAGGGTCAGAGAGAGAGGGAGACACAGAATCTGAAACAGGCTCTGGGCTCTGAGCAGTCAGCACAGAGCCCGACGCGGGGCTCGAACTCACGGACAGTGAGATCGTGACCTGAGCCAAAGTCGGATGCCTAACCAACTGAGCCACCCAGGCGCCCCAAGGTTTGGCCAGCATTCCTAGCCATCTCTTCCAAGAGTCTTAGCAACTGTCACACAACGAGCAGCAGGCCTTCAAACTTCGTTCTTTAGAGCCGAGCTGTGTGATACACTAACCACTAGCTACATTGGGCTATTTAAGTTTAAGTTGATTAAAATGAAATAAAATTTAACCTTCGGTTCCTCAGTTGCATTACCCACAGCTCAAGTGGCTGATGGCTAGCCTACTGGAGACAGTAGATCTAGAACATGCAATAACCGCACAGAGCCTGCTTGGGATTCTCTCTCTCTCTCTCTCTCTCTCCCTCTCTCTCTGCCCATCCCATGATCTCTCTCTTTCTCAAAAGAAATAAACTTTAGTGTGTGTGTGTGTGTGTGTGTGTATTTAAATGCCTGGTGGCCACAGCTCCCTCAGGAAAGGAGAGGCCAAAAGACAGAGAGAACACAGATCTGGAAGAATTTGCTGGGCTCCCCCAAGAGAGCAGAAGCTGCAAACAGCTCTCTCTCCCTGCTCTCAAGGCGAGGAGTTGAAGAGAGGCTGTGGGAACCATCCAGGCCTGGAGAGTCCTGGCCCTGTCGCCTCCCACCCAGGGGTCAGGGAGGCAGGAGATGAAACTGAGGACCGAGGTGAGCCCCATATGTTCCCTATGACCCAAACTTTGTTCCCAGCGACCGAGACAAATAGGCGTGAAATCCACATCTGGGACCCACCTCCGCCCTGGCCATTCCCTCCGCCTCCGGGCAGCGAGCCCAGTCTGTCTGTGTGCTATCATGGAGGCCACACAGGTGGCTTCCAGAACTCAAAGGAGCCTCCTGCCCACCTCACCATTGCTGATGGCTTCCTAGAAGAGTAGACTCCTTCAGTATCTAAGAGACTAAGAATTTGCTCAGCAGAGAAGAGAAAAAGAGAACCCCAGTTAGAGGCAACAGTTGGTGCAAAGTTCTCGAAGCCAGAGGGCCTTGTGTGGTTAGACCAGAGAGATTAGGCTGGGGATTGGCGGTAGTCAAGGCATATGAGGCCTCTAAGGCCAGGCTGAGGGCCTGTGTGTTTTTTCCGTGGGGCCCTGGGGAGCCCTGGGAGGTCTATGAGCTAAAGAAAGGGGAGAGCCAGTCCTCTAATCACTGAGGTGTTCAGTTCACTGGGAGAGCCCAGAGAGGGCTGTGAACCTAGCCCGGAGATCAGGAAACGTGTCTTAGAGAAAGTGATATTTGAGATAGGCCTTGAAGGACAGATGAAGGATTTGGTCACAACAAGAAAGGCTGAGGGTCGGACACTCTGTCCAGGGGTGCTGGGCATCAGTGGGACCTCTGTGACTAGGGCAGAGGCAGGGTGAGGTCTGGGATCCGTAAAGGGTAGGCCGGAGGCAGAGGGAGAGCCAGAAGGGGGAGGCCAGCAGGGAGAGGAGGAGTTTGGACCTGGGCCTCAATTATGGGGACAGACAAAGGGGAAAATGTCACCTACACCTGGAAGACTTCCTCTCTCTCTCTCTTTTTTTAAAGTTTATGTATTTATTTTGAAAGAGAGAGAAAGAGAGCAGGAGGGACAGAGAGAGAGAGAGAGAGAGAGAGAATCTCAAGGTGGCTCTGCACTGTCAGCATAGAGCCCGATGTGGGGCTCAAACTCAGGAACCGTGAGACCATGACCTGAGCTGACATCAAGAAGCCAGGAGGCCCTGTAAGCCTTCCTCTCTCTCTCTCTCTCTCTTTTTTTTTTAATTTATTTATTTTTGAGAGACAGAGAGAGATAGAGCTCGAGTGGGGGAGGGACAGAGGGCAAGAAGGAAACACAGAATCCGAAGCAGGCTCCAGGCTCCGAGCGGTCAGCCCAGAGCCCGATGCCGGGCTTGAACCCATGAACCGCAAGATCATGACCTGAGCCGAAGTCGGGTGCTCAATAGACTGAGTCACCCAGGCGCCCACGGAAGCCTTCCTTTTAGTCCCCCCTCCCCTACACAAAAATGTTTTCTCCACCATTTCCCTCATTTCTCTGCCACTGTCTCTATTTTGACTCCATTCCTTCATTTATTCCTTCATTCAACATACTCTCCTGAGGTCTCCCTGGGAAATAGTGGGATGGAGACCTGAGTCAGACCCAGGACTTGCCCTGCAGGGGGAGGGTGTTGTAGGGGAGAGACCTACATACAGTCACATCGGTGTGATGTGTGATAATGGAGACAGCTTGGGGCTTCCCCTGTTAGATCAGAGAAGGCTTCCTGGAGGAGGTGAGGCCCTTGCTGGACCTTGCAGGAAACCCAAGTGTCTCCCAAGCAGATAGGAGGGAGCCAGAGTCTCAAGGGGAGAGACATGGGAAGTTTGGTCTCATTCAATCATGTTCGATTTCTCTCCCGAGGAACAGCCCCATGTGCCCTGTGTGGGGCGATGCTGGGGACCCAGAGATGGGTCAGGCCTGGGCCCTTGAGAGACGACACACAGGAGACAGTCCCTCCTCTGATGGGATCTGTGCTCTAACGGAGGAAGCACAGGGCATTAGGGATGTGCTCAGTAGGCACTGACCCAGCCTGGGGCATCAGGGAGGGCTTCCCGGAGGAAGAGAGCCAACTCTTAGGTAGAGCCTACTCTTCCTGACGTGTCAGGAAGTGAAGTGTCTTGTCCGTCTCTCCCTCCATGTATCTCTGGCTCCGTCATTGCCTGTCTCTGAAAAGTTCCGAGACTTTCTCAGTATTTCTCCCCACCCGTGAGGTCGGCTGCCATAACCAATGACCACATACTGTGTGACTGAAAACAACAGAAATTTATTCTCTCACAGCTCCGGAGGCCCGGAGGCCCAAATCAAGGTGTCGGCAGGGCCATGGTCCCTCTGAAGGCTCCAGGAGAGGATCCTTCCTCGCATCTCTCAGCTTCTGGTGGCTCCTGGCATTTCTTGGCTTGCGGCCACATCACTCCAATCTGTGCCTCTGTCTCCACGTTGTCATCTCGGATCTCCCTCTGCCTTTCTCTCATAAGGACACTTGTCATTGGATTTAGGGTCCAGGCAGATAATGCAGGAGGATCTGCTCTCAAGGTCATTAACTTAGTCACAGCTGCAAAAACCTTTTGGCCAGGGGCGCCTGGGTGGCTCAGTCTGTTGAGCGTCCGACTTCAGCCAGGTCACGATCTCACGGTCCGTGGGTTCGAGCCCCATGTCGGGCTCTGGGCTGATGGCTCAGAGCCTGGAGGCTGCTTCCGATTCTGTGTCTCCCTCTCTCTCTGCCCCTCCCCCGTTCATGCTCTGTCTCTCTCTGTCTCAAAAATAAATAAATGTTAAAAAAAAAATTATAAAAAAAAAACCTTTTGGCCAAATTAGGTCCCATTCACAGGTTTGAGGAACCTTCCTTTCTTTCTTCCTTCCTTCCTTCCTTCCTTCCTTCCTTCCTTCCTTTCTTTCTTTCGTGTGTGTGTGGGGGCACCATCCAACCTACTATATCTTGGATGAGTCGCTTCTCTCTCTCACCAGCCTCAGTGTTTCTATCTGAATAATGGGGCTAATTTTTTTATATTATTATTAAAGCATGGGGACAGGACCGAAGGGCAGGAAGAGCTCTATAATGGGGCTAATTTTAACCCCACCTCATGGGGCAGCTTTGAGGGTTGAAATAAAGCCTACAGGGTGCATGGCATGGCCTGGTGTCTAGAAAACTCCAGTCAGGGCGGCTTTTCTCCATCAGATTTGGGTCCCTCTTCCACTCTTCCTGACGCTTTCCCCACTTTTCTGCATCTATGCCTCCATCGTGTTTCCTCCATTCCTCTTTTTTCTTTTTAAGTTTATTTATTCATTTTGAGAGGGGGGAGGGCAGAGAGAGGAGAGAAAGAGAATCCCAAGCAGGCTCCGCACTGACAGTGCAGAGCCCGACGCAGGACTCGAACCCACCAACCGCAAGATCGTGACCTGAGCTGAAATCCAGAGTCGGATGTTTAACCGACTGAGCCACCCAGGCGCCCCTCCCCCCCCCCCCCCCCCCCGTCTTTGTTTTCCTCCTCTGCTCCTCCACTTCCTAAGTGGAGAACTCTGGGCAAGTCACTGATGGCTTCTGACCCTTGGTTTCCTCATCTGTAGAATGGGACCACAGCCTCTACCCCATTGGGCGGCTGGGGATTACACGAGCGAGTTCACAGGAAGTCTCAGAACTCTGCCTGGGATGTCGTAGCTGCTTTATGTGCTGGCTGTTATTACTGTAACTTATTATTGTTGTTGTTGTTGTTGTTGTTACCGTGTTATCGCCACTGTTTCCTTTGTCTTGCTCTTTTCCCTGTCTCCATAGTCCCCTCAAGCATCTCTCTCCACGTGTCACTGAGTTTCTGAATATGTGTCTCCTTGACCTCAAAGCCTCACGGGGCTTTCAGGGTCCATCTCTCCCCGTTGTTCTGTCTCCCTCTTCTTCTCCCTCTTCTCCCTCGTCGATTCTCTGATGCTTCGAGAGGAGGGGCCTAATCTCTTAGGCTTAGTGAGACTTAGCGACTCACTTCTGAGGGACAGAAGAAAACAGAAGTGATGGTGCGTGGTTTTGGAGATTAGGTCATAGAAGACCTCTCTCTCTCTCTCTCTCTCACAATCACTCACTCTAGGGAAGCCAGAAGTCACGTTGTGAGGCCCACTGGTGAGGAGCCCAGGCCCTCCTGGCAACCACCGTGTAGGAGAGCTTGGAAGTGATTCTCCAGCCCCAGTCGACCCTTCAGATGACGGCACCCTGGCCCATAGCCTAACTGGACCCTCATGAGAGGCCCTGAGCCGAACCACCCAGCTAAGCCACTCCCAAACTCTAACCCCTCAGAAACGGTGAGACAACAGATGTTTGCTGCTTTAAGCCACTGAGTTTGGGGGAGATTTGTTCCCCCCATATCCATTGTGGCAATGGATAAGTCATACATACCTTTCTTTCTCGCGTTTTCTCTTCATTTCTGACTCCCTTTGGGCGTCCCTGTCCCCTCCATCTCTAGGTCCTTGGAATGTCCGTTCCCAATTCTCTATCCGAATGTCTGTCTTTCTGCCTCGACTCTCTCCCTTGACGTCCGTTGGATTGTTTCTGGGTCTCTCTCCCTCCGTCTGGGCCCCTGGGTCTCTGCCATCTGGTCCTTTCTGGCTCTCTCTCTTTCCCTGCAGTGTTTCTACTCAGGTGCCTGTGTGTGTGTCTGCCTCTTTCTCTGTGTTTCTCTGTCTCTCTCTTTTTTTTTTTTTAATTTTTTTTTAACGTTTATTTATTTTTTTGGGACAGAGAGAGACAGAGCATGAATGGGGGAGGGGCAGAGAGAGAGGGAGACACAGAACCAGAAACAGGCTCCAGGCTCTGAGCCATCAGCCCAGAGCCCGACACGGGGCTCAAACTCACGACCCGGAGATAGTGACCTGGCTGAAGTCGGACGCTTAACCGACTGCGCCATCCAGGCGCCCCTCTGTCTCTCTCTTTAGTGTTGGCTGTGTCACTCTGGATCTCTTTTCTATTTCTGTCTCCGCCCCCCCCCCCCCCCCCCCCCGGCCTTGCCTGGCGTCCCGTTCTGGCATCTCCGACCTGCTGGGTGGATGGGGCTCTCTGTTGCTATAGCTAAGTGTGTATCCGTATTTCTTGCTCTGCCTCCATCAGTATCTCTCTCTCTCTCTCTCTCTCTCTCTCTCTCTCTCTCTCTCTGTATCACTTTCCGCGTCTTTCTACCTGGATCTCTCTCTCAGCGTGTGTGTCTCTCTCTCTCTCCCTCCCTCCTGGCCTCCCCATCTCCAGCCGGCGGTCTGCCCCCCGCCCTGGCGCCCCGCGTCCATCTCGGGCTCCCTTTCCCTTCCCAAGCCTCTGCAGTTCTCCAAACCTCACCTCCGGCTCTCTCGCCTCCGCCTCCCCTGCTCCTCCTCCCGGCTCTCGGTCCCTCTCCAGGTCTCTGCCTCCCCCTCCTGGTCAGCCGCCCGCACCGCACCCCGATCTCCCAGGGGATCCCTCAGCCCGGTTAAGGCAGCCCCCAGCCGAGGCCGAGCGGGGCGGGGGGCGGGGGCTGCAGGCGCCGGTGCGGGCTCAACCCGGGTCCCCGAGAGCCGGGGGACCTCGGATCCTCCGGCGCCAGCGGGACCATAGCACCGAGACTTCGGAGGACTGTCAGCGCCACCTTAAGCTCCCCCCCCCCTTCCCCCTTCTGCGGAAGATGGGAACTGCCAGCTCTGGGCCCTAGGTGTCCCGGCCAACCCTCCCCCCCCCGCCCCGCCCCCATGGCCCCGGCACAGTTGGAAGCTGGGGATCGGCCCCCAGCGACCCCTCCATCCTGCCCCTTGGGCATCCCCCCTACACCAGGCCGAGGAGCGTTCGCTGCCGTGAGATCAGCCGCCCCCCCAGCAACAACGACAAAAAAATTAAATAACACCCAGAGAGAGAAGAGAGGGAGGGGGAGGAGGGAGCGGGGACGAGGGAAGAGAGAGAAGGAGAAGAAACAGGAGAGGCAGGAGAGGAGGAGGTGGGGAGGCAGGGAGAGAGAGAAGCTGGAGACAGAGAGAGACCGGGAGGAGGAAAGAGAAGCAGGATGGAGACATGGGGTTAGGTGGCTGGGGGGAGGGGGGGAGCTGGAAGAAGACAGAGCGAAGAGGGGGGGTGTGGATTAGAAACCAGGAGGTAACCCCGGGGAGAAGCAGGAGGCAGAGAGAGGAATAGGAAGATCAGGAGGTGGAGGGAGGCTGGAGGGTTGGGGAAAAGAGAGAGAAGGAGGAGAGGGAGAGCAGGGAGAGGAGGCGGGAGGGGATTTGGGGGGTCTCGGTCCTCCCCAGCACCGCCTCGGTGTTCGGGGAACCGGTCTCCCTGTGGGGAGGAGAGGCAGGCTGGCAGTCCTGGAGGGACTGGGTCCCACAAAGAGGGGCCAGAGGAGCTGAGAGAGGGGGCCGGGACATTGGGAAGGGGTCGTTCAGAGGCCTCCCGGGGATGGGGGTTGCAGCTCGACTGAGCGCCCCTCGAGCGCTGGTACTCTGGGCCGCACTGGGGGCAGCAGGTAAGGCCCAGTGAGGGGGGGTTGGGGCAGGAGCCCCTGAGGGGGGGGGGTGCCCAGGAGAGGGGCTCAGGCTGCTCTCTCCGCAGCTCACATCGGACCTGCACCTGATCCGGAAGACTGGTGGAGCTACAAGGATAATCTCCAGGGAAACTTCGTGCCAGGTGCAGCCAGGGCGGGGACCCAGGAGTCCGGGCTGCTGGGTGCCTCCTCCCTCGGACCCAGGAGCCCTCTCCTCACAGGACCCGGGAGTCCCAGCCCCTTCCTCCCTCCCTCAGGAGTTGGGCCCAGCCTCTGAACCCGGGAGCTCACCATGGGACATTATATATGTGCATTTCAAGTAGTGAGTGGGAGTGAGTGGAAGGAAAGAGTGTGGGGGTGGAAGAGAGCGCGTGTCCCTTTGCAAGGAAAGAGGCAGGTAGGTCCCGGCTGTTCCTGGGAGCCAGTGGGTCGCCGGCCGGTTCCCTTGCCTTGGCCAGCCCTGTCTTGCAACTCCTCTCCCCATACATTCATTATCCAGCTGCGGGACACAGGAGACTGAAAGAACTACGACTCCCATGGGCGCCTGGGCGGGCCGGCAGTGGATGGGTAGGCTGGCTGCCCTCAGGCCTGCTGGGAGTTGTAGTTCCTTCCCCCAATGGCTTAATGACTTCAGATCGGTTTCATCCAGGAGGGTGCTAGATGGTTTTAGGAAACTCCTCCAAGATTCTTCTAGGACCCAGGATTCTGGATCCCAGCCCCCTCCTCCCTCAGACCCAGGAGTCGCCGTCTCCTGCCCTTCCTCTCCTGGGATCCGGGAGTCCAGACCACAGCCTTGTGGGCAGATCCCAGCATTGGGATCCAGTCCCTATTTCTGACTGCTTTTCCCCCCTGCCCCATCCCTGCTTCCAGGGCCTCCCTTCTGGGGCCTGGTGAATGCCGCCTGGAGTCTGTGTGCTGTGGGGAAGCGGCAAAGCCCCGTGGACGTGGAGCTGAAGAGGGTCCTTTATGACCCCTTTCTGCCCCCACTGAGACTCAGCACTGGGGGAGAGAAGGTAAGGGGCCTGGTGGGAGGGGTTACCCAATCCCCTGGGGGTGGGCACGAGTGGGGGTGGGTCTCTGAGGTGGAAATCTAGCCTGGGGTAAGGAGGGGCACACACTGGGTGGAAAGGAGGCTCCTTACGCTCGAAAGTGGATCACCTGTTCCCCCCTCCCCAAACATGGCTCGCTAGTTTTTCCACATCTGTAAAAGCAATTGTAAAACAAACCGCTCTTGGTGCTGGGCCCCGTTTTAAAAGCTTGATAATAAGTCTTCTAATCCTCAGAAACCACACCATGAAACAGGTGCTATCATTGTCCCTATTTTATGGATGCAGACACTGAGGCACAGAGAGATTGGGTTACTTGTCTGAGGTCACACAGCTAGAGTGCCATCCCTGGGATCCAAACCCAGGCGGTGTGGTCCTAGCCTCCACGTTCTTGCCCACTTCGCAGTGCCATTTCGTTTCTTTTTTTTTTTTTTTTAAATGTTTATTCACTTTTGAGGGAGAGCGAGCGAGCATGAGCGAGGGAGAGGCAGAGAGAGAGAGAAAGATAGAAAACCTGCAGCGGGCTCCAACGTGGGGCTTGAACCCACAAACCAAAGATCATGACCTGAGCCTAGCTCTGCGTGTGTGTGTGTGTGTGTGTGTGTGTGTGTGTTTTCAATTATTTAAATAAAAATACAAAACATCCCGTCATTGTCCACAAGGTCCTGCACCATCTGGCTCCTATCTCCTCTCCTTTGCTCACCAAGCTCTGGTCCCACTGGCCTCCTTGCTGTCATGGAAACAGGCTACCTTAGGGCCTTTGCACTTCCTGTTTCCTCTTCCTGGAATGCCCTTCTCTCTGCTCTTTGCAACTAATTCCTGCTTATCTTTTAGGTCTCCACTCAAATGTCCCTTTCCTGTGATGGCCTTTCCTCATCCCACCCTACCCCACCCCCGATCTAGGCTGGGTTTCCCATTACACCTTCTGAGAGTTTTCAGTTCTTTACTGCATGAGCATAAGATGTAATTCATTAAGCAGTTACTTATGTGATTCCTTATTTATTGTGTCTGCTCCCTTAGCATGCAAGTTCCATGAGGCCCAGGGTTTTTGTCTCCTTGTTTATGCTCTCCTCCTGGCATCCATGGCACATAGTAGCAGCTCAATAAATATTTGTTAGTGAAATAAATCCAGCGATCGTGAGCACCTGCCACGGACCAGAACAGAGCCTGCAAAGTCACTGGTGTTGAAACTATGCCGAATGACTAAATGACTGTCGGAAGCAGGAAATGTAGGCGTGGAATGCGGGAGCGAGAACATCTCTCTTCGTCCCTGTGACGGCTTCCACCTCATTCCACCTCTCCCGCAGCTCCGGGGAACCCTCTACAACACCGGCCGCCATGTCTCCTTCCTGCCTGCACCCCGGCCCGTGGTCAACGTGTCTGGGGGGCCCCTCCTCTATAGCCATCGACTCAGTGAACTGCGATTGCTGTTTGGAGCGCGCGATGGAGCCGGCTCTGAACACCAGATCAACCACCAGGGGTTCTCTGCGGAGGTGGTGGCCACTGACCTCTGACCCTTGACCTTCGCCCCAAGTTGACCCAATTGCTCCCCCACCTTACCTTTCTTTTGAGGCCTCACCCCATCCTCTTTCATAGAACAGCCCCCCGAGCACTAAGCTTTAACCTGACTTGAGACCCCAAGGGCCCAGAGCTGTACCTGTTCTCTCCTCCCCTTCTGCTGGGGGACCCCCACTCTGTGCTTCCCTCCCAGGTGCAGCTCATCCACTTCAACCAAGAACTCTATGGGAACCTGAGCGCCGCCTCCCGGGGCCCCAATGGCCTGGCCATTCTCAGCCTCTTTGTCAATGTGAGCCCAGGCAAGAGTCTGAGGGAAGGTGGGGTCTGAGCCAGAAGGAGTCTGGGAGGCCCAGGCTCCCGCGTTCTGGGGAAGGAAGGGATTGGGGGCTCGGGCTTCTGGATTCCCACTTCCTCACCTCGTACCCCCACACAGGTGGCCGGCAGCTCAAACCCCTTCCTCAGCCGCCTCCTTAACCGTGACACCATCACCCGCATCTCCTACAAGAGTAAGTCCCTGGTGCATTGGTGGGGGACTGGGGGAGCAGGGTGTGCACAGGACGGGAGCTCAAGAAGGGCACTCCTCTTCACTCTCGCCCGGTATTCCCGCAGATGATGCCTACTTTCTTCAAGACCTGAGCCTGGAGCTCCTGTTCCCCGAATCCTTTGGCTTCATCACCTATCAGGGCTCTCTCAGCACCCCGCCCTGCTCAGAGACTGTCACCTGGATCCTCATCGACCGGGCCCTCAATATTACCTCCCTCCAGGTGACCCACTGTGCACTGCAGCCCCTTTGGCCTGGCTAACCCATTCCCTGGCCTGGGGATCCTCCCTTGGCCTCACCTACTCTCCTCCCTTCTTCCTTGTCCGACTGTTGGGAGGGTCAGACAACCTTTGGGGGTGGGCTGGGGCTGAGCAAAGCCCCGCCCACCCGCTCGAGGGGCGGAGCTTCCCCTGAGACCATTCACCCGGACCGTTCCTTATTCACTCTGTTTCCCATCCCCTCCCGCGGCAGATGCACTCCCTGAGACTCCTGAGCCAGAATCCTCCGTCCCAGATCTTCCAGAGCCTCAGCGGTAACGGCCGGCCCCTGCAGCCCTTGGCCCACAGGGCCTTGAGGGGCAACAGGGACCCCCGGCACCCCGAGAGGCGCTGCCGAGGCCCCAACTACCGCCTGCATGGTATGGTCCAGTCTGCACCCCCCCCTCCCCCGCACGTCTTGGTCTAACCCGCCTATGTGTCCCCCCCCCCCCCCCCGTTGTCCCAATGTGATACAGTCCTACCCACCCCTCTGCTGTTTCTATTTGGTCCAGCCTCCTGAGCTCGCGCTCGCTTTCTCCCTTCTACGTGTGTGTCAACATGGTACAATCCACCTCCACGCCACAGACCGTTGCTGGTCCGTGATTTGTCTTTTCCTCTTCACTGCTTGCAACCTGCAACTTGTATATAACCCGAACCCGAGCCACCTGGCTTCCCTGTGGTACGATTAACTACTGGGCCGTGGTTCCTATTGCTATGGCTTTCCACAATGGTACAGCCCGGATCCCTTCCCTGTTTCCATGTGGTACAATCGCATCGTGTTCCATAATCTGACACACACCCCCTTCCTGGAAATCAACATGGTACACTCCCCTTCCCTTTCTGCCGCCTCCCTGTGGCTCAGCCCTGCGATCTAAAGGCCACCTCTCCAGCTTCTCCACATGGTTTGGCCCAGACCCACCCCCCCACCCCACCCCCGCCCATGAATACCTTCACACAGTTGAGTCTGATGCTGAAACTGGACATCCCTATTCCACCCTCCTGCTGCCTCCTGCTGGTTCAACCCAGTGCCGGTCCAGAATCTGACCGTTTTCTCCAGCTTGTCGACCTGGTACATTCCGGGTTCCCCCTTCGCAGCCTCCCTGTGGTTAGAGCCCTACGCGGCCCAGCCCCCGCCCCTCTGCAGGGTCCAGCCTGTGGTGCCCTAAACTAACTCTCCCCCACCGGTGTCGTCTGTCTTACAGTGGATGGTGCCCCCCATGGTCGCTGAGACTCCCCATCGAGGATTGCGCCTGTCCTTTCCAAGTCTCCCCACTCGGGGAGGGGAGTCACCCCCAAAACAAAGCTATTAAAGGGACAGAATACTTCCTGTTTCTTAGTGGTCTGATTCTAGGCGCGGCGGGGAAACATTTGGGTATTGGAGAACAGCAGCCTTCTTCTAGAAACCAATCTCCCTCTTCCTAAACCGCACCACTCGGTTTTTTGGCTTCCTGTTTCCCCAAACTGTCATTTAGATTAGCGGCTCCTTTAAGTGGCGCCTCTTTCATTCCCCCCAACTCACCCTCCCCGTCGGGCAGCACGCGCAGAGCCATGTGCTTCCCCCTCCCGCCTGCCTCATTGGCCCGAACTGGGTCACGGTCCCGCCCCCAGTGCCGTCTCCCATTGGGCAAATGTAGGTCAGGGTCCCGCCTCCCACCTAAAGGCGCAGCAACTTCACGCACTTAGCCCCTCACGCGCCCTCCCGGGCCTTGGCGGATGCTGGGGTCCCATTGGCCGCGCGTCTCGAGGGGTCAAGACGCGATTGGCCCGTGCGTTCAGCCGGAGGGAGGCACGCGGCTGGGGTGCTTGGCCCGAGAGGCAGGCGGGGGCCGAGAGGAGGGGTGTGCGCTGTGGCGTCGGGTGTTTTGGTTTGGCTTTTTTTTTTTTTTTTTCCGCGAAAGAAGTTTGCGTTGGCCACGCCTCAAGGCGGCCGCCTCCTCTTGCCCCCTCCCCCGCCCCTCCGCGCACACCTCTTGGTGCAGATTGCAAAGCGCCTTCCGCTGAGAGAGCTGCAGATTTTGCAAGAGCCTAGCTCGCCCACCTTGCTGGAGCGCCTTGTGTCCCCCTGAACTCCGGGTTGCAAAGAGCCGGTTGCCTGATTTGACCACCCCCTCACCCGGACTGCATGGTCTCCTGGGACCCTCTTGAGTTGCACGTTTCTGCACTGAGGACTGCGAATCCCCGTCACTCCTAGGATTTGCAGTGTTCTGGATACTGGAGGCTTGCAGGCTACGCTCGCCCGCTCCTGGGCAGGCACTCGCCCGAACCACAGGAGTGTGCCGCTGACTGGCAGGCCAGCTCTTCGCCTCTCCATGAGCCCGTGAGCTTACGGGCAGGTGCCCGGTGATGGCGCGGCCCGTGAGCGACAGGACCCCGGCCCCACTGCTGCTGGGCGGCCCAGCCGGGGCCCCCCCTGGCGGGGGAGCGCTGCTTGGGCTGCGGAGCCTTCTGCAGGGGACCAGCAAGCCCAAAGAGCCATCCAGCTGTGAGTTCTAGCCCCCGCCTATTCCAACTCGGACACCCAACTCCCTTAGGGATTCAAATGCTGGGGCGGGGGGGGGGGGGGGGACTACCTCCTATCGTGCCGAGAGTCCATTCTCAACCTTCATCTACTCAGTTACTAGGGTGTTTAGGACCCTAGATCCCTCGGCACCTAGGATCCAAAAGTACCTGCTTAAAGCCCATCCACCAGGAGGACCCAGGAGTCTCCGTGTCCTCTTCCCTGAGGACCCAAGAGTCTAGGCCCCAGCCCCCCCCCCCTTCCTCTGCGTTATGAGAGTCCGGACCCCTGGGGTCCAGGAAAGAGGGAGGGGGTGTGTCGGATGCTCACACGGTATTGACACGGGCTTGGGCGGGGCCTCCTGGGGTCACATGGAGTCTGGGGATGAGGAATGTGCCCCAGGAATAGAGCCCCTTCCTGCCCCTTGCAGAGTGTGGGGGTGGGGAGAAGCGGCTACAGTGAGCAGGGGGGTAGGTTACAGAGAAATTACAGAGCCGTCATTTTTTTTTTCTCTCACCTGCCCAACCCTCCACCTGCCTCTTTTTGAACTTCGGTCCTCCTTCCGTGGCTCTGTACCTTCCCTGGTCTCTATCTTACCCCTCTCTGGGTCTCTATCCTCCTCCCTCTTTCTGAGTCTCTCTCCCTCTCTCGGTCTCTGCCTGCCTCTCTGTCTCTGCCGCCCCCGTCTGTGCCTTCTCTCTCTGGGTCTCCTTCGCTCTCTTGAGTCTCTGTTGCTTTCTCTCTCTGGGTCCTTGCCTTCCCTCTCTGATCTCTCCCTCTCCCCCCCGTCTCCCCCCTCTTTCTCTGGATCTCCGCCGTGTGGGTCTCAATCCCCCCATTCTTCCTGTCTTTCTGTGTCGGGGTCTCTCCTCCGTCTCTTCCTTCCCACCCCACCCGGTCTTTTTCCCCGCCCGCAGGTCTCCTGAAGGAAAAGGAGCGCAAGGCGGCTCCGCCGGCATCCACGGTCCCCGGGCCGGGCCTGGAGACGGCGGGCCCGGCGGATGCCCCAGCTGGGGCGGTGGTGGGCGGCGGATCCCCGCGGGGGCGCCCGGGGGCCGCGCCTGGCCCGGGTCTGTTGGCGCCGCTGCTGTGGGAGCGGACGCTGCCGTTCGGCGACGTGGAGTACGTGGACCTGGACGCCTTCTTGCTGGAGCACGGGCTCCCGCCCAGTCCGCCGCCCCCCGGCGGCCCATCACCGGCGCCCTCGCCCGTGCGCACGCCCGCACCCTCCCCGGGGCCCGGCTCCTGCGGCTCAGCTTCCCCTCGTTCCTCGCCGGGGCACGCCCCCACCCGGGCTGCCCTCGGGGCCGCGGGCGGCCACCGCGCAGGTGCGACGGCGGGGGCGGGACAGGGCCCCGGCTGGGCGGGGCTTGGACTTCGGGGGCGGGGCTGCGACCCGGGGATGCGATGGTGGGGCTGGGGTTGTGCGCCCAAATTCTGGGTCCTTCTAGGCGAGAGATGTTTGGAGAGAAGTCCGGATTCTGTGTCCCTTAATGCATCAGGGCACTGGGTCTCCTGGATCCATTGGAGATAAGGGACTTGGGACCCCAAATTCCAGGAAGTACGTCCAAGTAGGGAGATAGTGTGGATTTTTCGGTGGGATGTGGGGACCGAGGGTCCGGATACTCGAGGAGCCGGGACTGGGATCCCAGAACACCGGAATTATTTACTGGGGAGTGAACTGCACTCCAGAATCCGGGCCCAGAATCGGTGGAGTGTGGAAGGACCATAACTCGTAGGTCCTCTACAAGGGAGAAAGCAAGGTCTGGGCACAGACTTCTGTTCCACCATGATGTAAGGGACTGTCTGCCCTGGTTCCTGAGTCCACCAGTGGAGAAGGGCTAGCACCCCGGATCCTCTAGAGGGGAGAAGGTCGGGGATCTTCATTCTAGATCTTACATTGAGGCTTGGACCGAGTCTCCTATGTCCTGGGAGAGGAGGGGCCGAGGATCCCAGAATCCTAGCGTGTATCCCAGTGGCGAGGGAGAAGGAGGTCGAGGGGGCCGTTTCTCAGTGTGTTCCCCAGAGTGTAGGAATGCCTGGATCTTTGGAGGTTGAGAGGTTCGAGCTAAGGAACCGCAAAGAGCCGAAGGAAAAGTGTGCTCTCTCGGGCACTGGGGGGTCCAGGGGCGGCCTGCAGGTTGGGGATTCCCGGACACACCTGCCCCTGGCCAGACCTCCGGGCAGAACCAGGGCCCTCCCCTTCCCAGCCGCACATTCCTGCGCCACGTGAGTCCTCTCCTCTCTTCTCCATAGTCTTGACTTCGCGCACGCGCGGTCACGCGGAGGGGGCGGGGCCTGGGGAACTAGAGGGCGCCCGTGGCTGCAGGGGGGGCGGGGCGGGAAAGCAGGCGCCCGCACGTGACTGGCCCTGAACCTGTGTCCTCAGCTGGCCCCGGCTTGGTCGCTCTTAAAGGCACAGGCCGCCCCTGTCCCCTCTCTTGAACCGACCTCCAAAAACCTGTCATTTCCGCTTTTCATCCCTAACCCTTCGAAGCCAGCAGCTCTTAAGAAGCTTACCTGAAGCCTTTTCAGTGCATTGGATTTCTTTTTCTTGAGCAGCCCCCCGGGGGGGCTAGGCTTTGGTCAGGGATTCAATAAGCAGGATTCGGGCTAGACTATGGGAAGGAAGCTGACGCTGCCAATCCGAGGGCCAGAGGTGTTAGAAGCAATAGACCAGACTCGTGTTATTTAGGGTAAGTCAGTTATAATTGGGCTCATTTCTGTGTTTGTGAAAGTGGAGTCGGTTCCATGATTTCTAAGCTACAAGGTAGCTTAGGGACCCTTCGTAGTTTATATTAGAGAGGTTGATCTCTGGCAGGCTTTACGGTAGGCCTCGTAAGGGCCTTCCTCGGGGTGGAAAAGATACCTGAGCAGGGGGTAGCCTCTGTGAGTACCAAATATATACACACTCAGGTGGCACATTCTGTTTCCCCAAGGCCTGACCTCTCGGGACACACCCAGCCCTGTGGACCCAGACACCGTGGAGGTGCTGATGACATTTGAACCCGACCCAGCAGATTTAGCCCTGTCGAGCATTCCTGGCCACGAGACCTTTGACCCTCGGAGACATCGCTTCTCAGAGGAGGAACTTAAGCCCCAGCCCATCATGAAGAAGGCTCGGAAGATCCAGGTGCCAGAGGAGCAGAAGGTGAGCACTGCTAGATGTAGGATGTAGGCATGGCCTTTACAGGCCCTACGGCCAGGGATGGCCCTTTCCTCCCAGTCAGGCCTGGGCTTCTCATTAGGGTTAGCTCTCAAGGTTCCCTTAACCTACAGCCAAGGATCATTCAGTCGTGCGAAGCCGTGGGGTGTGACGGGGCTGAGGTTTGGGCTTGAGATTTGCGAAGATGGTGTCATTATGGGATGCAGTCTCAATCAGCCTTGCTGGGCCCAGTTGTACAGGCTTGGGGCTTGGACCAGGCCCAGTTACTAAGGACAGCATTCCTTAGCAGCAGGGTATCAGTCTGTTTCTTCTGAGCCGCTAGCCCTGCTGGGGCTGGTCCTTTGGTCTCTGATTTGGGGCATCGTTCAGGGTGCTTGCGTCCGCCTAGGATGCAGACTTTGACAGCCCCTCTGGGCCTTGTTTTCTGGGCCTGGACTGCTCCCTGGTGAGAGACCTCAAGTTCCCATCAGCAGCCAGAGCTGCCTTCTGATTTGGGGCAGCGACTGCTTCTTTCCAGTCTTCTCCCTTTGGCCAATTCTGGGGCCTCCCCTAGTTAAGAGGGGTCCTGGCTGCTCACCAGACTTCACCTCACCCTTGTGTAAGACACGACTGCTCGAAGCACTGAGGATTGGCCTGTAAACCCAGCCTGGACCGGCGGTTTCTCTTGTCACGGGGCCTGGACCGGATTTACCCTAGTGAGCAGGGACGAGGCTTTAAGGAAACGGGGATGTGAGGTCATCTTTTGGAGCTCTGGGTGGCCCTTGTTACTAAGGAGTGGTCCTCCTCAACCAAATTCTAGGACCAGAGAACCCTAAGTGTAATGGTGTGGGGAGGCCTCAGGATAGGCCCTTTTGCTAAAGTACAGCCCTTCTGGCAACCAGGACCCGTTGGGAAGAAGGCAGCTCTCTGGCCTCTATTCAAGGCCAGTAGGTCAGAGACTGGCTACAGTCATTGGGACCACTTAGACATTACCTTTGTTTGCTGGGGAAACAACAAGGAGGTTGCCTTGACAACCAGGTCCAAAGGCCCCCAGCTCTGGAAAGATTTATGGGACACAGAACCCCATCACTAGGGAGCCTAGGCTTTCCTTAGCAACCAGCATCTGGGCAGGTGATGCATAAAGCAGTGCTTTTTATGGGGAGAAGCCCTCCGACCCTGAAGGTCCCATCCCGTTGCTAGGGAACGAGCATTCTTAGCAACCAGGGGCTAACTGGAGGCCCTTTGTTGGGTGAGGAGCAGTGGGGTCTGCTCTGCACAGTGAAAACATGAAACCAAATTGCTTTGAGTGTGGGTGGATCTCACACCTTAGCTGTTGCTAGGGGCTTGCTCTCCTTAGCAACCAGATCCCTGGGTACCCATCCTAGGAGAGACCTGGTAACCTTTAAGCCCCACTACTGGGCAAGAAACCCCCCAGAGGGTCTCTTAGATGCCCTCCGTCCTTGAAGGCACAAGGAAAGCTGCTACCCCTGGCCCTCAGTGCCTTCTCAAACCCCACCCCCAGGACGAGAAGTATTGGAGCCGGCGGTACAAGAATAACGAGGCAGCCAAGCGGTCCCGAGATGCCCGGCGGCTCAAGGAGAACCAGATATCGGTCCGGGCGGCCTTCCTGGAGAAGGAGAACGCCCTGCTGCGGCAGGAAGTGGTGGCTGTGCGCCAGGAGCTGTCCCACTACCGCGCCGTGCTGTCGCGCTACCAGGCCCAGCACGGAGCCCTGTGAGGCCGTCCCCCACCCTTGCCCGGCGGAGCTCTTCCCCGCCTCGCTCAGACTTGCGCCCCGACGCCCTTTTCCCTCCCCGCCCTGTGGCCCACAGGCCGGCCAGCTGGGTGCCCCAGGGACGTGATGATGCAGATAAATACATTTATATTTTTAAGAAAAAGCGAGCCTCCCCCCTCCCTCGCGGGGGCGGGGAGGGTCCTCCGTGTTGCCCCTGCCACTTCGGGGACCCCATCTTCCCACCGCCTCCGTTAACACACCCTGAATAAATCTTGAGAACCCCAGAGCCAGCTGTTGTGGGGGGAGGAGGCAGCTCCCTGGCCCCAGTTCAAGGCCATCGGGTCACGCTGGCCGCGGTATGTGGGCAGGTCTGGGCTTGGAGCCACAAAAGGCAGCAGCTACCGGAAGCACCTAGGGTTGGATCCCTCCCACGGGTTGCGTGGTGCAGCAGGGACGACGGTCTGAGAGGAATGCAACGACTGCCTTTATTGCATAGACCTTTTCAATTGCTCTGAAGATTGGGGTCGGGACGCACAGGAGACAGAAGACAGGAGACGGTCGTTTCCCCGCCCCCCACCGGCAAGGGGGTGAGGAGGAACATTAGTGCAAATCCGAGCGTCGGCCCCGGGGAACCTGCCCCTCGTGGGCTGATTGGCCAGTTAAGTGGAGGCACCGGAATGGATGGGGCGAGACCCGGGCCCTGACTGGCTAATGAACTAAGGCCTTCCCCAGCCCGCACATGCCAGGCCCCGTCATTGGACAAGACGTAAGACAGACCCTGCCCTCAGTCGACCTGGCGTCCTACGAGCCGGAAGCGAGGGTTTGGGCTGAGCCCCGCCCTCATCGGTCAGGCACAACCCTCGGGGCCAGCCCGTTTGTGACCATCATGAGCCTCCGGAATTCGGGCCACACTCCAACTTTACCTCTGGTCCCCTGGGGGCGGGCGCAATCCTGAGACGGGGCTGGGGCCCCTGCGTGTGGGACCCTCGCCCTAACTCTAGCAGCTAGGCCACGCCCTCGGGTCAGGCTCCGCCTCCTTGGAATGTTGGCCCCGCCCCCGGCGGGCCGCAAGCTTCGTTGGGTTCAAGGCTCCCGACGCGGGCAGCCGGGAGGCCCAGTGAGCAGCGTGCCGAGGCCCGGATGCATCTGCGCCTGCAGTGGCCCGTACTCCACCTGCTCTCCGTCCACAGTGAGCACGCCCCGAGGCGTGAGAGGCTCGAGGCGGAAGGCACGGGCCGCGGCGTAGCCCAGCTGCGGACAGCCCAGGCTGAAGTGGCTACCTCGCTCCATGGCCAGAAAAAGGCGTAGCAGCGTAGCCCGGGAGATGCCACCACGCACCCAGCACAGGTGCACCAGGCCGTCGTCAAAGCGCGCGTGGGGAGCTGCCACCAGGTCTGCCCCCAGGTGGCTAGGTGAGATGGCCAGCATGAGCACAAAGTCCCCTTCCAGCGTCACCCAGCCTGGGGGGAGTGGGGTGCCCAGAGGAGGGAGCAGGTGGTCATGCGGGCCCCTGGTAGAGACGGCTCCCGGAGAGCCGGGGGTGGGAGGGGGAAGCCCAGAGGATGCTAACGTTTCTGGGACCCCCTCGGTGATGGGTGACAGTAAAGCTGCCTTAGGGGAGCTAGGCGGTGAGGGCAGTGGTGGGTCTGGGGACAGGGGGGCATCCCCAGCCCCACCCCAGTCCCCGGCCAACTCTGGGCCCCCGCCATTGAGGGACAGGATGGGCAGGGGTTCAGGCGAGCCAGGGGAGGTCAGGGCGGGCCTGGGCAGGGGCAGGGGCAGGGGCAGGTCAGACACTGAACGATGCAGGGGTGAGTGTGCCACAGGTGGGGCCGGGGCCGGGGCCGGGGCCAGGGTCAGCTCTGACTTGGCACGGGGCAGGCCACGGGCAGGGGTGGGTGAGGTGGGCTCCACGGTGGCAGGGAGGTAGGAGAGGCGTCCTCGGTAGGTGTGCAGTGTGGCGAGGCCCAGCACTGTGCCCAGTGTGAAGCGGGCACTGCCCAGGGCCCTGAAGCGCTCGCTCTGGATATCCACGTCTGACACGAAGCCCCAGGCCACAGACAGGAAGGACAAGCAGCGGGAGCCAGAGGCCAGCGTCACAGACATCAGGTCCAGCGGGCGGCTGCCGCCCCGGCAGAGTAGCAGCGAGCAATTGAGCAGCAGGTCCACACCCAGGGCAGGTTCAAACCTTCACAGCCAGAGACGGATGGACACAGTGGGAAAGAGTCGACGGGCTTGGGTGAGAGGCACAGAGCACAGGGTAGCAGGAGAAAGGCACAGAAGGGGTGGGAAGCGGGGGGGAGGGGCGGGGGGGGCGGGACCAGGCAGGCCTGTGGTGGCCTGGCCCGCCTGCAGCAATCGGGCCCCCTCGGGATGGACTCTTCTTACTGAGCCAGGCTCCCTGTCAGTTCATTCCATGAGCGTTCCCGAGTGCCATCTGTGTGCCAGGTACACTTCTGGGCACTAGGGACACAGCTGGGAACAACCAGGCAAAAATGTCGGGGGGGTGGGGGGTGTATGGGGAGCACCCCAGTCAGACTGATTGGCAGTGGGCTGGCGGGCAAAGGGGACTTGGGGACATTAAGTGCCAGGCCGCAGGAGGACTCATCCCTCCCCTCACGGTATCAGGCTCACCTACGACGCAGGACCCCACCTACCCCCCATGCTGGTTCACAGCTCCGGCCAAGGCATTGCCTGAGCCACAGGGGAGGATGCCCACGGGCGTCTTCACAGCCTCTTCCCAGTCAGGGCGGTCCAGGAATCCGTTCAGCACCTGGAGGGCGGGAGACCAAGACACCTGGGTCCCGGGGCCAGGCCAACCCCGCATCCCAGGGCTCAAGCAGGATGCCCCCGCCCTACCTCAAACAGCAGCCCGTCTCCGGAGACCGTGACAATGCCGTCCCACTCACTCAGCCTCAGCCCCTGAACCAGCTCCCGGGCGTGGTTCTGTCGTTCTAGCGTGGGGAAGTCGGAGGTGAGCCAGGCTGTTCGGCTCCGTCCCCCCACCACGCCCCAGGCCTCAAGACTCAGGAGTCCTAGCCTCCCCCCCACCCCAGCCCCTACCTCCATCCTGACACAGCCCTTACCTGTCTGGATGAGGTTGAAGGACAGCCCAGCTTCCGAGATCATGGGCAGCACGTGGGTCTTACACCACTGCCAGGCCAGGCCCCGCCCCCCCAGGGGATTGACCAATAGGAGCAATCGGGGTGGCTTTGGCAGAAGCTCGGGGGTTATTTCTGCAAAGAGAGGGGAAGGCGTCTACGTGGGCCCCAGACCCAGGCCCCTCACCGCAGCAGCAGTAAACTGCAAACAGCCCCAGGGGAACTGGTGGAGGGCTGGCACAGGAGCCTGCTGGGAAGTCAAAGGTGTGTGTTTTTTGTTTTTTTTTTGCCTCCGGGGCTTCGGCTGCTGAGGCTCAGGTGTGCACCCTCCGCACCCCCCGTCCTCCAAAGGCAGGACTTGGGTGTCTAATCCCAGTGCCCTTTGGACCCATGTGTGGGAGGAGGAAGGAGAGCTGTGGTTTTCACTTTCCTCTTCGTCAAGCACCTGGAATCCAGGATCAGGTTATTCCACCGTGCAAGGCCCCCTCCCCGTTCCCATCCCCCAGGGCCCCCAGCCAGCCAGCAGGATCCTGGAAGACCAAGGCAGACTCACCAGCTGGGGACCCTTGAACTTTTACCTTCCTGTGCCAACTGAGAAGCCTGGGGGGAGTGGGGCACTCTGCCCAAAAGTCTCTGGCCAACCCCCACCCCCAAAGGCCGGATTAGATGCCACCTCTGGGCTCCTGGGCTGCCCTAGGGGACCTCTGTGAGTGCCTGTCCCTGGGTGGTGACTAATCATGTCTCAGTCTGCTGCTCGCGCCAGCCTGGGAACCTCTGACTCATCTGTGGTCAGGGCCCATGGAAGGGGGGAGGGGACACAGACAACCACCTACGGGAGCAGCAGACACCAATCATGTTTTCTCTGCCTGTGGTTTTCTTCCTTCTGGGGCCCGTCCCTGTCTATCACTCTTTCGATACACACCGAGAGAGACACAGCACAGACAGACACACAGTACAGACAGAGATGCCCACAGAGGGAGACCCACAGAGACACCGAGGTGGCCCTAGGGACAGAGCGGCTGTGTAGTGCCTCACCCCCGTCCCCAGGCAGCGGCAGTCCACGGAGCAGACACATGAGGGCAGTGGCCCAGCGCTGGGCCTCAGCGCGGTTCTCCTCGTAGGTGGCCGCCCCGTCGACCCGAAAGGTGCGGGCGGCTCTGCGCCGGCCCCCGCGCCGGCCCTGCGGATAGGTGTAGATGCAGAAGTAGGCCGCCGCTGCGTCCGAGGGGCTGCGGCTCCGCAGGGTGCAGCAGCCAGACACCTCGGCCAGCGGGACCAGGCCGCCCCGGGGCCGGGCTTCAGGCTTTGGGCGCAGCCGCTGTATGTGTAGGGCCTGTGGTGTGAGAGTGAGGGCGAAGCGGGAGCTGCGGGCCGGGAAGGAGCCAAACTCGCCATGCAGGAGCGGGGTGCTGGCGGCCAATGGTGGCGGCGGTGGGGGGGCCATGGCCTTGGCCCTGTCCAGGGCGCTTCTAGGCCTGTGGCCCCAGCTCCAGGTCAGCTCCTGGTCTGGCCTCTGTGGGGAGGGAGGAGGGCAGGAGTCAGAGTCCAAGACCCCTACGGCTGATAGAGAAAAGCAGGGGCGGGGCCTGTGGACAAGGAGACAAGGGGGGCGGTGACAGACGAGATGGGAGCATCAGAAACAGACAGGCTCAGACAAGGGTGGGGGGAGACCTTGAGGACACAGGACAGAAGTCAGTTGTATAGGAAGGCTAGCATCCTGGAGGGTGGACAGCCAGGCATGCAAACACTCATTCACTTATCCCCCAAATAATTATTCAGTGCCTTCTATGTTCTAGTCACAGTGCCAGGCCCAGCGAACACAGCAGGGAACAGAACAGACAAAAATCCCTGCCTTTGTGGAGTTTATAGTCTTATCAGAAGACAGAAAAATGAGACGAAGAGGTAAATACATAGTATGGTGGATTAACAAGGGCTTTGGAGAAAAATAAGGCAGAGGAGAGAGATCATGATGGTGGAGATATAAAGAAACAGACATGCAAAGATAGAGAACACCACACACACACACAAAGCACACACATGCGCACACACTCACACACACACACTCACACGGTCATCTCCAGATGGAGAAAGTAACAAGGGAGAGACACTGGGACCCAAAGAGAGGGAGAAGTTCTAGGAGCCAAACTCTGAGAGAAGGAGACCACCAGCTTCAAGGAGCAGACAGCTCAGATGATGAAAGATACTTAGGAGAGTCAGAGTTTAGGGGCTCCAGGAGGTCCTCTGAGGATCAGAAAGACAAAGGACAGGGCAGATAGGAGGGGCGGGGGGATGTAGACAGCTGGAGAGATCAAGAAAGGAGTGTGACACGGAGGAGCTAAGGAGTCAGAGAGTTAGAGTTAGAGAAGCCACATGCAGGCACCTGCAAGGGGCAGGGGCCAAAAGCTGGACCCCGAGCACTGACCTGGGCGTCTGGCCGCCTGCTCTCCAGGGAGGGGGTAGGAGCCGGGCCTGAGGTCCCCTCCCCAGAGACCTTCCCCCTGCCCTCTGCCCAGCTTCTGCCTCCTTCCAGCTCACCTTTGTCCCCCACCGCCCCACCCACCCAGCCACCTGCCGGTCCTGCCCTCTCCTTCCTGGGCCCAGAGCTGCCCCAGATGCACCCCCATCTATGGACTCACCCTCAGGAGTCACCTCTGCCCCCTGCCCTGGGCAGCTCCCTCAGGCTCCACCCCTAACTTGAACTGATCCCTCCCCTATCCGTTAGCTCAAATCAGGCTTAAGTAGAGAGTCCTAGATCTCCCCCAGTCCTGGGCCTGAGCCTCTGTCCCCAGGTCCTCAAGTCTCAGGCCCGGTCTCCATTCTCTCCAGCCCCTGCCTCCTGGTCCCCCAGACCTGGGCATGGGTCTCCACCCATAAATTCCCCCAAATCCATAAGCCTGAGTTCCCGTCTCCGGTTCCTCCGGTCCAGGTCCTGTATTCCCACCCCATTTCCAGAACCCAGTCCCAGACCTGGGTTTCCATTCCTGGATCCCTCAATCCCGGTTCTGGTCCTCCGTCTCCATCCCACACCCCTGGTATCCCAGTCCCGGCCTGCGTCTCCGTTCCTCTTGGTCCCGCGGTCCCCCAGACTCGGGTCCCTGATCCTACCCCCGCACCCTCCTCACACGCCGAGTCCTCCTCCGGGCGGCCCCTCAAGTCAGCACCAACCGCCCCCATCAGACCCAGGGGTGGGGGGAGGGTGTGCATCGTCTCAGCCAATGGCCGCGCGGCCGGCCTGAGCCGCACCAGTGAAAGCGTGCGGGAGGCGGGGCCAGCCGGCTCGCGAGCTTGGCGCAGGGACTAGCCGAGGGACAGCTCGAGAACTGGGCGGGGCATCGCGCTCCGCGAGATCAGCTGCCATAGTAGGTGAGGGCACACGCGCAGCAGAGGGGGCGTCACGACTCCATTGACAGCGCCGCTGACGCCATCTTTGTGCAGGGCAAGTGGTAGGCCTGTCCTGTCCATTGAGTTTATAAAAGAAAAGGGACGTGAGGAAGATCTCCGCCTGCAGATTAGAGACTGACCCTAACACAGGTAACAAAGACCCAGAGATATGCAACGGAAGTTAGTAAAAGAGACCCAGAAAAGCAGAGTCAGAAGCAGTAAGAGACTTAGAGTGCCCTCTGTTTTTCAGATAGTTACAGAAAGACAAGCGCTAAGAAAAACAGAGATATATACAAAGAGACAAAGACAATAGAATTGAGAACATGCAAGGCTAAGGCCACAAGAAGACCCAGAAAATGATGGACACAGAGATGGAGACAGATAGTTCTGGAATGAAAGCCAGGGAGAAGAGGCTCATTAATTCATCTACCTTGGATCCAAACCAGGATGGAGGCAGCCTGACATGGACATCTGCCCACTGAATGACCCAGTAACATGGCAAGACAAAGAAACAAAGAGAGAGAGAGAGATGGGGAGAACCAGTATCTGAGAGAGACCTCTAGGTCAGGGATGAGGGAGGAAGACGATGTTGGAGGCCCAGAGGCCCAGAGGAACCGAAATCCACGAGTCAGAGAGCAAAAATGCTGGGGCGCCTGGGTGGCTCAGTGGGTTAAGCATCTGGCTTCAGCTCAGGTCATGATCTCACTGCTCATGAGTTCGAGCCCCGCGTGGGGCTCTGTGCTGACAGCTCAGAGCCTGGAGCCTGCTTCAGATTCTGTCTCTATCTCTCTGCATCTCCCCTGCTCGCTGTCTCTGTCTCTCTCAAATATAAAATAAAACATAAAAATAAATTTAAAAAAAAAGAAAGCAAAAATGTTGACAGAGACATAGAGAAGCAAAGAAATTGTGCAATGGAGAGAAAGACAAGAATAGTATCAGGAGACCAAAAAAACAGAATCACAGAAAGACACCTGCAGAAGGAGACAGGGACAGAACTTGCTAAAAGTGATGAATGGAGGAAGTTCATTTACTGTCAAACAATGTTCCTTGCGTTTAAACCCAGAGTAGCAACAGCACCAGAGAATATACGCCAAAGAATGATCCAGAGAGCGACAGGGGACAGAAAGATGGAGAGACAGGGAAACACACATCTTAGTTGGGGAGAAAGGCAGGCACACCAGACAAAGAGGCTGGGGCTCAACAACAGAGACCAAGTCACAAACGCAAGGGCACAGCGACACGAAGAAAATTGTGTCCCATGGTATGGTGATCTTCACGTTCACGTGGACCCTTCCTTACCTGATCCCCCTGCTCCTCTGTTTCAAGGTGTCCATTCATCTGCTGGCCCTCTGCTTTGTTACCACATCAGCAAGACCCTGGTCCCGGGCAGGAGGCCATGGGAGGGTGGTATGGGCAAGGAGTCAGGCCTGACAGTGCGGGCCTGGCCTCTGTCCCCAAGGGCAGGCCGACCGGAGGCCAGGCTGCATGTGCTGGAGGCCCAACAGGCAGGGCTTCCCTGAGGAAGGAGAAAAGAGGGGACAGGTCAGCTTTGTCACTGCCCCAGCCAGTCTGTCCGGTCTTACACAATAAGGGCTGATAATAGGAATGGAAACTAATTTGTATTGAGTGCTCCTGTGTAAAGCATGGTACGAAGCGTTTTTTTTTTTTTTTTTTTTTTTACTAACTTATGTAATTCTGGAAAATATGTGCCAAGCCTATTATCCCCTTTTTGTAGACAAGCAAAGTAAGGCGCAGAGAGGTTAAGTGACTTGCCCAAGGTCACACTGTTAGTAATTCGCAGAGCCGGGATTTGAATTTGGCTACAGCTGACACGACCCCATCTCACCTTCTTTTCTGTGTCTCTGCTTCTCCCTCAATCTCCATCTCCCTTCTCTTTCTAGGTCTCCATTTCCCTCACCCTCGGTCTCTGTCCACTCCCCCTCTGGGTCTCCAATCCTCCTCTCCTCTGAGTCTTTTCCTCTCCTTCAAAGTCTCTCCTCCCCCTCTCTTTCTGGAGCCTTTCAGCGATTCCCTCTCCACCCTACCCCCCCACCCCAGGCCCGGGGCTTCTGTGCGCCCCCTCCGCATTCCAGTACCGTGCAAAGCCCTCGCACTGATCCCGCTGGGTCACCTGAATCTCTCCGGCTGGGAAAAGCAGCCCCCAGATGGCAGAGGCTGAGGAGGGGGTCAGAGAAAGAGGAGGGGGAGAAACGGCATCTAAAAATGGGAAATGCGGGATGCTCTAGACTGGGCTGCAGCAAGCGGATCTCGGGTTAGATCTCAGGTAGGACTTCCCGAGCTAAGGCCGCGCCAAACAAGCGCGGCACGAGATAAGAGAGGTGAGCCAGATAAGGAAATGCCTGAAGCGTGGGGTCAGAAGTTTCCCGAGGTTCCGACAAGCCCCGCCAGCTCCGCCTCCTCACCTCCAGTACTCGGCCCGCCGGGTCCTCCCGGAGCCACAGAGAGGCCGTCGGCGTCGGGCCAGAGCGTCACCGCGCGGCGCGTTCTCCCAGCTCTGCGCCACATCGCTCTCGCTCCCAGATCCCTTTCTTCCGGAAAACTATCGAGAACAGGGACTGGTGGGGCCAGAGAGGCCCCCGCCGGGCTTGGCCCCTCCTCCTCGACGTAGCGCTCGTTCCCCGTTGGTGGTTCGTCCACCTATTCCGGAATCGCCCCTACGGCCGGTGAGGCGATTCGCCGTGAAGGGGCTCGGCTCGAGTGCCGCGCCGCGTCGTGCCCGTGTGACGTCACGTAGGCGCCACTCGCTGAAGGCTTTCCCCGCCCACCCCGGCGCTGTTCTCTCTTTCCGGACCTGGCTGAGCGGGAGGCGCCATCATGGTGAGCGTGCTTTGGAGAGCTGGGGGCCCCGACTATCCGCCGCCATCCGTCTCGGACTGGGGCTGGGGGAATGCCGGAGGGGAGCAGGGATGCCAGGGGAGCTCGGAGGGGGCGACCGCCGCGGTGGGGGAACTACTGGGGAGGCTCGGAGACCAGGGATAGGTCGGTCATCTCAGCCTCCGGCCCCCTCCCTTGCCTTTTTGTTACTATACGTACAATTAAGTAGATGGCCGTATTGAAACACAAGGAGGTTAAGTGACAGGACCGAGATCACCCTGCCAGGAAGTAGCAGAGCCAGGGTTCCGACCCAGGCGCTGGTCCCACGTCCGTTCTTAATCTCTTGTCTCTGCTGCCTCTACCTGGACCTGTCATCCCTCCTGGCCTGGCACGTTGGGTTCTGGGGCGGGAGGTTTGGGGGGGTGGGGGTGTCTCTGACCGTCCAATGCCTGGGTTTCGTGGCCAGGCAAACCGCTGAAGTCTCAGCTCCTTGTCCGCCCCGTGATCTTGCCTTCCCTTTCCGTACCCCCATTTGTCGGTCTGTTTGTTGGGGACACAGTAATCCTGTGTGACCGATGTGAGTTTGGAAGAGTTTGTCCGAAGAACGCATCATAGATGATTGCATACCTTAAATGTTGGAGAAAAGGGAGCTACGGATAACCAAGTAGTTCTTTGCAATTCCTAACTTGGTCTATTAAAAAAAAAAAAAAATCGGGGCGCCTGGGTGGCTCAGTCGGTTAAGCGTCCGACTTCAGCTCAGGTCACGATCTCACAGTCCGTGAGTTCGAGCCCCGCGTCGGGCTCTGGGCTGATGGCCCAGAGCCTGGAGCCTGGCTCCGATTCTGTGTCTCCCTCTCTCTCTGCTCCTCCCCCGTTCATGCTCTGTCTCTCTCTGTCTCAAAAATAAATAAACGTTAAAAAAAAAAAAAAATCTCGGGGCAGAAGTTGAGGTACGGTGTAGTGGAAACGGTGGCTTCTTTGGTTTTCTCCGTAAAAGTGGGAAACTCCCTCCTAAGGTTGTGGGGTTCGGGGAGGTAAGTGCGGGAAAGGTTCTCGTATTGGT
This sequence comes from Puma concolor, assembly GCF_028749965.1. NCBI lineage: Eukaryota > Metazoa > Chordata > Mammalia > Carnivora > Felidae > Puma > Puma concolor. The sequence continues at coordinate 53,875,673 of NC_141681.1, read as the reverse complement.
TGTGAGTTGAGTGAGTTCCAAATAAAGATTCTCCGCTACGTTGTTAGGTAGAGTCTGCCCTTGGCTTCTGTCGTCAAAAAATAGATTTTAAAGAATTTAAAAAATCTTTTTTTTGAGTTGGTGTGACTGCTGTGTGAAAGCTTTTCATAGGGGTCATTTGAGGCTCAGAAGATTGTAAGTGACTCTCCGCATGTCACCTAGGGGTGGACCGGGGATGTGTTGTCTCTTCAGAGACTGGAGTCCTTGCTCTTCCTCGGAGATGAGTAATCAACTCGTTTTTGCGGGCGAATAATCTGCCAGATCAGAGTTGGGTCCGTAATCTCTGCTTTATCAACTCTGCAGGGAGTCGACATCCGTCACAACAAGGACCGAAAGGTTCGGCGCAAGGAACCCAAGAGCCAGGACATCTACCTGAGACTGTTGGTCAAGGTGAGTTTGAGGCCTGAGACCCTTAGGCAGCACCACCCCAGAATTGTGACTTCTAGAACATTCTAGCATTGGTCCCCAGGCTCCTCCAGGGGTCTGCTTGGCAAGCTCGTAACTGGTTTTGCCCGGGGTTCCGGAAGGTTCAGTGTTCTCAGCGTCTAGGCTGTCTATATCTGGGGGTTGGGGAGGGGGCGTGGAGGGTCTCCTTGGGGCCCAGTGGGCTGGGGGAAAGCCATAAAAACCTTGCTAGCCCAAACATCATTTCTTTTGCCTTTTGCTGGAAGGTTGGGAGGGAGGGGTGTGGGCTGCCCTCGGTTCTCATCCTTCCTTTTCTCTTTCCTCCAGCTGTACCGGTTTCTGGCCAGACGGACCAACTCTACCTTTAACCAAGTTGTGTTAAAGAGGTTGTTCATGAGTCGCACCAACCGGCCACCGCTGTCCCTTTCCCGGATGGTGAGCGGCTGACTTGAGCGACTGCATCCTGTCTTAGAGCTGGGCTCTGGGTGGGCGGGGGGGTGGGCAGGCCTGGAGCCTGGCCATCGGCTGGTTTACTTCACCCAGCAGTGGGCACAGAGCTCTGACCCTTGAGGCTGAACAGCGGTGGGTACTTGAGTGGTTCGGCCTTGTTTTCTTGTAAAGCAGGGGCAGTTATAGTGGGTTCGTGTGGTTTCAGGTCCCATGACGCAGTCCTTAAGTGTCAGGAGCGATCTGTTGAACAGTCTGCTTGCGCGTCGTGTCTGGTGCTTTTCCCAGGCTAGACCAGCGGGGAGCTAGTTGGGAGGTGGGGCGCGGGTGGGTTTAGCCCCGTCAGGGCACACGTGTCTCTTGTGCCCTTGGGGGCGCCTGGAGCAGTGGGATGGGGTTTAGACACCAGAAGGAACTTCCTTGACATGCATTTCTCCTCCTCCAAAGATCCGGAAGATGAAGCTGCCTGGCCGGGAAAACAAAACCGCCGTGGTTGTCGGGACGATAACCGATGACGTGCGGGTCCAGGAGGTGCCCAAACTGAAGGTGGGTGAGGAGGGCGCTCCCGGGCATGGTGGGGGGGGGCGAGAGCAGACTCCGGGGCCTGGATGACCTGTCTCAGGTCTGCTCTGTGTGAGGCAGGCGTCACACCTACCCGTTTGAGCAGCTTTTAGGATTGAAGGGGGATGATCTTGGCGTTCTCGATGGTGGGTGTCCCTGGGCACATCCCTTCTGGGTCCCTGTTGGCAGTGCTGGTTCTCAAGTCATGTAGCCTGGCTTCCGATCTAGATTTCTCTGGCAGTTTGTGGCCTGTGGACAACGTCTGGGGTCTTTTTTACCCCCGTTTCCTTATCCGTAGTAACTTGAGGGTGTTGCATTGTTAAAGGCAATTTTAGAAACAAATTGGCCTCAGAGGCGCCTGGGTGGCTGAGTAGGTCAAGTGTCCCAACTCTTGATTTCGGCTCAGGTCGTGCTCTAACGGTTTATGGGATCAAGCTCCGCATTGAGCTGTGTGCTGGCAGGGTGGAGCCTGCCTGGGATTCTCTCTTTCTCTCTCTCTCTCTCTCTCTCTCTCTCTCTCTGCTCCTCCCCTGCACGTGAACATTCTCTCTCAATATAAATAAACATTTTTTAAAATGGTAAGAATAGCTGTTGTCAACTCAGGAAGCTCACTCTAATGGTATTAGCAGGCGCCGCAAGCAGTGGGGTGACTGCTGGGCCAGGGCCGTGGAGAGGAAGTCCCAGCAGCCGTGGGTGGCCGTGCCAGGGGTCTGACCGCTCCTGTCCTGTGTGTCCCCCAGGTGTGCGCACTGCGTGTGAGCAGCCGTGCCCGGAGCCGCATCCTCAAAGCTGGAGGCAAGATCCTCACCTTCGACCAGCTGGCCCTGGACTCCCCCAAGGGCTGTGGCACCGTCTTGCTCTCTGGTGAGTGGGGTTTAGTGGCTCCCGTGGCTACTTCTGGGCGCCGGGTCCCTGCCTGATCCAGTCCTTCCCTTCCTCTCCCCAGGTCCGCGCAAGGGCCGAGAGGTGTACAGGCATTTCGGCAAGGCCCCAGGGACCCCACACAGCCACACCAAGTGAGTATACCCAGCCTTGCCACCCGGCCCTGACTTTTTTCCTGGACCCCGCCCGGTGGGTCTGGGGGCCTTGCCCCGCTTCCAGCCCCTTCTGTTTCTCAGACCAACCCAGCGTCAGGCCTCCGTAGAACCCCCCCCCCCCCAACCTGGTCTTACTGCTTCTTCCTCAAGACTTGGCTTAAAGCTGGTCCTGTTGAGGCCCTGCAGGGCCTGAGTCTGCACCTCCCTCACGGAGCCTGCGTCTTACCCTGCCCTTGGGGCAGCTCAGATGAACCCTTCCTGGGTGCCTGATGCTAACTGCACTCCCGGCCTTCCCCGGTCCTTCCCCCTCACCCCCCCCACCCCATCCCGTGTCCGGTGCTGCTCTGTAGCTGTCCGTGTCCCATTGGGGCTGGCCACTCCTGTGTGGGCACGGTCTCACCCTCTTCTCCCTCCCGCAGACCCTACGTGCGATCCAAGGGCCGGAAGTTCGAGCGCGCCAGAGGCCGCAGGGCCAGCCGAGGCTACAAAAACTAACCCCAGACCCTGCCTTGTTATTAAAAAGATTTGGACTGTTGACGTTCTCTTGTGTGTTATTCCAGGGATGAGGGACGGGGGGGCGGGACACGGGAGGGGATCGGATCGAATTGGAGTCTGGGAGTAGGATGCGCGCCCCTCTCCGTGGACACCAATGGCGGAGGAGCCCTTCCCTCGGGGGCGGAGTCTAGCTCTACCCGCAGGCGCCCTCTGGAGGCTCCGGTGCGTGCTTGTCTGGATCTTGCACCGTTGGACCCTTGAGGGCCCCCCACGGCCAAAGTCCCGCCCCCTCAGTGAGCCGGGTGACAGGTGTTTCCGCACCTGTTCCCTCCCCCGGATTAACCGCACCCGCCCCTCTAAACCTGAGCTCCTCCCAGGCTCGGCCTGGTGGGCAGGGTGTGGACGCGGAAGTGCTGAGGGGGCGGGATCGCGGTGGGGGAGGGGTACGTGGGAACAGGTGAGTTGCTCCCCTTTAACCGAAGCTTGAGTCAGCTGGGGTCTGGCGGGCCCCTGGGCCCTGGGCCAGTGACCTGGTGAGTGTGTTCCCTGGGCTGGGGCCTTCCGCAGGGACCTGCATCGGGCCCTCCTCTGTGTTTACACAAGGGGCTGGGTTCCCCGGATCCCAGGCTAAAACCTGATGAATGAGGCGAGACAGCCGGAAGGACGGCAGAAATAGAGGCAGGAGGTCTCCAGACCCCTGTTCTGACCTCCGAAAAGGCAAGGCAAGGAGGGAAGAGGATGGGGGTCCGGACACATGGGGGGAGCTCTGGATGGGCGAGAGGGAGTCCTGGTTTTATTCCTCTTTATCTTTGTAGGCCTGGTCGCTGTGGTCTGGAGGAGGGAAGCCGCCTGGGTGCCGTGATTGGAAGGAGGGGCCGCTGGTTTGCAGGGATCAGGGGTCCACAGCCCAAAGGTTGGGTCAGGAGCCTCAAAGGAACAGCATGAGAGGGAGACAGGACAGGAGACAGAGTGGTCCTTGGCCAGGAATAAGTGGTTAGCTAGCAGGAGATAGCAGGATTCGGGTAGAAACCCCGGCAGGGCAGCTCGGCCAGGGATCAGCAGAGATCAGAGGGCAGCCCGAGAGCACTCCGGCTGGGAGACAGGCCGGCAGGGGCAGCCAATCCAAGGAACGGTGGTTGGTCAGGCCCTCCATCCAGATGGGCCGGTTCCATGGTGATGAAACCTCCTGGTGAGCGGCTCCGCTGTGGCAGCCCGAGTGGGTGTGAAACCCCAGGAGCAGGGTCCCCAGTCCACGGAGACCGGTCTCGTTCCCTGGCTGGGTAAGGGGGATGCCCAGACTTCGGGCTGGAGCCCATTCTTCCCAAGCTTGAGCGAGCAGGTCCAAAGGGGAGGTGCGTGGAACGATCCGGCCGTGAGAGCTGCTGAGCCAGCCGCGAGTTGTCAGGAAAAACAGATTCTGCGGGACACGGCCGGGTGGTCAGATACGGACATTGTTGGAAGCAATCGATGCCTGCCAGATAATCCAAAGGAGAGCGTCAGTTCGACGCGCTATTGGTCAGGGGCACGTAGGCAGCCCGCTCTGCCTTTAGTTGGGGACATTTGAGTGGTAGGAGACAGGCAGGCGGCCTGTCGCCTGGAGATGGTGGGGCAGTCGGCCGGCTCTCTGGCCAGGACAGGTGGGCCATCAGCCTGACCGAGACTGAGCCAGCAGACCGGTCATTTGGGGCATCGCGTGGCCAGCAGGCCGGAAGTTGTTGCGGGGCGGAGCATAGAGGAGGAGCTGAGGGGTCCCGTGGCCGCGTAGAATCTGCCTGGCAGGAGACCCCCAGATGGTCAGTGCCCCAGAGACGGCCAAACCCTCCACCTCCCAGCCTCACGGCCGTCCGCCCCAGCAGCCCCATGTCAGCCTCCCAGCTGGCAGCGCTGGAAGGAGCTGAGTCGGAGGCCGGGGGGCCGCCCTTGACCGAGGCCAGCCCCGGCTTCCTGTATTCCGAGGGCCAGCGGCTGGCGCTCGAGGCCCTGCTGAGCAAGGGCGCGGCGGCGTTCGAGGCCTGCGTGCAGCGAGAGGGGCTGCGGCCCTTCCTGAGCGGGGAAGAGCTGCGGAGTCTGGCGGCGGCGGCCGAAGACTGGACAGCGTCCAAGCAGCGGCCCGACAGGGCGGCAGAGGGAGCCGCCGCCACCGATGGGGACTCGGGCAGCCTGACCTACTGGCCTGGACGGTCGGAGGAGCTGGTGCCCACGCTGCGGCTGGGCTGGCCGGAGGACCCGGCCTGGAAGGGAATCACCCGGGTGCAGCTGTTCACCCAGCCACCCGACGAGGGCCACCCGCCCCTCAAGGAGCTGGTGCGCCAGGAAATCCAGGCCGCCCGCAAGGTGGGGGCTCCGGGGGCCCGGTGTCCACTCCCCAGACCCGCGCGTCCTCACACGCCAGCTCCCGCCCCTGGGAGTGCACGTCCCCTAGGCCCCGTGGCATCTTGGCCATGCCCTCCTGGGACTTGTGGGTCCACATGGCTCCGCCCCGATGACTCAGGTGTCCGTATCCCTCAGACCTCCTCCTCGCCCTCTCTCCTGGGTACCCCTAGGCATCCACGACCCTTGGGACTTAACTATAACCCCCTGGCTCAGTCACCTCCTCCACCCCAGATTCCCCCCTGCAGCCCCCCCTAGGTGGCCTACTCTTTTTTTTTTAATATATATTTCATTTTTAAGAGAGAGAGAGAGTGAGCAGGGGAGGGGCAGAGAGAGAGAAAGAGAGAGAGACAGAGGACCCAAAGCAGGCTCTGTGCAGACAGCAGTGAGCCCGATTCGGGGCCCGAACTCACGAGCCGTGACGTCATGAGCTGAGCCCAAGTCACAGGCTCAACCACCCAGGCGCCCCTAGCCTGGTCTTTGTGCCTGTCGGCTCCCACATTTAAGTGCTTTGCGCGGGTTAACATTTAATGACCCTCAGGAGGGTCCTGTGAGGTTGGGACGCATTTTAACCAAGTGAGGAGATGGGGAAACTGAGGCACAGGAGGTTAAGTGTCTTCACCGGTGAGTGGCCGAGCGGGGATTTGGACCAAGGAGTCCTGGCCGGTGATCAGGAGTCATCACTGCTACGTATTTCCAGGTGCTCAGCACCCCAGTCCCCAGGGGAGCTCTGGGTATCCAGGGCACCCAGGGCACCCCCAAGGACCCAGCTGTGCAGTTGGCCACAGGTGCCCTGCCCGGGCATCCAGCCCACTGAGCCCTGGAGCGGGGGGGGGGGTGGGGGTGGGGCACCATGCAGTGTGTCACAGCTCAGGGGACATCATTCACCACTGCAGCTGTGATTAGGATGACAGTTTTCCAGGAAAGCCAGGCTTTTCCTCATCCACGTGTAGGCACTATATGAGCAGGAGTGTGGGTCTGGGGGGGGGGTCTCTCCCGCAGTCCTCTGAACATCCCGCGGAAGCCAGGCCCTTCAACTCCCACCCCCAGAGCACCTCACCCCCAGGGCCCCGCCCCCCCACTCCCAAATGTCCCCGGAGCTCCAGGCTCCATCCACAGCCCTTTTCCCCACCCCTCCCCCCAGCTAGTGGCCGTGGTCATGGACATCTTCACCGACCCAGACCTGCTCTCGGACCTGTTAGACGCCGCCACACGCCGCTGGGTGCCTGTCTACCTGCTCCTGGACCGCCAGCAGCTGCCTGCCTTCCTGACACTGGCCCGGCAGCTGGGGGTGAACCCCTGGGCCACTGAGGTAGGAGCCCGGCGGGGGGGGGGGGGGGGGGGGGGGCGACCAAGTCGCCATCTTCCTGGCGCTGGGGCAGCAGGGGCAGATCCTTCCACAGGGTCCTAGCTCACTGAGGCAGATGCCAGCTGAGAGGGTCTGCTGAGACCTGATGCCCGAGGCATTGGGGGAATCAGGGGCGGGCTTTCCCACACGGTCCCCCTGAGTTAGGGGTACCTCCAAGAGACCCACCCCCACAAGGCCGGATATTGGTGACTCTGGGGAAGCTGGGACAGAGTCCTAAGCAGGGGACTCCCAGGCCCTGTGCGGTGAGCGGAGGCGTGCGAGGTGGGCCTGAGCAGGGGCGTGCCCCCTCCGTTCCAGAACCTGGATATCCGGGTCGTGCGAGGCTGCAGTTTCCAGAGCCGCTGGCGACGGCAGGTGAGTGGCAACGTGCGTGAGAAATTTGTGCTGCTGGACGGCGAGAGGGTCATCTCCGGATCCTACAGGTACTGCTGCCCCTCGTGATGCCACCCGGTGTCCTGTCCCCAACTCCCAGTGTGCTCAGAGAGCAGCTGGCGTCCCTTTGACCAGCCTAGCCTCGCTTTCCTGGTCTGTGAAATGGGTCGAAACACCCTTGCTGGTAGAGGAGGTGGGGGGGGGGGGGGCAGAACCAGCTGGGGGTGGAGCCAGGCCTGCCCAGGGGGCCGGTTTAGTGGGGGAGGGTCCTCTCTTTAACCCTGGGTCTCCCCATCTGGAAAGCGGGGCCCGCAGTTTGTGTGTGGGTTTCCAAACCAGGAGGACCTGGCTTGGGGTCCTAGCTCCGCCCTGAGTGAGTTGACTCCGCCCCTCTAAGCGTCTATTTAAAAAAAAAAAAAAAAAAAAAAACAGCCGGTGTGCAAAGGGCCTGGCCCTCGGACTGGTCCGTGACCCTCCTCTCTCCTGTCTTTGGGATCTGACCCGACCCTGGATCCTGGCTCCTCGACCTCTTAGCTCGGTGACACTGAGCTCTGTGCCTCCCCTGCTCTGAACCTCAGTTTCCCCATCGGGAAGGTGTGAATAATCACAGCACCTACCTCCGAAGGTCACAGTTCGGGGAGGGTGCGGGGTGCAGGGACTCTCGGGTCAGAGGGCCTGGGTTCAAACTGTAGCTCCACCAGCTACTCGCTGTGTGACTTTGGGCAACGGACTTCACCTCTCTGTGCTTGCTTTTCCCCCGCTGCACAGCGGGATGATGTGGTTAGGGCCCGTGGAGCAGGGTTTCTTCTCGACAGAGACGGTGCTCACGTGAGGGACAGCCGGATGATTCTGTGTCGTGGGGACTTTCTTGGGCCCTGGAGGAGGCTGAACTGAATGTCTGGTGTCTCCCCAGTAGACGACCATAGCACCCACTCTGCCCTACTATGACAAGCCAAAGTGTCTCCGGACATTGCCGGGTGCCCCCTGGGGGGGGGGGGGACGGGCAGACATGCGCGGTCGGTGACCATTGGCCTAGGCTAGCGGTTTTCAATCTGGGGCCTGCCTGCGGCGGAATCAAAACGTGGATCTCGGGGCCCCGCCCCCATTCAGCCGGCCTGGGATGGGACCTGGGAAGCAGCATTCCTGGCAAGCTCCTCCCACTGATTACCCATGCTGCCCGTCCGAGGAACCCATTCTGGGACCCGCCACTGTGGAGACTGGGACCTTTCGGAAAGAATCTATCTTCCCGGCTTGGCCTGGGGGCATTCAACGAGATCACAGTGCCTTGGCACGTCACATCAGCCGCCTTCCGTAAACATCAGCTGTCATTTATTATTGTCGTTATTCGGGGTTTCTTGGTTTCGTTTTGTTTTGTTTTGAACCCTATTTCATCGACTCTAAGGTGCCACCGATGAAAAGCAGCATCCTGATCAAAACGCGAGAAGAGATGCGTCTTAGAACCAATGAAATACAGTAGGGGGACAAGTCAAACCCACCGAGCGTGGCTCCCCGCCACCAAATCAGGCCTGAGGACGCTTTGCCGAGCCCCCGGGTCCGGGTGGACGGCCCTAGAACAGATGAGGCCAGGGCCACGAGAGGTTGTCCAGGGCCTCTGGGCATTTAATGAGGGGGAGGGGTGGAGGCAGGAGGCTCGGGGAGCAGCAAGGCCGGGAGACCAGTCCCAGGCCCTGCCCTTCAGGTCGGTCACAGCAAATGTGGGAACAGCAGCAGGCCCAGCGCCAGGCCGGCGGCGGTGACCCCTTCCAGCTGGCCGCTTTCGGGACCGGGGGCCCTGTTACACATGTGGCCGGAGCAGCAGGTGGTGGTGAGGGTGTAGGTGACGCCCATGTAGGTGACGGGCTCCTCGTGGCCGCAGGAAGTGGACTGCACGCAGCCTTTGTTGATGATGAGGCCGAGCCCCGGGGCCACCCCCTGGCCCGTGAAACAGTCCTCGTCTTCGCCACAGCGCATGTGGGTCCCGGGGCACTGCGTGGAGTCGGTCAGCTCACAGAACACACAGTCCTTGGCGCCCGTGGCACCCGGGGGCAGAGCCATCGCCAGAAGCAGCAGCCAGCCGGGGACCATGGTGGCCAGGCGGGGGTGACGGTGCCCAAGCCAGGCCGTGGGCTTCCTGGGCCTCCCGGAACCGCTGAATGAGGATCCCGAGTCTCCCTCCCCCCCCCCGCGACTTTCGCCCCTGGGCTGGCCTCCCGGGGTCAGCACTTGGAGTGTCCTCGGTTCCCAACGCTCCGTGTCCGTCTCAGGAGCTCCGTCGTGACCACGGCTCTCGAGCGCTTGGGTCTCAGAAGATCCCCGGGACGGAGACAAGCCAGCAGGCGCGATCCGACGGGCGTCTCTGTGCAGCGGAATGGGGTGACCTCACAGACCCCTCAGGGTTCCCACTGGCCGCTCCAGGGGTGAGGTCACAGGTGGGGGGAGGGGTGTCACAATCTGAGGGCAGGACGGCCCCCTGACCTGCCAGGGAGCAAGGGAGGACACTGCCACCCTGCCAAGGTAAGGACGATCGGACCCACGCTCGCCATCCTGGGGGCTGAGTCGTCGCTCTCTGGGCGCTGGGTGCTGTGCCCGCTGAGGCGCACGAGACACAGCCCGCAGTGAGCCCACTTTCCAGATGGGCAAACCAAGGCTCAGGAAGGGAAAGCGACGTGTCCAAGGTCCCCTGGGCCAGGATTGCAGCCCAGGTTCGTGTGATTCCAAAGAGGGCATTTACTGAGCACCTGCTATGCGCCAAGGCCTGAGCCAGATGCTTTAAACGCCACCATCGTGACAACAGGGGCGATGGGGACACCGCTGACCACAGCCAGCAGGCTTTTAGAGCTGGCCACCGTGCCCGGGGCTCAACGCCCTGTTCCCTCGTTCCAGTCTCCCTACATTCGAGCTCCGTATGACAGACGAGCAGACAGAGGCACGGAGCGGCCACACAACAAGTGCTTGACAAATGGCGGTCATTATATGGGAAGCAGCCGAGCCCGACGACAGGACTTGTGGAGTCCGAAAACACATCCCATCTCTTTCCGGATGGGGAAACCGAGGCACTGATGCAGCCTTGGTTGGGGAGGGGGCAGAGTCCCTTAAGATAAATTTAAGTGTCTTAACTCATGTAGCGGTCACGTCAGCCCTCTGGGTAGGTACGTGAGTCGTTCCCATTCTACGGAGGGGGATGTCGAGGCCAGAGAGGTTGCAGGATTTGCCTGAGGTCACACAGCCTGCCCTGGGACCAGGTGGGGACTGGTAATGGAGTCCGGGCGGGGCCCGCGGGGCTGCACGGAGAGCCTGACCCCTCCCTGCGTGCCCCCCAGCTTCACATGGAGCGACTCCCGCCTGCACCGAGGCCTGGTGACCCTGTTGACCGGCGAGATTGCTGCCGCCTTCAGCCGAGAGTTCCGGACACTGTATGCGGCCTCCTGGCCACTCCCGTCCGCGCCCACCTCGGGCCCCTTCGTCAGCATCGTGGGGGGGCTGCAGCTGGCCCACAACCCCCACCGTGTGGCCCGCCGCCGCTCTGTGGCCCCCGTGTCACCGCCACCGCCCGATGGCCCGCTGGCCCAACGCTTGGCCGCCTGCCGAGTCTTTGACGGGGACAGGCAGGAGACCCCGGCCGCCCCAGGGCCGGCGCTGAGCGACATCCTGAGGAGTGTCCAGCGCGCCCGGACCCCCAGCGGCCCCCCCGCCCGGCCCAGCCACTCCCTGTGGGACCTGAGCCGCCTGTCCCAGCTGTCCGGCTCCAGCGACGGTGACAACGAGGTGAGACCTGGCGGGTGGCCTGAGAGAGAACAGGGATAGCTGGAAAAGGATGGAGGCAACCAGGGCCGAGTTCCAGTCTCTCCCTGGCGCCTCAGTTTCCTCATCTGTGAAATGGGTGCGTCCCGAGCTGTAGTAACACCCACCTCAGAGGCGTGTGGCCCTACTGCGTGCCAGGCAGGGGTGAGCGCTGGGCGGCCCGGGGCAGAGACCCCGGGAGCCACCCTGGGTGCAAATCCGGGCACGACACGCCAATTGTGAGAGCCGTGGGCGGGGGGGGGGGGGGGGGGGGGGGCAGAAATTTGCCTGAACCTCCATGTTCTCGTCTAGCAAATGGGCCCAGCAGTGGTCCCCATGCTCAGTTCGGCGGGAGGGAGTCAGTGAGGGGCGGATGAACTAGAACAATCATCATTCCGGTAAATCCGCGAAGTGGAATTTATTTTTACTGAGTTCGTGGCCTCACCTCACCCCAGGTCAGTGAGCTACTAGTCTTCTCACGTTCATTGTTACAGAGGGGTAAGCTGAGGCCCAGAGAGGTCAAGTAACTTGCCCAGAGTTCCAAGCAACCATCTTTTGGGGGCACCTTGCCACACGCCGGGCGCTTTCCCAGGGGTGGCTAGCTGGGACCTCTGCCACAACCCTCTGGCGGAGGGGGGGGTGTGGGGGAATGTTATTACAACTCTGCACCCGCCCATTTCGCAGGTGAGGAAACCGAGGCACCAGGGAGAGATTGGAACTCGGCCCTGGTTGCCTCCCGGGTGAAGCTTTTAAATGCTCTGCCCCTGGCTTCCCAGATTCGAGCGTCATGGGGGTGCTGGGGAGGGGATTTGGGGAGCTCTGAGGGGGTCTTGGCGCCCCCCTCCCCAGCTGCTTAGACACCGGGGTTCCAACACAGCCTACACTAACTCTCTGGGATCCTGGGTGGGGAGCCTCAGTGCCCCCAGCTGTAAAGTGGGCTGTCGAGAGGGTGAGAGCGGAGCCGGGATGGGGAGGGGGCCGTGGATGCCGGCAGAACTGGGGCACAGTTTCTCCGCGAGCTGTGCGCCCCCGTCAGGCTCAGTTTTCCCATCCGCGAAGTGGGAACCAGTGGGGACCTTTTTGGAGGGGGAGGGAGAAATGTCCCAGGAATCCCCTCCCTCCCTCGTTTCCGGTCCAGGGGAGAGGTGGGGATGGGCACAGCAGGGGCAAGGTCCTCGCCTCCACCCGGTCCTGAGCCACCCTCACCCAGCATCACCTCCCTCGGCAAATATTTACTCCCCCCAGGCAGCTGCTGGCAGCTTCCTGTTTCTCCTCAAGTCTAGAGTTGCAGGGGGGGATCACGGCTCCCGGGGGCCCCCCCCCCCAGGCCTCCCTGCACACACACGCCCCCCCTTGCCCCCCCTTGCCTGGACTCGGCCCCCAGCACCTTCTCTCACCTCCCTGTCTTTCCCTCCACAGCTCAAGAAATCCTGGGGTTCCAAGGACACCCCCGCGAAGGCCCTGATGAGGCAGCGGGGCATGGGAGGGGCCCCCTGGGGTGAGACAGAACCCCGTCCTCTGGGCCGGTCCCAGCCCCCAGGCGGCCCCCTCCCCGTCCTCCCTGCCCGCCGCCTCCGCCATCTGTCCCCGACCAGAAGGAGGTTTGGTGAGGATGCCACCTCCAAACTGCAGGAGCCCCGAGGCACCCAGCAGCCAGACTGGGCTGCCCAGGCAGGACTCAGGGGGCGACCCTGACGGGAGCCAAAGCCACCCTGGACGGGCCTGTCGACGGTCACCTCCCAGCCCCCCGTCCCCCGTCCGTGTGGTGCCTTGGACAAGGCTTCTGGCCTCGGTGTCCGGGAAGCGGCAGGGATGTTTCCCCCTTTGTTCTAGAACTCGGGCAAGCCCAGTGCTCAGTCTAGATGCCAGTGTCGCAGTTCAGAAAATGGGCAGAAAGTGTCGACCCGCTGGCATCCCGGGACAGGGCATATCCAATTGCGGCCAGGCCGGAACTTGTCTGAGGACGGGCCTGGCCGAGTGGCCCCCGAGCCGGCGTCGCGTGGGGGCGAAGGTGGGGCGTCCCTGGGACAGGGTGGGGAGCCTCCTGGATCTATCAGGCTCCGGAGCTGTGGGTAAACTGAGCTTAGCAGAGGAGAGGAGAGAATCCAGTCCAGGGAGTGGGGCTTAATAATGAGGGACAGGAAATTGGTGGGGACCCCTGCTGGGGGACCGGTCAGGGCCCTGGGCGCTGGGACTGTTTTCTGGGTGCCAAGGGGCGAGTTGGGGCTCCCTTTCCCTCTGCTCACAAGAAAGCTGCTTTATGCCAGAATCTTGCATTTTCACAGCCTAGCCGCAGACCCAGGAATCCAGTCCTGGGCCCCTCCTCCCTCAGACTCCCTGGGGGAGCCAGGCGCCCAGCGTGGGGGTCCCCCCACCCCGGCGGCCTCCTCCCCTCGCGCGCCCCCTGCCGGCCGCCCACCGGCGCGCCGCCTCCAGAGCGCATCGAGAGTCGGGGCAGGAGCGATGCGTTTATTCTCAAGGTCACAGGTCCGGGGGGTGCTCGGAGGCCTGGGCTGGGGTGGGGCTGGGATCGGGGTCCGGGCTGGCGTCCTCGGGGTCGTCCCAGGGGAAGGTGGGCAGCCCCCGCATCTGCTCCCGGTAGACGCGGTCGAAGGCTTCGCTCTGTGCCACCGTAAAGTGGTTCTTCCAGTCGCCGCACACCCCTGGAGGGGAGGGAGGGGCGGCGAGAGGGGAGGGGCGGCGAGAGGAGGGAGGGGCGGCGAGAGGAGGGAGGGGCGGCGAGGTGAGGCCCGGCGGGGTCATCCCCCGCGCCCCACATCCCAGCACCCTCTTGCCCGCCTCCGGGCCTTGGCCAGGAGCACCTCCCCGCTCCCTTTTCATCTCCACGTTTTTGCCCTTTTACCTCCTACTGGTGGCTGCCTCTCACGCTGGCCTCCAGTCACCTGGCCAGACCCCTGGGCACCCGTTTTGCCCCCTCCTTCCCTTGGCTCCCCCCCCCCACCCCGCCTCTCCTTTCAGTAGACCTGTTGCCTTCCTCCTCCAGCTTTACCCCCTGACCCCTTAAATCGCTCTGCCCAGAACCTCCCCCTCCCGCTCCAGCATTTCCTGGCTCCCTGTCCCTAACCTCTCTGGCTGGAAAAACAGCATCCTCACTCCGGGGCTCCCGCAACACCCACGCTACCTCCGTGATGGCTCTGCCATTGGGGATGTGCCCACACGCCCGTGCCAGGGAACGCGCGGAAGGGTGGCCCTGGCCTCCTCGGTTTCCCTCCTTAACCCTCGTGGCGACCCAGCAGGCGAGGGGCGTGACCTCTGCCCCTTCCACGGGCCCAGGCGGGCGCCGGGGGGGCCCCCTCCGGGCCGGCCTCGTGCTTCTCACCTGGGGCCAATGTCATTTGGATGGCAGTATTTTGAATTACATGACGCCCCCTAGTGAGGGGTGGGGGTGGGGCTCCCTGTGATAGGCTGAATAATCCCCCTCCCCCCACGTCCACGTCCTGGTCTTTGGAACCTATGAATATGTGACCTTACAAGAGGGACTTTGCAGGTGTCATTGGTTAAGGATGGAGGTTTATCCAGGCAGACCCACAAGGGTCCCTATAAGAAGAGGGGGAGGGGCGCCCGGGGGGAGGGGGAGGGTGGCTCCTCAGGTTGAGTGTCAGGCTCTTGATCTGGGCTCAGGACACGATCTCATGGTTTGTGAGTTCGAGCCCCCCCCCCCCCCCCCCCCATGGACGGTGCGGAGCCTGCTTGGGATTCTCTCTCTCTCTCTCTCTCTCTCTCTCTCTCTCTCTCCCTCCCCGTCTCTCTCTGCCCCTCCCCCGCTTGCTCCCTCTTGGTCTCTCTCAAAACAAACAAACATAGGGAGAAAAAGAAAAAGCAAAAGAGGCGGGAGGCTTAGAGTCTGGGATTGGAAGACTGCCACCCTTCTGATCGGAAGACCGGTGAGGGGCGAGGAGCCCAGCAGTCGGTGTGGGGCTGGAAACGGAAAAGGCAGGGAACAGATTCTCCCCCCTGGAGCCTCCAGAAGGACCCGTCCCCCTGACACTTTTGATTTTTAACCCAGGGACACTGATTTGGGACTTCTGACCAGAGCTGTAAGGGAATAAACGTGGGTTGTGTTAAGCCGCTCAGTTTGTGGTCTTGTAGCAGGAATAGGAACGAAGACACTCCCTCCCCTCCTTCCCGTAATCCGAGCGCTAGAATGTTTCTGGGCTGAACCTTAACACTAAGAAAGATTCACTAAGAGTCTATATAGCCTCAAGACGGTTCAGTCCTGGCTGTGGCCTTGGACAGGGCCATTTTGTCGCCGTTTGGAGCTCTCTGGATGCCGGGCCCTGTGCTAAGCCCTGGGGGGGCGGGGGGGGGGTCCCTCGGGACCTTGGGAAGGCAGTGCTGCTCGGAGCGACCCCACGTTTCAGCTGGGAAAACCGAGGCCCAGAGAGGTGACATGACCGCCCCAAGGTGCACAGCCAGGCGGTGGCCGGGTGAGCCTTGGAACCCCAGAACCCCCGCACCTTTCCGGAGGAAGGCGCCGTGGCGTTGGTCCAGCAGGCTGGGGGGCAGCAGAGTGAAGTTGGACATGGCGTTGGCCTTCATGGCGCCGAAAGCCGAGTGTGCCACGACGGAGTCCAGCGCCTCCTTGCCCAGCGGCCGGCCCAAAAACTGACATATGTTCTGCAGGGAGCTGTGGAGGTCCTGCGGGGGCCGGGGAGGGGGGTCAGGGAGGCCGGGTGGAGGGAGGGGACCCCAGGCAAGGAAGGAGCACCAGACCCAGAATCTGGATGTCCGAGTCCCCGACCCAGAGCCATCTGGGTGGCTCTGCTGCTTTGCCTCAGTTTCCCCACCACCAAGCCGAGGGATGGGGCGATGGCTTCCGAGAGTTTTCGCAGGCTGGGGGTTTCGGAGGGTTCCGCGGGTGGGAGGGAAGGGGCAGAGCCGGGGCAGAGGTCAGTTGGGCAGCTGGTGCACAATCACCCCTCACTCAGGTTAGAAGTGGGGGTCAGCCTGTCTGTGCCCCAGATCTGCACCTCCCCCCCCCCCCCCCCCCCCCCCGGTGCCCATCCCGGAAGAGCAGCCTCACTCACTGGGTCACAGGACCAGATTCCCAGCCCGGCCTCCCCCCTCTCTTACTCCCCCTCCCCCCACACCCCTGTCAGTGTCCCTCTGCTCATCCCCTCCTCTGTTCTCGGCGCCCTTGCACTGGGCCTGGCTTGTCCTCTCCCCGTGGACCCGCGACTCGGCCTCCTCCCTGGCCTCCCTGCCTCCAGGCGCCCACACCCAAAGCTGCTCCCGGCCCCCCTGTGGCTCCCCAGTGCCCTGGGACAGGAGTCCCGGCCCCCAGGCCTGGCTTTCAAGGACAGAAGTGGTCTGGCCTGGCCTCTAATTCCAGAACTTAACCATTCCCTGCATTTTCCTCCCTGCAGCCTTGGTGGGGGGGGGGGGGGGGGGGAGGGTGGTGGCCGAGAATGCCCCCTGGCACCCTCCTCCCCCAGGCAAACTTCTCCACCCAGATACAGCTCAAACATCACCCTCCTCCTGGCAACGATCGATCGTTCAGGCCACGTGGATTGAGGGGCGCCTGGGGGGCTCAGTCCGTTGAGCGTCCGACGTCGGCTCAGGTCACCATCTCACCGTCCACAGGTTTGAGCCCCACATCTGTGCTGTCAGCACAGAGCGCACTTCGGGACTTCTGTCTCCCTCTCTCTCTCTGCCCCTCACCCTCTCTCTCTCTCTCTCTCTCTCTCTCTCTCTCTCTCTCTCTCTCTCGTATATCTGTGCCAAGCCCACCAGCAGCCTTGCAGACAGGTGTCATTACCCCGGTCAGTAAATGGAGGCCCAGAGAGGGGAAGACACTCGTCCAGGGTCACACAGCTAGGGAGGAACTCAGACTTCCGTGCCCGAAGCCCACGCTTCCCTCCTCTGTCTCGCCGCCTTCCCTGATACTTAGTGCCCAGGACAGTTAGCCTTCTCGTCAGCGCCGCCAGCCCCACGGCTCGGGTTTTCCAGGCCATTCCTGGTTTCGCAACCCTACATCCCTTTATCTTCTTGAACCACCGGCGTGTCCCAGAAATTCTAACATGTGTGCAGTTCCTCACACGCCAGGGGCAGCCCAGAAGCTCTGCCAGGCTGCATGGCCCAGTTTTTGGCTTTGGAGAAAAAAGCGCGATGAAACAAAACAAAACAAAACAAAATAAAACAAAGCGGGGGGTGGGGGAGGGGATGGGGGGGTGGCGGTTAACGCCAAACATCTTGTCTGGACCTTTCCATCAAAAGACGTTTACCGGGCTGGGCAAAAGACTCAGGCAGGTTGTCAACTGTCCCCCAGCTTCCTCCTCCATAAAACGGGGGTACTAACAATATTGGGGTGCACCCTATACAATTATATTTTTTGCAGATCCAAACGGGTCCAATATGGGCAGCTGTAGGTGGTTCTAGCTCATCTGTGACTCGCCTGTCCACACGCTGAGGATTAAGTGAGGTGTTTGGTGCGTGGTATTCTCGTTATTGCCGATCCCACAGGTCCTGCCTCGGGACCTAGTCGCTTTTACTTTGCGCACTATATTAACACTTTGGGGTACCTTGTCAGATGGTCGTGCTGTGCCGGGGGCTCCCTCCGGCAACCTCACGAGCTAGCATTTTCCCACCCATTTTAAGGATGGGACGTCTGAGGCTCTGAGAGATTTGGGGGGACGTTAACTGCTTTGTCGGACACAAACATTCAGGTGCTTCCCCCTCCAAAAAGTACCGGCAGAAAGCATCCAAAAAATAATAATAATAATAATACATGAGGAGCGCCTGGGTGGCCCAGTCGGTTAAGCGTCCGACTCCCGTCTGACGGTTCGGGAGTTCGAGCCCCGCGTCGGGCTCTGTGTTGACAGCTCGGAGCCTGGAGCCCGCTTCCCATTCTGTGTCTCCCCCTCTCTCAACCCCCCCCCCCCGCCACCAAATAAAATAAAATCCATGACGTGTACATACAAGAAGGAAACATGTCTGGGGAGCTTGGGGAAGGGGCATGTAAGGGCACCCTCTCGGGTGCCCAGCTTCTGGAAACATCTTTGTTAAGGACCTGGAATGGCTGGGCGTGTTCGCTGGGGGCTGTGCCCCCAGAAGCCCGGCATCCTCCTCGCGGCGGGGCAAGGCAGTGGGCATTCTGGCACGGCACTTCTTCCAGGGAACTCTCCCTGATTGCCCCAGCCGGAAGGCATCTCTCTCCCAGGTGCCTGCTCCGGGGACGTCTGGTGGGGTCCAGACAGGATCCCCGTCTGACTCCAAAGGCTGTTTCCTTGCCACGGCCATCCCTGGAGCTCACTCCCCACGCGCCACGGTTCCATGCTTTTCCTGCCGCCTCGCCTGCTCAGGGCCCACCCCTGGCTCCCACCTCCTCAGAGAAAAGCCAAGGTCCTTGCTGTTGTCTCCCACCCCCACCCCTACCCCCGCTCAGGCGGCTCTGGCCACATCCTTCTTGGCTCCCCTTGGAAACACATCAAGCGTGTGCTGTCACCTCAGGGCCTTTGCACTGGCGGGTTCCCTCTGCCTGAGACCCCCCCCCCCCAACCAGCTATCCCCCTGGGTCGTCCTTGACCTTCAGATCTTTGCTTAAGTGTTATCTTCTCCCGGAGGCCTCCCCAACCACCCTATTTAAAATTGTGCCCCACACACATTCCTTATCTTCCTTTCCGCCTTGCCTTTTCTCTCTGCTCTCCAGCTGCCATCTGTTTTCTTTGTTTGCCCATGGCCCCTCTCCTGCTCCCTGGATCGGGACTCTGCTCTGTTCACCGCTGTGCCCCCAGTACCTGGTGTGTTGGGGGAAGGGAAGGGGGCGGGAGGCGCCGGGTGGCGGTGGGGGCGCGCGATCACCTGCTGCAGTTCCTCGTAGGTGATGAACAGGAAGTTCTCTTTGCCCTTCATCCGAATCCAGCCCTTAATGTGGTCGAACCAGGAGCCAAACTGCACTGCGGGGCGGAGGGGCAGGCGGATGAGGGCCGGGCAGCAGGGCCACCCCCGCTGGGGGACCGGGGGGGGGGGGGGGGGAGGCCTGACTAGCCCCCCACGTGGCCCCGGGCATGGTGCCTCGGGGCTGGATGCCTCCCCCAAGCCCCCCCCCCCACATCTGGCCCCCGGAGAGAGAACCTTTGTCTCCCCATCTCTCTCTATTTCTGCCCCTTTTCTGCATTTCTGTCTCTGTTTGTTTCTTCCCTTCTCTGTATCTGTGTGTCTGTCTGTCTGTCTGTCTCCGTTTCCTTCTGTCTCCTGCTCACTCTGGGCCTCTCAGTCTCTCTCCGCTTCTTTCTCCCCATTGCTGTGTCTGTCACCGTCGCTCGGTCTCTTACACACCTGTCGCCTTCACTGTCAATCACGCCCTGTATCGCTGCCTCTCTCTCTCCTTCTTACCCCCTCCCCTGCCCCCTTCCTGTCTGGGCCCAAGAGGGGCACCCCTTCCGGACCCCCACTCTGCCTCAGTCCTCACCTTCGCCTTCGAGAAAGTTCTGCAGGAACTGGTCAGGTGTGCCGGGGTCCTTCAACTGCCTGGCGATCTTGGAGTAATGATACAGCGAGACCACCACGTCCCGGGGGTTCCGGCCCATGTAGATCGCCTGCGTATGGGTGTTGGGGAGAGGGGAGAAGGTGTCGCACACAGGCAGGACCCCACCCCAAAGACTGCATGCCCCCAAGCCTTCTCTGTTTCTGGGCCTGCAGCAGGAAGGCCTCAGGGTAGACTTCTCAGGGGACTTTCCCCGCCAACAGTGGCTTAGATCAAGTTCATCTCATCCCAGAGGGTGGGGAGACCTCCCTGCAGCCACATTCCAGCAGGACACGGGGACTGTTCCCGGACCAGGCGGGGTGACAGGTTGGCTTCAAGGGAATTAAGACCGGAGGACAGGGGTGGGGGGGGGGGGTCGCCGGTGGCTCAGTCGGTTGGGCGTCCGGCTCTTGATTTCGGCTCAGGTCATGATCTCACGGTTGGCAAGATGGAACCCCACATTGGGCTCTGTGCTCTCAGCATGGAGCCTGCTTGGGACTCTCTCTGTCCCTCTCTTTCTGCCCCTCCCTACCCCTCTCTAAATACATAAAACAGGAGGAGGAAGGCATGGGGGGCTCAGGATGGGGGTGATCAAGGTGAGAGGCACTGACTGACCCTCTTGGCCTCTGGGCCTGGCGTTCAAGGCTCCGACTCCCTGGCTCCTAGCTGATTACCAGCTTCCTATTCCACAACCAAGCCTGCGTCAGCCCCACCAGATGGCTCCTTTCCTGGCCACCGTCTCCTTCCCCACGACCACGGTCAGCCACCCGGGCGGTCCGCCCCGACAAACACCCCGGATGCCAAGGCTCGCGTGTCATCCCATGTCGCTGCCGGGAGGGTCAGGCAGCTCTGCTCTGGGACAGACACCTGGACGCTGACCCACACGCCTCCTTCCGCCACTGACTTTAGCCTCGGTCCTTTTGCTGGGATTCTCTGCGGCCGTGGGTGCAGCAGCTTGGCCGAGATCTGGGCCTCCTCGCAGCAAAGCCGTGAGCCTGACCGGGCGGGGGGGGGGGGGTCCCGGGGGGCCTCCTCTGTCTACACTCGCTTCCTTGGTGATGCGACCAGTCTCCCGCCTTTAATGGCCCCGTCCACCTTTGTGTCGACCAGCCAATTCCAGAGACGCGTGTCCTATCGAATCCTGATTCGGTTGCCTCACTGCCCACTGGCAACCCTCCACCTGGACGTCCACGGGCCCCGACAGAGCTCCCGCCTTCCCCCGAGCCTCTCTCCCGGCCTCCCCAAGTCAGTTGACATCAGCATCATCTTCCCAGTTGCTTAAACCAAACGCCCTAGAGTCACCCTTGACTCATCTGGTTCACACCCACGCCCCATCTGCCAACAAATCCTACTGCTGGTCCCACCTTCAACATACAACCCCAGCTCGGCCTCTTCTCTTCACCTCCGCGCGGGCCACCCCTTCCCACTCCGTGGGGCCCACCGTTGCCTCCCACCTGCGCCCTCTGCCCTCCTCGCCCACCCCTGCGGGCTGTTCGTGAAGTCATCACCTTTGCCCACGAGGAGATTTTTCTTCTCTATTCTCTCGGCCTGTCACCCTTTAGAACGTGGGCTTGCGAGGCAGGCATTGCTGCGCGTTTATTTACTGCCGTTCCAGATCAGGCACATAGTAGGTGCTCCGTAAATACCGTGCTGAATTCACCCCTTGGTTATGGGCTCCCCCACCCCCACACGCCTCCCTCCTCCTGCACCTTGGCCTTGGAGGTGAAGAAGGCTTTGGCAAAGAGCTGGATGGGGAGGTGAGAACTCATGAGGCGGGGTCTGGGCTGGTCCGAGAGGCTGAAGGCACCCAGGATGGTCTCACACCAGGGCGCCCGCTTCCAGATGGGCACCGAGAGGACCCAGGATGGGTCCCCGTCCTTTAGGATTAAGCTGAGGATCTCAATCATCCAGTTGGTCCCTGTCAGGAGAAATTGGGCCAATCAATCAAAGGGCGGGGACGGGTGCAGGGGAGAGGAGCGGGGAAACAGACAGAGTCGTGTTGGGCTTTACAGCGCCATTCGCTACAGAGGTTGACGGCCCAGAGCCTCACAGCTGGCGGCGAGGCGAGGAAGTGACAGAGACCGGCTGGCTGTCCACCCGACCCCATTTCTTTCCCCACCAGGGAGATGAGGGGACCCCACTTCTCCGGCCTCTCCGGCAGCTACATGTGGGGCCGTGTGACCGAGTTCTGGCCAAGGAAGTGCAGGTGGCAGCCATTTCCAGGGCTGGCCCATAAACACCTCCTACGTGTCCCCCCCTCCCCCCGCCACTCTCTCTTCTTCCCTCTCTGCTGGCTGGATGCGGGGACCCAGTGGAAACTGGGGCTCCCGGGGATGGCAGGCCATGAGATGGAAGGAGCCAGAATGCCTGAGGCAGCCTGGATTTCCCCCAACTTCCCTCCATCCCTCCACCAACTGGAGTTTGAAGAAATGACACAGAAGCTTCCAGCAGGCCTTCGTGTCTGAGATTCCGCGGCTCGCGGATGAGGACAGAAGCATCGTGTCCAAACACAGAGGGAGCTGGAATTAAATCCAGGCATCTGGACTTAAAATCTCAGCTCTCTTCACTGCCCCTTCTCGGGAGGAGCCCCTTGATCTCTGTGGGGACACCCGTGTGTCACGTAGCAGGAAGGGATCGCATCAAATGGCCCAGTTCACGCGTCCGGATTCCACGAGGATACAGGCAGGTCAGATGAGAAATAGAAAAAAATAATAATAATATTGACAATCACCTGTCATTAGTATCATATTGCCCTGGATTCTCTGTGGGTTGTTTTTTTTTTTTTTTTTTTAAGTAATCTCCGTGACCAACGTGGGGCTCGAACCCACGAACCCCAGGTCAAAGAATCACACGCTCCGCCAACTGAGCCAGCCAGGCGCCCCTCTAGTTCCCTGGATTCTAACAATAACCCCGCCCGGGTTCTTAATGGGTTGCCTCTCGCCTCCAAACTCATTCTTAGTTGCCCTGTTTTGGGATATTGGGGCGGGACCCTGTGAACGGTTCTCCGGCAGCGGCCAGTAGAGGGCGCTGGAGGAACCCCGCAGGAGGACGGGGTTCCCTTCCAGGTTCTCCCGGGCCCTTCCCTGCTGCTCTCGTGACCGGACAGCGGCCAGCAGTGCCGCGGACCCCAGTGACCCTTTCTCCCTCCGCCACCGCCCCCCCCCCGGCAGATTTCCTTGGGGGCTCTGCTTCAGCCCAAGGGGACTGGCTGATCCCTGTATGGGCTCTTCCTGTGTCCCCTGGGGCTCTGTTCACCTCTTGGTAGTTTAATCCTCCCTCACTTGTTTAAAAAAAAAATTTTTTTTTTTAATGTTTATTTGTTTTTGAGACAGAGACAGAGCATGAACGGGGGAGGGTCAGAGAGAGAGAGGGAGACACAGAATCCGAAGCAGGCTCCAGGCTCCCAGCGGTCAGCACAGAGCCCCACGTGGGGCTCACTCGTGAACCAAGAGATGGTGACCTGAGCCGCAGTCGGTCACTTAACCAACTGAGCCACCCAGGTGCCCCTCAACAGTCTCATTTCTAAGGATTTACCCAAGATAAATGAAAACACATCTGCATGCGTGGAATTGCACACAAAGCTTCATAGCAGGTGTATTCATTCATACCTACCCCAATCTGGGAACAACCCCAATGTCCTTCAAGAGATGAATGGATATACCACAGTCCATCCATAGAATGGAATACTTCTCGGCAGTAAAAAAAAAAGAAAAAAAAATCCAAGAGTTTGGATGAATCGAAAGTAGAATATGCTGAGTGAAAGAAATCGGTCTCCAAAGATGCACACAGTATGAGCCCATCTGTGTGACATTCTGGAAAAGGCAAAACTCCGGGGGGGGGGGGGGCGTAAGCCGCCATGGTTGCCGGGGGCTGGCGGTGAGGGAGGAGCAGACCACGAACGGGTGCGAAGGGATTTTGGGGGTGAGGGAGCGGTTCTGTATCTTGGTTGCGATGGGGGTTGTATGACCGTATGTGTCTCTCAAAACTCAGAACTCTGAGGGAAATGGAAATGAATGGCCATGTTCCTAGAAGCATTACTCCTGACCGTCAAAGAGCGCAGACAACGCAAGTGTTGATCAACTGACCAATGAATAAACAAAAAAAGTGGTAGCCCCAGGGGGCGCCTGGGAGGCTCAGTTGGCTAAGGGTCCGACTTCGGCTCAGGTCATGATCTCACGGTCCGTGAGTTCGAGCCCCGCGTTGGGCTCTGTGCCGACGGCTCGGAGCCTGGAGCCTGATTCAGATTCTGCGTCTTCCTCTCTCTCTCTGCCCCTCCCCCACTCGTGCTCTGTCTCTCTGTCTCTCAAAAGTCACTAAACATTAAAAAAATGAAAAAAAAAATGGGGCGCCTGGGTGGCTCGGTCGGTTAAGCGTCCGACTTCGGCTCAGGTCATGATCTCACGGTCCGTGAGTTCGAGCCCCGCGTCGGGCTCTGTGCTGACCGCTCAGAGCCTGGAGCCTGCTTCAGATTCTGTGTGTCTCCCTCTCTCTCTGCCCCTCCCCCGTTCATGCTCTGTCTCTCTCTGTCTCAAAAATAAATAAATGTTAAAAAAGAAAGAAAGAAAGAAAGAAAAATAGTATGAACCGTACTTGGCCATAAACAGGAACAAAGCCCTGACCCGCGCTACCACATGGATGAGCCCCCAAAACATGCTAAATGAAAGAAGCCAGACGTGAAGGCAAATCCATAGAGTCAGAGTTGCCTAAGGTTTGGGGTCGGGGAGGTGGGGTTTGAGGAGTGATGGCTGATGCGTATCTTGTTCTAAACGTTCTAAAATGGATTGTGGTGACGTGTTGCACAAATCCGTGAATACATTACTGCCATAGAATTGTACACTTTATTTTGTAAAGATTTTTTAATGTTTATTTTATCTGTTTATTTTATTAATAAAAAATTTTTTAATTTTTTAAACGTTTTATTTATTTTTGAGACAGGGAGAGACAGAGCATGAACAGGGGAGGGTCAGAGAAAGGGAGACACAGAATCCGAAACAGGCTCCGGGCTCTGAGCTGTCAGCACAGAGCCCGACGCGGGGCGCGAACTCAGGGACAGAGAGATCATGACCTGAGCTGAAGTCGGCTGCTTAACCGACTGAGCCACCCAGGCGCCCCCTAATGTTTATTTGTTTGAGAGACAGAGAGAGAGAGAGAACACAAGTGGGGAGGGGAAGAGGGAGAGGGGAGAGGATCTGAAGCGGGCTCTGGGCTGACAGCAGAGAGCCCGGTGCGGGGCTCGAACTCGCGACCCGTGAGATCATAACCTGAGCCGAAATCAGACGCTTAACTGACTGAGTCACCCACGTGCCCTGAAACGTACACTTTAAAATGGATAAACCACATGGTACATGAATATCTCAAAAAGGACCCCTCACAGAACTCTATCAGAGAGCCATATTTTGAAAATTTTCAAACATATTCTGACAAAGACATGAAGTAGGGATGTTTCATCCTCCAGGCGCCCCCCCCCCCCATTCCCAGCCTCTTCCACTGCCCCCTGCATCACAGCCTCATTGATCCCGTCTTGTTCCTTCGATTCCCTCAAGCCTCCCCCGACCCCCGGGCCTTGGCGTGTGCCATTCCTCCGTCGTCTAGGACACCCTTTCCCACTCAAACGCCTCTGCGGCTTCCAGATCTCCGCACGAACATCTTCTCCCCCTCAAAGCCTGCGCTCATCCCCCAGACGGTCTCTTGTTACCTACATTCAACGCTCTCTGCACCTTTCCTCGAGGTTACCCCCCCCCAACCCTAATTATATAGTCAAAGGAGTGAGCGCGGGTTTACATAAAGCCTGTCTCGCCGGAGAAACTGACAAATGTCGCCCCAGTTCACAGCCGCGTCTGCACCCATGGCAGAGAATAAGCAGCGAAAGGGAGGGAGACAATGAAGATCGTCCCTCCCTCCGCCCCCACTTCCTCCCGCAAATATTTACTGAATGGGTGCCAGGCACCGACTTAGGCTCCAAGAATACAGCCGCGATCCAGGCACACTAAGCTGCCTGTCCTCCAAGAGCTCATGTTCTAGGGGGGGGGGTGGGGGGAGACGGGAGGCTAAATCAACAACCAAAAACACAGCCAAGTGGCCGGTGGCGACACGGGCTGAGAAGAGTAGAGGCGAGTTTAAGGGGATAGAGCGGGACAGGGTGGGGACAGGTGCTGCAGCCCCGGAGGCCACGGGAAGGCTTCCCCGAGGAGGATGAGCCCACTTGGGTTGTGGGGGGGAAGAGCGACACCTAGCGGAGGGGTCCGCCAGTGCAAACGCCCAAGCTCCAGGTTCTGAGCAGATTCAGGCCTTCCCCCCACTCTTTCCTCTGCCTCCTTCCCCTGGGTGCTCCCTTCTCAGCCTCTGTGGCCACCTTCCCTCCCCCACCCCCAGCAACCCCTCCCAGCAGGTACCTGACTTGGGGTAGGTGATGATGAAGATGTCGTCGTCCTGCACATCAGCGTTCTCGACCATGCGGATGCTCTCGGGTGAGTAGATGCCCACGGGGAAGGGGATCCCCTTGTACCTGAAGTATTCGCCTGACAACTTCTGGCTGTAGGAATATGGGGGAGAGACACCGTGAGGACCGGGGAGGAGAGGAGGACTGAGGTCACCCCCGGGGGCGCGGGGGGGGGGGGGCGGCGGCAGAGAAATGTCAGGGCAAGAGGGATGGTGAGCAGGGAGACGGGGGAGGGGTACCCCGCTAGCTAGAGAATCCTGGCGACAAACTTTCCCTGAACCTCATTTCTTCATCTGCCAACTGGGAATGGTTTACCAGAACCCCACAACAATCCTATGCGGTGACAGTGATTAGCATCCCCCTTTAAGGAATGAAGAGAGGGAGGCACAGAGAGGTTGGGTGACTTTCCCAAAGCCACACAGCCGGTGGAACATGGAACACTTCACATCTGCAAACTGGGGCCAAGTGCTTTCCTTATATCGATTCTTTGGCCCAACCCTCGAGGGAGAGGCGAAGTCACCCCCTCCCCCCGCCATGTTACCAACGAGGAAATCGAAGCCACAGAAATTATGTGTCGTGCCCACTCTTTTGTGCAAGGCCACAGGGCTGGCAAAGCCCACTTATGAAAAACCCCATCCAGGGGTCACCATGAGGCTGAGATGCCCTTTTCATTTTTTTAGGTTTATTTACTCATTTTGAGAGACAGAAAGAACGGGCGCAAGTGGGGGAGGGACAGAGAGAGAGAGAGAGAGAGTCCCAAGCAGGATCCCCACTGCCAGCCCAGAGCTCAACGCACGGCTTGAACTCATGAAACGGGACATCGCAACCTGAGCCGAAATCAAGAGTCCGGTGCCCAACAGCCTGAGCCACCCAGGTGCTCCCAGGATTTTATTTTTTTTTAATTTTTTTAAAGAAATTAACACATGCTTTTATTTATTTATTTTCTTTTTCAGGATTTTATTTTTAAGTAATCTCTACACCCCAAGGCGGGGCTTGAACTTACAACCCTCAGGCTCAAGCGTGGCACCCCTACCGAGTGAGCCAGCCAGGCACCCCCCCCACCCCTGCAACTGAAACAGTGTTAAGCTTCAGCCCCTCACTTGAGCTGCCTTTCCGAAAAAGCCCCACCAAGCAACCGCAGGGCCATACCCGGAAGTAACATTTTCCCGGGTGAGCTGTTTTAAAAGCAATCCACGTACCCCACTGTGTCTTTCCACCGTAGCTTCCCCCCGGGGGGTCTCCTGCCCCTGGCATGGGAGAGGGGGTGGGCATTTGGGGGACCTGGCACAGAGCCAGCTTTGGATCCTCTGTCCGCCCCCTCCCCTGCCCCTCCCCTACTTCAGACCCTCTGTCTCCCTCTGACTCTGCCCCTGCCCCACTTGGGTGCCCACGGGCTCTCTCTCTCTCTCAAAAATAAATAACCATTAAAAAAAACCCAGTAAGGTGACACAGAGGTGGGGATACTTTTTACTGAGTTTCCCTGGGGGTATTTCATCAGGTCCGCAGTCAGGGAGCGTGGTCGCATTTGTGCAGGCCGGCTGGCTGCAGGAATTCCCAGAAGAATTCCCAGAAGTCGCATCGCCGCCTCACCTGTCCTAGGGCATCTGGCGTGAAAGCATGTGCGGGAGGAGGAGACACAGGTTCAAAGGGGATGAAGCCAGAAAGGTACTCTGTGTCCTTTTTCTGGAACGTTAGGAGGGCCTGTCAGCTTTCAAAATGAGACAAGTTGCTGTCACTTGCTCCCTCCCTCTAAATCAACATCCCTCCCCCCCACCTAGGCTTGGAGTCGCACACATTGGTTCCTCGCCTTAAGGAGGACCCCCTTCCAAGCGGTGTAAGCTTCCCTCCCTCCCCCCCCCCCCCCCCCCGCAGAACTCGATCTGAGTTCTGAGCCGCGACACCGTGCTACTTTGCGTTGGTGTCCCGCTATAATACACGGAGGACAATACATTGAAATGGGGGGGGGAGTACGTGTGTAAGTAGGTTACACTGCCTGTGGGTTGCATTTCGGGATAGTAAAGAGGCTGTTATATAGATACTCTTGTTATATAAAGAGGGGTGGGGTCCACACGGACGAAAACTCGGAAACACAAGGGGCTGAGCCAAAGATGAGCCACGAGCGTCCAGACCCCATGATTTCAATTATGGGAAGTTCAAGTACAAGACAGTAAGGTAGAAGAAGGTGCTAGAAGGCAGGTGGCAGTTATCCTTGGGAGGAGGGGCTGACAGGGTGGGGGCAGATGGGGGTCTGGTGGCGGTATGCCTACCTTGCAAAATTCCTTGAGTTGTTGACAAAAGATCCGTGTTTTACTTTAACAAAGTATTCAGTGAACGAATAAACAAAGCAGTAAAGGGGATGGGGTGGGGGGGGGAGGGGGGATCCTTCCCATTAAAACACCTGTCTTCATTTTATTTTTTAACTATTTATCTATTCACCTTAAAACCACTGATGTTTCTTTTCAAATGTTTGTTTATTTTTTTTTTGGGGGGGGGAGCAAGCAGGGGAGCGGCAGAGAGAGAGAGAACCCCTGCTGATTTTGTTAAAAATAAGGACAGTGGGAAAATATAATGTATCAGTAGACACAAAACTTTAAAATGGAGCCCTGCATTCAATAAATCTGGGCGAGAATTCCTGTTTGGGGGCTTTCTTAAGATTTTCGGGGTGCCTGGGTGGCTCGGTCGCTTGAGCGTCCGACTTCGGCTCAGGTCATGATCTCACAGTTCGTGGGTTCGAGCCCCGCGTCGGGCTCCGTGCTGACGGCTCGGAGCCCGGAGCCTGTTTCGGATTCTGTGTCTCCCTCTCTCTCTGCTCCTCCCCTGCTCACACACTGTCTCTCTCTCTCAAAAATAAATACAGATTTTTAAAAAATTAAAAAAAAGAGATTTTATTTTTTAAGTAGTAATCTCTACACCCAACACGGGGCTCAAACTCACAACCCTGAGACCCGGAGTCCTCCATCAGCCGAGTCAGCTGGGCCCTCCTACAATTATCGTGGCCAGACACAGTAATAGAGCTAACGCTGGGCATTGCGTGTGTCCAGAGGAGGGGCACACAGTAAGCCCTCAGCACCTTTTAGTCACTTTACTGCTCAGTGATGACGTCATTTCCCCCCCAAAGGTTGAGTGTGGGTGTGGGCTTGGTGATGTCACTGGTTGCTAGGCAGATGAGCCCAATGCGTGGGCGCTCCGAGGTGGTCAGTTACCATCAGGCCGACTGGGGGCCAAGTGCCTGGGCCTTGGCTCTCTCCGTGCCTTGGGCGGCGGATCTCACCTCCTGAGCCTCGGTTGCCTCATCTGTCAAATGAGGATAATAGTAATCTCTACCCCATGGTTTTAATCGCACCCGAGGATTCAAAGGGATAATCTAGGTTAAGCGCTTGGCTTCTGATAACCACTCCGGAAACGAGCTCCCTTTAGTGGGCAGTGCTATTTCAGTCTTTGGTCTGACAGCAACTTGGAGAAATTTCCTCCCCAGTTTACGCGACAGGAAAACGGATCCTGTGCCTGTCAGGAGTCCCCGAAACAGTCTGTGACTGCACACATGAATAAATATAAGGGTGTCCCCCTCCCCCAGACCTCCCCCCTCTCCCAGCGTTTACAGCCTGCAAATCGAGGGTCCTGGCCCCACCCCAGGAGGCCCTGGGGGAACATGGTTGGTGCTCAGCCAGTATTTGACTAACTGAATGAATGTGGGGGTTCCTTCATTCATGTGAATGAAGGAAGGGATTTCCCTAGAAAAAAAGGAAGTCAAGTCAAAGAGCTTTTGTTATGACCTTTTCCCTGCCCCAGTGGTGCTCGGTACCCAGCCCTTCAAAAATCCCCTGTCGGGCCTTTAGAGATGCCCAAAGTCTGCTCTTTTCACAGGCCTCTTTCCAAACCTCACGACCGTGCCCTCTGAGCCCAGAACAAGCAACCGCTCAATAAATGAATCAGTATCCGATAAATAACTGAGGCATGAACGGGGTAGGGTTGGGATGTCCCTCCGTGTTATGACGGCTACAGATAAGAAAAGGAAGATTAGGAAGGGGAAGTGGTTTGGCGGAGACCATAAAGCAAGTTCCAGGCAGGGCTGGGATTTGAACCTCAGCCCTGCAGAGGTTTTTCTGTTCCAGTCCCCCCTTCCCCACGCACCCCACCCTCCAGCCGAATCTCCCCAGCGCGCTGAGCATCATTCCCCCTTCCGGTCCTTTGGATCTGCCAGTCCTCCAGCCAAGACTTTGGTCCCCTGTCCTCGTCTGCGCTAGAGTGTAGAGGCCACGGAGCCCCCACCCGATTCCCGCGTGGCCGGACCTCACTGGGTGTCCTAGAACAGGTGCCGTGTGCCTTCTCTCCCAACCTTGTAAATCAAACCTGGCCCCGGGGTGACCTTTCCACTCGCTGGGTGACGAGCCCGCCGGGTCCCCACACCACGTGGCCCACAGCAGTCGCTCGATGGGAGCAGAGGCATGGGGGTAACTATTGAGCTGGGTCAGAGGCCTGCAGGAGAAACAGACAGTGGGCTCCACGGCCAACACGACAGGCAGCTGGCCAAGGACCCACTGAGCCTCCCAGAAGATGCCTGGCCTGCCCTGCTCGGGAGACCCCCCCCTCCCGGACACGAGAGTCTAA
The DNA here is from genome assembly GCF_028749965.1 of Puma concolor. Classification (NCBI taxonomy): domain Eukaryota; kingdom Metazoa; phylum Chordata; class Mammalia; order Carnivora; family Felidae; genus Puma; species Puma concolor. Next base: position 53,845,266 of record NC_141681.1, on the reverse strand, counting down.
TGGCCCAAGGCATCGGCCCTGAGGCCTTCTACCCCACCGTGTGCCAGGCGCTGGCCCTCCTTCTCTGTCCCCACTGCCCCCATCCAGCTCTGTTCTCCTCTTCGCCCCCCGGGCCCTCAACCCAGCCTCCTCAGTCTCGTGGCCTCCAGTCCCTCCCGCCTGCCCATCCCGCACCTGGCCGTAGCCCCTCAGCCCGGAACTCAACGCCCTGCATAGCCTGGGTCTGCCCATTTCTCTGCCCTCCTCAGACCTCTGACTTCCCTCTGCCTCCAGCAGGGGAGGAGGCGGGGGGGTGGGGTGGGGGGCACTCATAAAGAAATTCTTTAATTTTTTAATTTTTTTTTAACATTTATTTATTTATTTATTATTGAGAGACAGAGTGTGAGCAGGGGAGGGGCAGAGAGAGAGAGAGAGAGACACACACACAGAATCCGAAGCGGGCTCCAGGCTCCGGAGCGGTCAGCACAGAGCCCGACGCGGGGCTCGAACCCACACACCGCGAGATCCTGACCTGAGCCGAAGTCGGAGGCTCAACCGACTGAGCCACCCGGGGGGCCCCACTCATGAAGAAACTCTCAGCCGAGGACACACACACTATCAGACTTCTAGAATCCCATGAAGCGGGTATTGAGAACAGCACCTCGTGCCAGAAGGAACGGAGGTCCAGAAAGGTTAACGCGTTTCCCTAAGGCCACACAGCCGCCTTCCTAGGTGGTCTCGGTACCGTACCTGTCAAGGCACCTTCGCCCCTTCCCTCTGCCGCGAGGCCACAGTGCGTCCGTCACATTCAGTATTTTATCCCCGGTGCCTGGCACACGACCCGTGCCATGAGCACATCGGTCCCCAGCTCAGATCCCCCGGGGGTGGGGTGCCTCGTCACCATCTCCAGGGGCAGCGCCGGTGGGGAAGGCAGACAGGCTGAGGTTGGGTAACCTTGGATTTGAACTCAGGCTCGGCTACCAGCTAGCTCTGTGACCTTGAATAACCTCTCTGGGCTTCTGGACAAGGAGGAAGGATTAAAAGCCAGGGTCACCGGGTCACCTCCTTGCTGATCTCGCTGCTTCCAGCGCCCCGCCCCCCCCCCCCCCCCCCCCACCGTGGTCGGTTCTCAGAATGGTTTAGAAACTAACTAGGCTGTTGACTCTCCCGTGTCAGAAACCCTCCCGGCCCTTCAGGCCCAGGCCTGCCCCACAGCCCTTGCACTGACTGATCTGTCTTCCATTGGGTGACTAGCACCCTCACCTCCTGCCTGTGCTCCAAGATCACCCCTGCACTTCGTCCCTGAGGCCTCGGCCACCCGCCCTGTTTATAGCTGAGCCTCCCCCTTCCCCTCCCCCTGCGTCGTTTTCTGGAGCCCTTGAGAGTCTCCCTCCCTCCCTCCCTCGAGGTTTACGTGTTTCTTTCATTGTTGATTGCCTTCCTTCTGGCGAGTAAGCTCCATGAGACCAGGGATTTTAGGCGTTTGTTTTCTTTTGTTTCCCTCTGTCTCGGTTCCCAGTGTATCCCAAGCACCCGAATACCCAGGGAAGCCCTTCAGTCAGCATTCGTTGAAGAAATAAAAATAAGGCTGGGGCGCCCCGGGGAGGCTCAGTCGGTTGGGCGGCCGACTTCGGCTCGGGTCATGATCTCGCAGTCCGTGAGTTCAGGCCCCGAGACGGGCTCTGTGCTGACAGCTCGGAGCCTGGAGCCTGTTTCCGATTCGGTGTCTCCCTCTCTCTCTAGCCCTCCCCTGCTCACACTCTGTCTCTCTGTCTCTGAAAAATGAATAAACCTTTAAAAACAAATTTTTTTAAATAATGCTGAGAGCGCCCCCTTGGCACAGCGATCCCCACGACGCGATGCGCCTGAATTCATTTATTCCCTCCACAAAGCTAGGAGGTGGGTGGTATTTCTATCGCCGTGTTACAGATGTGGAATGGAGGCACAGAGAGGCAAAGTCACTGGGCTGATGTCACACAGCTACGGAGGGCAGAGCGGGGATTTGTACCCAAGCGGGTGTGGCCCCTAACCACCAAGGGCCATGAGGTAGCCCCCGAACTCGATTCTTTCCAGGTGTGCTCTTTCTGGGCAGGGGCTGTGGGGGGTTCGGGATGGGGGGGGTGGTCAAGGAGACATGGGTTTGACCTCACATAACCTCTCCGAGTATGTCTTCACCTGCCTCCCCTTGGTCACGGGAGTATTAAACTCCTTGGGGAATATTATTATCATACTGTATTGCATTATATACTGTATGTTAAAATAGCTCACTGAACTATACATCTTTTTTCATTTAATTATTTATTTTGAGAGAGAGAGAAAGCACGAACAGGGGAGGGGCAGAGAGAGAGAATCCCAGGCAGGCTCTTTGCTGTCTGCACAGAGCCTGACACAGGGCTCGAACCCATGAACCTCGAGATAATGACCTGAGCCAAAGTCGGACTCTTAATTGACGGAGTCCCCCCAGGGGCCCCTCCCTGAACTATCTTAATGTAAGCAGATTTTATTTTATTATTTTTTTTTTTAATTTTTTTTTTCAACGTTTATTTATTTTTGGGACAGAGAGAGAGACAGAGCATGAACGGGGGAGGGGCAGAGAGAGAGGGAGACACAGAATGGGAAACAGGCTCCAGGCTCTGAGCCATCAGCCCAGAGCCCGACGCGGGGCTCGAACTCACGGACCGCGAGATCGTGACCTGGCTGAAGTCGGACGCTTAACCGATTGCGCCACCCAGGCGCCCCTATGTAAGCAGATTTTAAAGCAGATTCTCTCTCGGGGCGCCTGGCGGGGGCGGGGGGGGGGGGGCTCTGTCGGGTAAGTGTCTGATTCTCAAGTTTCAGCTCAGGTCATGAGTTTGTGGTTTTGTGAGTTCGAGCCCCACTTCAGGCTCTGTGCTAACAGTGTGGAGCCTGCTTGGGATTCTCTCTCTCTCTCCTTCTGTCTCTGGCCCTTCCCTGCTCACACTGTCTCTGTCTCTCTCAAAAATAAATAAATAGGGGCGCCTGGGTGGCTCAGTCGGTTGAGCTTCTGACTTCGCCTCAGGTCACGATCTCACGGTCCGTGAGTTCGAGCCCCGCGTTGGGCTCTGTGCTGACAGCTCAGAGCCTGGAGCCTGCTTCGGATTCTGTGTCTCCCTCTCTCTCTGACCCTCCCCTGTTCATGCTCTCTCTCTGCCTCAAAAATAAACGTTAAAAAAAAATTTTTTTTAATGAATAAATAAATAAATAAACCCCCCACATTTTAAAACGGCTTCTCTCCCTCTCCTGCGTGTTCACCCAAGAGCAACGAAGTCGTATGTTCACTCCAGTATCCGCACTCACACGTTTATAGCAACACTGTTCCCAATCGCCCCAAAGTGGGAACACCCCAGACGTCCTTCAGCAGGTGCGCAGGCAAACGGGGACGTCCACACTGTGCGGCGCTACTTGGCAAAGACGAGAACCAGCCACGGAGAACGACCACCCATGGATGCGTCTCGAAGGCACCGCGCCGAGTGAAAGAAGCCAGACTCGGCCCCCAGCCTGTAGAATTCCATCTATGTGACAGCGGCCCCCGAAGACGTCCGCATCCCAGTCCCCAGAGCCTATATGAGTGTGTTACATTTGCAGGGAAAGTGGGATCTGACAGCTGTGGTTACGGGAAGGGTTTCGAGATGGGGAGATTGTTGGGGGCCGGGCTGCCGACACGGGGATCTCCGCGCAGTGGCACCGAATCCAGACTTCTGACCCGCTCGCAGCCACAGGGGCGTGTGGTTAATTGTCGCAACCAACAACGGGAAACCAACGGGAAACCAACGGGACGTTTTCTAGAAGGCAAAGCTGTACAGAGACGCGATGTGGGCGTGGGGGTAGGAGTCGAGGGGGGATGGGACCCGTTCTGTATCCTGAGGCTGGTGACGGTTACACAAATCTATACAGGCGCTAAAATTCGTAAACCTAAACACGCCCCTCACCCCCCCCACAAATCGACTTTACTGTACGATCTTCTTTTCTTTTCTTTCCTTAATGTTTACTTATTTTTTGAGAGAGAGACAGAGACAGAGCGAGAGAGGAGCAGGGGCAGAGAGAGGGAGACACAGAATCGGAAGCAGGCTCCAGGCTCTGAGCCATCAGCCCAGAGCCCGACGCGGGGCTCGAACTCACAGACCGTGAGATCATGACCTGAGCCGAAGGCGGAGGCTTAACTGATGGAACCACCCAGGCACCCCATCTTTTCTTTTTTTTAGTACTCTCTACGCCGGATGTGGGGCTTGAACTCCCAACCCCGAGATCAGGAGCCCCACGCTCCAGGGACTGAGTCATCCAGGTGCCCCTGTATGTTTTTCTTTAACGAGCCTCTTTAATAGAAATGCTTAAAGTCCACTATCCAGTCTTGTAGCAAAGCATCCCTTTGGCCAGTGTCCTCCTTGGCTATGCAGGAATGTACACAGAAGCTGTGCCTCTCTGGTCTCATTTGAAGAATAACCAGTGGCGGGGGGGGGGGGGGGGGGGGACCAGGGACCTCTTTTCCCGGGGCCTTCCAGTCTGATGTCCAAAGACAGCTCTCCGTATCCCCGGAAGCTTTAGGCCTTCTTGCCCGAGACGGGGTCAAATTGCTCCATTCAGCCCGCGAGGATTTATTGAGCACCTACGGTATGCTAGAGGCTGGGGCACAGAGTAGGTGGACAAACAAACAAAAAGCCCTATTGTGGTGTGTGTTTGAGTGGACAAAAATGAACCCCGAACGTTTTAAATGTGGTGTATCGGACGGTGATGGGGGCAGGTGGGGTAGGCGGAGGTTAGGGAGTGTGCGGGAAAGCCTGCGATTATGTATAGATATATTTTAAGTGTATTTGTTTATTTTTGAGAGGGGAGGAGGGGCGGAGAGAGAAGAGAGAGAGACAGAGAGAGCGAAACCCAAGCGGGCTTGCCCTGTCAGCAGGGAGCCCGAAGCAAGGCTCGAACTCACCCCTGAGATCTTGACCTGAGCCGGATGCTTGACCGACCGAGCCACCCAGCACCCCCCCTCCTCCAAGGTGGCGATTTAAGATCAAGGGAGTCAAGGGAGGGTCCTCTGAAGGGACCGGAGAGAGGCCTGGGAAGCAGTATGGGGGGGGGAGCAGGAGGGCGGGGAACGGTTTGTGCAAAGCGGAGGAGAGAGAGGGGGCTGCTGGGATTTGGGGGGCTGCAGGGGCACCGCCCCCTTCCTGCGAGCGGCCCCACCCTTGAGGAATGCAATCGGGCCGCAGGATGCTTTTAACAGCCAGCCTGCTGACTCATGGCGGGGGCCTGTGACCAACCTGCCTTTCTCTGGGGGAGCCCTGCCAGACTCCCCGAGCCCGAGCTGGGTTCACCGTGCCCCATTCCCAGGGCACACCGTGCGGTCTCCAGCCCAGCCCCATGCCTCTGCCTGGGCCCTTCTCTGTGGCGGGAGCGCCTTTTCCTCACCTCCTGAAATTCCAGAAGCTTGGAGCCCATCTGGGCAAGCCTCCCCATCTCCTCTGGGCACCTCCTTCTCAGTGCAATGACTCACGCCTTGGCCGCGGTCCAGAGAGAAACCAGGCGCTTTTCACTTGCCCGCTCTTGGGGTTGGGGGGCGGGGGGATTATAGAGTCACCTCTTTGGGAGATCACTTGGCAACATTTTAATTATGCAGACCACCCCCTCTAAAGCAGGAGACAACCCCCCCCCCCCAGGCGCATTGTTATATTGTTATTCGGCTCAGCATCCTGTTTGCTTCTTTCACAGTCCTTTTCATACTTAGTAACTAATTTCTTTGGCTATGGACTTCTTAAAATCAGTCAGGCCCCACTAGGAGGGGGAGGAGGAGGGAGCGGAAATTCCTCTTCTCCCGTGTCCCACCTCCAAGAATCAGTGATGTAAAACATCGTGTATGAAAAGAAAATCCCACTGGGGCGCCTGGGTGGCTCAGTGGGTTAAGCGTCCGACTTTGGCTCAGGTCATGATCTCGTGGTTCGTGAGTTCGAGCGCCGCGTCCGTGTCTGGCTCTGTGCGGACAGCTCGGAGCCCGGAGCCTGCTTCCGATTCCGTGTCTCCCCCTCTCCCTGCCCCTGCCCTGCTTGCACTCTGTCTCTGTCTCTCAGAAATAAACACTGGGGCGCCTGGGTGGCTCAGTCAGTTAAACATCCGACTTCGGCTCAGGTCATGATCTCCAGGTACATGGGTTCGGGTCCCGCATCCGGCTCTGTGCTGACAGCTCGGAGCCTGGAGCCCACTTCCGATTCTGTGTCTCCCCCTCTTTCCACCCCTCCCCTGCTCATGCTCTGTCTCTCCTCTCTCAAAAATAAATGAACATTAAAAAACTTTAAAAAGGATTTAAAATAAATACGTACATAAAATCCCATTAGGGCGGCTGGGTGGCTCAGCTAGTTAAGCATCCATCCGGACTCTTGATTTCGGCTCAGGTCAGGATCCCTGGGGTCATGGGATCCAGCCCTGTGTCAGGGCTTTAGGCTGAGAAGAGTCTCTCTCTCTTTCTCTGCCCCTCCCCCTCCCAATAAAAAAAAATAAAAGAAAATCCCGCGAGCACATATGGGACGGGTTCCAATGAAACGTTCTGATGTGTGCCTCTTCCTTCGAAATGCATCACAAGTAAGGACAGATAGTGGTTTGGGTCTGGGGTAGTTGTGAGACTAGAATTTTCCACGTCCTGGCTTCCGTACATCTTGAATTCTGAATTAAATCATAGTGGCAGTGGCTGCTGTGTGCTCGCCACCCCCCCACCCCTGCCCTTGGCTGGTGGGACCAGAGACATCTCAGGGGACTTGGAAACCACCGGTGGAAGCACCTGACCCCAAACATGTGACCACATGGCCCAAAGCACTTGGGGCTGGAGGATGACCCTCCTTGAATTTCTACTGGGTTAAGCACCTCACGTGGGTGGGGCTTGGGGGGGGGTACATTTAAGTCCGGCAGACTTGCTTAATGAGGCACATGCGTATTTGTCTTTCTCTTTAGAAAATCTAAGTGGAGGAGGTGGGGAGGGGCCACCTGGGTGGCTCAGTCTCTTGGTTTCAGCTCAGGTCACGCTCTCACGGCTTCGTGTGTTCGAGCCCCGCGTCGGGCTCTGTGCTGACAGCTCAAAGCCTGGAGCCTGTTTCAGATTCTGTGTCTCCCTCTCTCTGACCCTCCCCTGTTCATGCTCTATCTCTCCCTGTCTCAAAAATAAATAAAACCTTAAAAAAAAATTTTAGAAGCACAGGCAAACATAGGCACAGGGTGAGCGCTCAGAGCTCCTCAGATTTCTTCTCTTTCCCCTCCTCCTGTCCCCCTCCCCCTCCCCCTCTCCCCTCCCCCTCCCCCTCTCCTCTCCTTCCAAAAAATACTGATTTCCTGCAGGCTCTCTGCAGGCTCTGAGCCGTCAGCACAGAGCCCGACGACGGGGGGGGGGGGGGGGGGGGGGCTCGTACTCGAACTCACGAACGGTGAGACCGTGACCTGAGCCGCGAAGTCGGACGCTCAACCGACCGAGCCACCCAGGCGCCCCTCTTTTTTTTTTTTTTTTAACGTTCATTCATTTTTGAGAGACAGAGACAGAACATGACTGGGGAAGGGGCAGAAGGGGGAGACGCTGAATCCAAGCAGGCTCCAGGCTCGGAGCCATCAGCACAGAGCCCGACGCAGGGCTGGAACTCGCGAACCGCGAGACCATGGCCTGACCCGAAGTCGACTGCTCAACCCACTGAGCGCCCCCCCCCAGGCACCCCAGAAATGTCTTAATCTTAAGGGAATTTTGACAAGCGCACATCCTCACACAGTCCGAACTCCCATCAAGATATGCAAGAGTCCACGGCCCCAGAAAGTTTCCTCCTGTCTCTTCCTAATCTGTCCCCGCCCTTGCCCGAGTGGTGACCTCTGTCCTGCATTTACCTCATAAATTGAGCTGTCTGGTCTTGGCTGTTCTAGAACATTCATCTCATGGAATGCACTCTGGCACCTGCCTTCTTTGCTGAGCATAACGTCCTCAACATTCTCTGGTGTCTGCGTGTATATTCGAATTTTTTCCTTTTTTGCAGCTGAGTAGAATTCTACTGCATGAATCAATCCCCGCGTGATTATCCATCCATCCCCCTGTTCACAGCTGTTTCTAGATCAGGCTGTTCTGCCTAAAGCTGTTGCAATGTCCTTGCCTACGTTCGCATTTCTTGGGGCAAACAACCAGGTATTTTCCCTCTCTCTCAAACAAAATAAACTTAAAAACTTTTATATCGGGGCACCTGGGTGGCGCAGTCGGTTAAGCGTCCGACTTCAGCCAGGTCACGATCTCGCGGTCCGCGAGTTCGAGCCCCGCGTCGGGCTCTGGGCTGATGGCTTGGAGCCTGGAGCCTGTTTCGGATTCTGTGTCTCCCTCTCTCTCTGCCCCTCCCCCGTTCATGCTCTGTCTCTCTCTGTTCCAAAAATAAATAAAAAACGTTGAAAAAAAAAATTAAAAAAAAAAAAACTTTTATATCAACTTTTAAATAGTTTTTTAAAAACACGTGAGATATATCACTTTGATATATTACTTTTACAATAATTATAAAGAAAAATCTAGGGGCACCTGGGTGGCGCAGTCGGTTAAGCGTCCGACTTCAGCCAGGTCACGATCTCACGGTCCGTGAGTTCGAGCCCCGCGTCAGGCTCTGGGGCTGATGGCTGGGAGCTTGGAGCCTGTTTCCGATGCTGTATCTCCCTCTCTCTCTGCCCCTCCCCCGTTCATGCTCTGTTTCTCTCTGTCCCAAAAATAAAATAAAAAAAACGTTGGGAAAAAAAATTAAAAAAAAAAAAGAAAAGAAAAATCCTAGCTAAAGAAATGAATCACTCCCTTCAAATTCTCAGAGCTCTTTGTACTGTATCCCCGGCTTCGTCCCTCAAGGGCCAGCAGACTCATGGCGCCCCCACCGGCCCCCACCTCTCCTAGGTCCCCACACCAGCACGACCGGTGTTGTTCCGTACCCATCATCGAGTTCTAATTGTTCCCTATATACTCTATGCTCCAGCACACCTCGGATGTCTATGTGTGCTGTGCCTTTAGCCACAGGCTCCTTTTGACTTTTCTCTCTCTCCTTTGTCTCTCTCCCTTGAAACATACATCCGACGGAACTTTCTGTGATGATGGAAACAGCTCGCCCCGTGCCGGCCAGTATGACCTCTGCTTGTCTGCATGTGGCTACTGAGCCCTTGAAATGCGGCCGTGATAACAGGGGCCCTTTTAGTTCTATTTGATTAGTATTGATTTCAACCGCAACCCTGACACTTTACTCGGTTGTGAGAAAACTTTCTAGGCAGGTTTGGAACAACTCGGGCCTGGGAATTGACTTTTCGTAGCTGTAACGGGGTGAGGTCTATTTTTGTTTTTAATGTTTATTAAATTTGTTTATTTTTTATTCAATTGTTTATTTAATTTTTTTAAATGTTTATTTACTTTTGAGAGACAGAGAGAGGCAGAGCGTGAGTAAGAGAGGGGCAGAGAGAGAGGGAGACACAGAACCCGAAGCAGGCTCCAGGCTCCAAGCCGTCGGCACAGAGCCCGATGCGGGGCTCGAACTCACAGACCGCGAGATCATGACCTGAGCTGAAGTCGGCAGCTTAACTGACTGAGCCACCCGGGGGGGCCCCACGGGGCGAGACCTACATGCCCATCAAGTCTTTCTGATGGGAGTTTGGCATCTCCTTGGAGAAAAAAAACCCGCTCAGCCTCAGAGACTTAGTATGAAAAGAAGAATGGAAAATATTTCATCCATAGTTTGTTCTATCGGTTATATGTTGAAATGGTAACATCTCAGATATAGCGGGTTAAATAAAATACAAAATTGAAATTAGTTTTGCCGGTGCCTTTTGCCCCCCCCCCTTTTTTTTTTTTCTTAATGTGGCTACTAGAAAATGTTTACCTGGGGGTTCACGCTGTGCATCTGTGGGACAGCGTTGGTCTGGAGGGTGGACAGACCACAGACTCATTGGTCCCGTGTGGGTGACAGCCTCTTCTTTCCTTCTGAGGTCCCCTCTGGGGGGCTTGGGGGGGAGGCCCTGGGAGCAAAGCTCAGATGTACGAGTCCTCTCTGGGCCTCAGTTTGCCCACCTGTAAAATGGGAATCCTCACATCGGCCGCCTCACAGGGCTGTTGTGAGGTTGGAGGGAGCTGACCCACACAAAGCCCTCAACCGGCCTGGCGCATGGGGAATGCTCTGGAAGGCTGTAATTATTACCGTTCTTCACCCAGACCCCACCCTTCCTGGCAGCTGAGTTCCTGGCTCAGGAGGGGTCACAGGATTTGGAGAAGGAGGAGAGAAAACCGCAGAAACCCTGACTCAGCAGAGAGCGCCCGGGTCTGACCCGTCCCCAGGCATCACCCCCTCTGCACCCATTTCGCAGACGCGCAGCTCCAAGCGCCCCCGTCTGCCCCGCGGGTCCCAGCCAGCGAGCCATGTGGCACATCCTTGTCCGCTGTAGCAAAGTCCTCTGGGTCAGGCCTCCCCGCAACACCAGCATCTCGCTCCTTGCCTCGGCATTCAGTGCTACCAAGGGCCCGCCGGGCACCGCTCTCCCTCCCACCTTCTGCAAACCGGGCTGCTCAGTTCTTTCCAAGTGGGTCCTCGGATGCTTCCATTTTCCGGCCCCTAAAGAGCACGTGGGAGTCTGGGGAGGGGGGTGGCTGTGAGCGTCTCCCAAGGCACCTTCTTTACTCGCGGTGGCCCGGAGTCCCCTCCCCTCTCTGCCCAAATCCGGGGCCCAGATTCCACCCAGGCGACAAGGCCCAATGTCTTATTATTTGTTTATTGCTCGGGACCTTTTTATTAGCGGGCCCCTTCTCCTTGGGCCAAGCAGCTCTGGGGACCGGCAGGGCTCTAGCCATAAAAGCTTTGGGGTGGCTCAGCCCTCCCCAGGGAAGGAGAGGGCGGGATTGTAAAACCTGGCCTGGGGACCTCAGCCATAAAGAGGCAGAGATCAGAAAGGGCCTTGCACGAGGCTCTCCAAGATCAGAGGGAGGGAGGGGTGGTAACCACAGGTCCAAATGCCTGCTTGGCTTCCCCTGGCCTTGACTCCCTCCAGGAGGGGCTGGCCCGGAAATGTGGCGGAGCACAGGAGGAGGCCTACTAAGCCTCCGGTCTGGGCTGGGGCCCGCTTCCCCTTCTTGCTCATCCCAGCCAGGGCCTGCGAGTCGGGCAGGCTCGGTTCAAATCCTGGCTACACCCTACTTGGCAGCTGTGCGACCTCGGGCAGCTCGCTCAACCTCTCTGGGCCTCCGGTGTCTCAACCATAAACGGGATGATAAGAGCTAGTCATCTGCGCGGGTTAATCTCACTTGTTGTGAAGGCGAAGTGGCTGAATGTGTGGCAGGCACCCGGCGCGGTGAGCCCATAAGCAAGGGCGAAAAGGGACGAACGTCCCCTGGGCCTGTGTCGCCTTGGGCGCCACGGACCGTACGCTGAACACAAACTGCCCACGCGTCCTGCCTGCCTCCCGCTTTTAACATTTCCCTTGGCAAATTCTTACTTTGCCCTCAGGACCCCCTTTGGGTACACGGGACGCCCACACAATTTATAAGGCTTGGTTTCTAACAAACCCCGTGAACGAGAACATTCTGAGCAGCGTGGCCTTGCGGGTGTCTCTGGGCTCCTCAACCGCTATTCCGATGAAATCCTTGTCCATTGCTTTTGGTTTCTTGGTTTTAGTTCTTTTAAATGTTTATTTTATTCGGGGGTGGGGGGAGGGGCAGAGAGAGAGAGAGAGAGAGAGAGAGGGAGACACGGAATCCGAAGCCGGCCAGACTCCCAGCCCTCAGCCCAGAGCCCGACGCGGGGCTCGAACCCACGAACCTGCGAGATCATGACCTGAGCCGAGGTCGGATGCGGCTGCTCAACGGACCGAGCCCCGCCCCCGCCGTCCCCCGTGGCTCACTTTTTTAAAGAGACTTTTGTCCTGAGTGCCTGTACTCCAACAGCGAGATATCGGCTTTTTGGGTTTAGGGGGGTTGGTAAAAAAAAAAAATGGAATCACGCTGCAGCTGGCGTCCTGTGATTCGTTCCTTTCGCTGGACATGCCACTCGTGTGGCGGTTGCGTAACAAGGGTCCCCATGGGAATGTCCCGCTGCCCTTTGCTCCCCTGTGATCCAGACTTGCCTGCTGTCTGCCCCTCCTCTCCCCTGCTCACCTGCCTTCTGGTCCTGCCTCATCCTTGCTCGGGGCTTGCCTCATCTTTCCTCCATTCATTCCTTGACATCCTTCTCAGAGACCTGCTGGGGCCCCGGGGTGGCCCAACTCTGTCCCTACCCGCGAACTGTCCACGGCTTGCTGCGTGGGATGCCTTTGAAGCTGGAAGTGTGGTCAGGGACCAAGGATCCGAAATTGGGGGAGAAAGACTTTGCGGGAGAGAGGTCGTCCCCGGGCAAAGGAATGTTTGGAAACATGCAAAGGCCTGAAGGTGGGAGGTCCAGGCCCCGAGAGAGCGGGTGTGGAGGCAACCAGTGGGGCTCAGGCACTGAGGAAGGTGGGGACTGTGCGGAGAGGAGCTCCCACGGAAGAAGCAGGGCGAACGGCGAGACCCCGGCCCTACTCCCCCATTTTATTTATTTATTTTTTTTAATTTTTTTTTTTTTCAACGTTTTTTTTTTTATTTTATTTTTGGGACAGAGAGAGACAGAGCGTGAACGGGGGAGGGGCAGAGAGAGAGGGAGACACAGAATCAGAAACAGGCTCCAGGCTCCGAGCCACCAGCCCAGAGCCCGACGCGGGGCTCGAACTCACGGACCGCGAGATCGTGACCTGGCTGAAGTCGGACGCTCAACCGACTGCGCCACCCAGGCGCCCCACCTACTCCCCCATTTTACAGCCAGCTCCGTCTTGATCTCTAGTAAGTATTTCTGCCCCAGAGTAGGATTTCTCTGGGACAGAGAAATCTGCGTCTTAAACGTTTTAGACACCATCAGCATGGGCGCTACGGAGCCACAGAGGGAACTTGAGCTGGGGATGGCTACGGGTGGATTTGGAGATGAGAAAAGACTTCTCCGGGAATCCTCAGAGGAAATGAACATGCAAAGGCACTGGGGCAGAGAAGGTGAGGCGTGTGGCCAGGCAATGTGAAGTCCTGGGGTACAGGCAGGAGGCCCGACCACCAGGGCCCAGAAAACCTTGGGACTGGGGGGAGGGGAGGGCAGCTCTGGGAAGGACCGGAGACAGGGAGGCTGGGGTGAGGCTGGGGGTGGTGGGAGAGGAGGCGTGGGGGGGACAGGCAGAAGGAGGGTGTGGGTGGAGAGTCCAGGGACAGGACGGTGGGGCCGACACGCCTCGGGGAGGGAACAGCAAAGCCTGGGGTGACCGGGACCCATGTGGACATCCCCAGATGGAAACCCAGGAGGAGGCACGATTCCGGGGAGCCCCTGAGCCCCCGACCCACGCTGCGGATGGTGTGTGTCTTAAGCCCGGGAGGGGCCCAGAGGGGATGGTGGGGGCCCCTGGGAGACACATCCTTCTGGGCCCAGGGCTTCCAGAAGCTCAGAGAAGAAAGTCCGAGGGGCTAAAGGCACTCGCTCGGGCCTACACGTGGCTCACGGGCGACGGCTCGTGACCCCCACTTTTCAGACGGGGACCCTGAGGCTCAGGAGGGCACGTGACTGGATCAAGGTCACGCACTGAGCGAGGGCTGGCCATCTGCCGGCCCTCTGGCTGGGGGGGGGCAGAGAGGAGGGAGGCTCCCAGGTGGAGGGAAGCCGGGGGCTCTCCGGGGGGAGACGGGGCAGAAAGCCAGAGGGCCGAGAGAAACGGACAGGAGAATGCGGAGCAGAAAATGCCAGGCCTCGGCCCGGAGCAGGGTGGGGACAGCCCAGAGCACCTCAGCCCCGGAGGCACAGAGCCCAGAGCCCCTGGGAGCCTTGTCTACATCACACAGCTCTCACAATTCACGTGCTGGGATCCCTGGAGCCCGGGGAAGCTCCTGGCTGAGGGCAGGGAGGGCAGGGGAGGGGAGGGCAGGGGAGGGGCCCAACACTGCAGCCTGGGGTGGCTGGGGTGGCTGGGGGGGCCCAGAAGGCCAGCGGACAGACTCGCCTGGCCCGCCCGCCTGGCCTGCCGGAGAGTAAGATATCAGGGGTCGGAGATCATGTAGGCAGCGCACCTTGTGATCTCGGTCTGGCTGCCTGCCCTCTCTGAGCCTCCACTCGCTCATCTGAAGACGGGGCCACGGGCAGGGGGCGCGGGGGGGGGGGGCGGGGGGGCGCGGATGTCGCCAAGGCTGTGGAGGACGGGAGGAACCGCAGACTCCGGGGGCAGACCGATGGGGTTCGGGTTTGCTTCCGGCCGCCCCATCACGGCCGTGGCACTTTCCCTCTCAGCCTCAGTTTCCCCATCCGGAAAGCGGGGTACCGGTCGAGTGTCCGACTCACCCCCAGGAACAGAGGAGTCATGCTCCGGAGGTGGGGAGGGCTGTGTGCTGACCTCTGCCTCGAGGGCCGGGCCGAGGAGCCCAGGGCCCATCCTCCGACCCTCCAAGCTTCCCCCCTGGGGACCCGGGGACCCGGGGACAAGGGCTCTGGCTCTGGGACCCAGCTGCATCCGGGGCCCCGCCTACCCCTGCCGTCTCCCACCTCCCCCAAACAGAGCAGTGACCACATCCTGAGCCCCTGTGAGGGGCAGCACCCCCATCTGAGGGTCCCTTGGGGTGTCCGGGAGGAAAAGGCGACAACAGACCCTCCTGTGTCCTGTTTGCTCTGAGCCAAATCCCTGCCCTCACCCAGCCCCGCATCAGGAAGACGCCTTCGAAAGAGAGACAAACTGAGGCCCCACAGCGATCAGGGCCACCTCACAGGTCCCAGCTGCCACCTCGGCACAGCCCGTGCCCCACTCCCTTCCAGAAGGGACCTGCATCCCAGGGTGGAAGGGCCAGCTGGGTCCCGCCAGGTCAGGCAGGAGGCAGCAGGAGCCTGGCAGCCACCGGGGCAGAAACGGACCTGTGGCTCTCCCCCCAGGCCACCTCCTCCAGGCGGCGGGGTGGAGGGGGGATCTCCTGGCTCGCGCGGGGCTCTGGGCCTCACCTGATGTCCGAGATGTCCTCAGGGCCGTCCCACAGGGCCCGGATCCGGGGCTCCGCGGGCCCGTCCATGGCAGGCGGCGGGTGAGGGCGGGGAGGGGAGGACGCGCAGGGAGCCGGCAGCGCGCGGGGACCGGGTATGTGCAGCGGTGACGCCTGCCACCCGGGGCGTCCGCCAGGTGCCTACCTCCGCGCCCAAGGGGAGGGGCAGCACCCAGCCGGTTCTCCAAGCTGCTACCCACGCCTCCGACAGCGGGGAGAGGCTGGGAGAGAGCCGCCCTTCTCCGAGGGTGGGGAGGGGAGGAGGGTGATGGGCACATCTGAGGAATGTCGCCCGTGGCGTGGCGGGCCTGGGGGGGGGGAGGGGGGGGGCAGAGTCCGAGGCGTAAGTCCAGCGCCACAAGGGAACCTCCCG
The DNA here is from genome assembly GCF_028749965.1 of Puma concolor. NCBI lineage: Eukaryota > Metazoa > Chordata > Mammalia > Carnivora > Felidae > Puma > Puma concolor. The sequence continues at coordinate 53,829,874 of NC_141681.1, read as the reverse complement.
GGCTGGTGGTTCTGGGCATACCTCTCTGGAGCCTCGGTTCGCTGCGGTGACAAAAAGGCCAGTCCCATCGCAGAGAGTTCATTCATTCATCCACACTTGCATTCATTCAAGAAATCTTTACTGAGCGCCCAGGGGGCCAGGCAGGCGCTGTTCTAAGGGCTGGGATGCTGTGAGGAACCACCTGCTCTGTTTGGGGGAGGCGGGAGAGGGCAGGGGTGGGCGGGGCCCCGGATGCAGCTGGGTCCCAGAGCCAGAGCCCTTGTCCCCGGGTCCCCGGGTCCCCAGGGGGGAAGCTTGGAGGGTCGGAGGATGGGCCCTGGGCTCCTCGGCCCGGCCCTCGAGGCAGAGGTCAGCACACAGCCCTCCCCACCTCCGGAGCATGACTCCTCTGTTCCTGGGGGTGAGTCGGACACTGGTCCGGTACCCGCTTTCCGGATGGGGAAACTGAGGCTGAGAGGGAAAGTGCCACGGCCGTGATGGGGCGGCCGGAAGCAAACCCGAACCCCATCGGTCTGCCCCCGGAGTCTGCGGTTCCTCCCGTCCTCCACAGCCTTGGTGACACCCGCGCCCCCCCGCCCCCCCCCCCCCAGCGCCCCCTGCCCGTGGCCCTTCAGATGAGCGTGGTCTTCAGATGAGCGAGTGGAGGCTCAGAGAGGGCAGGCAGCCAGCCCGAGATCACAAGGTGCGCTGCCTACATGACCTCCGACCCCTGATATCTTACTCTCAGGCAGGCCAGGCGGGCGGGCCAGGCGAGTCTGTCCGCTGGCCTTCTGGGCCCCCCCAGCCACCCCAGCCACCCCAGGCTGCAGTGTTGGGCCCCTCCCCTGCCCTCCCCTCCCCTGCCCTCCCTGCCCTCAGCCAGGAGCTTCCCCGGGCTCCAGGGATCCCAGCACGTGAATTGTGAGAGCTGTGTGATGTAGACAAGGCTCCCAGGGGCTCTGGGCTCTGTGCCTCCGGGGCTGAGGTGCTCTGGGCTGTCCCCACCCTGCTCCGGGCCGAGGCCTGGCATTTTCTGCTCCGCATTCTCCTGTCCGTTTCTCTCGGCCCTCTGGCTTTCTGCCCCGTCTCCCCCCAGAGAGCCCCCGGCTTCCCTCCACCTGGGAGCCTCCCTCCTCTCTGCCCCCCCCCAGCCAGAGGGCCGGCAGATGGCCAGCCCTCGCTCAGTGCGTGACCTTGATCCAGTCACGTGCCCTCCTGAGCCTCAGGGTCCCCGTCTGAAAAGTGGGGGTCACGAGCCGTCGCCCGTGAGCCACGTGTAGGCCCGAGCGAGTGCCTTTAGCCCCTCGGACTTTCTTCTCTGAGCTTCTGGAAGCCCTGGGCCCAGAAGGATGTGTCTCCCAGGGGCCCCCACCATCCCCTCTGGGCCCCTCCCGGGCTTAAGACACACACCATCCGCAGCGTGGGTCGGGGGCTCAGGGGCTCCCCGGAATCATGCCTCCTCCTGGGTTTCCATCTGGGGATGTCCACATGGGTCCCGGTCACCCCAGGCTTTGCTGTTCCCTCCCGCAGGCGTGTCAGCGTCCAGCCCCACCATCCTGTCGCTGACTTATTTTTGTTTTTGTTTTTATATCTTTTTAAATGTTTATATTTGAGGGAGAGAGATAGTGCACAAGCAGGGGAGGGGCGGAGAGAGAGGGAGACACAGAATCCGAAACAGGCTGCAGGCTCCGAGCTGTCGGCACAGAGCCCGACGCGGGGCTCGAACTCACCAACCGCGAGATCAGGACCTGAGCCGAAGTCGGACGCCTAACGGACTGAGCCCCCAAGGCGCCCCCCGTGTTGCTTTTTTCTACAGTCCTCGTCATCTTCTGATGTCTAAATGTTTTACTTCTTGGTCTTACTGTCTGTCTCCTCATCAGACTGTCAGCCCCATGAAGACAGGGCTTGTTCTATGTTTGTCCCCTCTTGTATCCCAGGGGAGGTGCCTGGAAAAGTTGGCTGAATCTCTTCAGAACAGGGGGTGGGAAATGCAAGGCCTGGTTGTAGAGGGCGAGGGGCCCAGACTCCTGAGGAGGGAGCAAGGGGAACCAGAAGCCAGAATAACATTTACCCAGTGACAGGAGGGGAGGGACAGTAATCGGGATCACTGACCCCATCACATGGCTCTGGGGAGCCTAGAGATGTGAGCGACAGGAAAGAGTCTTGGAGGTCAGGGTGGGAAGAAAAAAGTGGAAAATCCAGTGTCAGCTGGTCTTCCTAGGAGAAGCAAGGATTATCCGTCTATCCTTTGATTCATTCATCTATCCCTTCCCCAACCATCCATCTGTCATCCTTCCAATCATTCATCTATCCATCCCCAGCCACCAGTCCATCATCCCTCCATCCATTCATCCATCCATCATCCCTCCATCCATTCATCTATCCACCCCCAACCATCCATCCATCATCCCTCCATCCATTCATCCATCCATCATCCCTCCATCCATTCATCCATCCATCATCCCTCCATCCATTCATCTATCCACCCCCAACCATCCATCCATCATCCCTCCATCCATTCATCCATCCATCATCCCTCCATCCATTCATCTATCATCCCCAAGCCATCCAACCATCCATCCTTCCAACTAATATCTGGGGGGGTCCTCCTCTGCAGGACTTGGCCTTGCATCCACAAACAAGAAAGGTAAATAAACACGGCTTAGAGCTGCACCATCCAACACGAGAACCACCGTCCACACATGGCTATTGAGCCCTAGAAATGTGGCTTGTGTGACTGAGGAAGTGAACCTTTCCAGTTGTATTTAATTTTTTTTTTTTAATTTTTTTTTCAACGTTTATTTATTTTTGGGACAGAGAGAGACAGAGCATGAACGGGGAGGGGCAGAGAGAGAGGGAGACACAGAATCGGAAACAGGCTCCAGGCTCTGAGCCATCAGCCCAGAGCCTGACGCGGGGCTCGAACCCACGGACCGCGAGATCGTGACCTGGCTGAAGTCGGACGCTTAACCGACTGCGCCACCCAGGCGCCCCTCCAGTTGTATTTAATTTTAATCAACTTACACAGTAACCTGAAAAACAGAAACAACGTAAACTACTTTCCTCTTAAATGCAACATTCATGCTTTGGTAAGATGACATTTCAATTTCAGCCTTGGGCACGGAGCATCGGAATTGAGACAAAATTTGTAAAAGATCTCATAAGTAATTTTTATATTGATTACACGTTGAAGTGATGGTATTTTAGATACGTTGGATTCAATAACATCTATCCCTAAAATGAATCTCGTTGATTTCTCTTCGCTTTTTATTTTTCTGTTCTTTTGTAAAATAAATTTTATTTATTTATTTGGAGAGAGAGCTAGAGAGAACGAGCAGGGGAGGGGCAGAGAAAGAGAGAGAGAGAAAATCCTAAGCAGGCTCTGCGCTGTCAGCACAGAGCTCGAACTCACCGACGGTGAGATCATGACCGGAGCTGAAGTCCAAGAGTCAGCTGCTTAACAGACAGAGCCACCAGGTGCCCCTCTCTTCACTTTTTAGAAGAATGTGGCCACGGGAAGGTTTAAAATGACGGGTGTGGCTAGCATACGAGTCCGGCTGGCCTGGGGCAAATTCAGCCTGGTGGGTATGCTGCTCGCAGACGTGGGCCCCTCTGGGAGGTCAGGGATGGCTCCCCAGGGAGGAGGATGTCACAGCAGGGGAGCGGCTCCCCGTGAACTACCAGGTGGAGGTCCTGGTGGGGCAAAGGCTTAGATGCTGGAGGGACGACGATGGGGAAACTATGTTCTTCATCCAAAGAGGGAGCATCTGAGGATAAGGGGGGCGTGTCTGGGCCCTGGAGTGGGAGCTGATACTTGTCCCCGGGGCTCAAGGGTGGCAGGGAGGGGGTGCCTGGGCGGCTCAGTCGGTTAAGCATCCCACTCTTGATTTCGGCTCAGGTCACTGATCTCAGGGATTCGGGAGTTTGAGCCCCAGTGGGGATTAGTATCTGCGCTGACAGGGCGGAGCCTGATTGGGATTCTCTCTCTCCCTCTCTCTCTCTGCCCCTCCCCCGCTTGCTCTCTCTCTCTCTCAAAATAAAGAAAAATAAACTTAAAAAAAAAAAAAAAAAAGGATAGCAGGGAGGGTGGGCCAGGCTGGTCGGTCAGGACGTGCCCTCTGCCCCGACAAGCCCCCAGGGAGATGAACGGGTCACCTGTGTGTGCCACTGACCATCGGGGGGTGGGGGGGTCTCCAGCTTCAGGCATCAGGGAAGGTCTCAAAGGTGCCCCCCTGTTCTGGGCCCCCCATATCCATTCCTTGGGGCTTCCCCAAGCCCCCACCAGGGCCCCACGAAGCCCCAGGCTGTGCCATTTTGCTCTTGGAGCTCAGACCTGGGCAAAGGGAGGTCACTGGGTCACGAGGTCAGGTTGCCACAGAATCGGGGCCATTGTCACCTCCAGAGCCTGACCTTTCCATTAAAAGCCAGTAATTGCCAGGAATTCTGGGAGAGCTGGAGACCAGGCTGCTCAGAGGCTGGGTTCCCCAGAGAAGGTGGAGGCTGGGGGCAGGGCTCCCAAATCTGGGGAGTCACGAATAAAGAATCGGAATGAGGTGGGGAGGGGGACAGTGCAAGGGGCTGGGGGCCCACACTCCTGGGTCTGAGGGACGAGGGGCTGGGGGCCCCGATTCTTCCTTCTGAGGGAGGAGGTGGGGGGGTGGCCGGGACTCCTGTGACCTAGACAGAGACGAAACTGGGACAGCTGGACTTGGGGAAGGGATGGGCCATGGGCGAGGGATGCCCTGGTCCCCAGGGCTACGGAGGGCCCCTCTGGGAAGGAAACAAGACATCATACGGGGTGCGGTAGGAGGCCAGCTGACATCTCCAAGGCAGCCCGTGCCCCGCCCCCAAGCTTTCCCCTCTAATCAGTGGGTCCATCTCGGGGTGTGCGGCGTTGCAGAAACCTCCCTGGGTGCTCCCCACCCCGATTGCCCCATGGAGGAGCCCGCCCCGGGGCCGATACTGCAGGCCCCGCCCCCACCCCGCACGGCCACCCGGGCGCCCCGCCCACCTGCTCCTGGGGCTGCGCCGGGGCGGGGTGGGGGCGGCCACACCTCATCTCCCCCGGGGGAGGGCACGGCTGGGGACCCTAACTCGGCGTCCTGGGGCGAGCCAGAGACCCAGGAGCTGGGGGTGGGGGGGGCCTGAGAAGCTGGGTCCTTACCAGCGGCCCCATCACAAAAGAAGGGGGGCGGGGGGGGGGGGAGGTGGGAAGGGGCACAGGTGTAGAGAGAGGAGGGATCCCGAGAGGTCAAGTCCGGTGGTGGCAATGGTGACAGATCACGGCTTGGGAGCCTGGACTCCTGAGTCTGAGGGAGGAGGGGACTGGGGCCTGGACTCCTGGGTCTGAGGGAGGAGGCGCTTGGGAGCCTGGACCGAGGGAGGAGGCTCTAAGGTCCCCCGCCTCTGGGTCTGGGAGAAGGTTGGCATGGGGAGGTTAGGTGCCTGGGCCCTGGGGCTGGGACACACAGGGTCCCGCGAGCCTTCTGGGTGGATATGGGAGTGTGGGGTCCCCAGGGACCCGCGTCTTCCCGTCCTCCCAGGTGCTCCCAGCCACATCCTCACCTGTCCCCAGGGCTCTGCCCTGCCAAGATGCCAGGACCAGCCAAACCAGCTGTGCCAGTCGGGCATCCTGTGCCCCCCCCCCCTCCTTTCCCTGCAGTGGCTCAGGAAGACCTGAGCCCAGCCCGAGGGTGAGGGCAGTGAGTAGGTGGATGGGAGGCCGGGCTCCAGGAGGAGAACAGGATGCCCCCACTGCTGCATCATCAGCCTGCCAGACTCGTCCTGTTCTTCCTGGCTCCTTCCATCACCCGCCCGCCTGGGGCAAGGGGCGGTGCCCCCACTTCCTTCTGTGGATGACACTTCCTCTTTGGCCCTCAGTCCCCCCAAACCTGCCCCACCAAACACCTCTCCTGCCCCTCCCGCTCCTGTGTTCCATTCATTCCTTCCGCAGCTCCTACGGAGCGCCTGTTCAGTGCCAAGCGCTGTTCCAGGCGCTGGGGAGGCCGCAGCGGTGGGCCCGCCCAATAATGACCCTGCACCCGGGTCCTGGCACAGACAGACGTGTGACCTCATGCGGCCAAAGGATCGAGCGAAGGGTCTTGAGATGGGGGGGATGATCCTGGGTGTTTTAAAGTGAAAGGGGGAGCCTGGAGGGTCAGAGTCAGAGAGAGATTTCGGGATGGTGGCCGCTGCGGACTTTGGAGCCGGAAGAAGGGGCCGAGAGCCGAGGAGTGCAGGCTGGAAAAGGCCTTAGCCTCTGCGGCGGATTAGCCTCTGGAGCCTCCACCCTGTAGACACTTTGATTTTAGCTTAGTAAGAACCGCTTTGGTCTTCGGATCGCCAGAACTGCAAGATAAGAAACTTGTGTCGTTTTAAACCACGAAATCTGGGGTCATTTGCTACAGTAGCAGTAGGAAACCGCTGTGCGGGCGCCTGGGTGGCTCAGTCGGTTGAGCGTCTGACTCTTGATTTCGGCTCAGGTCACGATCTTGTGGGTTCGTGAGTTCCAGTCTCACATCAGGCTCGCTGCTGTCAGCGCAGTGTCCTCTGTCCCCCTCTCTCTCTGCCCCTCCCCTGCTCTCTCTCTCTTTCTCTCTCTCAAAAATAAATACAAAACATTAAAAATATGAAACTATAGAAGTAGAAAGAGGATAGCAAACAGCTAAACATTACATAAATGGAAAGGAGGGACAAGCACTAGGAAAAAAACAAGGCAGGCGAAGAGGCTGGAACTTGAACTAGGGACTGTTGTAGGTGGGTGGTCCGGACCAGCCTCTCAGAGGAGGCGATATTTTGCAGAAGCCCGAAGGGGGTGAGGGAGGGAGCTGGGTGGATAGCTCAGGGAGAGCACCGCAGAGAGAAGAAGCAGTGCAAAGGCCCTGTGGTAGGAGCGTGCCTGGGGCGGGCGAGGAAGGAACATGGGGAAGCCAGTGTGGTTGGAGCAGAGGGTTTGAGGGAGGGAGCTGGTGATCTACACAGTGCCTTCGTTGGCAATTGGAAAAAGACAACACCCCTTTCTCAAATGAATTTGTTTTAAGTATGTGTATATCGTCAAATTGCCTTCATCATGGTATGTGGTTGCCCTGCAGGGAGCTTTCCAGATAAACATGTGAAGACAGTGCCTCGGAGGAACACGGGCAGGGTGAAGCACTGGGAGATCGGGAGTGGGCCTTGAGTTGAATTGCAAACACGGGACTGGAACTCAGGAACCGCAAGATCATGACCTGAGCCGAAGTCGGACGCTTAACCGACTGAGCCACTCGGGCACCCCTCTTCTTTTTTTTTTTTTTAAGTTTATTTCTTTTGAGAGGGACAGGCACAGCGCAAGTCGGGGAGGGGCAGAGAGAGAGGGAGAGAGAGAGAATCCCAAGCAGGCTCTAGGCTGCCAGCACAGAGCCTGATGCGGGGCTCGAACTCACGAAACTGGGAGATCACGACCCGAGCGGAAACCAAGGGTTGGACGCTCAACCGACAGAGCCACCCAGGCACCCCTTGAATTGCAATTTTTTTTTTTGGAATTGCAATTTTAAACCTAGGCGGTGGCATCTGAACGAGCCCTTGAAGGAAGGGGCTGAAGGAAGGAAAGGCAGAAGGCTCAGCAAGAACGGAAGCTCAGAGGCAGGAGCAGGCCGGTGGACAGGCAAGATGGCAGGGCGGTGGGAGCTGGGTGCCATCCCGGCTTTCCTCTGTGACCTGGCACTGATCCCGCACGCTGCCTCCCCTGACGTGGCCGGCTCTCTCGTGGCTCAGGGACATGCCTTGCACAATGCAAAGACACAACCAGGGACACTGTTAGTCATACCAAGAAACACACTCATAGTTTTGTTGTATTTGTCAAAGACTGACGTGGCCCTTACTCAGTGCCCAGCTCGGTGCCAGGAGATCTATCCTCATGATGACCTTATAAGGCCTGCACTCCCATTATCCCCATTTTACAGATAAGGCAACTGGGGCACAGAGAGCTAATGGTGCTTGTCCAGCATGGGTCTGAACCTGACATCAGCTTGGCTTGAGGGAAATAAGTTGTTTTTTAATTTTTGTTTATCTTATTTTATTTTCTTTTTATTAAAAAATTTTTAATGTTTATTTATATTTTTGAGAGAGAGAGAGAGAGAGAGAGAGAGCAAGCGGGGGAGGGGCAGAGAGAGAGAGGGAGACACAGAATCCGAAGCGGGCTCCAGGCTCCGAGCCATCAGCCCAGAGCCCGACGCGGGGCTCGAACTCACGGACCGCGAGATCGTGACCTGGCTGAAGTCGGACGCTTAACCGACTGCGCCACCCAGGCGCCCCACTACTATTTTTTTTTTTAAAGTAATCTCTGTCCCCAGTGTGGGGCTCGAACTCACGACCCCGAGATCAAGAGTTGCGGGCTCTACCCACTACGCTGGCGGGTGTCCCTCAAGGAAAAAAGTTTTGCACGTTTCCTGGCCCACAATGAAAGCTGAGTCAACAGTACCTTGGGGTCACAAGTTGTCACCCCAGCTGTCCATCAGAATCCCCTGGAAGGCTTTTAAAAGCCAGTCCCAGGGCACCTGGGTGGCTCAGTCAGTTGAGCGTCCGACTCTTGATTTGGGCTCAGGTCACGATACCAGGGTTGTGGGATCGAGCCCTGCGTTGGGCTCGATGTTGAGCAAGGAGCCTGCTTGGGAGTCTCCCTCTCTCTCTCTCTCTCTCTCTCTCACCTAAAAAAAAAAAAAAAAAAAAAAAAAAATCCAGTCCCTAGATCAAGGGGGTCAGAAGCCGCGGGAGATGCTACTGGGAGCAGTGGGTGGAGGTTGAGATGTGCCTCAACGTCCCACAGTGCACAAGATGGCCCCACGACCGTCGTGTGATCCCAGGTGTCAGCAGGGCCTGGGTGAGAAGCCCTACTAGAGACACCCCTTCCAGTTTAGGGGAGACACGGAGGTGGGAGGGTAGTTCAAGCTAAGGGAATCTTCAGAGAAGGGGGCGGATCCAGGGGGCGCCTTGGGGGGCTCCGTCGGTTAAGCATCCGACTTCGGCTCAGGTCATGATCTCGCGGTTCGTGGGTTCGAGCCCCGCGTCAGGCTCCGTGCCGACAGCTCCAAGCCTGGAACCTGCTTCGGATTCTGCGTCTCCCTCTCTCTCTGCGTCTCCCCCGCTCACGGTCTGTCTCTGTCTCTCTCTCAAAAATAAAGATAAACATTAAAAAAAATTAGAAAAAGAAAGAAAGAAAGAAAGAAAGAAAGAAAGAAAGAAAGAAAGGTATCCAGAAGGTGGTCTGTCCCATTTGGGACAATACACCAGCCTCTCGGGCTCTTCAGCTCGGGGAACAGCAAAATAGAAGGGCCACGTAGCTTATGCATTTCACAAAACTCTCTAAATTAAGGTTTTTGCATTTCACACTATGTAAATTTCACCCCGTTTGAAAAAAAAGATGCGACTGTGGACCAGCCCCGAACTCGAGGGAAGCCTATGCTTGTTGAAGGGTTGGGGTGAAATGTACTGATTTCTGCAACTCACTTTTAAATGAATCAAAAGATTAGATGCATGTTGTGATATTGTGATCTATTGATTCATTCATTTAAGGAGGGGGGGCAGACAGAGAGAGAGAGAGAGAGAGAGAGAGAATTTTCAGCAGGCTCCACGCTCCCTGACTTGGGGCTCGATTCCACAACCCTGGGATCATGACCTGAGCTGAAATCAAGAGTCACACGCTACCCTGACTGAGCCAGCCATCCTCTAGCGTGGGATTTATAATAAGAAATATTCATGGGGCGCCTCGCTGGCTCAGTCGGTGGGGCGTGTGACTCTTGATCTCAGAGTTGTGAGTCCGAGCCCCACGTTGGGTGTAGAGATTCCTAAAAAAAAAAAAATTAAGGGGCACCTGGGTGGCTCAGTCGGTTGAGCGTCCGACTTCGGCTCAGGTCGTGATCTCGCGGTCCGTGAGTTCGAGCCCTGCGTCGGGCTCTGTGCTGACAGCTCAGAGCCTGGAGCCTGTTTCAGATTCTGTGTCTCCCTCTCTCTGACCCTCCCCCGTTCATGCTCTGTCTCTCTCTGTCTCAAAAATAAATAAACGTTAAAAAATTTAAAAAAAAATTAAAAACTTAAAAAAAAAAAAAAGACATTTGTATTTAGTCCCTGTTCCTGGCACAGCTCCCAAAAGCCTTGGGATTCCCTAAGCAATACCCAAATGAAGGCGTTTCAATACTCATCATAAGCGGCTTTCGACCACACTAGCATATGCTAATGAAGTGACTTCTGGAAAGGGCCTAAGGATGGGGCATGGTTGCCGGGGAGATTCATGGGAGGAACTTGTGTCCCACCCCCTCACCTCTGGGGAAGAGAGAGAGGGGGGCTGGAGGTAGGATCAGTGGCCAAGGGTCACCAAGGAGCTCATCAATCATTCGTACGTAACGAAGCGTCCGTAAAACCCCCAAAGTTGGTGAACACACGGAGACTGGGGAGAGAATCTGGCCTGGAGAGATCATGGAAAGGCCCGCACCCTTTCCCCACGCCCGGCCCTACGCGTCTTTTCCATCTGCTGTTACTGAATTATACCCTTTTATAAAAAACCGGCGACCTAGTGAGTAAAATGCTTCTGTGGGTTCCGTGAGCTGCTCTACCAAAATAATCCAGCGCAAGGAGGAATCATTGGAACCTCCGATCAGCGAGTCAGAAACGTAGGTGACATTGACCTGGACCGTTAGTGTCTGAAGTTGGGGGAGGGGCAGTCGGCCTTGCAGGACTGAGCCCTTAACCCGAGGGTTCTGACTGTGTCCAGGTAGATAGTGTCCGAATTGAAATTGGAATTGATGTCAGAAGATCGCATACCCACTAGAATAGCTACAATTTAAAAGACCAATGCTGGCAAGGATCTGAGGCAATCAGAGCTCTCTTGTACCGTCGAGGGGGTACAAAGTGGTCCAGCAACATCGAAAAACAGATTGTCAGAGCGCCTGGGTGGCCTAGTTAAGTGTCCGACTTTGGCTCAGGTCATGATCTCGCGGTCTGTGAGTTCGAGCCCCGCGTCGGGCTCTGTGCTGACAGCTCGGAGCCTGGAGCCTGCTTCGGATTCTGTGTCTCCCTCTCTCTGCTCCTCCCCCACTTGCGTTCTGTCTCTATCTCTCTCTCAAAAATCAATAAACATTAAGAAGATTTTAAAAAAGAAAGGAAAACAGTTTGTTGGTGTCTTACCTAGGCAAACATACACTTCTATGACCCAACAGTGCCAGTATTTACCCAAGAAAAGTGAAAGCAAGTGTCCACACCAAGACTTGGACCCAAATGTGCATGGCAATCGTGTTTGTTATAACCAAACACTGGAAACAACATAAACGTCCATCAACAGGTGCATGGGTCAGACCGACTGGCCCATCCAGACCACAGAATATGCCTCCATACTGAACAAACTACTTATACGTGAAATAATGTGGACAAATCTCAAAATAATCCTGCTGAGCAAAAGAAGCCAGACCAAAAAAAAAAAAAAAAGAATATTCCGTATGATTCCGTTTATATAAAAGTCTAGAAAATGCAGACTGATCTCTGGTGACAGAAAGCAGATGGGTGGGCGCCTGGGGACACAGATTGGGTAGGAAGGGATAGGAAGAAGGAATTACAAAAGGGCAGAGGATACTTCTCGGGGTGACAGATGTGTTCGCTGTCTGGAGTGTGGCCATGGCTTCACAGGGGTGGATGTGATGTTAAAACTGACCAAGTTGCGGGGCGCCTGGGTGGCTCAGTCGGTTGAGCGGCTGACTTCGGCTCAGGTCATGATCTCGCGGTCCGTGAGTTCGAGCCCCACGTCGGGCTCTGTGCTGACAGCTCAGAGCCTGGAGCCTGTTTCAGATTCTGTGTCTTCCTCTCTCTGACCCTCCCCCGTTCATGCTCTGTCTCTCTCTGTCTCAAAAATAAATAAATGTTAAAAAAAAAATTAAAGAAAAAAAAAAAAAGAGGCTCTGCCTCTTTAGAAAAAAAAAAAAAAAACTGACCAAGTAGCACGCTTTCCAGTGTGCACAGTTTATTGCACGCTAATTATACCTCAGTAAAGCTGTAAATCAATAAATGAAAACCAACTCATTGAACTGTGTACTTTAGAAGCTGAGCCATGTACTTTTTTATCGTCCGGGATTGTGTGGTTGCAGGTACCTGGTGCCTGAATCAACCTGACTTGCACAAAAAAGACCAACACACAAACTTGCAGCCAACAGAAAAGTCCTGGAAGTCGAGTGCGCCCGGCACAGTGATGAAAGACGACTCTACTGTCTTACCAACTTCAAAGTTGCTAAGAGACTAGATCTTTACTGTTCCCATCACACACACACACACACACACACACACACACACACACACACACATACGCGCGCGCGCGAAAAAGAAATGATAATAATGTGACGCGATAAAGCTGTTAGCTAACGCAATGGTGGAAATCACGTTGCAACATAAAAATGTAGCAAATCAACACGTGGGTCCGCCTGAAACTTACACAATGTAATGTAAATTACATGTCAGTTGCATCTCGGCTTAAAAACTGGACGGAGAGATAGGTCATAAAGCAAACAGAGTGAAACATTCTATACTGAATCGAAGGGGGGGGTGTGGGGTGAGTATCCCTTTGATTTTTCTGCATGTTTTAAATACTTTATATTAAAATGGGGGTGAGGACGCCTGGCTGGCTCAGTAGGTTATAAAATATCCGACTCTTGATTTCTGCTCAGGTCATGATCTCAGGGTCTGCGGGATCAGGCTCCCTGCTGACACCTCGGGATTCTCTCTCTCCCTCTCTCTCTGCCCCTCCCCCACTCGCTCGGGCGTGCTCTCCCGTGCTCTCTCTCAAAATATATAAATAAACATGTAAGAAATGGGAGGAAGGGAAAACTGTTTCTCCACCCATAACACCCTGACACCAAAGGTGTTGGGCGTCCCCCCTCCCCCACCCCCTGCACCAACCAATTCTCCATCTCTCTGGACACTAGCTGGGTGTCCAACACTCCAATTCGATTCTGACACTACCCAGAGTCACCGCGGACCCCACGGGTTAAGGGCTCAGTCCCACGAGACTGGCCCCCACTTCAGATGCCAGTCCCAGGTCCCGGGCTGTCACCCGCACTTCTGCCCCACCAGGTATAAAGAGCAGGTTCCCTCGACCTCCTCCTCAGGTTGGGCAATTTGCTATGGCAGCTCGCAGGACTCAGGGAAACATTTTTCTTAGGTTTATCAGTTTATTGTAAAGGATTTTATAAAGGATACAGACGAAGAGGAGCACAGGGCAATGTCCAGAGGGTCCGGAGTGTGGGAGCTTCTGGGCTGTGAGGTTGGGATGTGCCACGCTCTCCCGGGGTGTGGATGCATGCATCAACCCAGAAGCTTCTCGACCGGCTGTGTTCAGGGTTCTGTGGAGGTTCTGCTACAGAGGCATGATTGGTTAAAGCATTGGCCACTGGTAATTAAGGTGGTTTCTCTTCCCGGAGATTGAAAGTTCCAATCTTCTGATCCCAGGGTTGTCTCCTCTGGCCTCCATCACTCAGGAAATCCCATGGGCTTTAGAAGCTCTTATGTCAGGAAACGGGCCAAAGAGCAAATACGTATTTCTTATAGCTCAGTCTCACAGCGGGACTTCCCAAGGGAGAAGAATCTGAAAAGATTGAGCAACCAGACATAACAGGTGACCTTTGCTAAGCGCCTGGTTCATTTATTTATTTTCTTTCCTCTTTCTTTCTTTCTTTCTTTCTTTCTTTCTTTCTTTCTTTCTTCCTTTTAATGTTTATTTATTTTTGAGAGAGAAAGACAGAGACAGAGCTTAAGTGGGGGAGGGGCAGAGAGCGAGGGAGACACAGAATCCAAAGCGGGCTCCAGGCTCCGAGCTGTCAGCACAGAGCCCGACGTGGGGCTGGAACCCATGAACCGTGAAATCATGACCTGAGCCAAAGTATGACGCTTAACCAACTGAGCCACCCAGGCGCACCTCTCTCTCTCTCTCTCTCTCTCTCTCTCTCTCTTTTTAGGGAAACCTCTCTAGGCGCCTGGGTGGCTCAGTCAGTTAAGGGTTGACTCTTGATTTCTGCCCAGGACATGACATCACAGTTTGTGGCTTTGAACCCCGCATTGGACTCTGTGCTGACAGCTCAGAGCCTGCTTTGGATTCTGTGTCTTCCTCTCTCTCTGCCCCTTCCCCTTCCCAAAGATAAATAAATAAGCATTAAAAACAAAAAAAAAAAATCTCTACTCCCAACATGGGGCTGGAACTCACGACACTGAAATGAAGAAAGCCAGGCACCCCTGGGGTCCTGGTTCAAACAAACCAGCTTGAAAGACCAGTGGGGACACTTGAATATGAAGCAGGAACTCAATGTTAAGGAACTACTATCCTGCTTTGTGGGTACCCCGGGGGCGGGGGTGGGGGTGGGGCTGTCTTTGTGTTTTAGGGTCACACACGGAAGTATTGAGGGGTGAGAGGTCATCGTCTGGGGTTTGCTTTAAGACACCTCAGCACTCAGGCTACAATAATGCAGGATTTCATAAATCACGTTGACTGGGAGAAGCCGGGTACCAAAGAGCACACACTGTGTGATTCCATTTATAGAAAGTTCTAGAAGGAGTGGGGCTTCTGGGTGGCTCAGTCAGTTGAGCGTCTGGCTTCAGCTCAGGTCACGATCCTGTGGTTCGTGAGTTCAAGCCCCGAATCGGGCTCTCTTGTCAGCACAGAGGCTGCTTTGGATCCTTCTTCCCCCCGACTCTCTCTGCCCTTCCCCTGCTTGTGCTCTCTCTCTCTCTCTCTCAAACACACACACACAAACATATAACTGGGGGGAGGTGGCAGTGCCCAGGGACGGGGGATGTACAGCTGTGACCCTTCAGTACAGGATTCCAGGCAAACCCGTGGAGAGGCACCAGGTTTGGTCAAGGGACGGAAGCAGGTGCAGCAGGAAGCCTGAACCACAGTCTCTCTACTTACTGGGGGTTTTTGCAGGCAGGCCCGTTTAGGATGGGCTGGTTCCTATAACTCCGGTGGGCTTTGGGGTCCAGGGATGGTCTCCAGCCCCCTGGTACGGTCCTGGGTGATTTGGGGCATGGGCAACAGTGGTTCGGTATGAGGGGTGGATAATAGGGGTGTCTGGGGGGCTACGGGCTCGGGATTGGTTGGTTCGCATCCCAAAGGCGGGCTAGTAGGCACATTGTTGTCTTTAAGGATCAGCTAGCTCGGACGGGGGACAGTCTCCCCTGGTCTGTAAGGCACCCCAAAATGTCAACCAGTCACGAGACATAGGAAAACGTTTCGACGATTAGTTCGCCTGTACGTGTGGTGGCTCGCATTGCAAAAGGGACTTGGTGGGTGTCATTAAATTAAGGATCTTGAGATGGGGCGATTATCCTGGATTCTCCAGAGGGGTGGGCCCAACACGATCACAAGGGTCCCTGTGAGAGGGAGGCACAGGGCGATCTGACACACACAGAGGAGGACGTGGTGTAGTGAAGAGGGAGGCAGAGACTGGAGTGACGTGGACAAAGACGTAGACCCTTCCCTGGGGTCTCCAGGAGGAACCGGCCTGCCTTGATTTAACCCCGTAACACTTGTTTCTGACTCCCGGCCTCCAGAAAACAGAGCTTGTGCGTGTTTCGTGTTCAGTTATTTATTCTGAGCGAGAGCGAGAGCCAGATTGAGATTCCCAGGCGGGCTCCGCGCTTTCAGCGCAGAGCCCCGCTCAGGGCTCGAACTGAAGGACTGAGAGACCGTGCCCTGAGCCCAAACCAAGAGTCAGATGCTCGGCCACCCAGGTGCCTGGGATAAGTGTGCGTTTTCAGTCACCGGGGTCTGTGGTGCTTTGTTGTAGCAGGTGTAGGAAACTAACACGGTCTATTTCAGGGTTGAAAGAGAAATGGGGACCCCCCCCCCGGGGAGCCAAGGTTAATTGTGATGCTCCCAGCCTCTGGCATCAGGGACCCTGTCATCTGCACTGGGGTCAAGGGGCTCACAGCCTCTTCCTGTGTAAAGTCACTGGCAGGATGGGGGGAACAGGGCATCTGTGACCTGTATCCCCTTCCTCAGACTGGAGCAGGGGTGGGTGGGGGGGAGGTGAGAATCTGGACACCAGGCCAGGTCACCCTTAACACACTGGGGACTCACCAGAGGGGGATACAGGCATTTTTTTCCCCCCATCGGACCAGAGGTGTCTCGACGGGGTTTCCGGAAAACGGGGTGCAAGCTGTGTTTTTTCGATTTTCATGAAAACACGGGCTCAAAACGGAACACCTGTCAGTGACGAAGGAGGAAGACAGCGCCCGCCTCATGGAGGACCCACGTGGCGGGGTCTACGGAGGACAGGTGGACACCAGCCCTCTTCCTTCGGAATTTCTGCCTCCCCGGATCTCCCTAGAGAAGCCCATGAACGTGAACCCAAGGCAGGACTGGCAAGGATGCCCATCGCCGTGTTGTTATCACGGCAAGGGAACTGGCCACACCCGGGGGCCGCCGGGAAGAAAAGAATTAAATGAGCCCAGACTTTGCGAACGAACGGGGCCCTGCCTGTGGCTCAAGTTGCAAACCGGTTCTAGCGACAGACTCAGCCCTTGGAGGCGTGTAAACTGACAATGGGACGAGACGTTAGGGAACAACTCATACAGCACCGTGTGCAACGCTTAGGTGAAAACCCTCTACGGAAGCATATATTTTTAAAATTTTTTTAAAAAGATTTTTTGAATGTTTATTTATTTTTGAGAGAGAGACAGAGCATGAGCAGGGGAGGGTCAGAGAGAGAGGGAGACACAGAATCTGAAACAGGCTCCAGGCTCTGAGCTGTTAGCACACAGCCCGACGCGGGGCTCGAACTCACGGACCGCGAGATCGTGACCTGAGCCGAAGTCAGATGCTTCATCAGACCAGTGAAACATCATCGATACTCACACTTCTTTCTTCCTTTATGCTAAATGTACAATAAACCCTCACCTTCCGAGTCCTGCATTCAGACTGTAGGCTCTGTCTTCCGCGGTTGCGCGAGCACAGAGCCAGAAGGTGACCTGGGGACGCCTGGATGGATGTATAAATGGCACCAAGATCGCCGGGAACAGAACAATGTGGTCCTCCAGAGGCTGTCAGAGATGTGCCATCAGCCAGCGGGGAACATTTCAGCCGCAGCTTTGAAAGCTAGGTCGAGTGTCACAAACAGTCAGTCATTTTAATTGTTTTAAAGCCAGCTCCACACTCAGCGTGGGGCTTGAACTCACGGCCCCAAGATCGCCGGCTGAGCCAGCCAGGTGCCCCTGACATTTAGTTACTTTAGTTTAGTTTAGTTTGACTTATTTATTTTGAGAGAGAGAAAGCGAAAGTCGGGGAGGGGCTGGGAGGGAGGGAGGGAGAGAGAGAATCCCAGGCAGGCCCCGCACCGTCAGCACAGAGCCCCACACGGGGCTCGAACTCACGAACCGCGACATCATGACCTGAGCCGAAGTCGGACACTCAACCGACTGAGCCCCCCCTCCCCCGGCGCCCCAACATTCAGCTATTTGAAACCCTTGTGATAGGAGTCCCAGATTGCAACAGACAACCTCCAAGGACACCCCCAATGATAAGGAAGTGACTGGTGGTCTAGGGCACTTAACAAGCCCACCTAAGCGTCATCAACCCCCACTCAACTATTTATTATTATTATTTTTTTATTTTTGAGAGAGAGAGAGAAAGAGAGTGGGGGAGGAGCAGAGAAAGAGGGAGACCCAGAATCAGGCTCTAGTCTCTGAGCCATCAGCACAGAGCCCGACGTGGGGCTCGAGCGCACAAGCCGGGAGATCATGACCGGAGCCGAAGTCGGACAGTCAACCGACTAAGCCACCCAGGCGCCCCTAAATGCGCAGGATTGTAAAAGAAACCAACCAATAAGACGGTTATCAAACTATTTAAAAGATGCGGTCTCCACTAACAGGTGAGGTAGGAGAACCAGCAGCAACTCTAAATTTCAAAGTGGTGAAGAGGGTAAACAGCGTTTCAAATATCGGTGGCAGCTGGGATGTGATTTGGAAACATCTGTGATTTCTCCTCGCTGGAAGAACAGATTCCCGAATCAACAAAGTCACAGGTGATCGCCAGTGCTGCTGTGACCTGTCCCCTACATCTGTAATTGTACGAGTTATCTGCCCCGTAACAAAACACTGCAAAACTCAGTGTCTCGAGACGATAGCCGTCACTGAGTTTGCTCCTGAATCTGCAATTTGGGTGGGGCTCCATCGGTGGAGACAGCTCAGCCTTGAACCCTGGGGCAAGTCCTCTGGGAACTGGGGGTGGGGGGGGGGGAGGAAGAGCCCTCTTTGAAGCCGGCTCCCTCACTTGGCCGGCAAATTGGTGCTGGCTCTTGGCTGGCCAACTCAGCTGGGGGTGGAGGTTGGGGGTCCTCACGTCCTCTCCGTGCCGGGCCTTCCTCATGGATTCTTGGGCTTCCTCCCGGCATGGAGGCTGAATTCTAAGCAAATCCGTCCCCAGAGAGCAAGGCGGAAGCACACGGCGTCCTTCATGGAGTCTCAGCACTCACATGACATCGCTTCCTTCCAGCCCTATTGTCTGAGGTCGTCACCCAGGTTCAAGGGGGTAGGACACAGCTTTCATCTCCCCGTGGGGAAAAGCATGTGAAATGGGAGGTGCTGGGGAGGTCATCTTTGGGAAATACGATCTACCGCCCAAATCGGGCAAAATGCTAGATTTCAGTGGGAGGTCCCTGCCAAGAAGGACGTGATTCTTTTTTCTTACCCAAGGTCAGGGGCTCCATGAATTTGATCTACGAGCCTGTCACGGGTCCCCGGACCCCACGCTAAGAACCCCTGAGCCAGAGTTAGGTGAGTTCGGGCCGACAACTTCTAGGAGGGTGGTTGAGGCATGATCTTATAAACATCAGCTCTAGAGAAGGTTGTTCCTTTGTTCAACAAATATTTATTGAGCTGACTGACAGCTAGGAGCCTGGGGCCTGCTTCAGATTCTGTGTCTCCCTCTCTGTGTCCCTCCCCTGCTTGCACTTGGTCTCTCTCTCTCTCTCAAAAATAAATTAACAGTAAAAAAATTAAAAAGATCTCTCATGATTGGCCTCCCTTAAGATACAGAGACTTCATATTGTTACCAACGTCAATTCTCTCCTTCCTTAGTCATAGAACTCCAATTTTATCGGAGACAGAAATATGCCCACTTAAAAAGACAGCCTTCCCCAAGCCTCCCTTGCAACCGGTGGTCAATGAGATATAAGCGAAAGCTGCAGGGTGGAACTTCTGCGCAAAGTCCTTAAGAAGGACACGGGCAGCTGGCATGTTCCCTTTTGCCCTGCTCTCTCCCAACACCACCACCTCCTTCCTCCTGCCTGGAATATGGGCATGAAGGTTGGCGCTGCAGCAGCCATCTTGGACCACGAAGCAACCTTGACGATGGCAGCCTCATCCATAAGGTTGGTGCAGAAAGTTGGAAGAAGCTGGTCCTGGTGGCTCTGTGGACTCCTCCGTGTCACCTCCAGACGGCTGCTTTCCAGACTTCTTTAATACGAGTGAGAAAGAAGCACCCATCTTACTTAAGCCGCTGCTACTTCTGGACTAACAGTAGCTACACAATTCCTAACCAATGCGCCTGTCGCACTGTCCCATTTGATGTACGAATACTTTCTTCCCGTAAAGGCTCCAGAGATCTGTTGTACAACACAGTACCTACAGTCGACACTACAGTATTGTGGGGCGCCTGGGGGCTTAGCTGGGGAAGCGTTCGACTCTTTGTTTCGACTCAGGTCGTGATCTCAGGGTTCCTGAGTTCAAGCCCCGCGTCAGGCTCCGCGCTGACAGTGCGGAGCCTGCTTGGGATTCTCGCTCTCCCTCTCTCTCTCTCTCTCTCTCTCTCTCTCTGCGCCCCTCCCCTGTGCTCGCTCTCTCTCAAAATAAATAAATAAATTCAAAAGGTAAATCCATACAATTTCAAAACAATACGGTCTTGTGGACTTAGGACTTTGATCGTGGGGCACCTGGGTGGCTCAGTAGGTTAAGTTAACCGACTTCGACCCACGAACCGTGAGATCATGACCTGAGCCACAGTCGGATGCTTAACTGACTGAGCCACCCAGGTGCCCCCGGCCTTCCAAGGCTAAAACGGAGGAGCAGGCTGTATGCCCCGACCCTGGTCACCCCGGTCAAGGGCCCCTCCCCGTCCCATAGATGCTCAGCTCCTTGGCTCAGCAGAGAAGACTTGCTGGGAAACTTACCCCTGGCCCTCCTTGGGCCCTTCTCCCCTGTCACCCCAGCCTCACCCCTCCAGTCACTACCCACACGATTCCTGAGTGCCCGCTGTGCACAGGCACCAGGGAGAGAGCCGGAAACAAGATAAGCCAAGAGCCTGCCCTAATGGGCCGCCTAAAGTCAGGCAGGGCTAAACACAGTGAAGAAATGGGCTAAGGGCCAGGGGAAGGCGAGAATTGGGTCTGCAGCTTTGGAGGCCTGGGAAGGGCACATGTGGGCGGAGGCCTGATTGGAGCAAGGAGGTCAGCCAGGTGGAGATTTAGGGGAAGGGCATTCCCTAGAGGAAAAGAGCCCGTGCAAGGGCCCTGGGGCAGTCTCCTACTTACACTGTGTGATTCAAGGAATAAGAATGACACCTGTGTGGCCGGAGGTGGGTGAGGGAGGGGAAGAGGGCCAGAGATGAGGGCAGAGAAATATTTAAAGGCAGGCCATTTAGGGCCTTGTGGGCCATGGGAAGGAGCCAAAGGGCTTTTACTCTGAGTGGGATGGGAGCCACAGAAGAACTGGGAACAGAGGGGGATGTGAGCTTAGGCGTTGGCAGGCTTTCCTGGCTGCCGTGGCAAGAAGAGACTGCGTGTTTGTGTGTGGGGGGGGGGGGGCAGGAGGGAGGGAAGGCTACTGTAATAGTCCGAGCGAACCTTTGCTGGTGGGGGCAGAGACGGTGAGAGGTGGTCAGGCTCTGGGAATTTTTTTTTTTTTTTGATGTTTATTTATTCTTTGAGAAAGAGAGAGAGAGAGCATGAGCAAGGGGGGGGGGGGGGGCAGAGAGAAGGAGACACAGAATCCGGAGCAGGTTCCAGGCTCCGAGCTGTCAGCACAGAGCCCGACGCGGGGCTCGAACTCACGGACCGCGAGGTCATGACCTGAGCCGAAGTCGGCCGCCCAACCGACCGAGCCACCCAGGCGCCCCTCTGGGAATCTTTTGAAAGCAGAGCCAGCTGACAGATCAGGTGTGGGGGTGTGAGAAGAGACAGGACCTGACAAGGACTATGAGGCTTTGGGTGCAAGCCACCGACACGGGGAGGCAGTGGGTGGGAGGGGTCGATGTCTCCCGAACGTCCCAAGCTGTCTCACGCCTCGGGGCCTTTGTGTGCCCCCTCCCCCTGGCCTGGCATGCCCTCCCTTCTGCACTCCCCACCCCCACCCTCAGCCTCACCCCTGCTTCTGTTACAGCTGAGCTCAAATGCCAACCTCTCCTGAAGCTTCTCTTTAAGACTCTGGCTCAGCACCGAGTGAGGTGACTGGGGAGGGGCCGTGGCCTTAATCCAGCAGCAAACGCATCAACAGGAAATGACCTTGAATTCTTTTCTTCCTTCAGCAGATATGTTCTGGGCCAGAAACTCCGGCAGGCACCGGGAAAAGATCAGGGAACAGGAGAGACAGATCCCTGCCCTCGTGGGGGCTCTACGGGGAGAGAAGACACTAACCGAAGTAAAGAAGGGAAAGATCTAGTGTGTCACATGGTGATGGAGACAACAGAGGGATTCTGTTGGGGGGGGGGGATGCAGTTAGTCATAAGGCAATCAGGGAGGGCTTCACTGAGGAGGTGACATTGGAGCGTAAACCGAAAGGCGGTGAGGGAGGAGACAAGTGGATACGGAGGAAGCGAGGGCGGCAAGTGCAAAGGCCCTGTGGTAGGACTGAGCTTAGGACATGGAAGGAACCTGGAAGTTTGTACGGCCAGAGCACATGAGTAGGGGAGGCAGAGTAGGAGCGGAGGTTCAGAGGGAATGGAGGGGGCTGGGACAGCCTTCAGGGCGTTGAGGGCCACTTTGACCCTGAGTGAGTGGGAGTCACGGAAGAGTTCTGAGCAGAGGAGGGATGGGATCTGATTCCAGTTTCAGCAGGATCACCAGAATCCCAGCAATAAAAATGGACGTCTGTCGAGCAGTTCCCATTAACCAAGAAACGTGTGACCAGCTTTGCACAAATGATGTCAGCGGAAGACCCACTCGGTCTGTCCAGCTGTTCGACGCCCCCCCCCCCCCCCCCCCGCTCCCCGCCCGCCGTGAGCATTCTAGACGCTTCCCTCTCCCTCAGCCCCCGTGCCCAAGCCATCACCAACATCGGTACAGTCGCCTGCCCAGACAATTTTAAATGTTTCTTTATTTGTATCTAGAGAGAGAGAGAGAGAGAGAGAGAAAGAGGGCACAAGCAGGGGAGGGGCGGAGGGAAAGAGAAAATCTCAAGCAGGCCCCACGGGCTCGACCTCGCGACCCCCGGGGACCACGACCCGAGCCGAAATCAAGAGTGGGGCGCTCCCCGACCCAAACACCGTTCAAAGGCGCTACTGAGACAGAACTCAGACGCCACACAATTGGCCCACTTGAATGGTACAAGTCAGTGTTTTGTGAGTAATTCACCGAGCTGTGTAAACACCACCAGAATCCATCTGAGCGCATTTGCATCGCCCCCCCCCCCCCCCCCCCCCGTGAGAAATCCCTGATCTCTACCCCCCCCAACCCCGCCCCCCAGCCCATCCCAAGGGAACCACTCACTTACTTTCTCTCTGATTGGCCTCTTCAGGACCTTTCCTGTAAAGGGAGGCCCACAATACGCGGCCCTTTGGGTCTGGCCCCTTGCCCTCAGCACCGTGTTTTCAATGTTCATTCGTGTTGTCAGCGCCCGTCGCTAATCCACTCCCCTTTGTGTGGCCGAATAGTCCTCCATTGTCTGGATCTGTCACACTTTGTTCCCCCCCCCCCCCCCCCCCCCCCCCGGTCCTCCGCGGGCTGGCGGACATTTGGGTGGCTCCCACATTTGGGCTGTTCTGGATAATGCTGCTGGGAACGTTCGGGAACAGGTGTTTGGGTGGACAGGTGCCAGTCCTCAGGGGTCATTACCTAGCAGCGGGACGGCCGGACCGGGAAGGGATTCTGTTTTCACTCCGGAGGAACCGTCAGAGGGTCCTCGGAGGCGGCTGCACGGTTTCCCCCCAGCCGGGCGGGGGGGGGGGGGGGTGGTGAGGGCCCCGATGTCTCCGCATCGTCGCGGACGCTGGTGGTTGTCCTCAAGCCCCTTGCCCCTCTGCACTCCCAGCGCCGGTAGCGCGCGAAGCACCTGCCCCTTGACGTCCCCCGGTCCCCCCGGGGTTCCCGGTTTCCACCCTGTCTTTCCCCCGCGCCACCGGCAGGGGGAGCCCGCAAGCCCTCCCCTCCTCCCCTCCCAGGTCAGATCCCGTCCCTCCTTCTCTCAGAACTCTTCCATAACTCCTCGCTGGCCGAGGATAAACCCAGACTCCTCGCCGTGCACACTCCTCTGACATGACTCCCGTCCCCACTTGCCTACCCACTCAGGCCCAGCCGCCTTTCACTTCTCCATGCCCCAAGGACTCTCCAGCCTCACAGCCACCCTCCGTGCTATTCCCTCTTTGCCCTGCTCTCTTCCTACCTCTTTCTTTTCCCTCTCCGGCCCGGACTTCACTGTCACCTTCCTAGAAAAGCCTCCCCTGACTCCTTCCCAGCCTGGATCGCACTCCGTCATCCTCACCCTCAACGCATTCAGCACCGTTTGGACTTGCTAGGCCATCTGAGTGACCGTTCGCCCCGTGGCCACCGCCACCCAGGGTGGGTTTCCACGAGGATGGGCGGGCATCAGTGCCTGGCCCGCGAGGAGAACAAACTATCTGTTCCCACCTCACCCCCCCTCAACAACCCCCTCCTACCTTCCTCTCAGCATGTACGGTTCCCTCTGCCCAAACACACCATTCCCTCTACCTTTTCTCTGGCTGACTCCCACGGGGCCTCAGTTTCATGTGACTTTCTCTCAGGGAGTATCTATCTCAAAGGTTTATTTCTTTGAATGTTTCATTGTGTATTTGGAAGGGGGGGAGGGGCAGAGAGAGCGAGAGGAAGAGAGAGAGAAGCCGAAGCAGGCTATATCTATCAATATTTACCATATTAGAAGTTGAAGCCAATAGGCGAGTCGGTTGAGCGTGGACTTGGGCTCAGATCACGATCTCAGGGTTTGTGAGTTCGAGCCCTGCACTGGGCTTTCTGCTGTCAGCACGGAGCTTGCTTAGGATTCTCTGTCTCCCTCTCTCTCTGCCTTTCCCCCGGTTTGATCTCTCTCTCTCTCTCAAAAATAAACAAACTTAAAAAAAAAAGAAAGAAATTAAAGCCGGTAAGTGATTTAAATGGAGTATTATTGCATTTTATTTATTTATTTTTTTTTTTAATTTTTTTTTCAACGTTTATTTATTTTTGGGACAGAGAGAGACAGAGCATGAACGGGCGAGGGGCAGAGAGAGAGGGAGACACAGAATCGGAAACCGGCTCCAGGCTCTGAGCCATCAGCCCAGAGCCTGACGCGGGGCTCGAACTCACGGACCGCGAGATCGTGACCTGGCTGAAGTCGGACGCTTAACCGACTGCGCCACCCAGGCGCCCCAATATTATTGCATTTTAAAATAACAATAACAGAGGCGCCTGGGTGGTTCGGTCAGCTAAACATCCAACTTCAGCTCAGGTCATGATCTCGCGGTTCGTGAGTTCAAGTCCTACTTCCGGCTCTGTGCGGACAGCTCAGAGCCTGGAGCCTCCTTCGGATCTGTGTCTCTCTCTCTCTCTCTCTCTCTCTCTCTCTCTCTCTGCCTCCCCCCCCCCCCCATGCTCTGTCTCTCTCTCAAAAATAAATGAACATTAAAAAAATTCTTTTAAAGAACAGTAACAATAATCAACTCTTTGCAGTTACCACCTAAACCCATGTTAATAAAAATAGTAACTTTTCCACACAAACAAAAGCATGAGTGAGAAAAGCGGCACTGTTTTGACCATTCTGCAGACATCTGTAATGTCTGGCTCAACAGAAGACTCGTCCCTTGCGTTTAGTCACGATATTGCACACGGTGTGGCTTCCGGAAAACTCTAGCACACACTCACGAAGGATTGAGCGAGAAAGGCAGGCGATGTGTCAGTGTCAGTGTGAAAATAATTTGGGGGACAGCCGGCTGGCTCAGCCGGTTAAAGCACGCGCCTCTCGGGGTTATGGGTTCCAGCCCCACGTTGGGTGTAGAGCTTACCTAAAAAAATAAACTTAAAAAAAGAAAGGAAGGAAGGAAGGAAAGAATTTTGAACTCTCCGGTCCCCTGACAGGGTCTCGGGGACCCCGAAGCACACTTTGAGACCCGTTGGCCTGCTGGTCCATGGTTTTGACATCAATAAACCTCCCAAAGCAGAAACTTGGATCTTCAGTTTGGAGGCAGAATTCGGCCTAAACAGACACACAATCTTAAGTTACTTCTCCCTGGTAATGGCACCGTCCGTAGATTTCACCACGGAAAAAGGGACGGCAGCCAGACTACCCCAGACCACAACGGGACCGTTCAGGAGGGACAGTGTGTGGATTCCCACGGCCTTATTAAAATCTAAAAATTCCCAAATCCAGGATCACCTGGCCCCAGGGCTTCAGGTGAGGGATCCGTCAGAAATAGAAGTTCCGTGCATGGATGTTCCCCCCCGCCCCCCAACCCCCAGCGATCAGACACTCTGCTATGTTCTAGCTTATTCTGTTTTATGTTCCCATAGACCTCTGGAGGTCACCCCCCCACCCCACCCCCAAAGCTCACAGCTCACAGCTTGGAAAACTCTAGCGGAACTTCCAGAAGCCCCTGTGCCAAGCCCCCTCTGCAGGGCTGGGAACGGGTTTGACTTGCTCCTTGCTTGCAAGCCCGAATTCTGGCGTAGGGCCTGGCTCTGTACCCAGTAGGCATTTAATAAATGTTTGCTGGGTGAGCAAAACAACACATATCGAGCCAGGGACAGGGTTGGGACGGCAGCCCCGTCTGTGCCGCTCCCTAGGACTCAAGAACCCTGTCCTCGTCGTTCCCAAAGACCCAGGCAGCGGACCGCCGGCTCCCGCTACGGCTTTCTCTCCGGGAGGCGATTAACCCGAGCCGCCCTTCTGGATGAAACCGGAACTACATTTCCCACAAGCCTCGGGGCGGGGACTACGCTTCCCATAAGCCTCTGCTCTCGCCAGGTTCTGTGCCCTTCAGCCACCGGGGCAGTTAATTGCCTCTTTTTAGAGCTTCCCCCAACCCCCTCCCCCCCAGCGCCAATGTCGTTCTCTCTCCCCGCGTAATGATTAGTTCACCGTCCAGCCGTGGTTCCGGGGCCCTCTAACCCCCACGCCTCCTCGCGCGATGAACGTGCCTCAGTTTCCCCAGGGAGACAACCCCCCGCCCCCGGCCCCCCGAGAGGCAGCCTCTCTCCCCCCACTCCCCACCCCCCCAATCCCGGACCCCTGATGGGGAGGGCTGTGCGCGGCGGGGTTCGTGAGCCGCGAGTCCCTGCTGCTCCCCTGGGGGGGGGGTCTTGGGTCCCCGCTGGGAGGGGGGGCGGCGGGGACGGGGGCGGGCGCGCAGGGGAGGGGGGTGTCTGGGTCGCCTCCGCGGTGCGCTGCGAGGCTGCGTCTGGGCTGCGCAGCTCCCGTCCGGCCTCACGCGGGAGGGACGCGTCGCAGGTGCTCCCGGACGGCGGGGACGTCCGCGCGCGGGGTGGGAGTCCGTGCTTCCGGGGTGTCTGCAGCTCGAGGGGGTGTGAGCCCCCCGACGACGCCTTGGCCTGGCACGCGATGTGTGCGTCCTTGTCTGTTTTGGCTGCGGACCGAGTTCCAGTACCCAACTCGGCCACTTCCCGGCTGGGCGCCTTGGGGCTAGGGGACCGCACCTCGCTTGGCCTCAGTTTCCGCATCTGTACGATGGGGACGATAAAAGCACCCGTCTCAGAGGGCTGGCGTTGAGGATGAAAACGTCATACGTGTAAAGCGCCGAGAACAGTGCCTGGCGCAGCGTAAACGCTCAGACGAATAAATAAATAAAACAAAACTCTGATTATGTGTCCTTGGTGCGAGGCAAGTGTCTCTGGTTACGTGATGGCTGCGTAACCTCACAGGAGACGTGGGTATCTGTGAGGTGCGCGTCTGTGTATATGTAAGCGCGTGTCTGCATCCTGGTACGCGTTATGCGTCTGTGTGTGTGTTTATGTGTGTGCTGTGTGGACAGGACGGGGTAAGGTGTCCTTGTAACCTTGTGTGAAATACAGCGTGTATATGTGTGATGAGTCCGCGTGTTCAGGGAGGCGACCCTGTATTTGATGTGTGCCCACGTTGTGTGTCCGTGCGTTTATGCAGAAAGTGTGTGTGACTGAGCACGTTGGGCTATGTATGATACGCGCCCGGAGGCGTCAGCGAATGATGGACCGGACTCGCGTGGCTTTGTATACCTGTGTGATGCTTTGGATGCGTTGTGTCTCCAGCCGTGTCCGAGTTGCGACTGTCGGCGTGTTTCGGGGTGTGTGCCACGTGGGTCTGTGTGAGAGCCGTGTGTCCCTTTCGTGTAGCTGTGAGGATGTGTGTGGTGTGCGTTTTTGTGCCTGGGACACACAGGTCCCTCCGCGCACCTGCTGCGTGTCTGTGCGTATTCGCGCGTGTGATACGTGCATCCATGTTAGCGTGCGGCATCTGTGTGTCCACGGGTCTCTGGGAGAGTGATGTCTGTGTGTGTGTGTGTGTGCGCGTGAGAGATGTGCGTGGCTGTGTGTCTGTGTGCGTGACGCCGGTGTCTACGGGTGTTCTTTGTTGCCCGTTTGTGGGACGTCTGTGTGTTGTGGCCGTGTGCCTCGGCATGTCACCGTGGCGTCCGCGTGGATCTTTGTCTGTGGCGTACTTGGTGGCGCGTGCGGGTCTTGGCGATGCCCTGCTGTTCCCGTGTGGCAGGGCGCATCTGTGCCGGGGGCCGGCCTGCCTGTGCCTTCCCCGTGCAGCCCGTCGTCCCTGCGTCTTTGTGTGTGACGTGTACGTGTCCCCGTCTGCCGATGGCTGTCCACCTTTGTATGGGATGTGCTTGTCTAGGAGGGTCTCTGCGACGAGTGGCAGGCGTGTGTGGGCTGCGTGTACCTGCCTGACAGCTGCATCTTGGCGTGGAGCACACGTGTCCGTGCTGGTGGCGGTCCCGGCGGTGTCCCGGCCAGGCACTGTGGGCCCTGCGCCCCCCGCAAGGGTCTGCTGGTCCCTGTCTGTCCCTCCTCCTCCCCTCCCTCCTGGCAGCCAATGCAACTGGGGAGCCAGTTGCCATGACGACGCTCCATCCTCCCTCCAACCTCCCTCCTCCCACCCTTCCTCTGACAGGCTCTCTGCTCCCCCAATCCTGGCTGCCCTCGGGGGCGGGGCCCTCATTCTTCCCCCCCCCATCCTACCCTCTCCCCCCCCCACCCCAGCAACCCCGGCTCCCCAGCTCCTCTCCTCTGTCCGCCTCTCCATCCCTTCATCTGTCTGTCCCTTCAAAGAGGGGGAGGGGGGTACCTGAGCCAGTAAGCAGCCCCTCCCTCCCCCTGTCCTGCGTCTCCTGCCCCTCTCCTGGGCCGGGGGGAGGCCAGGGTCGCGCGGGTCCCCATGGCTGGGGGCTGAGGGCCCGCCCCCCCCTCCTCCCCAGCCGCCACCACCTCCACCTCCCTTCCATCCTCGACAAGATGCCTGCCCCCGGCGCCCTCATCCTCCTCGCGGCCGTCTCCGCCTCCGGCTGCCTGGCGTCCCCGGCCCACCCCGGTGAGTCTGTCTGGTCTGTCTGGCCATCCGGCTGTCCGGCGGCCCCCACCCCCACCCCCACCCCGGCCTGCCCGGCGGGGTGGGGGGTGGGGGGGGGCTCTGTCCGCGGCGCTCCGGCTCCGTCACCTGCCTGCGCGTCTCCCCGCAGCCGAGCCGGGGCCTGGGGAGCCGCGGGGACGGTGCGTCCGTCAGCAGGGCCTGTGGGAGGAAGGCTGGGGGCTGGGTGGGGAGGGGGTCCGTTTGGGCAACATGTGTGTGTGCACACGCATGTGTGTGTGCAGGTGTGTGCCGGGAGCCGGGGAGGACGGGGCCGCTGGGGAGAATTGGGGGCAGCGGGGAGGCATTTCTAAGGGGGACACGGCATAGGAGGCTGGCTCTAGCTTTGGGGGAGACCCGGGGCTGGCGGGGTTCCCTTCTCAGGGGCTTAGGCTGGGGGCAGAGGACATGTGTGCGCCCCGCGAGTGCCTGGAAGAGACAGGCCTCAACGCCCGGAACTAGGGGGTTCCAGCGTGGGACAAGAATCTTCTCCCAGCCTGCAGTTGGGGGCTCGTCTTCTTGCCCAAATAGGGGGGTAACGAGACTGGAGCGTATTTTAAATTCTGAGCGCTCCAGACTCCACTGTTAGACGTCTTTCCCTCAGTCCTCACTGGAATCCATCCAAGCCTGCGGTGAGGTGATTGGGGCGGCGGGGCGGGGGGGGGGGGGGTCCCAGCTTGGGGCTAGAGGAGGGACCCCACCCCCAACCCAACCACCTGAGAAGGCCTCAAACTACAACTCCCACAATGCCCTGGGCCATCCGGCTCCTCTGCCAAGGAGCCCCTGGTTGCGGAGCATTATGGGAGTTGTAGTCAATGCCGGCCAGGCTGGAGGTGGTGGGGGCGGGGGGGGGGCATGGAGGCTGGGAGCTTGGGGCTTGAAGCCGGGACCCCAGCCCAGCCCTGATGCCCACAGATGGATTCGCCCTGGGCCGGGCCCCTCTGGCTCCTCCCTACGCCGTGGTCCTCATTTCCTGCTCCGGCTTGCTGGCCTTCATCTTCCTCCTCCTCACCTGTCTGTGTTGCAAACGGGGTGATGTCGGCTTCAAGGTGAGGTGCATGCGGGGGATTCACGTGGGCAGGAAGACCCCAGCGAGGCCTTGTCCCCCCAGGCCCAGTCGTTGGTGGGGGAGAGGGGCAGTAAGTCTGGGAGCACCTTCTGGCCTGGAGTTACGGCAAGAACCGGAGCCTTGGGAAGAAAATCGAGGGACAGCTCCAAGAAAGATGGGAAGGCATCCTGACCAGAAGGATGATGGCGTGTCTCAGCCCCGTGTTCTCCCCACCCCTCACCTCTCCCGGCCCCAGGAGTTTGAGAACCCTGAAGGGGAGGACTGCTCCGGGGAGTACACTCCCCCGGCGGAGGAGACCTCCTCCTCACAGTCGCTGCCTGATGTCTACATTCTCCCGCTGGCTGAGGTCTCCCTGCCGATGCCTGCGCCGCAGCCTTCACACTCAGGTACGCTCCGCTCTCCACACCTTGACTAGGGTCCCGTGGTCCCAGGGGACAGGGTGGAAAGCCCTGAGGGTCTCCCCTCAGGGGCCAGGGAGCTGAGGTCCCAGGCAGCCAAGGGGAAAGGCAGAGGTGGGAGCCGCAGGATCTTGGAAGCAGCCTCCAGGGAGTCAGAGACCATCTTGGTGGAAGCCATCGATTAACCCCAAGCCGGATGTGGGGATTCTTGTGGGGCCATCGCTGGTGAGGTCAGCCTAGATCTCAGTCTCAGAGGCAGCCAACGGCAGGCTGAAGCCACGTCATAGGATCTTGAAAGGCCAAGGGGAAGGACTGATTGGATGCTGGGAGCTCGTGGGCAGCCAATGAGGAGGCTGAGCTCCCAACAAGGAATGTTGGGGCAGCCAATGAAAAGAGATTGGTATCTGCTTTGACCTCGGTCCACACTGAGTTGGGGGAGGGGTGTCAGTGGCACTTAGGAGGGGAGAGAGACTAAGGGGGGCTCCCCTTTTTGCACCCCGCCCCCCAGACATGACCACCCCCCTGGGCCTTAGCCGCCAACACCTCAGCTACTTACAAGAGATTGGGAGTGGCTGGTTTGGGAAGGTGAGTGGGGCTGGGGGTGGGAGGCCGGGGGGGTCCGTACAATTCAGGGCTGTGCTCCTGTTCTGTGTCCATCCCCCCTGCTCCCACCACTTGTCATCTGTCCCCTGCCCCTCAGCCCACCCGGTGCCCTCACCTCTGTCCGCCTCTCACCTGCTCCCACCTACCCCATCGCCCCCACATCTGTCAGTCGGCGCCTCCCTCCTCACTCCATTGACCACTCTGCCTCGCCACCTGGCTCTCCACGCGTCCGTCTGTCCATCTTTCCATCCGTCCCTGCATCCATCGGACTCTGGGCCCGTGAGTCTCTCACCGTGCGTCTGATGGGGGACACGGGTGGTGGGATCTGAAGGGAGAGGCTGGAACGGAGGTGGGGGCGGGGGGACACTTGGAGCCAGGCACTGGGCTGGAGGCGGCCCTGGGGACGGGGCTGGGGAAGCTGCAGGCACTGACCCCCGGGTCCCCCTTGACCAGGTGATCCTGGGAGAGATTTTCTCCGACTACACCCCAGCCCAGGTGGTGGTGAAGGAGCTCCGAGCCAGCGCGGGGCCCCTGGAGCAGCGCAAGTTCATCTCGGAAGCACAGCCATACAGGTATTGGGGGCTTTTCTGGGGACGTGGGCCCGGGAGGCCCACAGATACGGGTCTGGTAGCGTTTGGGAGCGGGCGGAGTATGGCTCGGGGTCAAACCTGGCTTGAATCCCGGAGGTACTTCTTCCTGGCTGTGCGACTTGGCGGACAGGATCGCCCTCTCTGAGCCTCAGTATCTTCATCCAGAAAGTGAGTCCAGGAAGCCCACACATTCTCAGGGGGGCCTTGAGGAGCTCTGTTGCGCCACCCCCCACCCCTGCTGTATGGTTAGGTCTGGAAAGGCAGGACCCTGTCTGACCCGCCCTTGCTTGGTCTCCCCTCCACTCTAAGGGCTTCTAGAAAAAGCACTAGATAAACATTTGCTACATAAATGCTTTGCGAGGTAGCAGTTGCCCTGTCATGGAAAGGATATGTATACAGAGGCCCTTCATCAGACCGTTGTAAAAGCGGGGTGTACCCTGAGAGATTCAGACACTGGACTTTATCACCTTCATGTTCTAAACCTCTCATGGCTCCCTATTGCCTGCAGGACAAAGTCCCACTCCTCTGTCCAGCCCACAGGCCTTGCAAGGCCTGCCCCTGTCCCCTTCCAGCCCCTGGCCCCCCTTGCCCCAGCCGCCCCGACCTCTTACTGATCCTTTCCCAGATCAGTCTCTTTCCTGCCTCAGGACCTTTGTTTTTGCTGTTCTCTCTGTCTAGAATATCATTCCTGGCTCACCCACCCGCAGCCCCAGATGGTGGGCTCTTTTCCCGTCCTCAGGTCTCTGGTCAGAAAGACCTTCCCTCACACACACACACACACACACACACACACACACACACACACTCCCACATCAGGAGCCCCCCCCCCCCAAATGATCCCTCACGTTGATTCATCCGTTTCCTTCATAACACGTATCCTAGTTTGTCATTGGTTTCTTCCGTTTGCTTGCTTGTGTGGCTGCCTCTCCCCAGACCCATGCTGGCAACCACTAGCCACATATGGCTGTTTACATTTATCTTAAATAAAATGAAATCAAGTTAAAAATTCATTTCCTCAGCTACACTCACCACACATCTCCAAGGGCTCCGTAGCCGCACGTGGCCAGGGGCTCCCCTGTTGGGCAGCTCGGATCTAGAACCTTCCCGCCTTCACGGAGGGTTCAGTTGGCGAGGGCAGGGCAACACGGGACAGCTCCGGGGTCCATCGGCCCTTTGTAGACGTTGGCGGAGGGAGCCAGAGTCCTGAGATCAAATCCCAGCTCAGCCACCGTTACTAGCTGTGGGACCCTGTGCGAGTCGCTTCCCTCTCTGGGCCTCCATTTCCTCTTGGATTAGATGGGAAAAATTATCCTGCCCCGCAGGGTTCCGGGGGTGGGGGGTGGATTTGATCGCAGAAGTGGCCCGCCTTGTCCCGGATTAGCAGGTCTGCGCGTCCGTCAACATCCGCCATCCTGAACCTCGCATTCAGGCCTCCAGCCGTTTTTCAAGTCCCCGGCACGGGCCCTCTATGAACACGTTTGTCTCCCGATTCCCCGCCAGACCCCCGTGGGAAAATAACCCAGCACACACCTACCCGGAGCCAGGCCCTGGGCTGCAAGCCCGGAATGTTTTAATCTCCCTGCGGACCACCCCCCACCACCCCACCCCACCCCGGCCCCCGCCCCGGCGGAGGAGCGGGGTCAAACCCTTCACTGCGCACCTTGTTACGCAGCCCCTGTCTAGGCACTGGGGACACGGCCACGTGAACAAAAAGCCCCCAAGTGTCTTGTCCTAGTGGAGCGCACCCCCTAGTGGAGGAGAGAGGCAATTAACAAAGGAAGAAAGAAATTTTCAGAAGAAAATGTCAGAGGCTGACAAGTGCCACCAGGAAAGAAGGCAGCGCGTGACAAGAGAGGGGGGCTATGGATGGTCACGGGAAGGGGGGTGATCTAGTCAGTCTAGGAGGACTCAGTCCCGCAAGCCTTGGGGGAAGCATGTTCCGGGCAGAGGGACGAGCCCGCTGCAAAGGTGGTGAGGCCCGTCCGAGAATCAAACCAGAGAAGGGGCTGGGGGAAGGGGCTGGGGGTGGGGGGGGAGGGTAAGGTGAAGAGGAAGGAGGGCCAGGAGGCACCTGGGGGTCTGGCCTGGGAACTGGGGGGGATAGTGGGGCAGCCCTGAGATGGGCCCCTGGGGAAGGAGGGTGCGTGCGGAGGGGGGTGTGAGTGTGGGTGTGTGGCCGGAGACCCGAGGTGAAGCAGCCGAGACCAAAGAGGTCGAAGCAACGTGTTGGTTCAGGGGAGGCCGGGGTGGGACAGAGGTCGGCGGTGGGGGGGAAGGGGCTGTTTCCTGACCCTGCCCCCTCCCCGCCCTGGCCCCAGGAGCCTGCAGCACCCCAACGTCCTCCAGTGCCTGGGCGTCTGTGTGGAGACACTGCCCTTTCTGCTGATCATGGAGTTCTGTCAACTGGTGAGGGTCTGCGGAGGGTGGGCAGAGGGGAGGCGGGGGGGGGGGGGTCTGGACGCGCTGGGGGCTGCGAGCCAGCCTAGGGTCCTAGGAATCTTTCCCAATAACATGGCTTGAAGGCTTACTGTAGACGAGCACCCCCTCAGACGGCCTGCGGCCAACTAGCATGCGAGCTGGGTTCTGTGGCTAGGCCCTCTTAAGTAGCGGGGGAAACTGAGGCTCAGAGGGGCCGCCCACTGAGTGCAGAGGTCGCCCCCCTCCTCGCCTCGAATCGGCTGGATGTGTGGGGGTCCTGGAAGGGGGTGGTGGTGGTGGTACTGACTCCACCCACCCCTTCCTCCCAGGGGGACCTGAAGCGTTACCTCCGGGCCCAGCGGCCCCCTGAGGGCCTGTCCCCTGAGCTGCCCCCACGGGACCTGCGGACACTGCAGAGGATGGGCCTGGAGATCGCCCGCGGGCTGGCACATCTCCACTCCCACAACTACGTGCACAGGTGGCTGCCGGGGAGGGGAGCCGCGGGGAAGAGTGTGCAGGGGTACTACTTAGGGGAAGGAGGGGAGGCTACGGGGGTGGGAGGGAGGGCCAGGGCGAAGGGGCTCAACGACCGGAGAAAGCGTGGTGGGGTCGGGAGGGGAGGAGCTACGGAGGGGAGGAGTCAGGAGAGGGGCGGGGCCATAGAGGCCAGGGGGAGGAGCCATGGAGGGGAGGGGTGAGAGGAGGAGAGGGGGCGGTATCGGGAGGGGAGGAGTCATGGAGGAGAGGGGGAGGAGTCAGGAGAGGGGAGGAGTCCTAGAGGAGAAGGAGGAGTCAGGAGGGGAGGGGGCCTGGGGAGGAGGCGGAATCAGGCGAAGAGGTGGGAGGAAAAGCGGCAGGGGGCGGAGCCTGGAAAGGGGGCGGAGTGTGGGCGAGGCGGACGGTCTGGCCCAGGCGCCCTCCCCTTCTCACCTCCCGTCCCGGCCCCGCCCCCAGCGACCTGGCCCTGCGCAACTGCCTACTGACCTCCGACCTCACCGTGCGCATCGGAGACTACGGGCTAGCCCACAGCAACTACAAGGTGCGGGCTGCCGTCCATCGGGGCGGGGGGCGGGGGGCGCGCCCCCCTCCCCCACGCCTGACCCCGCTCCGGCCCGCCCCCCCCCAGGAGGACTACTACCTGACCCCCGAGCGCCTGTGGATCCCGCTGCGCTGGGCGGCGCCCGAGCTCCTTGGGGAGCTGCACGGGACCTTCATGGTGGTGGACCAGAGCCGCGAGAGCAACATCTGGTGAGGGGGCCCCGGGCCGCGCGGAGCCGAGGGCGGCAAGGAGGGTGGGAGGGTCACGGGGGGGGGGGGGGGCGCTAGGGCTGTGGAACCCCCCAACCCCCCGCCAGGCGGGGCTGGGCAGGGCTCTGACCTCCCTCTGCCCTCGGCTCCCCGCAGGTCCCTGGGGGTGACCCTGTGGGAGCTCTTCGAGTTTGGGGCCCAGCCCTACCGCCACCTGTCAGACGAGGAGGTCCTCGCCTTCGTGGTCCGCCAGCAGCACGTCAAGCTGGCCCGGCCCAGGCTCAAGCTGCCCTATGGGGACTACTGGTGAGGGCAGGGCCTGACCCCGGGCCCATGACCCCCATCCCCCCCCCGCCCCCTCCCCGCCCCCGATGTCCCGGAGCCCCTCACCTCCGTGCACACCGCCCGCGGTCTCACTCGTGACTCGCTACATACGCCCCCACCCGAGGAGCGGGGACACCCCCACACCTTTTGCCGGCATCTGCTGCTTGGAGGGGGTGAAACTGAGGCGGGCAGGGGCTGAGCTGGTGCTTGAAGCCTAGTTTCTCCACTCCTGTTTGCTTGGCTCCGATTCCAGGACCCACGGCCCAAACAGGAAGGCCGCCTATCACTTTCTCACATCCCCTGCTGTCTCCTCTTCTGGTTCTCTGTCCCCCCTGGTCGCACCCCCATCTCTATCACACACACGCGCGCGCGCACACACACACACACACACACACACACACACACACACACACCGGGTCTCTGTCCCCCTCTCTCTAGATCTCAATTCTCTTCTCCAGTCTCTCCCTGCGCCCCCCCCCCCCCCCGCCCACCCGGAGCCCTCCACCCTCTCGCCGGGACTCCTCCCCACTCCCCTGTGCCTCCTTCCCTCTCCCCCAGGTACGACATCCTTCAGTCCTGCTGGCGGCCACCTGCCCAGCGCCCTTCGGCCTCTGACCTCCAACTGCAGCTCACTTACCTGCTCTCTGAGCGCCCCCCACGGCCCCCGCCCCCCCCACCCCCACCCCGAGACGGTCCCTTCCCTTGGCCCTGGCCCCCGCAGCACAGCGCGCCCCGCCCGGGGACCCTCTCCTCACCGTTCCCCCTTCTGGATGGCTTCCCTGGGGCCGACCCCGACGACGTGCTCACGGTAACTGAGAGCAGCCGTGGCCTCAACCTTGAGTGCCTGTGGGAGAAGGCGCGGCGGGGGGCCGGCCGGGGAGGGGGGGCGCCGCCCTGGCAGCCGGCGTCCGCGCCCCCAGCGCCCCATGCCAACCCCTCCAACCCTTTCTATGAGGCGCTGTCCACGCCCAGCGTGCTGCCCGTCATCAGCGCCCGCAGCCCCTCTGTGAGCAGCGAATACTACATTCGCCTGGAGGAGCACGGCTCCCCCCCAGAGCCCCTCTTCCCCAATGACTGGGACCCCCTGGACCCAGGAGTGCCTGCCCCCCAGGCCTCCCAGGCCCCTTCCGAGGTCCCCCAGCTGGTGTCCGAGACCTGGGCCTCCCCCCTCTTCCCTGCAGCTCGGCCCTTCCCGGCCCAGTCCTCAGCATCAGGCAGCTTCCTCCTGAGTGGCTGGGACCCCGAGGGCCGAGGCGCCGGGGAGACCCTGGCGGGAGACCCTGCCGAGGTGCTGGGGGAGCGGGGTACCGCCCCGTGGGCAGAAGAGGAGGAGGAGGAGGAGGAGGGCAGCTCCCCGGGGGAGGACAGCAGCAGCCTTGGGGGTGGCCCCAGCCGCCGGGGTCCCCTACCCTGTCCCCTGTGCAGCCGGGAGGGGGCCTGCTCCTGCCTGCCTCTGGAGCGTGGGGATGCCGTTGCGGGCTGGGGGGGCCACCCCGCTCTTGGCTGCCCCCATCCCCCAGAGGACGACTCGTCCCTGCGGGCAGAGCGGGGCTCCCTAGCCGACTTGCCCCTGGCCCCCCCCGCCTCGGCCCCCCCCCGAGTTTCTGGACCCCCTCATGGGGGCGGCGGCGCCCCAGTACCCCGGGCGGGGGCCACCTCCCGCTCCCCCCCCCCCCGCCGCCACCTCCCCGGGCCCCCGCGGACCCGGCCGTGTCCCCCGACCCTCCCTCGGCCGTGGCCAGTCCCGGCTCAGGCCTGTCGTCTCCGGGCCCCAAGCCGGGGGACAGCGGCTACGAGACCGAGACCCCTTTTTCCCCCGAGGGAGCCTTCCCAGGCGGGGGGGCAGCCGAGGAGGAAGGGGTCCCTCGACCGCGGGCTCCCCCCGAGCCCCCCGACCCGGGAGCGCCCCGGCCACCCCCAGACCCGGGTCCCCTCCCGCTGCCGGGGACCCGGGAGAAGCCGACCTTCGTAGTTCAAGTGAGCACCGAGCAGCTGCTGATGTCCCTGCGGGAGGACGTGACAAGGAACCTCCTGGGGGAGAAGGGGGCAAACCCCCGCGAGACGGGACCCAGGAAGGTGGGGAGAGGTCCCGGGAACAGAGAGAAAGCCCCGGGCCCGAGCAGGGACCCCACAGTCCTGGGCAGCGGGAAGAAAGCCCCAAGCCCGACCGAGGACCCGAGCCTACCCGTGAACGGGGTGACAGTGTCGGAGAACGGGGGACAGAGAGCCCCAGGCATCGAGGAGAAGGTGGCGGAGAACGGGGCCCCAGGGACCCCCGAGAGAGAAGAGAAAGCGCTGGAGAAGGTGCTGGAGAATGGGGAGGTGACACCACCAAGGAGGGAGGAGAAAGTACTGGAGAATGGGGAGCTGAGGTCCCCCGAGAGAGAAGAGAAAGTGCTGGCGAATGGGGGCCTGACACCCCCAAAGATCGAGGAGAAGGTGTCAGAGAATGGGGGCCCGAGACTGCCCAGGAACACGGAGAGGCTGCCGGAGACTGGGCCTCGGAGAGCCCCAGGGCCCTGGGAGAAGGGGCCCGAGAGTGGGGTGTCAGCCCCAGAGACCTCGCTGGAGAGAGCCCCCGAGCCCGGCGCGGTGGCCTTGTCCCGGAACGGCGGGGCGACAGCCCCTGGCCCCACTGGCCCAGCCCCCAGGAGCGGGGTGCTGGAACCCGGGACCGAGAGGAGAGCCCCCGAGACTGGGGGGGCACCGAGAGCCCCCGGGGTTGGGAGGCTGGACCTCGGGAGTGGGGGCCGAGCCCCAGTGGGCATGGGGACGGCCCCCGGCGGCGGCCTCGGAAGCGGCGCGGACGCAAAGGCCGGATGGGTAGACAGCACGAGGCCACCGCCGCCACCGCCGGAAGCACAGCCGAGGAGGCCGGAGCCAGCGCCCCAGAGAGCCAGGCCGGAGGTGGCCTCCGAGGGAGAGCCCGGGGTCCCAGACAGCAGGGCCGGCGGAGACACAGCACCCAGCACAGACGGGGACCCCCCCAAACCCGAGAGGAAGGGCCCCGAGATGCCACGACTGTTCTTGGACTTGGGACCTCCTCAGGGGAACAGCGAGCAGATCAAAGGTGAGGAGGCTGCTGGGAGCAGGGGAGCGAGGTTGGGGGCCGAGGCCCGGCTCCTTCCAAGATGTACAGCGGGGCTGAGACCCTCAGGCGCCTGGGTGGCAGACAGGTCAGGCTGGCACTAATGGGAGGAGACCTTGGAGCCACGCCGCCCGGGCTCCAGTCCCTCTCCAGCCCCGTGGCCTTGGACAAACCACCTTCCTTCTCTGTGCCTCAGTTTCCCTGCAAAAGTGCATGACGAGGATAGCGTCCACCTGATAGGGCCGGGAGGCTTAACTGTTAGGCCTTCTGAAGACGTTAGCTCAGCGCCAGCCCTAAGTTCCTCTGCTTTATTATTGCGATTCACTTAGACCCCGGGGTCTCAAGCTCAGATGCCCACGGGGGCCAGGCAGGATGGGGGGGGGGGAGTGGAAGGAGTCGTCTGGGAGAGGTGGGGTGGGAGCCGGGGGGCGGGTCGAAAGGCGGCCCCTTCTCAGCTCCCCCTCGGGAACGCCCACCTGGTGTGGCCAAATCTGCCCCTTTCCCCTTTTAAACCAGAGCCCCGGGTGTTGTAATGGCCGACACCAATTCCAGCGAAGCCCATCCTCGCGCTGGGTTGCCAGCGTGTGATTCCCTGGTTTAAACTTTCCACCAAGGGGAGGCATCTATCCCGGGTGCCGGGCCCTGAGCTGCCCAAAGCTGGGACCCGGGGAGCTTCACACCCTGCCCTGTCTCCCCCACCCCACCGTGCTACGGGTGCCCTAAAAGCAATAGACGTGCCTTTTCTGGAAACGGAGTCGGGGTAGGAACGCAGAAAATGCTTGGTCACCGAGGGGGACTGATTTAAGAGAAAGATAAACCGCCCCTGTTTAGATATGAACAAAGGGACTGTGGTTCCACCGGGATCACCCGCAGGACTGATTTCCTTAAATAGCGCTGTGCAGGTTATACATGATGGGACCCTGTGGCAATCTCACGGCCACACTTGGGGATAAGGTTATCATCTGTTTACCAGAGGAGGCTGCTTCCTGTTTATCGGGAGGGAAAGGTCAGGGAGGGAGCTGGGCACGGAACTTTGCCTTCCTCGAAGCCCGCGGTATTAGAATGACACGACTTCCTTGAGATTGTTGTGGGCAATTTGCAGCCAGCTGTGGCAGGAAAGACCCCCCCCTCCCACCCCCAGGCAGCATGAAAATGTCAGGAGCTGGGCACCTAAGACGCCTCAGAAGATCGGTGGGGGACGGTGTTGCTGGGTGGGAAGATGCTGGGAATAGCTTGCCTTTTTTTTTTTTTTTTTTTAAACTGTACTCATCCTTCAAGACCCCACTCAAATTTCCCCTTCCCTGGGAAGCCTTCCTGATTTCCAAAGGCTATCACCCTGTCCTTCCTGAGAGCTCCTTGAGAGCTCCCTCACAGCCCCCAACCCCATCGCCCTGAGATGGATGGTCAAGGAAGGCCTCAAGGAGGTGACTTTTGAGCAGATGTGAAGGAAGTAAGCTGGGTGGACATCTGGGGGAAGGGTGCTTCGGGTGGAGGGCACTGAGCTGGGCACTGACTTGGCATGCTCGGGGAACAGCAAAAGGCCAGTGAAGCCGAATGGAGGGCACGGAGGGTGGAGAGTGACCCGATTCACGTCCAGCCTTTCTCCCTGCTCTGCCCTGACCCTCCTCTCATCCCCGCCGCTGCCCGCACGGGGCCCGTCACATCATTTACTTCTGCATTAATGGACGAACGGGTGGCCCCTGCCCATTTACCAGTGCGGAGACAGAGGCCCAGAGAGGTGAATCTGCTTGCCCTGGGGCACACAGCAAGCGACCCGGGACCTGAAAAGTCCTTGCCTTCCAGCAGGCTGAGATGAGGGAGTCTTAGGGCAGAGCAAAAACCTGGATGGAGATGGTTAGACACCCCAGTTTTTTGGTCTGGTACTTGAGGGCCAGAGAGGGAAAGTACCTTGGTCAACATCACGTAGCAGGGAACATTCATTCATTGATCCCACAGATACTGGCTGAGTACCTCTATATGCTTGGGGATGCAGCCAGAATGAGCCCAGTTCAAGTCTCTGTTCTATGGCAAGGCGCACACGAATCACAACACCGCAGAAATAGTCACATGCTGAGATAATCTGCTTGGAAGCAGCGGTGCTTGGTGCTATGGGGTGCGGAGCGGACAGCCTTGCCTGACCTCCTGGGAGAGCTCTGAAGGCTTGAAAGCCCAGCCTGAGCTGGAGGAGGAATGGGACTTGAATTAGACAAGGAAGTGCCGGGCAGAAGGAACAGCCTATGCAAAGGCTCAGAGGTGGGAGGAATGGGGTGGGGGGAGGGGTGGCCCAAGGGGCGGGATGGAGGCCGAGTCAGAATGAGGTGTGGACGGAGGAGCCCGGAGAGGGCAACAGGGCCAGGGCACTCGGGCCTGGTGGGAGGCGCAGCGAAGTTGGGGCTGTGTGATGTGAACACTGACTGGGGAGTCAAGGAGAGGGTTAACCCCTGGAGGAGGGCGTGGAGAAAGGCCCCAGAGCCGCAGCCTTTCGGTTCACAAGAGGGGAAACCGAGGCTCCTAGCGTGGCTCGAGATTGCCTGAGGATACACAGCTAGGCAGGAGGGCATGCCTCAGTTTCCCCGGGAGCAGCGGCTCACCGGGTCTCTCCCCTCGCAGCCAAGCTCTCGCGGCTCTCTCTGGCGCTGCCGCCGCTCACGCTCACGCCGTTCCCGGGGCCGGGCCCGCGGCGACCCCCGTGGGAGGGCGCGGACGCCGGGGCGGCTGGCGGGGAGGCCGGCGGGGCGGGGGCGCCGGGGCCGGCGGAGGAGGACGGGGAGGACGAGGACGAGGACGAGGAGGAGGACGAGGAGGCGGCGGCGGCGGGCGCGGCGGCGGGGCCGCGGGGCCCCGGGAGGGCGCGGGCAGCCCCGGTGCCCGTCGTGGTGAGCAGCGCCGACGCGGACGCGGCCCGCCCGTTGCGGGGGCTGCTCAAGTCTCCGCGCGGGGCCGACGAGCCCGAGGACAGCGAACTGGAGAGGAAGCGCAAGATGGTCTCCTTCCACGGGGACGTGACCGTCTACCTCTTCGACCAGGTGCGCGGCCCCGGGAAGGGCAGGGCCTGGGGGCGGGGCCGGGGCGGGGCCATCGGGGTGAGGGCGGGGCTGGGGAAGAGAGTGGCCCAGGGAACGGGGCTGGACTTGGAGGACGGGGTAAGGCCTTGGGTGTGGAGACGGGGCCTGGGAATGGGGCGGAGCCCGGAGGATGGGCCCAGCCCAGGGCGGGGTTGAGGCCTGGAATGAGGAGGGCGGGGAGGCCTGTGATGGGGGAGAGCGCGGGAGGGCCGGGGTTGGGGGGGGGGGTGTGGGTTGGAGAGTGAGAAGGGATCTAGAAGGAAGGCGGGGGAGATGCCTGGTAGTCAGGGCAGGGCCCGGAGAAGCTGTAGGGAGAAGGCCCGGAGAGGATTGGGGCGTGGTCTGGACGACGGGGGCGGAGCCAGGTGAAGTTTGGGTCTGGGGTGGTCCACCCGCGCGCGCTAGTGGTCGAGGCAAAGGGGCCGGCTCAGGATGAAGCGGATTTTACCCACGAGGGGCGGGCCGTGGCGAGGCTGCAGGTAGGGCTGAGGAGAGGCGGCTTGCAGTGTTGAGATACTAAGCGCAGGAGGGGTGGGTTCAGAGACGGACGGGGCTAGAGAACGGGGGCGGGGCTTGGATTGGTGGCCTGAAAATTGTAAGGCTGGGAGGATATTGGAGAAAAGAAAAAAGAGCGGGATGGCGCTTATGGACTGGGGCCTAGATGGGTCTGGATGGGTCTGGGTGAGCCTGGAGCGGGGCACACCGGGCTGCGGTCCTGAGATGAGAGTCAGGAGCGTGCGCCTGGGCCTCAGAAGAGAAGGGTGGGGCTCGGAGGGCTGGAGCGGGGCCACTTCAGGGGGCGAGACTTAGAGGCTCGAGGGAGGGTCGGGGTGTGCAGGATACGGTAGGGGTTCGGAGCAAGGTCCCGAACTTGGACGCCTGTGGCCGAGATGTCGGAAGTAGTTAGGGGTCATGGAGACGAGGCAGCATTTATGGAGGCAATATTGGTTTAGGGGGCTCCCAGGGAATCATTGAGTTAAGGAGAGAATACCCGTGGTGGGGTGCTTAGCTGTAGGCCGGGGAGGGGCCTGCGGCCGGGGGGGGGGTTTAAGGCTGACCTGAGGCTTT
Organism: Puma concolor; assembly: GCF_028749965.1. NCBI lineage: Eukaryota > Metazoa > Chordata > Mammalia > Carnivora > Felidae > Puma > Puma concolor. The sequence continues at coordinate 53,787,236 of NC_141681.1, read as the reverse complement.
GAAGGCAGAGTAGGGGCTCCAGCCACCTCCAAAGAGGGTGGGTGCGACTGTAAATTGGGACACCTGAAGCCCCAGAGATGTTAGCAGGCTTTGTTGCTCCTTGGGAATGCAGTGGGTGGGATGCGACGGTTCGCCCCCTCTCCCCTCCCCTAATCTACCTCCACAGGAGACGCCAACCAACGAGCTGAGCGTCCAGGGCCCCCCCGAGGGGGACACGGACCCGTCAACGCCCCCAGCGCCCCCGACGCCTCCCCACCCCGCCACCCCCGGAGATGGGTTTCCCAGCAACGACAGCGGCTTTGGTGAGGGGCTGCGTGGGACCTGGAGTGGGCGGAGCAGGGGCGGGGCCTGGAAGGGGGCAGAGCGGGGGCGGGGCCTGGAGGCGGGGCAGAGCGGGGGCGGGGCCTGGAGGCGGGGCAGAGCTGGGGCGGGCCTGGAAGGGGGCCGAGCTGGGGCGGGGCCGAGCTGGGGCGGGGCCTGGAGGCGGGGCAGAGCTGGGGCGGGGCCGAGCTGAGTCTGGGCCGCAGGGACGCACTGCTGGAGGCAGGTGCCTGAGGACCCGCTGGGTTGGAGGACTGGAGCTGAAGTTGAGGGGCTCCAAAAGCGCCCGAGGGTCTGACCGCATCCTCTCCTCTTCTCCCTAACCCCCCCCCCCCCACCCCGCTGCTAGGAGGCAGTTTCGAATGGGCGGAGGATTTCCCCCTCCTCCCCCCGCCAGGCCCCCCCCTGTGCTTCTCCCGCTTCTCCGTCTCGCCTGCGCTGGAGACCCCGGGGCCCCCCGCCCGGGCCCCCGACGCCCGGCCCGCAGGTACAGTGCTTCAGACCCTCTGGCCTGCTCCTCCCTCTGCTGGTCTCTCTCCCCATCTGTTTACCCACTTTCTCGTCCCCATGTCTGAATTTCCCTCTTTGCCCCCAGTCTCTCTCCTCCCCTCGCAGTCGACCCTGGCTATTCGGACCTGAGACCCCACCCAACTCTGGTACCAGCTCAGACCAGGCAGTGGTCATCAGATGGGCTGGGGTAGTCGCGCCCCTTCCCTGAGCCTCAGTTTCCCCTTCTGTAAGGATCCCTTCACAGACTTGCTCCTCTTTGCCCCGTCTCTTGCCTGGCACCTGTCAGATCTTGATCCCACATCCGTTTGGGGACGTGGGTTGATCAGAAGCAGACAAGGAGAGAGAGGAAACCAGTGTGCTTCAGAGCTGCTTAGTTGAACCGAAGCGGAGAGAACATGGGGTAGATTCTAGTCTCACCCCCATTTTACAAATGAGAAAACTGAGGCACAGAAGAATGCGGAGCCAGGATCCAAACCCTGCTACCTGCCCTGAGTCAGTTTCCTTTTTTTTTTTTTAAGTTTATTTTATATTTTAAAATTTATTTATTTAAGTCACCTCTTCACCCAGCGTGGGGCTCGACCTCACGACGCCCGAGATCAAGAGTCATAGTTATGTTCCACCGACTGAGCCAGCCAAACACCCCTGAGTCAGTGTTCCTTTCCTGTATTTCACATACGCCAAAGAGCTAATCCTCACCCTCATCTTGGGAGAGGGCCACCACACCCTTAGTTTCTGACGGTCCCCAAGCTAAGGCCTATTTTACAGAGGAGGGCACAGCAATGTCTCTCCCGTCCGAACTGGGTCTGGAGAGATCAGACTCCGGCTCTCTGCCGCCCCCTGCTGCCGCTCCTGAGAATAGCCCTGGATGCCGAGCTCACACCGCTCTGGGCAGGTGCAGGTGTTCCCAGAGGAGAGAGCGAGAAGGTAGTAGGTGCAACCTTCCCCTTTCAGGGAGGGTGACAGTCCTGCTCCCCTAGATCGTGCCTGAGTCCAGCTGTTGGCCCTGCTACTCCTCGGCTGTATAACCTAGAGGCAGTCACTCTCCTTCTCTGTGCCTCAGTTTTCTCATCTGCAGAATGGGGACGATCACAGCTCTAACTCTGAGGGTTCTCGAGGGGATTCAATGGTTTAACCCTACGCGCGCGCGCGCACACACACACACACACAGCACAGCCTGGTCAAGCAGCAGGGGTCTCTCCCTGCGCTTAATGAAGTCGAAGTTCACCGAGCATTTGCTAAGCACAGGTGCCGCGCTGGGCACGGGGTGGGGGTGGGGGCACTGATTCCATGCTGAGCAAGATACATGAGCCCCACTCCGCCCTACCCAACCCAGAGACACTGACCCGCCCCCCCGGGGCCACATGGTGGCGACTGGAGGCTGGGAGGCTAGACAGGAGGCCAGGGCGAGCGTCCAGGCGGGAGAGGAGAGAACAGACAGGGTTTGGGGCGGGAAGGACGGGGCTGAGGGCAGACTCCAGGTGCCACCTCAAATGTCACTTCCTCCCAGAGGTCTTCATGGGGACGGGGCGAGGTGGGTTCCAGACATGGGGACACTGCCAAGTGGTGAGTCAGGGCTGAGGCCAGCAGGGCCAGGATGCCAAGATGACTTCACCTTTAATCACCGGGAGAGGGGAGGGAGGGCCCAGTTGTGTGAAACCCTAAGTCCCTTCACTGTGGTGGGCCTGGCAGGCAAGCTGCGGAACCTGTTTCCCAAGGCCGCGGTGTGGGGTCCAGGCCTGGCCCCCTTTCCGCCCCCCCCTCCCGCCCGCAGACCCCCCTCCCCACCCCCCTGTGCTCCGCGTGGCTCTGCCCACTTAACCGGCGTGCCCTGAGTGATGCCACCTGCCCCAGCGTCTCTCCGCTCCTTCGAAAAGGACACGAGGGTCATGCTCCCCTTTTAAAGAGAGGGGAAACCGAGGCTCAGGGACAGGAGTGAGGGCCATAGCTTGACCCTCGGGTCACTCAGGTAAGAACTGCGGGGTGGAGAGCGAGGGCACACCCTGCGTGGCCCTGGGTGAGAGCCACCACCCCCCCCCCACCTTGGTTTGCCAGATCTGTGGAATGGGTGGGGGGCTTCCGCGGGGACAGGAGGGGCCATGCAACAGTTAGGTGGGAAGGCACTTTGCGTCAGGCCCTGTGCTGGGCCCTGGGGCTGTCTGGAGAGCTTACGTTCTAGGGAGGCAAACAGACGGACAGGAAGCTAGCAGAGGATGACTGGGATCCAGATAGAATGACTGGGGGGAGGGGTGGGGTCACGAGGGGGGTGACTGCTTGACCCAGAAGGGCCTCAGAGGAGGGGGTCTGCCTTACCTGGGAAGGGATAAGGAAAGGGCATTCGGGGGGGGGGGGGGCAGCCATGCAAAGGCCCTGGGGTAGGATTGTACTTGGAGCCGAGGAGCCAGGAGGCCAGCGTAAGGACAGAAATGGGACCCAGTGCGGATCTTGCTTTCCACTCGGAGAGAGACAGAAGCCTTGGGCCCGTCTGCCCGATAATTCGCTTTCGGTCTCCACTCCCTCCGTCCTCAGGCCCCGTGGAGAACTGACTCCCCGAAGACCCCACCCCCCCGCACCCCCGGAAGAGGGGCTGAGGGTAGAATCCTCTGTGGACGACGGAGCCACTGCCACCGCCGCAGACGCCGCCTCCGGGGAGGCTCCTGAGGCTGGGCCCTCCCCCTCCCCCACCATGTGCCAAACGGGAGGCCCCGGCCCCCCACCCCCTAGCCCCCCGGACGGCTCCCCCGAGCCCCCCGACCCCCTCGGTGCCAAATGAGGCAGGCAGCCCCTCGCCCCTCCCTGGAGAGCCGCCTTTCTTGGAACTGAACTGAACTCTTTCGGGCCTGGAGCCCCTCGGCACAGCGGAGGCCCCTCCTCACCCACTCCTGGCCCCAGAGAGGCGCTGCAGGCTTCGGGGACCTGGACCCCCCCCCCCCCCCATCTCGCGTCTCCCCTCCCCCTCCCCCCCCAGCCCGGCCCCTGGAGGGGCCTCTGGTTCAAACCTTCGCGTGGCATTTTCACATTATTTAAAAAAGACAAAAACAACTTTTTGGAGGAACGGCGGGCCTGTGTGTCTTGCGGGGCAGGGCGCGCGGGGGAGGGCCCGGGAGAAGGCGCCTTCCGCCCGCCCCCTTCACAGACGGGAATGTTGAGGCCCAGGAAGGCGGAAGCGCCCTGCGGTGCTGAGGCTGTGGCTTTGCTTCTCTGGACCCCGGCTCTGCCTGGTGCTGGCCGCACTGACCTGGGCGGCAGCCTCCGCGTGACACGAGCCGCGTTGACACAAGGTGGCTGGGGTGGGGGGGTGCTGGAGAGGGGGTGCTCGGGAACGACCTGCCGGCACCCACACGGCCCCTGGCCGCACATCTCAGAAGCCTCCGAGGCCAGGCACTACCTCCCTGCCCACCGTGGCCTTGCCTAAGTTTACCTGTGTCTCCGTGTGGCCGCCCACCTCCCATGAGACGTTCCCGTCTCTCCACCTGGGCCCTTCTTCCTAATTCTGTTGGAGTTTCTCCGGCTGTACTGTTTTCTCCTCCTCTGTGCCTCCCCGTCGCCTGCCTGTCTCTATTATGTCTTTCTCTGCCTTTGTGTTTACCCCGATTCCTTTTCCTCCGTTTCTCCTGGGCTCTTGGACTGATTCTGCCTCCCCGGGGTCTGCCTGTGCCTCTCTAATCTCCTGGCTTCAACCTGTCCCCCGTCACCTCCCTACTGCAGCCATTGGCATATTTGAGGGACTCACTTGAGACCCGAGGGAAGGGCCCAGGGGTGGGGGTCCAGCTGGGAGGCTGTGGGCTCCTGGCTTAGGAGTTAAGATGATGAAGGCGTTAGGGTCACTTGTAAGTCTGGGGGATGGAGAAAGGGAGGGGGGGGGGCCCAGGATCTGAGGGAGGAGGGGCTGGGGGCCTGATTCCTGGGTCTGAGGGAGGAGGGGCTAGGGGTCTGGACTCCTGGGTCTGAGGGAAGAGGGGGCTGGGGGTCAGGACTTCAGGGTCTGAGGGAGGAGGGGCTGGGGGCCTGGACTCCCGGGTCTGAGGGAGGAGGGGCTGGGGGCAGGACCCCTGGGTCTGAGGGAGGAGGGGCTGGGGGCCTGATTCCTGGGTCTGAGGGAGGAGGGCCTGGGGTCTGGACTCCTGGGTCTGAGGGAGGAGGGGCTGGGGGTCAAAACTCCTGGGTCTGAGGGAGGAGGGGCCGGGGGCCAGGACTCCTGGGTCTGAGGGAGGAGGGGCTGGGGGCAGGACCCCTGGGTCTGAAGGAGGAGGGGCTGGGGGCCTGATTCCTGGGTCTGAGGGAGGAGGGGCTGGGGGTCTGGACTCCTGGGTCTGAGGGAGGAGGGGCTGGGGGCCAGGACTCCTGGGTCTGAGGGAGGAGGGGCTGGGGGCAGGACCCCTGGGTCTGAGGGAGGAGGGGCTGGGGGCCTGATTCCTGGGTCTGAGGGAGGAGGGGCTGGGGGTCTGGACTCCTGGGTCTGAGGGAGGAGGGGCCTGGGGGTCAGGACTTCAGGGTCTGAGGGAGGAGGGGCTGGGGGCAGGACTCCTGGGTCTGAGGGAGGAGGGCCTGGGGTCTGGACTCCTGGGTCTGAGGGAGGAGGGGCTGGGGGCCTGATTCCTGGGTCTGAGGGAGGAGGGGCTGGGGGCAGGACCCCTGGGTCTGAAGGAGGAGGGGCTGGGGGCCTGATTCCTGGGTCTGAGGGAGGAGGGGCTGGGGGTCTGGACTCCTGGGTCTGAGGGAGGAGGGGCTGGGGGCAGGACCCCTGGGTCTGAGGGAGGAGGGGCTGGGGGCCTGATTCCTGGGTCTGAGGGAGGAGGGGCTGGGGGTCTGGACTCCTGGGTCTGAGGGAGGAGGGGCCTGGGGGTCAGGACTTCAGGGTCTGAGGGAGGAGGGGCTGGGGGCAGGACTCCTGGGTCTGAGGGAGGAGGGGCTGGGGGCCCGGACTCCCGGGTCTGAGGGAGGAGGGCCGTATTAGCTCACTAGGGCTGCTGTAACCACGTGCCACAAATCGGGTGGCTGAAACCACAGACACTCTCTCAGTTCTGGAGGCTAGAATCCAAGATTAAGGGCTCCGCGGGGGTCCTCAGGATCAGTTCCTTCTGAGGGTGTGAGGGACAATCCGTTAATGACTCCCCTAGCTTCCGGTGCTCTCCTGGCAATCTCTGGTGCTCCCCGGTGTGTAGGAGCCTCACTCGAATCTCTGCCTTCACCTTCCTGTGCGTTCTCCCCGTGTGTGTGTAGTTCCAAAATTTCTCTTTGCGTAAGGACACTCGTCATACTGGATTCGTGCCGGCGTTAATGACCTAATCTTAACTGATTGCATCTACAATGACCCCATGTTCAACTAAGACCACATTCTGCGTTACTGCGGGGTTAGGACTTCAACATCCTGATTCCAAGGGGGATAGAATTCAACCTGTAACGAGGGGGTTGGGAACTTGGGGTCTGGGGAGAGGTGGGAGCCGGAAACCAGAATTCTGTCTTTGGGGAGGAGATGGCCTTGGGGCAAAAGCGGACGATTTTGAGCTGATGGGTCTGGTTTGGATGGTCCACGGGTGATTCCAGCTTAAGTTGGCCAAACCGGAACCCCGGATCCCCACCCCCCACCCCCACAACTCCCTCTCCGACCATCTCAGGAAACGGCATTGGGGTTCGCCAGTGGCTCAACCCAGAATCCCTCAGTAAATCCTGCGGGCTCCTGTTCCCAACTCTCCGCCTCCGCAGCCACACCCCCTTGCCCCAGGGGAACCGCACAGCTTCCTAACTTCCCTCCCCACCGCTGCCCCTACTTACCTCCAAATTATTCTCTTGCAGCAGCCAGCCTCAAGCCAAACACATGGCTTGCCTGCTTCATACCCTCGAGTGGCTTCCATTAGCTAAAAATACACCCAGAGTCCCTACCGTGGCTGACTGGGCACCAAATGATCAAGCCTGGGTCCCCTCTGAATGCGTCTCTTATTCACTCCCCCCCTCAGTCACGTCATACAGGGACACCTGCTGTCGGGGACTCCCAACACACCGTGCCTTTTCCTGCTCCTGCTCCTGCCGTTCCCTCTGCCTGTAAAGCCCTTTCAGGGCCTCTCCTCCGAGTCAACTACTTTCCCGACTAGTAGACAGTACCTATGGGTTCATTGCCTGGAGGAGGTCGTGGTGGCACCCTCCATTCACCCCAAGACCTCATTTCTCTTCTCCTTGGGCTGCTGACTCCCATTTCCCTGGAGCCTTCGGGAGGAATTGGGAACCCCATTTCCCATCAGTTCCTGGGGGCTGAAGCCCCTTTACCTCTTTACCCAACTTGTACAAGGGTAGCGACGAGGCTAAAGTAAACCCCACATTGGAGCCTTGGGAAACTACAACTCCCAGGAGACCTCGAGACTGGCTCTCCCGCTGGGGGGGGGGGGGGCGCCGCACAGCTTGCTGGGAATTGTAGTCCGAGGGTCTCGCAGGAAGGAAATAAGTCCCATGGGGGGGGGGGGGGTTGGCCGAGCGGTTTTACTGCTATGGGGGTGGGGCTCCGAGCAGGTGAATGCCTGTGGCCAAGGGCAGAGCCAGGCCCAAGTCCTAACACTGGGGGTGCTTCCCATGTCACCTGGAGCGCTGCTAGGGGTTTGACGCTTCAAGGACACGGCATACCAGAGGGAGGAACTGCAACTTGGACACCCCTGGGGGCCAGACTTCCCTCACCCGACCTGGTCCTGGGGCCTGCCCCAAGTTGTAGTTTCTGGCTCATCAGTCTCAACTGCACTTCTGGGCTTAGGAGAGTGTCCCAACCTGCCAACTCACCCCCTCCCCCACTCGGGATCTATATGCCTTTGTTCTTTGGGGACACCCCACCCCTCAAGGCCGACAGACCTTGCACTTGAGGGGCTGTTGGGAGTCCCAGGGAAGGAGATAAAATGCAGATTCCCTGCACTATCCTGGCTTGGTGCAAAATGTCCTCCAGCAGGTGCTTCTCCAATGGCTGAGAACCTGGCTCGGTGGGGCCACAGTCTTGCCCTCTTGGTCCCAGGGTCCCCCAGCCCAACCGCCACTCTCACCCAGGCCTCTTGCTGAGCCCCAGGGACAGCCCACCAGCAAGGTCTTCCTCCTTCTCTTTTCTGGACTCATCCGTCCCACGTGCTCCCGGTGTAGGTGGGCCCCATAGGTCGGCCAGGTCTCTAGGGTTCCTTCCGGAAGCACTGGCCCAGCTCCGGGCCCCAGCAGATACTATACGCCGCCCTTCCAGGACCACAAGCCTGGCAACAGCAAAGGTAAGGACCAGCACCTGCCTGGCTCCCGGTTGTCCAGTAATGTCCAGAATGAATGAACGTCAGGCCTTGCCCCCCCTAGAGCCTCCACTGGCCCGCGTGCCAAACGCAGTACAGTTCTGGGGCGCCCGGATGGCCCGGTCAGCTGAGCTTCCGGCTTCACCTCAGGTCACGATCTCCTGGTTCATGAGTTCGACTCCCACATTGGGCTCTCTGCTATCCATGAGAGCCCGCTTCACGGATCCTCTGTCCCCCTCTCTCTGCCCCTCCCCGGCTTGCGTGCGCTCTCTCGAAAAAATAAAACGTTAAGAAAATTATAAATGCCACGCAATCCTAACTCAGCACTAACTGCCACCAGTTAAACTTCTGCCTTACTCCAGCCCCACAGGCTTGGAGTGAAACCGGAAGGGACTGATGGGGCCTCCCACCCTCCGTTAGTATCCCCGCCTCACTCACGCGGGGTGGGGGGGAGGGCTCCTGGCCCCGGTCACCCGTGGGCGACCCCCAGCACCCCGGCTGTTAACCCCTCCGTGAAATGAGGGGTCCGAGGCCGCGAGTGGTTAAATAATTAATAAGATTACCAACGGTGTGTTAATTACAAAGAACGAGAGTGGAGCTAGAGGTGGTGCATTTTCCAAACGGAGAACCAGGATTGGAGAACCAGGATCCGCGGCCCCGGGGCCCAGGGGTCCGGCCACCCGGGCGGGGGCAGCTCCGTAATAAATAGTGGGGGTGGGGGCGGGGGGTCAGGGCTGCTCTGGCTTCTTCTTGACAGAAATCCGCTTCTTCCTCGCCGCCAGCATCTCGTAGAAGGGGTCCACGCTCACAGCGGCCCTGCGGACGGCGTGGGGGGAGGGGGTCCCGGGGTGAGGGCCGAGGGGTCCCGGCCCCGGCCCTCCCTGCCCGGGGACCCCGGAGCCCGGACTCACTGGATGGACTTGATCCACTCCTCCTTCTCCTCCTGTGTCGGGGCTGAGATCCGGTACACCACGTGGTTGCCCTCCACCACTCGGCCGTCGGCCTCCGTTTTGCAGGCTTTGATGAGCTGCCCCTTGTTGTTGGGGATGTAGAGCTCGAAGCAGTTCTGCGGGGACCCGAGAGCGGACGAAGGGCAGGTAGGAGCCGGCCCCAGGCCCAGAGGAGCACCCCCCCCTCCCCCCCCCCCCCCCCCGGAAGGGGTGCGGGGCCGATCGACCTTACCGGTTTCCGGGGGTCATCCACTTCGCGGATGCTCAGATTCTCCAGGGGGATGATACCTCGGGGCTCCTTGTCCTGAAGGCACAGGTCGGGGGGGGGGGGCTCACACCCCCAATCCTCGCCCCAGCCCCTCCTCCAGAACCGAGTTTCATTAGTGGCACTTTGTTAACGGCGGCCCTAGGGCGCTGATAGAGCCCCTCCCCCCTCAGACCGGGAGTCCCGTCCCCCAGCCCCCTCCTCCCTCAGACCCAAGAATCCAGGCCCCCAGCCCCACCCCGCACCCAGACTCAGGAGATCAGACCCCCACCCCTTCCTCCCTCAGCCCCGTGAGTCCAGACCCCCCCAGCCGCTCCTCCTAGGACCCCGGAGCGGAGCCCGGCTCTGCCCTCACCGTAGTGTACTCAAAATAGTAGAGGCAGTTGTCTGTGAGGATAAACCAGCGCCGCTTCCACGTCTTCACCCGGCCCCCTGAAAGGGAAGGGGTGGGAGGGGGCCTGGGCTCAGCGGGGGGCGGGGCCTCTGGGAGGGCAGGGCGGGGACTGAGGCGGAGCGAGCGCAGGGAAGGCGGGGCCTGGCGCAAAGCGTTGCGTGGGAAGAGAGGCGAGCAGGGACGGGCGGTTAGGGCCCCCAGGACCCCCGCCCGCCCCCGGCGTGGGGCGCCACACTTTCTAAGCCTGTCTGTCGGCCCAGGGCCCAGGAATCCAGGTCCCCAGCCCCCTGCTTCGGGGCCCCGAGGCCGGGGCGGCCCCCTCCCCGATGTCATGTCTGTGGGGAGCAAGGACGGGCTGCGTACCTACCTCCTGGGGCAGACAGCGAGAAAGCAGGCAGGACCAGGCGAAGAGGAGGGAAGGCAGAAGAATGGGGTGCCCCCAAAAGCCGCAGGCGACAGAAATGGGGGGAGCGAGGGAAGGAACGCATGGGGAGTAGGAGACAGGAACAGCAGAGAGAAACACGCAGAGATGGAGGGAGGGAGGGAGGAAGGGGGGAAAGAGAGGGAAGAAAACCAGTTACATCGACATGACCCGCTCCCTCCCAGGGGGCCTTAGATCCTGAGCCCCACCGTGAGCGAGCACCTCCTGGCATCGGGCCTGGCTCCAGCCCACCCCTCCCCCCCCAAAACAGGTCCCAGGCCAGGAGGGCCCTCCCCGAGGAGGTCATCCCCCGCGAAAGGGAGAAGACAAAACCCCCAGTCCTTGGCCTGAGGCGGGTGGGGGCGCTCAGGTGAGCTGTAGGACCAACTGGCTGTGTGACCTTAGGACAACCTCCTGCCCTCTCTGGACTGCAGTCCGCAGACCCACTTGGGCCCACACCTTCCGGCTTCACGGAGACCTGTCTCCGAGTGCCTTGTCGTCCCCAAAGGGTGAGGAACAGCAGTAATGGCTCTCATCGGGCATCTTGGTGAACACAAACCACCACAGGCCCCCTTTGCTGCACACGCTTTAGCTTCTGAGGGAAGAGAGGCCTCTCTCTAACCGCCACAAAGGGAAAAAGTGCACTCAGGTAGGAGATCTGGGGCCGAGGCCAGTCCTGTCCTGTGGCTGTCGGATGGCGGCTGAGCCTCAGTGTCCTCATCCGGGAAACGGGAAGCTTCCCCGCTGCCGGGGTGGGGCTGGAGGGGGGCTAGTCGCTGGGGAACCTCCGGCTTGCCTCTCTCCTGGCCTCTCAAGGCCAGGGGCACCAGGTGGCCTCTGAGGAGTCTAACCTCCCCCCCACCCCATCGGCCTCTCCTGGAGCTGAATCCGGAATCCATCTACCCACTGGTGGCGGGAGAGACTGGTCTGCCCTTTTTATGTGGACCAGGACACCTGGGCACCCAGTCAGGGACCTGCTTGCTGTTGGAGAAGCGAGGTCTTGGCTTAGGAGCACAATCCCACGTTTGGGGGAGCGGGAGGAAAGCCCTGCTGTGCCCCCCACCCCCACCCTATGCTGGGCCCTCCAGAGGCCCCAGCTTCTCCACTATCCCTGCTGGAGCGGCCATTCACCGCCTCTCCACTAAAAAGCCACAGCTAGCGCTCCCGCGGCGCCCATCATTACCAGCCGGGGCTCCCAGCCAGCGGCTCGCAACCTTGACTCTGCACTGACAGCACCCGGGGGAGCTTTTAATGTGACTGACAGCCCATCCTGCCCCGGAAATCCTGCTTTCATGAGGCTGTGGCTTGGCTGGCGGGGTTTTAAAAGCCCCCAGGGAAAGCTCCCGTGAAGCCATGGCGGAGAAACCACTCCAATCCTCAGATAACCCGACGCGAGGGGCACCCGGCTGACCCCTAACTTACCCTGAGTCTGCTGGCGCTGTGTGTGTTTCCAGGTGGACTGGCCCCACCCCGCCCGTTCCGTCCCAGCCGGGGACTCTTTCGTTCATGAGCACAGAGCCCAGCATTTTATTCGGTGCTCCCTAACCCCTACCCAGCCCCCTAAGTATTTCTGGGCCCCCTCCTCTCTGCCAGTCCCTGTGCTTGGGCCCAGCACACAGGCCTAATCTTATTTTCAGCCCCATTTTTCAGATGTGGAAACTGAGGCTCAGAGAGGTCAAATCGTTTGCCTAAGATCACACAGCAGGTCCACAGGGAGGTCAAGTCCAGAGCCAGGGGCCCCCTAACTTCTCCCTGCAGAGACGGCCAAGCGGGGTCAGTAGGGGACGTACCCAGCTTAAGGAGCCAGCCCTCCCGATCCGGGTTGAAGAAGGTGTGGGTCAGGTCATTCCCATCATCCTCAGGAATCTTGAAGGGCTCGTTTCGGATGCTGTCGTAGAGGTTCTGAGGGGCGAACGGGGGCAGTCGGCAACTCCAGGCCCCGGAGCCCCTCCCGGGGCTGCCTGGCCATGGGGGGGGGGGGCTCCGACAGCTAGGGAGGAAACGGGGACCACAGGGGGAGCGGCTCAGGGAAGAAGGAACGGGTGGGTCAGATGGGTGGAGGGGGTCCTGGAGCAAAGGAAGTTGGAGAGGGAGAAGAGACGCTGAGCTGCTGCAAAGGCCCGCAAAGTTCTCGAGAGACACAGAGACTCCGAATGAGCCGGAGGGCCAGAGAGAGACAGCAGAGAGAACCAGAGAGACAAAGACCAAGGGAGCCAGGGAGAGACGAAGAGAAAGGAAATGGACAGGTTGACGTGATCCCGCTGGACGGCTCAGGCACCAGGGGACCCGTAGGGGTGAGGGGGGAGGGGGGGTCAGTGGTGGGGAAAGGGACAGCAAAGAGGGGCTGCAGGGAGGGGGGGTAGAGGGGGCCTGACCCTGAGCAGCTCCTCAGGCAGGTCCCCACCCTCGTTGATGCCCCGGTTCATGGCCACAAAGCGCTCCAGGCCTGGCTTGTCCCGGACGTTGGGGTTGTGGAGGCTGGTGTTCAGCATGATCACGGCGAAGGACAGCACGTAGCACGTGTCTGTACCACAGACAGTCAGGTGGTGACGACACGGGTAGGTGCCCCCACCCTCCCCGCCGGCCCCTCCTTCCCAGGCCCCAGGAGTCTGGGCCCCAACCTGTGGACTGGAAGACCCCAGGGTTGCACAGGCAGTATCGCTGGGCAAACGCTTCCATCATCCGGTCAATCTTCTGGGCCTCCCCGGGGAGGCGAAAGCTCCAGAGAAACTGCCTGGGTTGGAGAGGAGCCGGGTGTGGATGCTGGCCGGGAACTGGCAGAACCCCCCGCCCTGCTCTCAGTCCCTGTGTTAGGAACCAGCCAAAAACAGCCCTGCGGCCTCAGCAGCTGTCTCAGGTATGGATCCAAGCTGGCCCATGAGCACTGATTGGCCTGGGGCTTCTGGTGGATTCACATGGAAGAAACCCTTCCTTTCCGCAAAGCTTGCGGTCACCAGAGGCTTCTGCTGCCCTGTGAGAGGAGGGCCTACAGACAGCAATGCCAACACAGGGGAAGCACAACCAAAAGACAGAGAAGGTTGGCCTTCTGGCAGCATAGGAGTCCCTGGATACAGCTATGCCTGAAGGAGGCCCTACTGTGGACTTCGGTGTTACGGGAGACCATCGCTTCAATTTTTGTTTCTGTCTTCGTTTTGAGCAGGGCTCGTCGTGTGTAAAGAAAGCCCTGACAGGTACGCTCCTGCCCTTCCGACCCCATCCCTCTCACCTGAGGGCCTGCACCAGGTTGAGGTCAGTAAACTCGTGCAGATCCACGAAGGCATGGAGCACTGCCAGGTTCAGCTCTTCCCTGGGAGGACAGGGACAGAGTCACGCACAGGAAGGGGACTGGGGAGTCTGAGCCACCTCGTCTGCGCCGTGGCTGCCTCTGGAGCGGGTGACAGTTTTAGCCTGGCCCCATCACAGGCCTGACACCAGGGCAGGAATACTCAGAACATGCCCTTGGGAGGACCATCTTTTGTGATATCATCCTGGATTAGCCGAACCTTTGCACAGTTAAGAGAGACACGGCAAAAGTGTGCTCCACCTAGGTGATCCCCCAGCTTCTGGAGACGTCCAGAAATGGTCCCCACATCTCCCAGGTGTCCACAGATGGTCCCCATGCACCCCAGACGTCCACAGAGGGTCCCTAGACATCCCCAGAGGGCTACCATGTCCCCCAGATGTCCGGATGGTCCCCACATCCCCCAGATGTCCGTGAAACAATCTCCATGCACCCCAGATGCCCACAGACGGTCCCCAGACACCTCCAGATGGCCCCACACCCCCCCAGGTGTCCACACAATCCTCAGACAACCAGACACGCAGATGGCCCTGTGCACCTCAGACGTTCAGGTGGTCTCTATGTGCCCCAGGTGTCCACAAATCCCTAGGTACCCCAAACATCGCAGATGATCCTCATGGCCCAGATGCCCAGGGGTCCCTGTGCTCCCTAGATATTCACAGATGACCCCAATGCCCCCTGGCTGTCCCTGTAGGGTCCCACACAAGCCAGCTGTCTACACGTGCCCACGATACCCACAGATGTTTTTCACGGTCCCCAACATTCCAGACATTCAGAAGATTCCCATGCCCCTCCCCGGGTTCCCCCAGGTGGTCCCCAGGCTTCCACAGACCCCTGTGTCAGTCCGTTCTGTCCCGGCGCGGGGAGAAGGCTGGTCTATCAGGGCCCTTCCTTGGGAGAGGAAGTGGGCGGTGAAAGGGCAGGAGCTGGGCGTGGGGGACCATGGGAGCCCCGCGGGGGTCTCACCTCTCCCCCAGGTAGTCCCCGATGGCTGTCTTGTTCAGGCCCTCGCCCTTGTACAGGAAGCGGGCGATCTCCTCGGGTGTATTCTGCAGAAGTTCGTTCTCCACCAAAAACTGGATCCCCTGGTGGGTGGGGGCGGGTGGTCTCAGCACAGGGGGCCGGCGGAGAGCCACTCCCCACCCCCTCCCCGGCATCCACCCCCGCCTCTGCCCTCCACAGAACCGGGCCAGCTTTCGTTTTCAGGCTTGGCGCAGGTCCTCAAATACCCCCGCCTCAGCCGAGCCTCTGCGCCTACTGTTCCCTCCGCCTTTGCCTGGTGAATCAAGCACCAAGAGCAGGGTCTGCTTCCCCTTGAGCCTCCCAGGCAGAGGGCACAGCACGCGCGAAGGTCAGGAGGCGGCAAACGCCCGGTTAGTGTTCGGAGAACCAACGGACGGCCCAGATCTGAACTCCGGGGATCAGGACCACGTCTGTCCGCCTCAGGCAGACCTTTAACTATGGCGCTTCTGGAACCTGAAGGTGCCAGAACCTTCGGCCCGGGTGTCTGCCTGGCTGATCCCAGCCCTGTGGCCCAAGCACCTTCTTGGGATCCATGTTGAACTTCTTCCTGCCCATTGCCATCTTCCGGTTCCGTTGCAAAGTCTTACTGCAGAACAGAGCAGGGGATGGAAGGTCAAAGCCTGGGCATTCCTGGCCGGGCCTCGTGACCCCCAAGTTCCCCACCCCAGCCCTCACCTGCCCTCATTGGCCTCCAGACCCTCCACCTCGCTCATGGCTTCACTGAGCTCCTCCCGAAGGCGCTGGATCTCCACCAGCAGCTCCTGCTTCCGCCGCCGGATGTTCTCCAGCTCCATCCGCTCCTCCGGAGTCAGGTCTGGGGGCTCTACGGGTCAGAGTCAGGGATTGGCGGTCAGTTCTGGGACTGGGAGCCTGGGTTCCTACAATCTGGGGGAGGACAGGGCTGGGGCCGGCAGGATTCCCAGGTTGGAGAGGACGAGGATGAGGGTAGGGCCTCCTCTGTCTGCTGGAAGAAGGGGCTGGAGGTCTAGACAGGGGGATCTAGACTTTCAAGTCCTCGGGGAGGAGGAGGCTAGGTAGGGGTCAGCACTCCTGAGTCTGAGGGAGAAGGGGGCTGGGAGCCCGAATTGCTGGGCCCATTACTTGGAAGGGGGGTGAGGCCTTGGTTTCCTGCCTCCATTCTTGGCGAGGTAACTGGGAGCTTGGGTGTCCGGACTCCTGGGTCCATGAAAAGTAACTATGGCAGGGAGAGCTGTTGACAGCTTGTAAGAGTTGCGGCAGGGGGGCGGGGCATCGAAGGCTCCCGCCCCCGCCTTAGCGGGATCTCTGCAGCCCCCAAGATTTCTCCCCACCCAACCGCCCCAGAAGCCCCCCTCCCGGCTCCCAGCAGGCACTGGGCTCGCCCGGCCCTTCCAGCAGGAATGGTTCCACCCCGGCCTCGCCTCCGCCGCTCCATCCCGCCCCCTCCCGCCGCCACCGGAAACAGGCTCGGCCCAAACAATGGCCTGGAACGCCCTGCTCTCGGGGCCCGCCGGAAGCCCGTCCCGCGCCCCGCAAGAACGAGGCGACGACGGGGCCGAACGGCTCCGCGCAGCGCGCGCCGGGAGGGATTTTCGCTGCGGAACGTTCGGGTCGAAAGGCTCCATCCGCTCCCGGCCGGCCCCGCCCCTCCCCGACCTACCATAGACACCGTCCTCCATGGCGGCTAGGAAGGCCCGCGGGGAGTCCGGGGCGGTCCCGCCGGTCGGGCCTGGATCCGCGTTGGCCCGCGGGCTCGGGTGAGCCCGCTCAAACGCCCCGGGAGCCACCGCCGCCTCCTCAGCGCCAGTCCTCAGCGCTGAAAAGACTCTCCCTTCGCCTCCCAACCGCCCCGCCAATAGAGACCGCCCCTCGTTTTGACACCGCCCAATCCACGGCGGGCCCTCTCGTCTGCCCCGCCCCCGACCCCGAAGGACCGTCCTCCAGGGCCAATAGGCACAAAAGGAGACGACGTAGCACGGTCCGGCCGGAGGTAGACGGTCTGTGGGACCAATCGGAGTGCGGGCAGGGAGCCGGGTGCCGCCTCCGAAACAAAAGAAGGCACTTGGCTGGTTTGCCCGCCAATGAGAAGGCTCGGAAAGGAGTTGCATGGAGGTGGGACTATGGGCCAGCACAGAGAACTGCGCCTGCGCCAGGGCTCCGGGCGCTAGGATGCTAGTCCAACGGAGGCCGGCCTCTAGTAATAGGTTGCTGGGGAGCGGCACAGTGTTAGTCTCGTTGCTAGGGGGCGGGGCCACAAGTGTCGGCTGTTCTGTTCCCGTGAGCCACACCTCCTTGGCTGGCTTAGCAGGTTTTTGACCGCAGCGGTTGCCAGGCAACTGGGAGCAGCTTGGGCCCATCTTTTGGCCTCCAGTCTCCTGGTACTGGCCGCTCCGATCTCCAGATCGGACACCCTTCACCCTTCTCAGGACCTTCCCGTCCATTTAAGTCTCTTGAGAGTCCCGGAGTGCTGAAACAAAAGACTTATTCTTTCTTCCAAACGAAAACGCTATCGGGTATCTGTCACGGAGAATGGGACAACAGGGGAAGGCCAAGTATAGTGAAGGCTCCGCCTTCCTGGCGCCTTCTGCCTCTCGGGCTCCTCCCTCTCGCCCTCAAACTCCTCCCCTTATTTTAGCGTCCTCTCCCCCCCCCCCCCAAACAACCCATTTTCCTCAACATCCTCCCATTTCTCTGGTTCCTTCCCCGCTCTGACTCCCCTCACTTCAGGCCCCACCTCTTCTTAAACTCCTCCCTCCTCTCGGAGTGTCCCCCCCCTACACACACACACACACACACACACACACACACGATGCCCTCCCCCCGCCCCCTCCAGCCTCTCATTTCCATTCCTTGTAGAAAAAGCAAGGGCAGGCAGCTGGCCGGGATGGAATAGTCTGGGCATCCCTGTCATGGGCGGATCCCTAACTGCGTCTGAGGTGGTGTCTGCGCCTTGTCCTCATTCGCCGTCCCTGGGCTAGGCAGGTGGGGATAGATTCAGGGCCAGGACCTGGTTAAGCTGACAGATTAGACACGGAGCCTCTTAATCCCCTCACTGACCTTTATGAGCGGCCCACACCTTGTCCTCCCCAGTGGAAACCCAGGCTGTGCCGGCCGGGCCCCGTTCTCTTTCCTTCCAAACAGAACCCTCCTCCTGTCCCTTCACCCTCAATTTAACACCCTTCTCCGTGCCTGTGTTCCCATTACCCCCCGTCCCTACCCCCAGACACCCTGCACTGGGAGAACAGCTAGCTAATTAATCCCATCCGGTTTTTAAGTGGGGATTTTGAAGGATAAAGGGAGGTGGGGAAGCCAGAAGCGGGGACCTGGGTTGGTGCAGCACTTGGGCAAGCTAATGGGCAATGACAGTGCCTGCCCTCAGTCCTGGGACACGGGCAGGAAGGTGTCCTCCTCCCTGGCGCTGGATCCTTCTGCAGCTGGCTCGCAGCCTGCTGGGCACTTAGGTAGATGGCAGTATGGTGGGGGTTGGAGGACAGGAGCGAGGAACCACACCCCAGAAGCACACTCACAGACACGCCACCAGGGCTCCCAGTGATTTAATCTGGGGTACAATTCTCCCCCGAAACACACACTTTCTCTCGGCATTCAGAGCGACCTTCTCCTTCCCCAGCCCCGAGCTGGACCAGAGGGAGGAGATTCTGGCCCTCAGCCACAGCCTGCCCTGTCATTCACACATCCAAGTTCAGAGCTGACCTCCAAGAGCATCTCCCCTCCCAGTCGCCCCTGGAAGGCCATGCGTTCCAGCAGCAGGGGGAGCTGGGAAATCTACAGGACGCTCACCCCCACCCCTAGCCGTCCCCTTCAGTGAAGTGAGGAATCATCCGGTGGAAAGGTCCTTTGAGAATTTCAAGTTCCAATGCCCCATTTTTACAGATGGGGAAACTGAGGCGGGGAGCGGGGAGTGATTTGCCCAAAGTCACACGGTACATGGTGGCAGAGTTGGGATTTAGAGCAAAGCTTCCTGGATCCTTGTAAAGGACTCTATTCCAATTAGCTTAAGCTCAATTTCTAACCCTCTTGTAGGAACCATGGGAAAATATAGATAGATATCTGTATTTATATTATATATATAATACACATATTTATAACGTCTTTAAGAAATAGACACACATCACTAGGTGCAGGATTCCAGAGCACTGTAGACTCATCAGCCTTGGGCCTCTCCTCTCTGCCCAACAAGCAGCCCTGTTATCCACAGGGTCTCGTCTGGGTCCTCCCTTTCTCGGTCAGCCCAGAAATGCTGTCTATCAAATCCCGAGTCCACTTCCTAGAATGGCCAAGTTCTAGGAGCTGACTAGAACTTTCCAGGTTTTAATAATGGACAACTCTGGCTCCCCAGAGCTTTGATTCCCTTTGGCATTAACAGAACCACAAAGAATCATCAAGATTCTCAACTGCATTGGGCAAACTGGAACCAACAAATCTCAGACATCCAGAATCGCCAGTCCTTCCTTGACTCTGTGATCAACCTAGAGACACAGAATCCTGATTCCTTTGGACATTCTAGAATGGCACTTAAAAAAAAAAAAAAAAAAAAAAACAACCTGTGGATCATTAAGAAGCATTGATTATCTCCTTGGTTGGATGTTCTACAGCAGGGGGTCTGGAGTTATCTAATATCAAGGACTCCCAGTCTGTCACGTTAGCCCTTCCAGACCCACAGACACTCTGTTGTTTTGTGCATTCTAGAAACAGAACTCTTGAGTTTCCTCAGCATTCTAGGTCAAACCTATTCTAGAACCACCAGCGCTTGCCTCTGCGGTCAATCTAGATTCACAGAATCTTAACTCTTGGGCCTTCTGGAACCACAAGGTCTTCTCTTGACTTGCAGTCAACTTTCTGTCATTGGCTAATCAAGACGGTCTTGAATTCTTGGGGCATTCCGTAACCCTCCCTCCTTAACGTGGTCTAGGAAAAAGTGATTTGCTGCTTGGTTAACTGAGTCTAGAAGCAACAGTCCCTTGAATCTTAAGTCAATCCAGACCGACAAACTCTTCATCTGTTGCTGTCCCTGGAGGAGGTATATACCGCTGATTCCTGACCCTGCTCACCAACCAAACCCAGCCATGTAGAGGAATCTAGAACCACCGGTCTTTGCCACTTAGGTGGTCCAGAATTCTGGATCCCTCAGCTCTGGGGAGACTCGGGAATCAGGCTGATAAAGGGGTCTCGAGAGGGAGCATGGAACGCAGAGGAATTAAGATCCAGTATGTCTGGGGTGGGCCCACTAGGCATGGGAGACCTTCACCAGCTAATAATTTACCCAGCAGGCCTGTCGGTCTTGGGAAACACCTGCCCCCATCCCAGGAGAGGACCCTCGCTCTCTCCACCTTGCTATTTCCGGGAAGGGGGTACAAATCGGGAGACACCAGCTGGCATCACGGGGGCAGGGTCAGTGCCAGGGTCGGTGTGAGTACTTGGGGGCTGGCAATGCCATCTTCTGCCTCCGCTCCGTCCTCCTCCTTGGCCTCCTCCTCCTCCTCTTCCTCCTGGCAGCAGCTCAGTGCAAGTTCATTCTCGTAACAAAATGCAGCCAGAGAGCCGGGGAAGCTGGACTTGGGGCTGTGTGAAGCCCGCTCTGCCTGTTCATCCAACTCCTTGGCGCTGCAGACTGGTGTCCCTGGGACCTCGTAAGTGCGGTGGAAATGGCGGTAGTCGACCTCGTACTGGGAGCCACGCTGGAAGAGGACCGGCTCAAAACGATGGCCCCAGAGCAGCTCACCAGGGAGGTAGGAGGAGCGACACTGTGTGGTCATGGCCGTGGCCTCAACCATGCCCTCAAGAATGACCACCAGCTCAAAGTCAGCCCGGGCCAGCTCGGCACGTCCTAGTTCATACAGAGGACTGGCGGAGTCGATCTCGTGCACGATGGTGATGGGAGACACGAGGAAGATTCGATCAGTGCCGCCATCAAAGCCCACGTCCACATCCTGGTGATCCAGGGGAATGTACTCACCCTCCGGGGTCACTCGAGGCTGCAGCGAGAAGAGAGGGGCCGAAGACAGATGGCGGGGAGCGCAGGGATGAGTGGAGACAGAGATGGCGAGATTAAAGGAACGGAGGAAGGGGAGGAGAAACAGGCAGGGGTGGGGGGGAGAGGGGAACATGGACCCAGAGAATAAAGAGAGACGGAGAGAGACTCAAGGGGTTTGGGGATGGAAACCCGAGAGAGAAAAAGAGAGGGGACAGAGGGACAGAATGATATTGGCATAGAGCCGCAGGACCAGCCCCCGAGCAATCTGGGGCTATCTGTCCCCGCAACCCAACTACAAGCCTCTCCATACCAGTGTGTGTGTGTGTGTGTGTGTGTGTGTGTGTGTGGAGGGGCAATGCAGTCCCCAAACCAGGTATTGGTAGTTTCACCCCACCTACCCTGACTAGTTCCATACCCAACCTCCTATGTCAGCACCCCACAGACTTCGGGGAGAGAGAGTATCCCTCCTAGTCCTGAATCGTAGTCTCAAACAATGGAGAAGGAGCCCCCAGAGGCTGCTGGGAGTTGTAGTTCCCACCGTCATTCCGTCCTCCCTCTGACCGAAGTCCAACCTTACCCCAGGCTTCTTAAGTGTCTTTACTCGGGCAAGGACAACTACTGCCCTAGAATTTGGGCAGTCTGACCACACTTGTAGAAACAGTAAGACGCCTTCTTCAGGGCACCAGAGGGAGCCGCTACCCCAGGGGGCCAAGGGGGATTGTAGTTGTTGTTTTGGTGATAAGGTGTTTTCCAGCCCTTTACTCCTCTGAGCAGGAGGCTGGGGGCCAGACTGAGCCACTGAGATACGGAATGAAACCTCTCACAAATGCTGCAGGACCCCAGGCCCAGAGACCACGGAGTATTGTGTTCCGTGGCTCTGCAGTCCCTTGGGCCTACACCTGCCACAATCCCACGGGGGCCTGGTCTCAACACAGGCTACTCTCGGTACCACTGTGTCGGCTGGTTATTGTTAACCTGAACCACGGTTGACGCCACCCACAAAACGCCATCACCTGCTCAGACCGTCCTTTCTGGGCACCTCCCCTGCCCACAGACGCTTCTGGGAATTGTAGTTGAGAGCCTTTACGGCCCAGGTGTGGCTCTCTCAGGTCTAGACACCCCACAACCCCACTGGGGGCCCATCCTCAACCCACGGTGAGCTCTTCGCGTCTCAAGATCTGTTTCCAGTCCAGGTCGCCAGTTAGAACTGGTCACCGACCTCCCTCTGGGGTTTACATCGCCTACAACCGGTCCGGGAAGGAGCCTCAGTCCACAAAGAGGGGGAAGCAGGGTCCCCGCCCGTGAGACTGCTGGGAATTGTAGTCCACGCGCCCTCCGGGCCCGACGTACGCCCCGCCCCCGAGCCTACGTCTCCCACCCCCCACCCCCCACCCACCCCCGCGCAGGGCCCCGCCCCCGCGCCCCCGGCCTTGGCCTTCCCACCTGCAGCAGCTGGGCCCGCACGTGGGCCTCGACCAGGTGGCTGCGGCGCAGGTTGCCGACGCGCCACATGAGGCAGAGGCGGCGGTCGCGCAGCGCCACGACGGCGTTCTCGCTGAACACGAGCGTCTCGTTGCGCTTCTTGGGCTTGGCCATCTTGGCCATGACGGCGCCCACGACGAAGGCGTCGAGCACGCAGCCGGCGATGCACTGCAGCACGACGGCGGCCACGGCGGCCGGGCACTCCTCGGTGACGCTGCGCACGCCGTAGCCGATGGACGTCTGCGTCTCCAGCGCGAAGAGGAAGGCGGCCAGGAAGCTGGCCACGTGCGAGAAGCAGGGCGCGGGCGGCGGCGGCGCGGCCAGGTCGCCGTGCAGCGAGGCGATGAGCCAGAAGGCCAGGCCGAAGAGCAGCCAGGAGGCGAGGAAGGAGCAGGAGAAGAGCAGGCACATCCAGCGCCAGCGCACGTCCACGCACGTGGTGAACAGGTCGCTCAGGTAGCGCGCGCCCTGGCCGCCCAGGTTCACGAAGCGCACGTTGCAGTGCCCGTCCTTCTTGACGAAGCGCCCGCGGCGCCGCCCCGCCGGCGACGCCACCCACCCGTTGCGGCACAGCCCCGGCCCGGCCTCCTCCTCGTCGCCGGCCCGGCCCTCTCCTGGCTCCAGGGCGCCGCTAAGGCGGCGCAGGGCCCTGGCCAGGCCCATTGGGCGGGGACACCCCCTCCACTTGGCCTAGTAGGGGGCGGGCGCCCCGAACCTGCGGAGAGAGACACGGGAGGCGAGGTCAGGGGCGCCAGGAATGGGTGGGCTCATCGGCCGGGCGTGCTCCCTGCGCCTCGGCGGCCTCGTCTGACAGATGGGGGGGGGGGGGGGGGCACATCATTCACCTGGAAAGCCAGAACGGGACAGCATCAACGACAATATTAATAGGAGATGCTTGTGGGGCGACCCCGGCAACAGAACCGCAGGCGTGACGGCGTTCGAGCAAGCGCCCCGATGATTGGCGCAGACGCCTGGACAGTGCTCGCCGGACCCCGTGGTGAGCACTTGACACGAATCGACATACTTGAGCCTTAGGCCAGTGTGGACGTTACCGTCCCCATTTTATAGATGAGGAAACTGAGGCACAGAACGTTTAACTTGCCCACGGCCACAGTGGAGCGAACCAGGATTTGAGCGTTAGCAAATCCAGAGTCCACAAAGTGGTAGCCGCTTCTCAACGTGGAGTCCGCAGGGAGAGATGAGCCCCCGGCTCCGAGGTCACCGATGGTTCCCAACCACGCTCAGAAAGCTGAGGCAGGGAAAGGAAAAACGGTGGATGAACGGAAGTTCCATCAAAATTAAGGGGCACCTGGGTGGCTCAGTTGGTTGAGCGTCTGACTCTTGGTTTTGGCTCAGGTCATGATCTCGTGGTCTGTGGGTTCGAGCCCCGTGTCGGGCTCTGTGCTGACAGCTTGGAGCCTGGAGCCTGCTTCGGATTCTGTCTCCCCCTCTCTCTGAACCTCCCTTGCTCATGCTCTGTCTCTATCTCAAAAAAAAAAAAAAAAAAAAAAAAAAAAAAAAAAACTTAAAAAAAAGAATTTAAAACTTTTGTGCTTCAAAGGACACTATTGGGACAGTGGAAAGACAAACCGCCATGGGGAGAAAATAATTGCAAATCCTGTATTTAAGAAATGTGTATTTGAAATATACAAAGACCCGTTACAATTCAATCGTAAAAAGATAACGCGATTTAAAAATAGGCAAAGTATCTGAGTGGACATTTGTCTAAGAAAGATCTACAAAGAGCCAATAAGATAAGCACAAAAAGCACAAAAAAAAAGGTGCTCAAGGTCATTAGCCTTCAGGGAAATGCAAACCAGAACCGCAATGAGACACTGTCGCCACCTTCTTGGGAACATGACAGATACTGGCAAGGACGTGAAGTGGGCCCCCTCCTACCTACTGGTGAATGGAAAATGGAGTCACTCCTGTGAAAAACAGCCTGGCGGTCCCCTAAATGGTTAAACAGTCGTGCCTGGGTGGCTGGGTCAGTTGAGCGTCCCACACGGGCTCAGGTCATGATCTCGCGGTTCACGGGGTCGAGCCCCACGTCGGACTCTGTGCTGACAATGCAGAGCCTGGAACCTGCCTCGGGTTCTGTGTCTCCCTCGCTCTCTGCCCCTCCCCCGCTCATGCTCTGTCTCTCTCTGTCTCTCAAAAATAAATCAACATTAAAAACAAAACAAAACCCGAAGCACGGACACACTGGGGCACGGATGAACCTCGAAAACATCATGCTAAGTGAAACCAGCCGGGTGCAGGAGACCACGTGTCGCATACTTTCGTTTATATGTCTCGATGGACAAATCTGTACCTTGCAGACTAGTGATAACTAGGGCTGGGGCGATGGGGATGGGATTGGGGCGTGACGGCCAGAGGCCACGGGTTTTCCTGTTGGGGTGCTGAAGCTGTCCTCCATTTGACTGTGGTGATAGTGGCACAACTCCATGAAAACACTAAAGAAACACTGAGTTATACATTGAACGTGTGCACTGTGTTTTTATCTGAATTCTATTTTTATTTCTCGAATCTTATTTTTGAGTAATCTCTCCACCCAACGTGGGGCTTGAACTCACGACCTCGAGATTAAGAGTCACGCGCCCTACCACCTGAGCCGGCCGGGCGCCCCGTATCTGGATTGCATTTCAATGAAGCTGTTGCAAACAAAACAAAACAAAACCAAACCAAAAAACAAACCCACGCTCAGCCCTGACCCTCAGATCTTGGGCAAGTCCTTCTGAGCAGTTTCCTCAACTGTGACATGGGGGAAGTTGGACTTTTTCCAGGTCAGGAAGGGCCTTCTAGTCATCACAGACCAAGGGCCCAATCCTGGTTCAGTTGCCGACCCACTGTGTGCCCTGGGACCACTGGCCTCCTTTCAGGAGCCTCATCTGTGGAAAGACCCTGGGCTCCCGAGTCAGGCGGTTCTAGGCTGAATCCCGGCTCAGCTACTTACTGACTCCAGAACTGGGGGGCAGGTCGCATACTTTCCCCAGCCTCCGCTCCCTCATCTGGGAAGTGGAGTCTCAGGGGCTCAATAGGGTGAAGGAGAGAGGAGGGAAGGAGCGGGACAGGGACCTGGAGGCCTCGTCACCCCACCCCCAGCAGCTGCGGAGGAGGGACTTCTAGAACCCGTCTGGGCTGGGGGCTAAACACTTTGGTATCGGTACCGGCAGTATTTACCAAGCACCTATGTACCGTGTGCCCCCTGGGCCAGGCTCCGATAGCCTCATGGGCTTCTCGGAAGGTCAATGTTAAGTTCGACACCACCCTCCCACACCTCACTAAGCTCTGCACCTGCTGTCCATGACCACCTGGACGGCTCTGCCACGTCCAGTGGTTAGCATACCCATTCTGCGGAGGTCGGATAGAGCGGACCGGGCCTGGCTGCGTCAGGCATCCATGATGTAGCCCAACCCTGACTCTTTCTCGCTCTCGACAACCCTGGGAGTTGGAGGTCGTCCTTCTGAAGAGGGGAAACTGAGGCTAGCCGCTCAAGGGGCCAGGTTTGAAGCCAGGCTCTGACGTTTGCGTTTGTGGCCCTCTCTGGCCCAGAAGTCCCTACTAGGCACTGGTTCCATCAGGGGCCACCGAAGTCAGGGGAGGGAAGGTGGACCCCAGACTGGGTCCCCTCATACCCAGCCACCCACCTGTGACCACAACCCTGGGGCACGGGAGGCTTTGCTTTTCACAGTGAAGCAAACAGAGGCACTGAGGTCCCTCCTGTGTCTCGGGTCCCTCAGCTGGTGAGTGGAAACCCCGGACTGCCATCCAGGTTTCTCAGCTGCCAAACCCTGAGCGACGAACCACGGACAACCTCAGCAAGGGCACGCTTATTGCCCAAGCACTTACTATGTCCTTGGCCTTGCAGGAGAGCAGGGGATGTCTGCAGCCCGCCCACTGGACTCCACCTGACCCCGCCGCTCACCTCACCTGGACTCTTCTGGAAGCTGGGAAGTCCAAATCATTGCCCCGCTTCACAGGTTTGGGGACTAGGCCCGGGGACCTGGCCAGACCCCCGCGGTGCCGAAGGAGGGGTGCCCGTTTGGGTCCGGAGCCTTTCCGAGCCGGGACTCTGCCTCCTAAATCCCACCCTCGGCCCCGTGCGGCAGGGGTGACCGTGCCCGGTTCACAAAGTCGACGGGGGCCTTCACCTGCAGAGGGCCCTGTCTGCACCCAACGTGGCCCAGCTCAGAGGGTGGATGGGACACAAGGCTCAACGTCCCCCCCCCCCCGCCCACCCCCCACCCCGCAGAGGCAGGACAGGAGGGAAAGGATCCAGAGCCTGTAGTCCCCTCCCCCCATCCTCCCCCTGACCTGCCAGAGCAGCTTAACGTTTCCATATAAAGGAGACGCAGGGCTTAAGGTGTGTTAATTTGGTGTCAAAGTCACTGTTTAATCTGGGGCCAACGAGCTCCGCCCCCTCCACCCCAACCTCCCTCCCCCTCAAAAGAGAAGCATTTTCACACTCTGCCCAAGACCCTGGGTGGTCCCCCTCCACCCCCTCCACCCCAACAGGGTCTGGACAGCAGGCTGGAGGGCAGAGATTGACGGGGCGGGGCGGGGCGGGGCGGGGTGTGTGGAGACAGAGAGCGAACCAAGGCAGAGGCTCAGAGTGGACAAGGAGGGGTGCTGAGAGGGAGCCCAGAAAGAGGGGAAGACAGGCCCCACAGGGGGTACAGGGACCCAGAGAGAGAGGGACAGACACCTAGAGGGAAGGGGACAGAGACACGGTGGGAGGGACAGGCAGACTAGGAGCAGCTGGGCAGGGAAGAGGTCTCAGGAAACGGGGAGCTGGGGAGCCAGGCTCGCGGACAGGGACAGGGCAAGAGAGGGTGGGGGTGAGGGGGAGAAGGCAGAAAGCGGAGATGGGGTCAGAGACGGAGGCGCCGAACTGGGAGTGGGGTGGTGGGGAAGAGGTCGTTCCGGGGCTGGAATCGGTCACCGAGGGTGAGGCAGGACCTTCCCGGGGGAACAGCGAGGACGGGGAACGTGGGGCGGAAGGGCCTGGGCGAGGAGGGGTGGGGAGGCGGGATGGTCTCAGCCCCGGGGCCTCTGCGCCGAGGCACGTACCTGGTGGGGCAGCCCACCCCCATGCCCTCCGCCGGGGGATCCTCTGCCAGGGCCGCGGGGAGGCCTCTGTGGGTGCTGAGGGGCAGCGGTGTGTCCTGGGCCCCAGGGGCCTCGTGCCGGGCGCCCGACCTCTGTGTCTACAGGCGGATCAGAGGCCCGGCCGAGGGGGGGCAGGGGGTGGGGCCAGCTCAGAGCCGCAGAGGGGGAGCCAGGGAGGACGGCCAGGCAGGGCGCCTGGGCCGCAGCCCAAGCAGGCTGGAGAGGAGACGCGGTGGCAGACACAGAAGGGGGAGGGGGCGGGGAGACACGGGGAGATGGGGACACAGATGAGGGACCAGCGGGGGCAGGACAGAGATGAAGGGGGGCTCCTGGAGATGAAGCCTTAAGAAGTTGGGGGACGCAGGGGAGGGAGCCCCCCAGAGACCCGGACCAAGTTCCACACGGAATCAGACTGGGGGCAGGCAGGTCCGAACGGCACCCGATGGGCTAAGAGACCCGAAGCGGGGATTCCCAGTGGCCTCGCCCAGCGCGGTGGCCTCCGGACAGCTGGGTGACAGATTCCCGCCTCCTCCTCCAGCTTCTTCGTAGGGAGGAGCCAGCAGGATGAGTCTCATTCTGGTCCTTTATTGCCTCAGGAGCCCCTGACCTTCCTTCCTGCATAGCGCCCGCCTTGGATGCAGGAGGGAGGGAGGACCCACACAGTCCCCTGCTGGGACGTCCTGGCCGAACTCTGATGGCAGGAAAACAAAGAGCCAGACCGGATTCTGCTAGAGGAACCCACCCCTCAGATGTGGCCCACCCATCGTAAAGTGCCCGAGCTCCCCCGGGGGAGACCCGCGGCCGAGACCGGGTCCGCGGCTTACGGCGTCCACAGCAACACGAGGCCACACCAGGCTCACCTGGGCAACAGGCCAGAGTCCTCCGACAGCTGGGGGACGGAGGGGGTCACAGGGCAAAACCAAGTCTTCCGGTGGGAGGGGTCACCAGTCAAAACCGAGTCTTTTGCCCCAAGGGTCACCGGAGCAAACCAAGTGGTTATTTTGAGAGTCACGGGTCAAAGCACAGCCTTTGGCAAGAGGGGTCACGGGACCAAAGCGAGTCCTCTCCAAGAACAGCGAGTCAAACGGAATCCATCATGGCAGCCAACGGGCCCAACTGGGTCCTTCTCTCGAAGGAGGGCTGGTGCACCGATCCGAACGCGTCCCTTCCAGCGGAACCAACTTCGACCCCAGTCCCCAGGCGAAGGCACGGCGGGCCTCCTCAGACGCTGATGGTGCGGAAGACGGTGAAGCCCGACAGGGCGGTGCTGACCAGGACCCCGGGGCACTGTGGGTGCCAGTGCAGCTCCTTCAGGTCGGTCTCGCCCTGGTGCACGAACAGGAGCTGCTGGGGAAGGTCCGCCAGCGCGGGGTCCGTCTCCGCGTCGCCGGCCTCGGGGTCCCGTTCCACGGCCAGGTCCCACTGCGTGATCTGGTTGTCCGCGCCCGAGGCTGCAAAGACCCCGCTGTCCTGGGGGTGCCACTCGACAGAAGTCACGGGGGCCACGTGCTGCTTGAAGGTGGCCACTGGGGAGCCAGACTACGGGAAGAAGGGAGTCGGGGGCTCTGAGCACCTCGGCCTGACTCCCAGGGCGACCCAGGCCGAGCCCTCACCGCTCTCCCGCTGGAGGGGTGCACCCGGGCTCCTCCCCTGGACTCCCAGATTCCCCGAAAGGGACAGAGGGCAAAGCAGAACCGGTAATAAAGACGTAGCGTCTCAGGGGCTGCCGGGAGCTGTGGTTTCCCCTGCCAAGAACCCCCTCCGAGCTCCGGCTCACAAGATCCCCGGCCTCGGTCCTCCCTGGGCATGCCTCAGTTTCCCTTCCTATACAAGAGGAGGGTTCTCAAAGCGCTCCCCCTGCTGATTCTACAAAGGCCTTAAAGGAGGAGGAAGCATGGCTCCCAGGCTCCGGAGGCAGCCGATGAAAAGAAAAACAGCACTTGTGTGGTACGCTAAAGCAAAGGGAATTCTAAATCGGAGAAGTGGTTCCGAAGTCCCAGTGGCCAATCAACTTGGCCATGCACTTTCCTTGGGGGCCGGAGCCCGCTTCTAGAAGCTTCCTCAGGGCTGGCTCTACAGGAGGGGAACAAAGACTCCGTCCTGGTGGTCCCGGGCAGGCACAGCGCCACGCCAAGTGCCGGCTCCGTCCACAGGGAAGCCGGAGACAGTTTCTCCTGCCCAGAACCCCTCTCAGCTCTACGAAGCCAGTCCTCGGCTGGGTGGTAATGTCCTATCCGCTCCCGTTCTTTCTGTACCTCAGTTTCCTCCCCCGTAACGATCGATCTGGGCTCCCATTCTCAGTGAATTCCACAGAACCCATTAACAACGAGTCTACAACTCCTCGCGGCTCTGAAGTCCCGAGCCACACGGCCCACCGCGCTGCGCCCCAGGCAGGTAGATGGGAATCGCGGCCTCTGCGGCCACCCGGCCCCTTCTGTCCCCCGTCACCTCTCCAGCCGGCGGAACGAGCGACTCCACGCCAGCCACAGCCTCCCCCCCCCCCCCCCCCGGGCCTGTTTCCTCATCTGCACCCCACCTTGACAGGCCTTCCCGGCTCTGGTGCAGACAACCGTCCGAGGGAAGAAGCCTGCAAATCCCAGCGGCTGCCGGGAGCAGGGGCTCCTCCAGCCCCAGACGTCCAGCTGGGGAGATACCTTGAACTGCCGCAGGTCCCAGATCTTGAGGGCCCCGTCGTCCCCGCCGCTAAGCAGGAAGGGCTCCCGGCGGCTCCAGCTGATGACGTTGACGTCCCCGTCGTGGGCGGTGGCCGTGGTGAGCATGCAGGCCTTGCCGGGGGCGGCCCGGATGTCCCAGATGCGAATGGAGGCGTCAGCCGAGCAGGAGGCGAACACCTGGACAGGGCGGGGTCTGAGTGACCCTGGTGTGCCTGCCACCCAACTCTGGAGACCAGGGGATGCGTGGTGGGCTACCCTTATTTTATTTTTAGAAGTTTGTTTTTGAGAGAGAGGGAGAAACGGAGAGGGAGAGAGAGAGAGACAGAAAGACAGAGCGAGAGAGAGAGAGAGAGAGAGTGCACGCGCGTGCGAGTGAGCGAGCAGGGTAGGGGCACGGGGGGGTGGGGGGAGACAGAGGATCCGAAGCAGGCTCGGCGCTGACAGCAGCAAGCCCAACACGGGGCTCGAACCCACGAACCGTGAGATCAGGACCTGAGCCGAAGCCGGACGCTCAGCCGACTGAGCCCCTCCCAGGCGCCCCTGCCCTCTTTTTCTGTGTTCTGCCCCCGCCCCATTAGGATCTAGCCCCAGTCCCCCCCTCTTACAAGACCCAGGAGTCAGACCCCCAGCCCGCCCTCACCGTGTCCTCAGTCGGGGACCACTGAAGGTCCTCCACAGAGCGCGTGTGGCCCACGAATGGCCGCTGGTCCACGTGCCAGGAGCCGCCGTCCACAGGCGTCCAGAGGTGGATGTTCTTCTGACAGTCACCAGTCAGCAGGCGCCCTGGAGACAGGAGTCCGGAAACCGGCTGGCCCCGCGCCCCCTCTTCTCCCGACAGTCTCAGCACCCACCCCTTCCTACAGACCCCCCGCCCTCCCACCCCTGCCCCACCCAGGGCCGATTCCCTGCACCCCAGGGACACCCACCAGACACACGGGGGGACCAGTCCAGCGCAAAGCCCTCTCCCATGTGGCCAGCGAAGGCAAAGATGGGCTTCACCCGGGCCTGCTCGTCCCGGAGGAAGGTCGCCAGGGCCTGTGGGTCATGTACCACCTGCAGCAGCCGCCGCAGTGCAAACACCTCCACCTGGCCCTTCTCTGACCACACAGCGGCCACCGGCTCGTCGCCCAGCCAGGACACCTGTGGGGGGCGGGGGGGGGGGGGGTGGGGAAGGAGAAGGGAAAGGGAGGCAGGAGGGACGGGAGGCTCAGGGTGGTGGTGACCACAGCTCCTGGCATCCCTGAGAAACGGACCTGCAGGTCCTCAGGACCCCCGTCCTCCCACAGCTGGGAGCCTGGCTCCCAGAAACCTTTGCAGGGAAGAAAACGACAGCCTGCAGGACCGGCCTGGTACCTGGGACAACTGCCCACAGTGGGCGGCAGTGATGGTGAGGCCGCAAACTCCTTCCAGAGGCCTGAAAGGTGTTCAGGGTACCCCGTTTTTTTTGTCTTGTTTTTGTTTTTTGAGAGAGAGAAAGAGCGTAAGCAGGGGAGAGGGGCAGAGGCAGGGAGAGAACCCCACGACCCTGGGATCATGACCTGAGCCGAAATCAAGAGTTGGGATGCTCTACCGACTGAGCCACCCGGGCGCCCCAGACTACCAGTCTTTGTAACTTGCTAAATGTCGGTGGGTCCCAGGCCTCAGTCCTTGGGCCTCTTTGCCTCTGTCTGCTCGCTAGGAGATCCCGTCCGGCCTCAAGGTTTCCAGTAGCCCCAAGCCCTGACCTCTCTGGACTCCAGACTCCTATCGACACCGACCGTCCAAACTTCACACGGCCAAAGCCAAGCTCCTAATCGCCGTCTACAGGCTCCTCCTCCCCGGGGTTCCCCACCTCAGGCCCCGAACCGTGGGACTCACTGACTTGTCCTCACGGCCACCCCGTGCCGGCTACACTCAAAACCCACATCACTTCCAAGCCCTCCTCACTACGTCTACTGTCGTCACTCCTGGCCACTCCTGTCATCCTTCCCCCTGCGTGATGGCCTCCCCGTGAGACTATTCTTCTGCCCTTGCCTCCGTGCGGTCTATTCTCCACACAGCACTCAGGGGGATCTCTTTAAAACACAAGTCAGATCCCAACTGTCCTCCGCTCTAAACCCTCCCGTGGCTCCCAATTTCTCCCCAAGTGAAGCCAAGTCCTTACCCTAACAGGTAAGGCCTACAAGCCCTCCACAACCCATCACCTCCTCTGTGTCAACCCCCTACATGCCATCACTCTCCCTCTCGTCCATTCGCTCTGGCGGTTGCACTGGTCTCCCCGATTTCCCTCGCAATTCCTCAAACGTGCCACGTTTGCCCCAGGGCCTTTGCACCTGTTTCCTCTGCCTACAAACCCTTTCCCGACAGAGATCTTTGGGTTCACTCCCTCACTTCCTGTGAGTCTCTACTCAAATGGCACCTTATCACAAATACTTCCCTGACCCTGACCGCACTATTTAAAACAGCAAACCCACTCTATAAACGTCCTAATTCCCTTACCTTGCTTTTCCTCTTCTCTGTGAGGACGCACTGCACATTTACTTAGTTTCTTCTCGTTCCCTTCCCCCGCTAGCATTACGTTTCATGAAGCCAGAGAACTTTCGCTCCGTGAAATCCCCAGGGCATAGAACAATGCCTAAAACATGGTAATGATATAATGGGGACCCACAGCAAGGGCCGTGGGCCAAGCACTGCCCTGAGTGCCGTTCATACATCGTCTCGTGTAATTCACACAGCGGCGCGATCGCAAGGTGCCAGAACTCAGCAGCACGAAAGCGGCCCCACAGCCCAGGACATTTCCTGAGCAATAACACAAAACATGTGTCACACTACACCCAGGTGCTGTCTCTGGGCACCTGAAATAACCGTACGCTGTTCCATTTTACCCTCACGTCAACTCCATCAGGCCAGCTTTGTAACCTTCGCCATTTTACAGAAGAGGAAAGAACATAAAAACTCGCCCCGGGTTGCTTCTAGCACATAGCGACAATAACGACAGCAGCTAAGACGTACATGAGCCAATGCATATAAAGGAACGTGCCAGATACTTTCCTAAAAGCTGGAAGGCATGGACAAGGGGGTTGGGGTTGGAGGTCAGACAATGTAGAGCAGGCTCCTGGGTCTGTATCTACCCGGACTCGGTTGATGCCGCCATAGTGGGGCACCATAGCCAGCTCCAGCTGAGGCTTCCGCTCCTCCTCCTCCTCTTCATCTTCCTCCTCCTCCTCCTCATCGCTGCCCTCCGATGGCGGGGGTTTTGTCCCATGCAGATTATGCATCCGAAGCATCATCAGTCTGGGGGAAAGCGTGGGGTGAGTGAGGCACGGGATGCCAGGATACTCAGAGAGAAGGGGGAGAGAAGCCGGAAACCTCGATTTCTAGGTCCTGGGGAAGAGGGAGCTGGGGGTTCAGACTCCTGGTCCTAGGAACACCTCAGATTTCACTCACCTGTTGCTCTGGGCGCTCTCCGCCTGGGTCCCAGCGCACAGGTAAAGTGTAAGAGGAAGCTCTGTCCGGCTGTCTCCCAGATGATCCCGGACTATGTCGAAGCTAAGACAGGGGGCGCCTCGGGATAAAAAGAGAGGTCGCAAAATTAGAACGGGACAGAGATCTCAACACCCCCCTCGCGTGTGAAGTTTTCATCCGTCTTAGAGCCCAGTCTTCTCTCTCAGAGTGCCTCGTAAGTTAAAGACTCCGGACCAGACCCGCTCGGGAGTCAGGATTCCAGTCCCCTTCCTCCTCAGGACCCAGGAGTCCCGGTGCCCGGCCCTACCAGTCTGCGCTCGGTGGTACAGCACGTAAGCCTCCTCGTCCATGACCAGCTCCTCTCCTTCGCGGAGCGGCGGTCCCCGCCCGGGCAAGTAGACCTGGGCAGGGCCTTCGGTCCTTGCGTCGCTGGACTCGGCCTCCATGGGTTCCCCGGTCCCACACGTGCGCCGCCTCCCCTTGCGCGCCGCCATCTTCGAAGCCTCTCACCGCCGGCGCGCAGGGAGGACGTCACTTCCGGGTTGCTGTTTCCTTCTTCTGAGATCCGCTCGGCTGCACGGTTGCCTTGGAAACCTCCGAGCTCACCAATTAGAGAGGGCGGCGGGGAGAGGGTGAAGGAGAACTAAGGCAAAGGAGTCCTAGCCTAGCGACCGAGGCTTGCGGATTCGGAGAAAGTACACCCTTCGCGTGACTTTGCGGCGCTTTTCTGCGGAGCGGTGGCAAGGCCTCCTGGGAGTTGTAGTTCTGTACGAAGCCAGTTTTCTCCATCTACTGGAGGAGTCCTGAGCCCCGACTCCATCTTCCACCTTGGACTCCCATTGCTTTCTTTCCGCTATATTATTCATGTATGCAAATAAGAGTTCTCACTGGCAAGAAGACTGGGCTCTTGCTCCCTGAGGACCCATAAAGCCGGGTTCCTCTCCCCTCCTTGTTATGATGGCTTTAATTCACTTCAGACTGCTTTAGTGTAGACAGGATGATATTATGTGTAAGTCAGTCGGTTGAATCTACCCTCTTGGGGCAGTCAATTGCCTAACCAGGCGTTCACATTGCAGCTATGGTCAGCGAGCACTTAATCAGAAAGTCAGCCCTCTGGAGACCGCCGTTACAAGCGCTTTGGCTCTCTTTATCCCTCATCGGCAATGAAATGTTAGAAATAGATTCTCATTGGTGAGATTCACGGCATTCGAGATAGGTGGATTGGCTGGGATATACTAGACTCCTCGCTTGCAAGAACAGGATATTAAGAATCAAGCAAGAGGCCTTGTCTGTGGCCATAGGAATGGGACCCTAGACTTAATCCTAAAGTGTTTTGATCCTGGATCTTTCTGGAGTTCTCTGTCCCGCCTTCTCTCTGGGTCTCTGTCCTCCCTCGCACCATCTCAGTCTTCTTCTTAGGATCTATTCTCACAGCCCCTTTCTGGGTCTTTGTCTCCCATCTCCTTCCAGGGTCTGTGTTCTGAATACAATTTTCTTTCCGCCCTCTCTTCCTCTGTGGGACTTTTCTCGGTTTCTGTTTCCTCCAGGGAAGTTTGAGGGGGGCTGAGACAAACACGGAGCTCACACTTGGACTGAGGAGGCATAAAAACATGGTTTATTCCAAACACTGCAATGTGTAACAGGAGAGTGGGAGGGGAGGTTGGTGGTGGGTGTGGATTCCCAGACCGTCTCCTCCACAACCCAGCTCCAGACCCGGCTGGAGATCTAGGAAAAGGAGGCTTGGGGGGGGGTGTGGGGAGGGGGTGTCTGCTGGGTTTTCGTTGAGAGGGTCACAGATAAGGGCTGGAGTTGGAGAGGATGTGGTTGGTGGCACGTGGGGCTGGTAGTGAGGTGCGACAGGGGGGGAGGGTTTGGCCCGATGTTTGTTGGGATCAACGCTAGGACAGGGGGAGGCGGGGCTTCCGTTGGGAGTGTCCGAGGTCAAAATTGGGAAAAGCGACCTAGGGTGGGGAAAGGAGGAGGGTGTGTCACGGTATGACGTCAAGGGTCACAGTCTGGTCGGGGCACAGTCGGGGATTCGGGTCACAGTTTGGGGTCAGGGGTCACAGTCTGGGGTCGGATGACCATTTTTAGGGGTCGGAAGTCACAGTCTGGGGTCAGGGGTTTCTGTGTGGCGGGGCCAAGGTCTGGGGTCACAGTTTGGCGAACGCGTCTCACAGTTTTGAGTCCCAATGGATGAAAGGTTAAAAACGGGCTTCCCCGGAGGCGTGGCCGGGGCCGGGGAGCTGCACAGTGATGTGGGGGCCACGGCCCCGGGCGTGGGGGTGGGGCGCGGGCGCGGCGTGTCCCCACCCCCTCCCCCACCTCCCGCCCCATCTGGTGACGTTAAAAAGCCCTTGTCGGGTTTAAGAACAAAACAAAACAAAAACAAACCTCCAGTGGGCTCCGAGACCCCCACCCCCTCCCTTTCAGGCTGGGTGAGATTTGGGGGAGGGGGGGCCAAATCCCTTCCGGCTCTTGGTGCCCCCAAAGCGACGGGGCGCAGGACGCTGCTCCAGGCGGGGTCCGGCCAGGTCCGACTTTTCCTTCCCAACCCACGCGGGTCCTGTCTGTTGCGCGTGCCCCCTCGGGCCGTGGCCTGCGCTGACCGAGGGGGCGCCGGGGCCCCCCTGGGCCGCGTCATACCTCGGACTCGAGGCTGGAGAAGTGCGCCGAGCCCCTGCGGGTACCCAGGTCCCCACCCCGGTGTCTCCGGTGGGGCGCGGCGGGCAGCGGCGGCCCCCAGTGCGCGGCGTGCGGGCAGCGGCGCGCGTGGCGGGAGGGCCCGGTGAGCCTGCGCGCGGGGGCGGCGCGGGGACACGAGCTGAGGTCCTCGAGCGAGCGCGAGGTGGGCGCCGGCGGCGGGAGGTCCCAGCCCCCCGCGGCGCGCCGGTGCCGGTGGTGGTGCGGGGCGGCGGCGGGCGCGCGGTGCGAGGCCCGCGGGCGGTGAGGGTGCGGCCGCGGACACCCGCAGCGGGCCCGGCGCCGGGGCGGGGGTCCGGCGGCCCAGGGCGGGGGCGGCGGCGCCCACCAGCCGCCGTCCAGGCCGTCGTGCGAGCAGCTCAGATGGCGCGGCGGCGGCAGCAGCTCCAGGCTGGCGCAGTGACGGCAGTGCCAGGCGGCTGGACCGCTGCGCGGGGGCAGGTAGTCCCAGCTGCCGGCGCGCCAGCCCCCGAGCTTGTCGACCGACCAGTAGCGGCCGGGCGGCGGCCCGAGGCGCTCGGCGTACGGGTAGGGGAAGTCGGCAAACCACCAGGGCTCCAGGCCGCCCAGCGACGCGCCGCCCAGGCTCTCCGAGTCCTCCGAGTCCGACGGCGACGGCTCGAGGTCCAGGTAGGGGCAGGGGGGCGGCGCGGCGCGGCACGGGGGTGGCGCGGCCTGGGCCCCGCCGCCCGCGCCCCCCGCGCCCCCCGCGCCGCCCGCGCCGGGCCCCAGCAGGGGCTGGCTCTCGGGGTCGGAGCGCGGCCAGCGCGCGGGCGCCGGCGGGCTCTCGTCCTCGTAGGCCAGGCGGCACAGCGGCGGCCCGACGGCGGCGGCGGCGGCGGCGGAGGCGGGGGGCGCGGGCGGCGACGGGAAGCCGGGGAAGGCGCCGGAGGGGGGCTCGGCCGGCTCCTTGTCGCGCACGATGGCGAAGTAGGAGGGCGGCGGCTTCTGCGGGGGCTGCGCGGCCGGCGGGGACAGCGGGCGCCCCGCCGCGCCCCGGGGCGCCGCGCGCGCCTCGCCCACGCCCAGGCCCTGCGGCTCGATGGGGCCGTAGTAGCGGTGGAAGCCGTCGGCCAGGCCCGCGCCCCCCGGAGGCCCGGCACCTTTGGCGCGGCGCCAGCGGTCCACCGCCGCGCGCTCGCGGGGCACGAAAGGCGCCGGGCCGGGCGCGGGCCGCGCCGCCGGGTACGCGGGGCTGGGCAGCGGCTGCGGCGGCGGCGGGGGCTTGGCCGGCGGCGGGGCGGCCTCCGCGCTGCAGCAGCTGTACATGCCCTGCGGGGGGCCGTGAGAGAAGCAGGGTCAGCGAGTGGGGGGCGGGGGGGGGGGGACGGCGGGGAGATGCCCGGGACCGCCCGCCTCCCCTCCAGCCCTCCCGCCCGGCCGGGACCTCGAGCCAGGTGTCTCCCACTGCGAGGCAGCCCTGCCTGCCTCCCCGCAGCCCGCAGTCCGCAGCCCGGCCTGCCTCTGTCCCCGCGTACCCTGGAGAAGGCCAGCAGGAAGTCCATGCGGTGGGTGGGCCCCAGGCAATGCCGCAGGCGCCAGTACACCAGGTGCTCCCAGGCGAAGACCAGCAGGGAGAGGCCCATGGCCACCAGGAGCATGTAGAAGACCCCCGCCATGTTGTCGATGTCCAGCTTACTGCTCATCACCTCGATTTTGTCGTTGTGGCAGATCCCAGAGAGCCACAGCCGCTCCAGCATCTCGATCTCATCTGGAGAAAGGGGGCAGGGGGCATGGGTCAACTTCCAGGGGCACCCTCCTCGGACCCTCTTCTCTGATACAGGAGTCTAGGCGCCCGGCCCTCTCCTCCCTTAGACCCTGGTGTCCTGATCCTCATCCCCTCCTGCGCCAGCGACCCAGGGCTCTGCCTCCCACCCCCACCCCCACCCCCACGCCCCACCCCCGAGGCATCCCTGTGCGCAGCCGCACCGTCCCCCAGGAACTGCAACAGAGCCAGGTCGATCGGGCGCTTCCAGCGGGAGCCCTTGTGCAGGGCGATGCCGTAGCCCGTCGTGGCAAAGACCTTGCCCGAGCCGATGGTGACCAGCTTGCAGCCTTCATCCTTGCGGGCCATGTAGTTGAGCACAGCCGCATCATAGATGAAAGCGTCCAGCTTCCTGGGGAGGGGGTGGGCAGGGGGCATGAAAGGCAGGGTCAGTCCCACCCAGATGCTCTCACGGCCCTCCCGGAACCCCCTCTCACCCCTAACAGCCTCCAACTGCCCCACATCCTGACTGGTGGTGAACTCCAGAGCAAGCCACCGCACCTCTCGGTGCCTCCGTTTGGAGCTGCAAAGTGGGGACAACATCAATACCTCCCTTCCACGGTTGCCGCAAAGGTAAGTTGATGGCTTGGTGCAAAGAAAGTGCTGGAGAACGTTATGTTCAGCCTTCACCGCAGCCCTCCAGAGAAGGTTCTGGATACTCCTCCATTCTACAGAGGGCTGAGGCTCAGACAGGGGACTCCTGCAAATCATAATAACGCTAACGATCGCTTGTATCGTGCCGGGCGCCGTGCCATCGGCGGTAATAACACGTTCAAGGCTCTCAGCGCTCCTGCGAGGTGGAAACTTATCTCCATTACTCAGATGGGAACCGCAGGCCCAGATGCGCACCTTACTTACTTGGCGTGCCTCCTCCCGGTAGGCCCCCAGTTTCTAAACCTTGAGACGAAGACAAGCAGGGAGAGAGAATTCCCCCTCACGGATGAATACCCGATGGCGCACGCGCCCCGCGTCCCCTCCTTCGCAACTGCAGCCCTCCGCGTACTTCTGTGATTATCCGATGAACCCCAGCCTCTCCTCGGAGACTGTGAGCCCCAGCTGGGACACATTCCAAGCTGTGACTCAGCACAGTTCCTGGCACACCCACAGGGGCTGTAAATATTTGTGGATCGCATGGATCAGTGGATAAAGAAGTCCACGCTGTGTCACTATTCGATGAAACAAGATCTAGGCCTATGATCTGACATGAAGATGTCCAGGGCATATCCGTGAAGAAGAAAAGAAAAAAAAGAAAAGAGTCATAGAGGCCCATATAGAGCATAACTCCATGTTAATTTTTTAAAATTTATTTTAGAAAGAGAGAGTGCACGCGGGGGAGAGGGCCAGAGGGAGAGAGAGAATCTTAAGCAGGCTCTGTGCTCCGTGCCGAGCTGGACTCGGGGCTTGATCCCACGACCCTGGGATCACGACCTGAACTGAAATCAAGAGCCTTGACGCTCAGCCGACTGAGCCACCCGGGTGCCCTTCCACATTAATTTATTATTTAAAATAAATGTTTGAAATGTTGATTTACTTTGAGAGAGCGAGCGAGCGTGGGAGGAGCAGAGAGAAAGGGAAAGAGAGAGAATCCCAAGCAGGCTCCGTGCTGTCAGCACGGAGCCCGTCGCGGGGGCCCGGACCCCTGAACCACAAGATCATGGCCTGAACCAAAAGCAAGAGTCTGATGCTTAACCAACTGAGTCAAATCTCCGGTAAAGCCCTCTCTACATCCTCACACATGAGCACATCAATGCCTTGTGTACCTGCCTCTGTACGTGCAGAGAAATGAAAGAAAAGGGCAGAATTAGTCCGCAGACCCCAAGTGGAGAGACGGACAGCAGATCCCCTCCCGCCCCCCCGAACAGATTCCAGCCAAAGCAAACACTTGGGGGAGGGGGGAGGCAAAGAATTTGAAGCTCTGGAGACGAGCAGAAATCTGGGGGAGGGCAGTCAAGATCCCACGATTGGAAAATGGGGTTTTATATGGATTCTAACAGGCAGGGAGATCCCAGCTGACATCTGGAAACTTTATATTTATATATATATGTTGTGATATATATATATATCACAACTGCCTTGTAGGCAAACTGTAATTTCCCTGTAGGTTTCTCTTTGTTTAGGAAAATGCCCTTGGGGGCGAAAGGTGAATCGCCTCCCTGTCTAAGTAGAAAGAACTGTAGGTTTCCAGAGTCAGGCTGAAGAGGGGGGATGGAGGGAGGGGCTTGAGGACTAGGGTAAAATGTAAGGAAGGTCTCCAGGGGTCCTTGCGGGGAGGAAGGGGGAGGTGTGGGAGGAGGTGGGGAGAGACCTGGGAGGCATTGTGGACAGAGTCAAAAACCAAGGCTTCCGGGGCGCCTGGGTGGCGCAGTCGGTTAAGCGTCCGACTTCAGCCAGGTCACGATCTCGCGGTCCGGGAGTTCGAGCCCCGCGTCGGGCTCTGGGCTGATGGCTCAGAGCCTGGAGCTGGTTTCCGATTCTGTGTCTCCCTCTCTCTGTGCCCCTCCCCCGTTCATGCTCTGTCTCTCTCTGTCCCAAAAATAAATAAACGTTAAAAAAAAAAAATTAAAAAAAAAAAAAAAACAAAAAAAAACCCAAGGCTTCCAATGGCGGGGAGGTGTGAGAGGCTTTCAGGAAGAGAGGATCTAAGAGCCTTCACTTTTAATCCTTTGCTTAGTCTTTTTTTTTAAGTTTGTTTATTTATTTATTTATTTATTTATTTACTTATTTATTTATTTATTTATTTATTTATTTATTTATTTATATATAGAGAGAGAGCAGGGGAGGGGCAGAGAGAGAGAGAGAGAGAGAGAGAATCCCAAGCAGTCTCCACACATCAGTGCGGAGCCCCACTCGGGGCTTGAACTCACAAAACGCAAGATCATGACCTGAGCTGAAGTCGGCCACTTAACTGACTGAGCCACCCAGGGGCCCCCTTTGCTCGGTCGTTTAAAAAAAAAATAAAGTTTCTTTTTAAATGCTTATTTATTTTGAGAGACAGACAGAGCACAAGTGGGGGGTGGGGAGGAGCAGAAAGAGAGGGAGACACAGAATCCACAGCAGGCTCTAGGCTCTGAGCCATCAGCACAGAGCCCGACGCAGGGCTCTTAACTCATGAGCCGCGAGATCATGACCTGAGCTGAAGTCGGACGCGCAACCAACTGAGCCACCCAGGTGCCCCCGCTCAGTCTTTTTTAAATTTTATTTTAATGTGTATTCATTTTTGAGAGAGGGCATTGGGGAGCCCTGCATCTCTTTGCTTTCCTGTTTATTCCTGCCCCCCATCGCCAGAGGGATCTTAACATTTGAGTCACAGCTTCCGTGCCTTCTCAGCTCACTAGCCTCCGCTGTCTCCTCACTTCACTCAGTAACCGGGGGTCTCCTCGCATTACAAGAACCTATGGCAGCAAACAGGAAGTTCCTGGACCACTCCAGCACACTCCTGCCTCAGGATCTTTGCACTGGCTGTTCCCTCTGCTGGAACAGTCTTCTCCCAGATAGCCGCCTGGCTCCACCCCCTCACTTCCTTCAAGTGTTGTCTCAAAAGACACCTGTCTGAGCACCTTCTTAAATACTGCAACCCTTAGCTTCCTCCCTAGGTCTCCGAAACTCACGCCCCCGGCAGTGTTTTTGTCCATAGCACGTATCCCCTTGTAACTATAATATGTTCTTGGTTATTAAGTTTATGGTTCACCCTCTTCCCACTGGGCTTGAAATTCCGTGAAGGAACAGATCTTGTCCGTCTGGTTCACCGCTGTAGCCACAGGGTCTGGAACAGCACCCGGCATACAACAGGTGCTTAACAGAGTGGCTGAATGAATGAATTCAGGCTGGTAGTTAATAATGTATATGTGTGCATAGACACATAGTTTAATTGATAGAAGGGGAATGAAAAATAATGCTTACTGTATGGAAAGGGGATGTGAGGTTTCCTTTTTTTTGCCCCACCCCCCCTCAATGCGGGTGAGGAATTGAACATCCTTCACAGAATGGGCTTCCAGAACTCGCTGGGAGGAGAAGCTGTGTTTCTTGTTTTATTTTTTTAAGTTTATTTATTTATTTGGGGGGGAGGGGCAGAGAGAGGGAGGGAGAGAATCCCAAGCAGGCTCTGTGCCAGGTGGGGATTGAACCCATGAACCCTGAGATCATGACCTGAGCCAAGATCACGAGTCGGA
This sequence comes from Puma concolor, assembly GCF_028749965.1. Classification (NCBI taxonomy): domain Eukaryota; kingdom Metazoa; phylum Chordata; class Mammalia; order Carnivora; family Felidae; genus Puma; species Puma concolor. The sequence continues at coordinate 53,745,486 of NC_141681.1, read as the reverse complement.
CGCCCAAATGACCGAGCCACCCCGGTGCCCCTTTTATATTTCTTTTTAAGGGGTGCATTTCCTTTCTCTTCTTGTGAGCCCCTGTGCCCTCTGTGGTAGGGTGGGCCCACGTTTGTGAGCCAGCCAAAACCATGTGAGGCCGCCAATTTCCTTGTACCTCTCTGTAGGGATGGAATTTTCTAGTGCTGTCCATGGTGGTAGCTGCTAGCCAGGTAGGGCTATTTGAATTTAAATTGGAATTAAGGTTTAAAAATTTGTTTCCGGGGCGCCTGGGTGGCTCAGTCGGTTAAGCGTCCGACTTCGGCTCAGGTCACGATCTCACGGTCCGTGGGTTCGAACCCCGCGTCGGGCTCTGTGCTGACAGCTCAGAGCCTGGAGCCTGTTTCAGATTCTTTGTCTCCCTCTCTCTGACCCTCCCTCGTTCATGCTCTGTCTCTCTCTCTCTCTCTCTCAAAAATAAATAAACGTTAAAATAAAGAAAGAAAGAAAAAGGAAAAGAAAAATTCAGTTCCTTAGTTACACCAACCACATTTCAAACGATCGCAAATTGGTGGCTACCACACTGGACTGCGAAAGTCGAGAACATTTCCCTCTCTCTCTCTCTCTATTTATTTAAAAAATTTTTTTCATATTTGTTTATTTTTGAGAGAGAGAGACACAGAGCCTGACACGGGGCCCGAACTCATGAACCTCGAGATCATGACCTGAGCGGAAGTCGGATGCGCAACTGACCGAGCCACCCAGGCGCCCCTATTTATTTATTTATTTATTTATTTATTTATTTATTTATTTATTTTTGGGGGGGAGGGGCGGAGACAGAGGGAGAGAGAATCCCAAGCAGGCCCCTTGCTGTCAGTGAAGAGCCCCACACAGGGCTCGCTCTCACGAACTATGAGATCACGACCTCAGCCGAAATCAAGAGTTGGATGCTCAACTGCTGAGCCCCCAGGCGCCCCGTAGAACATGTCTACTGTCGCAGTGAGGGCTATTGGAGACCGATGCTCTAGGAACACGTATGTGTCTGTCTCCCAGACTAGAGTGGAAGGTCCAGGAGAGCATGATGAAAGAACGTAATAGATACTTATTGGAGGGGCACCTGGGTGGCTCCATCGGTGAGGCATCCAACTTTGATTTTTAGCTCAGGTCATGGTCTCAGGGTTCGCGAGATCGAGCCCCATGTCCTGGCGGCGTGGAGCCTGCTTGGGATTCTCTCTCTGCCCCTCCCCTGCTGTCTCCCTCTCTCAAAATAAAAATAAATAAACTTAAATAAATAAATAAATAAATAAATAAATAAATAAATAAAATCCTTACTGGATGAATGGATGAATGTCTTTTAACTTTCATATCATTAGGGGTTATTTTTTTTTTAATTTTTTTTAGTGTTTATTTATCTTTGAGAGAGACAGAGACAGAATGCGAGTGGGTTGGGACAGAGAGAGAGGGAGACGAATCCGAAACAGGCTCCAGGCTCTGAGCTGTCAGCACAGAGCCTGACGCGGGGCTCGAACTCAGGAGCTGCGAGATCGTGACCTGAGCCGAAATCGGACGCTCAACCGACTGAGCCACCCAGGCGCCCCAAGGGGGTTATTTTTTAAGGGAGATGATAATTCAGTATTTGTTTTCCTTGTTTCTCTCCATGTATATGATACATATACACGTGCATACATATATACGACCACTCTAAGAAAAAAAAAATACTGACATTGGGAATTCCCCAACAAAAATGGTCCAGGCAGATCACCTACAGTGACGTTCATAGCCAAAAACCCCACTCGTGTAATCACAAGCCCTCCGCTTCCAGAGTTTTGGACTTCCCTCCAAAATATGAACAGACAAAAACAAAACAAAACAAAAACACACGTATGACCAGACTTCTAGGGATTACTAGATATCAGTAAAGCCTCAGGAAGAAAGATAGAAAGGAACCCAACAAATGGGAAGGGGCGGCGAGGGGGAGACTTGGAGCAAACAGATTACGCAGAGAGGAGAAAATGTGAAAAAGACAAGATACTGTAACTTCGAACCATGCGTGTTATAAAATAGGACACTGTAAGTAATACTATGAAATTGAGAAAGTAGTATAAAAATTCAGAGATAAAAAAAAAAGAGTTCTTAGGTGGGGGGCACCTGGCTGGCTCGGTTGGAGGAGCATGTGACTCTTGATCTCAAGGTCGTTAGTTCAAGCCCCACATGGGGTCTAGAGATGATGAAGAGACATAAGTAAAGTTAAAAAAAAAAGAGTTCTTGGAAATTGAACATATACTCACAGAAGTGAAAAGCTGAATAAAGAGTGGAGGATAAGGTTAGGAAGAGCTCTCGGGAAGTAGAGCGGAAAGATAAAGAGCTGAAAAAATAAGAGAATGAAAGGAAGAGACAGTTCAGGAAGCCCGATACCAAATTAATAAGAGTTCCAGAGAGAAATGGAGGGAAGGGGGAAATCACAACTGAAAGAAATCAAGGAAGTTTCCCAGAATGAATGACAGGAGGACACCCTTGAGAGGTCCAGCGATGAAAATGAACGAAGACGCTTCACTGAGAAATGTCAACACACTGAGAAGAAAAACAGGTGACACACAGGCTTACGGATCAGAATGATTTTGGATTTTTTACCAGTAACACTGGTAATTAGCAGACAACAGAGCGACGCCTTCAAAATTCTAGAGGAAGGGCGCCTGGGTGGCTCAGCCGGCTAAGTGTCTGACTTCAGCTCAGGTCATGATCTCGAGGTTTGTGAGTTCGAGCCCTGCGTTGGGCTGTCTGCTGTCTGTGCAGAGCCTGCTTTGGATATTCTCTCCCTCTTGCTTTCTTCCCCTGCCTCGTTAGCTCGCTCGCTCTCTCTTCCTCAAAAATAAATATTAAAAAAAATTAGAGAGAAAATGACCTCCAGCCCAGAATTTTATACCCAGCCAGAAGGCCTACCAAGACTAAAGATGTTTTCGACATGCAGTGTCTCTAAAATTTTACACACACACGCACGCACGCGTGTGCGCCATGTGCCTTTTGTCAGGAAGCTCAAAAGAACAAGAGAGAAAAATCCAGGAAGGGTGAGGTTTAGGATGTGACAGAATCCAAACCAGGGGACCGGTGAAAGGATGGGGATAGTAGCTATGCAGCATGCCGGAGCAGGTCAGAGGCCACGAGGGAAGCTTCGTCAGTATGGTGAAATTAACGGAGTACCTGATGCAAATGAGCATGTGAAGAAGAGATTCACATAGTTAAGAGCATTTTGAATTAACAAAGAAAACTCAGCCACTAAGCAAGTGGGAAAAAAAAAAAGAAAGACAATGATTAACTCCAGGAAAAACAAAGAATTGTGTAGGAGAGGAAAGTAATCATGGTTTACTACTTCTGGCAGCTGTGGGAGCATTTACACAGTCATAACATATAAACACTGCATTTTCATCTAGCCAGAATCACAGTGTGGGAGGCTGGAGTAATTTGAATAAGAGTATGAGTATGTGTCTCCCATAGTAAGAAGTGAATGGAAAATACCCGAAATTGAAAAATCAAGAGGTAGCCATACAAACACGGTATTTCGAGACAGGGACACAAACAGCAAAATGATACAATAAATGAGGTAAACGCAGATTGCTCTGGGGCGGGCGAGATGGGAAGGGTAGGCAGATGGGACACTGTTGGCTTTCGCTAAAAAACCAGAGAGATCTTGTATTTGACTCTGCAAACTATGTGGATGTCTAACTCCGATAAAAATAGAACTAAGGGGGGAAAAGAGTAGAAAGGAATACTGGGGAGAAAAAGAATTCTGCCGAAGCAGGAAGTCAGAGCGAGAGGTGACAGTGAGAAACGCAAGATATTCTTTGTGAGTCCAAGAGGCTTCTGGGGAGGGGCACAAAGAGGGTGATTCTGGGATTTTTGCTGCCCACCCGAGGCAAGGTAGTCTAGTGGTGGAGGGGCTGGGCTCAGAATCCAATGGCCAGGGTTCAAATCCGAACGCTGCCACCAGCAGCTGTGGGACCTTGCTACGCCTCAGTTTCCTCATCTATAAAATGGGAATGATAATCTTCACCTCTAAAATATCATGGGTTGAGGGGCGTCTGAGTGGGTCAATCGGTTGAGCGTCCATCTTTGGTTCGGGTCATGAGCTCATGGTTCATGAGTTCGAGTCCTGAATCGGGCTCGCGGCTGTCAGTGCAAGCCTGCTTTGGACGCTTTGTCCCTCTCTCTCTCTCTTTAAAAAAAAAACACAAATAAATAAATAGGGGCGCCCAGGTGGTTCAGTCAGTTAAGCTTCTGGCCCTTGATTTCAGCTCTGGTCATGATCTCACGGTTCATGAGTTGGAGCCCCACATTGGGCTCCGCTCCGACAGTATGGAGCCGGCTTGAGAGTCTCTCTCCCTGTCTCTCTGCCCCGCTTATGCTCTCTCTCTCTCTCTCTCTCTCTCTCAAAATAAATAAACTTGAAAATAAATAAATAGTAAACATTAAAAAAAAAAATGAAGTCTTCTGCGTTGAGTCACCTTTCCCAACAGTTGTACATGGAAGTCCTGCCTTAGTTAGAGGTAGGGTCTTTACAGAGGTGATCAAAATAAGGCGGGCCCTGATCCAACAAGACGGGTGTCCCCACAAAAAGGGGGGAATTTGGACACTGAGACGCGGAAATGGAAGACGACGTGAAGACACGGCGGGAAGATGCCCAGCTACGAGCCATGGGGAGTTCCTTCCCTGGCCCTGAGAAGGAACCCGGAGCACCGGGAGCCTCCAGAACTGTGAGGCCACAGACTTAACGGGAGCCCCAGAAAGCTGAGAATGACCTAATTGCATGAGTTAGAGCAGAACTTGATGTAGAACAAACACTAGAGTAAATGAAAACGAGATGGGAAGGATCCAGGCCTTGGCAAGGATACGGGACCAGAGGAATGCGCTGCCGGTGTGGAAGTTGACCCAACCACTTTGGCAGATGTCTAGAAGCATCCTTCCTTCCTTCCTTCCTTCATTTATAAAGTTTATTCATTTATTATTTCTGAGAGAGAGAGAGAGAGACAGAGAGAGACAGAGAGAGACAGAGCACAAGCAGGGGAGGGGCAGAAAGAGAGAGAGGGAGAAGCCAAAGCAGGCTCCGAGCTGTCAGCACAGAGCCCGACGCGGGGTTCGAACTCACGAACCGTGAGATCGTGACCTGAGCCGAAGCCGGACGCTCCACCGGCTGAGCCACCCCGGCGCCCCAGGGAAGTATCTTTTAAAAGCTAAGCATACACCTCCCTACGACCCTGTAGTTTGCGCCCATGTGTGTTGACCCAAGAAAAATGCATGTGTACATCCCCCCAAAGACTTCCACAGGGATGTTCCCAGTAGAGGGGGTGCCTGGGGGGGGGGGGGCAGTGAGTTAAGTGGTTTCAGCGCAGGTCATGACCTCACAGTTTCTGAGTTAGAGCCTCGCCTGGGGCTCTGCGCTGACAGCGTGGAGCCTGCTTGGGATTCTCTCCCCCCTCTCTCTCTGCCCCTCCCGTGCGCGCGCGCGCGAGCACACACACACACACTCTCTCTCTCTCAAAATAAATAAATAAACTTAAGAAAGAAAAAAAAAAAAAGAATGTTCATAGAACCTTCCTAATGGCCGAATACTGGAAATAATCCAAACGTTCCCCAGCGGAACAGAGCTCGGGCGAAACAGGCCAGACACAAAAGCTACCATATACGCCCCGTGCGCTTCTGCTTACGGGATATCCCAAACCAGGCAATGCTAATTTACAGTGACAATCTAGGGTGACCAGAGAGGGACTGGAAATTTGCCATACCCTAATCTGGGTGTGGTCGCCCGCCCGTCCGCATTTGCATGTGGGACACAGACAAATCCTTGAGCTTCACGCTTAGCTTGTGCATGTTACATCTCAACAACAACAGCCCCGACAACACAGAGATGAATTACAAAAAGACACAGGTTGGAGCCTCAAGCAATGGAGGGGGTTGTTGGGGGGCGGGGGTTGTGGCTGACATTTGGGTGAACAAAACAAAACAGAACAAAGCAGGTGTCTATCCTGGTCCGAAGTCAGGGGTGGGATAGATTTGGGGTCCTTTTTTTGAGATGGGGCTGCTCTCCAAAACTCAGGAACCGAGTGGATTCTCTGGACACGGGGTCCCCCTGAGTCACTGCATTCTTGCTCCCCGAGGAAAGAGACCGACAACAAGAGGCATACCTGGATAAGTCCAAGAGGAAGGCAATGCCTCTGATTCCCAAGGAATGGGGCCTCAAGCCCCCCGGAAGTAGGGGTTGGTGGGCAGAGCCCGGGGAGACCGCCCCACGGTGCAGAACAGAGGGAGAGGATCTCGAATCCCCCAGGGTCTCCCTAGAGGGAGGGGCTGAGGACGAATGGTTAGGAGAGGGGAGAGGGCGTGATGAGTCAGCTGGCTGGCTGGGTCAGATACCCTGGGGGTGAGTAAGGAAGGGAGAAAGTCCCAGGGGGCTCGGGGTGGGGCCCAGGGCTTGTTCCTAAGGTTCACTAGGAAAATCTGCATTTACGTGATGTAGGCCCGGCGGCCCAATACGGTAGCTACGCGCCGCGTGGCTATTCTGGGCCCTTCAACGCGGCGCGTCTGATCTGAGATGCGCTGAGTGTGAAACGCACCGAGGCTCCTTGCGGGGGTGCGGGGCGGGGGGATTATGTAAAAGGTCCCAACCATTTCCATACTGATCGCACGTTGCAATATTTTGACTATACCTGGTTAAGTAAGACGCACTGTTAAAATTAATTTCACCCGTTTCTTTTTACGTCTTTTAACGCGGCCAGGAAACACTTCCTAGCAGCAGGCGGCAGCGCGCCTCGAATTCCGGAGGAGAGCGGGGTCCCAGCCCTAGACATTCGGATCTGAGAGGCCAGCACGGGGTGTGTGTGTGGGGGGGGGGGGGGGGGGCTTTTCTGGGAACTCGGGGGAGGAGTGGGTTCCGATTTGGGTCGATAGGTTATGGAGCTGGGAAGATACGCTCGGGCCGGCGAGATGTTCCAGAAAGCGAATTAAATCCGGCGAAGAGGAGCTGGAAGCCAGAGTGACCCTGAGAAGCACCGGAATTTGCAGGATTCTTGGGAAGGGAGTTTGGAGCCAACGTTCCAGCGATCCTAAGGGGCGGGGAGACCCTGTATGACCTCCGGGGGTGGAGCGAGCAAAGGAGAGGAGGAAGCTGGAACTAGTTCCAGAGAAGGAGGAGCAAGAGGGCGGCAAAGGAGGGGCCCCCTGAGGGGCTCCGTTGGCTCAGATCACGATCTCACGGTTCGTGAGTTCGAGCCCCACATCGGGCTCTGCGCCGACAGCTGGGAGCCTGGGGCCTGCGTCGGATTCTGTGTTTTTTTTTTTTTTCTCTCTGCCCCTCCCCCGCTGACGCTCTGTCTCTCTCAAAAATAAAAATAAAAGTAAAATAAAATACAGAAGACGCCGAGGAGGAGACGAAGGAGGGAAAGGAAGGGAAGAAAATGGAACAACAAAAGAGGTAAAAACAGGCGCCTGGCTGCCTCACTCCAAAGAGGGCGCGGCTCTTGATCTCGGGGTCGTGAGTTCAAGCCCCACCTTGGATGCAGAAATTACTAAATAAATAAATAAATAAATAAATAAATAAATAAACAAACTTAAAAAAAAAAAAGAGGTCGAAAGACTTCTGGATCTACACTGTCCAGAATGGCAGTCACCAGTCAGGTGTCACTCTTTTGCACTGGGAATGTGGCAACTCCAAACTCAGAGGCACTGTGCGTGTAACACGCCTCAAAGCCCCCAAACGGGGGAAAAAAAAAAAAAAAGAACCCATCTCATTAATGTTTTGTGGCCATTGATTTTCATATTACTATGGAAAGAACATATGGGGAAGAGTGGGGTAAACATCACTAAGATTACTACCCCGTTTCTTCGAGTGTGGCTGATAGAAACATTTAAATTACGTGTATGGTTCCCCAGCTCTGCTCTAGGGGGGAGAAAAAAAAAGGCAGGAAGAAACTCCTGGAATCATAAACAAAGGTTAAGGAGGGGTGGGGGAGAGCGCTTCCCTTTCCACCTTGTTATTATTTTTTTTAATGCTTATTTATTTTTGAGAGAGAGAGAGAGAGAGAGAGAGAGCGCGCGCAGGTGCACGCAAGCGGGAGAGGGGCACAGAGAGAGGGAGACAGAAGATCCGAAGCCGGCTCCAGGCTGACAGCAGAGAGCCTTTAGTGGGGCTGGAACTCACAAACCATGGGATTGTGACCTGAACTGACCGAGCCACCCAGGTACCCCTTTACCTTAGTTTTAACAACAAGCAAGTGTCGGGCAAAGAATACCGTTAAGGAGAGGTTAAAAGACGGTTGGGGGGAAGGGAAATTTTGTTCAAGAAGCTGGGGAATGTGAAGGCGACAGGCGGTCGTGCTGGGCACAGAGACAGGGGCTCTCCTCCAGATGGGGGAGCCCTGGGAAGGGTGCTGAGGGGTCCACCAGGGAACCCCCTGGAAAAGCAGGAGGCCGGTGTTCTGGAAATGAGCACCAGATTTTGTTCGCCAGCAGCTTCCCAGAGGTTCACCTTTGAGAACCTGTGCGGCGCAGGGGCGTGGCGGCCCAGGAACCACGTGACCAGGTCCCACCCTGGCCGCCGCCGGTTGGCCAGGCCAAGGGCACCCGACTCCTCGCCGGACCGGCGGGATTCTCACTGGCGGAGCTGTGAAATTGAACCGAGGCCGCGCCAGGGCTCCCGCCGGACCCTGGAGCTGAACACCCGCAGGGAAACTGCGGGCCCTACAGCGTCCGTGGGCACAGCCGAAGCCAAGATCTGTGCAGAGAGCCTGAGATGACAGCCAGTGGCCCCTGAGAGGACAAAACCGAGAAGGCGGACAGGAATCTTGGTTCCCCCCTTGGTCCCCGGGGGGATTGTTGACTCCATGTTATGAAGGCAAAAATTAGGGCTCAGAAGCTGAATTGCCTGGCCCAGGGCCCACGGCAAGTAAGGGGTGGCTCCCATCTGAAGCCAGGGCCGTCTGATTGTACGGTCAGGGCTGTTGAACACCCCTGGGGGCGCCTGGGTGGCTCAGTTGGTTAAGCGCCCGACTTGGGCTCAGGCCATGATGTCACCGTTTGGGAGTTCACGGTCCGTGAATTCGAGCCCCGCGTGGGGCTCTGTGCTGACAGCTCAGAGCCTGGAGCCTGTTTCAGATTCTGTGTCTCCCTCTCTATGCCTCTCCCCTACGCACCCTCTGTCTCTGTCTCAAAAATAAATAAACATTAAAAAAAATTAAAAAGCTTTTCTTTTTCTTCCTTTTTTTTTTTTTTTTTCCTGTGCTATTCTGTGTCCCAACACCTCTGCCCATGATTCTCCAAACTCAACACACCCCTCAGACCTCAGGCAAGGGAGTGCTGTTCTGGGCCCCCAGCTTTTGAGGACTCTCCCCGCCCCACCCCCTATTGCCAGAGGGGTCCCTGGGGCCAAGGAGTTGTGCCCACGCAGAATCCACACTTCCGGTTGGAGAGAGATTATGCTCTGAGAACTGGGGGTAGAAAGAATAATGCCCCCCCAAGATACCCACACCCTAATATTTGGAACCCGCGAATATGGCAGATGTGATTAAATGAAGCATCTCGGGATGGGGAGATTATCCTGGATTATCTGGGCGGACCTACTGTAATCGCCAGGACCTTTCAAGAGGGAGGGAGGAGGGTCCGTCAGAGAAGAGATGACAATGTGACCAGTTTCAGGGACGCAGGGCCAGGAGCCAAGGGATGCGGGAGGGATGGAGGTGATGCGGAAGGCAAGGAAACAGATTCATGTGGGGGGACAAGGAGTCAGGTTCTCTCCAGGGCGGAATTCTGACCTTGAACTTGTTTAGCCTCTCTGTTTGTACTTTTTGTTTTTAAGTTTACTTATTTATTTTGAGAGAGATAAAGTGCGAGTGGAGGAGGGGCAGAGAGAGAGAGAGAGAGAGAGAGAGAGAGAGAGAGAATCCCAAGCAGGCTCCATGCTGCCAACACAGAACCCGACATGGGGCTCGAACCCACGAACCGGGAGATTATGACCTGAGCAGAAACCCACAGGCGGACGCTTAACCGACGGAGCCACCCAGGCGCCCCCAAAGTCTCGGTTTAAAAAGAAAAGCCTGTTACCCAACACACCTCGAGTTCGTGGCGCTTCAAGGGGGAGGGTGAAGGAGAAGGGGGGTACAGATCTCTGCAGGGGTGGGGCGTGGGGCAGAGAGAACAGCAGTGAAGAGACAGGAGGGGAAAGAAAGAAGAGGTGACTCATGAGAAGGTGCTCCCGTTCTTGGTATCAGAAGTGAGAGGTCTGCAGGGGAAGGAAGCCCCGAGCGGACACAGGCAGAGGTGGAGACAAGAGACAGTGTGACCCCCCCCCCCCGCCAGGGGTCAAGACAGACGGCGGAAGGACAGCCCCTGAGAAGGAAAAGATACACGGGAGAGGCTTCTCGGTGGCAAAACACAAACTGCACAAGGGCAGGACTCCGGCGGACGGCTTGGCTGGCACAGTCTCCCTTTGCGACCTCTCCCTCTGCCATCGTCTACAACGGCGGCCCGAAGGCTAACGCACTCAGTTTCCCAGCCTCCTCTGCAGCTAGCAGTGACCATCTGGCACACGCCCGCGAAACAGCCAGAAGTTCCCCCAGAAAGGCATACTCTCCCCCCACTAAAAAGGCAAGGCCTTGCCAGGAGGAAGTCCTCCACAATTTCGCGCTTCCTCCGCCTTCTTGCCTGGAACCAAGGCTGCAGCGCGGCAGCAGCCATCTTGTGACCAGGAGGCAATCACAGTGAGCAAGAAGGTCTAGGCTGGAAGGATGGCGGAACGAATACGTGGAAAGGGCTGGGATCGTTGATGGTATCTTTGAGCTGTCATGCCCGCCTTGGACTTCTTACTGAGAGAGAAAAAGACACCTCTGTCTGTTTCCTCCTAAGGATTCATGCAACTTACCTCTTGTGTTGTCTATTGTTATCCAGTGCAGGAACTGTGCCTGGCACAGAGGTGGTGCTCCTTAAAACATTTCAAAAGGAACGAATGACTTGCACGTTCTCACAAAGACCTCGGTTTCCCGTCTGCAACAGGTTCTGAGCGTCCCATCCCCCACCCCGCCGCTTTGCGATGCGTACCCAACATTTTCCTTCAACCGGATCGGTTAGCTTTCTTTTCAAAAATTTCAATCGAGACAGAGCGGTAAAAAACAATTCAGTTAGGAGTGGCTACTTGAGGTGTGAGCAGAGGGTGGGCCTTGGGGACGGTGACCCAGAGGACGCGATAGCTTCCACCCTGGTCCCGCTGATGCCCGACCATCCACTGGCCACAGGGCAGCCAGAAGGGGCATTTGCAAACAGAAATCAGATCACACCCTTCCCCTGCCTAAATTCCCCCCTCTTCATGGCTTCTCACTGCCCTTCGAAGAAAACCCAGCCCTGACCTCAGCGTCAGGTCCCACACCCGTGTCTCACTCTCATCTTCCCCTCGGTCAGCTCTCTGCCCTACAGCCACAAGACCACTCCTGTCTCAGGCCCTTTGCACAACCTGTTTCCTCTGCCTGCAAGCCTCTGCCTCCGTAAGTCCACCCGGCTAACCCTCACGTCCTCTGGGGCTCTGCTCCAGTCACCTCCTCGGAGAGGCCCGCCCTGAACACCTTGGTGAATATGTCCCAATTCAGACGCGCCCTAACTCACCCGCACTTTCTGGAGCAATCATACTGATTTCTCCATTTGTGTGTTTCTGGTTCATTTCCCATCTCTGGACTCTAAGCTCCCCCAAAGCCGGGATTATGGTCTGTTTCTTCACTAGCCTGGCATAGACTAGGGGCTAAGGAAATATATGCACTTTGAATAGTGCAATCGAGGAGGAACAGGGAAGACAGTTACTGTGCCCAGCTTTGTTATAACCTTGGTCTGTACTTTGGAGCCTGAACTTAACTTTATCCCTGTGATTTGGGAGGCTGAAGTTAAAAATATATATATATATATATATATATATATTAAAAAGACAAGGGGCGCCTGGGTGGCGCAGTCGGTTAAGCGTCCGACTTCAGCCAGGTCACGATCTCGCGTGATCTCGCGTGATCTCGCGTGAGTTCGAGCCCCGCAGTCGGGCTCTGGGCTGACGGCTCAGAGCCTGGAGCCTGTTTCCGATTCTGTGTCTCCCACTCTCTGTCCCTCCCCCGTTCATGCTCTGTCTCTCTCTGTCCCAAAAATAAATAAACGTTGAAAAAAAAATTAAAAAAAAAAAAAAAGAAAAGAAAAGAAACACTAATCCAAGTACGGATTCTGGCGAGTTCGGGTCTAATGATCATACTGAAAATAATAATAATAATAACAGCAAACACCCACAGTGTGCCCAGCAGTACTAGTAAATAATATATTATACTAACCGATAATGAGAACCATAATCATTCTTATAACAACTTGATGGGCGCGTTCTCCTGTTATCCCCATTTTACAGAGGAGGAAACCGAGGCCCAGAGAGGTCGAGTAACTTGCCCGAGGTCACACAGCCGGGAAGAGCCAGAGCCAGGATTTCAAGCCTGGCAGTCTGGCCCCAGAATCTGTAGCTACTAGATCTCTGAAAACACCACAGGGACGCTACTTCTGGAAGGGGGAGCTCGCGCCCGCCGTCCACGACCTCTGCCCTCCAAGCTGGCCCACCCCTGGCTGACCTCTGAGGCTGATGAACGACCCCCCGGCCCCTCGCTATCTCGGAGCATCCTCAGGGCCCCCGGCGGCCCCCCGCCCCCCAGCCCGAGTCTGCGCTGACCCTGCCTTGAGCTGAGTGAGCGCTTCCTCTACGCGGGGCTGGTTGTAGCGCACCATGTAGCTATGCATGTCCGGGTAGTTGCTGCGAATGTTCTTCTCCGTGGACCCGTTGGGCACCGTCCCAAACTTCAGGGGCGGGTACTGCTCCTGGGGCCGCTGGAACTGGGGCAGAATGGGAAGTTATTAGGGCGCCCCCCTGGGGCCATCTGGGTCAAGGACATCCTTGACCCAGATGCTCTGTTCTGGGGGACGCCGGCCATCTGGCAGGCGCCCCGGTCCAGAAGCGTTTCTCAAGCGCGCTCACCACGACCCTTTTCGACTCCAACCCAGCAGATACATCCGCAGCTAGCTACAGATATGCGTGCATATGTGTCCACGCATGTATACGTCCACATGATCAGGAGTACTATGGGAATCTCTAACAGCCAGCATGGCCGGATCATAGTCCGATCAGAAGAGACGCTGGCTCCAGAGTTCCAGAAGGGTCCCAGAGGCCCCTGACGTGCCAGGCATTAACCCTTAACTTGCTGGATCATGGGAGGTCCCAGGGGCAGGCGCTTGGCACAGGGAGGGGGGGGCGGGGGGGGGGGGGCTAGAGGCGGTTGCTATGTACCGATCCGTTCGGAAACAGTTCACTCTTTTAACAACAGACGTAGCCACACAGGTGTGTGTTGGCCCAACGTCAAGTGCGTATACGACCAAAGCAAAGATGCAAACATATTACGTGTTCGGAAAAAAAAAAAAAAAAAGCTGTTGCAATTCACTGAACTGATTTCTCAGCCTTCTAATGGGTCACGATAGGTTCTAATAGGTCAGCTAACCACTCTGGTCTCCAAGCGTGCTCTGTATATCACCAGTCCCCAAACAAACCGTGATCGGTGATGAGGTGAAGTACAGACCTTGAGGGAGGGAGCACTTAAAGCAATTTTTTGGAGGGGAGTTTATTTATGTCTGTATTTTTGGAGGAAACTCTACACCCAACGTGGGGCTCGAACTCACGACCCCGAGATCAAGAGTCGCGCGTTCTGCCGACTGAGCCCGCCAGGTGCCGTGCCCCCAGAGCGATTGGCCAGAATGATGTTACGTCTGTTGAAACTGAGTAAAACTTTTAGGGTTTGAATGCGGCGCGTCTTGGTTTTTCCATTTTATGTTTCTTTTCTCACAATTCGTTTCTATGGTGTCTTACAAAAACACCGATCTGCACCGGGAAAAGGTCACAGATTAGCCCTTCCTCACGGTTTGAGGGAGGCACTGGTCTAGAATAGCCCATTTGGCATTGCTGCCCCCCACCCCCACCCCAGGACGTTTAGGGACACTCTCTCCTCCTGGGAATGTTTAAATAGAAACACAACCTTTCTCTTCCAGAAGGTTCTATTCTACCAGTTTGGAACTCTCTCCGGGAAAAGACTCCCAGGAATCCTCCCTGACCTCCCGGCGGCCAAACTCTGACCTGACCTCCCATCCCAGCCAGCTCCCCCCCCCGCCCCCCTCCCTCCCCCTTCCCCTGCCACACACCTTTCGGTCACTGAGCCCAGACACGGTGTCCACATACTCCTCCTGGATCATGAAGGCGGCCAGGTTGGCTGTGTAGCTGGCGAGGAAGATGACGGCGAAGAAGGCCCACACCAGCACCATGATTTTGCTGGTGGTCCCCCGGGGGTTCTCCACGGGCACTGAGTTATTAAACACCAGGGCCCAGAGCAGCCAGATGGATTTCCCAATGGTGAAGGTTGAGCCTCCAGGGCCTGCAAGGGGCCAGGAAGGGACCATGGACCCCAAATCCCTTCTACTCCATGAGGGAGCAGAAGGAACTACAATTCCCAGCGGCCCCCAAGGCCTCTTGGCACCTCCAGAGGCCACCACTCTACCCCCCCCCCCCAGGGGCTGCTGGGAAATATAGTTCCATCTGCGGTCCGGGTGCTCGGAGGTGATGGAGGAAGGGGACTCACGCTTGCCCGTGGCCAGGCTGCGGTTGTAGCCGACGGGACTGAGGTACTCGAAGATGAAAACGGTCACGGCGACCACAGTGAGGCACATGACGAACATCATCACCCACACGGCAGGGCTGTAGGGCTCTGGGGGCAAGGGGGTGTGGGGTCATGACTTGGCCAAGCCAAGGACTGGGGGACCACAGACATGAGAACATGGTGCATCAGAGATCTGACCCTGTCCTGCTCTGTCCCCTGCCCAGGCTCATCTCAGGGACCGTCTCAGTGTCCATCCAGACCCCTGGGAGACAGTGTCTCTCAAAGACCGCCACCTCAACCTCTTCTGTGGTTTCTGCCACCAAATATAAACGGTCTCCTAAACTGTTTCCTGAGCCTCGAGTCTCCACCTGGCCACCCACCAGGTTTCACACCGAGGCCAATGCCCAGGCCCCCCATCCTGGGAGCCCCGCCATCCATCCAGTCCAACCCCCGCCATTTGCCAGCTGCACACCCCTCCCCCCTCCCCCTCACCAGCCACAGCCTGTCCCCCCGACTTCTGCCCCCCCAACTCGGCCCCCCTCTCCACTCTCTCAGCCAACAAGCTCAGACCTCATTCTCTCCCCTGGACCATCTCCCCTGTCTGCCCTCTCCAGCCACCACCCCCCTCCCCGGCCCCTGCAGCCCTAGAGGATCCTTCTGCACCCAGAGGTGACCTGGCCTCCCCCCTGCCCATAGCCCTCTGTGGCTCCCCAGCGCCTCCGTGACAAAGTCACCGCCCCTCAGCCTCGCTTCCACGCTCCTTTCCGGCATGATCACTCTCTCAAGAACCCACTGCTTTAACCAGCCAGAACTCACAGTTCCAGAATGAGCCTCGCCCTCTCTGCCTTGTCTCCACCGCTCCCCTGACAGGGGCACCACCCTGACCTACCTACCAGACAAACTCGCATCCGTGTGTCTCCTCCTCACACCGCCTCCGGGAGGTTTCACTGACAATAAACCCAAATCGCCACTTCCCCGAGATTCCTACCAGGTGATCTGACCTCCCTGGGCCAAGCGCAAGCGGCCAGCACTGCCCCTGTCACAGCAGGGTCACCACCCGGACTGTCACTGCGGCATCCGGGAACGCTCTTGTTGCCTCCGCTGGGCAACGTCGTGGCACACAAGTACGACCTTGTCACTTCCCTGCTGAAGCAGGGGCCCCATGTGCCTCTCAGGGTGTACCCGCAGGGACCTTGGTGCAAAGAGAAGGCCACGGAGATGTTGTCGGGGGGAAATACACAGAAACGAAACACAAAGGAAGAGCTGTGCTGTCTCCCGGCCTTTCTGCTCCCAGGAGCTTTGCCCAGACTTCAGAGAGCAAGAGAGAACTGACGTGCCCTGCTGCCCTTGGCCTGATGTGCACTTTTCTTGCTGTTGTCTCCCAGTTCGGTCAGTGAGATCCCGACCCGGTGCGCCTCAAGGCCACCAACCCGCTGGGTGTCAGCTTCCCAATCGCATCCCAGGACTGGTTCCTTCCTTGTCTCACCCTCACTGTCATCTTCTTATCCCACACCCACCACCGCTCTGCACGGACCTCTGCCTTCCCGGGGGCCTCCGGCCTCCACAGGGCCTCCAGTGGGATGTTTTATAAGCCTAGATCTGATCATATGCCCCCCTCCCCCACCACCTATAGTTAAAACCTTGGCCGTCGCGGCAAGAGTGAAACCCCACTCTCCGACCAGAGCCACCAAGGCCCTTGCATCATCCACTCTGTTCCCTCTCGGTCCTCGCCTCCCATCCTCTCACGGCCACCTCCAGCCACACAGGCTTCGCTCCGTTTCCCAAACACTCCACACGCGTTCCCACCTTGGGGGTCTTTGCCCGCTGCTCCCCCTGCCTGGAACCGCCCTCCAGCCAGATCTCCACAGGACCGAGTCACCTCCCTAAAGGGGCCCTCCTGCCCTCCCCTGATGGCACCGACCCTGTACCTCTCCAACTCTTCCCCTGGCTTAGTTTCTCATCCTCTTCATCATCACCTGCAGTGATTTCGTCCCATGGATCCGTTTAAGAGATTATTGTCTGTCTTCCCCACGAGGCCAAGAGCTCTTAGAGGACAGGGATTTGCGTGCAGCCCCGGAGCCCGGCACATGATAGGTACTCGGTGAACACCGATAAGTGAATCGAGCGCTTACTATGTGCCATTACCAAGCTAATCTCTTTTCCTCATCTCATATACAGGGGAAGACTTGGGGCTTGTGGGGCCTGAAGCTTATACAATTTGGAGGGGTGTCTTTAAGAAAAAAACCATACAGAATTATGACTCCAAGAATGCAAGGCGCAGGGCCTTGAGGAGAATGTGCCCGAGAAGGTTCCTGAAGCTCCAGTGTCCTGGGCCTCGTGGTAAGATGGCTTCTCCCGTTTTACAGACTGGGAAACCGAAGCTCAGAAGCCATGCCAACTTGGCCAGTCACACCGCGGGGGCAGGCAACACCAGGTTGGGACCCGGGCACGCAGCTGCCCCAGTGTTGCCGTCCCAGGGCCCCGGGCTCACCGAGGAAGGCCGAGGGGGACACGGTGCCATTGCTGCGTGCCACCATCACACTGATGCCCGTCTCCACGAAGGGGACAGAGAAGTCCACGATCTCGGAGCGCTCCTCGTTGATGGTGAGGGAGCCGATGGCCATGTCGGCGCGCTGGTAGAACACCTGGGGTGAGGGCAAGGAAGGGGGTGAAGGAACCCGGCTGGCTCAAGCACATAGAGGAGGATGGTGGGCAAGCCCGGCCCCAGGAGACCAGAGACAGGGGGACAGAGAGGGTTAGGAGAGTGGATGAGGGGGACGCAGAGTGGGGCACGAAAGGCGGATGGGAGAGGCGGGGAACGGGAGTGGGAGGAGGTAGCCCCAGGCCCCGTGAGGCTCCGAGAACCCGCTCTCCGGATTTGGGCAGCATCCCCCTCGGCCCCGCCCCCTTCTTTCAGGGTGCCGCCCTCCTAGCCCCGCCCCTTTCGCCGTCTCGCGTCCGTCCCCGTGGCCCCGCCCCGCGGCCGAGGCGGGTCTTCGGGGGGCCGGCCCCGCCCCTTCCGAGCCCAGCTTCCCTCCTTCGGGCCACGCCCCTCCGGCCCCAGGGCTCTGGCGCCTTGGCCCCGCCCCAGCCCGGCTCCTCCCCGGACCGCATCCCGCCTCACCTCGCCGATCATGCCGTTCCAGACGCCGTCGATCTTCTTTCCGTGCTTGCCGTTGGTGACCAGGTAGAGGTCGTAGCTGAAGCCGATGGTCTGCGCCAGCCGCTTCAGGATGTCGATGCAGAAGCCCTTGCAGCACCGCTTTTCCGGGCGGGGGGCGTCGGGGGGAGGGCTGCGGGGGAGCGAGCAGGCTTGGGGATGCTGGGGACCCCCCACTTCAGACTCCCCCATGGGGTGAGGGTATGGAGGGAGAGCCAAGCAGCAGCTAAAACTATGGCTAGCGCTTTCTGGGGAAACTGAGGCTCGGAGGAGTTCCGTGACTGGTCCAAGGTGACTGGGCTGAGTGCCAAGGGAGGAGGGGGCTGGGGCCAGGGCTGCCGGACTTCAAGGGAGTTTGAAACTGGAACTCCTGGAGATCGGGCTGTCACCTGTGGGTGCGGTTGAGCTGGCTCCGGCAGGGCACGGAGTCTCGGATGCAAGTGCCACTAATGGGGTCGGCGGGCTCCACAATGACAAAGGGCCTCTCCTCCAGCGTGGCCACGGTGAGGTGCTGTGTGTCATCCACAGGCTGCAGGAAGCGGCCGTAGCGGGACCACAGCGGGTACTTGAGGCGGAGAGTCTGCTGCTCCCAGCTGCCCACCTTGGCCAAGAGAAGGGGATTCAGGCTTCCTTCCGGGGGTGGAGGGTACGTTCCAGAATGTTCTGCCCATCACGGCCCTCCTTCCTCAGAGCGCGGGCTCCCAGCTCCTTCTCCCTTAGATGCAGGAGTCTGGGCCCCATGAGAACCCACAGGTCTAGGCTCCCACTCCCCCCCCCCACCCCCCCACCCCCCCCCCACCCCCCCACCCCCCCCCCACCCCCTGCCAGGACCTAAAAGTCCAGGCTCCTCCCTCCCTCAGAGGCCAGAGTCCAGGACCTCAGCCCTTCTCTCTGCCAGGACCCAGGCGTCTGGGTCCCCACGCCCTCTCCCTCAGTGCCCAGGAGTCCGGACCCTCTCCCATGCCTGAGGTTGGGGCTGGGACTCACCACCTCCCAGGTCCTATCTCTGGTGAGGGAGATGACAACCAGAGAGGGGTTCACCAAGAAGCCATCCTCATTGAAGGAGTAATCCCGGTTGTCCCAGGTAATATTCATGAAGTACCTGCCCAGGAGGAAGGGAGGGGACATGTGGGTACCTGGACTGGCCCTAGGCGGGTGAAGGCAGAGAAAATCCCTTCTATGGACCAGCCTCAGCCCCTGGCTGGAGCCTCTCCCCCCAGATCCTGAACACCCAAATCTTCTTTTTCTTTGTTCGGTACTCTCTGCTCACTGCCCAGTGCCCCCTGAACAAGGTCCCAGACCCTCCGCCTGAGTTTGAGGTCCTCTTAGAGACCCTGTGTGTTTTGGCCCCACCTGCCTGTGCAGCCGCATCTCTGAACCCTTCCTACCCTCAAATTCTTTCTGCCCTGAGCCCTTTTTGTGCCTCACTAACACTGAATGCAAAGTGTCCCCCAGGGGGGCCTGGGTGGCTCTGTCGGTGAAGTGTCTGACTCTTGATTTCAGCTCAGCTCATGATCTCGCAGTTCGTGGGTTCGAGCCCTGAGTCTGGGCTCTGCACTGGCAGTGAGGAGCCTGCTTGGGATTCTTTCTCTCCCTTTCTCTCTGCCCCACCCCTGCTCATGCTCTCTCTCTCAGGAATAAATTTAACAACAACAACAACAAAGTGTCCCCCAAACGTATCAAGTGGCTTCCTATCTCTAGACCATTGTAGGTGCTGTGCTCTCTGCCTGGAAAATGTTTCTTCTGTCCCTTCTCACCCTGATTGATTCTTATGTCTTCAAGATTCAGCTCAAGTGTCCCTTTCTCTGGGGGAAGCCCCAGAGGGTCTCGGGACTCCCCGTTCACTATGCAATGGTACCTGTACCGTGAACGCCTGCCACAGGGCCTTGGTCACTGCACCAGACCCTCAGTGGCCATCCTCACGCCCCCTGCTCCCCCTGCCCAGGCCATCAGTCCCCAAGTGCCACCTCCCTGCCCCCCTCATCCCTCCTCTCCATCGCCCCAGGCTTCCTGGACCCCTGCCCCATGGCTCCCCAGTGCTCCAGAACAAAGTCCAGCCTCTCAACCTGGCATTCAAGGCCCTTATGGCCTGGCCCCCCTCTACCTCCCCAGCCTCATCACCCCCAACCCCTAATTCTCCCACCTTCATCCCCCCCTGAGCTATTGTGGGTCCAGCCACCTGCCTGAGTTTTTCTCCCTTCTGGGCCTTTGTACGATGCTGATATTTCTGCCTGGAATACTATTTTCTGGTGAACTCCGAGCCGCTCTTGGAATCCTGGGCATTTCTTATCACGTTCTACCTGTTTCATCACCTGCTGGTATGTTTTCTTGCTTGTCTTGTCTGTTCGCTGTTTTTGCCTCTGCTATGAGCTGGTAAGCTCTATGAGAGCGGGGACCTTATTCTAATAATACTATGTACTCTTGTGTCTAAGGCAGTGCTTGGCACACAGAAGACTAGGCAGTAAAGGGCTTTTCAATGAATGAGTGAGTTGAGCAATTCAACTGTCAGGTCTCAGCTCAGAGAGCTCCTCGTCTTGGAAACCTCCCTGACTCCATACGCAGACCCGTGACTGTGCAGCCTCGTTTGGAAGGCTGATTGGGGCCAATGGAATTCTTTCTTTGGGAAGACGTTGGCTGCGAGATTGGGGGCGGGGGGATGGGTGGTAGACAGGATGGGATGAACCGATGAGGGTTAGCAGAGAGCGGAGATTCTGCGTGAGCAGTGGGAAGAACCGGAGCGTGGCAAGTCGGGAAGGGGCGGGGGGGGGGGGGAGAGGCAGGGACCGAGAGAGTAAGAGGGACACAATCAGAAAGAGATTGGCCTCAATTCCTGGCGTCTGGGCTGCTGTGCGTGTTTATCTTGCCAATAAACCCCCTTTTCCCTCAGGAAAGTTGAATGAGTCTCTGCTCCCTGCAACCCGAAATGTCTTGGCCCAGACAGTAACTCCTGCTGGCGCTCCCACAATGCCCGCGCCACCCCCAGGATTGCAAGCCGCACACCGTGTTGTCATTATCCCGTCCCTGTCTGCCACCCCTCCAGGACCCTGTGTTCTTTGAAGAGAAGTCCATGGGCTTATTCATCTCTTGTGTTCCCAGAGCCCAGCACGAGCCCTCGTTCCCAGCGGGCGCTCAGTAAGTATTTATGAACGAGGGATGCTCGCCTCACCTCCTCGTCCCTGGCTCCTGTTCCCCAAGTCACCAACTTCACGTCACTCTCCCTAGGTTTTCTTCTCCATCCACCCCTCCTCCTAAGCTCCGCCCACCCCTCTTCCTAAGTCCCACCCACCCTCTTCCTAAGTTCCGCCCACCCCTTCCTAAGCCCCACCCACCCCTCTTCCTAAGCCCCACCCACCCCTCGTCCTAAGCCCCACCCACCCCCTCTTCCTAAGCTCCCCTCGCCCTCGCTTCAGGATCAGAGGGCTCTCCTTCCACTGTTCTGTCACCAGACTCATCATTGCCGACACTTCCTGCGGTGGAGATGCTGTTTCCCACCAAACCCTGTCCTCCTCTGGCCTGTCCAGCCAGAGTCCACGCTTCCCAGGCCTCCCGGCGGCCAGCGCCCCGCCACGCGCAGGAGGGACCTTCGAACTCTAACAGTTCGCACGGCGCAGGCGCCAGCCAATCAGAACTGCCGTCTCACCAATCTGCATGGACGCCACTGTCGCCAACCAACCAGGCAGCCCCGGGCGCATGACGTCATTCTCGCCAACGGAAAGGATGCCTTGTCCCTGCTGTAGCACTTGCCCCAAAAAGGAAATCGCTCGCTCCCCACTTCCTCTCTTTCCTCCTCAGGAACTAGAATTCAGACACGCCAAGGACGCAGCTTGGACCCCGCAAAGAAGGGGGGCAGAGCAACAGGGCGGGAGGGTCCTGGGTCCCTGAATGATCACCTGGGACAACAGAGCCTGCGATAGCCTGGAACACTCCTGTCTGGATTTTTTTTTTTTTTTAAGATTTTATTTTACTAAATTTCTTCAAACGTTTATTTATTTTTGACACACACACACACACACACACACACACACACACACACACACACACACACAGAGTCTGAGCGGGGGAGGAGCAGAGGGAGAGGGAGACGCAGAATCCGAAGCAGGCTCCAGGCTCTGAGCTGTTAGCACAGAGCCAGATGCGGGGGCTTGAACCCACGGACAGTGACATCATGACCTGAGCCGAAATCGGACTCCTAACCGCCACCCAGGCGCCCCTTTAAGATTTTATTTTTAAGTGATCTCTACTCCCCACGTGGGGCTCGAACCTACAACCCAGAGATGGAGAGTCGCACTCTTTACCGCCTGAACCAGCCAGGTGCCCCTCATTTCCGGATCGACAGAACAACGTGTACCTCGTTTGGGGCACTGAATTGTTGGGGTCATTTTGTTACTGAAATCCAGCTTCTACTCTGGATGCATTTCACCACATCTGAGGTGCCCGCAAGTAGAAGATGTAACTCGGGGCGCCTGAGTGGCTCAGTCGGTTGAGCGTCCAACTCCGGCCCAGGCCGATCGCCACACGATTGCCACGGTTCGTGAGTTCGAGCCCCCGCCTCGGGCTGGCTGCTCTCCGTGCAGAGCCTGCTTCAGCTCTTCTGTCCCCACCCCTCCTCTCTGCCCCTTCCCCGCTCGCGCGCTCTCTCCCAAAAATAAATAAATCCTTAAGATGTATCATTATGTCTATGTACCACAAGGAAAGAAAAACGCACTGCCAATTAAACCGCGAGAAGCCGTCAATCGTCAGGCATGTATTGATTTCAGAGACATTACGCTGTGAAACAAACAAACAATCGTCTGAAACTCGCGAACTGTTGTAATCACACACTCACTGTGTCTTGGGTGTTTCTTTTCCAAGTTACCTAGTGTAACCCCAGGAAGGAGACCCCACTGTGTCCACTTTACAGAAGAGAACACCGGGGCTCTGAGAGGGGCCGCGACCCGTCCGAGGCTGCTCGGCCGGCGAGCGGGTAGTCCGGCTCTAGAGGCTTCCCACAGCCCTCCTAAGGCAACCCCAGCTCACCTGTGTAGACTCTCCCCGCGGTGGGTGCGGTTCTGGGCACGACAGTCGTGGCCGAGCTCGGGCAGGAAGCCGTAGTCACGCAGCAGAGCCTGGGCGCCTCTGGCCACCACCGCCACGCCGGCCGCCACACGCCGGGCCAGGTCGTCCCGCCAGCCGGCCGAGCGCACCGCAAACAGCCCGGCGGGCAGTGGGGCGCCTCCTGGCAGCAGAGGGGGCTCGCCCGGGGCGCCCGAGCCGCCGCCTCCAGCCAGCTGGGGCCCCACCATGAACCACACGTAGCCAGGCCCGGTGAGGCCCGCCTCCTCCGCGGCCCGGAACACCGGCTCGGCCTCTTCGCGGGCGCAGAAGAGCAGGCGGATCTGGGCGCTGACGCTGCGGAGCTGGGCACCCAGCACGGCCTCGCCCGCTCCGGGGTCGAGCGTCAGGGCCCCGCGGTGCTCCCAGCCCACCATGCTGCCATCCGTCAGCACCTCGATGTAGGACAGGAAGGCCCGGTGGCCGGGGGCACGCGTGGTCACCGCTGCGAAGGACGTCCAGTCGTATTCCTCCAGCACCTCGAAAATTACCTGGAGCTGCTGCTCTGTGGAGGAGCCCAGCTGCAGGAAGGTGGAGCCCTTCTCCTGCGCGGGGAGGAGGGGGGTGTCAGGCCCTGTGACGTGCGGAGGCCACAGCTCCCAGCAGTCCCTGAGGGGCCTTCGGTTCCCAGTGGTCAAGAGGGATCTCATCTCCCGGCAGCTGACAAGGGCACCCCGGTGGCCTAGCTCTTCACCAGACCCCTCTGCCTGTCTTGCTGAAGCACAGAGCTAGGCCTGGGGTAGGTGTCGCCTGGCGACTGAGTTCTAGGCCTATCCGTCAAAGCTCTCTCGCCTCCCCGTGCACCTGACTCTCCTCCCTGCCTGAGCACCGGGGCAGAGGCCCCAGCAGAGAGCTCTGAGGTCCTCGGGGATTACAGAGCCGCAAGAGCGAGGAGCCTGAGTCCCTGAGACATCCCTTGGAGGAGAGCCCCCTGCGGTCAGGAACACCTGTTTGAGTTTTATACGCGTGAGAAACAGCCTTCTATGGGGCTGAGCCACCGAGACGTGGGGGTTTATCTGTTACAGCAGCTCACATCACCCTAGGACACGCCCAGCATCCAGGGAGGGAACTACAGTCCCCAGCCTCCACCGAGAGGGACTACATCTCCCAGCATGCAACGAGGGTGCGGAAGGTACCGTCACTCCCAGCGGGAAGCAGCTTTGCTGGGTGGATTTGCCCTTCTCTGATTTTTGCCTGCTACCTCCACGACTTTTTCCTTTGTTGGACAGTTCCTCAGTATTCTAAATGCAGTAGTGCCCTTGTCTCCTCTTTTTTCTTCGTCCTCCCTCCCTGGCGATCTCATCCAGACCCGCGCATTTAAATACTGTCTCCATAGGGCGCCTGGGTGGCTCAGGCGGTTGTTTGGCTCAGGTCATGATCTTACAGTTCCGTGAGTTCAGGCCCCGCCTCAGGCTCAGAGCCTGGAGCCTGCTTTGGATTCTGGCGCGCGCGCGCGCGCGCTCTCAAAACTAAACACTGGAAAAAGAAGAAAAAAGAACCAAAAAACTGCCTCCCGTGCTGTCCAATATGATAGCTGCTGCCCATTTAAATTAATTGAAGTTAAGTAACATTTAGCGCCTTGGCTGCACTAACCACACGTCAAGCTCTCAATAGCACACAGGGCTAGTGGCCGTCAGACTGGACCGGGCAGATATAGACCATCTTCATCACCGCAGAAAGTTCTACCACCCGGGACGGAACGTTGCTGGCTCCTATACAGTTACCACCTCTCTCGTGGACTTCAGACGGACCTAGCCCCCTTTCTTCTCAACCTCTCCTCTTGGATTTCCCAGAGGCATCTCAAAATTAGCATGTCAACACCAGAATTCTTGATCTTTCCCCCTGGCCTCGTTCCCTCTCTTCCTATCCTTATTCACCCAGAGGCTCAGGTCCCAAAGCTAAATTCTCCTTTCCTTCTCTTTCTCTCCTGCCCGATCCAGGCCATGTTCCAGTCTTCTCGGCTCTCCGTTCAAAACATAACCCCAGTCATCTGCTCTTCCACAGATGTTCTGGTCTGCCGCCTTATCACAACCCTCGTTGGCCACGTTCTGGCTTAGACAACTATAACAGCTTCCTGACCCCTCTCTGCTAACACTTTTTTTTTTTTTCCCCAATCTTCCAGTCCATTCTCCATCCAGCAGCCAGACAGAGTCAATCTTGTCAAAATACCAGTTGGATCAAATCCCTTCTGGATTGAACACCTTCCAATAATTCTACCTTCTAGTCAAAGCCAAAGTCCTCACTGTGGTCCACAGGCCCTGCGCGAACAGGTCCTCGTTGCCTCTCTGACCCCCCACCTCCCCACCACCCCCCACCTCTTTGTTCTTCCTCAAACACATCAAGTTCCTTCCAGCTTGGAGGGCTTGGCCTGTAGTAGCTGGCTTCTCTCTCTCTCTCTCTCTCTCTCTCTCTCTCTCTCTCTCTCTCGGGCACACTTTCCCCCAGCTCCTTCACGCTGGATGTACCGCTCCTCATTCGTCAGGTCCAGCTCGGTTATCACCTCCTCAGGGAGGCCTCCCCTGATTGCCATCTACTGAATGGAGCCCCATCCTCAGTCATTATCTTTCCTCCAGGACAGATTTTGGCATCTGCTATTTGCTTTCTGTCTCCCCATTAGAATGCAAACTACATAAGACAGCAGGGGGCGTATCTTTTTTTTTTTTTTTTTTTTTCTCCTTTCATAACTGTCTTCCCCAGAAGCTAAAACAGCCCTGGCACAGAGTCAGCCCTCAGTGACAAGAAGCGGACTTTCTTCCCAGGAGTGTGCCTGTGGTTATACGGGTAGGAGACTTGGGCGGTTGTCCTGAGGGGATGAGCCCCCCCAGCGTGCAACGAGAATCCCGAGAGGGCCTCATCCTTGGCAAGTGGAGATGTGCTGAGGGGATCACGGTCCCGGCATTCAGGGGAGGCATGATGGCCCTGCGAGGACCACGCCTTCTTCCATCCAGAGATACTGAAGGGACTATATTTCCCGGAAGGCAACGAGAGGGCGCTGAGCAGGGTCCCAGGTCCCGGGTGGCCGTAAACAGAGAGGCCCACACTTATCAGGGGCAATGGAGGCAGGAGGAACCACATCCCTCGGTAGGCGACAAAGGTGGCAGCCACGCCGTAATAAGAAATCACCTCGAAGGGGATCTGCCTGCAGATCTCTGGGCAACTCCTGTCTCAGAGAAGAAAGTTGGACAGAGGCCCTTCCCACAATGCTCTGGTCAGGAGAGAGCCACGAATCCCAGGATGTAATTCTGACCTGGTCACAAGGCCACCGGCCCTCTCAGCAGGGACCTGCTGGGGACTTAGGCTCCGCCCACTCAGATGGCCCCATCCACGGCAAATGCCACCTCTGTTCCGTAGGCTCCACCCCTGAACAGGCCCCGCCCCTTCTCAGGCTCCTCCTCTTAGCGGATCCCTTCTCCTTGTCAGTCCGCACACCAGACTTGGTCCAGTTCTGTCCTTTCCTACCAGAAGTCCGCTCCAGCTGGTCCCCCTGTGCCCTCGGGGTGCAGGCCTCTTTGCGGGGCCGCAGCCCGCTCCAGCCGCCGCCCCCTCTCCCCTGCAGGGTCCTGGGTTTGATCTTTCATTTCGGCTGGGCCTGCCTCTCTGGTGGCCCTTCATCCTCGCAGGCCCACCCTCCGGATCCTCTCTTTCCACACTTTACAACTGGGGCATGCCCCTGCCCAACCCCCATTCCGCGACTGTCTCCTTGTCTAGGCCCCGCCCCTTTAGTCCACAGCGTAGGCCCTGCCACCTTCCTGGCCTGGCTCCTCGCCGGCTAGCTCTGCCCCTTCCCTGACTACCTTCCCCGGCCCACCTCTCACTAACGACTCCTCCCCTTCTCCTGCCCCTCCTGTCACCGGATGGCTCCGTCCTTCTACCGCGACCTCTGGAGCCCATGCCCTCCAGGCCAAGCCCCTGCCCGTCCCTGGCCTCAGTACCCTCTTTCCTGGCCCTCTCCCTGCCTTCCTGGCCCCCGCCTCCTCACTAGACCTCACCCCTTCCTGAACCCCATTCCTTTCCAACCGACTCTCCCCTTGCCCACCCCAGATCCCACCCCGCCCTCAGAGCTTACATCCCGGGCGGGTCCCTGTTTGTAACCAGTCCCCGGCCCTCGCTGGCCCGCCCCGCCCCGCCTCTTCCCCGGGTGCCACTCCCCCCCCCCCCCCGACTCGCTTCTCCCGCAGACCCTCAGCCCTCCCCATACTCTGACCGTCCACGCCACGCAGGGCCTCTCTCAGACCCTGCTCCTAGGTCAGTCCCCCCGCGGCGCCCGCGCCTTCTGTATAGACCACGCCCCTCCGTGCCAACCCCGCCCCTTACCTAGATCTGACTCCACCCGCCGGCCCCACTGCGGCCCAGATGCGGACCCTCAGGCTGGGCCCCGCCCCCTGCGGCCGGCCCCGCCCCCCCCCCCGCGGGTCGCGCGCACCTTGGGCGTGAGCACGAGCGCGGCGCCGCCGTGCACGGCCACGATGGGCAGCGAGGTCTGCGCCGACAGGAAGTCGAGGATGGGCGCGACGGCGGGCGCGCGCGAGTCGTCCTCGAACACGACGCCGTGCACGCGCAGCCCCGACAGCAGGTCGCAGAGCTGCAGCACGAGGCTGCGCGGGTCCGAGCCGTTGAGCACCAGCGCCACCGGTCGCACGTCCAGGCCCGGGCTGCGCACGGCCGCCGCCACGGCCGGGCCCAGGCGCGCCGCCTCGGTCGCGTACGCGGGCCCCGAGAACACGAGCGCCACGTTGAGCGGCCGCGCCCCGCCGGGGCCCCCGCCGGGCCCGCCGGCCCCGCCCGGTCCCGGCGCCTCCTCCGGGAACGGGCTGGCGCAGGCCAGCGCCAGCAGCAGCAGCATCTTAGCGGGGCCCCGAGGGCCGCGGGGGCCACCGGCGCCGCGCATCGCCTGCGGGCCCCTCCGGGCGGCCTCTGACACGGGAGAGGGGGCGCGCAGAGCCGGGGAGACCCCGGGAGCGGAGAGAGACACACAGGAGGGGGAGACACAGAGATGGGGAGACCGAGACGGGGGGGACAAGATGCAGAGAGACACGGAGAAGGGGAGATACGGGGAAGGGGAGACGCAGGGAGAGGGAGGAGAGGGAAAGGAGAAACAGAGACGGGGGGGGGGTAGAGAGGCGCAGAGTGACAGAGACGGGGAGAGGAAGGTGGCAGAGATAAGCCAGAGCGACAGAAGTGGGGGGGGGGGGTGGAGTGACAGGGAGGCCGGGAGAGACGGCGGAGATAAGCAAGGAAGGCGGGAGGGATAGGAGAGGCGAGAAAGTTGGACAGAGGGCGGAAGACGGAAAGAAGCCCGGAGAGCCGGAGACAGACCCCACGGCCACCAAGAGACCCGGACACACGAGAGAGAAACAGCACAGGGATTGAGGGAGGAGGCAGGCAGAGCAGACAGAAAACATAGGAAGACAGAAATAGCGAGCCAAGGGAAAGGTCAAGACCCCCGCCAGGGAGGTGCCCGGCACAGACATGAAAGCAAGGCCAGGAAGGCGGGTGGCAGGAGGGATCAAAAATGAAAGGAAGAAAAAGTGAGGGGGAAAAAAAAAAAAAAAAAGAAAGGGAAAAGGGGTCAGGTGTGTGGGGGGAGAGAAAGAAGAGACAAAAAGAAATGAGTGGGGCATCCCAAGGGGAGAAAACGCCCCCAGGGCCTTACCCCCCACCTCGACCACAACCCCCAACCTGTTTTTGCCCCGTTACTCCTGTCCTATCTCCCTCCCCCCCCCCCCCCAACCCCGCACTGTTCTCAATGAGAGCTAGAGAGAGAGTCCCAGTCCAGGCTGGCTTGGGGGGTTGGGGGGCACAGCTGTGGAGAGCTGGGGGGGGGGGGTGGCGGGGGTCCCTGGCTCCCAGCCCAGAGCAATTTAGTAAATTAGAGGAAATACAGCATCTCTTCCTGTGTCCCCTGTTGAATGCTAGCTGCCTGGGGTGGTCGGGCTGGGAGCCCAGACTCCTGGCTCCTGGGTCTGAAGGAGGAGGGCACTGGGGGCCTGGGCTGCTGGTTCCCGGAGAGAGATTAGAGTCTGCACTAGGGGCTTCCTGAAGGGGTGAGGGGGTCCAGACAGGGAAGAGTTCTCTCTTGGCTGTCAATCAGGCTCCTATCCGGTTGCCATGGTAGCGCAGGCCTCCTCTACCCCACAGATAGCCAGGGTGGGGGAGAGGCCCACACCCCTTCCCCTGCCTGGAGGCCTTGCTCTGCCCCCCTCCACCTGCCTTCCCAGCGATCCTGGGCCACTGTCACCCCAGGGATGGGGGTGGGGACTCCCAAGTATGCCTGGCCCCCCCAAATCCTGGCTCCCCCCGGCCCCTCCTCTCCTCTGCCCTTCCCCAAGCAGCTGGCTCAATCAGCGCTCAGAATAGCCCCCCCCCACCCCAAAATAACCCACAGCTGTGGCCTGGCCCCCGCGGGGTTAACACTCGCTCTTTCCTCTTTTCCCCGTGGCTTCTCATCCCTCCGACTCTCCTCTGCCTCAGACCCTCCCCTGCTTGGCCTGGGTCCTAGGGGACCTCAGGGTCCTGCTCCCTGCGGAGGTCCAGGAGGACGGCTCCAGCCCCACCCTTCAGGAAGCTGGATGCCCAGTCCGCCCTCGGGGAGGGCAGGCGCCCACACCTCCAGGGTCTGAGACGTGGCACCCCCAGCAGCTGGGGGGCCTCTGGAGGCCCCGTCCACGACCTGTGCCTGCAGGGATCACATTGCCCAGGCTCCCAAGGTCCACCTCCTGAGACTCAGTCCCCAGGTCCATTCCCATGGGGCCAAAGAGCCAGCCTTCTCCCCCCCGCCTTGCCCTGTCAGAGACTCAGGAGACTGAGCCCCCAGCCCCCTCTTCCCTCAGACACAGAAGCTCTAACTTCTCCCGTAGAGACTCAAGACTCTTGGCTCTGGAGCCCAGGTGCTCAGTTCTGCCCTCTGCCAGGACCCAGGAGTCCTGGCCCCCTCCTGCCCCCCCAGACTGGGTGCCCAGCCTCCTCTATGTCCAGAAACCAGGAGTCCAGGCCCCTGGCCCTCTCCTCCCTTAAGGACCCGCTTTTTGTCTCAAGCCCCGTCAGTCCCAACATCCTGGGAGCTCCCCCCACCCAACCCCAGCCAGCTCCAGCTTCCTGTCACCCCACTCAGGTCCTCAGGCTGTCCCCCAGCTGAGGAAGAGGAGGGTGCCAGAGATTCCTGGGGTGTCCCTGTCTCCATCACTCCCCCCCCAAATCCATCACAGGAGAGAGGAGAGTCCACTTCGATCAACAGCCCGCCCCCCCCACCTCGCGTCGTGCTGCAGACGGCATCCCGTTCCCCCCCCCCCCCACCTCCAACACCATTCCTTCCCCACCCTAATCCTGGTGCCCAGAACAGGCTGGAAGGGTATTCCAGAACCTTGAGGAAGGGGTGGCAGCCTGGGGCTCAGGGGGCTCGGGGCCTGGATGCCCTCAAGGTCCTTGGCGGGGGTATTAATAGCAGACTCATAGCTCTGAGAAGGGAGGGGAAGAGCGAGAGGAGAGAGGGAGAGGGACGGCCGGCGAGGAGGGGGGGAGACCAATGCGGGCAGGGGGATACAGAGGGAAGAGGGATGGAGAGATGGGAGGCAGAGGGATTCGGGGCGTCAGGTATGCGGGGCTGGGGAGAGGGTGCAAAGTGTCCGAGAAATGGGGGATTAGGAGGTCTGAGGTGTAGGCACCCAGGAGAAAGGGGCTCAGAGAGGGGGCGGAGGAGAGATCCCAGGAGACAAGGGAGCTGGGGAGGGAGGGGCAAAGACCTCTGCTCACCGTTCAGTCCCCCTCCTTCCCTGAGGCCCCTGGCCAACTTTCCCGGTCCTAGCTCTGGGGGTCCGCGTTCCCACCCCCACCCCCCCACCCCTGCATCCCCTACCCCGGCCTTACCTTTTCATGACCCTGTTCTGTGGGGGGTATTGCGGGGGGCAGGACCGGAACCCAGAGTCCAGCGACCCGAAGATTCCCCGGAGGGCTCAGGGAGCCGCTGGGGGCCCAGGCCCTGGGGCGGCGGCGGCGGCGGCGGCGGCGGCGGCGGCGGTGGCGGTGGTGGGGACCTCCTGCCTGTCCCTGGCTCTGGCTGGCTCTCTCTCCTCGTCTTCGGGCCCGTCCTGCCCTGTCTGTCCCCCAAGGTTGCGGCCACCCCAACTAGGCGAGGGCGACGCTACACATGTTGCGCTGGAAGTTGGGCCCCGGACATTGCGGAGGCTGTCGGGGTGTCCTCTCGCCGCCCCGACCCCGTGGGGATCCCCCCTCCGCCCACCTGGGGTGCCCCCCCCTGCCGCTTCAGCCCCGGCTCCTCCCCCCTTCCATGTGTCCGGTCCCGCCTCTCCCTGGCTCATTCGCACCCCCACCCTTTGTGCCCTCAGCGCCCCCCCCACCCCCCAGCGTCTGTGTCTGTCAGTCTGTCTGTCTGGGTCACCTCTGAAGCCAGTGGCTGGTGTGTGTGTGTGTGTGTGTGTGTGTGTGTGTGGCGGGAGGCTGCCTGTCTAGGGAGCCGCTTGTCCCTTCCTCGCTTGGCCACCTCCAGACCCCCCCCAGCACCCCCACACTCAAACCCAGGCAGAAACACACACATACACACACGCACACACGCACGACCTCACTTCCCTGGGATTCCCCCCTCAACACCCCCGGAGCTTGAGGAGGGAGACACACACACACACACACACACACACACACGCGTGCGCGCGCGCGCGCGCACGCGGGGGTCCACTGGGGGCCGGGCTGCCACTGCCGTCCGGGGCTGTTCGGACAGACAGGAGGACACAGGCAGCTGGGGACGCCAGACGCCCGGCCGGACGCAGGCAGGAGGCTCAGAATCCAGGTACACACCATCCATCCGGGGTTGGGGGGGGGGGCGGCTGGGGGGAGGCAACTGGGGGGCCCGCGACACCCAGGCAGGAGGCTCAGAGTCGGTACAGACAGACAGACCCCTCCCTCCCTCCCTCCCTCGGCCGCCGCAGCCCTTACAGACACACCCCCCCTTCGCCAGCCCGGCCCCAGACACCCTGACACACAGATCCTCACCGGGCAGATGGCAGGCGCAGGAGAGACCCCTGGGGGCCGGGCGGACCCACCCAGGTCGACACCCCCCAGCTGGGCACCGGTGGCCGAGGGCGGCTGCGGGCGGAGGGTGGCGGCAGCAGCCGCCTCTTGGAGGAGCTGGAGCGGGAGGGACTCACACGCTCGCTCGCTCTGTTCTCGCACACACACACTCACTCGGGATGCGATTAACATTCAGTCCCCGTCTGCCCCTGCCGGGAGACCCACAGCCCCCCCTCTTGGCCTCCCTGGGGACCCCTCCTCCTGCCAGGGCGGGGGGCGGGGAGGGGACCTCCCCCCCCCATCGCCCCCAGCTCCAGGGCCTCTGCCTTCCTCCTGGGACGAGAGGATGAGGGGTCGCAAATAAAAAGGGAGGAAGTGTGTGTTGGGGGCAGGGGGAGGGCGGGCAGGGACCCAGAACCCAGCGTTGACACAGCCGCTTGGGACCCGGACTCCAGGGCCTGGGGGCTGCCGCCCTCTGCCCCCTCCCCACTCTGAGCCTTGAGAAGGCCCTTCCCAGGTCCCTGTAGGACCCATCTTTTGGCTTCTATTGCCCCAGAAGGCCAGGCTTGCAAACTGGGTCTCCCTCAGGAAGCTAGGAGGCCAGGCTCCCAGCCCCCTCCTCTCTCGGATCCAGAAATTCAAGTCCCCGGACCCCTCTTCCCTCAGACCCTAAAGTCCAGCCCCCCCTGCCCCCCCCCCCGTCCCTCCTCCCTCAGGCCCAGGCCTCTGGGCCCCTCCTCCAGGCCCAGTCCCTATTAGGCACCCAGACAACCCGACCCCCCCAGCTCAGACCATCCTCAGGGGCCCCCCGAGTCCAGGACTCATGGATGTCACCCTCAGGCACCCAATCCATCCAGGCCTCCGAGGAAACCAATACCCTCCTTGTATTGAGGCACCTTTGCCTCTGTCACCCGTGGGTACTCAAACATCCAGGACGAAAGCATTGTCTGCTTTCCTCCTAGACCCTCCTGGGAGGGTCCGCCAGGCCAGCTGCCCAGCTCCTGTCCCTCACGCTAGAGAGGCTGGGGCCAGCGTGCCCTAAAGCGCTGGGGCGGGGGGGGGGGCAGGGAGTGTAGTGCAGGACACCTGGGCCCCTGCGGGCAGACCCCGGAGGGTTTGTGTGGGTGTAGACGCCAGTGAGGGGGCAAGGCTGTGGGCTCCAAGCCGGGGTGAGGGCTCACATCCCTGAAAAAGAAGAGTCTGGGGGCCTGAACGTGTGGGTCCCAGAGGGAGGAAGGGACTGTGCATCTCGGTTCCCGGCCAGGGTGCTTGAGATACAAGTCTGTGGAGGTGGGACCCTAAGTCTCAAGGAAGCAGGGACCGAAATCTTGGGTCTGAGGGAGGAAGGCGGCTGAGGTTCCAGATCCCTGGGTCCTGGGGGATGGAGGTGCTGGGGTCCAGACTCCTGGGTCTGAGGGAGGGGCTGGGGCTTTGCTCTCTTGTCTTTTAGGTGGGTTGGAGCCGGAGGCCCCTGAAAAGGCCAGCGTCCGGGTCCTTGTCTAGGATGTTTAGAGCTCCCAGACGGCCCTCCCGAATCGCTGACAATGGCAGGGGCTGGGAGGCCCGGCTGCCACCCTTGCAGAGGCACAGACCGCCTGGAGGAGCCGGTGCCGGATTCGGGGGCTTCAGGTCCCAGGGACCCCGCAAATTCCTACCAGGCAGCCTTGAGGGGGGTGCCTTTAGCGCCCATTCCTCCAGCCGGGAGGTACGGGGTAGGGGGCGCCCGAGAGCCGGAACTCCGCCTTCGGGGGCGGAGCCTCCCTCCGGACTCCTCCCCCTCCCGCCCTCCTCCCTCTTCCCAGCTCCTGCTCGGCCTCCAGCTCCTGCCGCGGCTCCCCCTCCCAGAGCCCCCTCCCCGGAGCGGAGCCCACCGGAGGGCCTCTCTTCCGTTCCCCCCCCCCCCACCCCCGGCCCAGCCACCCGGCCAGAACAACAGCGCCGGGGGGCAGACCCCCAGCCAGCCTGCCTCCCTCCTGCCCAGCCCTGCCAGACCCCCCAAAGCATGAATCTCTTCCGATTCCTGGGAGACCTCTCCCATCTCCTAGCCATCGTTTTGCTACTGCTCAAAATCTGGAAGTCTCGCTCTTGTGCCGGTGAGACCCCCACCGGGGCGGGAGAAGGGGGAAGAGTGCGGGGGACATCCCAGGACTTGGGGAAGGGCTTT
Organism: Puma concolor; assembly: GCF_028749965.1. Taxonomy (NCBI): domain Eukaryota; kingdom Metazoa; phylum Chordata; class Mammalia; order Carnivora; family Felidae; genus Puma; species Puma concolor. The sequence continues at coordinate 53,711,387 of NC_141681.1, read as the reverse complement.
GGAGGCACGGGGGGCCGGGTCTCTCTCTCTCTCCCCCGCCCTCCCCCCCACCCCCCCCGCTGCCCACAACGGCTTGCTGGGGATCCCCCTTCCAGGTCCGGGGTCACCGGGGGGTCAGATCCCTTCCCCAGACTAGGGGTGCATATGGTGTGGTGGGGGTGGCTCCAGGCACCCCAGTCAGCCTCCCCTGGCCCTTCTCCGCTGGCCCCGGGGGGGTTCGGGGCTGGGAACGGGGAGCCGTGGCAGGCAGGGAGGTGGCTGGGAGTTGGTGACGTGGACCGTGGCGTCCAGGAAGGGAGCGGGAGAGCGGCGGCCGGTTCCCGGGGGGCTGAGGTCAAGTGGGGGCGCTTCCGAGCCCCGACCTGGGGTCCGGACTGTGGGAGGACCCTGAGGGGGCCGGGAGTGGCCATGAGGCCTAGCCTGGGACAGAGCCTCGGGCTGGAGTAGCTCCGGGGCCGGGCTGCCCCCTGGCTGTGGGCCGTGGGAAAGGGCCCTGCTCGGTCGGGGAGGGCTGGGGAGGCCTCCAGGGACGGCTGCCCTCCAGAGCCGGCTCTGGGCTTGTCCCAGGCCCGCCGGGCCTCGGTTTATTACCCCTCGCAGCCCGCCGTTAGCCCCCCCCCCACTTCTGGATCGCAGGGATTTCAGGGAAGAGCCAGGTCCTGTTTGCAGTGGTGTTCACGGCCCGCTACCTGGACCTCTTCACCAACTACATTTCCCTGTACAACACGTGCATGAAGGTAAAGGCTCTCCCCCCGCCCCCACCCCACCTGCTGGCCCCTCCTGAGCAGGGAGTCTGGTCCGGGTCCTAGGGAGGAGGGAGTGTAGATCCCAGACTTCTCCGTCCAGGGGAGGCAGGTTCCAGACTCCTGCCTGGGTCTGAGGGAGAAGGGGGCCGGAAGTGAGGACTCCTGGGCCTGAGGGAGGAAGGGGCTGGGGTTCCAAACTCCTAGGTTGGGGCCTGTTGGAGACTCAGGCCCCTTGCTTGGAGCTGAAGCGCCCTCGTCCTCACCCTCCCCGCCCCCCCTTGACAGGTGGTCTACATTGCCTGTTCCTTCACCACAGTCTGGATGATTTACAGCAAGTTCAAAGCCACGTACGACGGCAACCACGACACATTCAGGGTGGAGTTCCTCGTTGTTCCCACGGCCATCCTGGCGTTCCTGGTCAACCATGACTTTACGCCTCTGGAGGTAGGCTACCTGGCAAGGTCCCTGGAGTGTGGGGTGGCCGGACAGCTGTTGACAGTGGACCCTCTCAGAGGGTGGCTCAGACTTCCTTATTTTAGGACATACAGGTTCAGCACGCGGGTTCAGGAGTCAGATGATATTAAGGCAGAAATAACAGTAGCACTTGGTGCCGTTCGTGCGCGTGGACTCATTGCTTGGTACAGCGGACCCATTTTACAGATGAGGAAAATGACGCTTAGGGGGTCTAAGCGACTCATCGGCTGAATGGACAGCTCGGGAATCGGGAACAGGGGCTCTGGAGCCAGGCTACTTGGGTTTGAATCCCAGATCTGCTACTTTCTATTAGCGGGACCACGGGCATGTGACTTGACTTCTCCGTGCCTCAGTTTCCCTATCTGTAAAGTCGAGGTCAGGTCGCTGTGAGGCTTTTACGGATTACGTAGCATGGTCTCGTGGTGAAACGCGTAGACTCCGGAAGCAGAGAGTGGGGATGCAAAGCCAGCTTCTACCGCGTGGCAGATGTGGGACTTTGGGCAAGTCTGTAATGTTTCTGTGCCTCAGTCTCCTTGTCTGGAACACGGGATGGTCAATTCCTACTTCATAGGGTTCTTTTGAAAAAACTTTTTTAATGTGTATTTATTTTTGAGAGAGAGAGACAGAGAGAGAGAGAGAGAGACAGAGTGCAAGCAGGGAAGGGGCAGAGAGAGAGGGAGACCCAGAATCCGAAGCAGGCTCCGGGCTCCGAGCCATCAGCACAGAGCCCGACGCGGGGCTCAAACCCACAGACCGTGAGATCGTGACCCGAGCCGAAGTCGGACGCTCAACCGACTGAGCCACCCAGGCGCCCTCAACACATCTTTCTAAAAGCACTGTGCAGGCCAGACAAATATGACGGAGCTTGACTTGGGCCCACAGGTCCCAGGAATGTCCGAGGGAGGCTGCACTGTGCCGTGGCGGGAACCCTGGGATTGGCTGTAGACCGTGGTCTTTGTGAACGTCCCATCCTTACCACGTTTCTGGAGCACTTACCCATGTTATAGATGAGGAGACTGAGGCCGGGGGAAGGCACTGGGGCTTGCTCTTGGTGGAGGAGGCCGGACCAGAACCCAGGACCCCTGACTCCCACGTTTGCAGTTACCTCATTCAGAGGGGGGGAGGTCACTTGTGCAAGGTATTGGCGCCCACTGGGTGCCTGGCTCTGTGCTGGCTATTCTGAATCCCTCGTCGTCCTGTCTGACCCCTCGGCCACCTGGGGCGCAGACCTCCTCGTCCCCGTTTCTTGGAGCGCTAAGGTGAGTCTCAGAGGGGAGAGCTCGTAGGATTGGATCCTGGGCCCACCTGCTTTCAAAGTCCATGCTGTTAGTTGGTGCGTGCTAGTAAGAAACTTATTTTTGAATCCTCGAGGGAAACTATTCTTTAAGAATTCGGACGTCGCGTTCTCGCGGTTCATGGGTTCGAGCCCCGCGTCGGGCTCTGTGCTGACAGCTCGGAGCCTGGAGCCCGCTTTGGATTCTGGGTCTCCCTCTCTCTCTTTCTCTACCCCTCCCCCGCTCGTGCGCTGTCTCTCTCTCTCTCTCTCTCTCTCAAAAATAAACATTAAAAAAGAAAATCAGACATCACGAATAGATCAAATAAACACGAGGAGAACGTGACCTTCCGTCTCCTCTCACCTTATAATTCTCTTCCCCAAGGGTGACCCCAGGGATGACAGCTGGGTGTGTATCAGTTTAACGGGTGCGTTTTTTTGCGAGCCTCAGTCAACCTGAGTTGCTAAGAGCCGTGCTGGAGGATTCTGAGCGATTACTGGAGTCCTAGCACCAGTGTAGGAATCCATTTCTACCTACATTGGAGCTGTGCATCCTTGGGCCTCAGTCTTCTTATCTGTATAGTGGGGATAATAATAGGATTTACTACACAGGATTAAGACATAAGCCAGTTAATACCCATAAAGCGGTAGGGCAGTGCCTGGGATGTGGGAGGTACTAGGTAAGCGTGAGTTGTTATGAATACATCCTGAGGTCCCCACTTTTCTGTCCCCGACCAAAACGACTGAGGGGGAGCCACACCTGCCATCTGGCCTGGTCCTCTCAGGGGAGGTTTCGGTGGGTGTAGGGACCAAAAGTCCCACCAGGTGGGACTTTCAGATTGCCGAGGACTGAAAAGGGGCTGGCAGATGTCTGTTGCCTCTCCGTCCCCCTCCGACGCTGCCCTGTCCCGCTCACCAGTGATGCTGGTGACTGCTTCCTAAATGGGGGCCCGTGACGGACAAGTGAACAGGAAGCTTGTTCTCATTCACACATTCAGTCGTTCACCGAGTACGTGGCTGGCACTGTGGCCGCGGGGTGAGCTAGACGGAGGATCCTGGGCCTCACGGAGGCCGCTTTGTTCTGGTGAGAGCTGCCAGGGAGGAGCAGAGGGGGTGATGTGACCGTCCTGGGGGTAGGACCGGTCAGGGGAGGCCCCTCTCAGAGGTGATTGACGAGTGAGGCTGGAAGGAGGTAGGGGAGGCAGGTTGCGACAATCCGCAGGGAAGAGCTGAGGGGACAGCAAGTGCAAAGGCCCTGGGGCAGGATGGAGCTTGGGGGACCAGAGCGAAGGCCTGGGTGGCCGCACCCTGGAGAGCGAGGGAGGAAGTAGGAGATGAAGCTGAATTGGGTCCTGAGGGCCAAAGTTAGCAATTTGGATCTTATTCTAGCTGTGATAAGCAGCGGTGACTGGAGGATTTTAAGCCAGGGAGTGACAGGGTGCGATTTATGTCTCTGAAGATTGCACGTTGAATGTCGTCCCAACAAGGGCACGGAAGTCATCCCCATTTTATTTTATGTATGTATTTGGTTTTTTCTTTGTTTAAAAAAAGTTTTCTTATTTTTATTAAAAAAATTTTTTAATTGATTTGAGAGAGAGAGAGAGAGAGCGCGCGAGCGTGCACGGGGGGTGGGGCAGAGAGAGAGGGAGACACAGAATGTGAAGCAGGCTCCAGGCTCCGAGCTGTCAGCACAGAGCCCCACGTGGTGGGGCTCACTCGTGAACCAAGAGATCGTGACCTGAGCCGAAGTCAGATGCCTCACCGACTGCGCCCCCCAGGCGCCCCAATTCCCATTTTAGAAATAAGGAAGGAGAGGCTGGGAGAATCTGGGTCTCCTGCCCAAGGTCTCACAGAACGCAAGTCTCAGAGCCAAGATTCCGACCTGGTCTGCCTTTTGAAGGGGCAGGTGCTCGTGAGCCCTGCCTCCGGACCCTGGGTTCGAATCCCGGCCGCGCCGCTTACTGGCCCCGTGGTGTGGGGCAGATCTCTGGGCCTCGGTTCCTTCGTCTGGAGAATGGGGATGCCAGTGACGGCATCTCACGGGGTGGTCATGAGGATTAGAAGGGAGAAGAGATGCGCCACGGGCAGGGCAGCGTCTGGCACACGGTGACTGCCCAGCGAGCGGTCCCGTGTCGCCGCGCCCGCGCGGCCAGATTCCAGCCTCCGCCTTCTTTCCCGCCCCGTCCCCTCCCGCCTCATCTCCCCCCCCCCCCCCCCCCCCCGCAGATCCTCTGGACCTTCTCCATCTACCTGGAGTCGGTGGCCATCCTGCCGCAGCTGTTCATGGTGAGCAAGACGGGGGAGGCGGAGACCATCACCAGCCACTACCTGTTCGCCCTGGGTGTCTACCGCACCCTCTATCTCTTCAACTGGATCTGGCGCTACCACTTTGAGGGCTTCTTCGACCTCATCGCCATCGTGGCGGGCCTGGTCCAGACGGTCCTCTACTGCGATTTCTTCTACCTCTACATCACCAAAGGTAGCCGGCTGCAGGGGACCCCGCCCCGGGGCCCAGGCTCCGTCTCCGCGGCCCCGTCTCCCTCAAGGGTGGGAAGGTTCCCGTCTCCCAGGGTCTTGGGTCCCCGGCTCCCAGCCCCGCTGGGGATTCAGACCTCCAGCCACCCTCCCCCGCCGTGCGGCGGTCGCCTTGGCTCCTGCGTCCCGAGGGGAGACCAGCAAGGCATCAGGGGGCTGCCTTCTGGCAGAGCAGCTTCCTCCCTTGACCTCACGAAGGGCGGGCATCCCTCTCCTCGGCCCCTGGGCATACTGGGGAGGAAGAGACAGGACAAAGAGGGCAGCACTGGCCGCCGACTTTTCCTCTCTCGGAACCTGTCCTGAGGGTCCAGATCCCGGAAGGCAAAAAAAAAAAAAAAAAAAAAAAATCAGTTCCTATCTCCCCAACCCCAGCAGCGCTCCGAGAAGGGAGGGTCTGCTCCCTGTTGCTTGATCTCCGTCCTCACCCTTAGGGACTCAGGCCCACAAAGCTTCATTCATTCATTCATTCATTCAACCAACCCACCACCCACCCACCCGACCAACCCAACCAACAACTGTGTTGGGCCCTTCCTGGGGCCCCGGCCACGGCCAGGCTCTGGGGGTGCAGCGGAAGGAGAGAAGGTGGCCCTTCCCCTTCCCTGGGTTCCGACTGGGGGTGATGGTGCGCGAACAAGGAGAGGGAGATGGTTGCAAACAGGGAGAAATGCCGAGAGAGAAGGAAGCCAGGGATATGTGTCAGTGAAGAACAGGGGGCTGCTTTACACGGGGAGGTGGTCAGAGGAGACGACGGTGAAAGCAGGGACCCGGGAAATGAGGAGTCGGTCAGTGCGAAGGAAAGCGGGGAGGTGGTGGAGGGCGGAGGTGTGGAGGCAGCTGGCCTCCGGGTTAAGGCTGGGAGGGTGTGGGGGGGCACCTGGCCAGCGCTGCCAGACTCTTGGACCCCATCCTTCCGCGATCTGAGGCCTCGACCCGAGAGTCCTTCGAGGACCCTCGAGGACCCCCCGCCAGCCCAGCGTCCCATCCGCAGGGCCCCTTGGTAATGCTCCCCCCTCCCCCCCCCCCCCGCCCCTGCTCTGTCTCCTCGCAGTCCTGAAGGGGAAGAAGCTGAGTTTGCCGGCGTAGCCCTGGTCCTGGCCATCCCTCTCCTCGGCAGCCCGCGAGAGGCAGAGGAAGGCAGCGAGAAGACAAGAGCCTTCCCGTCCAGGGGTGACTTTTTAAAGAACCAACCTCTCCGCACTCCCCAGCCTCCCTCCTGCCAGGTTTCAGGGGGGCGGTGGAGGACCCGAGTCTTGGGGAACTCAGGACCTGGGCTGTTTGTAGTTTTTTTGCCTTTTAGAGAAGAAAACAAAGCAAAAAAAAAAATCTTTCCACGATTTAGTTTTTGATTCAGATGACTCCTTTCTCTTCTACTCTCTGGCCCCCTGATTTTTATAAACTGTTTCCGAGTGTCCCGTGGGGCGGGGCAGGGTCCGAGATCTTTTCCCTCCCGTCAGACCCCGGCTCCCTTCCAGATCCTCCCCTGCCAGCCCCGCCACTTGCCAAACACTAAATCTACAGACGCACACCCTTCTGACCTCCCCCCGCCGGCCATGAACATGGCGCCCCCCCCCCCCTCAGAAGTTCTGGAATGGGGAGAGGGAGGAGGGGAGGGACGGTCTCCCTGATTTTTCAATACAGTTTTTTTTCCCAGAGTTTGGTTTTTTTGGTGTTGTCCTCATTTTTTTGACAATTGAGGGGGGCGAGGGGCTGGGCGTGGCAAGGGGGCTGGCCCGAGGGTCAGTGTGGCTCGGCCGCCATGTTTTTGTACAGAATTGACGGTTGATTCTTTGTTCTCTTGAAATAAACCGAGGAAAATGATGCCTCTTTCGCTACTCCTTGACATCTCTCTGGTGTTTGTGGGGTCCCCCCCAGCCCCCGTCTCTGCTTCTGCTTGATGCCGTTGACAGTCTGGAGGTGACAGAGGCCTGGGAGGGGCAGAAAGGTGAGACACCCGGTTCCCCGAGACTCTGAGCCGTGTCCTCACTCCTCATGGCTGTGCTGGGGAAGAGGTTTCGGAAGAAAAAAAAAAAAAAATCTTGAAGATTCTCTTTACCTTGGCACAGAACCTCCTTGGCGCCTTTCCCGAATCTCAGGGTTACAGAGGGCCTTCGAGAGCGTGTGTTTTAGAGGTCACCAATAGGCAGCCCCTGTCTTACCCCTATTAGGCATTTTGTTGAGCTGCTCTATCTTTCTAGAAAGGGAAAGAAAGAAAGGAAGGAAGGAAGGAAGGAAGGAAAGAAAAGAAAGAAAGAAAGAAAGAAAGAAAGAAAGAAAGAAAGAAAGAAAGAAAGAGAAAGAAAAGAAAAGAAAGAAAGAAAGAAAGAAAGAAAGGAAGAAAAGAAAAGAAAGAGAAAGAAAGGGAGAGAGAGAGAGGCTGGCTCTGTTGCCAGCCTTTCAAAATCAGATTTTCACATCGAAATCTGGATTTCTGGCTCCTCTTGAAAAAAAATCTGTCACTCTGACAATGCTGGGTCCTCGCTTCCGGGTGGCAACAGATGGCTGGAACTGAATGGATGGGCTGTGGGCCTTCCACTGCCATCCCTGGGACTTGGCTGAGGGGTCGCCACCATTTATTATCCAGCCCCACGCTGTCGGGCTTTTTTTTTTTTTTTTTGTCGGTTGGTTTGGTTTGCTCGTGTGGAGTTAAAAGAAAAGGAAAAGATTTTCGACGTCTCCCTGCAGATCGGTTCACCCCCGGCCCGTGTCCTTCACGCGCTTTCCCTGCCCGGACCCCAGGAGCCTTCGGGGTTTCGCCTCCTGATTCAGTCAGACCCCCTCGATGCCTGCCGAGACCTTCCTGAGGCGTGTTGGGTTCTGCAGGCTGGCTCTGGAAGCTTCAGGGGGCGGGGAGGTGGCATTTCCCAAGCGTCAGCGCCGTGCAGCGCGCGTTCCACGCTTGGGTCCGTGGGACACTCGGGGCAGCCCTGAAGGGGGCGGGGCACTTCGTGGGGGAGGAAACCAAGGCTTCCAGGGCAGGTGGCGAAGGTGGGGTTTGTAGCGGGGCTCCCCAACGCCAGAGCCTGTGTGTTTGGCCACGGCTGTGCGGTTTTTCAACCGTTGTTGCTTCTTGTAGACCGGCGGGACCGGTCCCTCTGTTGAGAGGAATTGTGCCCAGAAGCCTGATATGGAAACTGCTTGGGTTGACTCAGGGCTGGCGGGTGGCACATCTCCGCATGTGGTCTGAAAACCATCAATCTAAATCTGGTCCGAGTCTAGTTTTCCAGCCAAGACCGTTCGGCCCGGAGCAATTAAGTGCCACATCCCAGCTTGTCCAGCGGGCGACGGAGTGGGGACTGGCGCTCAGAATCCCCGTTCGAACATCAGAACACTGCCCACTCCGCTGCCCTGCTGCCTTTTCCCCAGATGCCCACAGGGACCACGTCCTACTTATTTTGTAGCTTCAGGACTGAGCATGGGGCCTGCCACAGAGAAACCTCAAAAAAAAAAAAAAAAAAAAAAGGGACCATAGAACCCACGTGTGATCCCCCCCACGACTGGTGTCCCTTTGTCCGGTTTGTAAATGAATGCTCTGCAGGCCACAGTGGCCCTTGTGTGGGTGTGTTTTGTTTCGCCTGCATAACATTATTTTTTTTATTTTATTTTTTTTTGCTATTCGCTGGGAACTAAGTCCACACAAAAAGAAACGGATTTCTGATTGTTCTAGAAAAACCAGAAGGTTCTGGAGCTTTGCTGTCTGATACGGTAGCCATGCGCTCTGTGCAACCATTAGGACTTGAGATCTGGTGGGTCCGGACCAAGACATGCCCTCCGCCGATCTCGGCAACTTCGTACGGAAGAATGTCAAGAGGCCTCGTGTTTATACCAGTGACGTGTTGAAATGAAATAAGTGATATTTTGCATATACTGGGTTAAATAAGATACATGAAAATTAAGTTCACTGCTTTCAGCCGGCTTTTCTGAATTTTAAACTAGACAGTTTAAAATTCTGCCCCGGCTTGCATTACATTTTAATTGGACACCCCAGGCCCGCGGTGCCGAATGGTGGGTGCTGAGTGGAGGCTGCGGCTCCAAGGCACGGCCCCTGTCCCCATCAGTCCCTTACTGGGGGCTTCGCCCACAGGGGCCACCTGCTCGGCCTGCGACCAAATTCCAGTCGCCTCCTGTGTTGTAGAATAAAATCCCTTCCTCTTCCCCAAGACGGTCTTGCAAATGTTTGCAGACAAGGATCGCCCTCGGTCCCACTCACGGACTGACCGTCCCCCATCAGTGGTTTTGAGTTGGGACCCTCGTCACTGGGGTGAGTGGAAGGGTCGATCCCAGTGTTGGCCCTGGTTTTTCTTAGTGGTCTCTCCATGGGCAGAAGCGTTTCCCGTCTCTGAATGTGAGCTCGCTCGACCATGCATCGGGGCGCCTCGTGCCTCCTTCCTATGGCCATCGTGAGCACTGAAGGGCCCCGAAGGAGTGTCCCCTTCCTGTCACCACCTCTGTAATCTGCTGCCGTCACGGTGGTTCCCACATGGAGAGTCTGGGAGGTAGTATGGAAACGTGGCCTGCCGCAGAGACCCCTGAGGCGACCTGGGAGGATTTCTCCCCGCCCCTGGCCACTCAAAAGACCAGAGAGGAACAGACATGAGAAGGACGGAGGGCTGTTTTCAGAAACCCTTCTGGAGGGAGGGTTACCTCTTTACTGATGCGGATGGGGATGTTCAGTTGTCGGGCATCATAGCAAGGCGGGGGGCCTTCGGTGTGGCCAGGTAGGGGGAGAGGGCAGAGCTGGCGTAATTCAGGCTGTTGGGGCCAGCGGGGGGTGTGTTAACAGGGCTGGCAGCAGAGGGCGGGGAGAGGGTGGTTAGCGCCACACCGCCCTCATCCAGGGAGCGCTTGTAAGGGACTGGAGCGTCGTTCCGGAGGTCCCGGAGGGCCAGGTAGGCCTGGAATGCCTGTGGGCAGAGAAGGGCACACCGGAGGCTGGCTCGGGTCGGGCAGGGAAGCGGGGAGACCGGGGCCGGGGACTGGCCTCGGGAGGGAGACACGGGGCACGGCTGCGCCCACCGCTCACTTGGACAAGGGCACCCAGCGCGACGCCCGACGCCGGGCTGCACCCGCTCGGGGTGGGGGGCGCCTTCTTTCCAGTTTGCCCAGTCACAGAAGGGGCTAGCAGAGGCCCTGGGAGGCGCCCTGCGCCACCCCCAGGGGAGCTGAGGTGAGGGGGGGGGTGTTCCAGCTCCCCGGCCCCGCCCTGAGGAGGGCCCCCCTCAACTCACCCAGATGAGGACGGAGAAGAAAGTGAAGGTGATGGTGGCCTTGGCGCTGCTGCTTCCCAGGAGGAGCCCTTCGGGGGGTGAGTGCTGCCACTGGTTGGCCAGGAAGCAGAAACCCACGAACCAGATGCCTGTCCACAGGACTGGGGGGGGCCGCAATAGAGAAGAGGGGTGGAGGGGCCGGGGGGGGCTGGCCCAGGAAGGGCGGCTGGGTGCGGGAAGCGTGGGGCGCCGCCGGGCAGTCCGCTCCGGGAGCCACCGCGGGCCACACATGGCAGGTTGCGTGTCAATCACTTAAAACAGGATTTAAACATGCCGCCCCTCTGTTGCACCGGCCACACCTCGAGTGCTCAGTGGCCACGTGTGGCCGGTGACTCCCATAGCCGGGAATGTAGGTGCGAACATTCCCAGCCTCACAGAAAGTTCTCTCGGATGGCCCTGGACTCAGTGACCTTTGGGGGTCCTCCCAGCCCTGAGATGCTGGAACCCAGCCTGGTGCGGAGGAGGAGGAGGAGGAGGAGGAGGAAGAGGGAGAGGGAGGGGGAAGGAGGGGGAAGGAGACAGTTGAGATCAGACTGGGGGTGGAAAGCCCAGGGCCTGAGGTAAAGGAACTCATTATTTAGCGCCTACTGTGTGCCAGTCTCTATCTAGGGCACTCGGCAGTGGTTAGGATGTGAGACTTCGCTCCGAAGCCTGGAATTGCCACTTAGCAGCTGTGTGCCCAATTACATAATCTCCTCGAGCCTCAGTTTCCTCCTCTGCCCAATGGGGACATGACTTCCCACCTCAGGTGGTTCTGAGGGACAAATGAGACGAGGCACGTGGAGCCCTTGGCTCTGTGCCTGACACGTGGGAAGTGCCCAGAAAAGGTCAACGTTACTAGAGGCCTCCTTCCTCTCCTGCAGCCTCAGAAAAGCGCTGCCTTGTGGGGGTTTTCATCCCAGCTTCCGCTGAAGCCCGGAGAGGGGAAGAGAGCCGCTCGCGCCCTCGGGGCGACGAGGCGCCCGAGTGGAGGTTTCAGACTCCAGTTTGCCTGGCTCCGGGCTGGAACCCCACCTCCCGCCACCGGGTGGCTTTTCAAGAAATGTTCTGTGAAGAGGGGAGGTGAATGCGAGGAAAAAGCAGGGCAGAAGGGAGGCTGCTAGAATTAGCCTGGGGGTCAGAAGAGGTGACCCTCACACTGAGTCTAAAGGATGAGTAATAATTCCCTGGAGGGGGGAACCAGCGGGCGCAGAAGAGCTTCTGGAAGGGAGGGGCGAGGCTTCAGGTCACGTGTGGGGGACGGTGGCGAAGGGAGGCGTCCTGGGGGGCCGAGGGGGCGGCTCTGGGCGGGCGGGCGGGCGCAGGGGCTCACCAGCCAGGATGAAGTCCAGGAGCTGGAAGGCCGTCTTGAAGCGGCTGCTGCCGATGCGGCTCTCGTGGGTGTCCAGGGCGAGGAAGGCCAGGCAGGTGAGGAAGGCCAGGAGGCCGGCCCCCACGGCGAAGCCGCAGGCCGTGCTGTTGCTGTTCAGGACGCAGCGGAGCCTCGAAGACTCCGTGTTGTTCTGGTGGCCGTCGGTCAGCAGGGAGGAGAGGACGACGAGGGAGAACACCTACGGGGACGGGGTAGGGGTGGGTTCCCAGCCGCCTGAGCGGAGCTCAGAGTCCACCCGATCTGCGCCTCCTCCCAGGTCCCCGTCCGGACCCTGGGCCCCGCTCCTTCTCCCCCTGTCACGTCCGCGGCCCCCCCCCCCCCCCCCCGGAGCCTGTCCCTCCGGCTGCTCGTCTTGTCCGCCCTGGCGTGGGCCTCGTCCTCTCCCCCTGGGCCCTCCCGCGCGGCCTCCTCCTTTGGCCTCCCTGCCTCCAGTCTCGGCCCCCGAGCCCACCCTCCACCCCAAGGCCCCAGAGAGGTCCTTCCACGCCCTCCTGTGTGGTCTGTATCGTCCTCGCTCTTCCGGTCTCACCTCTCCCCACTCGGCCCTGCCTTGCCCACACTCCCCTCCCGCCACCCCAGACAGGTCCCTGTTACCAGACCCAGGTGCCGATACAAAATGCCCAGTGTGGTGCCGGGGACACCACGTGAGGAACTCCGTCAGCATTTGCCATCACGATCGTTCTCTCTGCCTCCACCCCTCCCCTCTGCCTGCTCTTCCCCTTCCCTCCCCGCTCGCTTCGTTCCTGTTAATTTTTTTAAATTAAAAAAGTTTTTTTTTAATGTTTACTTATTTTTGACAGAGAGAGCATGAGTGGGGGAGGGAGGGGCAGAGAGAGAGAGGGAGACACAGAATCCCAAGCTGGCTCCAGGCTCCGAGCTGTCAGCGCAGAGCCCGACGCGGGGCTCGAACTCCCGAACTGCGAGATGGTGACCTGAGCGGAAGCCGGTCGCTCAACCGACTGAGCCACCCAGGCACCCCTCCTATTAAATTTTTAAAAATAAATTTGTGAAATAGTCCAAACACACAAAAAAGTACAGAGCGAAACGTGACAAACCCTCAGTACCTAACAAACATTACCATTTTTCTCCTAACCCCCCCCGCCCCCCCCCCACACCGTTTTTTTATTTGCTTCAGGAGTTTTTTAAAAGGAAAACAGAACCTCACAGATACAGCAGCCCCCTGCCTGTGCGTGCTGCGGACAGCAGGCTGTACGGAGTACGACAGTGTTTATTTATTAAATGCCACTGAAGTTCCCCACCAGCGAGCCAGTGAGCAAGCGAGCGTGGGAGCCAGAGTCAGCCTTACAGTCACGCTGGGATGTGGGTTACCACCAACACCCCCATTGTTTTCGATCATGGAACCCGGGCCCAGAGAGGCTGAGGAGTTGCCCAGAACCAATCAGCTGGTAAGTGGCAGTGGCCATGGGCGTGGCCTGGCTCCTGAACCTGCTTTAAGGCCCCGCTGTACCGCTGTACCGCCTCACGCTGAACCGGACGCCTCCGGGGCAAGGTTCCGATCAGTACAACTGGGTGGAAATTTGCCCGATGGCGATTGGCCCCAGACAGATATGGAAGGAATGGGTGTGTGTATGGGGCAGGGGGGAATTGTTCCGGGGAGGCTTTCTGGATGACGTGGCAGGTCTGCGGAGTGAGGAAGGCTGAGGAATGAGGACGTTGTCTGGAGGGCAATAGGGAGCCACAGCAGAGCTGCGAGCAGGGGAGGATAGGGGCAGATCTGGGGCCTGTGTGCAGACAGACTGGGGAGGGTGAGACTGGAGGTCGGGAGGCTAGGGAGGAGGCTGCGGCCTGGGGTCTGGGAGAGAGTCAAGGTTTGAGCACCTAAGTCGTGGGGTTGGATTTAGGAAGAAATAAAGGCAGGTGTGGATTGCGTGTCAAAGAATGAGGAGTTTTTCAGGCAGACGGGGGAGGAAGGGCATTCCAGGGGGGCAGGCTGTGTGTGCAAAAGCCAGATGCTGCAGAATAGGGCTCTTTCAGGGGCTGCAGAGAAACCTCATCGGAGGGATCCAGTATGAGAGGACCCTGGAAAAGTGGGCAGGAGCCAGACCCTCAGAGGCTTTGAACACCAGACAGAGGGGCCTGGACTTGGGAGCCATGGAGAGTGAAATTTCGTACTTGGATTTAACTTCATGCAGGGAAGTGTTCTGAGCAGAGGGTGGCCAGGGTTAGACGTGGCCCTGGAGTCTGAGAAAATCTCCAGGGTCACGATGGATTGGAGGGGGTGAGACCGAGCAGCCAAAAGACCAGAGAAGAGACTGGTGGGAAGAGGCCTGGGCAGAAATGCCGGGGCCTGAGCTGAGGTCAGAGCTCTGGGGAATCCAGTGACAGTCAGGATGTAAATTTGGACTTGGTGACTGACTGGACGTGGTGGTGTTGGGGACGGAGCAGGGGTGGGGGGAGGAGGCGAGGGGAAGGAGTTCACTAGAATTTGGACTCCTCCCGGATAGAAGGGTGTGAGAGCCTTCTCTCTATGCCCAGCGCCAGCTTGGACCTCAGCCAATGCGTGCTGGAAGTCACTTTGGACCCTTCTTTTCTCGTCCATTGGAGTCTCTATCCTCAGTTGAGCATCCGACTTTGTCTCAGGTCATCATCTCACGGTTCGTGAGTTTGAGTCCCGCATCGGGCTCTGTGCTGTCGGTGTGGAACCCGCTGCGGACCCTCTGTCCCCCCTTCTCTCTGCACCTCCCCCCGTGCTCTCCCTCTCTCTCTCTCAAAAATAAATAAGCATTAAAAAATATCACGATCACAATAACGGCCAGTGCTGCTTTCGCTCGGCCCTATAGCACTACCCAAGGCTGTCCACATCTGTTCTCTGTTTCGGGGCCAGGAGTCCACAGAAGGGGGGCATCTCGCCCTGCTGCTTGGGGACAGAGCCAGGTCCAGGACTGGAAGGACCATTGATCACTTGAGCCCGTGTCCATTTTACCTGCGCTCCCTCCCTTGCGCCAGCCCCACGTGGTAGACGTCACTGATTCATTTCTGTTTCACAGGTGATAAATCGAAGCCATTACGGTGGGGTGGAAAGAGCCAGACGCGTCTGACTTTGCCAGCTGTGCGGCCTCGGGCAAATCACGCACCCCTTGGAGCCTCAGTTTCCCAGTCTGTCTCAGTGCTGTGAAGAGGCGGTGGGGGCCTAGGCCTGATCGTAGTTCTCATGACCAGAGAGGCGAAGTGTCCTCTCAAGGTCAGTCAGCGAAGGAGGGGGGACTGGGATCCGACCCTCCTGACTTCCGGGCCCGTGGGCTGTCTGCCCAGTGACCCTGGGAACCTTGGGCTGTGGCGCACGCCCAGGGCACTGGAGACTCAGGGAGGGGGGCCCAGCTGGGCAGAAGGGACCCCGGCCCCCTGAAGCCAGAGTCCAACCTCCTTCCACAACCTCCTTGGCCCGTCCCCAGGGAAGGAGCAAAGATTCATCAGTTAAGGTACCAGCTGGCAGGCGGCAGTGAGGACAAGGGCACCAGCTGCCCACAGACTCCCTACTGGGGAGCCAGGCCAGGGGGGAAGGAGGAGAGGGCGGGCGGGAGGGAGGCGGCGGGCAAAGTCCGTGACCAAAACGTCTGGCGCGGTTGGCGGTCCTTCCCTCCCCTTTCCCCACACCAGTCCGTGCCAGCTGGGCCTCCTTCTCCCTCGCCACCCACTTTTCCTTCCGGAGCTGTGGAGGCGCGAGAATCCTTTTGACTCGCCCGCCAGCTGGGTGACATCCTTGGGCAACCCCCCCCCCCCCACCGTGAGCCTCAGTTTTCCCTTGGGTCAAACAAGGGTAGTAACACCAGTGTCCCAGTAGTAACTCCTCGTGGTGACAAGAGCTCACGCCAGTGAGGGACTCGGACGGGGAATTCGTAATCCCCCTGGGGAAGGACAGCAGTGTCCACAAGTCCCTGTCGCCCTGGGCCCCCCAAAGCCATCTCCTCGCTCACAGCAATGGCCTGTCAAAAACAATGTCTATTTAACGAGTGATTATTGGGGCGCCTGGGTGTCTCCGTTGGTTGAGCTGGGTTGGTGTCGGCTCAAGGCATGACGTCACGGGTTCGTGGGTTTGAGCCCCACATCCGGCTCTGTGTGGCGCCTGCTTGGGATTCTCTCTTTCTCCCTCTCTCTCTGCCCCTCCCCCGCTTGTTCTCTCTCTCTCAAAATACATAAATAAACTTAAAAAAAAAAAAAAAGGAGTGATTATTTACTTTCCAGGCCCATGCTTATCACCTTGTCATTTTCAGGACAATCTTTCCTAGGAGCAGGGTAGGAGGGGCCTTTTCTTACACTCAAGGGTATGGAGATTCAGGGAGGTCAAGTCACTTTCTCAAGGTCACACCGACCTAGGGTGACTGGGTCAGTTATCTGACAAAACGGGGGCACTTTTGAAAATGAAAGCCGGAGGGGCGCCTGGGTGGCTCAGTCTGTTAAGCGTCCGACTTCGGTTCAGGTCATGATCTCACAGTCTGTGAGTTCAAGCCCCGTGTCAGGCTCTGTGCTGACAGCTCGGAGCCCAGAACCTGCTTCAGATTCTGTGTCTCCCTCTCTCTCTGCACCTTCCCTGCTCATGCTCTGTCTCTATCTGAAAAATAAATTTAAAAAAAAAATTAAAAAAAAGAAAATGAAAGCTGGAGCTATTGCTGATTCAACCAGGACCGGCCCAGGCGAAGCCGGGAGTGCGTCACCCTCTGTGGACAGCGTGGATTCTAAGTCCTTCCCCGCCCACAGTTTCCAGAAGGGGCAGGGAGGAGATGCTCTGGATTCGATCCAGGGCACCCCACCTACTCCCATGACCCCAATCAAGTCTCATCACCTCCTTGGGCCTCAGTTTCCGGCTCCGTCAAAGGAGAGCAGAGGAGGCCCAGAGAGGCCCAGTGATTGGCTCAAGGTCACACAGCCAAGTCTGGGCTGAATGAAGATTTGAGTGCAGGTGCCTTGACTCTGGGAACGTGATAAGGATCAAAAAACGCCTGTAAAGCCCTTGCTTGGTACACAGCCTGGCACACAGTGACCACCCCAATGCCTGGTATCTTAGGTCTATGTGATGTACTCTCCTCCCACCACCGTGCACCTCTTTCTTCCTAGGGGACCCAGACCCGCTCGTCTCCCGGTCCCTTGCCCGAGGAGTACAAAACGAATGGGTTCTGGCCTGTCACAGACCCCCACTTTGAATCCCGGCCCTGCCTCTCACTGTGTGCCCTTGGCCAACACTGTCCAATGGAACTTTCCGCCATGACGGAAATGCTCGAAGATCTGCATCATCCACTCCAAGAGCCACGTGTGGCTGGTGGCCATCTGAAAAGTGGCCGCTGTGACTGAGGAATGGAATCTTTTCTTCTAATGAGTTTAAATTGCGAGAGCCACACGTGGCTTGTGGCTACGCCATTGGACAGTGCAGCCTTGGAACCGTGACTTAACTTCCTCTGATGCTGTTTTCTTAGCTCACCCATGGGGCTCATAGCACGACTTGGACGAGTTGTTTCCTCCTGTGAGAGTTAGTAAGTGGTCCCAGTAGCACAGGGGCTATAGCTCGGTGCTCAGTAAAAGGTGACTTTGGTTATTAGCTGCCTTTTGCTTTGTTGTCCCCATGTGACCGCTTCCGTCCCCCCACCCTTTCCACCCTGTGTCCGCGGGGCGAGAACTATTTCCTGTCGCCCGTGGGGCAGTCGGGCCACAGGAGGGCCTCACCCCTGCAAAGATCCGGGTGATCGTCTTTGGCCTCTTCAGAAACTGCACGGCTTCACTGTCAGCCAGGTCCTGGAGGCTTTCAGGGATGTGCATGGCGGGTGCTCTGCTCCTGGGGCCCCGGGAGGCGGGAGCAGGGATGCTGGGTGCTGCTTGCTGGGCGCCGCCGTCCAGAGGCTCCAGGCCCGCCCTGGGCTTGGCTCCTGCAAGACGAGACGGATGGTGGGAGGTTAGAGGCGCAGGCGTGGGGTGAAGGAGCTGCCAGGAGTCCCAGGAATAGGGGCATGGGGTAAAGGGTGCTGGGGTGGGGGTGGGGTGGGGTCCCAAGACTGGGTTCATGTGGGGTGATGGGTCTACCAGGGTTCCGAGGATTGGGGGCATGGGGCAAAGGGGCTGGTAGGGGTCCCAGAAGTTAGGGGTGCAGGGTGAGAGGGTGGCTGAGGGGCCCATGAATTGGGTGCAGGGTAGGGGAGCTCCTGAGAAATCCGGAGATGGGGGTACAGTGTGAAGGGGTTGCTGGGGGTCCCAGGGGTCAGGAATGCAATCCTAGGAGGCTGTAGGGTGAGGGGGCTGCCTGGGGCCCCCGAGGTGGAGGTGCACGGCGAGGGGATCCCAGCGCAGGGAGGAGGCGTGGGGAGAGGGCTGGGATACCCGGGTCACCTCCCTGACCCAGAAGCCAAAGGGCTCATTCTAAGGACTGTGTTCTCTAAGGAGACGCGAGTAGGACTTTCCAGGGACCAGGGGGTGCCAGGCTGTAGATCGGCGCCCCCGGGGGGAGGTCTGAACCACAGGAGTCCCTGCCACGTTTTGGGGTGACAGCGCCCATAATGGAGGACCCAGGCATCTCAGGGTGGATTTCAGCCTGTCCTCGTGGCTTGGGATTTTCGTAGGATGAGAGCCTCCCCTCCGAATTCAACTCCATTTTCCCGAAAGTGCTTTTTCCTCAAGCTGGGGGGGGTCTGGACCTCACAGGTGTGGGGAACATGGGCTGCGAACTGAGCTGTCCCGTCAGAATTAGGAGGCCACGCCCCAGGCACCAAGCTACCTTTTAAGAACTGGAGTCTTCCCTTTAAGGATCTGGAATGGGGGTGGTGGGGCTTGGGGGTGATGCTGCCTGACAAAGGGCCACCCCTACTCCGGAGGCCCGGTCTGCGTCACCTGGAGGCGGGCGCTTCCTTCCGCCCACCCTTCGCTCCGGGTCTCCGGCGCCACCTCCGCCTTCTTTTGGGTCCGCTTTTTCCCGCCTTTTCGCTCCTCCACAGCTGATTGGCTGCGGCCAAGTCCCGCCCCCCGCCCTTTCCCCGCCTACTCGGGAGCGGACACGAGCGGGGGCGTGGCCTCCGCGGACGTTGGGCCGCCCGCCGTTGGCTGGCGGCGCGCGGGAGCCCTGCCGAGACCCAGTCCTCCCGGGAGTCTCGCGCCCGCTCCGCCCCCTTCTCTTTGAAGCGCGCGGACACGGAGAGGCTTCCGCAGCGCGTGCGCCGCGCTCAAACAAGGCGAGAGAAGAAAGGCTGGCAGATGGCGCACGCGCGGTTGAGACAGGGCATCGGAGGGAAGATGGACAGCGCGCCGTGACCCAGGCTTTGCGCATGCGTCTTACTGCAGGCTGAAGCCGAACCTTGGGGACCCAGGACACCTTCGTACGCATGCGCAGGAGGCTCAATGACAGTCGAGCGTTGGCTAAGGTGAGGGAGACGGCGGACTGCATGGCCGGGGGAGGGCCGCCCTGCATCCCCTATGTAGCCTTTCCGAGCCTCTCCTATGCTCCTAAGATTCACCTGTTGCTTAGACCCCGCAGAAACCCGTTATACAACTAAAGGGTCTCTGGGCCCGAAAAACGCCCAGGACTCAAAATCTCCGACTCCTGCCTGGGGCGCAGACCAAATGTGCAGTGTGGGAGGGCACACAGGCAAGACGGGCTACAAGACTGGCAGATGGGCTCTGTGCCCTGCCTGGGGTATGGACGGTCCCTGGAGGTGGAGAGGGCGCTTTTCCTGTAGATGACCTTTGACCCCTGCCCATTTCCCTTGTTTAGGCTCCAGGGAAAGGGTCTGGCTATGCTGCTGGTGACCCGGGGGGTCTGGGGATCCAGGGTCCGAGTATGGTCCCTGTTGCCCACGCTTCTCGGGCCCCCCCGGGCCCTGTCGTCGCTAGCGGCCAAGATGGGGGAGTACCGCAAGATGTGGAACCCCACGGAGCCCCGCGACTGGGCCCAGCAGTACCGCGAGCGGTTCATCCCGTTCTCCAAGGAGCAACTGCTCCGCCTCCTGATACAGGTACCGCCTGTCCCGGGTCCAAGAGCCCGGGGACTACGACTCCCGGCAGGCATCGCGGCGGCACAGCCCTACGTGCCGCAGAGGGCTCTCCTGGCGCCTCCTGGGAGTTGTAGTTCCCGTTCCCTTTGTGCTCCGAGGTGGGCGTGGCGTTGGAATGCGGCGGGGGTGGGGGGGCTCTGTGAGCCGTGGATGTAGTTGATTCCAGACTCAAGCTTGTTCTGGGGTCTTGCTTGAACAAGCCTTCTCTGGGGCATGGTTTTTACCTCTGCAAAATGGGTATGATAATCATCCTCATCAGTATTCTTACTGCTACCTAATAATAATCACCATACTTATGAAGCTTTAATCATAATTATTATCACACTGTTTGAGCTCTTACTGTTTGGCACTGTGCTAAGCATTTTCCATGCGTTGTTGGATCATCAGAACAACCCAGTAAGAGAGACACTTCCGTCATCCCCATTGTACAAATGAGGTAACTGAAGCAGGGGAAGGAAAGTGACTGACTCAAGGCTGTGTCGTTGTGGCCCAGGTTTGCACCGAAGTGGCCTGACCAGAGCAGGGCAGGGACTGTGGTCTACGGTGAGGCATTAGGCACCTGCTCCACTGAGAGTCCTGGTCTGGCTCCAGAGCTAAGCTCCTGCCCCACTGTCATCATCCGACTTGTCATGATTGAGGGTTATCATTCATTCATTTTAAAATTATTGATTGAACACCTGTCTGTACTAAGGCCTGTGCCAGACTCGACCCACAAGCACACACGTAAATCAGACATACGTAGACACACACGCATGTATATGGACACACGATGGCATTAGATTGTCACCATCGATCTCCGACAAAGTGGGTGTGATCCTCAGTTGCTGATAAGGGAACAGGCCTAGAAAGGTAAAGGCGTTCACCTAGGTCACGGAGGTAGGAAGCACAAAGAAAGAGTTAAATATGTGTGTTCTGGAGTCAGACAGGCCTGGTTTGGAGTCTCGGCTTCTTCTTCTTTTTTTTTTTTTTTTAACGTTTTATTTATTTTTGAGACAGGGAGAGACAGAGCATGAACAGGGGAGGGTCAGAGAGAGGGAGACACAGAATCCGAAACAGGCTCCAGGCTCCGAGCTGTCAGCACAGAGCCCGACGCGGGGCTCGAACCCAGGAACCGGGAGATCAGGACCTGAACCAGGAGATCATGACCTGAGCCAAAGTCTGACGCTTGAGCCACTGAGCCACCTAGGCGCCCCCAAAACAAAATTTTTTTTAATTTTTTTTTTATTTTTATTTTTTCAACGTTTATTTATTTTTGGGACAGAGAGAGACAGAGCATGAACGGGGGAGGGGCAGAGAGAGAGGGAGACACAGAATCGGAAACAGGCTCCAGGCTCCGAGCCATCAACCCAGAGCCTGACGCGGGGCTCGAACTCACGGACCGCGAGATCGTGACCTGGCTGAGTCGGACGCTTAACCGACTGCGCCACCCAGGCGCCCCCCAAAACAAAATTTTAGAAAGCCCAGAGCTGCCAGAGAAAGAAATCCTCCCTGTGAGGAAGGGGAAGGAGGCCTACAGAGGAGTTTTGTTTCCTGGGGTTACAGGAATTCCACTCCAGCCCCGCGGACAAGGCAGCCTTGGAGTTGTTTGCGGCGCACGTGGACTTCTGCACCTTGTTCCACTACCACCACATCCTGGCCCGACTGCAGGTGAGGACGTGGCCCCGCCCACCTTGGCCTTGGGGTGCCTGTGCCCTAACCCATTCATCCGGTACACAACCTGGCTATGCTCCGAGCAGTGATGGTTGAGTGAAGACCCGAGTGAAGACAGGGAGAGAGCCCGATCCGTGTCTGGTGGCCTCGGGCGGGGGTGGGGGTGGGGGTGGGCACATTCCAAGCAGAGGGGGTGGAAAGCAAGTGCAAAGGCCCTGGGGTACGGGTGTTGGAAGAACCCGAGGGGGCTACTGTGCCGTGGATGAAGGCAGAGAGGCATTGGGGGCAAACTGTGCCTGGCCTTGTGGGTAGTGGGGGGGACTTCGCCTTGACTTCTAAGTTAGCTGGGAGGGCTACTGAGCAGAGGAGGGACATGCGCTGATTTAGGTGTTAGCGGGCGCCTTCTGGAACAGCCTGTCAGACGCAGGGAGATCTATTCAGAGTCTATTATGTTCGTCCAGCTGAGGGATAATGGCCACCCCAGCAAGAGTAATAGCGGTGGACGCGGAGAAAAGTGGTCTGGACGCTGGTAATGGTTGGAAGGCACTGGCGTTGGGCTGTGCGGGCGGGCGATGGGGGGGGAAGGAGAAAGTCAGGGGGTGCCTCCAGTTCCTCTGAAAGAACGGAGCTGCCATTTACCGAGCCGCGGAAGACGGGGCGGGGGCGGGAGGCAGGTCTGTGGGGAAGACGGGAGCTCGGTCTGGCACTCGGGAATCTTAGATGCTTCTAAGCCAGCCTCATAGAGTGATGGACCTGGATGTGGGCTCTGGGGGTCGGGGGAGGGGGCTGGGCCGGGAAGCATCCCTGGGAGCACTTAGATGGTACTGGACAAGACCACCAAGGGGGTTAGCTTAGCCTGGGATCCGCCCAGCCTTGAGATCGGCATGGGGAACTAGCCCCAGGAGGGGGGCGGCCAAAGAGCCAGCCGGAGAGAGAAGCAGAACCCCTGGAGAGAGGGATGTCAGGAAGCCACATGCTCCGGGTCCCCTTCCTTCCCCGTCCCCGGGATGCCGGCTGCGTGGGGGGTCCTGGAGACAGTGATCAGCTTCGGGGATCTTCTGTGAGGGACTCCCAGAGCTCAGAAAAGCCCTTGTGCTCACAGTCGTGGTTTATTGCAACGAAAGGAGGGCGAACAAAACAAAACGAGCGAAAGGAAAAAGGCGATGGGGCCGGGGTGGGGGGTGGGGGCAGTGGAGGGGCAGACAGAGAGAGAGAGAGAGAGAGAAAATCCCAAGTGGGCTCCACACTGTCAATGCAGAGCTTCGCAGAGATTCGGGGCTCGATCTCACAACCATGAGATCATGACCTGAGCTGAAATCAAGGGTCGGATGTTTAACTGACTGGGCCGCCCAGGTGTCCCCTAAAGATCTTATTTTCGAGGAATCTCTACCCCTAACGGGAGGCTCCAACTCACAAGCCGGAGATCAAGGGTCACATGCCCCACCCACTGAGGCAGCCAGGTGCCCCAACTGGTGTCCAGGATTTTAGGGGGCAGGGGGTGGGGGGAGGGGGTCTGTCAGCGCCTGCGTAGCTGACCTGAGCTACTCAGTCACCAGCTCCTCCAGAGGTCAAACTGCTACTTCATGGCCCGAGGCCCCGCCATAAACCACATAGTTAGCATAGACTAGCTACTGGGCAGGGAGAGGGGAAGAAAAAGAATCCTAAGCAGGGCCCGCACTTTCAGCGCAGAGCTCGACGTGAGGCTCGATCTCACGCACCCCGAGATCATGAGCCAAAATCGAGAGTCCGACGCGTACCCGACTGAGCCACCCATTCGAGTGCGTCCGAGCAAGACCCTCCGATCGGGCAGAACATTTCCAAGGGCCTAGAAGTTATCCCAAGAGCCCAGTCGATGGCCGGTCCTTTGGAAGGTGCGGGGTTTGGACACCCCAGGCCTGTCAGCCAGCCCCTCACTGCTCCCTGCCGCTGCCCTCGGACACGGCCCCTCTCTGCTTTGAGTAGCAGTGACATCGGCCCCTTATTGCTGAGCTCACTCTGGGTCGTGCTCGTCGGCTCCTTCCTGTGGAATCGAGGGGGAGCCGCCCGGAGCCCCGTTTGCAGAGGCAGAAACCGAGGCACTGAGAGGGCCTGGCTGAGCTACGATTTGCCCCCATGTCCAGCTGCCTCTGAGCTCTAGCCCGGGGACCCCAGGAGGCAGGGTTTTTCAAAAACGCTGTTGAAAAAGATCATTTTCTTTATTCATTCATTCATTCATTCATTCATTCATTCATTCATTCATTTTATGATTTTAAAAAATGTTTTTTATTTATTTTTTGAGAGAGTGCAAGCAGGGGAGGGGCAGAGAGGGGGGGGACAGAGGATCCGAAGCGGGCTCTGCGCGACAGCAGAGAGCCCGATGCGGGGCTTGAACTCACGAACTGTGAGATCATGCCCTGAGCCCAAGTCGGGCACTCACTGACTGAGCCACCCAGGTGCCCCCAAAAGCATTTTATTATGTGAACATTTAAATGTACAGGAACACATGGGGCGGTGGGCGGCTCAGTCAGCTAAGCGTCCGGCTTTTGATCTCCGCTCGGGTCATGATCTCACAGTCTGTGGGTTCAAGCCCCTCATTGGGCTCCGTGCTGACAGGGTGGGGCCTGCTTGGGAGTCTCTCTCTCTCTCCCTCTCTCTTTCCCATCCCCGTTCATGCTTGTGCTCTTTCTGTCTCTCTCTCTCTCTCTCTCTCTGTGTCTCTCAAAAATAAATAAATAAACTTAAACAGTTTTAAGAATTTAAAAAACATATGGAAACATAGAAAACGTATACAGCAGAGATGCATATTTCCACTGAGGTAGGAGATTCTAAGCTGCGATGCTAGGAGGAGAAGGGAAGAGCTATAGAGACAGGTGGGACACATGAGTGACCCTTTGCTGGTGACCTGAGTCCCTCGAGGAAGCGGCCTGGGGCAGGAAAAGAACAGCTAGCTTCATTGTTCACTACCTGTGTGGGTGACCTTGGCAGGTGACCTCCGTCCGCGCCTCCTTTCCCTCATTCATTCATCCGTGAGTGCACAGCAGATATTTCTTGAGCACCTACTGCGTCCTCCAAATGGTTCCAGGCCCCAGGACGTAGTGGTGAGCCTGACCGATGGGCGTCTCTGCCTCACGGGATCACGTTCTAGGGAAGGACCCAGGTCTTCAAGACGGCGAAGACGGAGGGGCGCCTGGTTGGCCCGGTCGGTGGAGCATATCCGACTCTTGATCTTGGGGGTGTGAGTTCGAGCCCCATGTCGGGGTAGAGTTCACTTAAAAGAGTTTAAAAAAAAAAAAAAAAGACGGTAAGGAAGTGAAATGTGTGAAGAGGCGCCAAGTACTGAGGAGGAAGTTGCCAGATCAAGCAGAGGGCACCCGGTTTATTTGTTTCCAACTGCTGCCATCACAAATCACCGTAAAGCGGGTGGCCGAAAACCACAGAAATTTGTTCTCTCGGAGTTCGGGAGGCCAGAAGTCCAAAATCAAAGTGTGGGCGGGGTGGGTTTCTCGCGGAGGCTCTGAGGGGGGAACCACCCCGTGCCCGGTCCTGGAGGACAGTGACTGTCATTGTCAGCCTTCCTTGGCTCGTAGCCACGACGGTCCAATCTCTGTCTCCGTCTTCACATCACCTTCTTCTCTGTGGCCCTGCGTGCCCTTCTCTGTCTCCTATAAAGGCCACCGTCACTGGATATAGGGCCCACCCGAATCCAGGATGGTCTCACCCTGGGATTCTTACTCCTTAGACCTGCAAAGTCCCTATTTCCAAATGAAGTCAGATTCTGAGGTTCTGAGGGGACACCATTCAACCCTCTCCACCTCGTTAAATTTGAATTTCAGATAAGCTGGGAATAATTTTTTTTTTTTTTTAGTATAATCATGTCCTAGGTAACGCAGTCCTCAAATATTGCACGGGACATACGGAGGCCGAATAATTATTAGTTGTTGATCTAGAAATCAAATCTCACCTGGTATACTGTATTTTTTTTTTTTTTTTGTGGCTAAATCTGGTAACCCTAATTAAGAAGAAATTAGAGGGGCGCCTGGGTGGCGCAGTCGGTTAAGCGTCCGACTTCAGCCAGGTCATGATCTTGTGGTCCGTGAGTTCGAGCCTCGCGTCAGGCTCTGGGCTGATGGCTCAGAGCCTGGAGCCTGTTTCCGATTCTGTGTCTCCCTCTCTCTCTGCCCCTCCCCCGTTCATGCTCTGTCTCTCTCTGTCCCAAAAATAAAATAAAAAATAAAAAAAAAAAAAAAGAAGAAATTAGAAAACAGGAATGTTTTGCAATGATAGGGAGAGTAGTCAGGGGAGGCCTCACTGAGGCGGCGACATTTGAGCAGAGACCAGAAGGAGGCAAGAGGGAGAGCCATGAGGAGATCTGTGGGAACAGTAAGTGCAAAGGCCCTGCGGCAGGGCTGTGCATGGTGTATAGGAGGGATAGCAAGGAGGCTGGTGGGGCTAGAGCTGAGTGAGCACAGGGGAGAGGGCTGGAGATGAGGGCCCAGAGCCTTGTGGGACACAGTGAGGACTTTGCTTGGACTCCAAGTGATGTGGAAGCCACCAGAGGGCTCTAAGCAGCGGGATGTAAGCTGCCTTCTATTACGACGGGCGCCCTCCGGCGGCTTCCCGGGGAACGGACTGGGTTGGGGCTGGAGGATGGGAGCAGGGCAAGGGCAAGGGGGGGCTCAGACTTGGCGCGTGGAGGAGGAGGGGTGGTGGGAAGAAGTGGTTGGATTCTGGATCCGTTTTGAATGGGGGTCCATCAGGGATTTGCCGATGGGTTCAGGGTGGGCACCTGGAAGGATGGGCTTGGACGCTTCTAAGCTGGGTAATGTGGCGGGAGGAGCAGGTCTGGGGAGGGGTCTCAGGACCCCAGTTTGGGACGTAGTGCCTTTGAGAGGATGCCCGTCGGGTGCCCGCGCGGAGGTGTCGAGACGCCCGTCGGACGTCTGTGGCCACGCGTCGAGTAGGCTCTTGGCATGTAAGTCCGGCGCACAGGACCCACCTGAGCAGCAGACTCGGGCCCGTACCCTGCCCTCGGACAGCTGAACTTGGGTGGCAGGGACAGTTGTGAGTCAGACACCCTCCCCCGACGAACAGATACAGCCACACAGTGAACTCCCAGGGTGCAGTTCGTGCCAGCGCGTAACGAAGCTTGACCTTGGTTTCTGAACCGAAGTCTGTGTGCGTATCAGAAAACGCACCCCTTTCTGTCGCCTGGTGCTGTGCACGCGACATTGGCAGCTGCTAGCCCCATGTGGCTGTTTAAATGTGAGGGCGCTGAAATGAAATAAAATTTAGAAATTCCGTCCGAAATTTCAGTTGTGTTCGCCGTGTTTCAAGTGTTCCGGAGCCACCGGTGACCAGTGGTGAGGTATTGGATGGTGCAGATCTAGATGTTTCTATCCTTGGAGGCAGTTCTTTTGGAATGTGCTGCTCTAGACCCTTTATTTCCATCTGAAAGGGCGACTGTTCCGATAAATGTATGGGTCGACAGCATCTACAACGGTGCTTATGTTAGACTGGCACATTTGTGCAGCGTACAATCTGCCCAACCACGCAAGGCGGCTCTGCTCAGCCTGAGGAATGGAGGGGGGCTTTTTGAGGGCGAGAAGGGAGCTGGAATACGATAGAAGAGTGGGACTTCAGTCGCGGAAAGGGAAGGAGGAGGGGAGTGGGGGGCAGGGAGAGTCTCTTAACAGCATGTACAACATCCCTGTGACTGGAGGAACTAAAACCATTGTGAGCCACCAAGGGGGACCGTGGTGTTAGGTCCTGGGAGGCCTTGCGGGAAGGACACGGTCCAGAGCACGGTCCTACTTCCTGAGGGCAGTGGGAGCCTCGGAATGAGTTTTGCAGGAGATTGACATGGTTACATGTGTAATTCCTGATATGCCACTTCCTGGCTGTGTGACCTCAGGCAGTTCCTTAACCTCTCTGTGCCTCATTTCCCACATCTCTAAACGAGGATAACCACAGGGGCCATCGTCACCTTATGTGCATAACGCGTGCACAACCTGCTTCAAACAGTGCCCGACACACAGCAAGCGCTATATAACCGCGCGTTATCATTTATTACTGTTGTTCTCGTGGTGCGATGGAATCTCGGCTGCCGTGTAGACAGGACAGGTGGTTGAGGGTGGGGCGAGGGGCTTTGGGGAGGCCACTGAGAAGGCCGCTGGACTCATCCAGGTAGGAAGAGGAGTTGGTGGTGTGGACGGGGTGGGGCCAGTGGGCAAAGGGGGCCTGTTTCGGAGGGAGAATCAGCAGGGTTCAACGTGTGGGGGAGGGGAGGAGCCGGGGGTCACCTGCGGCCTCCAGGTTTCTGGCCGGAAGCCCTGCGTGGATGTCAAGTGCCCAGCGGAGAATCTAGCGCGCGGCGGATGCTTGCCGAATACCGATTTCTCGCTCTCTCCTCCAGCTCTGAGCTTCCCTCCCTGTCAAACCCCAGCTCTGTCCGG
The DNA here is from genome assembly GCF_028749965.1 of Puma concolor. Taxonomy (NCBI): domain Eukaryota; kingdom Metazoa; phylum Chordata; class Mammalia; order Carnivora; family Felidae; genus Puma; species Puma concolor. Next base: position 53,683,654 of record NC_141681.1, on the reverse strand, counting down.
GAAGTGAAATTTCTCAAGGTCACTCTCTGAGTCTGAGAACAGGAGGGACTTCCGGCACGGGGGGGGGGGGGGGGGGGCGGGGGGGGTGCTTTGGGCTGGAGTCCCGCCCCCCTGGCGCCCGCCCCAGCCCTGGGAGTTCGTTCCAAAGGGGGTTTGCTAGGCTCGGCTGCCAGGTTGTTTCCTGCTCCGTCGTTTCCAAGGTCGTGGGCCTTCCCACCTCCGGACCTCTGCCCAGGCCGTTCCTGCCGCTGGTAGACCCTCTTCCCTTCCACCAATTCAACCCTGCACTTGGCCCGGACAAGTGGTTCCTTAAGGCTACCTCTCCTGGGAGACACGGAGAGTTCGGCTCGTTTTATGGACCAGTGAGTCCCCTGTGCCGCATAGTCTGGCGTGAGTCACGTGTCTTCCTGAAACCGGCAAATAGGCTAGGCACCCAGCAGTTCGCTCACTCACTCATTCATTTGTTCATCCATCCATCCGTCCATCCGTCCATCCATTCAGTCCACAAGTTTTTGCAAGGTGGGTAGGGAGGGATAGGTGCATAAGATGAGGTGGGCAGGGTGGAGGCCAGTTTGCGAGGGGCCTTGGAGGCGGTGGAACGACTCTGGTATTTATTCCAAGGGCAGGGGGGAAGCCACCGCGGGGAGAGGGTGTGGGATCTGTTTATAGTCTAAATAATAAATGAGCTCTTGGTGCGACAGTTTCGTGGAGCACGGTGTAGGAGAGGCGAGAGAAGGGGCACCTGGGTGGCTCAGTCGGTTGAGCATCTGACTTCGGCTCAGGTCATGGTCTCGTGGTTTGTGGGTTCGAGCCCCGCGTCGGGCTCTGTGCTGACGGCTCAGAGCCTGGAGCCACTGCTTCGGCTTCCGTGTCTCCCTCTCTCTCTGTTCCTCCCCCACTCTCGTTCTGTCTCTCAAAATAAATAAAAATGTTAAAAAATTTAAAAGAGTGGCGAGAGAAGAAGCCCAGTGCAGTTGTTTGGGGCAGAGGACAGGTAGCCGGGACAGGAAGGGGTTACTGGAGATGGGGGTGGGGGGAGGGGAACGATGGATTCGAGGACTCCTCGGAGGTCTAGCCAGTGAACTTGCAAAAGGTCTGGACCAGGGGGCGACCACAAGAAAGGAATCAAGGATGCCTCCGAGGTGTCTGATCAGAGCATCCGAATGAATCAGGCAGTGCCCTTTCCTGAAGGGAGAAGGCTGGGGGGAGGGAGAGGAAGGAACGAAGCATTCTCCTTGGGCCGTGTTAGATGTAAGGTGGCGTTTCCAACGGGAGATGTCAGAGATCTTTGAATATGAGAGTCTGACGCCCAGGGTAGAGGCCAAGGCTGACTGGAGGTGGGGGGGGGGGGGAATAGGTTTGGGAGAGGAAACCGGGAAACGTATTCTCTCTGTGCATCCCTGCGTCCACCTTCCCGTCTGTTACTGGGGGAGGAGGGACAGGACAGACGCTCAGGCCCCGGAACTGGTTATTAGGTCCAGAACCTGGAGGACGGGTCCGGGCTGGAGACGCGAGTCGCGCACAGATACATAGAGACGCACAGAGTGGTGTTTAAAGGCACGGGAATAACGAGGCTATTTAGGGTGCGCTCAGAGAGAGGAAAGGGAAGAGGGCCCAGCACAAGGCCTGGGGTCCCCCGTCATCTGAGGGATGGGGCCGGGAGCAATCCCTCATGCCGCGCCCTAGCCCGTCTCTCTTCTCTCTGACTCTCTCCTCAGGCCTTGTATGACCCCATCAACCCCGACAGGGAGACCCTCGACCAGCCTTCGCTTACGGACCCACAGCGTCTGTCCAACGAACAGGAGGTGCTCCAGGCTCTGGAGCCCCTGCTGGCCCAGGCCAATTTCTCCCCGCTGTCTGAGGACGCTCTGGCCTACGCTCTGGTGGTCCACCACCCTCAGGATGAGGTCCAGGTGCCTGTCTTCCAGAGGAGGACCAAAACTCCGGAAGGCCTGGGGGCAGGGATGAGCCTTTGGGAGGCAGAGGCTGCTGGGAGTTGTCCTGAACGCAGGGCGTGAGCCCATGCAGCGTTCTCGGTGAATTAGACTAGGGCACCTCTTTCCCAGTCGGTCCACTGCCATCTGTTGGAAAAAGAAACGGACCTTCTTAGGACTAGAGGCTTTCTCGCCATCTGCCAGAAAACTGTGATAATAAGTAATACGAAATGCTCATCCTTAAAGTAAAAAAAAAAATAATAAAAGTACTATAATCTTCCAAACTCCCCCATTTTAACGATGTTAAGACATACTTTTTACTGAAGTCACATTCTATTGTCCCTGAAATTGGAAAATAACTTCTAAGTGGTGGTGTGGCCTAGTGTTAATTGGCAATATATTTTCTCTTTCAATTGCTTCATAAGGTAATGGAGGATCCAATCGACAATCATATTACAATATATAAATGCATCAAAGTGAAATGTCGTGTACCTTAAGCTTACACAATGTCACATGTCGTATCTGACAACCGGTGGCATCTTAGATTCTCAGAAATATGGCAGTAAAAATGACTGTGAGGTAAATGGTGCCATCTCAGATAGTATGCCCTTGCGCAGTACACAACACGAGCAACCATACAGGGCCACCCTGCCTAAACACCGGGTGATGATAAGCCTGGGAGGAGGGTGGACATCACTGGGAGAAGGGGCATCTAATTCCAGTAACCTGTGCTCTCACCGCAGACCATGCTCATCCGCCTCTGCTTCCTTTGTCCCCCTCGTCAGGTGACAGTAAATTTGGATCAGTATATCTACATGCAGTTCTGGGCCCTGGGCCAGCGAGTTGGGCAGATCCCCCGTAAGTCCAGCGTGGGCTCCAAACGTGGCTTCATCAGGTCGCCCCCCGCAGAGAGGTGAGGCGGCCCTTGTTCCCCAGCTGCAGCGAGAGGGAGCAAGGTTAGAGTCGAGAGGGGACTGCAGGTCAGTGTCTGCATTTGGGTGTCTGGGCCCTGGGTGGGAAGTCGAGAAAGGGGGCGGGGAGATCACCCAAATGCCGCCTTTCCTTCCCAGGGGGAACATAAGAACTAGCATTCCCAGGGGAAGAGAGAGGGGAGCGACACTTGTCCCCATTTTCCAAATGAGGAAAGCGGAGCCTCAAGCAAAGGAAGGCCACATTCTGAAGAAATGGCGCCACCAGGACTCCGATGAGCCTCATACTTTGAACGGAGGCCCTTCAAATACAGAGTAGGGTCAGGAGAGCCAGATCTTCCCTTGGGCCTATAAATTACCCGATCCTTCTGGAAATCAGTTGATCAGATATGGTCACGAATCCAAAAAAGCAAAGCAAAGCAAAGCAAAACAAAACAAAACAAAACAAAAAAAAACACCGCCGAAGACAAAAAGCCCTCACGCCCCTAAAGCAGCAATTCTGTTTCCAGGAATCTATTCCAAGGAGATATTTATACTTTGCAGGCTGTGTAGTTTAATTGTCTGTCTCTCGCGCTGGATTATAAGCTCCACCAAGGCGGCGATTGTCTCTCCAGAGCTTCGTAGCACTCCCTGGCACCTAGCAGGCACTCTAAGTTACAAGTAGAATTTGAATTTGAAAAAAAAAATAAATAAATGAAACACACAAACAAAAAACCAGAACTAAAGAAAAGACAGTCTATTCAGCTCTCATTTACCAAGCCCAGGAAACCAGAAGCCATGGTTGTGTCCAATAACCGGGGATTGCATTGTTCAGCTGACGCCCTGTGGTTGGACCCTTGGCGTAGGTCTGACTTTCCTCCCACCGCCTTGGGGTAGCAGCCTTGAAAATGACCGCGTTACTGCAGAGCTAGAGAGGGCGCCCCGGGGGGGCTGGAGGGGGCTCCCCGGGGCGGTCCTGACCACCTCGCCCCTTCTGTCTTGGTCCGTCAGGAGGTACTTCAAGCGGGTGGTGCTAGCGGCCCGAACGAAGCGGGGGCACCTGGTGCTGAAGAGCTTCAAGGACACGCCGCTGGAGGGTCTGGAGCAGCTGCTGCCTGAGCTGAAGGTGCGCACGCCCACCCTGCAGCGTGCGCTGCTCAACGTCACGCTTTTCGTCTCGGGCGTGGTGTTCTTTGTCAACGTGGGCATGGTGGTGCTCTCGGACCTCAAGATGGCCACCTCCCTGCTGCTGTTGCTCTTTGCCGCCTTCATGGGCCTGCGGGCCTCCAAGGTAAGGGGACTGCCCGCCACGCTTCTTGGGTCCCTGCCTCTGCGCGTTCGTTCGGCCCCAAGGTCAGGCCACCCTCTATTTTGGTTTATTTCCGGCGTTAATCTGCTTCATGCCTTCCCTCCTTCGCTCAGTCATTCTTCCTTCCCCTCCCGCCTCCTTTCCTTCCTTCCTTCCTCATCCTGGCCGGGGCGTCGTTATCACCAGGCGAGCTGTTGTATCGGGGCAGCCTCCCTGAGCTCCAGCCCGAATGGACTCAACGGGAAACTGGGCCTGGGGCCCGGGAAACTATATTTTTAACACACCCCCTTCCTGATTCTGCTACATGTGAATGCAGGGCCACCTGGTACAGTTGCACAGGTTGTTCACCATCCAAGGATTCAGAGCTGAGGGCCTGGCAGCGGGGGGTGGGGTGGAGCTGAAACCTAACTTGTGCCCTGTGTGCTGTCTTGAGGCTGAGTTGGCCGGGGGAGAGGGGCTGCCTTTTACCAATTCTCCCCAGGGTTGGCACCGGTCCCAGGAGTGTGGACTGGACTGGTGTGTGGAGTCCATTGTGCTTGATCATTCACTCGCTGGTTCATTGGTTTTCAAGCTGTTTACAGCCATCCCAGCAGGCTCTTAGGACAATGATAATAAATCCCGCAGATAATAGCCAGGCTGTGCTGGCTGAGAAGGTGAAGGGCTGGGGGTGGGGGTAGCTGCTGAGGACCAGGGGTCAGGCAGGATCTAAAGGAAGCTTTTTTTTTTTTTTTTTTAATGTTTATTTATTTTTGAGAGAGAGAGAGAGAGAGAGAGAGAGTGTGCAGGGCAGAGAGAGAGGGGGACAGAGGATCCAAAGCGGGCTCCTCGCTGACAGCAGTGAGCGAAGGGTGGGGCTCGAACTCACGAACCATGAGATCATGACCTGGGCTGACCTCAGTCAGCCTCCCGTTTGAAAGGGGAGGAGTGAACCCGGTGGAGAAAGGGGCTGGGCAGGCACAGCGTGGTGGGGGGGGGGGGGGATCTCGCAGGGCTGGAGTCCGGGGTCCAGGGTGGAGAAGTGAGGCCCTAGAGAGTGGCAAGGGCCTTGAATGCCAGAATAGGGACCCTGGGGTTTAGCCACTGGGCAGCAGCTGCTATGGAAGAATTGCAGGCCCCGAGGGAGCCTGCAGCCTCCATGGAGGGGGTGGGGCTATGAGACCAAGAGCAGGGAGGCTGGGAAGGGTGTCAAGTGGTCTGGGGGGGCACCCAGAGTCCCAGCCCCAGGGGGACCATCCGTCCCACCTCACAGGCCCCTATTTATTTATTTTATTTTATTTGTTCAAGTTTATTTATCTATTTTGAGAGAGAGAGAGAGAATGAGCATAGCGGTAAGGGAGAGGGGGGACAGAGAAGGAGAGACAGGATCCCAGGCAGGCTCCGTGCCATCAGCACAGAGCCGGACGCGGGGCTCGAACTCACGAAAACGTGAGCCGAAATCAAGAGTCGGACGCTTAACGGACTAAGCCACCCGGGCGCCCCTCTGAGGGGCCCAGTTCCAAACCCGGTTCACTAGTTAATGTGACGCATCCGTTAAATGTTTTCCCACGCTCTGGGCGGAGCCTCCAACCCTTGACCGTGAGCCCTCCCAGCCTCCTTCCAGCCGCCCCTCCCCGTGCACACTTGTTCCCTCCTGTGTGTCGGTGGCTCCCAGATATCTGTCTCTGGTGCAGGCGTCTCTCCCAGTCTCCAGCCCCCCACCCCACCCGCCCCCTGGACACGCCCGAGCCCTTCCCACGCGCCCCACATCCCACTGAGCTCAGGATCCTTCCTCCCCAACCCCCCTTCATCCCGAGCCCCTGTCTAAGGGGCCGGTCTCAGGTGATTTTGCCGCGATAGGCACGTCCCTCTTTCTTTCCCCCCCTCAAAGAGCTCATCCACTTCTGGCGTTTCCGCCGACAGCTTTCTACATCTCCCGGATCGGATGCTCCGCGCCCAGCCTGGGGCCGCCAGCTCCGGGCCCCCTTTGCCCTCCCCTCCAGCGGCGGCTCCCCACACACCTGCTCCTCGTCCTGGTTCTCTGTCTGCAGAGGGCCCTGTGCCCCCTGTCACCGCTAGACCCTGAAGCTGCCCTCGCCCTACCCCCTAGTCTGTCCTTCCTGCCCCGATATTGTGCCCCGTCTCGTTCCCTCGGTCCTGGCCCCAGCCCAGGCCTTCCCAGCCTCCCCGTCGGTCCCCTCCAGCCCATCCCCGAGGTCCCCGGAGCTGGCCCTGGTTCAGCGTGGGCCCCCTCAGCTCAGCACAGAGCAGGGCCGGGCTTGTTGAGAAGCAAGCAGCCCAGAGATCTCTCCCTGGAGGGAGACATGCGGAGGTCGCAGTGGACACTGCAGGAGCCTGATGACACAGCTGCCCATCTGGGGGACGCGGCGTCCTTGAGGACTGAGCCTTGAGGATTGAGGCAGTGAGTGTTTTCTAAGAGCAGCCCAGGGGTGACTTGGCTTGTTCTGAGGCCCCAGAGGCCCAAGACAGAGGGCAGCTCGGGATACTGTTCAGGGGTTAAATTGGCTCATCGGCACGGGCTGCGTTCAGAGAGGAGGAGCAGGAGGCCAGCGGGAGAAACCTTCAGGGGCCGGGCCACACAGGGCCTTGGCCAGGGAGCTCGGGCTCTCTGAGGGCGCTGGGGAGCCACGGCAGGGCTGTGAGCAAGGGGGGAGCGGGGTCAGTTCTGGGGCTGTGCAGAGACAGACCGGAAGGGGCAGAGGCCGGCGGGAGGAGGCCATGCACCAGGCGGCTGGGAGAGGAGGGGACAGCGCAGAGAGGGGGAACCGGCAGGCCAGGAGGTGGGCTGAGGGGAGGCGTTTTGGTTGTCGAAGGGGACACCCAGGTGGCAGCCGGTGTGTCCTCAGCGAGAGGCCCGGCCTCATCTGCGTGCCACGGAACGTGGCGTGACCTGCTCACTTAATGTAAGAGAATTCAGCTCCATGAGCTTGGCCGAAACAGACACAAAACCCAACGTGTATTTCATCCCAGACCGTCCCTAACACGCGCCCTTCCTACACCTCGCCTTCAACCGAAGCGATGGCGATTCGTTCCAACGCAGGGACGCACCCCGTGCCGGGCTGGGCTCGTAAGAAGAGGGGGCACGGTCGCGCACAACCGTGTCATCAGTCCCTGGCAGTGATCTGAGCGATTTCCACGGCTGGGCTGCCTTCAGAGGCATTTCACCCTAGTTCTCCGCGCAAGATGGGCAGACAGCCCGTGCATTTAAAAGATGGCAGCCTGGGGCGCCTGGGTGGCGCAGTCGGTTAAGCGTCCGGCTTCAGCCAGGTCACGATCTCGCGGTCTGTGAGTTCGAGCCCCGCGTCGGGCTCTGGGCTGATGGCTCGGAGCCTGGGGCCTGTTTCCGATTCTGTGTCTCCCTCTCTCTCTACCCCTCCCCCATTCATGCTCTGTCTCTCTCTGTCCCAAAAATAAATAAAAAACGTTGAAAAAAAAATTAAAAAAAAAAATAAATAAAAATAAAAGATGGCAGCCTGGGGCGCCTGGGTGGCTCCGTCAGTTAAACGTCCAACTTCAGCTTACGTCGTGATCTCATGGTTCGCGGGTTCGAGCCCCGCGTCGGGTTCAAGCCCCGCGTCGGGTTCTGTGCTGACAGCTCAGAGCCTGGAGCCTGCTTCACATTCTGTGTCTCCCTCTCTCTCTACCCGTCCCCCCACTCACACTCTGTCTCTCTCAAAATAAATAAACATAATAATTTAAAATTTTCTTAAAATAAAAATATAAAAAAATAAAAGACAGCAGCCAGCCTGGAGCGTGGACGAATATTCCATAGTAGCTGATGTTGAAACGCCCTGGCCGTTGTGGGCCTGGCTTCGTGCCAAGAGCCTGCCTCTTAAACCTCTTGTTGACTCTCTGACCCTTTCCTGCCATCTAGCCGGGCTCACTGATAGTGTTCCCCGAGGATTTAGGTTTGGGCCAAGGGCTCACAGTTGGCCCCAGCCTGCCAGGCTATGAGACCCAGCAGTGTTGAACTCATTTTGTGGCTGAATGGAGGAATCTGAGTGGAGGATTCTAGCGTGAGCCCCAGAGGGCACTGGTGGGCTCGCATTTCCTTCCTTGGGGGACACCAAGCATGGGGATTGGGGTCCGGGAGAGGAGGGGGCAAAGCGTGGAGAAGGAGGCCCCAGACTTCTTTCCCTCAAGGAGGTTTGGAGTATTTGTTTTCTGTTAGCACTTCTCTTGACCATTTCATATGTAAACCCTTCTTCTTACTATGGAAGAAGTTCAAACAACTGTGGGATTAAAAGCACTTGATGAGCTCCTGAGCATCCCCGAGTCTCTAATTATCAAACAGTCAATCCGGGTCCACCTACACGCCCCCTGCCCTCCCACCACTGGGTTATTCGGAAGCAAATCCTAGACATGCCCTCTGGAAATACTTTAGTGTGTGTCTAAAAAGATAAGGACTTAAAAAAAAAAAAAAAAATCACTGTAGCAGAAAGTTCCAAGGCTGCAGCTCAAATGGTCTGGAAACCCTTGAGCAAATCCATTACTATGTGGCTCAGCTAAGCAGACCAGTGAAGCGGTTGCTAAAAGCTGTCGGTGGCCTCGGGGTCAGTGGGGCGGGAGCGAGTGTGTGTGTGTGTGTGTGTGTGTGAAAAATACAAATACCCGGGCACCAGCCCCGGGGACCTGAACCCGAAGAGGTCCGGGGAGGGCCCGGGAGCCCGCGGAAAGGACCATGCCAGCGTTGAGTGGCTGGGGGTGGGGTGGGTGTCGGGGTGGGGGGCGTGGGGCCCCGGGCGGCCCTGCCCCCTCCCACCCCGTCGCGCCGCTGAGCCCGCGGGGCGCTGTCCCGCCCGCAGATGTTCGGACAGCGGCGCAGCGCGCAGGCGCTGGAGTTGGCGCACATGCTCTACTACCGAAGCACCTCGAACAACTCGGAGCTGCTCAGCGCCCTGGCCCTGCGCGCGCAGGAGGAGCACGCCAAGGAGGCCCTGCTGGCGCACAGCTTCCTGGCCCGGCTGCCCCGGACGGCCCGCGGCGCGCCGGAAGGTAGGACTTGTCCCCGGGGCCCCGCCCCCGCCCCATCCCTTCGCGGCCCAGAACTGACGTGGCCCCACCTGAAACGAACTCCATTCACACCCTACACGGTCAAGACTCCGCCCCCCCATTCCCAACTGGCCCCACCCCATTGAGGACACCCCCCCCCCCCACCCTCACCGCGCAGGCCCAGTACTCCCGGTTCCTACGGGCGAGTCTGACCTATAACATCCCAGGTGACCTCGGCGCTCAGCATGCCGATGGGAACCCTTGAACCCAGCTTCCGATCTTGATGGATCGAGTCCCTCCCTGGGGTGACCGACTTCCCTATCCTGACCTCCTCCTGGATTAGGGTCTCGGGTCATCAGTCTCCTGTTGTGGCATGCCCTCCTTTGCTCCCACCTTGCCCAGCGCTCCTTCCAAAAGAGGCTCTTGCCCCTTCCCCCTGGGAGCCCCAGGTTGACAGGAACCTCCACCCTTCCCTGAACAAGAGGCCCTGACTTGTCCCTAGACGAGAGCCCCAGAGTCGGACCCTTCCTAGCCTCAAGCGGACCTCTAGGCTGCTCCCAAACCCGGACCCCTTGTATTCCTTGTCCTGCGCCCTCCCTGCTGTCCCTTCCGGGTCCTTCCAGGCCCCAGTCACCTCCTCACAACACCTGCTTCTCCCCCTGCAGAGACCTCCCTGTGGCTCCAGTCCGAGGTAGAGAACTGGCTTCTGGCCCAGTCGGGCTGTGACGTGGCCTTCAACGGAACTCGGGCCCTGGCCCACCTGCAAGCCCTGACCCCCAGCGTCGGGATGTACCCGCCCCCGGGTTTCCCCAAACTAGACGCGTTGCCTGCAGTCATTTCCGAGTCCCCCCGGTCCGCACCCAGTAGTGACAAGCCCTGAGCGAAACCACTGCCCAGCCTCGCCCAGCCACCTGGTTAGGAACTAAGCCCCGCCTCCTCCACGCTGAGCTGTCAATCACAGCCACTTCTGCTTTGCCCCTCCCCAACTTCCACTTACCCACAAGCAATCGCTTTCGTTACTCCGTATTCTCAGACAAAGCCGGCAATTGAGGCAGCCTAGGGTTGCTAGGCAAGCCCCCGCCCCAGCGCAGCCAATCTAAGCTTTTTGGCTTCTGCGGCGGTTCCGTCGCTTAGTCCCACCCCCGCCGTAAACAGCCAAACGGGGTTCGGCCCAGGAGGAGTGTCGGCCAATCAGAGCTGCTCAGTGCTACGAACCCCTGGGCACAGTTGTTAGACTGTATCTTCCCGAGGCCAGAGATCATTGTCTTTTTAGCCCGCTCCGGGCTAACTGCCCAACTTGCTCGCCGAGGCGGGGCCCCAGCCCACAGCCAACGGGAGCCGCTCAGCCCCGCTCTCTGGCAAACTGCCAACGACAGCTGCCGGGCACCAGCAGCCCTGGGCTGCCAGTTGGCGCTGCGTAGAAGAAACCAGTCAACATTTCTAAAAGGAAACCTGATCTTTCCATGAATTGACGCTGCTGATAAAGGCAGGCTATCTGGTCAGCTGCTGATCAGCTTGTCCAGGCTGAAGGGGTTGCGAGCCTTGTGTCGGGCAGAAAACCGCGGGTCAGGAGGAAGCAGCGACTACGCTCCCTCCAAGACGCATTTCCAACTCAGGCCCCAACAACCTCAGGTGCCTTTCCTGCCCGGGCCCCTCACCCTTTCGGCAGAAACTACCTCGGTCTGGATCTTTCTTCCACCAGTGGCCTGTGCAATATTTATTGGTCTATCAATTTCGCCCTCGTCCTCTCTCCCAAAGGAATAAATCGTGTGCAATGAATCTGGATGAGTGGGGGTAGCTGCAGGGGTTGGAGAGAAGGAAAGCATCAGAATCCTTGAAGGAAGAGACTGGGTCTTGGGGAAAATTGCATTTGGGTGGGTCCTAGGCAGAAAAAGCTGTCACCCTAGGGAGAGACTGGGTTCGCAGTTGGTGAAGGAGACTGCCTGTGGTAACGGAAGAGGATCTGAGAGAAAACCTGGCTCCCCAAAAGACTGGGTCTTATGAGCAAGGGAGATAGGACAGCCATGTGCCGTTGTGCAAGTTGTTCACTGCCAAAGGCACACAAGCCAGGGCACCGGTGGAGGTAAAATCCAGCCATCCCTCCACCCCCCCACATGCCTCCTAATGGGCTGAGTAAGCCTGGAGAAGGTGCGGGGGGGGGGGGGTGGCAGCTCACTTTTACTAAGGTGTCATCTGGGTTAGAGGCAGAATTGGATGTGGGAGGGGAAAGAAGAGGGGTTGTCCTAACGAGAGGAGAGTGAGTTCCAAGAAGGAAATAGAAAAGTGTCTTCGGGGGGGGGGGGGGGGCAACAATCTAGAACAACACACATCCTGCCTGGTTGAGAGAAAGACACCCTTGTACAAGGAAAGAGGACAGGAAACCCACAGTCTTGGTTCTTCCCCACAAGTGCCTAGAAGTCTAGACTCAGGAGGAATCCTGGGACGGGAGGGCCCAGGGCCCCCGGTCTGTGTAAGGGGAAAGGCGGCTGGGACACCGGGCCCCTGTGTCTTGCTTTAGAAGGGAGGCCCGGAGCTGTGCATTCCGAAGGCTGCTGCTGGAGCGGCTGTCCCCGGTTTTGGAGACCTCAGAAGTGAGCGACCTGGGTTCCTGGAGGAGGCAGGAAGGAAGGAAGGAAGGAAGCAGACAGAGCGGGCGGTTAAACGGTTTATTGGTTTTATTTTCTGGAGGACGCGGCGGGGCCGGGGCTTCGGGGTGAGACCGAGGGTCCGGGAGCGGGCAGGGGGCTGCAGGGCGACGCGGGGCCCTCACTCCCGCTTCCGCAGGTGGATGTAGATGACGCCGCTGGCCAGGGCGAGGGGGAAGGCCACCCAAGCCAGGGCGAAGCAGTAACCGAAGCTGCCCCCCGCCGGGCGCTCCGCCAGGATCTCCTCCGCGTGAATGGCGTAGATCAGCGCCCCCGTAAACACGGCCACGCCTGAGGGGAGACGGGAACCGGGTGGCACGCAGTACCCGCAAGAAGACTGCATTTCCCAACAACCCATGGGGCAAAGAAGCCTCGGGAAGGCCCGTGCGCAGCACCGCTGCCTTCTGGGAGTTGTGGTTCGCTGCCTCCGCGCCGTGCACGGAGGCTACTGCAGATTGGCTTTGGGCAATTCAGTTCGTCTAGCTGGGTGCCCCTTACTCATCCATAAAATGGGACGATAGTATCCATCCATCCATCCATCCAACCATCCCTTCAAGGAATGTTTTTTTATGCCTTGCTATGAGCTAAGCACGCAAATAGTGATTTAAGACGGCAGGGGCTTTGTAGGAACCTAAGAAGGTACGATTCCCGAAGCCGAGGACTATGATCACTTAGCTCTTTGCACCCGAAGTCAAGAAAATTGAAAAGCACATAAACTCCCTTCTGAAGTGTCTGATACACGGTGGGTTATAAAACCACTACCATTATGATTCAGAGTTCTCTCCTGGAGTATTACTTAGCCACTGCCTCTGCCCTCCCATCCCTGGGATCTACATTATTTACCCACACCACGCTCCCCAGCTCTGGCTCCTTGAAGCTCTAAGTGTCAGTTTCCACATGACTCAGAGACACAGACTGCAAACCACAGAATCAGTGAAAACTACTGATTCCCTGGCAGAGAGGTAGCCCACGGAGGCACTTCAGGTGGCCCCTCCCTCCCCTCCCCCCCCTCCCCTCCCCTCCCCTTCCCCAGGGGGCAGTGCTCACTGGTGCAAAGCTGGCAGAGGCCAGTGGCATAGAATAGCCCCCCTCGCCGCATGGTGTAGAGCTGGAACATGAACAGGATGAAGGACAGACAGCAGAGGATGAGGGACAGCACCATGAGGACCTGGACCGCCTTCAGCCAGCCTGCAATAAGGAGGAGAGAGAGGTGGAAGTCACAGTAGGTTCCGGGGTTCCGGCTCCGTCCGCTCGCTCACCGCCCCATTGTGGGCCATACAAGTTTGGTGGCCACTTCTATTGACCTTGATTCCCGGAACTTTGCTGAGTCCCCTTATCAGTTCTCAAAGCTGCTTTGAAGAGTCTTCAGGCTTTTCTACATGAACACATCCCCTGGGAATAGAGACCTCTTTTTTTTTTTTTTTTTTTTTTTTTAACTTTTGCCTCTCCCATCTTTACACCTTTTATTTCTTTTTTCTTGCCCTGTTGCGTTGGCTACCTCCAGGACAACACCGGAGAGCACTGGTGAGAACAGAAGTTCTGGCTTCGCTCTCTGGGGAAAAGCGTTTAATCTCTCACTTCCAAAAACTTAAAGGGGTACAGTGCCACTCCCTTCTAGCTCAAATACATCAGCAGCAGCACCCCCTCCACCCCCCCCCCCCGCCACCTTGTTCAGGACTTGGAAGGATTCAGCCCCACTCTTTTGTTGGAACTCAATGAATTGGTCCCAGCCATCCATTCCAAACACCAGTCTCCTCTCCTTAGAACTTCGAGAACATAATTCTACCTTCTCAGAATCTTGGGAGCTCTCTCCCCATTCCTTAAACCTATAGCATGTGGCCTCCACTCTTTCTGAATCAAAAGGGAGGGGGGCCTTTAGCCGATCCTCCTTAGAACATGAGCATATCACCCCCCCTACCACCCAGAAAAGTGGGTCATAATCAGCCCCACTCACTGAGCATTGGGGCCCAGACCTGCCCCCTCAAACTCTGAAGGGTTCCTACCTAATTCTTGATTCTGGGAAGAGACCGGGGTTACCCCTCCCCTGGCAGACGGGTCCCCGATGCCCCTCACCATTCTCGCTGACGTTACTGCAGGCCCACGTTTTGTTGTCATTGTTCCATGTGCAGTCATACCAGAGATTCAGGGACTCCTTCCCCGGGAGGGTCCACCAGGACTGGGATGGACCAAGAGACAAGGGCAGGGTTAGGAAAGGCAAGTGTGCAGGGTCAGGGAGATTGTGGGGAGGGTTAGGGAAAGGGTGAGGGGCTGGAGGGCGCTGAACTGGGGGCAAAGCATGGATTTAGTGAGAAGGGGTCGGGGGGGGGGGGACAGTCAGGGCAGAAAAGGGCAGGGGAGACGCATCCGAGCCAGGGCTCAGAAGGAGAGATGCTAGGGAAAAGGGGCGGGGCCAGAGTGGCTTCAGAAGAGGGGCGTGGCGGGAGCCTTCGGGAGAAGATAGCCCGCTGCTGGAGTAGGCTTACCTTGTCCAAAGTGGCCACGAAAAGCAGGATGAGAATGAGGATGTGAAGGGCAGAGACCACCAGCAGGAGGAGGGACATGGCTACGTGGAAGCCGGCGATGGGGGGTTGTCAGGAGATGGCTGTTTCAGGAGGTTGGGACAGGGGCGGCTGAGCCCCCTCGGATCCTGGTGGAGAAGGGGGCTGAGTCCAGACTCCAGGGCATGCTGGAGAAGAGGGGCCGGGAACCCGGACCCTTTGAGTCTGCGCGGGGAGGAGGCTGGGGGCCTGAACTCCTGGATCCCCCAGGGGTTGAAGCAGGCCAGGGGTGGACTCGGGTCCAGGAGTGAGTTGGACCAGCAGTGTCTCCTCAGAGTCCTGACCCTGGGCACATATGGGCCAGGATATGAAAATTCAAGTTCATGCCATCCCAGGTTCATCAGAAGCTGGGGGCTTCCCCCAGAGACAGGCATCCTTGACTCACCCCCCTCCTCTCCTGGGGTGTGGGGGGGTGGGGGACCGGTGAGTCACCCGGTGACTCATCCCTCCCCCCCCACCCCTGCCTCCAAGCACCAGGGAAACCCCAGCCCCTGGCTATGCCCACGAGGTCCCCACCCCACCCTGCTGCCAGACTGACGGTGCCAGACTGGTGCCTGCTGAACATCTTCTGGAGAAAATGGGCAAGACCCAGGTTGGGGGTAGGAGGCTGGGGTTGGGGCGGGGGGAGGCTTGAAAAGAAGGAGCCAGCCTCCCAGGACCCTTCAGTGTCTAGAACGGGGTGGGGGGGGGCGGGGTGCCTGGAGGTCCCCCAGACTTGGGGTGTACTCGGGCAAAGCCCTGGGCTCAGCGTCCTCAGGAGAGACTGGACGGCCGTGGGGAAAAGCTAAAGAAAGTTTACCAGTGGAGGGCTCTGCTGAGAACCCCCAAACCTTGCAGGGCCCCACCCCTTCCCGAATCTCCACCCCAAGTGCTAAGAGATCACTTCTTAAATTACAAGCATTTCCATGGGATCTGAGAGTGGGGGCGTCTCTCCCAGCCTGGGGTTATTCCCAAACTGCTGCACTCCCAAATAAAGAAAGAAATCCCAGTCCGAATAACGGACTGGAAACTTACCGCGAGCGGCAGAAAAAGTCAGAGTTGGAGTCTCGTCCTTTGCTTAGGGCCTCCGCGCCCCGCCCTTCTCCTCCCTCCTTCCACCCTCTCGAGGCCCCCGCCTCTCGCCTCTCCCGCCGCCTCCCTCCCTCCCTCGCTCTCTCCTCTGGCTCTCTCCCCCCTTCTCCCCCTCAATCCGGAACTCTTTCCCTCTCCCTCCTTTCCTCCCTTTTTCTCTCTCCTTCTGCCTCCTGTCTCTCCAGTCCTCACTGCCTACACCTCCTTCTTTCGCTCTCTTCTCACCCTCCTGGTTTCTCTCTCCGCTCCTCTCAATATATACTGACCCTTTTATACCCACCCGCGCCGCGCCCAGCCCAGCTGAGGTCTGCAGCCGGAGGGAGGGCCTAAGCACTTGGGTTCCTTATTCTCTGGGCCCCCACCCACTGCTCCCAGACAGGCATCTTCTGGGGCTCCCTCCCAGGATTGAGCTGAGAATTTGGAGCCAAGGGAGCCGAGCAGGGCCAGGGTGGGGCAAGAATCAAAGAGTGGGAGGGCCCGGTTCTCAGGCCTCTGCTCTGGGTCTTGCCCCGGCCCCGGATGTCTGCTTTCCTTGATGGGGTTTAGGACTGGATACTCTAATGGGGGTCTGGCGGAGGAGACCAGACCAGGCGGAGGTCTGGTTGAGAGCTGGGAGAGTTGGCCCGATTGTGGGAATCAGGGGATGGAAAATGGGAACACGTCAGACTCTGGAAGGGGGCAGGCGGTGGGATTTAATCCGGGTGCCACCATTTCCTGCCTGGGGGTCCTTGACCAATGATTTAAACTCTCTGAGCCTCGTTTTCCTCATCTGTGATATGGGTACAATGATACTGATCATACTGACAAGATACTGGTCGTCATAATTTGGATACTTATTCTAAATGAATAAGGTAGGGGCGCCTGGGTGGCTCAGGTCACGATCTCACGGTTCATGGGTTCGAGCCCCTCGTCAGGCTCTGCACTGACAGCCAGGAGCCTGGAGCCTGCTTTGGATTCTATATCTCGCGCTCTGCTCTCAACAATGAATAAGGAAACATTTAAAAAGACAAATGAATAAGGTAATACCAGTACACTAACACACCTACACGTTCAGGTTCATTCCTTTCTTCATCAAACATTTATTGAACATCTGTTAGGAACCAGGAGGTAAGAATAAAGAAAACAGAGGCAATGCCTGCTGTTATGGAGCTTACCTTCCCTGTAGGAGCAGACTTTAAAGAGAAAACCCATCAATGAAGACTGATGTATTGCAGCCAGTGCTAAGTGCTTTTCAGGAAATAGAGTGGAGGTGATAATGACCACGTGGGAGGAGCCTACTTTAAACAAGGTGATCAGGCAAGACCTCTGTGAGGAGGTGATCTCTGAGCTGAGACCTGAGGACAGGACAGTCATTTCAGTGCTGGAGGAAGGGAAAGTGCAAGACTCCGGAGAACAAGCTCAGGTTGTCTGGGGAGTGGACAGAAGGGCCAGTGTGGCTGGAAGAGAGGGAGTTGGAGGGAGTGGTAGGAAGAGAAATCAAAGAGGGCCCTTGAAGAACTAGGGGAGGAGTTTGTATTTTATTCTAAGTGCAGTGACAAGCCATTGGAGGGTTTTAAACAGAAGAGCAGCACCAGGGACTTAATGTTAACTATTTATTATTATTATTATTATTATTGTTGTTGTTATTAAGTTATATCTGGGTCTCTTGGAAGGTTTGGGTGCTAGTGAAAAATTAGAATAAGGGATCAGATGTCTGGGGTCCTGATGAAGAATTGAGTTGGAGAACTGAAATTCTAGGTTCCTACAAGGGAAGGAAACTGGCCGATAGGGTGGCTGGGTATCTTGATGGGGCAGGAGAGTGGATGGTCATCTCGGCTCCCTGAAGGGGTGAGGGCCGGGCAATTCAGTGACTTAGGTGGGTACTCAGGAGACACAGAAACTGGGGCACCAGTATGGCAGTCTATAGAGGCCAGTGGGCAGCATTCCAAACTGCTACACTCAACAGCTGTGAGTTAGGACAAGTTACTAATAACCTTTCTATGCCTGTTTATCTGTAAAATAGGGCTAATAGTAAATACATCATAGGGTATTTCTTAGACTGTCGGGCACATTGTTATACCAACCACTGGAACCCCGAATGGAGGTAGTACTGGGGGACTCTAGTTCAAGGTCTCTAGGATTGGGGGGAAGGAGAAAATTCTTGGGTCCATTGGGCCCCAAAGGCTAAACAGTTGGGAATACAAAATGAGGGTTCCTGGGGGGTGGGGAATAAATAGTCCCAAACTTAAGTGTTTGAGAAGGACACAGACTGGGGGCCAGGGTCACTGAGAAAAAAAATGAGGCGGGAGGGTCACGTGATCTTCATGGAGCCCTGGCACAGGGAACCAGACTGGCCCCGGAAAGAGTCTGGAAGCCAGGGGCTAGGGAGATGGAAATGTGGGTGGGCAAGGTGGAAAACAGGAGGCTAGGACTCGAAATCAAGTTCCCGGAGTGCAATGAGCGCCAGACTTGGGGACCTTGGGAACGTGGAGGAGGTCCCTCGTGCTAGGACCCTGTGGAAGAGGGAGAACCAGGGAGCCCCAGGGCGGTAACGGGATCTCCCCGTCCTGGGCCTCCAAGGCTTCGAGCTGAGCTGAGCGCCCGCGGGCTGCTTCCTCCCACAGGAAACCGCAGGCTTCGGGCACACCCAGCCGGCAGGGAGCGGCGCCCACTACCCGCCCGCTCCGGGGAGGCCCACGTGGGCAGCAGCCCGCAGCGCGGGCGGCCCGCCTGCCGAGCGAAGGGGGCGTGGCCAGGAGGGGGCGTGGCCGGAAAAGCGGGGGCGGCCCGAAGAGCCCGAGGCCCCGCCCACTCCCGCCTCTCAGGGTGCGGACCCACAAGAAGTTTTTGGCGGCTTCGCTGGAGGCCGTTGGCCGCGCATGCGTAGTGAGTCACTGCAAGGACCGGCGTTGGTGATGAACGTTCCTTCCTCACAACTCCCGGCATCGGCACCGTCTTCCTGCTAATGACTCTTCAAACAACGTGGTCTTGACTTAAGACACGCATCTCTCGGGCCTCGTCCCGAAACACCTGGGCCTAGCTCCAAAGCCTTCCAGACCTTTCCCTCCCAGTCCTGGCTCCATAGGGTCTTTCAGCTTCTGCCTCTCCCTTCCGAAAGCACAGCCCGCCGCTCACAGTCCCTCGCTCTCGGTAGGCGCCTTCCCACCGGGTCCCTTAACGAGTACTTCTAGCCACGCCCCTCGCAAGTCCGTGAACCTACGGCCTCGGCAGGTACCGGTGCCCCTCCCATCGGCAGCCCCCCCCATAGCCCCACCCCTCGCCACTCCCCGCAGCCCCTCCCTCCACAGGTAGCCGTGCTCCTCCCACAGGTTCCAACCCTCGCTGGCCCTGCCAGCCCCACCCCTTACAGGTCTCCCTGCCTTCTCAAGCCCTGTAGCCCCGCCCCTCAAGGCACGCCCAGTTTCTCAACGGCCCTCTGCCCCGCCCCTCGCAGGGCTCACAGCTCCGCCCCTCGCAGGGCTCCCCACCTCCCAGCCCTTCTGTTCACAGCCTGCTAGGTCTCCTGAGGTCTCCCGGCCGCCTCGGCCCCTCCTCTCCAACCTCCCCTCCCAAGACCCCTCTTCCTCCGCGCTCCCTCCTCCCCCGCTCCCTACCCAGGCCCCGCCTCCTCAGCCTCCCCTCCCACAGCCCCTCCTCCCCAGCCTCCCCGCCCATGGCCCCTCCTCCCCAGCGCCCATCCCAAGCCCCTCCTCCCCAGCCTCCCCTCGCGCGGCCACTCCTAGAGGCCTCCGTCCCACCCCCGCCGCGGTCCTCAGGCCTCATTGGCCCTTTATCTCCCCAGTAACCAGGCCACAACAGTGAGCTTGGAGAACCAAGGACAGGTCAGGCACTCCAGCAGGTAGGGGACAGGGCTCGCTCCCCACAGCCGGCCGGGGTTTCCTTCTCCTCCGTGTCTCCTTCCCCCAAACAGCCACGCCTCAGAGATACCGAGAGCCCAGGGGACCTGCCCCCCTGCCAGAGTCAGAGTAGAAACACAAGACAGAGAATATGGGAGGTCGGGAGGGATGTGGGGAGAGGCCTGAGAGGTGCTCCCCTACAACTCATTGGAGGCATTGAGACTCAAAGAGAGGCCAGAGTTGGTTCCGGGGTCACCTTCCGATTGCCTCGCGGTCCGTCCCCACCCTCCTTCCGGCGCCCTCCTGCTCTCTGTCTGAAGGGGTTCCTGTGTCGCCCCTACAGGAGGCCCCCCCCCCCACCTTTGGCCAAGATGCCTTTGGGACTCTCTGCAGGGAGCACCCGCTCCGAGGATGGAACCGAGGCCTTCCTGGAAGGAATGGGTAATTCAGACGCTCTTGGCTTTTTTTCCCACTCATTCCTCATTGTCCCAAGTTCTAGGTACTGTGCTCTGGGACACGGGGTGGGGGGTGGGGAGAAGCGGGGAGGCCTTCCAGGAGAGTCCTCTAGCGGGAAACACACATGCGTGGGAATGGAGGTGGAGCAGGGCAGATGGATAGGCCAAGCCTGGAGGGCTTCCTGCAGGAGGAGAAGTTTGTGTGGGGCTTGGAACTCCTCCCAGGAGTTACCGATGGGAGAAGGAAGGGATGAGCGTTTCAGTAGAGGGAACATGTGCCTAGAACAGGGTTTCTAAGCCTCCACACAGTTGACGCTTGGAGTCAGATCATTCTTTAGTCATGGCGGCTGTCCTGGGCATTGTAGGACATCCCTGACCTCTATCCATTATATGCCAGGAGCAGCCTGTCCCACCCCGTCCCCACATCCTGACAATCAAAAGTGTCTCCAGACATTGCCAACTGTCCTTGCGCGCAGAATCACTGGTTGAGAACCACTGGGCCTTGGGAGGTGGGGAGCTAGCTGGTGGCCCAGACTGGAGAGGTGGTTAGGTTCGGGTCATATGGGGCCTTGAACCCCGGGCCCAGGACCTGCGGCTTTGTTCTCAGGCCCTGGAACTCCGTTCTGGGTGTAGAAAGACCTTCCGGGATTGTGAAGGGAGGCCTGGAGGCTGGGGAGGAGGCTGGGGTGATGGTCCCGGCAGGACAAGATGAGACCCGAGCTTGGAGGATGGGCTGCGAGTGAGGAGGCCAGAGGACAGGACTGAGGACTGCTGGGCTACGGGGGCTGAAGGGGCGAGGGGGAACAAGACTGCGGTCCCCAGATCTTGGCCGCAAGTTCCAGATCCTCTGTGGCCGGCGCCTGAGGACCGTGAGGCCTTCCGGGAGCGCCCTCTAGTGGGGAGGCGGAAGTGTGCCCAAACCGGGAGTAGACGTGGGTTTGGGGGAAAAATCCCCCGGAGGTCAGCTTGGGGTCCGGGAGTACCAAGGGGGTGAGGTAGGCGTGAGGGATACAGGAACTGAGGTGCAGGGCTAGAGGGGTGTTGGGGACTGGGTGGGCCTTTCGGCTGCAGTTTGTGGGAGCCGGAGTTCCCAGGCCCTGGAGAGGAAGGGGCTGGGGCCGGGATCTCTACTGAGCCCAGTTGGCTGGTCCTGCCCTCAGCGGATTGGGAGCTGAGCCGACTGCGACGACAGTGCAAAGTGATGGAGGGAGAGAGGCGGGCTTACAACAAGGAAGTCCACCAGCGCATCAACAAGCAACTGTGAGACCCGTGCCTGGACCCGGAGCTTGGGGAGCGAGGGGGCTCTTAAAGGGGTTGGGGGCCCGCCTCCTGGGTCCCAGAGGGGAAGGGGCAGGCCGGGTGTCTGGCCCTTAGTGATTCTGAGACTCTGCCCCTCGCTGGCATGCTCTCCAACTCCCCGCCTGGGCAGTGAGGAGATCCAGCGCCTGGAGGGGGTGCGGGATAAACTTCAGGTGCAGATCCGCGTGGCCCAGAGCCAGGTCAAGCGGCTGCGGGACAGCGAGAGGCTGGAGAACACGGGTCATCTGCTGAAGTGTCAGGTCCGGGTGCAGGCCGAGGTCAAGGAGCTACAGGAGCAGACCAGAGCCCTGGACAATCAGGTGGGTTCGGACACCAGCCTCTGTGGATCGGAACTGCTCTGAGCCTTGGCTTCCTGGTCTGAAAATGGGCCCATTTGAAATCATGCACGTGGGAGAGTTATAGTCAGACTCCAATAGGAATGCAGGTGTTTTGTGCTTAGCACAGCCCCACACACCCCAAAACGGAGCTGGTGAGGTTAAAGGGGAAAGAAAGTCTCACCTCCTGACGTCAGCAAAACCTGCAGTAGAGTCCTGGCCCTGCCGCGTCAGAGCTGTGTGACCACGGGCAGCTCTTCGACCTCTCTGGGCCCTAGTTTTTGCGCGTGCAAAAAGGGGACGTTGGTAACCCAGCCGTGTCGACCTGGGTCTCTAATCCCACCTGCTCCAAGACCTTGACCTGGGACACAGCGTGACTTTTCTAGGGCAGGGTTCTTCCAGGTTTCTATGACCGTCACTCCTGAGGCAGTTCACACGCCTGTGGATGTAAACACACACGTATTTGGGAAACACAAGTTTTCACCAGGGAATAGTTTTGTTTTTTTTTTTCCCAGGTGGGATTCATTCTGCTATTTTCTGTTCTATTCTTCATTAAAAAGAAAAAGTTGCTTCCCTAGACCAAATGATTTCTTGCACACGATTGGATCACAAACAGGAGTTTGAAGGTTGCTTATCTCGGTGGTCTGTATTACTTTCCTATTTGTGCTGTAACGGATTACTACAGACTTGGTGGGTTAAAATAATACAAATTAGTTACCTTACAGTGCTGGAGGACAGAAGGCCAAAATGGGTCTCCCTGGGCTAAATTCAGGGTATCAGCGGGCAGCCTTTCTTCTGAAGAGACAGAGTGTGAGTAGGGGAGGGGCAGCGAGAGAGGGAGACACAGAATCCGAAGCGGGCTCCAGGCTCTGAGCTGTCCGCACAGAGCCTGACGCTGGGCTTGAACTCATGAACTGTGAGATCGTGATCTGAAGTCAGACACTCAACCTACTGAGCCACCCAGGTGCCCCTGGACTTTTAAAAAAAAATTAAGAATTTTTATTTTTTTTAATTTTTTTTTTCAACGTTTTTTATTTATTTTTGGGACAGAGAGAGACAGAGCATGAACGGGGGAGGGGCAGAGAGAGAGGGAGACACAGAATCGGAAACAGGCTCCAGGCTCCGAGCCATCAGCCCAGAGCCTGACGCGGGGCTCGAACTCACGGACCGTGAGATTGTGACCTGGCTGAAGTCGGACGCTTAACCGACTGCGCCACCCAGGCGCCCCAATGTACTGACTTTTAAAACTTCCAATCTACTACCGACGGCTACTTGTATAAGGCTTTTGCCTTGACACTTGCACTCAGAATAGCCTCAAAACACAGTTTCTGATGCTTGCTTAAATTCTCTCATTTTCTGAGCCTGTCACGTCAGAGACTGATGACAGACAGCCCTTGGACTTGCACTAGTTTATAGCGCTCACCGGTCTGTGTAGAAATAAAAAAAAAGTGGGGACACCTGGATGGCTCAGTTTGTGAAGCATCTGACTTCAGCTCAGGTCATGATCTTGCAATTTGTGAGTTCGAGCCCCACATCGGGCTCTGTGCTGACGGCTCAGCCTGCTTCAGATTCCGTGTCTCTCTCTTTCTGTGCCCCCCCTCTCTCTCAAAAGTAAATAAACATTAAAAAAAAAAAAGCTGATAAAATTCAGCATCCATCCATGCTAGAAACTCTTAGAAGGTGACAAGGAATAAAAGGAAATTTCCTGAGTTGGCAAAGGACAACTATAAAACATCTATAGAAAATATCATATTTGATAGCAAAACATGAAAAAAAATTATCTTTGAGATCAGTAACAATATAAGGATGCCACCTAGCACCACTTCCGTTTAATATTGTACTGGAGGTTCTATCTGGTGCAGTGGGGCCAAGAAAAAAAAAACATTGGAGAGGAAAAAATGAAATTGTCATTGTTTGTAGATGATGTATTTGTGTACAGAGAAGATCCAGAAGACTCTAACACTAACTGTTTTTGTAATTAACAAGGTATGTTAACCATATGGCTGGATACAGAATTAATGTTCCAAGTTAATGATACTTCCCTGTATTAGCAGCAACTATGATAAAATAAGAGAAGAAAACACGCACTTATAATAAGCCACAGAAGTACCTGAGAAGAAATCTAACAAAAGTGTGCCAGACCTCTATGGAGTAAATTGTAAAATTTTATTGAGGGGTATTAAAGAACAGCTTAATAAATATAGAGATCTATCCATGGATGGGAAGAGTTAGTGCCCTAAAATGCCAGGTCTCCAAAATAATTTATAGTTTCAGTGTAATCCCAACCAAAGCATGGAAAGTCTTTCTTCAATGGACGAAATTGACAAGCAGATTCTAAGGTTTCTATGGTAGTCAATGGACGAGATGACATAGACTGACTTAAAAGAAGAAGAACAATGTGAAAGGATGTGCTTTCTCACTTCTCAAGATCTAGTATAAAATTCTTGTAATTGATGGAGGGCTAATCAAATGGATCAATGGGACAGAGGAGAGAGCCCTGTAAGAGACCAATGCACATGTGGACATCTGATGCACAACTTCGGGACATGGGAAAAGAGGGCTTTGATAATGGTGCTGTGAAAACTGGATGTTCATACTGTAAGATGAAAGAGAGACCCTTATCTCTCCTCCAACCCCCATAACTAATTCCAGATGGATCAGATCTAACCGTGTGAAGGTAGGGAAGGATTTCTTAAATTAGTTATAGAAATCTGTACTTCTAAAGAAAAAGACTGTTACTTCTGGTGACTTTAAAGCTAATAACTTTTGTTGAAAGAAACAGAGTGTGCAAAGAAGGTCGTGGAATGGAAAGTTATTTGCAACGCATATAGCTGACAAAGGACTATTATCAAGAACATATAAAGAACAACTACAAATCATTGAAGAGTCAGCCCAATTAAAAAAAAAATAGCCAAAGGATTTGGGCTGACATATCACAAAACGAGAGATTCAGATGTCCCAATAAATGTAGGAATGACTCACCACTCATTAGTAATCAGAGAAAGGCAAATGGATTTCGCAATGAGGTTCCATTAATCACTCACCAAATTTTCCAAACTCAGTGTCCGAAAATACCAAGTGTTGGGTGTAAAGGGGCAAGTGGGAGCCCCTAATGAACCGTGGGTGGGGACATAAATTGTCACACGTATTCTGAAAAGTCTTTCCCCCCATTATCTATTACCTTTAAAGATAGACCTACCCTGGGTTTCAGGGTCACACCCACTTGGCATGATCACCGGAAACAGTCTCCCAGGAGGATAGGGAACAGGAAACACCTGCATCTTCTCATGACGGCATCAAACACATCTTCCTTGAGCATCCAGGGGCTGCTTCTCAGCACCTCCAGCTGGGTGATCCCACGCAAGCGGGTGGGTGATGCCCACCTTGGCAGAGGGAGGCATCACACCCAAGAGGAGTCATCTCTGTAACAGCTCATGAAGACAAAGCCTAAGTCTAACCACCCCCCCACTCAGTGATAAGAAAAACTCCACAGAGAAGCCAGATGTCTGCTCAGTCCTGGTCATGTAGGCTCTTGGGATCTATGAGCCCACTCGAAGTCCTTTTAGTCCAATGTAGTTCACCAATCAGGTCGTTTTTATAATAAACACCGTTGCCTGGGAACAGAGCTGGCATTCCATAGTTACCTTAACCCGGTATGTTTCCATGAAAACAGTGTCAGAAGAAGGTAAGCCAAACTCACCTTCTAAGGGAAAACAGGTTTAGACCTATTGTTAACTCTTCTTCCCACCCAGCAAGTGCACTTCTGAGCATGTGCCCTGGAACCAGGATTCATGTAAAGAGATATTGAAAGAAGCATGATCACATATTGGCCAGCTCCAAACTGGAAATAACCCAAAGGTCCATCAGTATGTGAGTGAATAAATAAATTGTGGAATAGTCACATAACGAAATAGTATACAGCAACGAAAAATGAGTGAATCACAATTACAGCCACAAGGGTGAGTCTAACACACATTTGCAGGAAGCAAGACAAAAAACATACAGAGAGTGGGGCGCCTGGGTGGTTCCGTTGGCTAAGCGACTGACTCTTGGTTTCAGCTCAGGTCATGATCTCCCGGTTCATGGGATTGAGCCCCGCACTGTCAGTTCAGAGCCTGCTTGGGATTCTCTCTCTCCCTCACTCGCTTCCCTTCCCCCACTCGCACTCTCTCTTTCAAAATAAATACACTTAAAACAGAGAAAAAAAAACCCACACAGGTAGCACGATTTCATTCACATAAAATTCAAAATCAGGCCAAATGCAACTTTTGTTTTAGGGGTACGTACATGGGTGATAAAACCATAAAGTAAAAACATGAATTTCACTTAAGGAAGTATGGTAAACAGAAGAGTGATCCCTGTAAGACGTCCACCTCCTAATCCTGGGAACCTGTGAGTATCTTACTTTATTTACATGGCAGAAGAGACTGCGGATGTGATTGAGGATTTTGAGTTGGGGAGATTACCCTAGATTAAACCGGAATTCTCCCCCGGAGCTTCCAGAAGGAATTCAGCCTGGCTGACACCTTGATTTTCTGAAACCAGTGAAATTGATTTCGGATTTCTGACCTTCAGAACTGTAAGAAAAAAGGTCGTGGTGTTTTAAGCCAGTCCGTGTGTGGTACTTTGTTCCAGCAGTAATAGGAACTGACAGAGGGAGGGCAGTGGCACGTATGGAGAGGAAGGGAGGAGTGATGGGGGGGGAGGATCTGCATTGCTGTCGGCATTCTGGTTCTCGACCTGGCAGGTGGTTCAAGGATGTTCAGTTAAAAATACGTATAATGAGTTGTACGTACATCATCTATGCCCTTTTCTGTGCACAGTGACTTTTTAAAAAAAAAAGTTTATTTATTTTTGAGACAGAGACAGAGAGAGGCAGAGAGAGAGAGGGAGGGAGAGAGAATCCCAAGCAGGCTCCACACTGTCCGCTCAGAGCCCGATGTAGGGCTTGAATTCATGAACCGTGAAATCATGACCTGAGCCAAAACCAAGAGTCGGATGCTTAACCAACTGACCCACCCAAACAGCCCCATCATGACATTTTTTTTTAAAGAAAACAAACAAAAAAAGATGTTAGCCATTGTAGACCTAAATGTAAAATCTAAAATTATAGAACTTTTAGGGGCCCCTGGGTGGCTTAGTCAGTTAAGCATCCGACTTCAGCTCAGGTCATGATCTCATGGTTCGTGGGTTCGAGCCCCGCATCAGGCTCTGTGCTGACAGCTCAGAGCCTGGAGCCTGCTTCGGATTCTGTGTCTCCTTCTCTCTGCCCCTCCCCTGCTCACACTCTGTGGGTGGGTGTGTCTCTCTCTCTCAAAAATAAACATTAAAAATTTTTTTGAAACTATAAAACTTTTAGAAGGAAACAGGAGAAGAGCTTTGTGAGCTTGGCTTAGGCAAAGATTTCTTTCTTTCTTTCTTTCTTTCTTTCTTTCTTTCTTTCTTTCTTTCTTTCTTTCTTTCTTTCCTTCCTTCCTTCCTTCCTTCCTTCCTTCCTTCCTTCCTTCTTTCTCATTTTTTTTTTTTTTTAAGCTTAGGCAAAGATTTCTCAGCTACATCACCAAAAGCATGATCCATAAAAGGACATATTGACAAACCGGACTCCATAAAATTTGAAAACTTTCCTTCAAAAGGTATTGTTAAGAGAATGACAAGCTAAGCCCTACAAGGGGAGAGAATATTTGTCACGTGTGCAGCTGATAAAGAACTTGTATCTAGACTTTATCAAGAACTCTCAATAAGAAAACAGCGGATCCAATCAGGAAAAACTGGCGAAAGACTGGAACAGACACTTCACCAGAAAACATATAAGATGATAAGCACGTGGAAGAGGCTCAGTGGTGTTAGTCATTAAAGGAATGCAAATTAAAGTCACGAGAAACTTCTACACGCCATTTTAGAATGGCTAAAATTAAAAAGACTATACCAAGTGTTAATGAGGATGTGGAGGAACTGGAACTCTCACAGCCTGCTGGGTGGAATGTAAATGGCACCACCACTTTGGAAACCACTTTGGCAGTTCCTAAAAAACTAAATGTACCCTAACCATACGAATCAGACATTCTACCTCCTAGGCATTTACCCAAGAGAAAACGAGGCATATGTTCGTTGGTACAAAGACTTGTACGCGAGTCTTCATAACAGCTTTATCTGTAAAATTCAAGATGGAAACCATTCAAATGTCCACCAGAAGGTGAATGGATAAGGAAATTGTGGTACATCCATACAATGGAAAGCTACTCACCAATAAAAAGGAATGGGCTATTGATATACCCAACAAGGTGGATGAATTTCAGAATAACTTCTCTGAGTGAAAGAAGCCAGACCCCTCCCCCTCACAAAGAGTATACACTATGCGAGTCCATTGATTGACTGACTGATTGATTTTTAAGTAATTTCTACACCCAACGTGGGGCTCGAACTTACAACGATCAAGAGTCTACCGACTGGGCCAGCCAGGCACCCCTATGATTTCCTTTACAAAACTCCTTAGTGACAGAAAACACATGGGTGACTGCCAGGGGGAGGGGACTGTAGGAAGCAAGTGCACGGAAGAATGACAAAGGGACACAAGGAAACTTTTGGGGGAGATATGTTCACTAATCTTGATTACGCCAGTCTTATCAAATTGTATACTTTAAATGGTGTAGTTTTATTGTATGTTATTTATACTTCGATAAAGCTGTCAGAAAAGTTTCCTACCTCACACCGTATAAAAACATAAGTTCTGGGGCACTTGGGCGGATCAGTCAGTTGAGCATCTGACTCTTGATTTCCACTCAGGTCATGATCCCAGGGTTGTGGGATCAAGCCTTGCATCAGACTCCGTGCTGAGCATGGAACCTGCTTGAGACTCTCTCTCTCTCTCTCTCTCTCTCTCTCTGCCCATCTCCCCCACTCATGCTCTCTCTCTAAAATAAACATAAATTCTAGTGTTATTAGAGACCCAAATGTGAAAAGCAAAATTTGAGGAGCGTGTTTTCTAATCTTGGGAGGAATTTCTGAAGTGAGTGGGTCCTAAACTTTCCTTGTGCCCAGAACCCTTAATTTCTGAGTAATATTTTTAGAACCTCTAACCTCCAACAGTCAGCGGTGTACCATGAAACCAGCAGGTAGGGAGGCAAAACACCCTGATTTATAGCATTGGCTGATTTTCCTAACAAATACAGGTATCCCCTGCTGTTTGAAAATTGCGCGTTATACCGCTTTGCTTTTTCAGAAGACCTGTGTTAGTACCTGTTTTCACTAAGTGAAAGACGACTGAGGAGGACTTGAACTTTTACCAGAAAAAAAAAAAAGGCAAAAAAAGAAAAAATAGCATTCAGCATTTGTGGCCCCCAAGCTCCTTCCTGGGGACCACACTCAGCATACCAGAGGTGTGAACTCGGTCTGTCGGCGTCTATGTTTTATCTTGGTTTATTTTGTGTATCTGTTAGCAAGGTGTGTCCTAAGGTATCAGAAAAGCCTAAGAGGTTATTTTTGGGGTCTCGGAATGCTATACACTTTTTCCCGTACAAATTACTGGTAATTCCTTCTTCACTTTCTGCCATGTTGGCTTATAAAGGGTCTCGTAGGTGGGGCGCCTGGGTGGCTCAGTCGGTTAAGCATCCGACTTCGGCTCAGGTCATGATCTCATGGTTCGTGAGTTCGAGCCCCGCGTTGGGCTCTGTGCTGACAGCTCAGAGCCTGGAGCCTGTTTCAGATTCTGTGTCTCCCTCTCTCTGACCCTCCCCCGTTCATGCTCTGTCTCTCTCTGTCTCAAAAATAAATAAACGTTAAAAAAAAGATTAAAAAAAAATAAAGGGTCTCATAGGAACGGTCTACTTTCAGATGATGGGGAAACCTGTACTCTCGACTTGGCTGCGGTGAACACATCCTAAGATGACCCCCAGTGAGTCACACGCTTGTGCAACGCCCTCCCCTTCAGTTGGGGGCAGAACCTGTGACTTGCTTCTGGCCAAGAAAATACAGCCTGAGGGGATGTCACTCCCTTCATTAGGTTATGCCATCTAAGACTGTCCCCTTGGGGTGCCTGGGTGGCTCAGTCCGTTGAGTGTCTGACTTCGGCTCAGGTCATGATCTCACAGGTCGTGATGTTCGATCCCCACATCGGGCTCTGTGCTGACAGCTCAGAGCCCGCTTTGGATCATCTGTCTCTCTCTCTCTCTCTCTCTCTCTGCCCCTCCCCTTCTCTCTCTCTCTCTCTCTTTCACACCCCCCCCCACACACAAATAAAAACATTCAATAATAATGAAAAAAAGACTGTCCCTTACTAGGGGCGCCTGGGTGGCTCAGCTGGTTAAGCATCTGACTTTGGCTCAGGTCATGATCTCAGGGCTCCTGAGTTCGAGCCACGAGTCCGGCTCTGTGCTGACAGCTCGGAGCCTGGAGCCTGCTTCGGATTCTGTGTCTCCCTCTCTCTCTGCCCCCCTCCCACTCACGGTCTCTCTCTCTCACAAATAAACATTCAAAAGATTTTTAAACAAACCAGTGTTTTCATCCTAACAACCTAGAGACCATTTGAGAATCCACAAGTAGAAAACAAAGTTGTATTTCATTCTTTTTTTTAAATGTTTATGCACTTTTTGAGAGACAGAGCATGAGTGGGGGGAGGGCCACAGCGAGAGGGAGACACAGAATCCGAAGCAGGCTCCAGGCTCTGAGCTGACAGCAGAGAGAGCCTGACTCAGGGCTCGAACCTACAAACTGTGAGATCCTGACCTGAGCCGAAGTCGGACGCCTAACTGACTGAGCCACCCAGGTGTCCCCTGTGTTTCATTCTTAAAAACCACAATTACTTACCTGTGGGATGTTTGTGCCTTTGGGTCTTGGAGTCAGATTGGACTCACCACTCTTGCTTTGTGCTGACTTCTGTGCAGTACTTGGCTTTTCTTTCTTTCTTTCTTTCTTTCTTTCTTTCTTTCTTTCTTTCTTTCTCCTTTCTTCCTTCCTTCCTTCCTTCCTTCCTTCCTTCCTTCCTTCCTTCCTTCCTTTTTTCTTTCCTTCATTGAAAATTTGACTGGGATAATTATAGATGCATGGCAATTGGAAGAAATAATAAGAAATAGAGGTCCGTCGTACACTTTGGCTAGTTTTCCCCGCTGGTAACATTTCTGTATATTTGATTTATTTAAAAATGTTTATTCATTTATTTTTGTGCACGAGAGGGGCAGGGACAGAGAGAGAGAGGGAGAGAGAGAATCCCAAGCAGGCTCTGAGCTTTTGGTAGCCCCCCGACGTGGGGCTTGATCTCCTGAACCATGAGACCACCACCTGAATCAAAATGAAGAGTTGGCCACTTAACCAGCTGAGCCACCCAGGAACTGCCCCCTCCCACCCCCGTGGATGTTTGAAACTCAGTTTCACAAAGACGTGACTCATCAAAAGGAACATAGCACCGTCTTATGTTGAACCTGTGAACTACCTTGAGCTTGTAGTTCATGCGGTGTCTGACCAGTGTCAGCGTCCCTCCCTCAAAACTGAAAATATCAGGGCGCCTGGGTGGCTCAGTTGGTTGGGCGTCTGACTTTCGCTCAGGTCATGATCTCACAGTTCGTGGGTTTGAGCCCCACGTCGGGCTCTGTGCTGACAGCTCAGAGCCTGGAGCCTGCTTCAGAGTCTGTGTCTCCCTCTCTCTCTGTCCCTTCCCTGCTTGCACTCTGTCTCTTAAAAATGAATAAAAACGTAAAAAAAATTTTTTTTTAACTAAAAAAACCCCTGAAAATATCCCCATGGTTGCTTGCCCCTTTGAACTTGTTGCAGTGCTCGGGGGTGCCTGGGTGCATGAGTTCGTTTTCTAGGGGACGCGATAACAAAGAACCACAAACTTTGGGTGGTTTAAATGACAGGAATTTATTGTCCCATGTTTTGTAGGTTGGGGGCCCAAGATGGAAGTGTTGGAGGGTGGCGTTTTCCCTCTGTGCACCTTCTAGGTCCAAATTTCCCCTTTGCATAACGACACCAGTCATACTGGATCGGGGCCCACCCTCATGACCTCATCTTGACTTGATTATCTCTGTAAAGAGCCTGTCTCCAAATCAGGTCACGTCCTGAGGTCCCGGGGATTAGCACTTAAACATAGGAATTTGGGGGGGGGCGGGACCCAATCTAACCCGAATTAGGAAACGCAGCCTTAAAGCAATTCCATTTATTCGTCTGATCTGCACGTTTTAGTGAGAACCTACTGTGTTAGGCACACGCCCAAAAAGACAGCATTCTGCCCTCATGGAGCTTCCCATTTTATTGGGGAGACGGCATGCCCCGAATGAGTAAAGATGAATAGGGAAATGAGGACAGGTTGGCAAAGGTTTCACACATAGCTACACCCAGGGGACTCTCACGGCATCAGGGCTCATTCTCATCATTCTCTCAGTCTCTTGTCTCCACTTTGTCTGCTGGCCTCATCCTCCCAGGACCCTCCGTGTGCTGGGGACTTGGACCGCGGAAGTCCTAGAGCCCCATCCATCTACCGCACGCATGTGCCCCCAAAATACCAGGAAGGGATTCAGGCTGGTTCCGCTTGGCTCACGTGCCCATCCCTAGGACGGTCACATGGACTGTAGGAACCTGGGTCATGTGGCTGGTAGGGCGGCTCGTTGTGTTTGGAAGCTAGAACCACACGCAAAGTGGGGCCCGCCAGCAGAAGAAGGATAGAACAGGTGGCTGGGGCCACAAGGTTGGCAGATGGCAGCCACACTCGGCCGCTCACCTCTCTTGGTGCCTCAGTCACTCGCACATTCAGCCATCGAACAGTTACTACCACCCCCTCTCCTCCAGATCCAGGAGTGGGAGACCCGGATCTTTAGCCACAGTAAGGATATCAAGGCCCCGGGACTCGTCCTGGATCAGAAGGTCAAGATCCGGCGAAGGATCAAGATCCTAGAAGACCAGTTGGACAGGGTGAGGGCCAGCCTCTTGGCTCTCTCCAGACCTGAGCTCTGGGGGTTGGGAGGGGAAACTGAGCATGGGGTCACGTTCCAGAAATGGTGGACCAGATGCCTGGAGGGGGGCAGGCCTGAAATGCTGGGCTCCCTGAGAAGGATCAGGGGGCATCCTGAGGGATGGAGTGTCCCCAAGGAAAGGAGACTGATGCCTGGGTCCTTAGGGGAGCTGGGCAATGCTCTCAGGGTCCCCAAATAGGGAATGGGCCCCCGCACGTGACAAGCGCCCAACCTTGGCCGAGTGTGGAAGAGGGAGGCAGGCGGGGCCTCAGACAGACTTTTGTACCCCCCCCCCCCAGGTCACCTGTCGCTTTGACATCCAGCTGGTGCGGAATGCGGCCCTGCGGGAAGAGTTGGATCTCCTGCGCATTGAGAGGAACCGCTATCTGAACATGGACCATAAGCTGCAGAAGGTCAGTGGCCTCGAAGGGCCAAGGAGCCCTTGGCCCAGCTGGGGTAGGGAGAGGATTCGACTCCAGCACTCCGGCCTCAAGTACGGAATCCACTGGAGACATAGGTTGACATCAGTCCAGAGGGAATGGGGACCTCGAAACTGTTCCAGGACGCCTCTCACAAAGAAAGCAGCCTCGTTTCGAATTGCAGAAGCCAGGGATGTCATTTTGAATATTTTCAGCCGGGGCAGTCAATGAGCGAGCAAGACCATTTCCGTTCTATGGGTATTTCTGTAATCTTCGATGGCCCTCGAGGAACCTTCTCTTTCTCCTCCACCTTCCCTTCCCTGAAAAAATAGTGCAAAGAACTCTAGCCTTCCCCAAGATTGATAATTTGCCATATTCACACACACACATGTTCTAATTATTATTATTTTTTTTTTACTGAAAATAATCCGTTATCATAATTGCTGGACTTGGGAGAGCGCAGGGCAGACATTATGCCCCTAAGAACTTCCATGTGAATTTCCCAAGAATGAGACCATTTTCTTACCAAAACACAGGGCGGTTTTCCAAGTCAGGGACTTCAAAGTTATTACAATCCTAAACAGTCCCTATTGAAAGTTCTCTGATGGTCCCAGTGATGCTCTTTGTAGCCGATTTGATTTTCCGGCTCCAGGCTCCAAGCCAGGGCCCCACGTCGCATTTGGTTGTCCTGGCTCTGTTCATCTGGAACCATCCCTGGGCCCTTCTTTGTTTTCATGACTTTGACATTTTGGAGCCAAGTCTCCTCCGTGTGGGTTTGTCCGATCTTTCTTCACGATGAGATCCACCTTGCGCATTTTTGGCGGAACACCAGAGAAGCGATGCTGTGTCCTTGGTACGCACTGGGTAGGAGGCACGTCGGTCCCTTAACTAGCGATGTCGCCGTTGATCCCTTGGTTAACCAGATCCCTCCCACGGACGTCTCCCTTTGTGATGAGTAAGTAGAGATTTTTGGAGACTTAGTCAATATCTTGGTCCCCGACACATTTTTCACTCGGTTGTTTGGGCATCCATGAATGATTCTTGCCGGAATGATTATTACTGTCACAACGGCTGCCGAATGGTGACCCCTTTCTCGACCTCCGTCATCTCTCCTGCATTTATTAGTTAGCATTTTACTCAAGGAAGGGCCTCGCATTCTCCGCTGTATATTTTGTGTGTTATCAGGAAGCTTTCGAGTATTCTTACATCATCGTTCATTAGGATGTTCAAATTGTCCCGGGTTGGGCCAGTGGGAGACCTTAAGCTGGCCTCTGTGTCCTTTTGATGGGCCCCATCGTTTTTGTTTTTGTTGTTTGTTTTAACATTTCCTTCTGGCACAGGAAGATAGTCCAGGTAATTTGCATTCATTCTGCCCCCACCCGGGAGTTAGCCGCGATGCTACTCCTGGGAGTCCTGGTCCCTTCTGGAAAGGAGGAGGTGTTGAGAAATGATGAGACAGCCACTGCCAGAGGGGCCTCAGGGACCCCGGGGCAATATTGCTTTGAGGCCCTTTTTCTGGAGAGAACTAGGGAACACACACATATACTTTGTTGTTGTTTTTTAATTAAAAAAATTTTTTTCTAAGAGAGAGAGGGAGAGAGCGCACTGAAGAGGGGGAGGGGCAGAGAGAGGGGGACGGAGGACCCGAAGCAGGCTCTGCAAGGAAAGCACAGAGCCCAGCGCGGGGCTTGAACTCACAAACCGTGAGATTATGACCTGAGCTGAAGGCAGACACTTAACCGACTGAGCCACCCAGGTGCCCCTTTTAAGTTTTTAGAAAATGTGTATTTATTTATTAAAAAAAATTTTTTTTAATGTTTATTTTTGAGAGAGAGGGAGCACAGAGCCCGACGCGGGTCTGGAACCCACGAACCGTGAGCTCATGAGCTGAGCCCAAGTCCGACGCTTAACAGACTCGGCCCCCCAGGCGCTCCCCCAAAACCTGTTTAAAGTACAGTTCGGTTCATTTGCTTCTGTTTTGTATTCTGTCTTACTTCTCCCCCTTCCTCCCGTCACTGTTGATTCGGTATTCTTGATGAACATAGAAACCATTAACAGAGGTTCCCAAACCAAAAGTCTTCCAAAAGGTACCCCAGAGAAACATCATTTCTAATTGCATTCAAGTAATACGCATTATATCCGTGGGTAAATATATATATATTATATATAAATATATAATTAATATATAATAATATATTAATATAATAACATATTATTATATATTATATAATATTATATATTAATATATTATATATTAATATAATATTATATATGATATATAATATTATATATTATAATATATAATATAATATATATTATATATATTATATTACATAATATATATATTTCCTCCCTTCTCTCTCCTGAAAGGACCCTTTGTACCCATAATAACCGCCAAGACATTTCTTTGCAACTAGAAAGTGGATGGGTGTGGTCACAGGAAATTCACGCACATTTCTGAACCCAACTTGGGTGGGTGTTCTTAGGAATGTTCTGGGGTGAGGGTTTCACGGCGAGAAGCCCTCTGAGCCAGCAGGCCAGCCCAGCGGCCACCAACGAGGAAGGTCCACGCATGTGGGAGGCCCGCGAGTCCTGCCTGCTTATTGCGGGGTGGGGTGGGGGTGGGGGCGCCGGGCCTAAAAGAAGGCCCTACAGTGAGGAGGCCGTAAGAAAGACATCGGTTCTGTCTCGTCCTCTGGCAGGAAATCAGCGCCCTGCGACGCACGGTCAGCGCCCTAATGGTCTCTTCTGCGGCCGCCTACACCGTCAGGTAGGACCCCGCTTTGGCTCCCGCGTGGGGGCCGCGCTCATGCAGCACGTGCTTTGCGGTAGGCTGTGGCAGGCGGGTCGGAACTGCAGAAATAGACTGTCGCAACCTTTTTTTTTTTTTTTTTTTTTTTAAATAAGGTGCCCCCTTTCTCTCCTTCCGGTGATCTCCCAGTCCCTCGGGGCGAGGTCCCACTCGGGGGTATGGAGGAACCTCTTTGGCCCCAGTCTGTGAACGGCATTGTAGCACACGGGCTGTGGGGAGAGTGAACCCAGACGCTGCTTGCCCTGGCGCGGGTGGCCCCGGGGACAGCCACCTGGGAAGCGTCGCGGCATGAGAGTAATTAGATCATTAGATTGTTACGCTGAAAGGTAGGAGATCCTCTCAGGCCCCCTTCAGATGGAGTCACGTTGTGGGGAGTCCAGAAGTCCCCGCCGTTGTACATTTTGGCCTCTGTCTGGGGGCTCCCGCGCTGGCTCCTGCCCCAGCCTTGCTTCTTTATGAGCTTGGACCCCTTCTCTTGCTCCGAATGGTTTCCTACCTTCTTTATTTTATTTTATTTTATTTTATTTTATTTTATTTTATTTTTTACACTCTATTCTGTTTTGTTTTATTTATATAGGGGCGCCCGGGTAGCTCCGTCAGTTCAGAGTCCGATTTCGGCTCAGGTCATGATCTTGCCATTTGTGGGTTCGAGCCCCGCCTCAGGCTCTGTGCCGACAGCTCAGAGCCCGGAGCCTGCTTCGGATTCTGTGTCTCCCTCTCTCTCTCTCTGCCTCTCCCCTGCTCATGCTCTCTCTCCCTCAAAAACAAATAAACGTTAAAAATTTTTTTTTAATGTTATTTATATATTTGGAGAGAGAGAGTGAGAGACAGAGCGTGAGCAGGGGAGGAGCAGAGAGAGAGCAAAGCAGGTTCCAGGCTTTGAGTTGTCAGCACAGAGCCCAAGGTGGGGCTCGATCTTGTCAACCGTGAGATCAAGACCTGAACCGAAACCGAGAGGCGGACGCTTGACCGACTGAGTCACCCAGGCGCCCAGTTTCCTGCCTGACGTCTGCTTACTCATGGCACATGATGCCTCAGGACATCAATTATAGCCCAGATCGACCTTAATGGTTGCTGAGATTTCTTCCTTGCTTGGGGCCTCCGATGGCACTCCTCCGGCAGATGGCCGAGGGCAGGCTAGCTGGGTACCGGGACAGGGTGGTCTCATCGTATTGACGCTTCCCGTCAGACCTGCCAGCGGGTCCACCGCTTCCTTGCTGGATGACCCGGGGCCGGTCACATCCGCTCTCTGAGCCTGCTTCCTCCGCGGTGACGGGACGCGTCATCATGGCGGCTACCTCACGGGGATGCTGTTGTAGAAAGGTCGGGAAGTCGGGATCCCTCTTCCCCGCCCCTCAGTTGGCATGGAACCCAAGGCACGGAAAGCGCCACGAGTCCCAATCCCCAAGAAGGGCTGCCACCAGCACCTGGAGATGGAGGTGTCACTGGGGGCTGGTGGCAGGGTGGGGTGAGGCCTCCCACGGAGGAGGGCTGACTTGAGAAGGCCTTGAAGGAATTTGAAAAGAACACGAAGCTGGCGAGGGCGCCTGCGTGGCTCGGTCGGTTTAGCATCAGACTCCTGACTTCGGCTCAGGTCGCGATCTCACGGGTCATGAGTTCGAGCCCCACATCCGGCTCTGTCGGCAGGGAGCCTGCTTAGGATTCTCTCTCTCTGCCCCTCCCTCACTTGTGCGCAGGAGCTCGCTCCCTCAAAATAGATAAATGAACTAAAAAAAAAAAAAAAAAAGAAATAGAAGCTGGGGCTGGGGCTGGGGCTGGAGGCAACCAAAGTTGGCACGGGTCGGGAGGTGGGAAGAGAATGGCTGGAGGGCAGGGACCTGCGGAGATGGGCCTGCTGTTCTCCCAACATAACGACCGGGTGATCTTTGACCCTGTGACGCGTGGGGCCCTAGGAATTTCCGCTGCACCATGTGTAAAAGCTGAAAAGCTCAGTGACCGAGGCTTCCAGAGCGTCCCCCGATATCCTGACACGCGGCTGATGTCATCTGTGTGTCCAACACGAGGCCCCGAATGGTCCGGGCCGCTATTTCCAATCACACGACCCTCCGGACTCCGCCGATTGCCTTAACGCCTGGGGTCTAACCCTCCCGGGGCGGGAGCAGAATCTCTAACCGTGGCCTCCTGTCTCACGGCTCACGCAATAATGCACAGCCTCCCTCCCCCCCCGCCAGGACCCCGTGTGTGCTTCGCAGCACGGCCCCCTCGTGGGTGAGGCCATCAGTCCCTTATGTGGCCCCGTCCCCACCCTGGTTCCACACCCGTCACCTGACTCCCTTGCAGGATCCTAGAAAGTGTTCTGCCTTTTTGTGACCTGGAGGGGGGGGGGGGGATGACACCTGATTCTGATTCTGCCCCATCCCTGGGACCCCAGGCTGCGCCGTCCTCCCTGACCCCAGGGCTCGCCCCCCCATCCCCCCCCAGGGAGGAGGCAAAGACCAAGCTGGGCCTGCTGCAGGAGAGGGCGGATAAGGAGGTGGCCCAGAACGAGACGGAGCTGCAGACCCTGCATCGGCACATAGCGCACCTCGACCAGTTCCACCGCTTCCTCAAGCTCAAGAACGACGAGAGGCAGCTGGACCCCGCCGTCGTGGAGAAGCGCGAGAAGCGGGGTGAGACCCGGGCCGCCGGCCGGGGTTGGGGGGGAGGAGGGGGACGGGGCTCGGGGGCTCCCGGCCCCTCCGCCGACCTCACTGCCGCAACTCCCGCAGCCCGGGAGGTGGCCGAAGGCCTCCGGAAGACGTCCCAGGAGAAGCTGGTGCTGCACTGCGAAGATGCCATGAACAAACTGTCCCAGCTGACTGGGGAGAGCGACCCGGACGTGCTGGTGGAGAGGTACCTGGAGAGTGAGTACGGGGCCGCGGCGGCGGGCGGGGGGGGGGGGGGGGGGCTCCAGGCGCCGGATGGGCTCGGTCACCCGCATCGCATCGGGGGCCTCCGCTTGGGCCCCGGGGGCTTCTGCACCTGCGATGCAGACGCGAGGGGTCAGGGACGCGCTACTCGCCCGGCTCCGTGCGCCCCCCGTCTCTCTCCCTCCCCGGTCTCTTCCTTCTGCGCTGGTCCCCCTGGGGCCTGGAACGCTCAGTCCCCTCGGGGTGTCTTTATTTCCGTTTGGTGTTTGTTTCTGGGCGTGTCTGTGTCCCCGTCCCCCCCACCCCCCCCCCTTCGAGGGCCTGCCGGTCACTCTCCAGATCTGCCCTCGACCTCTGGGAGTCTCCCTCTGGTGCTTGTTGCTGTAGTCCCCCGGGGCCTGATCTCGCGCGCGCGCGCGCGCGCGCTCTCTCTCTCTCTCTCTCCCCCCCCCCCCCACCTCTGCTGCTTTCTCTGCCTCACTTCTCTCTTGCTCTGCGTTTCTCGGTATCTCTGGGTCTCTCTCTGGACTTGGCCGCCGTCTCTCTTACTCCGACTTGCTCTGCCTGCCTCTGTGCCTCTCCGTCTCTGCCTCCCTTGGTCTCTGCGTGTTTGTCTCTGCGTGGTCGTCCTCCCCGTCCCTTTCCCTGTCCCGCGCGGGTCCCTCCGCCTCCGGCCCCCTGGATCCGCCTCTCCCGCCTCTCGCCAGGGGAGGGGCGCAACTTCGCGGAGTTCACCTTCATCAACGAGCAGAACTCGGAACTGGAGCGCCTGCAGGAGGAGATCAAGGAGGTGAGGGAGGCCCCCCTTCCCCACTCCCTTCTCCCCTCCCCTCCGCCGCCTCCGCGCGCGCGAGGCTCCCCCGCCCTCGCCCCCAATACCTCCGGCCGCGCGCTCGCGCCCCGCAGTTGCAGGAGACCTTGGCGAGCACCCGCCAGAGCGAGGATAACCTTCGCGAGCAAAGAGAGCAGCAGCGAAGGGCCCTGCAGCAGCGAACCGACGAGGTGCGCGCGGAGGCCGACCAGGTGGAGGCCCGCTTCCAGAACCTTCGGGGACAGCTGGAGAAGCTCAAGGCCGGTGAGCGCCGGCCCCACCTCCTTCACCTGGGAGGACGCGATGCGTGGTCGGCCCCGGGCGGCCGCCTGGAAATGGGCCCGTCTGCCCACCCGGTACCCCCCATCCACTCCTCCATCCTGCCATCCTTCCGGTGTGCGGGGCCCAAGAGTCAGGCTGCCCCGGGTTTGAAGCCAGCGC
The DNA here is from genome assembly GCF_028749965.1 of Puma concolor. NCBI lineage: Eukaryota > Metazoa > Chordata > Mammalia > Carnivora > Felidae > Puma > Puma concolor. The sequence continues at coordinate 53,644,022 of NC_141681.1, read as the reverse complement.
CGTCTTTTGGGTGCGGTTTCCTGGGCCTGAGCCCCTCTGGCAACTGGAATGGGCGGCCGCGCGTGGATTCCTGGGTTGTCACGAGAATTGGATGGGGTGACCGTCGGGAAGGGACAGAAGGTGGCCCTGGTGCCTCTGAGCAAGCAGGGGGGCCACCTGTGGTCACAGTAGGAGATCGGTTACCGGCAGATCCTCCTTTGCTCTGTGGTGACCGTGACTGCTGCCCTGTGCTAGGTGAGGAGGCAGGGGTGGGGTGGAGGGGGGGCAGGGGTGGAGAGGAGACCAGCCTGAGCGCTGGGTGTCCCGCAGCCTTCGGAGGGGCTAGGGTGAAGGACGGACCCTCAGACGGGGTGGGAGCCTCGACCCCGCTTGGGATGCGGGGACCGTAACGTGCGAGGCCCAGCTGAGGACCAAAAGGCGGGGTCCCTTGTTAAAAAAAAAAAATGGTGCAGGGGCCTACAGCCGGCTGACACCTGCTCTGTGAAGGGGGGGGAGTGGGGGTGGGCGGTGACCCATGGCTTCCTGGGAGCAGAAATGCTGGAGGCTGAGTTTGAGGGGTGAGTGTTTAACTGCAGAGCTGGGAGGGGTAGGTGCTCCCAGCACGTGGGGCCGAGGCCTGGAGGTGCTCCCAGGAATGTTGGCTCATTGTGTGGAGAGGGGATGCGAGGGCGTGGGTGGGAGGTGCAGGGTGGTGGATCCTGGAGAGATGCCAGGCTGGGGTACTGGGGAGCCATGGTAGGGCTGTGAGCAGGAGAGGCCATGGGTGGGGAGGTTAGGAGAGGAGGAGGGAGAGAGGAGGGAAGGGAGCCCAGAAGTAGCAGACGGATGGGTCATGGGGGGGGGGTGAAGCACACGGGGTCTGGCCTGGTGGGGGTAAGACCCCTCTATGAGTCAGGGAACGTGGGAGAAGGAGTGGGTTTGGAGATGCCCCTGAAGTTCAGAGTGAGCACCGCGGGGGGGGGGGGGGGATGTTCAGGGAGGGACCCCCGGGACCACGGGGACAAGCGGTAGAGACGCAGTGAGGTCAGGTGTGCCATGCGGGATTTGTGTCAAGGTCACGGGTGCCGCCTGATGTCACTAACAATAACCAGTCACAGCCGAACAATAAGTAGATACAAGCGGGTCCGCCAGGGGCAGTGGTTAACGCAGTCAGGGCAGCAGCGGGGGGGCGGGGGGGTGGCCCAATATTTAAAAAACACAGGAAACAGCCTCAGTGGTGGATCTCCCAGGGGAGCACCCCCCCCAGGGGAGCACCCGTGTGAGTACCTCTCTGGGGGAGCTCCTGAGGTGGGGGTGGGGGGTCACTGGGCGGGATGGGAGTTGGGTGTTCCTGAGCTGCGTGAAGAAGTCTCTCAGCAGGTGGTGACTTTGTCCGCTTTCCCCTTGACCACCCCCCCCTCACTTTTTGAACCCCTGTGGTTCCTCGGGAGCCGGCTGGCCAGGCCCACAGTGTCGCTCTCGTGCCCTCTGAGCTCGGGCAAGTGGCTTTCCATCCCGGAGCCTGGCTTGGCATCTCCGTCGCTCCGGAGCAGCGGAGACCGGAGGGCAGGGAGAGGCAGGGCGTCGCATCCGTGACGGCCTGTCCCCTCTGACCTCAGACATCCAGCAGCTCTTCACCAGGGCCCAGTGTGACAACACCATCATCAAGGACCTCCTGGGGGTCAAGACCCACATGAGAGACCGGGACATCAGCCTCTTCCTGGGCCTCATCGAGAAGCGGCTGGTTGATCTCTTGACGGTGCAGGCCTACGTAGACGTCCGGGTGGAGGTGTGGGGGGTACTGTGTGGGCGGGTGGTTGGCGGGGGGGGGGGGGGGGGGGGGACAGGGAACCAGAAGCTTGGAGGCCAGGGCCTTGGGGGTGAGCCGACCACTGGCTTGTCCACCCTCCAGACCCCCACCCCCTCCAGCTTGGCTAACGCTGCCCTCCTGGTTCTGGGCCAGAGCCCCGAGGATCTTCCAAAGAAGCCGGCCCCGCCGCAGCTCCCTGACAACCCGTGAGGCCTCCGGGCGGGAAGGAGGGGCAGGAGGAGGAGATTCCGTGGGGGCAGAGGCGACAGTGGGATGGAGGCTTTTGGGGGGGGCTCCAGGATCCCGGAGGGTGGGTGTGGCTCTGGGGCGGAGTAGAAGGTGGGAGTGATCGCCTCGAGAAGGAGTCGGGGGCTGCTGAGGACAGAGCTGGCCCCGGGGAGACCAGAAAGGGCCAAGGGCGCTCGGGCTGGCCGGAGCAAGGCCTCTGGGTAGCGCAACGGGGAGCCCTTGGCCTCCTGTGGGGCTGAGTGTCCTCCCTGCCTCCCGCCCCCCACCCCCCACTTTAGGGACGACGTCCCAGGCTTCGAGGCCAAAGACGACTATCCGATGAGCAAGGAAGAGCTGCGCAGCCAAGTGACGCAGTTGGTGAGGATGGGAGGCAGGCCCTCCCTCCCGGGGCAGGTCCTCAGCCCCCTGGTGGGGCCCTCATTCGCCCCCTCCCCTCCCCCCACACAGCTCGAGGCGCAGGAGCAGCAAGAGAAGGAGTTAGCCGAGGCCTTGAGGAAGGTCAACAGCAACCTGAGCGTCTCCAGCCTCCCCAGCATCCAGAGGGTCAGCTCGGGCTCACCCCTGACGACCGCCAAGAGCCCCAGCGGGGTCCCCGGGTCCATCCTGAGCCAGAGGACTAGTGGCGTCCTGGCATCCAGTGGAGACCGCACCACGAGCACCAACGTCGGCCGCGTCGCCTTGGGAGAACCCGGCTCCAGCACGGGCCGCGTGACCTTCGGTTCCGCCGGCGCCGTGGGGGCGCCCGTGTCCAGCCGGGGCTCGACTGGGGGCCGTGTGACCTTCAGAACCCCCAGCTCTAGTAGCTACCTGGGCTCCACCGGATACTTGAGGTCCAGCGGAGGCCAGGACAGCCCCGCGGGTGCGGAGAGCAGGGGCACCGGGTCAGAGTCAAGCGCAGGCCCCGGGACCAGCACCAGCAAAGACTAGCGGCCCGCCCCCCCGCCCCCCTCCTTGCCCTTGGCTCCCTGCAGGCCCTTCTCTGCCTTGAGATTTCCCCGCGACCCTCCCGGTTCCAGGCCCTCTGTGAGTCTTTGCTCCGCATCTGTCTGCCCCTGCCCTTCCCGTTGTCCCTGTGTCCATCCGCTGGCCGTCGTCTGCTCAGCGATGTCTCCTGGTCCCTTTCTCTCTTTCCAAACCCCGCCCCCCCATTTCCCTTCCTGTCTCCCCATTTCCTGTCGTCTTGGCTTCCCATTCAGTGTGTGTTTCTGTCTCCTGTTCACATCTCTGCCCCCATCACTGCTGGTCCCCCGCCTCCCCCGTCCTGTGTCTGCTTCCCCACTTCTAATTCCCTCTCCTGTCTCTACCTGCCGGGCTCTCCTTGTGCCTCATGACCCCGTCTCTGCAGCTCCTCGTTCCTCGCCCTCCCCCCAGAGCCCCAGGACTGCCCGCCCCCCCCCCCCCCCCCAGGACTGGGCAGCAGGGGAAGACTTGGAGGAAAGATGTCAGGGTCAGCATGAGCTGCGACCCTAGAAAATAAAGGTCAGAGCCTGTTACCCCAGCCCAGTTACAGGTGTATATGTGGGCGACCAGGCTGGACACATGGCGGTTCCCTTTACCTCTGGCCCAGGGGGAAATGTATGACCTTTGTCCCTACTCCCTGCAATTCATTCTTATTTATTTATTTATTTATTTATTTATTTATTTATTTATTTAACCTATCTGTCTATTTATTTATTTTTGAGACCTCCACATTTCAGGCTCTACTGAGAACTGGGGTGTATCAGTCAGGATGGGCTGGGTTATGCCTCAGTAACGAACACCCCCCCAGGATCTCAGTGGCCTTATACTGCAAAGGCTTATTACTTGCTGGTGTTCCTGGTCTTATGTGGGTCCCCTAAGGGCTCTCCTCTGCGTCACCTTTGTGACCCAGGCCGGTGGCACAGCATCCGCCTGGAGTGTTGCTAATTCTTTGGCCGTGGGAAACAGAGAAAGTGGTAAGGCTGACAAAGTTCTTTTTTTTTTTTTTTTAATGTTTATTCATTTTTGAGACAGAGAGAGACAGAGCATGAATGGGGGAAGGTCAGAGAGAGAGGGAGACACAGAATCTGAAACAGGCTCCAGGCTCTGAGCTGTCAGCACAGAGCCCGACGCGGGGCTCGAACTCATGGACCGTGAGATCGTGACCTGAGCCGAAGTCGGATGCCCAAACGACTGAGCCACCCAGGGGCCCCCTAGGCTGACAAAGTTCTTACAGCTTCCGTGTGGATATGATCCGTGTCACTGGACTTGCATTTATTGACCCAAGTAGGTCATGTCATGATGTGTGACTTCAAGAATTTTTTTTTTCTTAATGTTTGTTAAGTTTTGAGAGACAGGGTTAGAGACAGAGAGAGAGCAAGCATGAGTGGGTGAGGGTTAGAGAGAGAGGGAGACACAGAGTCGGAAGCAGGCTCCAGGCCCTGAGCTGTCAGCACAGAGCCCGATGTGGGGCTCAAACCCACGAGCTGTGAGATCATGACCTGAGCCGAAGTCGGACGCTTAACCGACGGAGCCACCCAGGCGCCCCCGATGATGTGGAACTTCAATCTGTCCATGGAAATGCAATCTGTCCATGTGTCTGGAAGGAGAGAGAGAGAGAAGAATATTTGTGGACAGCCCTAATGCCTGCTGCATGGCCCCAGAGATCGAGCAGACTGTCTCCCTTCCTGCTGGGGTTGGGGAGGTGGTTTGGGAAGGAGAGGGTTAGAACACCACGGGTCACTCTTTCTGGCCGTTGAGTCCTGCTGAATGCCCTGTCTAAATTTAATCTAAATCCAGACTGAAGATTAAAATTGGCATAGTTTCTCATTTGTTCAGATAATCCAGTCTTCCCCTCCCAACATCCTGCCCTATAACCTGGTGAGGCCTACCCGTCGGTAAATATTTAACAACTCGGGGCACTGGGGGCTCAGTTGGTTGAGTGCCCAACTCTCGGATTTCGGCTCAGGTCATGATCTCATGGTTCGTGGGTCCGAGCCCCACGATGGGCTCTGCATTGACGGTGAGGATCCTGCTTGGGATTCTCTCTCTCCCTCTCTCTGCCCCTCTCCCCCCTGAAAATAAATAAACTTAGAACAAAGTGGAAGTTGCCTTCAAATTTTGACAGCAAAAAAGTAAATAAGTAAATAAATAAATCCTAATACAGGAGACCCCATGTTTCCTCCTTTGCTTGATCACAGAGGTTTTCAGGAGCTTTTTGCTGCAAAGAGTTATCTGGGACCTGGGTCTTGAGCTGGAAAAGAAGGTGTGGTTTCCCACTTTTTTTTATGTGGAAGCTCTAAATGCCTTGGGCGGGGAGTTGGGGAGCAACATTGGGGCACATCGGAGTTTGGCCTTGGCTTCAGTAATTGTCCAAAATGTGCCAGTTGGGTCACCTGGTTGGCTCAGTTAATGGAACATGCAGGGTTGTAGGTTCGAGCCCCATGTTGGGTGTAGCGATCACTTAAAAATCTTAAGAGAACCACACACACACACACAAAATCCCCCAGAACAGAATGTGCCAATCAACATTGGCTTTGACCTTGCCCCGGGAGCATGAATGACCAGCTGCGTATTTCACCGGTGACATTCCTGAACTCGTGGATGCTCTGTGATGCTGCAATCACGTAGGTTACTGTCACACACACACACACACACACACACACACACACACACACACACAGCATCGCAGGGTCAATTTTAAGAGCAAAACACTTTAGTTGCACTTCTGAGCTTTTGTGCACACCCTTTCCAGTACAGGTTACCTGGAGTGACAAATCGTGTGTTCTCTCCCCGTGAAATTCTATCAACTGAACTATAAGATGCGTATTTTCACTGCAAGACTGTATTTGTTTATTTACACTGCAAGATTTATGTATGTATTTGTGTATGTATTTATTTACTTATTTTTTGAGGGAGAACGCGAGAATTCCAAGCAGGCTCTATACCGTCGGCATGGAGCCCAACGCGGGGTGTGAACTCACAAACCGAGAGATCGTGACCTGAGCTGAAATTGAGAGTCAGACGCTCAACCCACTGAGCCACCCAGGTGTCCCCTGCATTAACATATCCCCATCTTAAAAAAATATTTTTTTTAAGCGTCAAGCCAGTGATGTCGAGCCCTGTCCATTTAAGACAGACCTGGTTGACCTTCTGGAGGTCAGAGGTCATCATAACCCCACTAGCGATCACAGCTAGCTTCTCCACCTTTGATTGTCCAATTATTTCACTGGACAAGCGATTAATTCCAGGTACAGAATTTTAGGTACAAGAATTACAAGGATCTCAACAGCTGCATGCACATTTGAATAGCAAGGGAGTATGTTTACTAGGCAACTCTAGGAAGAATATTACTTCCTTTCTGAATCAACAAACTTTTTTTTTTTTTTTCAACGTTTATTTATTTTTGGGACAGAGAGAGACAGAGCATGAACGGGGGAGGGGCAGAGTGAGAGGGAGACACAGAATCGGAAACAGGCTCCAGGCTCCAAGCCATCAGCTCAGAGCCCGACACGGGGCTCGAACTCCCGGACTGCGAGATCGTGACCTGGCTGAAGTCGGACGCTTAACCGACTGCGCCACCCAGGCGCCCCCTTTTTTTTTTTTAAATTTACATCCAAATTAGCATAGAGTGCAACATTGATTTCGGGAGTAGGTTCCTTAATGCCCCTCCCCCATTTAGCCCATCCCCCCTCCCACAACCCCTCCAGGAACCCTCAGTTTGTTCTCCCTACTTATGAGTCTCTTCTGTTTTGTCCCCCTGTTTTTATATTATTTTTGCTTCCCTTCCCTTATGTTCATCTGTTTTGTCTCAAAGTCCTCATATGAGTGAAGTCATATGATGTTTGTCTTTCTCTGACTAATTTCACTCAGCATAATACCCTCCAGTTCCATCCACGTAGTTGCAAATGGCAAGATTTCATTCTTTTTGATTGCCGAGTAATACTCCATTGGATATATAGACCACATCTTCTTTACGCATTCATCCATTGACGGACATTTGGGCTCTTTCCATACTTTGGCCATTGTCGATAGTGCTGCTATAAACATTGGGGTGAATGTGTCCCTTCGAAACAGCACCCCTGTATCCCTTGGATAAATGCCTAGTAGTGCGATGGCTGGGTCGTAGGGTGGTTCTATTTTTAGTTTTTTGAGGAACCTCCATACTGTTTTCCAGAGTGGCTGCACCAGCTTGCATTCCCATGAATCAACAAACTGTGATAAAAATTTAAATTGCAATGTTTTTATTTGTTTTGAGAGGGAGAGAAAGAGTTTGCGCGAGCGGGGTTGGGGCAGAGAGATGGGAGAGACTCGTGGGAGTAAGGAACATGAGAAACGCCTCTTTAAGCATTCGCCCCTTAAGTTACCCAAGAGGCTACATCGTGGAGATGATTCTAAGATTGTAATAGGTCCAGGAAAGTCTCCCCGCTTCCAAGGCACAGATGAATACATAGTAGGAGAGAAACACAGTAAATGCTAGGATTGCTGCCACTGCCTTGCCTCATCCTTCATCTGGGACCAAAATTCATTGCTTTCCAGTTTTGGTTCTCTAATAAAATCCTCCGAGATGATGAATATGCTCTCTGTGTGCCTTTCCAGCTCTGAATTTTCAATATGTAGTAGCTTTGTTAGTATTTACACACGGGTGTTCTCACCAACACGAGGCCCTGTTTGAGCCTGTTTATTTTTTGATTTTTTAATATTTATTCCTGAGAGAGAGAGAGAGAGAGACAGCATGAGCAGGGGAGCGGCGGAGAGAGAGGGAGACACCGAATCCGAAGCAGGCTCCAGGCTCCGAGCTGTCAGCACAGAGCCTGACGTGGGGCTCGAACCCACGAACCGGGAGATCATGACCTGAGCTGCAGTCGGACGCTCAACTGACTGAGCCACCCAGGCTCCCCCTGACGACTCGCATTTTTAAGCATGAGCTCTGGAATGTCATTAATCTATATTAAAAAGCATCAAAACCCCAGCAGGCCGGCGCAGCACAATCTTCTTGGCAAAAACGGAGAAAGGACTGAACTAAAATGTGCTTCATAGCACTGATATTTGGAGCACTTGGTGATTTCTATCCTCCAGGAGTGAGGCAGACACTAGCCATGCTGCATATAACCTGTGTGGCCTTGGACAAGTGTCTTAGCCTCTCTGAGCCCAGTGTATCCTGAATCGGGGCTGGCAGGGGACTCCCTGGGGACGTGGCGAGAGACGACTGCTGGGGAGTGGTCCGGGTGCGAACACTTTCTCCATCGCAACCTTTGTCAGCTGGAAAGAAAAAGAAAACACCTGAGGATAATCGAGGCCATGGATAACTCTATCCTGATTACCAGCGGAGATTTATTAGAGAGTAAATCAGTTCAAGGGGACCGGACCGGCATTTCAAAACAGGAATAGAGTAGAATAAAAAAAATCATGCCGTACAGGGTGGCATTTCCCGAAACTATGGTGATGTGAGATGATTTCTTGCTGTGCATCACGGTCAGAAAGGCCTGGAAGCCAATAGACGGTTCCCAGCTTCACACTGCTTTCCGGACCACCGCCGGGAACGTTCTGAGAGCCTCGCCCAGAGCGAACCCCCGTCTCTCGGCGGCGCTGCGTTGGCGGGACTCCGCCGCCAGGTGGCGCCCGTGTCCCGCCGCGAGAGGGCTCGGCTCGGTCCGACCTCCCAGGCCCGGGTTTCCTTCTGGTCCAGCGTCGCCCAGAGGATCCGTTCGCTGGGACTGGAGGCCCCGCCACGAAGACAGCTCCCCGAGCAGAGCGCGGTGGGAGGGCTTGGGAGGCCGGCAAGGGATGCGGCCATCCTGAGCCCCACCCCTCCCTTCTTATTCCGCAGTGTTCAGCCGATGCCTCTCTGTGCCCCAGACGGGGTCGCTGCTCCCAGAGCTCACATCCCAGTGGGGAGGACAGACAAGAAGCCACAGTGGCGACCCCGCCACTGCAGGGACGCCTCCCCGCCTAGGGCTTAGAGGCAATTGTGGTGCCGGACAGCTGGCTGTGTGACCTTGGGCAGCTGGCTTAGCCTCTCTGTGCCTCAGTTTTCTCTGCTATAAAGTGGGAAGATAGCACCCACCGCACAGGGTTGGCGTGAGCATGAAACGAGTTCGTGTCCGCAAAGCACTTAGGAGCCCTAGGATTTTTGTGAAACCAATGGTTACAAATTCTCATGTTGCACCTGTAGGAACCCGAGGACGTAGGCAATGGGGAGGCAGGAGGAATCCCCAAAGCCACACCCTTCCTCGCCTTTCCCTGGAGTTGAGTTCAGGGATTGACTCCCAGCCAGGATACTTTCTCTCCGCACGGTGCTCCCTGGGGGGTAACAGTGGCTCCAGCCCCCTCAGCCTGGTCTGGGGCCGACAGGGAGAGACTGAATGCACCCATTGGTGATCCGAGGACAAATCGGTGGGCGACAGACGCAGGCGGTGGGGCTTGGGGGTGGGGGGGAGGGCCAAGCGCGCTTTCATCCACAGGCCGCCCCCGCCCCCAGGCCCTCCCCAAACACCCGGAGCTGAACTTCGCAGAGCTTTTGGGCACCCCGCAGCTGTGGGCACCCAAGAAGGCCTTTGATGTTCCTTTTTCCGTCTCCTTTCCCCCTTTCTTGCCGTCTCGGGTAATTTACGGATCGTAGAAGCCACTCATTGTCAGTGAACATGCAGTGACTTTTCACAAAGTTACAGAGTCCTACAATCATCACCACAGCCCAGTCTTGGATCATTGCCTCCGTCCCCGAAGTTTCCCTCTTGCCAGCCTGCGGTCAGCTTCCTGCCCCACCTCCCGCTGGGGCGATCTTGTCTCTCCAGATTTGCTTCTTCTGGAAATTTCATACGAATGGAATCATCCAATTCATCTCCTGTCTGAAATGCTTTTCGGTTGGACACGTGCATCCGGTGCAACGCAGCAATATTGACTGCTAAAACCAGAAAATAGATTTGGGAATTTATGCAGGGGCAGTAAACACACACACAAAAAATTCAAAATAAATTTGTGATGGGCCTGGATGGTATGTGGGGATCTCTTTATCGACTTCTATTTATGTATGTATGTACGTATTTATTTACAAATTGGTTAAAGACATTTATTTCAAAGAATTTTTTTTTGTTTTATTTTTGAGAGACAGAGTGAGCGCAGGTGGGGGAAGGGCAGAGAGAGCAGGAGACAGGATCCAAAGCGGGCTCCGTGCTGACAGCAGAGAGCCTGCTGTCGGGCTTGAACCCTTGAACCATGAGATCATGACCTGAGCTGTAGTCAGACACGAAAGCGACTGAACCACCAAGGCGCCCTGACTGACTTTGAACTGTATCTATCCATCTCTGTAGAATTTGGGTCGCCATATTTTCCAATTTTTAAAAAAATTGAGAAGAAAAATAAAAACATCAGGATAGAGAGCCATGCCTCTATATATGTCTTATCCACAAGAAAGCATGAGATAAAAGCTTGTTTTGTTCTTTCCTTTAGACCAGTGGCCAGCAAATTACAGCCTGTTGCCCAAATCAGGCCCGTGAGCCAAGAATGCTTTTATGTTTTGGGGGGCACCTGGCTGGCGGTAGAGCATGTGACTCTTGATTGTGGGATTGTGAGTTCAAGCCCCGTGTTGGGTGGAGAGATTACTTAAATAAAAACAAAACTTAAATTGGAAACAAAAAATAATCAAAAGACTATTTTGTGATATGGGAAAAGTATGTGAAATTCAAAGTTTGTGTCCAGAAATGACACAGCCGCATCCATTTGTTATGTACGGTCTACGGCTGCTTTATGAGACAATGGAAGAGCTGGGCAGTGGAGACAGGGACAACCTGGCCCACAGAGCCTAAGATGTTTCCTCTTTGGCTCTCCATGGAAAAAATTTGCTGACCCGATAGAGACCCAGAGTCTTCCACAGTCCTTGGCCTCAAGGAGATGCTCAGGAAAATATCTGTGATGAACAGCACAGTCTCAAAGGCCAGAATAACTTTAAGGTTTGAAGGTTTTCTTTCAGTCAGTTAATAAGCTTGATAATTTCATAAGTTACTGTGGTAGACAGAAAATGGCCCCCAAAGATGTGTATGTGCTAATATCCAGAGCCTGTGCATATGTTATCCTATATAGCAAAAGGGAATTAAGGTCACAGATGGAATTCAGAGTTGCTAATAAGTTGATCTGAGATGGGAGATGATTCTGGGCTATCTGGATGGGCCCAATGTAGTCACAGGTGTCCCTATAAATGAAAGAGGAAGGACTCTTAGAATCATGAGTCAGAGGGATGTGATGTGAGAATTCAACCCCTGTTGCTGGTTTAGATGGAGAAGGGGCCATCAACGAAGGAATGTGGGTGGCCTCTAAAAGCTGGAGAAGGCAAGAACATAAACTTTCCCCTAGAGCTTCCAGAAAATATAGTCCTGCGGACATGTTGATTTTCACCCAGCGAGACCCATTCTGGACTTCTGACTGCCAGCAATGTAACATGAGAGATTTGGGTTGTCTAAAGTCCCTATATTTGTGATAATTTGTTGTAACAACAACAGGAAACTAATACATGTGTGAAAGCCTGAACTTGACCATGAAAACACCCACTGCCTTGAAACTCAAAGGAAGCTGTTTAACATCAGCAAGTTTCCTTAACTTCTGTGCTTCAGTTTCCTCAGTTATAAGAAGGAGATAAGCATTTATTTGTGGAGTGGTGGTGAGTGATAAATGGAGTGATATATGTAAAGTCTTCCACATAGTAAGGGGCTTTCCCTTAATATATGAATGAACAAAAATAAAGTGTTAGTAGAAAAGATGGTTAAAACATACAGGAAGCAAAAAACTCACCTGTAATAAAGAAAATGCCCAAACTCCTATGCATCTAATAACATTGTCTACAAATACATTAAGCAAGAATTGACAAAGCTGTAAGACTTCCATCAGGGCACCTGGGAGGCTCAGCTGGTTAAGTGTCTGGCTTTGGCTCAGGTCATGATCTCGAGGTCCATGAGTTTGAGCCCTGCATCGGGCTCTGTGCTGACAGCTAGGAGCCTGAAGCCTGCTTCGGATTCTGTGTCTCCCTTTCTCTGTGCCCCTCCCACACTCATGCTCACTGTCTCTCTCTCTCCCCAAAATTAAATGAACATTTTAAAAAACTTTAAAAGACTTTGAGAATACACTTCTCTAATGAGGTATTGTATTACAAGCTTACTCAGTAACAGATCAAGAATCAAAAATTTTGTTAGTAAGAGAATGTGAAACAGTCGAGAATCTTGACCATTCAGACAGGTACTGAACCCTGATCCCACCCAACACCAAAGAAATTCCGTGTTTAAAAAAATCTCCCTTAAAATGCTCCTTAATCAAATCAGGGGCTTGCTTCATCTACTTAGTCTAGCCACACAGTCTGTTGCAGCCACAGACACCCAAAAACATGTCCAGGGGAGTGAGGACTCTTGTGTTTTGAAGGTTGTGTTATTGGGACCATGACCTTCATTTCAATGATCCTAAAGTTGCTTGTGCTAATTCAGGGAATTTCACCCAGTCTCCAGAGAGCAGCTAGGAAAGAGAGCAACAGGAACTTAGTTAAGACAAAATGACACTCTCGTCTTTCGTACAGCTTTCTAGGAATCCAAGCCAGTGAATTCTGTCAGGGTTGCAAGATCTACCCACTATCTGTTATGAGAAAATGTAGAAAATGCATTTACAAACCTTCAACGGGGCTAACTCTGCAAAAACAAGTCTATGGACCCTTATACTTACTAAAGAGGATGAGAAGAATGCACGTGGCCAGGCAGTTGATGGAAGTCAGCCCCATGGGACTGAAATGAACATCAGAACACGTGTCCCACAGCAGCATCATAAAGACCACATACTCGGACCATAATGCAGTCAAATCATGACCAATAACAACCAACTGACAAAAAAAAAAATGTTATCCCAGAGCACACCAAACCCCAACTTGAATTAAAGGAGGCTCAGGGGCGCCTGGGTGCTTCAGTTGGTTAAGTGTCCGGCTTTGGCTCAGGTCATGGTCTTGAGGTCCATGAGTTTGAGCCCCGCGTCAGGCTCTGTGCTGACAGCTCGGAGCCTGGAGCCTGCTTGGGATTCTCTGTCTCCCTCTCTCTCTCTCTCTTAGAAATAAGTATTAAAAAAAAATCAAAAGATAAATGAGGCTCAAACAGGGCCTCGTGTTGGTGAGAACACCCATGTGTAAATACTAATAAAGCTACTACATATTGAAAATTCAGAGCTGAAAAGGCACAGAGAGTATATTCATCATCTCGGAGGATTTTATTAGAGAACCAAAACTGGAAAGCAATGAATTTTGGTCCCAGATGAAGGATGAGGCAAGGCAGTGGCAGCAATCCTAGCATTTACTGTGTTTCTCTCCTACTATGTATTCATCTGTGCCTTGGGAGCGGGGAGACTTTCCTGGATCTATTGCAATCTGAGAATCATCTCCAGGATGTAGTCTCTTGGGTAACTTAAGGGACGAATGTTTAAAGAGGTGTTTCTCATGTTCCTTACTCCCACGACGAGTCTCCAAAGTGTGAATTCGTGCAAGGATTACATTGAGACAACCTTGAAGGTTTTTCCAGATTCCTTAGATTCATAGGGCGTGTCTCCAGTGCAAGGGGAAACGTCTAGCAAAGATGAAAAAAGATGACAAACTTTCCAGAGACCTTACCTACATAGGGTGTGAATATGTCAGGGTGTTGGGTTCTCACATTTCTGTCGTTCAGGGAAGACTCGAGCTCCCTCCCAAAACGTCCTCATGTGCTCATTATTTCGAGAAAACTAATGAAACTTCTCCCACGTTCCTTTCATTCGCAGGACCCCTCTCAACTGTGAGTTTCGTTTTGTATTTTTTTTCAAGTTTATTTATTTAGGCAATCTCCACAGCCCACGTGGAGCTTGAAAGCGTGACTTTGAGATCGCGCTCTTCTGAATGGGCTAGCCAAGTGCCCGTCAACTGTGAGTTTTTAGGTGGTTTTTAAATCTGTGAGAACTGATGAAGGCTTTCCCACATTCCTCGCATTTATAGGGTTTTTCTACGATATGAACCCTTCTATGTTCGGTAAGCTTTGAGAACTCATTGAAGGTCTCCCCACATCGCCCACATTTATAGGGCTTCTTGATAATGTGCTTTTGCAAGTGTTTGTTAAGGTGTAAGGAATATTTAAAGGCTTTCCCACATGTCTGGCATTCGTAGGGTTTTTCTCCGGTGTGAATTTCCATGTGTCTCACGAGGGACGACTGATACAGGTAAGATTTCCTACATTCTTGACATTTGTATTTCCCCCCTCCGGGCTTAGTCTCCTTGCGTGAGTCAGAATTTGCAGGGTGGGCAAAGGATTTCTCATCTTGCTTAGTCTCATGATTTGCCTCTGCCATACAGGATTGCCTCTGTGCCTCATGGATCGAGCTATCTCGGAAGGTGATTCCACACGGATCGGACGCGTAGGTTTTCTCTGTAACGTGAGACCTGCATACGTTGAGGCAGACGTCTTCACCAAAGGCTTTTCCAAATGGATCCCATTCATGAACGTCCGTCCCCATGCGAATGTTATTATGGCTGTGAAGCACATTGTTGTAATCGTGAGGCCACACGTTTGACTCCGGCCCCGTCTGACTCCTCACAAATGGGATCAAGACAATGCTTTGCCATAAGAGTCTGTCATATCCGTAGTTTTTATAGATCTTTTGATTACTGGTTAGGACAGGATTTTGTTTCAGGATATCTGAGCCCCAGTTTGGGATACGGTTTCTTGCGGCATCTCTCTGGGAAGGCACAAGCTTGGAGCCTGGTTTAGGATCGTCTTTCGTTTCGCGATATTCACAGATTCTGACCGGAGACTCGCCCTTCCTGTGAATGCCCGCAGCTTGCTGCCACTTTCGGTCCCTTTGCTTGGGCGGCTCCCCCATCTCGTGGCATTTCCAGTCTTTTCCCCGCGGGGAGGGCCGGGAACTGCGGCTCACGGCACACACTCTGTTCGCTCCCCGAGGGGTCTTCTCGGCGAGAATGTCCTGCCGGGGGGTTGAGTTTTGGGTCTTACGTTGATTCAGCGAGTCTGAAATAAAGTGCACAAAAGTCAAGTTCTTTGTTGAGAGCTAAGGTGGGTTGGGGATGGGTTGGGGAGGATAAGACAGGGAAGTGCCCAGGTGGGTTTCTTGTCGAACGGTCACTCTGCACGAGAGGGAAGGAAGAGTGAGCAAGAGAGCGGAAAGACATCAGGGATTTGGGCCGTGCCGGGAGCTCGACTGCAGTGAGGACGGGTGCTGTGTGGACGGGACCTGCTACGAAATGCTTGTTCAGGGATCGAGGAAAGGAGTCGTCAGGAAGGTGTAGCCTCATGGAAGAGAACCGGACAAAGAGTCTGCCACGGACTGTTTTTGTGTCGCCCAGAAATCCATTACGTTGAAGCCCTCATCCCCCATGTGATGAGGGGATTTGCAGGTGGGGCCTCTGGGAGGTAATCAGGTCTAGATGAGAATGTGACGGTGGGGCCCCCACGATGGGACTGGTGTCCTTACAAAAGCAGAACGGAGCTCGCTGTCTCTCTAGCACGTGAGGACACAGCAGGAAGGCGGCCGTCTGCAAACCAGGAAGAGAGGCCTGGCTGGGAACCAAACCCACTGGCACCTTGACCTTGGACTTCTCAGTGAAGAGACAAATGTGTGAAAGCCACCTGGAACATGGTATGGTGTCCGCCCGGACGGACTAAGTCAGAGTCCGTGTGTGACTTTAAAGGGGCACAGGTCTTTGGGACAAAAAGAAAGAATAAAAGCCTGGACGATTCTGATGCGTCTTAGAGTCTTTGCTTGCCTCCCAGATGAAATGGATTCTTTCTTTTTTTTTTTTAATTTTTTTTAATGTTTATTTATTTTTGAGACAGAGAGAGACAGAGCATGAACGGGGGAGGGTCAGAGAGAGAGCGAGACACAGAATCTGAAGCAGGCTCCAGGCTCAGGCTCTGAGCTATCAGCACAGAGCCCGATGCGGGGCTTGAACTCACGGACTGTGAGATCATGACCTGAGCTGAAGTCGGACGCTCAACTGACTGAGCCACCCAGGCGCCCCTCTTTCTTTTTATTATTCTTAATTTTTAAAATTTTGTTTGAGAGAGAGAGAACGGGGGAAGGGCAGAGAGGGAGGGGGAGAGAGAGAGAGAGAGAGAATATCCCAAGCCCCACAGAGCCCGCTGCGGGGCTCAAACCCATGAACCATGAGATCGTGACCTGAGCCGAAGAAACAAAATATAGTCTGGCCACACAGCGGAATAGGACTCAGCCATAAAAAGGGGTGATGCGCGGATAGCTGATGGCAAGAGGGCTGAACCTCAAAAGCATCGTGTCAAGTGAAGGAAGGCAGACACGGACGACCACGTTTTGTCTCATTCCACGTATATGAAATATCTAGCGTAGGTCAATCTATAGAGACAGAAAGCAGCTTAGTGGTCGCCCAGGGCTGGAGGCGAGAGTAAGGGAGTGACCGCTTCGTGGCCCAGAAGGTCTCCTTCTGGGGTGATGGCAGCTCGGAGCCTGGAGCCTGCTTCGGATTCCCGGTCTCCCTCTCTCTCTGCCCCTCCCCCGCTCGCACTGGGTCTCTCTCCCCAATAAGCAAAAGAAAAATAAATTCCACCTTGTAAAATCCTTCCTTGTGAGGATTCCTATCTGCCTGGCGAGCAGGTCCAGGTGCAGGGGTAAACTTACCCCCCTGCACCATTCCCAGACCTGCTCCTTGCTCGCCCAAATGGGAGACCAGACTAGGGGGTGCCTCCCTGAGATCCTGGTCACGGGGTGTGTGTGGGGGGGGGGGTAGATAGCGGTGCCAGAAACAGAAACTCCCTGAAGCAGGGGTTCTGAAGCCAAGCAAGTATGACTCTGCCGCACCTAAGCGGTCCCTCCGCTTCCCTCACGCATGCGCTAACACCCTCTGCGCTCCGTGTTCACCCACCTAAGGATCCCCCGAGGGCTGTTAATCATGAAGCGAATACAAATGAACCGCAACGGACAGAGTTCCCCTCTCATGGGGTCAAACCCTGCGTCCACCCCCGGGGGGGCAGGGGCCGCAGCGCCCTGCTTAACGGTCCTGGCCCCGTTTCTCAGCTCCCCTCCGGGAACTCAGGAAGGGCCAGACTCGCGTTGGGCCCGGCCACGGGTAAGCCGAGGGAGGGAAGCATCCTCACCCACGGAGGCCAGGTTCCTACAGTTCTCCAGCATCACGTCTCTGTAGAGATTTCTCTGCGCGGGGTCCAGCAGGGCCCATTCCTCCTTGGTGAAATTCACGGCCACGTCTGTGAAGGTCACGGCGTCCTAAAACAACACGCCCATTTGGGGCGCTGTTACCGGCGGAGTCGCGACCCTTCCCAAGGACAGGCCGAAGTCCTGACCCCCCCGCCCCCCAGTACCTATGAATGTGACCCCGATTTGGAAATGAGGCATTTGCGGATTCGCAAGGGGTACCAGGAGGTCACGCTGGAGTAGGTGGGCCCTATTCCAATCGACCGAGGTCTCACAAGAAGAGGAAATCTGGGCACAGACACACGGAGGGGAAGAATGTCACACGATATTCTTCAGAAGTGGAGACTGGGGTGGGTTGTCTGCAACAAAGGCGGGCCAAGGAAAGGCGTTTGCCAGTCGTATATTAAGCTAGCCCACCTCCCCGGGCGCCTGGGTGACTCAGTTAGCTAAGCATCTGACTTCATTTTGGCTCAGTTCACGATCTCAGGGTTCGTGAGTTCGAGCCCCACATCAGGCTCTGTGCTGAGAGTTCGGCTTTGGCTTCTGTGTGTCCCTCTCTCTCTGCCCCTCTCCCACTCGGGCTGTGTCTCTCTCTCTCTCTCTCTCTCTCTCTCAAAAATAAACAAACACTTTAAAAAAAATGAGTGAGATCTCTTATCCATGGATGTAAAGTGATATCCTGTGGTCTGTATATATATACAGACACACACACAATTTAAGGGAAAGAGAGAGAGAGTGTGAGGGGGGGAGGGAGGGGCAGAGGGAGAGAGAGAGAGAATCCCAGGCAGGCGCCACACTCAGCTCAGAGCCCGATGTGGGGCTCGATCCCATGACCCTGGGATCACGACTTGAGCTGAAGCTGAGAGTTGGACACAGCCGACTGAGCCACCCAGGTGCCTCCAAACCCTGTTTTTTTTTTTTAATTTTTTTTTAACATTTATTTATTTTTGAGGCAGAGAGAGACAGAGCATGAACGGGGAGGGTCAGAGAGAGGGAGACACAGAATCCGAAACAGGCTCCAGGCTCTGAGCTGTCAGCACAGAGCCCGACGCGGGGCTCGAACCCACAAACTGTGAGATCATGGCCTGAGCCGAAGTCAGACGCTTACCGACTGAGCCACTCAGGCGCTCTCTTACAGATACTTTATATGCACTGCAGGATCAGTCAAAGGGACTGTGTTCATAAGGAAGCAAGGTTTTTAGCCCGAGAAGAAAGATTTCAAATCTAAAATTTTAAGAAGTCAGGGGGTGCGCCTGGGTGGCTCAGTCGATTGGGCGTCTGACTTCGGCTCAGGTCATGATCTCGCGGTTCACGAGTTCAAGTCCTGCGTCGGGCTCTGTGCTGACAGCTCGGAGCCCCGGAGCCTGCTTCGGATTCTGTGTCTCCCTCTCTCTCTCTCAAAAATAAATAAAAACATTAAAAAGTCAGGGCGCCTGGTTTGCTCAAAGTCAGAAGAGCGTGTGACTCTTGATCTGGAGGTTGTGAGTTCGAGCCCCACGTTTGGGGAAAAGATTACTTAAAATAAATAAACTTAAAAACATTTTTTTTTAAATTTTTTTCAACATTTATTTATTTTTTGGGACAGAGAGAGACAGAGCATGAATGGGGGAGGGGCAGAGAGAGAGGGAGACACAGAATCGGAAACAGGCTCCAGGCTCTGAGCCATCAGCCCAGAGCCCGACGCGGGGCTCAAACTCACGGACCGCGAGATCGTGACCTGGCTGAAGTCGGACGCTTAACTGACTGCGCCACCCAGGCGCCCCAAAAACATTTTTTTTAGAGTTCAAAAGTGGCCGACTTTAGGATAAAGTATCAGCAGGAACCACACACACACACACACACACACACACACACACACACGCACGCACACACTTCCCTGGCAAATGTCTGGAGAGAAAGCGCCCAGAAGAAATAAGCAGGAAGCCCTGAGAAATGGGCTGATTTAGGAAGAGAAAATCCACAGGGTGAGTCTGAGGGACCCTGTGCTGTCAGAAGGCGGAGAAGCCACCTTAGACTGTGTTAAGAAATACAGAGGCTGAAAAGAAAGGAAGGAAGGAAGGAAGGAAGGAAGGAAGGAAGGAAGGAAGGAAGGAAGGAAGGAAGAAAGGAAAGAAAGAAAGAAAGAAAGAAAGAAAGAAAGAAAGAAAGAAAGAAAGAAAGAAAGAAAGAAAGAAAAAAGAAATACAGACGTTGACTGTTAAGGGTCTGCCAATGGCCCAGTTTGGGAGATTCTGAATGTAACTGTGCAACTGATTGAAACGGACTCGTTACTAACATGCGAACTCATCATGATCCCCAAAAAGGGGAAACCAAAGGGGCCATAAAACAGCACTTCTCGGGGCACTTGTGTGGCTCAGTCGGGGAAGGCATTAGACTCTCGATTGCGGCTCAGCTCATGATCTCTTGGTTCGTGAGTTTGAGCCCCGCGTCGGGCTCTGGGCTGACAGAGCCTGCTTGGGGTTCTGTCTCCTCTCTCGCTCCCTCTGCTCCCCTCCCCCGCTTGTGATCTCTCTTAAAAAAAAAATTAAATAAATAAGAATAAAATAAAACAAAAACCCTCAGGGGGTGCCTGGGGGGGGGGGCACAGCCAGCTAAGGACCCAACTCTGGATTTTGGCTTCAACTGCAAAAGGGAGAGGTCACGTGGCTTCTGGCTGGCTCAGTTGGGAGAGGGTGCGATTTTTCTTCTTTTTCTTTCTTAGTATATATTTTTTAATGTTTGTTTATTTGGGCGGGGAGGGGCAGAGAGAAAGGGAGAGAATCCCAAGCAGGTTCCACGCTGTCAGCGCCGATCCCGACGTGATACGCACTGTGTACTGTAATTTTTATATGTTGTGTGGGGCACCTGGCTGGCTCAGTCAGTAGAGCATGCGACTCCGGATCTTGAGGTCACGGGATCGAGCCCCATGTTGGGCATGGAGCCTACTAACAACAAAACAAAACAAAACAAAACCAAAAAACCTGTTGTGTGGATGCAAACTGCTACACTCATATTGTGAAAAACATTTCTTTCACACAGAAAACCTGATAGCCCTGGCGCACCCAGGTGGCTCAGTTGGTGAAGCGTCCAACTTTGGCTCAGGTCACAATCATGGTTCCTGGGGTCGAGCCCCGCTTCCCGCTCTGTGCTGTCACGGTGGGCGGAGCCTGCTTCGGATCCTCTGTGCCCCTCCCTTCCCCACCCAACTCTCAAAAGTAAATATTAAACATTTTTAATTAAAAAAAAAAAAAAAAGAGGAGCGCCTGGGTGGCTCAGTCGGTTAAGCGTCCGACTTCGGCTCAGGTCATGATCTCTCGGTCCGTGAGTTCGAGCCCCGCGTCGGGCTCTGTGCTGACAGCTCAGAGCCCGGAGCCTGTTTCAGACTCTGTGTCTCCCTCTCTCTGACCCTCCCCCGTTCATGCTCTGTCTCTCTGTCTCAAAAATAAACATTAAAAAAAAATTAAAAAAGAAAAAGAAAATCAGACAGTCCCAAATCTACTACCTATAATTCTACTCCAAGATTTATATTGTGGAACTGCCTTTCGAAACTGAATCGGGTTCCCCAGGCCTGGGGAGGAGCCTGGGCGTGGGATTTCTAACAAGGTCCCATTTGTTGCCCATTTTGCTGGACTGCAGCCTGCACTTTACCAGCCGAGTGGCAGGGGACACTCTTCCGCGTGAGAAGCAGGAAGGACACCTGGACAAAAGTGATCCCGGCAGTTCTGTCCGAGCAGCAGCCAAGGTGGGGACGGTTCCGCATCCCTAAGCAACAGAGGGGCGGACTCAGTGACACCCTGCAGAAACCTGGGAACTGCACTGTTTTCAGGGGAGACGTGTTGAGGCGCAAGGGGTGAGATGTCGCGATATCTAAAAGTCTCTCTCAGGTGGTTCAGCAAAAAACAAACAAACAAAAAAAGTGTGCACGAGCATCTGTGAACACGCACGCGCATACAGACAGCCAACAGGGCAACCTGCGTACCTGACTTTATGCGACCATGTGTTCATATACAGACAGCAAATAAAGCAAAATACTAGCAAATCTGCAAATCTTTACGTTTCCATGGGTATTTGTTTTATTATTACTATACATTCACCGCAGGTCTGAAAATGCTTCAAATATACACTTAACGGGGGAAAAAAGGAAGACCGAAAGAATGATCGACAGAACATTCAAGATGGCGGGGCGCCTGGGTGGCCCAGTCGGTTGAGCATTCAACTCTTGGTTTTGGCTCAGGTCACGGTCTCAGGGTTCGTGGGTTTGAGCCCCGAGTCAGGCTCTCAGCTGACAGCGCGGAATCTGCTTGGGATTCTCTCTCTCTCTCTGCCCCACCCCCACTCGAGGGCATGCTCTCTCTCAAAATAAATAAACTTAAAAAGAATTTCAAGGGGCGCCTGGGTGGCGCAGTCGGTTAAGCGTCCGACTTCAGCCAGGTCACGATCTCGCGGTCTGTGAGTTCGAGCCCCGCGTCGGGCTCTGGGCTGATGGCTCGGAGCCTGGAGCCTGTTTCCGATTCTGTGTCTCCCTCTCTCTCTGCCCCTCCCCCGTTCATGCTCTGTCTCTCTCTGTCTCAAAAATAAATAAACGTTGAAAAAAAAAAAAAAAAAGAATTTCAAGATGGTGATTAACCCCAGAAGGAAGCAGGGCAATGGGGTCAGGCAGGGATGGGCGGAGGGTCTCTAACCAACAGCAGTGTCTGATTCTTTAACCTGAGGACCTATTTATTACATTATTTTTAAAATTCTGGGGAGCCTGGGTGGCTCGGTTAAGTGTCCGACTTCGGCTCAGGTCATGATCTCACAGTCTGTGGGTTCGAGCCCCGCGTCGGACTCTGTGCTGACAGCTTAGAGCCTGGAGCCTGCTTCAGATTCTGTGTCTCCCTCTCTCTCTGCCTCTCCCCAACTCATGCTCTCTCTCTCAAAAATAAATAAAACTTGAAAAAAAATTTTTTAAAAATCTATTTGTGGGGTATCTGGCTGGCTCAGTCGGTAGAGCGTGCAACTCTTAATCTGAGTCCCAAGCTCAAGTCCCCTGTTGGGCATGGAGGCTACAACTAAAATAAAATAATTAAAATAAAGTAAAATAGGGGCGCCTGGGTGGCGCAGTCGGTTGAGCGTCCGACTTCAGCCAGGTCACGATCTCGCGGTCCGTGAGTTCGAGCCCCGCGTCGGGCTCTGGGCTGATGGCTCAGAGCCTGGAGCCTGTTTCCGATTCTGTGTCTCCCTCTCTCTCTGCCCCTCGCCCGTTCATGCTCTGTCTCTCTCTGTCCCAAAAATAAATAAACGTTGAAAAAAAAATAAAATAAAGTAAAATAAAACTAACAAAAAAAAATAGAATAATTCTACTTGTTAAGTTTTATGTACTCTTGCCTTTATGAAATTTTTCATAAACTTAATTCATATGTTAAAGCTTAATTTTATTTATTCTGCCATGTAATCTTACAGCCAATTCATCCTGGCTTTTATTTTATTTTTATTTACTTTTGAAAAGATTTTAAGTAATCTCTATCCCCAACGTGGGGCTCGAACCCACAATCCTGAGATCAAGAGTCCCACACTCTGCTGACTGAGTCAGGCAGGTACCTCTCATTCTTGGCTTTAAAAAGCTTAGTAGTACAGGGGCTCACGGCTGGCTGTTTGCAAAGCGCGCGACTCTTGATCCCAGGGTTGCGAGTTCGAGCCCCGTGTTGGGTGCAGAGGTTGCTTAAAAATAAAATCTTTAAATAGCGAGAGAGGGGGAAGAAAAGCTTAGTACAAAAGAACTTTCTAATTTTTTTTTAGATGTTTATTTATTTTTGAGAGCGAGAGAGAGAGAGAGACAGACACAGAATCCGAAGCAGGCTCCAGGCTCTGAGCTGTCAGCACGGGCCCGATGCCGGGCTCAAACTCACGAACCGAATTCCCACATCTTCTTAAATATACTGATTCCGTTTAAGAAAGAGGCAACCATACTACGTTGGTCTCAAAAATGTCACCGGTTTACGTGGGTTCCCCTGTATTCACTACTCTGGGGTTTACGCGAACCCAGGTTTTCACAAAACAGAACTGTGACCCTCAAATAATATAAAGTCATTAGGTGCTTGGGGCAAACAGGAGATTTTTAGGCAACCCTGCCATTGTGAATGAACCGCCTCCCAGCCATTCGTCCCGTCCCCCAGAGTTGCAATCAGACAAGAATGAAACCAGCAGCAAAGACAAAAGGACTTTTGTCCCTCCCCCCCTCCACCCTTACTCAACTGTTTTCTAACTCACTGATAAACTTTATCCTCTAAAACTCGTAGCCCATTTGACATCCTATCATATCGGTAAGAAGAGAACATTCCACTCTTGCCTGGGGGATCTTGAGTCACTGGGACAGAGAAGCGGCCTCGCCTCCGATCTGCAACCTGGGGCAGGACTCCTGATAAGGGGTTTGGGACACAACATTCCCCATCTATCTTGACCTTGTAGTTTCCAAGGGAACGTCCAGACCAGATAACTCCTTTACACTGGGCTCAGTTTGAGCCTATCTAAGCCCGGGTCCATTTACATACACCTACCCTGAATTACTACCACCTCCCCCCCCCCCCCCAACCTTGGGATCCTATAATAACGCCAACCCTTCCTTCCGCAGGTTCCTCTCAGGTGCGATCGATCTCTCTCCTTGCAACAAACCATTACAACGGGGGCTCCAGGTGAGTCCCTGGCGATCTCAGACACATTATAATGTTTGGGACAGTGGGAGAAAAGAAACGAACAAAGAGAATGTGTAATTTGGGGTCGTCTCGGGGAAGCAGGTGGGAAAGAAAACCCCCGCGTCTGGCAGCTAGAGCGCATCCCCCCTCCCTGTGCGCTGAGCTTCCTGTGAACCAGACCTTCCTGGAGGAGACTAAGGACAGGCAATTTGTTCAGACCATGGGGTTCCATGCTGACTTCACTTGAACTCCTTTCAACGTGTTCTTTTAGAAACGCTCTCTACGGAGGTCTCAGTCCCCCCCCCCCCCAAGAAAGAAAGTGCTCACTGGACCAAACCCAGACCCCGAAATCCTTTCTCTAGTAGAGGAGAACCCGATGGCCACCCTCTCCATGTGAACGTGCCCGGAATTTTCCTAATCGCTGAGGGACTCCAACACTTAATGGGTCTGAACAGCCCCCCTCCCCCGCTCCTGCCCTCCCCGCCCCCCCCCCCCCCCCCACGCTGCACGCAGGTATCCCTCTGCCCACTCCAGGGACCACAGCGTGGAGGGACCGCCCCTTCCCCGGGGGCTTTTAGGGCTCAGCACGTGGGCCACTCTCCGCTTCCCCTCTCCTCCAGGGCGGAGGCAATCAGGCTTCCGCAGACAGCTGCCCCCGACTCCCCGGAATCCGACCCGGTCCCGCCCGCGGTGTGGATCGTGCGACAAGCCGGCACACTCACCATGCCTGCCGCACCAGCTTCTGGACGCGTCGGTGGGTGGCGCAGCCCAAGAGCTCATCCCCTGCACCGGATAGAGGGTTGCAGGGCTGCAGACGAGAGGGGTGGGATTGCAAAAAGAACAATTAAATAAACAAATAAAATAAAAAACCACGCCCTCACCACCCCCCCCCCCCACCCCCCCAACAGGGATCGACGACAGAGATTCATCCTGCGCGGGCCTTTTGTATCTACTTCCGGACCCCGGCTCCTCAAAATGGACGGTTTAAGGGGTGGAAGCAGGGGAAGGAGGAGCCAGCAGGAAGGGGATCCCGGGACTTGCCCCCCCAGCCCCACCCTGGGACCCCACCCCCCACCCCCCGCACCCAGGGTCTCCCCAGCCACTTCTGCTCCTTAGAGGCGTCCAGAAAGAGAGGCGATTCCCAAGGAAAGGAAGACTTTTTTCTGCCCTGGAAGAGGACACGGTCGGGAGGAGGGGTCCTCAGTTTCCCTCTCAGGCCTCCCCCTTCTTTTCCTTCCGCTGCCTTCCTCACCCCGCGAGCGTTGACCAGCCTGTGACCTGCGAGGTCTGCGCCAACAGTTGTAACAAAATACTGTGCTGACCGTTACTGGGATTGAACCGGCGACCCTCCCGCGAGGAACCAGAACGTCCTCCGATCCCCAATTCCAGGGAAAGAGAACAGCTGCCTGAATGCAGCCGGCGAGGACGCGGCCCCCGCTCCCCGCGACCCTGTTAAAAACAACAACAACAACAACAACAACAACAACAACAACAAATCACCTACATCTGTTTAAACTGGAGGGTCACCTGACCTGCAGGTGCCGGCGAAGAGCGTCCGCGGAATAACTTCAACCCCGACTGGGGATTTCTTTTGGAAGGTCCCCAGCCAGGCCTGATTAACATTCCGCCCCCCCCCAGCCCCGCCCCGTTCCCGCCCCCTCCCCGTCCCACCTCCACCCCTGCTCCACCCCTCCACCCCTCCTCCCCTCCCCCAAAGACGGAGGCCAGCCCAGCCAGTTCCCCGGCTCTCTAGGAAAGGGCAGGGAACCTCTAAAAGTCAAGTCAATTAACCTTTTATGAAATGTCTCCTCTCTAGGAATGCAATTCTACCCTAAAGCTTACGTTGCCTATTATTACTCTGTACCTAAACTCGTCTTTTAAAAAGTAATCGCCCACCCAAGGTCAGTCTCGAACTCACAACCCTGAGATCAAGAGTCCAATGCTCCACTGACTGAGACAGCTGGGTGCCCCTAAACTTGTGTTGGAAAAAAGACTTCATGGGGCGCCCGGTTGGCTCAGTCCGTGGAGCACGCGACTCTCGATCTTGGGGTTGTGAGTTCAAGTCCCACATTGGGTGTAGAGATTACTTTAAAAAAAACCAACACTTCTGGGCGCCCGGGGGGGCTCAGGTGGTTAAGCTAAGCGGTCGACTTTGACTCAGGTCATGATCTCCCCATTCCTGAGTTCGAGCCCCGCCTCCGGCTCTGCGCTGACAGCTCGGAGCCTGGAGCCTGCTTCTGATTCTGTGTCTCCCTCTCTCTGCCCCTCCCCTGCTTGTGCTCCGTCTCTCTCTCTCAAATAACCCTTAAAATTTTTAAAAAAAAAATTTTTTTTTTCAACGTTTATTTATTTTTGGGACAGAGAGAGACAGAGCATGAACGGGGGAGGGGCAGAGAGAGAGGGAGACACAGAATCGGAAACAGGCTCCAGGCTCTGAGCCATCAGCCCAGAGCCTGACGCGGGGCTCGAACTCACGGACCGCGAGATCGTGACCTGGCTGAAGTCGGACGCTTAACCGACTGCGCCACCCAGGCGCCCCAAAATTTTTTAAAAATATATTTTAAAAAGACTATTATTATTATTAAAGCAGTATTAGGTTTACAACAAAACTAAGGTACAGAGATTTCCCATATGCCCCCTGTCCCCAAACATGCAGTTTCCTCCCGTATCAACATTAAGCACCAGAATGCTACTTTTTTTCACTTAAATTTTAAGTAATTTATTTTTAATTAATTATTAATTATTTTAATTAATTTATTGTTCACGCTGGGCGTGAAGCCCAATGCGGGGTTCCAACTCACCACCATGAGATCAAGACCTGAGCTGTGATCAACAGTCAGCTGCTTAACTCACTGAGCCACCCGTGTGCCCCGTACTTTTTTTTTTTTTTTAAACTAGAGACGAACCTACATTGAATACAGGGTAATCACCAAAGTGATTACACAGTTTACCTTTGGGTTCACTCTTGGTGTTGTATATTCTTTTTTTTTTTTTAAAGCTATTTTATTTATATTTTATTTAAGTCATCTCTACCCCCAACGTGGGGTTCGAAATCACAACCAAAGCAGTCAGGTGCCCCTGATGTTGTATATTCTGTGGATTTGGACGAATGTATAACCACCCGTGTCCACTTTTATACAGTGTTTTCACTGCCCCCCAAATCCTCTGCGCTCTATGCATCTTCCTCCACCCCCACCTACACTGCGACAAAGTTTTTGTTGTGATAAAATATACAGCAACAGACATGTCCCCTTTAACCATCGTTAAGGGTACAGTGCAGTGGCATTCAGCACATTCACACTGTTGTGCAAACATCACCACCGTCCGTCTCCAGAACTTTTTCACCTTTCCAAGCTAAAATTCTGTATCCTGTCCACTGAGAGAAAACCGACCTCTGTTCACCACCGCCTGGGAGACAGTTTTCTCCGTTGCTCTGAAGACTGCTCCAGGGGCGCCTGGGGGGCTCTGTCCCTTAAGCGTCTGACTTCAGCTCAGGTCATGATCTCGCAGTTTGTGGGTTCAGGCCCCGCGTCGGGCTCTGTGCGGGCAGCTCAGAGCCTGGAGCCTGCTTCCGAGATTCTGTGTCTCTCTCGCTCTCTGCCCCTCCCCCGCTCGCTCTCTCGTGCACGTGCGCGCGCTCTCTCTCTCTTTCTCTCTCTCTCTCTCAAAAATAAATAAACATTAAAAGAACTCCTCCAAAGCTTGTTAGCTGCTGGGGATCATATAAACAAAAGGGAGACGCGTATCCTTGTTTGCAACCAGTTCTCCAAATACTTGAGCGTCACAAGGTGTAATTTGTTTCCGGCGTAAAAATTACATCTCCACATCTCCACGGAGACAGGAGAGAGACCCTCAAGTCACCTCAATACATTATGCATCTATCCTATCTGATTAAAAATATTGCTTGCGTGCCTCTGCTTAACCGGTTTTTCAGCTCTTCCTTTTTTTTTTTTTAATTCTTAAAATAATTTTTTTTAATGTTTATTTCTTTTTGAGAGAGGGAGAGGGACAGAGCACGAGCAGGGAAGGGGCAGAGAAAGAGGGAGACACAGAATCCGAAGCAGGCGACACGGGGCTCGAACTCACGAACCCGAGAGATGGTGACCTGAGCCGAAGTCGGACGCTCAACCGACTGAGTCACCTGAGTGCCCCAGTTGTTTTTGATTCTTCCTTGAGGTCACTTGAGATGGTCACAGAAGGCTGACATCAGTCACTTGCCACAATTTGAGTGCTTTCTCCCTGCTTCCTTTTCCCTCCAGCCCTTAATAACGTCTATCTGCTTTCCCTCTCTACGACTGACAGTTCTAAGTGCTTCATAGAGGGGCACCTGGGTGGCTCAGTTGGTTAAGCATCTGATTCTTGATTCTGGCTCGGGTCATGATCTCACAGTTCACGAGTCTGAGCCCTGCATCGGGCTCTGTGCTGATAGCTCATGAGCCTGCTTGGGATCCTCTCTCTCTCAAAATAAACAAAAATAAACTCTAAGTACCTCATAGAATTGGAAGCATATAATACATGTCCTTTTGTGTCTGGCTTTTTTATTTGACATAATGTTTTCAGGGTCCACCCGTGTCATAGCCTGTGTCAATGCCTCATGCACCTTTTTTTATGGGTGAATAATATTCTATTGTATGGATACATCACATTGCGTTATCCCTGCATCCATCTACGGACCGGTGGGTTGTCTTCAACTTTTGGCTATTGTGAATTATGCTGCTATAAACATGGGTGGAAAGGGGCACTGACAGCAGCCTGATGTGGGGCGTGAACCCATGAACCAGAAGATCATGACCTGAGGCCGAAGTCAGACATTTAATCCACTGGGCCACCCAGGCACACTCATTTTTATTTTTAAAATATATTTTTACTGGGTATAGAATTCTAGATTGGCATTTTCTCCTTGGCACTTTGAAGACATCATTCCATAACTTTCTCTGTGGTCCGATCTTTCTATTGGAAATTCAGCTGTCATTATAATTTTTATTCTTTTAAAGGTAATATGCACTCCCCACCCCCTCCCCAATACTGCTAAGATTTTTTTTAAGGTTTTATCTTAAAAAATTTTTTTTTTTAATTTTTTTTTTCAATGTTTATTTATTTTTGGGACAGAGAGAGACAGAGCATGAACGGGGGGAGGGGCAGAGAGAGAGGGAGACACAGAATCGGAAACAGGCTCCAGGCTCCGAGCCATCAGCCCAGAGCCTGACGCGGGGCTCGAACTCATGGACCGCGAGATTGTGACCTGGCTGAAGTCGGACGCTCAACCGACTGCGCCACCCAGGCGCCCCTAAAATTTTTTTTTTAACATTTTATTTATTTTTGGGACAGAGAGACAGAGCATAAACGGGGGAGGGGCAGAGAGAGAGGGAGACACAGAATCGGAAGCAGGCTCCAGGCTCTGAGCCATCAGCCCAGAGCCCGACGTGGGGCTCGAACTCACGGACCTCGAGATTGTGACCTGAGCTGAAGTCGGATGCTTAACCGACTGAGCCACCCAGGCGCCCCTAAGGTTTTATCTTTAAGTAATCTCTACACCCTACGTGGGGCTTGAACTCACAACCCCAAGATCAAGAGTCGAGCCCTCTACTGACTGAGCCAGCCAGGTGCCCTCTTTTTCCATTCTTTTTTGTATTTCCTTCTCTTATACTCCATTCGGGTTTGCTTCCCCTACCAACCTCCTGTTCTTTGTTATTTGCTTCAGCTGTGCATAATCTGAGATTATTCATAAAAACTCATAAAGAATTAATTATAAAAGTGCTTTTCATCTCATGCTTCACCCCAGAGCTTCTCTGCTTCTGCAGGAAGTGATCTTGGGGGAGCCCACGTGGCCACTCACACTGGTATGTGTTCCAACCTGAAAGTGGGAAGGCATCACACTCTCTTGGCAGCCCCTGACTGAGGGCTGATGGGAACCAGCGAGAAAAAGGCCAGCCCCCTGCCCTCTGTCGCAACAGAATGTCCCTACATTCCTTGTAGTTCCTCAAAAGACACCCAGAGGCACCTGGGTGGCTCAGCCGGTTAAGTGACCTTTGCTTGGGTCATGATCTCACAGTTTGTGAATTTGAGCCCCGCATCTGGCTCTGTGCTCTCATCTCAGAACCCGCTTTGGATCCTCTGTCCCTCCCCCTCTCTCTCTCTGCCCCTCCCCTGCTGTGCTGACAGCTCAAAGCCTGGAGTCTACTTTGGATTCTGTGTCTCCGTCTCTCTCTGTCTCCACCCACCCCCCACCCCCTGCTCGCGCTCTGTCTCTCTGTCTCAAAACTGAATAAACATTAAACAATTTTTTTAAAATAAACAAAACATTAAAAAAACCTCACAAAACTTCAGGGGACCCAGTCACAGGGTTACACACATGAATAATATTTACACACACACACACACACACAGAATTCTTGTTACACCATTACTTAAAGTGGGAACCAGAGCGATATTATTTATTGGGGCGCCTGGGTGGCTCAGTCAGTTAAGCATCAGCTCAGGTCATGATCTCACAGTTCCTGAGTTTGAGCCCCACATCGGGCTCTGTGCTGACAGCTTAGAGCCCAGAACCTGCTTTAGATTCTGTGTCTCCCTCCCTCTCTGCCCCTTGCCCGCTCATGCTCTGTCTCTTTCTCTCAAAAATAAAATAAAACATGAAAAAATAAGTAAAAGTTTTTATTATTTATTTTTTAAATTTAATTTGATTTTTATTTTATTTAGTTTTTTAATTAAAAAAAATTTACATTGTTATCTCTTTGGGTCTCGATTCATTATGGGTCCTCTGTGTGCCTGTAATACAACTCTGTTGTTTTCTCATTGATCTGTCTCGTGTTAATTAATTAATTAATTAGTTCGTGTAAGTTTGATTCTTAGTCCAGCTGGGAAACCTTGAGGGATAGAGGAAGACTTTTGCTTTCCTTGCAAAATCATTATGATGAGGAGAACAAATAGAAGAGAAATGCACATAAAACTAAATTTCCTTACCTCTTGCAGCCCACAGATAAATACCTGGGGACCGGAAGAGCCCCAGGGGACCTTCCTTCAGGAACTCACAGCTGCCTTAATGTTAATGCTTTGCTAGAGACTAAAAGCAACCTTAGTTTGACATTAGTCAAGCCTCCAGGATTCTATAAGTCTTCTTTAACATATGGAAATCCCTTTAGAGACTTCCGTAAACTCTACCTACCCCTCCAACTTAAAAAATATATAATCAGTCGCACCTCACAATTCCGCTGCGCCTCTTTCTTTCTGCCCACGGGTCTTGTCCCCATGCTATAATCAAAGCACTTCCTTTGCACGACAAAAACGTCTCAAGAATTCTTTCTTTCTTTCTTTCTTTCTTTCTTTCTTTCTTTCTTTCTTTTAAAATTTGATTAAAAACAAAAAAAATTTTTAATAACATTTATTAATTGTTGAGAGACAGAGTGAGAGCAGGGGAGGGGCAGAGAGAGAGGGAGACCCAGAATCCGAAGCAGGCTCCAGTTGCTGAGCAAGAGGTCAGCACAGAGCCCGATGCGGGGCTCGAACCCACGAACCGTGAGATCATGACCTGAGCCAAAGTCAGATGCTTAACAGACTGAGCCACCCGGACGCCCCAGAAAGTCTTTCTTTCTTTTAAAACAAACTTTATTTTGTAATGTTTATTTATTTTTGAGAGAGAGACAGCACATGCGTGATTGGGGGAGGGGCAGAGAGAGAGGGAGACAGAGGATCGGGAGCGGGCTCTGTGCTGACAGCAGAGAGCTCCATTTGGGACTTGAACTCATGAACTGAACTGTGAGATCATGACCTGAGCTGAAGTCCATCACTCAACCGACTGAGCCACCCCCCAGTTGCCCCAAGAAATCCTCCTTGACTGTTGTGCTCAACAACCCAGCACCAATTATACTGTTGTTGCATCCACACGACTCCTGAAACCTAATGCTACGGGCACCAGTGACAGTCACCACAAAGTTTATTGCAATGAGAGGCAAGGCCAACGTATCGGGACCGACACTCTTGACCAGAGTGCGGCCTCGAACAGGCAGGGTACAGAGTTTTTATAGCCGACCACATCATCTTATCATCACCTGGGAACAGAACAAAGAAATAGTTCCCAGATGGGGGTGGAAACAGTTCAGACCTTCTGCAACTAAGCCACAACCAGTTGACCTCCTTGACCCTGCCTCTGGCCCACTTTTTCAAAGTTTTCCAGTCAAACACCAATCCAGTTGATTTCCCTTGAGCTTTTGTTCCCTTGATTGATAGGACAAGGCTGTTATCTCTTAACCTACAGTGTCAAATTTCCTAAGGCTATAGGTTAGCCCTACACTACAATTTAACCCTTACACTGTATCCACCTTAAACCTGCATAGATTACATGTCAATATCTCCGTAAAGCTGGGGAAGGGGTGATGGTGGGGGAATATACCACCCCAAAATGTCACTTTGGCATAAGGATTATTTTGAGCGTCAACAGATGCAAGACGAGCTCTCAGTCGTTCCCTTAAGTCCCTGAAAGCAGGGTGCCTGGGTGGCTCAGTCGGTTGAGTGTCCGACTTCAGCTCAGGTCATGATCTCACACTCTGTGAGTTTGAGCCCAGCGTCCGCCTCTGTGCTGACAGCTCAGAGCCTGGAGCCCGCTTCAGATTCTGTGTCTCCCCCTCTCTCTGCCCCTCCCCTGCTCATGCTCTGTCTCTCTCTGTCTCAAAAATAAATTTAAACATTTTTTAAAAAACCACTGAAAGCAGACCATAAGTGTCTCTTTGAGGAAGGTACCTGTGCTCCCTCCCCAGCTCGGGATCAGGGAGAGAAAAGCAACTTTTATCCTAGAAGGTGGGGAGTCAATGCAAAGATGAATTTGCATAAACCGACCTTCCTAAAATAGCTCCTATCTTCCATTAGTTTCTCCCTATGTTTCCTAGTCCCTTCCCTCACTAGGGATTGTCCCTTAAGGCCCCAAACCTCTTTCCTACTTCTTCTTTGAGTTTCGCCTCTTTACTGTGAACTCCTGAACATAAAGCTATTAATAAATCTGTCTTTTGTTGGTTTAATTTGCAGGCCCCCAGGAGAGTAAATAAGAGGGTAGAGGAAAAATTTTTCCTCGTTTACGTGGGAAAAAACGGTGCAGGAAATCACAAACACCGAAGATCACATGACTCTGTTTACATAATGAGGATAGAGGGCCCTTTAAGAAAGGGAAATTGACTTTGTAGCATCCTCTGGCTCTATTCCTTGATTTGAAAGTGATCCACTTTGAAAATAAAATACAAAATAAAAGAAGCAAGAATTTCCCCCGAAGGTATTTTCTCCTCCACCAAGGCATTTCAAAGCATGGTCTTCTATATGATGTTAACTGATCTTGCTTTATGCCTGAGGGCTGAGTTCTATTTTTAAAGGGGGCGGGGCACCTGTCTGCCTCAGTCTTTGGAGCCAGGGACTCTTGAAATCCAGGGGTTGGAAGTTCTTCCAGCCCCACGTTGGGTGCAGGGATTACTTACAGCTGAACGCAGGATAATGTCTCCAATAAGCCATACTCACACACTCCAGGGGCGCCTGGGAGGCTCAGTCAGTTAAACATCCAACTCTTGATTTCGGCTCAGCTCATGATCTCCCGGTTCGGTTCATGACTTCGAGCCCCAAGAAGGACTCTGCCTGAATAGCGCGGAGGCTGCTTGGGATGGTCTCTCTCTCTCTGTCTCTGCCCATCCCCCACTCTCTCAAAAATAAATAAACTTATAAAAAAAAAAAAGGAAATCACATACTCCAAACCAATGGCAGATCAATCACACTATTATTCCAGGCAAGGGGAGATGAAAGGAATCAAGTCCACAGTTAATCAGTACCCTGGAGAGCGGATGTCCAGCGGCCAGCCCCAAAGTGAAAGTCCCTGGAAGCTGGAGCACTTGTTGGTAGGGAACGAGATGGGTCCCTGTGCGGATGGCAAGAGGATGGCCTTTGGGGGTTCTCTGCTTAGCTTTCCACACTGTTGGCAAGAGTCGCCTTGACCGTGGAAGAGCCTGGTCCTTCACTCTTACAGCAAAATGATTTTTCTCTCTTAAAAAATTCTTTTTTAATGTTTATTTATTTTCGAGAGAGAGGGAGACAGAGTGTGAGAAAGGGAGGGGCAGAAAGAGAGGGAGACACGCAGACTCCAGGCTTTGAGCTGACAGCACAGAGCCCGACGCAGGGCTCAAACTCACGGACTGCGAGATCGTGACCTGAGCCAAAGTGGGACGCTCAACCGACTGACCACCCAGGCGCCCCAAAATGATTTTACTCTTAAGAACAATTTCATTTTGGGGGCAC
Organism: Puma concolor; assembly: GCF_028749965.1. Classification (NCBI taxonomy): domain Eukaryota; kingdom Metazoa; phylum Chordata; class Mammalia; order Carnivora; family Felidae; genus Puma; species Puma concolor. The sequence continues at coordinate 53,609,927 of NC_141681.1, read as the reverse complement.
CTGGCTGGCTCAGTCTGTACAGCATGTGACTCCTGATCTCAGGGTCTTGAGTTCAAGCCCTACTCTGGGTGTGGAGATTACTTTTTAAAAAAAGGACAATTTCGTTTTGTCAAAAACATTAGATTTCCTGTGCTAAGAGTGACAAAAGTCTTTTTGTTATGTTAATGAGTTAATGGGGTGGGTCCTCCACCCGAGGATGGGGATGGTTGCCAGAGGAACCAATCTTGTGATTGGAGGGTTGGAGCTTACACACACACACACACACACACACACACACACACACACACATCCCTGCCCCGCACCCCTGCCTCCCTGGAGGAGAGAAGGGCTGGAGGTGGAATCAATCACCAATGGCCAGTGATTTACTCAATCATGACTATGTAAGGAAACTTCCCTAAAAACCCAAAAGGACAGGGTTCGCAGAGATTCTGGGTTGGGGAGAGAGTTGTGTCTGGAGAGGGCACGAATATAATAAACTGGCGATCTAGCAAGTAAAATGTTTCTCTGGGTTCTGTGAGCCACTCTAGCAAATTAATCAAACCCAAGGAGGGGGTCTTAGTGATGTGAGGGAACAAAGGCATAAAAAAAAGTAGATACAATTAAATTTCCTTGGAACCTGCAGCCCATTGACAAATACTTGTGTCTGTCAGAGTATGAGATTCTTCCAGGAAGTTCCTACTTATCTCAGTGTTAATGCTTTGCTAAAGGGCAAAGCAAGTGGCTAACTGATAGAGATCACAGTCGTGCAGGACGGGAGTCTTGATCAGTTTGCAACTGTCTTAATGATTTACAAGGAAACACAGAGCAATCTTATCAATAGCCAAACTTCCGGAAACCCGTAGATTCAATTTCCTGTGACCCTGACGTCACCTTCCCCTCCAAAGGATAGAAAATCTTATATAATCAGTCAGCCGTCACAACCCCAGGCAGCTCTATCTGCCCGCGTGTCCTGTCAGCATGCTTTAGTAAAACCACCTTTTTGCACAAAGGCGTCTCAAGAATTCTTTCTTGGCTATTGGCTCCAGACCCCATCACTTCAAACCACATCATTAGGAACCTCTGATCTGTTGCCAGTTGGTCAGAAGCACAATGCGTGGGCTTTCGACTGGTGTCTTAAGGGGTGGGGACAGTCTTGTGGGATGGAGCTCTTCACCTCATGGGAATCTGACACATCGCTGGGTAGACAGGATCCAAACTGAGGCGAATGAGGGCTCTTGGCTGGCTCAGTGATAGAGCACATGACTCTTGATCTCGGGATTGTGAGTTCGAGGCCCACGTTGGGTGTAGAGATTACTTAAAAATAAAATAAAATAAAATAAAATAAAATAAAATAAAATAAAATAAAAAACTGAGTCGAATTCTAGGACATCCAGCTGGTATCCTGAGAATTGCTTGTTGGTGTGCCGTGCCCCTCCCCCACCACACACTTTGGGATAGGTACTGGAACCAAGTTAAGAGGAGACTCCATTTCCTTGCCTCTCCCAGCATCTAGAGTCTGCCCGAATTCCTTGGTCATGGCCCCTTCCTCCATCTTGAAAGTGCGTCTTTTCACCAATCGCTTCTACTCTCTGGTCTGTGACTGATGCTCCCAATTCCCTCTTTCTATAAGGGTCTTTATAAAGACCCTCGGGATCTTGGGCGCATAGGTGGCTCAGTCCAGTAAGTGTCTGACTCTTGATTTTGGCTCAGGTTGTGGTCTCACATTTCGTGAGTTCAAGCCCCGCACCGGGCTCTGTGCTGACAGTTCAGAGCCCGCTTGGGATTCTCTCTCTGCCCCTCTCCTGCTCGCTCTGACTCTCTCAAAATGAATAATAAACTTAAAAAGAGGGGGCCCCTGGGTGGCTCCCTCCGTTAAGCGTCCGAGTCCGGCTCATGTCATGATTTCGTGGTTCATGAGTTGGAGCCCCGTGTTAGGCTCTGTGCGGACAGCTCGGAGCCTAGAGCCTGCTTCGGATTCTGTGTCTCCCTCTTTCTCTGCCCCTCCCCTGCTCGTGCTCTCTCTCTCAAAATAATAAACAAACATTAAAAAAAATAAAATGGATAATGAAGATGTGGTATATATATATATATATATATATATATATATATATATATATATGATGGAGTATTACTCGGCAGTCAAAAGGAATGAAATCTTGCCATTTGCAACAACGTGGATGGAACTAGAGGGTATCATGCTAAGCGAAATTAGTCAGAGAAAGACAAATATCATATGACTTCACTCATATGGGGACTTTAAGACACTAAACAGATGAACATAAGGGAAAGGAAACAAAAATATTATATAAACAGGGAGGGGGACCACACAGAAGAGACTCATAAATATGGAGAACAAACTGAGGGTTCCTGGAGGGGTTGTGGGAGGGGGGATGGGCTAAATGGGGGAGGGGCATCAAGGAACCTACTCCTGAAATCACTGTTGCACCATAGGCTGACGCACTTGGATGTAAATTAAACAATAAATAAATTATTTTTAGAAAATTTAAAAACTCAAAAAGATACAGTAAAAAAAGGAATAAGAAAAGGCATGGCCTGTGGGTGACCGCTTCGTAGGGGAGAGAGAAAACTGGGAAGGCGCTGGAAAGCAAGGGCAAGTTTATCTCCACGTGGATGAATCTGATGGTATGTGAGGGATCGGGACGTGTGTATCTTCCAAACGCAGAATGCAGGTAGCTGACTCCACAGAAGGAAAACGCAACAGAGACAGGAGAGCGTGGGGGCATGGCTAACAGACAAAGGAAAGTGTGGGTTGGAAAAATCCTCACGGGTAATTCTCTCTACACAAACTCCGGGGGAAGGCAGCAGTCTGAACCTTGTTTTCTGAGGAGACTTCTCTCCAGGGCTAATTTTAGGAATTGTTCATTTGCATACCGATGGCCAGGAATGACTCGTCTATTACCCTCATTTAGGTTGTCCTCTTTCCACCTCAGTGAAGCTCTAGAAATTAAGTATCTATGTGGCTTCAAGACGTCTGTCTTCTAGATCCGGCAGTCAGTGGCTTATGAATTATTCATGGCTTAAAGGTCTTCTTTCCAATTTTAACCCAAAACAAGTTATAGCATTTTTTCCCCCCACAACGTGTGGAAAGTTTCTCAAAGAAATCATGTTATCTTGCAGAATATGAAACACTTTATCAGAGCGTGAGCTGTACCAGAAAGACCTTTGGCTTTGGTATCTTATACGTCTAGACCTGAGCCTTCCAGTAGGTTAGTTTCCGTGGCCACTTAAATTTAAATTCACTATGGGCACCTGGCTGGTTCAGTCAGTGGAGCACGAGAGGGACCCTTCTTCTTGGGGTTGTGAGTTCAAGCCCCACGTTGGGGGTGGAGATTACTTAAAAATAAAATCTTTGAGGGGCGCCTGGCTGGCTCAGTTGGTTAATCGTCCGACTCTTGATTTCGGCTCAGGTTATGCATGATCTCACCATTTGTGAGATCGAGCCCCAGATCGGGCTCGTGCCGACAGCGTGGAACCTGCTTGGGGTTCTCTGTCTCTCCCCTTTTCTCTTTGCCCCTCCCCTGCTCTCTCACTCTCTCTCAAAATAAATAAGTGCTTTAAAAAAATAAAATCTTTATTTTTTAAATATTTTTTTAGTGTTTATTTATTATTTATTATTATTTTGAGGAGGGGCAGAGAGAGAGGGAGACACAGAATCTGAAGCAGGCTCCAGGCTCCGAGCTGTCAGCACAGAGCCCGACGTGGGGCTCAAACCCACAAATCATGGGATCTTGCCCTGAGCCGAAGTCAGATGCTTAATCGATTGAGTCACTCTTGTTTTTTAAATTATGTGTTGGTGACAGAGTTTTTTCAATTTTCTGACTTTCTCAACTTGTTATTAAGAACAGAGGACATCTACTTCCTAGTTAGATTTTTTTTTTTTAATATTTATTTTTGAGACAGAGAGAGACAGAGCATGAATGGGGGAAGGTCAGAGAGAGAGGGAGACACAGAATCTGAAACAGGCTCCAGGCTCTGAGCTGTCAGCACAGAGCCCAAGATGGGGCTCGAACTCACAGACCGTGAGATCATGACCCGAGCTAAAGTCAGACGCTTAACCGACTGAGCCACCCAGGCGCCCCTTCTTAGTTAGATTTTGTATGTATACATGATGTTTCTGAAATAGGGTCTGACACTAGATCCTCCAAAAAAAAAAAAAAATTACCTGCTATTTCCCTCATGAACCCCAGTCCCAACACCAGGGACAAATACAGAGATTTGATCATCGCAAAATTATTAAGATCCAATCTGTCTTGTCACTGAACTTTCCCACCTACAAGTCATTTGAATAGATTCTGATCATTCCAGCTGCCTCCAAAGTTCTTATTCTAAGTATAAATTTCAGGGGCGCCTGGGTGGCTCAGTCGGTTAAGCGTCCGACTTCAGCTCAGGTCACGATCTCATGGTCTGTGAGTTCGAGCCCCACGCGGGCTCTGGGCTGATGGCTCAGAGCCTGGAGCCTGCTTCCGATTCTGTGTCTCCCTCTCTCTCTGCCCCTCCCCCGTTCATGCTCTGTCTCTCTCTGTCTCAAAAATAAATAAACATTAAAAAAAAATCTAAGTATAAATTTCAGAAATTCATTGATCAACAAATCTGCGATACTACTGATGAGCGGCCAGAGAACACTGTTTTATAATGGAAACTTGAAGTCAAAAATATACTCAAGAACAAAGGAATTTTTTTTTTTTGATGGTAAAAATCCAAGTTATTTGGATGAGAGGTAAATCGTATTTTTGGGGCAAGAACCATGCAATAACACTGAATGATCAAGAAACCCCCCCAAATTGGTCTCTGGTCACCAGACATCTTTCCCAACTAATAGAATTTAGGAAAAACTTTTGTTAAATGGACACCCAATCACCTAATCTGTGTCGTGGGGACAGGTGTCTGTGACACAATAAATGACGTTTCCCCCCACTTCAAAACTCCACGAAATATATTATCTGAAGTAGGAGCAACTTCTTTCTCAACATTATATTTTCTTATGGCATGAAGAATACAGTCAAGTGAAGATGATGTCATTTTACCCGTCTCGTGGATTTTAATGATATTTTTGCACGGAACAGGCTTTGAAATGCCCATAATCTCCGGCATTCAGATCATGGCCTTTGCCTTGAATCAGAGGACAACGTTCTTTTCTTTTTTTAAGATTTAAAAAAAATTTTTTTTAACTTTTTAAATTTATTTTTGAGAGACAGAGACAGAGCGCGAGCAGGGGAGGGGCAGAGAGAGAGGGAGACACAGAATCCGAAGCAGGCTCCAGGCTCTGAGCTGTCAGCGCAGAGCCCCACGCGGGGCTCGAACCCCACGAACCATGAGATCATGACCTGAGCCAGAGCCAAGAGTTGGAGGCTCAACTGACTGAGACACCCAAGTGCCCCTTACTTTTTTTTTTAATTTTATTTTTTTAATTTACATCCAAGTTAGTTAGCATATAATGCAACAATGATTTCAGGAGTAGATTCCTTAGTGCCCCTTCCCCATTTAGCCCATCCCCCCTCCTACAACCCCTCCAGGAACCCTCAGTTTGTTCTCCATATTTATGAGTCTCCTCTGTTTGGTCCCCCTCCCTGTTTTTATATTATTTTTGTTTCCCTTCCCTTATGTTCATCTGTTTCGTCCCTTAAAGTCCTCATATGAGTGAAGTCACATGATTTGTGTCTTTCTCTGACTAACTAATTTCACTTAGCAAAGTACCCTCCAGTTCCATCCACGTAGTTGCAAATGGCAAGATTCCGTTCTTTTTGATTGCCGAGTAATACTCCATTGGATATATATAGTTACCACATCTTCTTTATCCGTTCATCCATCGATGGACATTTGGGCTCTTTTGATACTTTGGCTATTGTGGATAGCCAAGTGCCCCTTACTTTTTAATTTTTTAAATGTTCATTCATTTTTGAGAGAGAGAGAGAGAGAGAGAAAGCGTGAGTGGGGAATGGGCAGAGAGAGATAGAGACCGAGGATTTGAAGCAGCTCCACACTGACAGCAGTGAGCCCGACGAGACAGCAGTTTGAGCCGATGTGGGGCTCGAACTCATAAACTGTGAGACCAGGACCTGAGCCAAAGTCAAAAGCTCAACTGACCGGGTCACCCAGGTGCCCTCCCAAAGGAATTTTTATATACACGTTAAAGTAGACTTACAGGACCTTGCAGGGCCTGGCTAAGATTGCCTTTTGCCCTTAGCAAAGTGTCCTCATTGAGGCAGCTGAGCTCGTAGAGGGGGGGTCACTCGGATTATCTCAAGGACTTGTCCATGGGCTGTAAGCTGTAAAAGAGACTTAATTTTTCATTTGCCTTTGTTTCCCACATCAATCTCTACACCCAACCTGGGGCTTTGCACTTGGAACTCCAAGATCAAAAGGGGCCTGCTCCGCTGACGGGGCCAGCCAGGCCCCCCCTGGAGGACAACAGATGTGAAATGCTAGATTGAAATGGAAATCTAAATTGCTCCAAGTGAAATGGAAAGCTGATTCCCAGAGAAAAGCAGTTCTTAGACCATCAATACTTGAGCAAGTCACAGAGGGTGGGAGCCTTCCTAGGAATCGGCCAAGGCCCCTTCATATGGAGTTCTCAGCCCTAGCTACAGGTGTTCAGAGGAAGCGGAAAGACGCCATGATTCGTGGATGTGGGAGGTCAGGACGCCAAATGGACGTCCTGTCCCCCTCCCTGCCTCCTGCAGCCGAGTCCCGGGAAATCGTTGTGTGACCCTCTCTCAGCTGGGAAGGATGAGCTGGTCACTTAGCAGGGACTCTGACAGTCATGTGAAGAAATGTATCATTCATAAATGAACTCACCGATGACTATTTTTTTTCCTAATTTTTCCAAAATCTGAACCTTACTATTGAGAACACTGCACGACTCTCTCTGATATGTCTCCTAGGTGATTTGGACATTTGAAAACCATCCACAATCTTGGACATTATCACCCTGGTTTTTGTTCCCATCTACTTTCTCCAAACTCTGAGTCCCACTATAAGAAACACCGAAGGATATTTCTCAAACGACTTGTGGGATACTTTGGAGATCTTCTCTACCAAACGCTTGCTCAACAAGGAGGGTGCATGTTACAATCTGATCAGAATGCTCCCTAGGCCAGCGATTCTGAAAGCTGACTTCACATGATCATCACCTTAAAAAAAATTCCTAAGATCCCAGGAAATTTACTCCCCAGGTTTCTTCTATAAGGTAAACATAGGGGCGCCTAGCTGGCTCAGTTGAAAGAACATGTGACCCTGATCTTGGGGTTGTAAGTTCAAGCTCCACATTGGGTGTAGAGATTACTTAAAAAAAAAAAGTTAAACAGAATTACAATATGATTCAGGATTTCTCCTAGGTGTATACCCAGAGGAACTGAAAACAAGTATCCATACAAAAACTTATACATGAATGTTCACGCGAGGGCTATCCACAAAAGCCAAAAGGTAGAAACAACCCAAATGTCCACCGACGGGTAAACACAATGTGGTTATGAATACAATGGAATATTATTCAGCCATTAAAAAAGGAATGAAATACTGATACATGGTTCCACGTGGACGAACCTTGAAAACACTATGCTAAGGGGAAAGAAATCTGTCACGAAAGGCAATATATAAATGGCTTTATTTATATGAAATGTCCAGAATGGGCAAATGGTAGAAACAGAAAGCAGATTAATGGTTAATCTGGAGGATTAATGGGGCTGGAGGAAGGTGGGATAGGGAGTGACCGATTAATGAGTATATTCAGGTGTTTCATTGTGGGGACAAATTCGGGGACCACTGAATTAGAGGGTTCTGTTACTATGTTCTTTACTCTGCTGGGAGATGCCCAAGGAAATGACAAATTCGAATTTGAGATAATCATAAAAATCATCAGGACTCAATGAGTGAGCCATATTACATCATTTTCAAAGGTTCTGGACTTCCTATTTAAAGTTTGTTTTTAAATTTACAGGGGCACCTGGGTGGCTCAGTTGGTTAAGCGTCCGACGTTGGCTCAGGTCATGATCTCACGGTTGTTGAGTTCGAGCCCCGCGTCGGGCTCTGTGCTGACAGCTCGGAGCCTGGAGCCTGTTTCAGATTGTGTCTCCCTCTCTCTCTGCCCCTCACCCGCTTGCTCTCTCTTGCTCTCTCTCAAAATAAATAAGCAAAAATAAATAAAAAAATAAAATTTATAAATAAAATTTATATTAAATAAATAAATAAAATATATAAACAAATAAAATTTATATTATAAAATAAATAAATAAAATAATATATATTTAGGCACCTGGCCAGCTCAGTCACTGAAGCATGCCACACTTGATCTCAGGGTTGGGAGTTCGAGCCCCATGTTGGGTGTAGAGATTACTTAAAAGTAAAATCTTTTTAAAAAGTCAATAAAATAAAATTTACCTTTAATAAAATTCATCCTTTTGAAAGTACAACTCTGTGACTTTTGACGATGCAGAGAGTTTTGTAGCCCTCAAGATACAGAAGGTGAAGGAGGACTTCAGGGCTGTCAAAACCTTTTCTTGTGCTGCCCCCTTGTGGTCAAACATCCTTCATTCTTGAGCCTTAACTCCTGGCAACCCCTGGTCTGTTCTCTATCCCTATAGCTTTGCCTTTGCTAGAAGGCTACAGAAATGCAGTCACAAAACGTAAAGGCTTTTGACACAGGCTTTTTTTTTTTTTTCTCCTCGGTATGTGGCATGTGAAATTTATCATATGGATGACTGAGAACCTCGTTCCTGTTTATTTCTGAGTAACGTACTACAATTTGTTTATCCATTCAGCCATTAAGGGACATTTGTTTGGGGTAGTTTCTAATTTATGTGCTTTATGACTAGAGATGCTTTTTTCAACTTTATTTTTTTTAATGATTTTTATTTATTTTTGAGAAAGAGAGAGACAGAGCATGAGCAGGGGTAGGGACAGAGAGAGAGGGAGACACAGAATCTGAAGCAGGCTCCAGGCTCTGAGCTGTCAGCTCAGAGCCCGACGCGGGACTCGAACTCACGGACACCAAGATCATGCATGACCTGATCCGAAGTCGGATGATTAACCGACTGAGCCTCCCAGGCTCCCCAAATAATCCCACTTCAGCTCAGGTCACGATCTCACAGTTTGTGAGTTCGAGCCCCGCATCAGGCTCTGTGCCGACAGCTCAGAGCCTGGAGATTCCCTGTCTCCCTCTCTCCCTCTGCCCCTCCCCCGCTCGTGCTCTCCGGTGTCTCCCTCTCTCCCAAAAATAAATACACATTAAAAACAATTTTTTTTTTTTATTATGCGAGGGTTATGCAGGGTTGGAAGGGAAGAGCGATTTCTCTCCCCAAACATCAGATTCTCAAGAAAAAAATGGTTGTATCGCAGGCTCCTTCAGAGGATTTGCATACGGCTCCCTCAGGATCTTCTGACAGAATAAATACAAGAGCGGCATCCTGATTATTATCCCGGAGGCTAACTAATGGAAGATTGGAGCAGAATGCATTAATGCCCAGTATAAGGCCGCCTCTTGCTCTCAGGAGGCGAGGCTATAATACCTACCAAGGGCAATCACCAGGGAAGTCAGGACGTCATTGTCACATATGCAGACTAGAAAAACAATACATACCTTCTAGCATCTACGTATCATGTATAAATAGCTCTCCCCCTGAGTCTGTGAGTGAGAGAAAGGTGGATGGAAAATCTTGCAGTCTTTCTCGGAGGGAATGAATTTGTGACATTTTAAACATGGTCATGACTGATCTCTAGTGCGTACCAGCCAGGGACAGCCACCTCCCTAAAACGTGCAAGGGACCTTTGGAGTCTGTTTTCCAGGGATGCCGAGGGATGGAAATGTTTGCTCTCTTCCTGACTTTTAATTTAATTTAATTAAAAAAATTTTTTTTAAATGTTTGAGAGAGAGAGAGAGAGAGAGAGACAGTGCAAGCAGAGGAGGGGCAGGGAGAGAGGGAGTCACAGAATCCTAAGCAGGCTCCAGGCTCCCAGCTGTCAGCACACAGCCCGACGCGGGGCTCAAACCCAGGAGCCATGAGATCATGGCCTAAGCCAAAGTCGGACACTCAACTGACTGAGCCACCCAGGCACCCCTAACTTTTATTTTTTTAACATTTTTTTTAGTATCCTAATATTTTTTTAAAGCTTATTTATTTTGAGAGTGAGCAGGGGAGGGGCAGAAAGAAAGGGAGACAGAGAATCCCAAGCAGTCTCTTAGCCCTCAGCACAGAGCCTGATGCGGGGCTCCATCCCACGACCTTGAGATCATGACCTGAGCCAAAATCAAGAGTCGGGTGCTCAACCCACTGAGACACCCAGGTGCTCCTCACCACCCCCACCCCCCTCAATTTTTTTACATGGATGAACTTATCAACTTATCTGAGGGCCCATATTTGCTAAATATTCCTGGGCAAACATTCATATGACCATTGCTCCTTTATTTATTTATTTTTTAAAAAAATTTTAAATTTATTTTTGAGAGAGAGAGAGAGAGAGAACGGGTGGGGGAGGGGCAGAGAGAGGGAGGCACAGAATCTGAAGCTGTCAGCACAGAGCCCGATGCGGGGCTTGAACCCACGAATCATGATATCATGACCTGAGCGGAAGTCGGACGCCCAACCAACTGAGCCACCCAGGTGCCCCCATTGCTCTTTTAAATTGCTGGAAGCTTTCAGGGTGCCTGGGTGGCTCAGTCGGTTGAGCATCCGACTTCCGCTCAGGTCACAATCTCGCCATTCGTGGGTTCGAGCCCCGCATCGGGCTCTGTGCTGATGGCTCAGAGCCTGGAGCCTGCTTCGAATTCTGTGTCTCCCTCTCTCTCTGCTCCTCCCCCGCTCATGCTTTGTCTGTCTCTCTCCTTCAAAAATAAATTTAAAAAGCATTAAATTGCTGGAAGCTTTCAAGTGTTTTTGGATTTTTTGGGGAGGAGCAAATTGAAAATTGGACCTGATATTTCCTTGTGTTTATCCTGTATCATCAGCGGTGAGATAGCGCCATGGCCTAAAACCATATCTTATTTGAGAATTTCTCTCCAGTTAGGAGATGAGGCGTATTCAAACCTGACATTGATTGAATACTTCCTCTCCCTCCATGCATCTCTCCTGAATACATTTATTCATCAGTAATTACTAAGCGAGGCATGACGTTTGAGTAGAAGAGAAAACCGCAGAGGACACAGCAGATAAAATGTCTGCTCTTACAGAGCTCCCATTTTGTTAGGGGACAAAAGAAAGAAATCAGTAAGACTAAGACAGGTGCAGTGGTGCTATTAGTTAAATGCTTTATTTAAAAATAGAGCGGGGGGTGGGGGAGGCGGGGCACCCGGGTGGCTTGGTGGTTTAAGCGCCAGACTCTTGATTTCGGCTCCCGTCATGATCTCATGGTTCATGAGATCGAGCCCCACGTCGGGCTCTGGGCTGAGCCTGGAGCCTGCTTGGGATTCTCTCTCTCTCTGCCCCTCCCCTGTTCTCTCTTGTGCATGTGCAATCTATCTCTTAAAATAAATAAATAGACTTAAAAAAATAGAGCAGGAAGAAGAGGTGTGGGTCTCTGAGGTATTGGATGGGTGTGGTGGGCCTTGCTAGGATGGGATATATGAGAGAGCTGCTAAGGGAATGAGGGGATGGGGCTCCATAGATATCCATGGAAGAACATTCCAGAAAAAGAGAACAGGATGTACAAAGGCCCTGAATGATGAGTGTTTTGAGCACAAGTCAGAATGCCAGGCGACTGAGGTGGAGTCAGTGTAAGGTACAGCTGTGGAGAGGGGGGTAGAGGCAGCCAAGGCCAGAAATGGGTCTGTAAGGTCACAGGGAAACACATGAACCTGGGGTCGACCTCAGTGCTTTGCAGATTTAAATCTAATAACAACCTCGGAATGGTTCTGGTTTTACATATGAAAATATTGAGGCTGAGAATGATTCCATTATTCATAGGCGTCCTTGGCCAATACATGGTAAATTCTAGAAATGCTGCTACCCAATATGGCCACCACCCCCAGTGTCTGGCTGCTGGGCATTTGAGATGAAGTGAGTCCAAACTGAGATGTGCCCTAGGTGTACATCCTGGGTTTCAATATATCATTATTAATTTTATTATATTGACTATGCTTTGAACCGATAGAATTTTGGACATATTGGTTAGATAAAATATATTATTGAAGGGGCATCTGCCTAGCTTAGTCAGGAGAGCATGTGAGTCTTGAGTTTGAGCCCCACTTTGGGCAAAGAGATTAGTCAAAAAAAAGAAAAAATATATAATTAAAATTAAACTTACCTTTTTATTTTTTACTTTTTGTAATGAAGCTACTAGAAAATTTACTGTTACATATGTGTCTTGTATTTATCATATTTCTAAATGACAGGGATGTTCTAGAAAACAAACTCAGTTATGCCTGGCATGAAATATTGTGATTTTATGGTACTGTGCTTGACTTCAGGGAGCTGAGAAGATGATTTTTCTAATATTTGACTCTATAGCCCTAGTATGATTGAAGCTTTCAGCCACACAAGGACATCCTATAGCAGGCTTGTCTTTAAAAGACTGCCTCGGGGCGCCTGGGTGGCGCAGTCGGTTAAACGTCCGGCTTCAGCCAGGTCACGATCTCGCGGTCCGTGAGTTCGAGCCCCGCGTCAGGCTCTGGGCTGATGGCTCAGAGCCTGGAGCCTGTTTCCGATTCTATGTCTCCCTCTCTCTGCCCCTCCCCTGTTCATGCTCTGTCTCTCTCTGTCCCAAAAATAAATAAACGTTGAAAAAAAAATTAAAAAAAAAAAAAGACTGCCAGTGAAAATAATATCATTTTTACAGCAAATTGGACCATCTTCTGATTTTCATGCTGCTATCCAAATATGTCATTTTTCAAACAAGCGTTCTGTACAGCTCCATATCTCAGAGTGTTTGTAGAATTATATTTTATAACTTATTTTTTAAGAAAATATTTTCACTTAAGTATACTTTATAATATATATACATTTACTTTTCTATAAACTATATTCAATGATTTAGAACTCAAATTGTAGGTGAAATTTGAGTTTCACTGGTAATTTAACATTGAGCATCCTAGTACCCAGGAGATGAATTACATCAACATATTTTCAAAATGGTGTCATTGAGTATGGATAAATGACACAGTTTTGTGGCTTCCTGAAACTCACCATCAGCGTTAAGCGACTTACAGGTGTTAAAAACCACCACAGTTCTTTTTTTTTTTTTTTTTTTTTTTTTTGTGAGAGAGAGAAAGAGAGAGTGGGGGATAGGGGCAGAGGGAGAGAGACAGAGAGAGAATATTAAGCAAAGCATGATGAGGGTCTTCATCCCATGATCCTGGGATCACAACCTGAGCCGAAATCGAGCTGAATACTCAACCGACTGAGCCACCCAGGGGTCCCTAAAACCACAGTTCTTTTAATCTCTCTCTACCTCTCAAACAGAATCAGTCACTTTGTAACTGCCTCATCCCTGCTGGTTCCAGACCTGGTCAGATAATCCATTTCTTCTATCATTGGCAACTCTATCAGAATGAGCGATAGAAGGGTCAGGAAGTAGGGAGGGACGAAGGGACGACAGAACACACATAGAAGGTAAAGGCAACAAGAGAAGTCAATTTGGAAGAAACCATATGAACACTGAGAACAGAAAAACAGGATGTTATTGAGTTAAGAAAATAGGTGGGAGGGGCTCCTGGCTGGCTCGGTCAGAAATGCTTAGACAATTTTTTTTTTATTTTTTTTTCAACGTTTTATTTATTTTTGGGACAGAGAGAGACAGAGCATGAACGGGGGAGGGGCAGAGAGAGAGGGAGACACAGAATCGGAAACAGGCTCCAGGCTCTGAGCCATCAGCCCAGAGCCTGACGCGGGGCTCGAACTCGTGGACCGCGAGATCGTGACCTGGCTGAAGTTGGACGCTTAACCGACTGCGCCACCCAGGCGCCCCATCTTAGACAATTTTTAAAAACAAATTTGTTTTGTTTGTTTATTAAATTTACTTATTTTTGAGAGACAGAGAAAGAGCACGACTGGGGGTGGGGGGCAGAGAGAGAGAGAGGGAGACACAGAATGTGAAGCAGGCTCCAGGCTCTGAGCTGTCAGGGCAGAGCCTGGCACGGGGCTCGAACTCACAAGCTGTGAGGTCATGACCTGAACTGAAGTTGAATGCTTAACAGACTGAGCCACTCAGGCACCCCAATAATGCCTTTAAAATATTTTTATTGGGGTGCCTGGGTAGCTCAGTCGATTAAGCATCTGACTCCAGACTTTGGCTTAGGTCATGATCTCTCGTTTTGTGAAATCAAGCCATGAGTTGGGCTCTGCACTGAGAGTGAGGAGTCTGTTGGGGATTTTCTCTCTCCTTCTCTCTCTACCCCTCCCCTGCTTGCTCTCTGTATCTTTTTCTCTCTCAAAATAAATAAATAAATAAACTGAAAAGACTGTTTGAAAAATAAAGTAAAAAATATTTTAATTTTATTTTCTGTCTTAAGTAGGCTCCACACTCAACGTGGGGCTCGAACTCATGACCCCGAGATCGAGAGTCACATGCTTCTCGGATTGAGCCAACCAGGCGCCCCTGATCATGCTTTTGAGCTGCATTTCCTTTTTTTTTTTTTAAATATATGAAATTTATTGTCAAATTGGTTTCCATACAACACCCAGTGCTCATCCCAAAAGATGCCCTCGTCAATACCCGTCACCCACCCTCCCCTCCCTCCCACCCCCCATCAACCCTCAGTTTGTTCTCAGTTTTTAAGAGTCTCTTATGCTTTGTTGAGCTGCATTTCCAATACCTATTTCATCTTGGCTATCTGTAGAAGAAGGAAATTACTACCAATATTTGCTGCCAAACCCCACCATCTGACATGGGCAAATCAAACCGTGAATAATTATTATTGTCCACAGCTCTTCAAGCCATTACTTGGAAACAATTATAACATTCAGTGATACTAGATCGTTGATTGCCTCAGGAAAACAAAGACTCTGCCTGTTGGCTGTTTGCTCCAATCTATTTTCTCCTTTTGCCTTAGTACACGGACCCTGAGATTTTGGCGGTGGTTAATTGCTTTTAGCAACATGCCAGGCTTCCTTGTAGTGGGATGATAGTGTGATTAGATTATGGCAAATGACAAATACCATGTACATAAATACTACTGTGTTCCTTAAAAAGAAGACTTAGTTGGCCGGCATGTGATTTTATGTCTTGGCTTTTCTTTCCCACTAATTGGAATGTAAACACTTTAGTTAGAATGCCAACAATAATGTGACTTGACTGTCAGTTATGACTGGGTATGGAAATTATAAAGGTACCCCACTGAATCTGCTAGCTCCTGGACAACGTAGTGCTCCATGCTGTCTTTGGTAACAGCCAGCCCATTTCCTCTTGGTAATCAGGATCAGTTGCCCTAACCTATAAAGCAAACCACTCCCCGCTACGGTGTTCTATCATTTTGGTGGTGTTAGGAGCACAAAATGGTGCTGGGGGGCAGTAAGCACGCGATTTAGAGGAACGTAACTGTGTTCCATGGTAGAAGAGTTCCTTCCTTGACAGGGAGGATCTCCGAACCTGCTAAGTCGAAGGTAGTGAGGTGGAGAAGCAAAAATTCCAGAAATGGGATAATAGGTGTATCATTGAAAGGGGCCGCTCCCCAGTTTATGGCATGTTCATGAATCTGTGTGCACTGGCTATGAGTGAAAGAGCACAAAATCACAGGTACTTGTGAGGACATATACCACATCTTCTATTTCGTAGTTTTTTAAAGTTTATTTATTTTGAGAGACAGAGACAGCGGGAGTGGGGAAGGGGCAGAGACAGAGGGAGACAGAGAATCCCAAGCAGGCTCCGTGCTGTCAGCACAGAGCCCAATGTGGGGCTCTGACTCAGGAAACCGTGAGATCATGACCTGAGCTGAAATTGAGAGTCGGATGCTTAACCGACTGAGCCACCCAGGGGCCCTTACGTATACCACATCTTTTAAGGAAGCACTCAAAACTCACAGGGTGCCAGAAATTAACCTTAGACTATTCCAATTTTTCACCTGCCAGCTCCTAATCAGTGATGGGCATAGAACAAGACCAGACATTTCCATCAGGGTAAGCACTTCCTTCATGAAAAATGATTTTCCTTGCCAGAAGCAATGTTGTACAGAATAAAAGGGGCTAAATGAGACTTTTAAAATTCATGGATATGGTGAGTTTTGGAAGACAAGCCAAATAAAAAATATGGATCCAACTCCTGTGTCCATGAGGAGACTGTAATCAATTCACCATTACTTCATGAGAGCGGTCTATATCAAAGATAGATCATTAAATTTTGGAACAAGCCAATGGATAGTGGTCCTAGTAAATATCCCATTATGCTCTCTGGGAACCTTTTAGGGGGTGAAACATAGGTAGCTGTAGTCTTACAAACACACAACCCAGCACCAATTAAGTTGTCTTGGATCAGATTAATTTGTCTCCAATGTATCTGCTGATAAGAGGATAGAAACACACTCTTGAAGAAGATATCATTATTCATAGCTTCTAAGGCCTACCATACACAATGCCCACCATTTAAGCAAACACTTAATTGTTAGATTAGAAGCTCTGTTATTTAGCCAGAAACATCTTGATTTTTTATTACGGAATGGTAGCCATAACTAAACAAACAAAACCTACCCAAGGAATGGTCTTTTTTTTTTTTTTTTAATTTTTTTTTTCAACGTTTATTTATTTTTGGGACAGAGAGAGACAGAGCATGAACGGGGGAGGGGCAGAGAGAGAGAGGGAGACACAGAATCGGAAACAGGCTCCAGGCTCTGAGCCATCAGCCCAGAGCCCGACGCGGGGCTCGAACTCACGGACCGAGAGATCGTGACCTGGCTGAAGTCGGACGCTTAACCGACTGCGCCACCCAGGCGCCCCTCAAGGAATGGTCTTAATAGTCATGAATTTAGCTAAAAAGATCAAATTCATTTGTATACAAGACCTTGAGGTTCAGAAGTCTCTGCCACAGTGACGGACATGTCTGTATTCTGGGTTGTATAAATATTTTCACAGACTTGGGCTGTCTTTCAATAAGAAAGATTTTTTAAAATGTTTACTTATTTATTTTAGAGAGCAAGAGAGAGTGAGCAAGAGAGAGCAAGTGGGGAATGAGGGCCAGAGGGAGAGAGAGAGAGAGAGAGAGAGAGAGAGAGAGAGAGAATCTCAAGCAGATTCCACGCTCAGCACAGAGCCCAATGCAGGGCTCAATCCCACGACTGTGAGATCTTCATCTGAGCGGAAATCAAGAGTCAGATGTATAACTGACTGAGCCACCTAGGTTCCCCAAGAAGATTTTGAACTTGTTTTCCAGGACCTGACTCCATCATGGATATCCAATCACGGCGTAAGCTACTAAATCATATAGTTAAGACCTAATAATCCAATAAGCCATACAAATGATATTATGTATCCAATAATTATTCGGGGGTAATGATGGCCTATAAACGATGGGCACTTCGTCAGAGGTGGGAGAGGTCGTAAAATAGAGTGGTTGGCAGTACAGACCGAGAGACAGAAGTTCGGTTTAACTTCTGGACCCACTGCTCCTCGGATATATGACCACGGTAACATTAATTCATTTTTCTGTGCTTCAGTTTACTCTTCTGTGAATCGAGCGTTGATGATTGTAACCACCCCATAGACTCGTCATGAGGATTAGAGGAGTTAATACACACAACGCAAAATGTGGGGAAATCCTTGGCGCATAATAAGTGCTATGTAAATGCTGAATTGGTTATTAATATTATTCTCTATTAAAACAACAACGCCAACAGGTCATCTCTTAGGTAAAAACAGAAACCTCAGGACAACGAAGTCAGCTTGCTATTTATTCTTACAGGCTGAAAGTTGAACAAAATCATGCCTACCATTTGGGGTAGGCTGACAAATAGCCCCTCAGAAGATATCCACGTCAAATCCCTGGAATCTGTGGATGTCCGTAACCTTAAGTAGCAAAAGATGTGATCGGGAAAAGGACCCTAAGTAGAGGAGAGGACCCTGACTCATCCAAGTGGGCCCCAAATGCAATCACACGGATCCTTAGAGAAGCAAGGCAGAGCAGAGTTTTGAGAGAGACACATACACAGAGGATATGAAGGCGGTGAAGGCAAGTCTTCTCCCCTGGAACTTTCAGAGGGGGGCACAGCCATGCTGATGCCTTGATTTGGGACTTTTGGCCTCTGGCGCCTCAAGAGAAGACGTTTCTGTTGTTTTCAGCCACCAAATTTGTTATGACAGCTGTAGGAAGCCAAGGTACCATCTATCAGACTGTGTTTTAGCCAACATGAAATACAAAGAAACAGCCTTGCAATAGGAATAGAGGGGGTTGAGATTCCAAAGCTAAATAATACTGCAATAGAGGAAAAAGGGGGTCACTGCCACCATCCCAATTACCTCTGAAGAATGATTACTTTTTTAGCTGGTCCTTTTTTTTTTTTTTTTTTTTTAAGATTTTATTTTTAAGCAATCTCTATACCCCGCATGGGGCTTGAGCCAACAACTCCACGGACCAAGCCAGCCAGGTGACCCTAGCTGGTCATTGATTGGCAGTTTAGTGACAAAAAACTTTTCCACTAATTCACCCAGGGCACCTTCTTTAGAAGAATTAAGGGGGAGGAAGATCTCTTCATTAAAATGGCTGATCAGGGGCGCCTGGGTGGCGCAGTCGGTTAAGCGTCCGACTTCAGCCAGGTGTCACAATTTCACGGTCCTTGAGTTCGAGCCCCGCGTCAGGCGCTGGGCTGATGGCTCAGAGCCTGGAGCCTGTTTCTGATTCTGTGTCTCCCTCTCTCTCTGCCCCTCCCCCGTTCATGCTCTGTCTCTCTCTGTCCCAAAAATAAATAAACGTTGAAAAATGGCTGATCAATTTATTAAGATTAAATACATACACAGCTGGCATTTTGTTATGGGTTTCCCTAACACGTGCATGGAAGAATACAAGTTTTATAAGGCAGTATACACCCGCTGACTCAACTGTTTCTCAAAATACGATAAAACAGCTTGTAAAAGTTGATGGTAGCCTATCAATACCTCAGCGGGTTAAATAGCAAAATTTGTCTCTTGTCTCCATACATCCCAGGTGTGCTGAAAGATATGATTTTTGGGCTTGATTCATTTTTCTGTTGGCTTTTTAAATTTTTGACCGGTAATTAATCAGGTGAACACCCTGAAAATATTTTCTGTTCTTTCCTTAGGAAGAAAGACCATGTATACGGTGGACGATTTTTAGGTCAGATTACTGTAATTACCTTTAATGTTGAAGCATGGGGCTCTGTTCCAAGACCCATCCTACCTTGGAATGATTTTCATCCCAGTGAAGTCCCTGACTTTTCATCTGGGCTCAGCTCAATGCTTAAACTGATCATCTTTTGAGGGCAAGCCGTGTGAAGGGAAGCAAAATAGAGGTGCCTGGGTGGCTCGGTCGGTTGAGCATCTGACTCTTGATTTCGGCTCAGGTCATGTTCTCATGGTTCACGGGATCGAGCCCTACATCGGGCTCTGCACTGGGCACGGAGTCTGCTTAAGATTCTCTCTCTCCCTCTGCCCCTCTCCCACCCTACTTGTGAGCGAGTGCGTGTGCTCTCTCTCTCTCAAAAAAAAAAAAAAAGTGAAAGGAAAAGAAAAAGAAAACAGACACATCTTTCAGATGAATCTCTAAGAGCTTCATATATTCAGTCTTCAGATTGATTAGTCATGGTGAACAGTAAAATGGGAGGAAGAGGTATGGTGGGCGGGTCTACCTACTTGGAAATATGAACATTTAAATATCAAAATAATTTACCATGATGAGTATGATGGAAAGTGCAGGGCTAAATGTCAAAGCCATCTGATGTTCCAACGGAAACTACCTACACCATAAACCCACACCAAACACCCACACCATAACCCTACGCCATATATCCACACTATAAATCCACACCATAGCTCCAGGCTATAGTCCTAATGGTCAAGAACTTGTTAGGCAGTCCAGAACAACCAGGGCCAATAAGATGTTATACCCACAAATATACGACCTGTGTGGTCCCACTAATCTCACCCCAAGGCTATGGATTCATTTGGTCATGAGTCTTGAGTTGCTCGGGGAAATGCATCTACAGAGAGAAGAAATCCAAAAGGAAAGCTTATGTCAGTACTATGGACCCCAATCCAAGGACACTTAAAAATAATTTTATTAAAAAAAAAATTTTTTTTTCAACGTTTATTTATTTTTGGGACAGAGAGAGACAGAGTATGAATGGGGGAGGGGCAGAGAGAGAGGGAGACACAGAATCGGAAACAGGCTCCAGGCTCTGAGCCATCAGCCCAGGGCCTGACGCGGGGCTCGAACTCCCGGACCGCGAGACCGTGACCTGGCTGAAGTCGGACGCTTAACCGACTGCGCCACCCAGGCGCCCCAAAAATAATTTTAGTTGGGGACACCGGGTGGCTCAGTCGGTTAAGCGTCCAACTTCAGCTCAGGTCATGATCTTGAGGTTCATGGATTCGAGCCCTGCGTGGGTCTCTGTGCTGACAGCCTGGAGCCTGCTTCAGATTCTATGTCTCCCTCTCTCTCTGCCCCTCCCTTGCTCGTGCTCTGTCTCTGTCTCTCTCTCTCAAAAATGAATAAATGTTTAAAAAATAATTCTAGTTGTCTTCTCTGTAGTTTATTCTGCTGACCAGCATTTACCACCTATAGTTCATTTACTACTAGACCAGGATTTATCTGAAAAAGCATACCTTGTTCAGGGCCTGGTGTAGAGTCATTTTCAGTGAGGGTTTCCTTAGATCAATGACTACATGGAAGAATGGATGCCTGAATCCACAGGGAAAAATAGATGGTTTAAATTCAGTATAATCTGGGGTGCTCGGGTGGCTCAGTTGGTTAAGCGTCCGACTTTGGCTCAGGTCATGATCTCACAGTTTGTGAGTTCAAGCCCTGCGTCGGGCTCTGTGCTGACGGCTCAGAGCCTGGAGCCTGCTTCGGATTCTGTGTCTCCCTTTCTCTCTGCCCCTCCCCTGCTCACGCGCTGTCTCTTTGTCTCAGAAATAAATAAACATTAAAAACAGTTTAAAAAAAGAAAAGAAAAGTAAATATCTTATAACTTTGGTGATACTAGTTATGTCGATGAAGCTAGATGTTCTGATAATATGGGACATGGAATTAGAACTTCCAAATGTTGACCCATTTCTTTTCACATATGAAAAAAAAAAATCACATCTGTGAATGTCATCACTGTTCTCAAAAAAGAGAAGTCTTTAACTATTGGGTAGTTAAAGCCCAGGTGACAGATACAAGTTTTCAAAACTTCAAAATTTCACTTGAATGCTCAAATTTTATTATTGGCAAATGCTTAAATTTTATTATTGGCAAAATGAGCTGTTTCTTATTTTCCTTGAAACGGCAGGCTTTCTTTGTTGAGTTTTCATGAAAATGTTTGCCAAATATTCAAGTCTGAACAACCACGGTTTGCCCATTAGTTGTTTTTTCAAGTAAAAAAGGAGCTAGTTAAAAAAAAATTTTTTTAACGTTTATTCAGTTTTGAGAGACAGAGTGTGAGTGGGGGAGGGGCAGAGAGCGAGGGGGACACAGAATCCGAAGCAGGCTCCAGGCTCTGAGCTGTCAGCACAGAGCCCGACTCGGGGCTCGAACCGACGAACCGTGAGATCATGACCTGAGCCCATTGGACACCCAACTGACTGAGCCACCCAGGCACCCCCGAAGGAATGTCTTTTATTTTTATTAAATTTTTAAATGTTTACTTATTTTTGAGAGAGAGAGAGAGAGAAGGAGACACAGAATCCAAAGCAGGCTCCAGGCTCTGAGCTGACAGCACAGAGCCCGATGCGGGGCTCAAACTCACGAACCAGAGATCATGACCCGAGCTGAAGTCGGATGCCTACCCACCGAGCCACCCAGGTGCCCCCCAGCTGCACACGCTAAAAGCCTTGGTGCCACCTCCTTGTTTGCCTGTTAGAGTTTCAAACCACAGAAGCCCCTTCCTGTGACTGAGAATCCTCATCCGGCCCCCCACTAATGAACACAAAACCTCCATGCCAGTCTTCTTTCTTTGCTCTCTCATGTTATTTGTATTTTATTTATTTTTTAAGTTTATTTATTTATTGTGTGTGTGAGAGAGAGCACGAGCAGGAGAGGGGCAGAGAGAGAGAGAGAGAGAGAATCCCAGTTGGGCTCAAACTCATGAACCAGAAGATCATGACTCCAGCTGAAACCAAGAGTTGGACGCTTAACCCACTGAGCTACCCAGGTGCCCCTCTCTTATTTTTAGACCTGCTTGGAAATCACCCTCCTCTCCCCAGAAACCTTGACATCTGAATAATAAATAAACCTTCGATACTCTCTTTGGGTATGTGTACACACAGGTACACACACAGGGGGGTCATCAGTCTCAGTATCTGGACAAAATTTCAGGTGGAGATCCATCGTGTTTCTGTGCACTTTCCACAGCCCCGTGTCTTTATTTCTTTGAACTCACTTTACACCTTGCGGAAATGCAGCAGCGTCGGCTTTATGAGGCTTCAGTAATTTTTCAGTTATTCCTTTGTGTGCTTTGCCACCGTATGCAATACATCAACTTCCCCTGTGAAATGCTTCCGTGGCTTTTCCACACCCCGTTTGAAAAGTTATAAGGAAGAATTTTTGGCTTTAAAGAAGTCGTCATGTCTACATTAATATCGTCAATTACTTGGGGCGCCTGGGTGGCTGCGTCGTTTGAGCGTCCGACTTCGGCTCAGGTCATGATCTCACAGTTCATGGGTTCCAGCCCCGCGTGGGGCTCTGCGCTGACATCTCGGAGCCTGGAGCCTGCTTCAGATTCTGTGTTTCCCTTTCTCTCTGCCCTTCCCCCCTCGCACTCTGTCTGTCTCAAAAATAAACATTTAAAATAGTTTTTTTAAAAAAAATATAGTCAGTTACTGATTCTTTAAACTCTAAATTATTGCTCTCAAAATGATGCCAGGACACAACTGGCACCATAATTAAAGTGTCCTCTGGCATAGGACCCCGTGAAAAAATGTATTAACAAGTCAAGAGTAAGTAATCCCCACTATCTTTCCATTTTTTTAAAAAATTGAGGTACAGTTGACAACATCATACTTCCACTTTTAAAAATAAACGTTTATTCATTTTTGAGAGAGAGCATGAGTGGGGCAAGGGCAGAGAGGGAGACAGAGAGTCCTAAATGGGCTCTGCTCTGACAGCCAAGACCCTGATTCGGGGCTCAAACTCACAAACTGTGAGATCATGGCCTGAGCCGAAGTTGGACGTTCAACTGACTGAGCCACCCAGGTGCCCCACTTCCATTAAAAAGAAAATTTTTTAATGTTTATTTATTTTTGAGAGGGACAGAGACAGAGACAGAGCACAAGCAGGGGAGAGGCAGAGAGAGAGGGAGACACAGAATCTGAAGCAGCTCCAGGCTCTGAGCTGTCAGTACAGAGCTCGATTCGGGACTCGAACTCACGAACCATGAGATCATGACCTGAGCCAAAGTCGGACACTTAACCAACTGAGCCACCCAGGCGCCCCTCTTCCATTTGTTTTTTTAATTCACAGATTTACTGTTTACCTATGGTAGATTTCCTCCCTTCTGTGAATCAGAAAACTCTGATATGTCAGATTCACCTGTTGTATCGATACAGTGAGTGCCAAAAGTTCACAGTGCAAAGGATTTGGACTAGTTTGGGAGCTTGAGAAATAATTTCCTGGATGATGAACTATTTTTGAAAGTTGGGTGTTTCTTTCTTACAATAGTAGCAACGAATAGGGCAGTTAGTCACAGTGTGCAGTTAATGTTTTTTATTTTATTTTTTCACACTTCTCCATTTTGTCCTCACATCCCTCCCCTGGGGAGGATTCGCTGACATGCACCCGTTCAGAGAACGAGGAAGTAGCTCCACCAGAGTGGAACCCGAGGCATGAATCCCAAGTCTGTACATAAGCCACTGACTTCCAAATCACTGGTTTGGCTTCTAGCCAACTCAGAATATCCAACGAAATGAATGGGAGTAGGGTCTGCGAGACACTGGGGAATCACGAATGCAAGAGATTAAGGGAGAGAGAGAGAAAGGTCATAGAGCACGGCAAAGAGAGCGAAAGAAAGTGTAAGTATCCCCACAGTTCCATCCTTCAGGGAAGAGCCTCTCTTGTGTTGTCAACAGAATTGAAATAAAGTGAGAAAGCCATTTCCTCTGTTCACACCGAAACGGGAAGTATGGTTGTTGGTGGAGAAAGACCCTGAGAAGAGAAACTACAGAGTCAAAAGATAGAATTTCTATGATCCCAGTGCTGAGTTCAAGAACATATAGCTTCATGTTCAACCCCTTTCGCCCAGTCATTCCTGCCAGATCAGTGATAGATAAAGTCTTGAGGATGCCATACCAATTAGAGACCCCAAAGAAAGGAAGATTCCTTCCCTCAATGAACAGACATATGTGCACTCCAAATTTTCAACACAATTTTGGGTTGTTGGATCCTTGACCAAGGGCAGTTTCCCTGGCAATGGTTTTTCAACCTCAACTTGAATACATCTGCTAATGGAAACTTCCTTACCTATGGAGCCTGTAGATGAAGTCTATGGACTGAATTATGTCAACAACTACTTTCCAGGGGCACCTGGGGGCTCAGTTGGTTGAGCTTCCAACTCTTGATCTCAGCTCAGTTCACGATCTCAGGGTCGTGCTGAATGTGGAGACTGCTTAGGATTCTCTCTCTCTCTCTCTCACCTGAATAAAAAAATAAAAACTAGGGGCACCTGGGTGGCTCAGTTGGTTAAGTGTCCAAGTTGGGCACAGGTCATGATCTTGTGGTTTGTGAGTTTGAACCCTGAGTCAGGCTTTGTGCTGACAGCTCAGAGCCTGGAGCCTGTTTGGGATTCTGTGTCTCCCTCTCTCTGCCTCTCCTCTGCTCATGCTGTGTCTCTCTCTCCTTCAAAAATAAATAAATATTAAAATTAAAAAAATTTAATCTTTATTTACTATTTTTGAGAGACAGAGAGAGAGAGAGACAGAGTGCAAGTGGGGGAAGGAACAGAGAGAGGGAGACACAGAATCTAAAGCAGGCTCCAAGCTCAGTGCTGTCATCACAGAGCCCGATGCGGGGCTCGAACTCACGAAACTGTGAGATCACAACCCGAGCCGAAGTCGGACACTCAACTGACTGAGCCACCCAGGCTCCCCTTAAAAACTTTTTCTTTAATAAAAAAAATAAACAACAACAACAACAACAACAAAACAAAGGAAAAAAAGAACTACTTTCCATCAGCTGCATTGGTGGAAGCGGATTAAACTGGATTGGCTCTTTTTTTTTTCAATACAGAGCTTGAACTCATGACTGTGAGATCAAGACCTGAGCTGAGATCAAGAGTTGGACACTTGACTGAGCTACCCAGGCGCCACTGGATTAGCATTTTTAACGGCCACCACTCAGGAGCCCCTTATGGTGACCAATTACCCTCCTGTCCCATTCAGTGCCCATGTGCGTTCTGTATACAAGTTGTGTGACTTGTGTACTTCTGTCCATAGCCACACACACACAATCACGTGGTGGGGGGGGCTTAGCTGGCGTGTACTCCGTATCTGGCCTCTGGATCAGAACTGCCCCTTCGGTTCTGACGCCAAGAAGGATTAACTTGCCTCATCTTGAGCCAGACCAGGCTGGCCCCCTGGAATGGATCAGGGTGGAAAGAGAGATATGCAGGCACCCAGGGTCCTAAGACCGTGAGATACCATAAGAGAAACGGAGAAACACACACACACACACACACACACACACACACACAGCTTGCTTGGAACAGCACTTAGGCAAACTTAATGACTAACCATAAATCACACATGGGTAGTGTATATATTGCCCTGGCGGGAGTGGTTAGTTGGAAGTCTCACCTGAGGGGAGGACGCTCTGCCCAGGACCTTCGCTCGGGACTCCAACCAGGCTGTTCATCCAGCCAGAAGGTTGGATGTTGTGAGTTCCCGATTTGATGTATTAACGCTTCTTCTCTCTTTTCTTTGTGTTTCCTATAATTTATACTTCCTTATATCCCCTTTCCCTTAGATTATTAAAGTTTTCCTCTATGAAACTGAAAGTGTGGCTATCGTGAATTACTATTATTCAGAACAATGTGCTAGCCCTCGGGACCCCATCTGGGGACACACAAATGCAGTCTTCCCCAGAATATGTATTCTGAGATTTGGAGACAAGAGTCATGACTGTGTCTTCTCTTCTCTGGGTTCAAGCATCCCAGACCAGTCCCTGTATCTCCTGCACCTGTGTTGCGGCTGGACTGTTAAAACTACACTAAAATATTGCACAAGGAGACCCAGCGCTGTGTTGTGGCCTCAGGACCAGCTGTGTGTGTTTGTTCAGCAATGTTTGCAGAGCGCCCCTTCTCTGCCATGGTGGCATCAGCATGAGCATCATTCTGATGATGTCAGAAATAGACAAGACAACAAGAAATGTGGGGAAATACCCAGAGACGGGAGGCAGAAATACTAGAAGGAGAGACAGTTTCACAGGAAAACGCAAACGTGGACAGCCTGCCGGGCTTGCGATATGGTGCACATCGCAGCTGGAAAAGAAATTCACACAGGGAGGAAGGAAGAATTTTCTTCACCAGCGCAAGAAAACATTGTGCTTTTAACCCCCTAGCTAATTTGATCTTTGAAGGACAGCATGACAATAAAGCCTGGATAGGTGGACTCAGCAACGTATTAGGGGGGAAAAACAACAACAACCCGGAAGAGATCGTTAGTGACTGGAAGGTAGATTTGAAGAAATTATCCAGAGGGCAGCCTGGGAAGTCACAGAAATGGCGATCAAGGTTTGAATACGTCACAGAGAACCGACAGGTGGGTGCCAGAGGGGAGGGGGATGGCGGACAGGCAAAATAGGGGAAGGGGATTAAGAGGTACAGGCTTCCAGTTATAAAACAAGTAAGTCACAGGGATGAAAAGTACAGCCTAAGGAAGGAACACAATATTGTAATAATGTTATATGGCGATAGCTGGGGACTACCCTCATCGCAGTGAGCACTGAGTAATGTACAGAATTGTCGAATCACTACGTTGTACACCTGAAACGAATTGTATGTCCGCTCTGCTTCAATAATAAAATTTAAAAAATAAATAAAAGAACGTACAGGAGCGCCTGACTGGCTCAGTGGGTGGAGCACAACCCTTGACTCTTGATCTCAGGGTCGTGAGTTCAAGCTCCACGGTTGGGCATGAAGCCTACTTAAAAAAAAAAAAAAAAAAAAAAAAAGAACATACAGATTATAGGGCAAAGGATGCACATCTGTGTATTGAAAATCCTGTAATGAGATCATAGAGAGGGTAGGAGAGGTGATCCACACCTAACCACAGGGCAACACTGAGGTTCAAACAGAAAAAGCAACTGGAAGGAAATGCCTGCTTGTCTCTGAGAAAGAGAGATGAGTGTGCCAAGATTTGACTCTGGCCAAAAACATTAGTCATTAAACATTCACCTTAAATGCTATCTGATGCTATGTGTTAAATAATGCTGACAACACAAAGAACTGTCACCCTAGAACTGAATATTCAATCAAACAACATCTCAAGAGGGGCGCCTGGGTGGCTCAGTCGGTTGGGTGTCTGTCTTCAGCTCGGGTCATGATCTCACGGTTCGTGGATTTGAGCCTCACGTCAGGCTCTGGGTTGGCAGCTGGGAGCCTGGAGCCCGCTTCGGATTCGGTGTCTCCCTCTCTCTCTGTTTCTTCAGCTCCCCTGCTCATGCTCTGTCTGTCTTTCTCAAAAATAAATAAACGTTAAAAAAATTAAAAACGGAACAAAACATCTCAAGAATGAAGATGGGAAAATACTGGCCAGACCAGAAGGATAGGAAAAATACCGTGAAAGGAAAATGACAACCAGGCATGAGAATATCCATAACGCGTGACTATCTGAGAAGACATTTGACTTGTGGGTTAGCTCTGGAACTTGGGACCGCAAAGGCACTGAATTTAAGAGGAAGACAGTTGGAATGAGGTTTCGTTTTGGTGAGAAGAAATAAAAAATGTTTTTAGAGAATTTGTTCAGTTTAAAATGCGTGTCAGAGCGACCACCTGGCTCAGTCAGTAGAGTAAATGACTCTTGATCTTGGGGTCGTGAGTTTGAGCTCTGTGTTGGGCACTGGGCTTACTTAAAAAAAAAAAAAGTTTATTAAAAAAAATTAAATGCATGCTACAATTTTCAGGTCGTTGTAAAAAAACAGAGCATAGATTTCAAAACCAAGAGAGGGAGAGACATAAAAAAAAAACAAAAACAGAACAAGAAAACATTCTCATCAAACTTGAAGAAAGGGTAAGAAAAGTTCCTAAAATAAGGCAGAATAGGGGCACCTGGGTAGCTCAGTTAATTAAGTGTCCCATTCTTAGTTTCCACTCAGGTCATGATTTCACAGTTCCTGAGTTTGAGCCCCGTGTCAGGATCTGTGCTGACCGTGTGGAGCCTGCTTAGGATTCTCTCTCTGCCTCTCCCTTTCTCTCTCTCAAAATAAATAAATAAACATTTAAAATAAGGCAAAATAGGGGCACCTGGGTGGCGCAGTCGGTTAAGCGTCCGACTTCAGCCAGGTCACGATCTCGCGGTCCGGGAGTTTGAGCCCCGCGTCGGGCTCTGGGCTGATGGCTCAGAGCCTGGAGCCTGTTTCCGATTCTGTGTCTCCCTCTCTCTCTCTGCCCCTCCCCCGTTCATGCTCTGTCTCTCTCTGTCCCAAAAATAAATAAAAAACGTTGAAAAAAAAAAAAGAAGTGGGAGGAGGAAGGAGGAGATTTCTTTAAAAAAAAAGAAAAAAAATAAAATAAGGCAAAATAGAAATCACAAAATATATGGAAGAAACAAATAAAAAAATATATCAGTAGTGACACACACATCATACTGTACAATTAAGGTACAATGACAGGTTTGGAAAAATAAGGGTTTTATTTTGTTTACCCCTAAAACAACCCAAGGCTACAAATACACGTATTATTTTGAAATAAAAGGAAAATTTCAAAGTATGCAAATTATGGGATCTTTAAAATTTTTTTTTCTTAATGTTTATTTATTTTTCAGAAAGAGAGAGAGAGACAGAGCAGGAGCTGGGGAGGGGCAGAGAGAGAGAGAGAGGGAGACACAGAATCCAAAGGAGGCTCCAGGCTCTGAGCTTGTTAGCACAGAGCCCAGCATGGGGCTTGAACTCATGAACCCAGAGATCGTGACCTGAGCTGAAGTAGGATGCTTAACAGACTGAGCTACCCAGGCGCCCCCCAGGATGTTTTGCACGAAAGCCAAAATGACTGTTGAATCTATTCAAAGCTCTCTGCCCCACCAGCCACACTTAGCGGCAAGACTCACAGGGTCAAGTGTGCCCTTGACCCTGAACTCTTTGTTTTTCTAGGTCAGGGTACCCTCCAACCTCAGAGAGCAGGCACCATACTCTTCTCTAGCCTGACCACAACCCACATCCTGGACAGAGTTGCTTAAAAACCTACCACCTCTAGCTCTAGCTCCCCTGCCGAGAAATTGGCCCCTCTGAGGACAGAGCCTCAGCCCTCTCAAACCCTGAAAACTCCCTGGCGGGAACTCAGCACATCTCTGGATGTCTGGCCCCTCTCCTCCCCAGAAGAGTGAGTAAACTCTGCCCGTTGATTGCTCTCCATTCTGCAATCCTTTGCCGCCGGCGTCCCTGGCCAACTGAACAACGGTGCTCTATATCGTACTCTATATTCTGGCTCGGTTGGTGGAGCGCGGGACTGTTTTTTTTTTTATTTTTTTTTAATGCTTAATTTTTGAGAGACAGAGACAGAGACAGAGACAGAGCGCAAGCAGGGGAGGGGCGGAGAGGGAGACAGATGTAGACTTTGAAGCAGGTTCCAGGTTCTGAGCTGTCAGCACAGAGTCCAACGCGGGGCTTGAACTCACAGACTTCGAGATCATGACCTGGGCCGAAGTCTGACGCTCAAATGACTGAGCCACCCAGGGGAGCGCGTGGCTCTTGTTCTCAGGGTTGTGAGTTCGAGCCCCATGTTGGGCACAGAGATTACTTAAAATTATACAAAAAAAAAAAAAAAAAAAAGTGAGCATTAGGACAATGGCATCCAGATCCTGGCCAACATCTAAAGTTGGGTTGTTGCTTGGGGTGCCTGGGTGGCTCAGTCCGTTGGGCGTCCGACTTCAGCTCAGGTCATGATCTCACAGTTCCTGAGTTCCAGCCTCATGTTGGGCTCTGTGCTGACAGCTCAGAGCCTGGATCCCATTCGGATTCTGTGTGTCCCTCCCCTGCTCGTGCTCTGTCTCTGCCTCTCAAAAATGAATAAGACTTAAAAAAAATTTTTTTTTAAATAATAAAGTTGGGTTGCTTTTTCTTGCCATTATTTATTTATTTAATTTAATTTAATTTTATTTTATTTAAAAAAAATTTTTTTAACATTTATTTATTTTTGAGACAGAGAGAGAGAGAGAGAGCATGAACAGGGAGGGTCAGAGAAAGAGGGAGACACAGAATCCGAAACAGGCTCCAGGCTCTGAGCTGTCCGCACAGAGCCCGACGCGGGGCTCGAACGCACAGACTGTGAGATCATGACCTGAGCCGAAGTTGGACGCTTAACCGACTGAGCCACCCAGGCTCCCCTTATTGCCTTTTTTTTTTTTTTTTTTTGAATTAGTTTTCATGCCTAGCTCAGAGCCCAACGTGGGGCTCGAACTCACAAACTGTGAGATCATGACCGGAGCTGAAGTCGGACCCTTAACTGACTGAGCCACCCGGGCGCCCCAACAAAGCTACCTTCTAATAATTACAGTATTACACGCACTATTCAAAATTATTAATATCAACAACATTACGGTAAAAGTATTATAATTACACTTCAAATTGAGTATCAGTGGGACACCTGGCTGGCTCAGTGGGTAGAGCACCCAACTCTTGATCTCAGGGTTGTGAGTTTGAGCCCCATGTTGGGGGTAGAGATTACGTACAAGTAAAATCGTTAAAAAAAAGTAAAATTGAGCATCAGTGATCACACATTCTTGGGAAAGTATTTTGTCATAAATAACAAGAGGCAGGACTTCTTCTTTTAATAAGAGGAGGTCCCTAATTCTCCTCTGACTCAGCCTCAGCCTCTTCCCTTTGGGGTAGTCTTTCCCCAGATGAACACAACCTGGGGCAGCCCGGGGATGTCTGAGCCACCAGCTCTGCCTTCTCCTTTCTGTGCCCTGGGGAAGCCGAGACTTAGGTAAGTGCTGCAGGAAAAGATCAAGTAGGGTGGCTTCAGGGGAGGGAGGGACAGATGGGAGGATGCCCTTAGCTGCAGATTGCCTAGTTCCAAGCTCCTTTTGAAATCAGCAGGGGAAGTGGGCTTTCAGAACCCCCTGCAGCTGGTTGTGGGTAGATTTGAGCCAGACAGAGCCGGCATCTGACTCAGAAGAAAGCAAAATCAAAGTCACTTCCGTGCCTGGGTGGCTCAGTCCGTTGAGGACAGACTCTTGGTTTCAGCTCAGGTCATGGTCTCACAGTTCTTGGGATTGAGCCCTGTGTTGGGCTGTATGCTAGTGGTGGGGAGCCTGCTTGGGATTCTCTGTCTCCTTCTCTCTCTGCCCCTCCTCCACTCGTTCTCTTTCTCTCTTAAAATAAATAAATTAACTTAGAAAAGACCTTCACTTCTGCAGAGTCTGTAATAGCTTCCTACAAATCTTTCTTCGGTATTGGGCTGTAATGAATCTCTTTGAGTTTTAATCGGTATTATGGTTTTTGGTATTTGCCCGTGTTTACCATGTGGTTCTAATCTCTGGGTTGTTTTTTTTTTTTTTTTCTTTTTTAAGTTTATTTGTTCTGAGAGAGAGAGACAGAGAAGAGAAGGAGAGAGAGAGAGCCCTGCATTGGGCTCGTTGCTGTCATCAGGGCGCCCACTTCAGATCCTCTGTCCCCTCCTCTCTCTCTGCCCCTAGCCTGCTTGCACTCTCTCTCTCTCTCTCTCAGAAAGAAACAAACACTTAACAAATTGAAAAATTAAAAAATAATTTTTAAAATTCACAGTTTTTTCTGGGTCTCTCTTCCAAGTGCCTAGCATTACTGGGAACAATTCACCTGATGTACCTCTTTTGAGCGGACAATAAGCAATGTTGGCGATTGTGTGGCGACATAAAAGCTAACATTTATCTGCAGGTTCTTCCAACTTATGTGAATACAATTTCCTTTTCTTTTCTCAGGGTTAATAGAGACGTAGCAGAGAGGTAAACACACCGGCTGATAAAATGGAAAAATATACATCCAAGAAAAGGATACGCATATGTAAGAGATGCCCTCTGACATGGTGAGAGTATATATACTGCCCTTCGAGGACTTTTGATGGCTTTGTATCCTCTGTACCTCATTATTTATTTTGAGGGGGAGAGAGGGGAGGGAGAGAGGAAGAGAGAGAGAATACCAAGTAGTCCCTGTGCTGTCAGCCCAGAGCCCAATGCGGGGCTCAATCTCATGAACCGTGAGCTCATGACCTGAGCCAAAACCAAGAGTCAGACGCTTAACCGACTGAGTCCCCCCAGGTGTCCTTGCTTTTTTTTTTTTTTTTTTTTTCTTTTTTCTTTTTAAAGAAAAGGCTCTGCTTACATTTCTTTTTCATTCACTCGTGTCAACATACGTGAGGGGGAACACCTTCCTGGATGGCCAGATGTACTACCTAGACTTTCTCTCCCCATCGTTGGGTAATATGACCTTGACTCTGACCACAAGTTCATACCTGAGCACAAGTGAGTCTATGGACGTTCCTCCAACTCTTTCCCGGATGCCATGGCTGTGCTTTTGGCCATCCCAAGGCACAAGGCGAACTCACTAGGCTGTATCCATGAACGCTTCAGCTACTCCTCAACAGCACACCTTCCAGAGGCTCTTGTTTTCTTTGTGACCAATGAAAGCACATTTTTGCCTCATCTTGGAACTGGACAGAAATGAATTGGACCAAAGATGCAGCCAATATAGCAGGTGTACAAGCCCCCCATGCTAGGGAATATTGAGCGTAACTGACGTGAGTTATTTTCTTTGGGAATCTAACATTTTTTAGGTTGGGTACTGGGTAACATTCCCCTGCTAGAATTAATCATCACAAGGGTTTGCGAGGATGGTGTTATAGCCTTGCTTTACAAGTCAGGAAACTGATACTTCCCTCAGAGAGTTAAGCAACGATGTTGATTTGGCTGTAAGTGCCAAGAACCAGCCTTTGGATTCTCTTCTCTTTGGTCGCCATAGTCACGACAGACTCACACTAAATAAACAGATGTTGCTTTGGGGGAAGTTTAATTCATCTAGTGTGGTGCAATTGTACAAAAGTTCCCCTTTTTTGGGACCGATGAAGGGCAGCAGAAGAGTAAGGAACTTCTCACACTCCCTACTTTATTAGCACGCAATATTGTTGTACAAGTTATATTCGAGTCTGCAGTAAGTCTTACCAAGTATTACGTATACATGTGATGAACACGAAGCACTGAGAATCAAATGAGCCATGTCTCCTGAGATGAGCTCACTGTCTGCTGAGTGGTGATGGGGTAACAGTTAACACAGTGAAATAAGTGAATCCCAAGGTGGACATCAGAAAATGCATCACTCTGAGGATGAGGCATCTGGTTTGTGTTACTTCCACTGCATCACAGTGAGGAGACCATCCCCCCATCCAGTTCCCTGCACATACACAAATCACAACACCCTTTGTGTTTTCCAGGTTGTGTGTGTGCATCAGTGATGCCGACAAAGTGGAAAAGAACGTCTACCACTCAGAGAACTTCTACCTGTCACCGTGGAAGATGTCCGCCCGGTCAAAGCAAAAACAAAAACAGATCTCTACCCCTTCTCAGGACCGATGCAAAACTGACTTTTTCAGGTAAGAGATATTATATTCAGTGTGGATAAAATGGAAGATTCTGGATCTTGTCCCTCTGTCTCATAGAGATCAGTGAAAAGCAAAGACGTTGACATTATTTGCATAAAAATCAGCGTATTTGTTCTTTCTTTTTCATCGTTATGACTTTTTATTTTGAGATGGTTTAAGACCCACAGGAAGTAGCCAAAGTAGTACAGAATGAGCAAAAATGTTCACTTAACCCAGCTTCCCTTAATGATGATATCTTTTATAACCGTAGTCATTGTCAGGGCGCCTGGGTGGCTCAGTTGGTTGAGTGCCAACTCTTGATTTCAGTTCAGGTCATGATCCCAGGGTCGTGGCATCCAGCCCTGAATTGGGCTCAGAGCTGAGCATGAAGCTTGCTTGAGATTTGAGATTTTCTCTCTCTCTCTCTCTCTCTCTCTCTCTCTCTCCCCCTCTGCCCCTCCCCCACTCTTCTCTCTCTAACTACAATAACAACAACAACAAAAATATCACTGCCACTAGTAACTCAGATATAGATTTTATTTCAAGGTAATATTTGACAGGCTGGAATATATTGCCGATGAACACAAGAATTTCTCAGCGTTGCTTCGTCTATCCACCCTTTCTCAATAGGATATTTCTATACAGGGTACCATGGCTTGTAGGACTCAATAAACCACTTTATTTGGTTGAACCAATGCCAGTTACTCCAATGCCAATCTCTAGTCAAGTGAACCATCGTAGATGATTAAGGTCAGGGCTATCAATAGAATTCTTGCCAGCATGGGCATAGCTCATATCCGTGGTGTCTAATATGAAAACCGTTGTCCACTTACGATGTTTGGCCACTTGAAACATGGCGAGCTCAAGTGAGAAACTGATTTTAAATTTTAATTAATTAAAATTTAAGTTTAAATAGGCATGTGTGTCTAGTGGCTATCATATTAGACAGTACAGGTCTTGGCCCAAAGGATGCTCCCTTGCTCTTAACCCCAATCTTGATATCAGCCAGCCAAGGGACCCTGGACCCCAGCTCTCAAGTGTGAAGAAGAAGAAAGGACCTAGCATGGGACTTTTCTGTTCCATATCTTGACAAGGATCCCCAGTGGAAGAAGGAAATAAGCCTGATAGCCATCATTTAGCATCTCAGGTGTATCTCATCATGTGGAGATAGAAAAGGAGCATTAGTACTGAATGGGTTCTTTTCCTCTTACATTTTTAAATGTTTACTTATTTTGAGAGAAAACAAGAGAGCATGAACAAGGATGGGGCAGAGAGAGAGAATCCCAGGCTGGCTCTGCACTGCCAGCGCAGAGCCCAACTTGGGGCTTGAACCCAAAAACCATGCGATCATGACCTGAGCCAAAGTCAAGAGTCTGTTGCTGACCAACTCAGCCACCCAGGTGCCCCTGTTCTGGGTGGGTTCTTACAGAACATAATCTCACTGACATCCTGGAATTTCACTCACTCACATTAGGGTCCCATTCTCTCGGGCACCAATGATGGGTGAAGGCAGAATATAAGCTAGGAATCTTCTCTTCTCCCTAAACTTCTCAACAAGGTCACTTAGGTCAACAATCTAGTATGAAACAAAATGTTACAGCAAGTACTTGGTGTTGAGAATCGACTGAGTTCTGCTTCCCGGGATGGAGAGAGCAATGTGGAATGGGAAATAGAGACACAGTGAAATCTGGTATGAAGCGGGGTGAGGTGGACTCATGGGGGCTTGAGAGAAGGCTTCCATAAAGACAAAGCATGGGGTCCATGGCTTTTAACATAAAATCACGCTGCCAAGATTGTCCTTCCACCAGGCCTCCGTGCTGTATTCGTAACACAACTTCCGTTCTGTTTGCAGTGGATATGATGACGTATCTCACCCCCGCTCTTCGGCTGCGCAGATACAGGATGACCAGTTTTCTACTTTCTCAGAAAGTGGAGGATATTGTGAAGTGTTGATATCAAAGCCACCACCGCACATCACTGCTCTTGGAACTGAGTCCTGTGAGGAAGAGATTTCCTGGTAAGGGGAATGATTATATGGAAAAAGCTGTAATCGTACTGGATTCTGTTCCTCGATACCAGAGGTGCGCACAAGAATCAGGGGAATTTGGTCATTTATATGGGAATCAGGGGGAGAACGAATGAGGTTATACAGTCTTACCAGCAAACCCACAAATTTATGAATGAGATCAACCACCTCTTCTTCCAGGAAGGCAGGATGAGAAGCTATACACGAAAAGGCAGTCATGGATGCAAAGATCACTGTGTCATTGGTTAAGCTGGGAACCAAAACAAATTACTAACTCAGTGCCTTGGGAATCTGGCTCATGACGAGGCTGAAGGACGGAGGGGGGTCCCTGAAGGGGTGTGCTGGAAAATATTCAACACCAGCTTCCTCAGGGGAGGGAGAGAGCTTTTATTTGTAGTGCCGTCCAATTTCTGTGGGGTGATTACTTGTATCATGGTGGATTTCAAACTAGTAACATAACCTCAAGAGTACAGAGTATAGAGGCGCCTGGGTGGCTCAGTAGAAAGAGCTTGCAACTCTTGATCTCAGGACCCTGAGTCGGAGCCCCATGTTGAGTGTAGAGATGACAAAAGAATAAATAACAAACTTAGAGAAAAGAGTGCAGAATACAGTAAGATGTAGAAAAATGCGAGCGTTTATTTATTTGTAATATGGTCTATTTAAATGAAAGTCTTAGGTAACTTAATTCTTTTTTTTTAATGTTTATTTATTTTTGAGACAGAGACAGACAGAGCGTGAACAGGGGAGGGGCAGAGAGAGAGGGAGACACAGAATCTGAAACAGGCTCCAGGCTCTGAGCTGTCCGCACAGAGCCCGACACGGGGTTCGAACTCACGGACTGTGAGATTATGACCTGAGCCAAAGTCGGCCGCTTAACCGACTGAGCCACCCAGGCGCCCCAGTAACTTAATTCTTAATAATAGCTGTGTTTAACAACCTGCCCACAAAATTCCTGAAAAATTTAACAGTCGGATCCCACCTACTGGGACGAATTGGCTCCCACTCACCAGGGGTTCCTCCCACCACCGAAATCCCAACCTCTGCCACCCATTGGAATCCAGCGTGCAGGAGCATCACACAGAAGGCAGTGTATGTAACCTCCGTGCTTTGCATGGGGCCAACACAATCCATGACTGCTTCTGTAGCCTCAGACATAGCGCCAAGACTGAGCAGGGCAGGTCAAGTTTCTAGCACGTGGCTTGCCCAAGAACGCGTTTGGGCCACAGATTCTTTCTTTTAAGTCCACTTCTGCAAATATGTGTTCTTTTTTATCCATAGCCTGTGTATCAATTTCTCTGTTAATCCCTTTCATGTTGAAGTGAATAGACGTAGCAAGGAATAGATAAGGAGTTTGGGGATCAAGGATTACGTGTATAGATCAAGAAATGAAGGGAATCTAAGAACACATCAGTGAAACTAGACATTTCATGATACCATGGAAGCAATTATGCCATAACTACTTTACCCACAGAAAACAACGCTTTTGTTTCCTCTTTCATCACATCTCCCCCTCCCCCCCTTTTAAAAAAAATTTTTTTTTCAACGTTTTTTATTTATTTTTGGGACAGAGAGAAACAGAGCATGAACGGGGGAGGGGCAGAGAGAGAGGGAGACACAGAATCGGAAACAGGCTCCAGGCTCCGAGCCATCAGCCCAGAACCTGACGCGGGGCTCGAACTCACGGACCGCGAGATCGTGACCTGGCTGAAGTCGGACGCTTAACCGACTGCGCCACCCAGGCGCCCCCCCCCCCTTTTTTAACTTAAGCAGGCTTCATGACGAGCACAGAGCCCAACACAGAGCTCGAATTCACAGCCATGAGATCATGACCTGAGATCAAGAGTCAGACGCTCAACTGACTGAGCCGCTCAGGCGTCCTTCATCATACATACCTCTTTTTAGGAACTAGGATTCTTGCCTTGTGATACCCCAGGTCTTGATTCATTCCAAATTTCCAACTCCCCAAGACAGAGGCTGGATTGTGTTGGTTGTCCTCATGTGTTAGGGACGGATTCTCACAACCAGGTGCCTCATGAACCACTAGCTCACCCCATAGATCATGATTTTCAGCTTTGTCTAAATAGTGGAATCATGGAAGCTTTAAAAGTAATGGTGCTTTGGTCTCACCACCAACCTCCTGACTTAATTGGTACGGGCTGTGGCCTGTGTTTTGTGATAGGTATTTGTGTGAGTTGCGGGGGGGCGGGGGGCGCGCAAGTGGTTTAGCTTCCCAGGTGCAGTCCAGTTTGGGCACCACTGCTATGGGGGCATGTGTTTCACCCATGAGTCAATTGCTAATTCAGTGTTTTTATTCCAAAAGTTATATGACACAAATGAGAGCCAATTAATTAATTAATTAATGCTAAATGACCCAAAATGTTTATTTGACTAAATTCTATTTCATGTATAAGCATTACAGTCTCCCCTCTGTTTATCAGACTTTGGCAGTTAAAAAGACGAACCAACCTTATCCAGAACAGTGAAAATATCAAGTGTGCTGAAATCTACAGTTTTACTGTAGGACACACACACACACACACGTGCACACACACACACACATAAACATGTGTGTGTGTGCACGTGTGTGTGTGTGTGTGTGTGTGTATATATATATATGTATTTAAGTCCTCTCTCCCTTTGGCCACATCAACTCTCAGTTATGATCATTAACTACAGACAAATTTTTAAAATCACTTCTTTGCTTTTCCAAGATCTTTGTAGCCATCATCATCCACCTCTGGCCATTTTTTCCTGAGTGACATCAATCATGTCATATATAAAGTCTCCCTGAATGATGATCTCATCCTCTCCTGTTACTGAGTCCCCACAGGAGAATTTTTGAGCAACAAGTCTCTGTGCTTCTTTAAGATCAATTTCGAAAGTTGCAAAGCCACATAGTCCTGTCACATATTTCTTCTTCACTCTGGGAATTTTGGCGATCAGAATCTTTTGTGGTACAGTCTTCTTTTTTGCTTTA
Organism: Puma concolor; assembly: GCF_028749965.1. Classification (NCBI taxonomy): domain Eukaryota; kingdom Metazoa; phylum Chordata; class Mammalia; order Carnivora; family Felidae; genus Puma; species Puma concolor. Next base: position 53,571,101 of record NC_141681.1, on the reverse strand, counting down.
TTGGACCTCTTGTACCTCTCTTCTGCTTTTTCTTCTCTTCCTCTTCCCCTGCTGTGTCTTTTGACCCTCACCGATGTCAGCTTCCTGTTTCTGTGAATTTTCTCCAGGAAGTTTTGCAGGCTCATTTCGAAAATTCTTCTCTAGTGTTCGCTTCGGCAGCACATATACTAAAATTGGAAAATCCTTCTCTAACCACTGTTGACATTTAGTAACACCAGGCACGTGTGTTCACAGTACTTTGTTGGTAGTAAAAAGACTCCACAGTAAAAGACTCAGAGTGGGTAGCGTGCATCTAACTTGCCCTGGAATATTGTCTCTCAGACCTCCTTTGCCATCATGCCCGTTGGATTTGGAAATATAAGCAGTCGCATCTCACAAACCCATGTGGTCACAAAATTCTTGTCCCCCTCCAGTCCTGCCCCTACTGCCAGCTGAAGTGACACAGTCAGGGCAACTTAAATATTTTTTTAAGTTTATTTATTTTGAGAGAGAGAGAGAGAGAGAGAGAGAGAGAGAATCCCAAGCAGGCTCTGCACTGTCAGCACAGAGAATGATGTGGGTCTCGAACCCACAAAACATGAGATCATGACCTGAGCCGAAATCAAGAGTTGGGACACTTAATCGACTGAGCCATCCAGGCGCCCCCCCGCCAGAGCAACTTAAACAATAGAAGTTAGGTATGGCCACTTTGGACACTGGTATAATAGGACAAGAGGTAGAGTGGTCAAAACACATTTGGGTTGAGAGATCCTCTTAGTTCTACTATGCTTACATTTTGTTAACAAACCTCTCTTTGTCCAAGTTATCTCTTTTTTGAGAGTCTAATACAACTGTCCAGTAGAACTTTCCATGATGATGGAAATGTTCTGTTCTGCGGTAGCCAATACGTTATCCATTTTCCACATGTAGGTATTAAGTATTTGAAATGTGGATAGTACAGCTGAGGAGCTGAATTTAAATTGTTTTTAAATTTTATTGATTTTCAAGAGATGGACAGAGACAGAACATGAGTTGGGGAGGGACAGAGAGAAAGGGAGATACAGGATCCTAAGCAGGCTCCAAGCTCTAGCTGTCAGCACAGAGCCCGACGAGGGGCTCAAACCAATGGACTGTGAGATCATGACCTGAATGAAGTTGGACTCTTAGCCAACTGAACCACCCAGGCACCCTTGAGGAGCTGAATTTTAAATTAAATTAAATTAAATTAAATTAAATTAAATTAAATTAAATTAAATTAAAAGTTTAAATGGCCTCTTTTGGCTAGTGGCCACTGTTTGGGCCAAACAGCTCTAGTTTTTAATCACATCCCTTTCATTACTATTACTATTATTATTATTATTATTATTTATTATTATTATTGCATGTGTGTGAACTGATTTATTTCTTTTTTTTTTAAGTTTTGGTTGTAAGTAATCTCTACACCCAACATGGGGCTCAAACTCATGACCCCAAGATCAAGAGCCTCATGCTCTACTGATAGCCAGGTGCCTGCTGTGAACTAATTTCTAATATTTTCCTCATTTTTGACACTCAAGTTCTCCATTCAGAAGCGAATCTGAAGACCAGGAATCTTCACAGAGTCAAGAATCAGGTAATTGGCTAACATAGAGATGAGGCCAGGGCTGTGTCAGTGGGTTGATGGAAATGTCCCGTGGCTTTACGTAGAGAAGACAGTGTTGAAGTCCTTTATGGCAGTGACGACCAAAAACAAATTTTCTTATCTCTAACACCATCCTCCATACAACTTAAATGGGGATACGAAGTACTCAAAATCTTGGACGTTATACCAGGAATGAATTCCATGTTCCAAATACTCTATTAGGGTTATTACACATATTCTCTTTTTATTATCCATGGAAACTCTATGAGTGGATTATATAGATTCTACTTTAAAGACAAATAAAGCAAACTTAGAGGTGAGAAATCTTCCAGCTGGTAGGTGAGGTGTGGCAGCATTGGATTGTATTTGGTTAGGAGACATTTCCATTGTATTGGTCTACTAGGTCTGCCATAACAAAATACGGTACACTAGGAGCCTTAAACAATAGAAGTTAATTTTCTCCTGGTTCTGGAAGCTAGAAGTCTCAGATCAAAGGCTGGTAGATTTGGTCATTCGTGAAGACTCTTCCTGGCTTGTAGATGGCCACCTTCTCCCTGGGTCTTCACATGGCCTTTTCTTTGTGCATCGAGAGAGAGAGAGAGAGATCTGGTCCCCCTTCCTTTTCTTGTAAGGACACCAGGACACCTTTCCTATTGGATAAAGAGTTCTTTGTTATGACTCATTAAAAATTTTTTTAGGGGCGCCTGGGTGGCGCAGTCGGTTAAGCGTCCGACTTCAGCCAGGTCACGATCTCGCGGTCCGTGAGTTCGAGCCCCGCGTCAGGCTCTGGGCTGATGGCTCAGAGCCTGGGGCCTGTTTCACATTCTGTGTCTCCCTCTCTCTCTGCCCCTCCCCCGTTCATGCTCTGTCTCTCTCTGTCCCAAAAATAAATAAACGTTGAAAAAAAAATTTTTTTTTAATGTTTATTTATTTATTTATTAAAAATTTTTTTTAATGTTTATTTTTGAGACAGAGAGAGACAGAGCATGAACGGGGGAGGGTCAGAGAGAGGGAGACACAGAATCTGAAACAGGCTCCAGGCTCTGAGCTGTCAGCACAGAGCCTGACGCGGGGCTCGAACTCACGGAGCGCGAGATCGTGACCTGAGCCGAAATCGGCCGCTTAACTGACTGAGCCACCCAGGCGCCCCAATGTTTATTTATTTTTCAGAGAGAGAGAGAGAGAGTGTGAGAGAGACCATGAACAGGGGATGAGCACAGAGAGAGAGGGACACACAGAATCTGAAGCTGGCTCCAGGCTCTGAGCTGTCAGCATAGATCCTGATGCGGGGCTCAAACTCATGGACTATGAGATCATGACCTGAGCCGAAGTTGGACACTTAACTGACTGAGCCACCCAGGCACCCCTCTTATGACTCATTTAATCACTAATACCTTCTTATAGGTTCCATCTCCAAATTCAGCCCATATATCTATGCTCATTGTGTTGGGTTGGAAAAAAATTACCCAACGTGACTATTTTAGATTTTGTCATTACTTGCTCCACCTCTAAGTGCTGATGGTTGAAAACTGTCCTACGTGGTGTGAAGTAGTTTGAAAGCCATGTGAGATTCAAGGAGAGGAGGGCACTGGTGTTGGCTGTATCTTGATCCCCAGCCCAACTCCTGTCTTCCCAGTCATGTGGTCACTGGGTAAGCTAATCACATGAATAGCTAACATTGTGTGCTATTTTCGCTGGGTATCACACAGCCAGGTACCAAGATTCAGAGCGATTCTACATGAGGAAAAAAACTCAGAGAGGTTAAGTAACTGTTTAATTGAGACTTTTCATTTTTCCTGTACAAGATCTCTACTCTCTGCAAAATGAGATTCCATCATATATAATTCCTCATAAACCAATTTTTGTCAGAGGACAGTGTCTAAAAGATTTCTATTGCCCAGGTTAGAGATATTTGTTCTATGCAAATCATCCTCGCCCAGAGCCTAAGCAGTGGGAAGTGAATTCAGCAGTGTGTGCATGGAGGGTCTCCAAGCATTGTTGTGCAGCCGGATCCTGGGAGCGTTCAGGGAACGGGCGATGGTCTGGGGGTGCCACGGGATGGATGGTGGAGAGGACAAGAGTGAACAGATGTGTCTTTGCCTTTTCAGCTTTCATGCTTGTTCGCTTTATGGACTTGGCTTCCCTCACCAGCAACAAGCATTTTCTGCTCCTTGGGACTATGTAGAAATTTAGCTGCTGTGGTTCCTGACTTAGGCAAATACACCCCCTGCCCCCCCATGCTGCCCAGCCTGACTTCCTTCTTAAATTTGGGGGTGTAATTTCAGCAGTAACAAAGAACCTTCTTGTGGCTTTCTCTGTGTGGATTCAAAACAAAGCCGCTTGTGCTTGTCCCATACCCTTCTCTCTGATATCTGGATTCCCAACAGTACATGTGCAATTCAACATCCAGGACCCCTTCAGGCCATGCCTTGTTCAACAATCCACATATGACACATGCAATATATTTTTTTCAGAAGATACTTGCTGGGAAGAGAAGACAGTAGTGCCCCACCTGGTTGCTAAACTCTGTTCTGGGACTGAACCGGTTTGTAAAAGTAATCAGTTTCTGGGACCTGAAGGAAATGTGGATATTGAGTTGATTGATAAGAGTGCAAACAGATACAGGTAAGAATCGAAGATGCTGATTGTTTAAACACAATTCTGCTATAAAGGAAGTATATAATGTGTGATACTTAACATGTATACACGTACATGTTATATCTCTTAAGACATCTGAAATTTTGTCAATATTCTCTGTATTCCATATTCCGAGTTGGTATTTTAATTTTGACAGATGTAGAATACAGAGAAATCAGGGCCCAGAAAGCCTAATTAATTCCCCAGAATTTTCTTAAAAAAATTTTTTTTTACATTTATTTATTTTTGAGAGACAGAGGGACAGAGCACAAGTGGGGGAGGGGCAGAGAGAGAAGGAGACAGAATCCGAGGCAGGCTCCAGGCTCTGAGCTGTCAGCACAGAGCCTGACACGGGGCTCGAACTCACAAACCGTGAGATCATGACCTGAGCTGAAGTTGGACGCTCAACCAACTGAGCCACCCAGGGGCCCCCTCTCCCCCACAGAATTTTCTAATGTGGTGAAAGTCACAGATGAATCTTGAACCTTGCTCCACCCCAAACATCACATCCCTCTGCACAATTGTTCTTTATTTTTTAAATGTTTATTTATTTCTGATAGTGGTGGAGAGGGCAGAAAGAGGGGGGGGGAGGGAGAGAGAGAGAGAATCCAGGCAGGCTCCATGCTGTCAGCACAGAGCCCAATGCAGGGCTCGAACTCACAAACTGTGAGATCATGACTGGAGCTGAAATTGAGTCAGACACTCAACCGACTGAGTCACCCAAGTGCCCCTGCACATTTGTTCTTTAAATCAAAGTCCTGGTGTTGTCCCTGTATGACTATCATTCTGACTCTTTTCAGTGTCCACTTCCCCGTGGCCGGCTTCTATCTGTGGCCAGCAACAGGCCTTGGCTTCCTGGTAACAGCAGCAGTGACCGTGACGATTACGTTCGATTCTTGGGGTCGGCACCTGGACCTGAAGTTACAGTATCACGAGAAGTGGATGGTGGCCGGCCCTTTATTTGACATCTCTGTGGAGCCTGAGGGGGTCATCACTGAAATCCACCTCCCCCACGTCATCTCTCTCCCAGGTACAGAGGGGAGAGAGGAGGCTGTGGGGACGGTGGGGAACATTGTCTAATGGCCTTTCTGGTTGCCCTGCAGCAAATGAGGTCGATATATCTTGGTTCCAAGTTGCCCATTTTAAGGATGAAGGGATGGTCCTGGAGCCGCCAGCCCGAGTGGAGCCTTTCTATGCCATCCTGGAAAACCCTAGCTTCTCTCTGTTGGGGATCCTGCTGAGACTTGCCAGAGGGACCTGCCTTTCGGTCCCCATCACATCCACGGCACTAATCTATTATCACTTCCACTCCGAAGATGTGAAATTTCACTTGTATCTTATCCCCAGCGACTCCTTGCTAACGAAGGTAAGGCCTGCAGATTTGGGAGAAGATGTGAGAATTACATTTTCAGCCTATCACCTTGGACCTTCTGTCTCCCTATTGAACAGAAAAGTCAAGGCACAGGGGCACCTGGGTGGCTCAGTAGGTTGAATGTGGGACTCTTGATTTTGGTTCAGGTCATGATCTCAGTTTTGTGAGCTCGAGCCCCGTGTTGGGCTCTGTGCTGACAGCTTGAAGCCTGCTAGGGATTCTCCCTCTCTCTCTCTGCCCCTCCTTGGCGCTCTCTCTGTCTCTCTCTCTCTCACACACACACACAACAAACAAACAAACAAAGAAACAAATAGGAAAAGTCAAGGCACAGCTTTCATTGATAGAAGCATGAATCACCCTTCACAAGGGCAATCTGTAGGTGCTGACTCTAGAACCATACGCAATGATCCCAGTAGGAGTTTGGTTCTGCTAAAAATGGAGCTACCTTTTCCAGCTTTGAAGGAGAAGCAAAAAAGGGAGAGGAGACTTATGGGGACTTGCAGAAGAGGTGATGCAGAGATTTCATTGTAGAAATGGACGTTAGTAATATCTAAATGAAACACACATGCACCCCTCTGCAGTCATCCTCCTCCTGTGCATTTGTGAAAGGCTCAGAGTCCCCCCCCCTCCCCTTTCCAGGGTTAGTGCTGAAGCAGACGTGCTGGTGGCCATTGTGGCCCCATAGCTACTGTATCCCTGGATAGAGTACCACTTGTGTTCCTCCAACCTCGGTGGAGAGGTTAGTGGGGGAAGACTCATCTGCTTTGCTGGCCAATTGGTTAATTTTCCTACAACTCAGTAAGAGGCAAGTATGGGCCTGGCGGTTGTTAGGTTGTGAGTAACCATGGGTATTTAAAATACAAGAGAAAATATTTTAAAGTTTATTTGTTTATTTTGAGTGAGAGAGCAGGGAAAGGGCAGAGAGAGAGAGGGAATCCCAAGGAGGCTTTATGCTGTCAGCACAGAGCCTGATTCGGGGCTCGAATTCACGGCTGTGAGATCATGACCTGAGCCTTTTCAAAACGACATTCCTTCCTTATGTACAGAGACATATTCATATATATACGAATATGCATATATAGGTATATACATATATATTTGAATGTATCAGTCTGTACATGAACCTTTACATCCATTGAATGATGTCATGTGTGCTACTTGATACAGTATATGGAGAACTTTGTATGCGACTGCTTTTGCTTATTTCCTTTTAGCTTCGCCCTCTGATTTGCTTCTGCTGCTTCTTCCTCAGGCAATAGATGAGGAGGAAGCTAAATTTCAAGGTGTGCGTCTGCAGACCTCGCCCCCAGTGGACCCACTGAATTTTGGTTCCCGTTATATTGTGTCTTGTTCGCCTCCCCTGGAAATAATACCCAAGGTCAGTAGAATTGGATATAACTCAAATTGAACACATGGTTCAAAATATTTTGTACTTTTGAAGAAAAAAGAAAGAGAGAAGATTAGTCTCTGAACCATGTCCTGATAAGAGCTGGTCTACTCTTCCTTCCATGGAACAATAATATTTCCTGAAATTGTAAACTTACCAAGAATGTTGACCTTTCTCCCTCTGTTTTCCTCTCAACCAGCCATGAGATTGTATGGGAAATGGATTACATTTCAGTGGCCAGTTTCCTGTAGGCAAACAGAACTTTCCACCCCCTCACCCCCCCCCCCACCGATGCTTTAAGTCATGTGTTTCCTCTAGGAGTTGAAATTATCCTACAGGAACCCTGGAGAAATCCAGGTCTTCTCTAAAGTCTATGCTGGGAGGATGAAGGAACCAATCATGCTTGAAATTACTGAAAAAAGATACAAGACTTTGATCTGGTACACTTTGGTGAAGCCAGGTAGGTAAAAAATATATATATAAGGCTAAAATTGGGGGGGGGAGGAAAAAAATCACGCACCTGTCTCCTTGGTTGCAGTGAAGTCTATCACAGGAGAAGGTCTGTTTATGGTCTCATCCCAGAGAAGAAAATAAATTTACTGACAGTTTATAGTGTCCAAAGTTCTGCACTATCAACAACCCCGGCGTTATAAGGTTTAAGGAATGTACTCGCTTATTCACGTTTAATCACTTCATGATGGTATTTCATGCCAAAACACGTTTGCCTAGAAGATAATTGTTTTCTTCCTAATTTTTCTTTAAATTCTGGTTAGTTAACATATAGTGCAATAGTGGTTTCGGGAGTAGAATTCAGCGATTCGTCACTTACATACAACACCCAGTGTTCATCATAACAAGTGCCCTCCTTAGTGCCCATCTTCCACCCGGCCCCTCCCCCACCCGCCTCCCTCCCATCAACCCTCAGTTTGTTCTCTATCATTAGGAGTCGCTTATGGTTTGCTTTCCTCTTTCTTTCTTTCTTTTTTTTTCTCCTTCCCATATGTCCATCTGTTTTGTTTCCTAAATTCCACATATGAGCGAAATTCTATGGTATTCATCTTTCTCTGATGGACTTATTTCACTTAGCATAGTATACCCTAGCTCCATCCACATAGCTACAAATGACAAGATTTCATTTTTTTTGATGGCTGAGTAATACACACACACACACACACACACACACACACACACACACACATATATATATGCTACATCTTCTGTATCCACTCATCAGTTGATGGACACTTGGTGGACACTTGGGCTCTTCCATAGTTTGGCTGTTGTAAATAATGCTGCTATAAACATTGGGGCGCATGAACCCCTTCAAATCTGGATCTTGTTGGATCCTCTGGCTAAATAATATCTGGTGCAACTTCTGGGTCATAGGGTAGTTCTGTTTCCTAGAGGATAATTTATGTAGAACAGTATGATAACTTAAGCGTTGGCTTCACATTGTCTCACATACTGGCTTATAAATAGAAATAGAAGGAATGTTGGGAAAATGTATTCCTTCCTCTGATGCATTTCCCTAATGCGTAGGGGGTGACCTTCTACCTCATGGGGTTCCATTTGTATATTAATGTTCGAATGGGATCCTTCACTTAGGAAATGGAATTAAATTACTTTAGTGTGTTACAGGGGCGCCTGGGTGGCTCAGTCGGTTGAGCGTCCAGCTTCGGCTCAGGTTATGATCTCATGGTTTGTGGGTTTGAGCCCTGCATCGGGCTCTGTGCTGACAGCTCGGAGCCTGGAGCCTGCTTCAAATTCTGTGTTTCCCTCTCTCTCTGCTCCTTCCCTGCTCATGCTCTGTCTCTCTCTCTCTCTCTCTCTCTCTCTCTCTCTCTCTGTCCTTCAAAAATAAATAAAAACATTTAAAAATTAAAAAAATTTATTTTAGTGTGTTACATCAAAGCCTAGAGAAACCAAGGGGCACCTGTCTGGCTCGATCAGTACAGCATGTGACTCTTGATCTCGGGGTCATGAGTTCCAGCCCCAAGATAGGCATAGAGATTACTAAAACAATAAACTTAAAAAAGAAAAGAAAAGAAAAACTAAATAAAGGTATACAGCTGATTTCATATCATTCTCCAACTTTTCCTTCCTTCCTAGAGGAGCTCCAGTTTGGTGCTACATCGGCCCCTCCTCCCCTCCCAGGTCAGTGCAGTGTTTCCACCAAAAGTCTGATTTCAGGAGATCTTTGAGTGATGTCGCTCAATGTGGGTTCATACCTTCTCTTCATTTACAAAGACTAAGTGGTTCCAGAGACAAACACAGAGTCTGATGCACTTCAGCAAACACACGAGGCTGTAATACGCAGCCTCTGAGCGTGCAACCACGCTTTTTTGGGAAACCATTTTGCATCTGCTGAACTTTAAGTAAGAGTAGTTTGAGGCGGCTGGGGATCAAACTTTAGAGAGACGGAGCCCACATGAGACCAGAGGGGCAGGCAAGAAACAGAATTTGTAAGCATAAGGATGATCGTTGAACTCTTTTGGAGCTTAGTCCGAAGGCAAAGGGGGACTTTTGAAGGGTGAGTAACAAGGCACTCACCCTTCGGAACTGTGTGGATGACTGTGAGTGAGGAATGAACAGGAAGTGGGAATTGGCTTATGAGGCTGTTGTAAATGTCAAGATCAGGTGTTAGCTGGGAATTTGTTCAGGTTAGTGGAGATGGTAGGTAGCGGGGAAAGAAATTATTTAAAATAAAATGCCAAAGGGCACCTGGCTGGCTCAGTTGGAGGAGCGTGGGACTCGATCGCACTAAACTTTTAAAAAGAAAATAAGGAAAATAAAATAAGGAGCCAAGATTCAGAGGACTCCATTCTGCCTTCCACGTTGTTGGCCATGATTGTCAGGCTCCACACAGTAGAAGTGACGGGCCCCCTTTGTCAAAACAGATCATCCAGGAGGAGAAGGAGAGCATTTTCTGGTGTCTCTTGGGGAGGAGAAGGCTCCTCGGGTATCGCATTGGCTTGACATGGCAACAGACCCATCCTGGCCAGCGGGTGTTGTCAGGAGGTCCAGAGAGGCAGACTAGCTGGAGAAAATCAGGCCCCACACCTGGAGTTGCAACTGGGTTCAAACTCAGCTACAGATCTTGGTGAAGAATCAGGTAAAGGTGATTTCATAAAGGAAACGAAAGGACTTAATGTAGGTGGTGAGTGTGTAGCATTAATACAGGGTCTCTACCCTTCCTATCACACAAGCTCTTGAGCAAGAGATATCTGTCACCTGTCGTCTGAAGGATGAAACTGACACTCATTCACTCTGTCTAGAAGACCCTTCAGAAGCTTCTGCTGGCCCACATCTTGAGTCAAATCTTTATCCTGGCCACCATGTGCCATGAATCATGACACCTCTTTACCCCTCTTTCCCTTTTGGCCTGGTGGCATCTTGCATTTCATACCCAAATCCTTTTCCTTCCGGGGCACCTGGCTGGCTCAGTTGGTTGAGCATCCGACTTCGGCTCGGGTCACGATCTCATGGTTCATGAGTTCCAGCCCCACATCGGGCTCACTGCTGTCAGCCCAGAGCCAGCTTCGCATCCTCTGGCCCTACCCTGCTTGCTCTCTCTCTCTCTTCCAAAAATAAACATTAAAGAAGTCCTACAAATCCTTCAAATCCTCCTTTGATATTAATTCTTCCGTGAAGACTTTGCTTCAGAGTCTAGTCATCCCCTCCTTTGTGACCTGAAGGCTGTGGTGACATTTGTCCCTCATGGGACTATGGTGATAAAAATGATCTTGATGACAAACGCAGCTTATCGAAGGCCTGTAGCATGCTAAATAATCAGGGTACCTGTATTTGTGCTTCATATCGTCCACTTCTGTTTAGTCCTGTCAATAAACCGTGGCTGGCTTCCCCAGACAATCACAGAGGAGCGTCAGAGCGGGAACACGGTAGTGGCCGTGAAGTAACAATGTTGTATGCAGTGTAGCCCGAGACAGACACGCTCTCTGCACGCATGGGGTTTCTATTCCAGCAGGTGAAAACAACGAAGCCTGTTCCACACTGCTTATCAAAGTATACTCGTGGGGCGTGTTGCCAAGGAAAACTGGAGGGATTTAGAAGAGGATGACATGAGGAGCTTGGATCTAGCGTTGAGGGAGTTGAAAACGTCTCAGAGTGCATCCTGGAGAAAAGGAAAAAGTGAAGTTTATGTCCAGTTAAGAAGATCGAATAGCAAGGGCGCCTCGGTGGCTCATTCGGTTGAGCGTCCGACTCTTGATCCCGGCTCAGGTCATGATGTCCCAGTTCGAGTCCTGCATCGGGCTCTGCGCTGATGGCGTGGAGGCTGCTTGGGATTCTCTCTCTGCCCCTCTCCTGCTCGTGCGCGTGTGCTCTTTCTCTCTCTCTCAAAAAGTAAATACACTTAAGAAAAAGAAGGTTGAATAGCAGTTGCTAAACAAACGGGAAGGTTGAAACAATCGAGGCAGCAAGAATAGGTTAAGCGGAGACTCTGTGGCAGCAACATCATTCGTTCAAACTGTGGAGTCAGTGACCACACCCTTGCGATGACTTTTCAGTACAAAGACCGAGACTTCACAGAAATCACGTCATTAAATCAAGCTGTTTGGCTATAGCCACAGATGCCTGGGCACGAATTACCTGTGCCACCGTGTTAAGAGCAAAAGTTCTAGAGGCATGAGTTGTACATAAAAAGCAATCACGCTTTTTAAAAAATGCTGTTTTATTTTGAAAGAGAAAGAGAGAGGGAGAGAGTGCAAGCGGGGCGGGGGTGGCAGAGAGAGGGGGACAGAAGATCTGAAGCAGGCTCCAGGCTCTGTGCTGACAGCAGAGAGCCCAATGTGGGGCTCGAACTCACGAACCGCCAGATCATGACCGGAGCCGAAGTTGGATGCTTAACCAACTGAGCCACTCAGGTGTCCCAGCACTCGCACTTGTTTTTTAATATTTATTTATTTTTAAAGGAGAGAGAGAGCGTTAGTAGGGGAGGGGCAGAGAGAGAGGGAGACACAGAATCCGAAGCAGGCTCCAGGCTCTGAACTGTCAGCACAGAGCTCAAACTCATGGACCATGAGATCATGACCTGAGCCAAAGCTGGAACCTCAACTGACTGAGCCACCCAGGTGCCCCCCCCACACACTTTTAGTGAAGAAACTGAGGAACAAGAAAGCAATGTTATTTGGCCAAGGTCACACAGGTACTATACATGGGCACCAACAGGAACCCTGAGTCAGCATGATGCAAAATACCTTCTTCCGTCCACTGCCCCTGTCCGTCCTGTGTGGTCCTTAACCAGGTAAATCTCTTTCTACACAGTTCAGCAGCAGAAGACCCTTGAGGGTGGGGAGCCAGCCTTATCCATCTGCCTCTCTGATGTCATGCACAGCTGCTGGCAATGTAGGAACTCGGAGACTGTTAGAAGGATGAGTAGTTGGATGGATGGCAACGTAGAGCCCTCTCTCTAGGGTTCCGATGACAACCGGAAAGTAGCGAAGGCGAAGTGCTCAAAGCTTGGGGGGGGGCTGGGATTGAAGAAGAGGTATCGCTGAGTTCTCCCTAGGTTCATTGACCCCCGAGAATGGACTGCGCGTCCCGAGCGTGCGTCTGGGAGACCCGGGCAGCCCGCAAAAGAGAATGAGCAACGTCTCCATGCAGAATTATGTCTTGAAGCTGGGCATGGGTCCTGACCCCTATAAGCAAGCTTCCCTTTTCTGAGTCTGCAACGCTTCCTTCTGTCCAGCTGTGGCCTTTATGAAGGAGCACCGTCGTCATCTTCAAGCCAGGATGGGGAACCTGAATGGAGTCCTGGATGATCTTCAGGACCATGGGGTCTTCACCGAGGAAGAGAAGGAGATGGTGCAGCAGATGCCAACACAGCAGAGAAGGAACGAGACCCTACTGAGGATGGTGGAGAATAAAGGGCACCAGGCCCAGAAGGTGCTCTTCAAAAGCATTAGTAGAAGAGACCCTTATCTGATGTCCTACCTCAACCAGCAGAGTTTACAACAGTGATTCAGACAGATACTCAGGGAGAGAGAATCCAGTGTTCTCCGCTGAAAATGGATAAACGGACGTGTGATCATTGAGTTCAGGGTCCAAGGCACGAGGTCCAGGTAACACCAACACATCACACAGGATTTCCTGAGGACTGATGTGTAATTTCATGGAGACCTATTAGTGTATCCTAATATCTTAACGTCAAGAATATATGAAGAGAGGACTACTGCCTCGAAGTGCTTTTTAAAAACAAATTCTGGGGTGCCTGGGTGGTTCAGTCGGTTGAGCGTCTGACTTTGGCTCAGGTCATGATCTCACGGTTCGTGAGTTCGAGCCCCGCATCAGGCTCTGTGCTGATGGCTCGGAGCCTGGAGCCTGCTTCGGATTCTGTGCCTCCCTCTCTCTACCCCTTCCCTGCTCATGCTCTGTCTCTCTCTGTCTCTCAAAAAGGTGAATAAACATTGAAAAAATTTTTTTTAAAAATCCTGTTTCATCCATTGGCACATTTCTTGGACATCTGGGCAGAGGCAGATAAACGCAAGTGTGTTCGTGATCGACAAGGCCCAGGGAGACCAGTTTTGAGCAATGTGAGAAGCAATTCCGGTGAACATTACCTCTGAGATGTTACCTTCTCACAACAAAAGGCAGGAAGGCTTACAAAAACTCTCTGTTGGTGGGGGGGGGGGTTGGGTGGCTCAGTCAGGTGAGCGTCCGACTCTTGACTTTGGCTCAAGTCATGATCTCACGGTTGGTGGGTTCGAGCCCCACTTCAGTCCCTGCGCTGACAGTGTGGGGCCTCCTTGGGATTCTCTCTCTCCCTCTCTGCCCCTCCCCTTCTCTCTCACTCTCTCAAAATAAATAAATAAACATTTTTTTAAAAAACCTCTCTGTTGAGGACATTCATGGCATTCCTAAGTCTTAATGTTGTCGTTATCAAAAACATGCTGTGTCTTTAACATTTTATCCACTGGTATTTATCCCAGAATGATCTGAGTCCCTTTCATGGAACAGAGCACAGGAATGGAAGCCCATGGAAACGTTGGCAGAAAACGTTTTGCTGCTGGAATATAGGCTGGTGCTGGGAGTGGGCAGGTCCACACAGTGGTGAAGTATGGATAAATGGTCTGCACAGAACCAGCGAGAGGAAAGATGAAGAGTATCCGGCTGATTCTGAGAGAGGCCCTCGTGGCTAAGGATGTCACAAAAATAAGCCTGACATTTGGAGTCTCCATTGGGCCCTGCCATTTTCTATCCATCCCAGCCGTCTTTGAACTAGTGTTTGCATGGCATAACTATTGCCTACCCTTTGACTTTGAACTCATCTTATTTCATTATATTTGAAGTGAGTTTTTGCAGAAGACGGCATAGAGTTGAGTCAGTTTGTCTTTGTTTTGTTAACCCACGTTGACAATCTCTGCTTTAATTGGCATGTTGAGCCGTTTACATTGAACATGACTGTTGACATGTTAGAATCTAGCCTGGGTCAGCCATTTTTGTATTTGTTTTCTGTTTATGCCCTTGGTGTTGCATGGCTATCTTTCCTTTCTTGGCTTTTCAGTGGTTATGTGAAGAGTTTTTTCAGATTCCACCTTAATTTATCTGTTGTGTTTTTGACAAGATGTGGTCGTGGATTTTTTGGCGATTGCACTAGAGATGAAAAGATACACACTGAATGCCTCAGTAGTAATATCAATATTGTGTTAATTAGAGTCGAATCTAGAGGGGCGCCTGGGTGGCTCAGTCAGTTAAGTGTCTGACTTTTGATCTCAGCTCAGGTCTTGATCTTGATCTCAGGGTCATGAGTTCAAGGCCTGCATTGATCTCTGCACTGGGTGGGGTGTCTCCTTAAGGAAAAATAAAGATAAAGTGGAATCTAAAAGCCTTACCACCATTTTGGCCATGTTCCCTTTTATGACCGGGTTGTCTTCAATATTACCTCTCTCTATATATAATAAAGTCCGAAACAGAAAAATGTTATATATGTTTTCTACTTTCTTTTTTTATTTTTTTTTTAATTTTTTTTTTCAACGTTTTTTATTTTATTTTTGGGACAGAGAGAGACAGAGCATGAATGGGGGAGGGGCAGAGAGAGAGGGAGACACAGAACCGGAAACAGGCTCCAGGCTCTGAGCCATCAGCCCAGAGCCTGACGCGGGGCTCGAACTCACGGACCGCGAGATCGTGACCTGGCTGAAGTCGGACGCTTAACCGACTGCGCCACCCAGGCGCCCCTGTTTTCTACTTTCAATTGCTGAGTATGCTTTAAGAACCCATGAGGAGGGGTGCCTGGGTGGCTCAGTTGGTTAAGTGTTTGACTTCGGCTCAGGTCATGATCTCTCAGTTTGTGAGTTCGAGCCCCGTGTCAGGCTCTGAGCTGACAGCTTAGAGCCTGGAGCCTGCTTTGGATTCTGTGTCTCCCCCTCTCTCTGCCCCTCCCCTGCTCATGCTCTGTCTCTCTCTGTCTCTCAATAATAAATCAACGTTAAAAAAAATTTTTTTTTTAAATCTTTGTCAGGTGCTGGAAGCCGAGCTATCCCAGCCTGAGTGGCAAGGCCTGGGCTGTGGACGGATTGGCGACTGCAGGGCGGCCCAGCGACAGTGAAGCTTCTTGTCCTCCCGCTCTTAGGTAATTCGGCCTTAAAACTACCTGGGGTATTGTCTGTTGGGGAATTGCCCTCGACAGGCCCACTGGGAAAAGAGCCATTAGGAAAGAAAATAAGGTTCCGCAGGAAATTGTGCGGCCTTACGTTTAGCCCTTGCCACCCCCTATGGAGACTTGTCTACTTACAGGAAGGATAGCCTCATGCATTTGCCAGCAAAGGAGGCCAGTAAAGGAGAGACATATGGATTTGAAAGCCCCACTCCAGTAACTAAGGAGTGTTATCTATGGACTCAGGTCACTCTAACCCCTGGGCCCACCTGGCGCCCAGGAGGCATTGTAGATGATGATTGAACCTAATCGGTTAAGGGACAGAATGGTTCATTAGTTCCTAGGTGCATTGTCTCTCTGAGAATGTATAAGGCGTGGGTTTCTAAGGCCCTCTTGGCCCCCTCCTGGCACCTCGGACCGAGACGAACACTTTTGTTCTTCAAAACCACGAATGGTTCAGGGAAACAACCAAGAGGTCATGTCCCTGTAACTGTTCCACTTGAGGTGTTGAGAGATAAATGACCTTTCATGAGAACAGCAAAGCAAATACTTTATAGATTATAGATAAGCATAGATACATAATAAAAACAATGAAAGAAATTAATCAATAAGCAAAGGGCAGGAGGGGACGTTATGAGAAAACAATCATGGTATTCCTTATTGGGTGATGACCCAAAGGAACAATTTGAGAATTGGGTGATGCCAGAAAATGTAGATGACGTAGGCTACAAGGAGATCACTAGCAAATATAATGCCACGTTTGCTACAATCAATCGGCCAGTTCAACACACTGCGGTTGTCTGCGTCCATTTTTATTTTAGTTTTTTATGTTAGTTTTGTTTTATTTTCACTTTTTCGCCGACGCCGTTCATCCTTTGGGAACCCCTGCATCTGCTGGAGCTGGACTCCGGCAGTCAGGTAATCCCATCGTTGGTGTCACCTCATTCTTTGATGATTATTGTTACTTCTCGGTGTTTATTATTATTTTCCACGTAAGTGGAGATTTTTGTGGCTTTTCCTTACATTTTGAGTAAATTTGGTTGGTATTCTGGACACTTGAATGTTATGTTATGAGACGCTGGGTCTTATTTATGTGCAAGCAAGATTGCGGATTTTTCAAAAAGATTTTATTAAAAATTTTTAAAATATTTATTTATTTATGTTGAGATCATGAGAGGTACAGAGGGAGAGAGGGAGAGAGAGAATCTCAAGCAGACTCCATGCTGGTTAGCCCAGAGGCTAAAGTGGGTCTCCATCTCAGGAAGCATGAGATCATGACTTGAGCCAAAATCGAGAGTCCAAAGCCTAAACAACTGAGCCACCCAGGCACCCCAAGATTTTATTTTTAAGTAACCTCTACACCCAACATGGGGTTCAGACTCACAGCCCCGAGATCAAGAATCACACACTTCACTGACTGAGCCAAATGTGCATCCCTGGATTTTTTTTTTAACCTTACAGTTTTCTTTTTTTTTTATTTATTTTTACATTTTATTTATTTTTGAGAGAGCGAGAGAGAGCACAAGTGGGGGAAGGGCAGAGAGAGGGAGACACAGAATCCGAAGCAGGCACCAGGCTCTGAGCTGTCAGCACAGAGCCCAACACGGGGATCAAACCCACGAACCGTGAAATCAAGACCTGAGCCGAAGTCAGTTGCTTAACCGACTGAGCCACCCAGGCGCCCCTAACCTCCCAGTTTTCAAAGCCTTTACCCGGCTATTCAGGCCTATCGTATGTATGTATCTATGGGACTGGGCATGGGTCTCCCCATTACCTCAGTTCTCAAAGTTCTCAGGATCCTAAATAGGGCCAGATCTATGTATACACAGGTTAAGCTTGAGTATAGGAATTCATATGACTATGATCCTCATTCCAGAGCCTGTCTCTCTTCATTATTGTGCTAGTGGGAACAATGGTAATTTGTAATTTTTTGTATCTTTAACTTGAAGTTGAAGCAAACTTGAATTTGAATTTTAACTTTAAAAATTTCCCAACAAAACCGGAAAAATCTTAATTAGAAAAAATTCAAAAGCACAAAATGATGAGTCAGATAGATACATCTGAGTGTGTTAAGATTCAGAATCAGAGTCAGATAAATAATCCACAAACTAAAAGATGTGAACAGCAGATTATTGTTATAATATACAAAACAAGCATTGGGCATCAATATCCAAAAATAAAACCCCTGGTTCAAAACAGGCAAAAGTTGTGAAGTAACGTTTTGCAGAACATGAACCACAAGGGGCCATGAATCAATGAAAAACATTTCAACTTCTAGTTACGCCCACCTCAGATTCACCGCCCGGCCTTTTTCCATCAGGCCCCGCCCACCTCCGGCCCACGGCCCGGCCTCTTTCCCGCAGGCCCCGCCCACCTCAGATTCACCATCCGCCCCTTTCCCCCAGGCCCCGCCCACCTCAGATTCACCGCCCGGCCCTTTTCCATCAGGCCCCGCCCACCTCCGGCCCACGGCCCGGCCTCTTTCCCGCAGGCCCCGCCCACCTCAGATTCACCGTCCGCCCCTTTCCCCCAGGCCCCGCCCACCTCCGATCCACCGCCCGGCCCCTTTCTACCAGGCTCCGCCCGCCCCGCATCCACTGTGCGGCCCCTTTCCCTCAGGCCCCTCCCACCTTCGCTTCCCGCCCGGCCCCTTTCCTTCAGGCCCCGCCTCTCCCCGGCCACCCACTCCTGTCTCCGCCCCTAGCCCCGCCCACCTCTCCCGCCTACACGTTGCGGGCCCAGCGTAAAGCGCTTGCCGCAGGCAGCACAGCGCTAGCCGCTCGTCCCCGTGCACCTTGCAGTCGAGTGGCGCTTGAGGGCGCGGCCGTGTGCACCACCTCCTGGCTCAGCAGCTTCCACGCGCGCTTGAAGGCTTTCCCGCAGGCCTCGCGGCCAAACCACCCCGCCCGGACCTCAGAGCCGGGGACGAGAGAGCCGGGCGCCGCCACTTTGGCGGAGACGCGCCTCGGCCGCGGCGTCGGGGACCCGGCGAGGGATCGAGTACGCCCGGTGTTCGTGGACGAGCTGCACCAGGGCCGGAGCCTCCGCCCCGCCTCCTCCGGGCGCCTGGGAGAGGAGAGAGGGCTCAGTCCCTGGTCATCTCCATCCCACACCTGCAGGGCAGAAACCTGCTCCTCCCGCTCATACCCCTTCATCGAATCCCTCCGATGTTGGCTCTATCCGGAAAGTACGTCCAGAATCCGGCTACTTCTCACTCTCTCCCCGGCCGCCTCCCCTAAGCTCAAATCCTCTCTGACCCCAAGCGAGGACGCCTGTTGCCTGTCTGGATCTCCCGCCTCAGTCCTCGACCCCCAGGTAGGCTCCCCAGAGTGTGCCTGTTAACACCTAGGTCAGTTCACGTGCCTCCTCAGCCCAGAGCCCTCCCGCATTGTCCCCTCTAACTCAAAGAAATGCCCAGGTCCTCAGCAGGACTCAGGAGGCCCCGCGTGACCCCCCTGCGTTCCCTCTGGGCTCTCTCCTCTCTCCCCCTCTCCTGCTGGCTCACTAGGCTCTGACCACATTGGCTTCAAGGCTCTTCAACGGACTCATTGTCTGGAACCCTCTTCCCCAAGACAGCGGCCTGGCTTCCCCCTCATCTGGGTCAGGTCCTTGTTCAAATGTCATTTCTCACTAGAGGTCTCTCCTCACCACCTATTTCAAATGGAAACTCACGCTACCCTTCTGTCTTGCCCTACCTGGCTTTACTTTTCTCCACGGCACTTATCTTTGGATGTGAACCTGGGGCTGACCGCGTCCACCTTTCCGCATCCACCGGGAGTAGAGTCAGCCTGGCAATGAAATTGTCATAGACACAAACAGCTCCCAGAGAAGGCAGGGACAGCTTCTGGATGAGCACCTAGATCTAGCTGTGCCTGAAGCATCCCCTCCTTAACTTTTTGGTTGCGTGAGGCAATAAATTACCTTTTGTTGCTTCAGCAAGCTTGGCTTGGGTTTTCCGCCATGTGGTAGGCTGAGTGATGGCCTCCAACTATATTCAGGTGCTTGTGACTTTGGAAACAAGGACTATGCAGGTAGGATGAAATTAAGCGTCTTGACATGGGGAGATTATCCTGGATCATCTCAGTGGCTCTAAATGTCTACAAGTGTTCTTATAAGAGGGAGATTCGATGCAGTGAAGGCGACGGGATCAAGGAACCGAGATGCTCCTCTGTTGACTCTGAAGGTGGAAGAAGGGGCCGGAGCCAAGGGTTGTGAGGGATGAAGTTCTAGAAGCTGAAAAGGGAAGCAGACGGCCTCTCCCCTAGAGATTCAAAGGGCGCACAGCCCTGCGAACATCTTGATTTCGGCCCTAGGGAAACGGACTTCAAACTTCTGAAGTTTGTCGTCATTTATTACAGCAGCCATAAGGAACTAATACATGCCGTTTGCAGCGAGACTCTGAACACAGAGGGATACATACTTGGCATTTATTTGGCGCTTTCTGTATACCTAGGTACCTACTGCGTGCTCACAATAACCCAGCCATCTGCAGGGTAACTGAAGCTCAGAGAGGGCAATTCACGTGCCCGAGGTCACAGAGTTTGGAAGTGAGTCGAGATCTGAATCCGGGAAACTCGGGCTCTAAAGCCGGCCCTCACAAATTCACCCTCACCCGCCTATGGGGGATATTCGCACACCTCTTGTGGCAGTGTTGGAGATAATGCGACTGGCTAGTATTTATTGGATACTTACGAGGCTGTAGGAACTGTTCTGAGCAATTCATGGGTATTAACTCACCGAACTCAGCCTATGAGGTGGGGACTTTTATTACCCCCATCTGACAGATGAGCAAACTGAGGCACAGGGATTAAGAAATATCTACATAAGATCGCACAGCTAGTAAGAGGGAGGGGCAAAACGTGACCCCATGATGTCCCGCCCCTCTGTGATGATGAACCCTCCTCATTTGCCAGATGGAGACCCGAGGGCCCAGGGAGGTGCAGGAATGACTCCTGCACTTAGCAATGACCAGCCTCTCCTGGGCTGGAGCCCAGGCCAGGCTGCTTCCTCTGTTGTCAACGTGCTGCCTGACCTCAGGCAAGTCAACATGTCTCTTGGACCTCAATTTCTTCACCCGAGAAACGAGGGGGTTGGTCTGGATCAAAATGTGATGCTCAGAGCGCCCCCATCGGCATCGTGGGGAAAGGCGGGTGAAGCGGGCTCAAATTTGCGCGTCACCCACAATTCCCGAGTCAGGAGTTCTGGGGGAGGGGACACTCCTCACCATTCAACAGCCTGACTGCCGGCCATGTGCCGTGCACTGCCCTGGATTCTGGTAATAGAGCAGTGACCTCCCTCCCCTCTACTGTGGCCCAGCAGAAAATAAACAAGTAAAATACTAAGTATGTCGGATGAGGGTTCATCAAAACCAGTTGAAATGCACCCGTGTTCATGAACACACCTCGCGCACAAGAATTTAAAATGCGCTGTATCCAACAGTTTTCTTTTTCTTTTGGAGAGGGAGAGGGAGCGTGAGCGGGCGAGGGGGGCAGAATTTTTTTTTTTTTAATGTTTTATTGATTTTTGAGACAGAGAGACAGAGCATGAGCGGGGGAGGGGCAGAGAGAGAGAGGGAGACGCACAATCCGAAGCAGGTTCCAGGCTCCGAGCTGTCAGCACACAGCCCGATGCGGGGCTCGAACTCACGAGCCGTGAGGTCATGACCTGAGCTCAAGCCGACTCTTAACCCACTGAGCCACCCGGGTGCCCCAAGGAGGGAGGGAGAAGCTTAAGAGCGCCTGTCCAGTCTCCCCACTCCAGTCCACCCTCCACAAGGCCCCAGAAGGCCGTCTTCACCCCAGGCTGATCTTGCCCCTCTCCTGCTCGTGGCTCCCCAGCAGCCGACGCCAGCGACAGCCCCCTTGATAGGCTCCCCTCACCCGCTCCAGCATAACTCTCGAGATATTTGCCGGTGGTCCTTACCTTCTGCAAGTAGGTACTTAACTCTTCCACCAAGGGGCGCTAGCACCTGTTGTTATGCCCTCTCAGAGCCTCGGTCAGAATCCAACTCCTGCTACAAGGCACAGTTCAAACCTGCTCCGGAGGCACACACTCAACCTGGACCCTCCCCCCTCTTACACACGCAGAGGTCACCCCCAAGCACGGCCCGGATCCCCCCCAAACAAACGATGGTCTCTCCCAACCAACTTCACCCCCCTCACCCGGACTCACAATGAACCCGCCCACTCCAACCGCGCGCCTCCCCGCCCGGTGAACTCGCCCAGCCAGAGGCCCCGCCTTCTTTCCTTGGCAAAGGTCTTCTAAGCCCCGCCCCGCCCTTCGAACCTGGGTCCCCCGAAGGCCTCCCCTCTTCCAATTGTTTCGACCCGTTTGTCTCCTCCCCCTTTCCCCCCAGCATTTACCCCCGGCCTCCGCGACAAAGGTCCCGCCCGCCCAAACGTCCCTTCAGTACCCAGGCCCACTTCTCCCACCCCTCTGCTGGAAACTTGGTGTGTCCCGGAGTGGCAGAAGGGAACGAGAATCGGGCGAGACCATTACCCGAAGAGGGGGTGACACAGGAAGGGCGTCCCTGTTTAGGGACCGACCGCGCCGCTGGCTCCCCTGGTGCCTTTCAGATTCGAGCGGTGTCTCCCCAGACTTCGCCACCTCCCTATCGCTGTCCCCTCCCCACTTAGTGCTGCGATCCTCATCCTTCGGGCCAGACACCCAGCCGTCCGCGGGTCCATTCACGCGCTTCCGACCGCCTCAAGCGCATGCGTGGTGCATTTTCGGAAGAATTCGCTGGCCTTTATCGTGATGTTGATCTGGTCTAACAAGTAATGGGAGACCCTCCCCATGCAGCGTCACCAAATGTCAACCCACATCTTCAGTCTCTCAAAAAGAGAACGGGAGAGGCGGTATATAACGACAACCAATCACCGGGGTTCTTGGCACGCACTAGAGAGAATAAGGGCATTATTTTCAATTCTCCAACCAGCTTCGGTAGCAGAGTTAGTATTTAGCCCCATTTTCCACAGCAAGAAACTGAGGGCTTGGGGTTCCTGGGTGGCTCCGTTGGTTAAGCATCGGACCCTTGATTTCGGCTCAGGTCACGATCTCATGGTTTGTGGGCTTGGGCCCCATGTCCAGCTCTGCACTGAAATGGGGGAGCCTGCTTAGGGTTCTTTCTCCCTCCCCCCCCCCCCTCTCTCTGCCCCTCCCCTGCTCTCTGTCTTTTTCTCTCTCAATAAATAAACATTTTCAAAAAAACAAATGGGAGCCATTGTAAGTGCAGAGGTGGAGGTTTGGCTCGGGGGACGGGGGACTCTCCGCTGTGTGTCCATTGGCAAGTCACTGCAATTCTGTGACTTAATTTCCACAGCTGGAGAATGGGCACAATGTCCACCTCCCAGGGTGTTGGGAGGGGGGCGGATCATAGAGGGCATCTCTTAGCTGTCACCCTCAGCGCTGGCTTCATTCCCAGGCTCTATCAAGAGGCTGGCAAGCAGGTCTAGGCCTGACCCCCCCTCATCCTGGGGCCTCTTCCTAGGCCTGAGAGAACCTTCAGTAGCCTCCCACCCTGAGCAGACCCATTGGCCAGGATTCAGTCACGTGCCCCTTGTTAAACCAATCGCTGGCACCGTGGCTGAGATTGGCCTGGGCTAGTCATTTGAGGGTAGGCTCCACGGGCGTCGGCCAAGTTGTCACCTTGGCATACCGGTCCAGGTGAGGGAGGAAGAGGCCCGAGCTGCCAGGGGGAATCTACTCATTTCCGGCCCCTCCATGCCATCTGGCCCCAGGAGGTCTTGTCGATAGAAATGACCTCTGGACCACCTGACTTTCTCTCCAGGTCTGGGCCTCCCCGCCTCCCCCGAGAAGCCAGGAACTCAGTACAGAAACCAAAATAATGCTGTTTTATTCCGATCTTGAAGCACAATAGTCCAGACTGTTCCCTTCTCCCACTGGAGAGCCTCCGCCCCTCCCCCCATACCCCTTCCCCCATTCAGTCTCTTCTGGAAATGACCAACCAGAAGGCCAAGGGGATCCAAGCATCCAGGCTTTGGGGACTCTCAAATCACTCCCCTGTTGCTCCTTCTCTCCCTACCTCCTATACCTTTCCTTTCCATGCGTCTTTTTTTTTTTTTTTTCCCTCTGTCCTCCAACCTGGCCTCCTTCTCTCCTGCCTCCCTCTGCTTTCCCCCATTTCTGCCTCTGTTGTCCTCTCTCCGCGGGTCTCCCTGCGAGCTTCTCTCCTCTTTCCTCCCCCCTTCCGTTTGTCTGACACTCCCCTTTGCTTTCTCCTTCACCCCTGCACTCTCTGGACGGACCATCTGCTCCTGCCTGGGCTCTCCCCGTATCCTGGTGTCCTCCCCTCCCCCAGCTTTGTCCCCTCCTTCCTTCTGCCCCCCGTCTGCCCCCCCCTTCTATCCCCTGTCTCATCACACATCTCCTCTCCTGAGGGAGGCCCTCAGGAGCCGTCCTAGCCGCCACCCTCTTCCACACTGTGCCTCCAGGACCTCAGAGACCACTGTCAGCTTCCCGTAGGGCCCAGAGAGGCAAACGGCCAAGGTGAGGTCCCTGGATGACACAGGAAGTGGCCAGAGGGACTGAGGTGGCCTCCTTGGCCTCAGCCCTGTTATCTTTGGGATCGAAGAGCGCCCTCCTGCCCTCACAGCGGAGGGTGGCAGGCGGGGGCCCGATGGGTCAGGGCTCTGGGGCTCTCCCCCAGCAGTCCCTGAGCAGGTCCATGTGGAATAAGGCTGCCCCCGTGAGGAGGCGCGCCGCAAACAGGTGGCGGCAGGGCAGACGACGGGCGGCGTGGATAGAGCAGCTGCAGCGGGTCAGGGCCCTGTCCAGGAAGAAGTCCGAGGTTCCGTCCTTAAGGGCAAACCCAGCTCCAGTCCAGTGGAAACCCCGGGTCCCGTGCTGCCTGGCGAAGGCCAGCTCTTCGGCCACCAGTTCCGCCAGCTCTGGCCCGCAGGCCGCTCGGAACTTGGCCAGGGGCTCCCAGTCCACCTCCTCCTCTGCGGAGGGGCAGCAAGGCCTCTTTGGTTCCCGTGGACCTTCTTCTTGACCCCCTTCCTGCGGGCTCTCCCCAGCGGCCAGGCACACTCTCCGCGTCCCTGCCCATTCTGGATCGCCTTCACACACAGTTCCCACGGCGGGCCCACACGGGACTCCGCTCCCCAGCCCTAGACACCTCCCTCCTGCACCCCCACACCCCATCCCTTGTTCTCCTCGGCCCTTGGGGCCCACAGACCGGGCTCCCTGTCCGTTCTCCAGGCCTGTCACCCTCGTGTCCCCTAGATGGACCAGAACTACATCTTCCAGATCCCTTCTTCTTTTGACCCCCAACCTCACTTCCCTCTCTTCTCCAACCTCTGGCCCTCTCTGCCTCTCATCTCCCCACTGGGGCCCCCTTCGGTCTCCATTCTCAGGGACCAACTCCCTGGGCTTCTCCACATGGTGCCCCCTCCAGGTCCTGACCTCCAGCCCCCTTCCCTTCTCAGCTTCCAGCTGAGGCCCCTTCCAGTCTCTGGTTTTCAGTCTGTGTGCCCTCTCATCGTGCAGCTGGCCCCCCCGCCAGGTGCTCCCTTCAAGACTCTTGGCCCTCTCAGGATCAAACGGGGCCCCCCTCCGCTCTGTGGTCTCCAGCACCCTAATGCTGTCACCCTCCAGCTGGGCCATCCTCCAGGTATACCCTTCCAATGCTCTCGGCCCACCGTCCTCCAACCAGGCCCCTCTCCCTACGTAACCTTCTGGTCCCCAATCTTTCTCGGCCTCCAATGGGGTCCCCCTCCAGTCTCTGATCTCTGGCCCTCTCCAGTGCTCGTTCTCCGACTGGGACCCTCTCCAGTCTTGGACCTGCAACCCTCTCCCCGAGTCACTTTCCAACTGAGCCCCTCCCCGGTCTCTGGCCTCCACTCCTCGGGCCCACTCCTTCTCCAACTGGGCGCCTCGCCAAATACTTCCTTCTCTCGGGGTCCCTGCCCAGTCCCCGCTCTCCAGGCCCTTCATCCTTTCCTTCTCCACGTGGGCTCCCCTCCCCGGCTCGCCCTCTGGCCAAGGCCCCCCGCCGTCGGGGCCCTCGGGCGCCGCCTCCCCGGCCGCATCGGCCCACTGCATGGCCACCAGGTCGCGGAGGCACTGCGCCACGCTGCGCGAGGGGCTCAGGCGGCGCAGCAGGCGCCGGCGGTGGCCGCGCACCAGGGCGCACGCGTCCAGGTCCCGGGCCGCCTCGAAGGCTCGGAAGCGCACCCACATGTCGCGGCGCGGGGCCCAGTTGCGCTCGAAGTAGTCGACGAAGGCGGCCGGGCCGTGGGCGCGCAGCTCGGCCAGCGCCTCGGCGTAGGCGGCGGGCGACGAGGCGCCGGCCAGGCGGCACAGGCGCGGCCACAGGCCCGGGTCCTCGCGGCCGGCGCCGCCCAGCTCCTGGGCCTTGCTGAAGAGCGTCTCCAGGCCCTGCGCGCGGCAGATCTGCACGCGCGCGCCCGGCAGCAGCTGGCGCACGGCCGGCAGCTGCGCCGCCACCTCGGGCCCGGCCGTCAGGCAGCGCACGCGGCCCTTGACGTCGGGCGCGCTCTGCAGCAGCGAGGCCAGCGCGAAGCGCAGCAGGCTCGGCGTGCCCGGGCGCGCCACGCAGCAGGCGGCCTGGCGCGCGCGCCCCGCGCCGTCCACGCACAGCACCGCCAGCAGGTCCAGCGCGCCCTGCAGCCCGGGCAGCCGGTCCACCAGGAGGATGCGCGGGAAGCGCCGCAGCAGCGCCCGGGTGCGCGACGTCAGGAAGAACACGGTCTCCACCACCGCCTGGTCCTCCACGAACACCAGCTTCACCTGCGGGCGGGGCGGGGAGGCAGGGAAAGCGGTCAGGGATCGCCCGGGGGGCGGGGGGGCGCGGGGGGCAGGGAGCCCGGCGGCCCCCGGAGCTCGGTGTCCCCGACGGGGAAATGGGAATTCATTCATTCCCGCGTGCAGGCATTTCTTCCTCCGACCGGCAGGCGGCGGTGCAGGGGGGGGATGGTGTAAAAACGCGACCTCTGGAGGCGGCTTGCCCGGGCTCGAGGTCCGGCACCGCCCTCTAATAGCTGTGGGGTTTCTGCCCACGGGCCGGCCTCTCTGAGCCTCAGTGTACCTACTCGGGGCTGGGTATTCATTCCTTCCTGCGCTGAGAGGCAGGCTGGGGCGAAGGTTCTCAAAGTTAGGGCTGGGAGCAGCGGCGCCCGCTGGGACCTTGACCGAAATGCACATTCTTAGGCCCACCCCAGACCTGCTGAGTCAGAAACTCTGAGGGCCCCACCATCCGTGTTTGACAAGCCCTCCAGGGGATCCCCACGCGCGCTCCGGGTTGAGAGCCACCGGTCTATCTAGCAATAAAGCCGTAGGCTGCGCAGAAAGATCGCCTGATTTGGAGTCCCGGCCCCATCACTTTCTAACCTTGTGACGTAACCTCTCCGAGCCTCAGTTTCCTCCTTAACCTCGTCGTTCCCCCCATTTCCGCGTCTGGGAACTGCAGACGCGTTCCTTCGTGCTCAGGGGGGCAGGTCCAGCGTGGGGTCTAGAGCCCGCGCAAGGCTGAGACCCTGGGGCCCCCACTTCCTGGCTGTGTGTGGCACCCGGCCACTTCCCTGACCAACACCGCCTTGGAAGAATGTTACGAGATACTCCCCGCGACGGGAAGGATGAAATGAACGGAAGCATTTCGAACACCGCCTGGCACAAATGATACATTCGGCAATAGGCGCTCAAGAAATAGGAAGGGCTCTCCAAGTGTTCGCAGTCGCTACGATTATCGCCCCTGCCCCCAAAACCGTGTCCTCCTAAAGGCCCACTCCGGCCCTCCCTTCTTAGCAAGTACCCCGGCCCTCTCTAGCCACCGTTGGCCGTGGCACTTAATCACCCCGAAGCACGTCCCATCTCGACTTGCTTGTTGCCCGTTCACCCTTCCGGAGATGGGAGCCCCACGAGGTGAGGGATGCTGTGTTTTGCATTCCTGATACGTTGAATGGCGCCCATGGCATCAGCTTGCTACCTCCCCGGGGGGACCAAGGCACAAAGCGTGCAGCGATATCCACAGGCCACGTCTCTGGAGTTCAGGGAAGAGTCTAATCTTGCATCCTGGCTTCGGCTCTTACTGGTGTGGGACCCTGGGCTGAGTCGCACTTTCCTTGACTGCAAAACTGAGGCGATGTCTATAGAATAGGGTCGTGGAGAGGCCAAAATGAGATCATTTGTGTCCAAGGCTTGATGCGGATCTAATCCCGCTATTGTTTCTGTGTCACTTGATTCACCGCAGCACTCAGAGGACAGGGACAACGCTGCCCCCCTTTCTGGAACACGAATCTCTCTCGGCTTCTGTCACCCTGAAAACTCCTGGCTGTCCTCCTTCTTCCCAGGCGTCTCCTGTTCTGTCTCCTTCGCTTGCCTCGCCCCTCTTCCACTCCCCACTTCTAAATGTTGCTGAGCTCCTGTCCTCTCCTCTGCTCTTTCCCGTCTCTAGGCTCTGCCCAGGCGATCGCCTCTGGTCACCCAGGCTTTTATCATCTCTCAGTTGATAACTCTCAGTTCTGTATCTCCAGGCTCCAGATCCATCCACTGGATTGCCTCTGCAGGAACATGGCCCCTTGGACGTCTCCAGCGCCCTCCAGAGGTGGGCAGCCCCAAGCCATACTCGATGCTCATTGACCACCCCCACCCCCCCCATCCCCGCCCCAACCTGCCCCATCTCTGTTTCATTTTCAAAACTTCAGATCAGATCACCCCCCCCCACCCCGCTTGAAAGCTTTTCCTTTCCCAGGAATCCCCAATCCCACTACAGGTCCCCCCCCACCCCCAGAGTTCACGCCACACTGTGGGCTGGGCGATCAGACCCTTGGACCTCATCTTCTGGTCCCTCTTGTCCTCCTCGGCCTTCGTCACTCTGGGCATCGTCATCGCACAAAAGCCACTGAATGGGGCAGAGGGTTGACGGTCAGCCTCGTCCTGCAGGTCCCTGTCGGTGCCAACCCCCAGCCGCAGGGCCAGGATCTGAATAACTTAAGCACAGATCTCTCCACAAACCGTTCTGCCATCATCCAACCTCTTCGTACAGGGTGGTTAAAAAGCACTGCATTGTTCTTAGCTTTCAAGGGGAAGGAAAAAATATCCTCTAATTGAAAAAAAAAAAAAAAAAAGTCTGGTAGAGTCCCAAGGGAACAAAAAAAAATTTGTCTTCCCGACCCAGAAGCCTTATAGTCAGCATCTTAACCAGTGTTCGAATTCAATAAATGGTATGAAAAAGCGTCGTAATCTTACAGCTGATTAGTTACTATCCCCCTACGATTATTTTCAACCTATCCTGAGTTTTGACATCATTGCTTGACGATTTATCTCAGCAAATGTTTCAATCTAGAACTGCGCTCTGTCCAACCTGTATAGCCACCTGTAACTATTTGAATTTAAGTGAATTAATATTTGACAACCTATAAAAACTCAGTTCATCAGTCACACTAGACATATTTCACCTTAGGCACACGAGGCTAGTGACTGCTCTCCTGAATGCCGCAGGACATTTGCACCATCATAGAAAGTTGTGTCAGGGGCGCCCGGGGGGCTCAGTCAGTTAAGCGTCCGACTCTTGATTTCGGCTCATGTCACGATCTCACAGGTTCATGAGTTGGAGTTCCGCGTCGGGCTCCACGTTGACAGCTCAGAGCCTGCTTGGGATTCTCTCTCTCCCTCTCTTTCTCTGCCCCTCCCCTGCACTCACTCACTTACTCTCTCTCTCTCAAACTAAATAAAATAAACTTAAAAAAAAAAAAGAAATTCCTGTCAGACAGCGCTGGTGTAGAAATTAATGCAAAGACAAAGTTGTCCTAAGTGGAACGGGTTTAAAAGAGTGATGTGTTTCTATAGTCTTGAGTTCTTGTCCATCTCTCCTCCGGAGTCAGGAGTAACAGAAAAGTAAATAAAGCAAAATGTATCTGCCAAGAGGCTTTCCCAGAGCAGGCAGGCACTTGGCGAGTTTGAACCTGATCTCCATTCTTCAAGGGAAAATTCAGATTTCTGATCTTGGGTTTTGTTTCTAAAGAGGGCACGGAGGCTTTCCTTCCCCCCTGTTTGTTCATCAAATGGCGTTGATGGAGAGTCTACTGTGGGCCCGGCACACGGGCATAAATGAACCCAGGGCGGCTAAGCGTTCCAGACCCTGGAGCCAGGCTGTGGTGCTTCCTCTGACCAGCTGTGCGAGCTTCCGCACCGGCTGTGTGGCTCAGGGCAAGTGTCTGAACTTCTCTGGGCCTCCGCTGCTCACGCCTGCAAAGGTGGGGCGCACCATCACGTGGGCTCATTTGCACGAAGCATGAAGACCAGTGCCTGGTCCCAGATCAGTATGTGCTGAGTGTCGGCTGTTTTTATGGGTCCCCGCGCACGGACAGCGTGCTCAAGAGAAAGGCTGATGGGACTGAGGTTGGTGCGGGGACCTCCGAGTGAGCGAGGGCCACTGCTGAGAGGGGATGATCATTTTCCTTCTATTGAAGATAGGGCAACCGAGGCAGTGAAGGATTACCTCAACCCGTCTGGGCTGTCTGAGCTCAGCATATTCCAAAGAAAGGTCTGGCTCTTGCCCAGCTGCTGGGAGATAAGAACGTCCTGCCGGATAAGAGTGTCTGGGCGCCTTGGACCACTTCTAGATAGTCTATGCGAAGACGGGAATGATTTATGATGGGGGGGCCTGAGCCACACAGTATCATCCTGACCTCCAGAGGGGCTGGAGACCCAGGGCGGCCACTCAGGCAGTCAGGCGCGTCTATGTGGCCGAACCCCAGCAAAATCTCTGGACCGGGGCTCGGGGAGGGGGGCTCCTCGGTTGGCAATACTCCAAGCCCGTAACACAATGTTGCTGGCAGAGCCGAACGCCAGGAGAACAAATAGAAACTCACTGTCCTCCCGCCTCCACCCCACGCGCCTTTTTCCCTTTGCTGATTCTTAATCTGTGTCCTTTTCGCTGTAATGAGCTGTAGCTGGGAGTGTAACAGCGTTGCTGAGCTCTGTGAGTCCTCGTGGCAACTGAGGGCGGCCTTAGGGTCCCCAACTACACCGGGGGAGGGGGGTGACTTGCCCAGGGCCACGGAGCTAGCAGGTAACGGGGCTGGGGATCCAAGTCCAGATCCCTGAAATTGTTGGGGGAGAAAAAAAGCAAGAAGCCGAGGGAGACGTGTGGGGGACGCTGCGGAGGGGGGGGTGTGTGTGTGGCGGCCTTTGCCAAAGGTGGGGGGTACCTCAGTTTCCCCCAAATATGAGACTCGCTACCAAATATTTACGGAACGAATCTGACGTGCCAAGTGCCAGTGCGGGCACTGAGCGGGGTGGGGGGGGCCATCAGGACATCTTAAGAGTAGGAGGAGGTGAGGGGCACCTGGGTGGTTCAGTCGGTTGGGCGTCTGACTTCAGCTCAGGTCATGATCTCGCGGTCCGTGGGTTCGAGCCCCCGCGTCGGCACCACACAGGACGGGGGTTTTTCTGTGCCGAGGCCTCACCTCCTCCGATGCTCACACCAGTCCTGTGAAACAGCTGCGATTATTACCGCCCCCATTTTCCAGATGGTAAAACTGAGGCACAGAGAGCTTCCGCTGCTTGCCCGGGGTCCCGCAGGCAGTGAGCGGCAGAGCAGGAATTCGCACCCAAGGCGGCTGGGGCCCCGAGTCCCTGTTCCTGCCCACGCTACCCCCTCGGCCTTCACGAAAGCAATCCCACGGGCCTGGTTCAAGGGCGCGCGGCCGACAGGTGTGAGGACTCAGGTGCGGCCAGGGCGTCATCTCAGACACACAAACAGGTAACACAGGGATGCGGCCGCCGTCGACGGTGGGTTCCACAGACGTGAACCCCAGAAACCGCGGCTCGCGACACCTGCCACCCACACCCCCTTCCTCCGTGTGAGCGCGCGCCCCCTTGTCACACGATCGGAACGGCCCTGGTCTCTAGACTATTCCCGACCTGAGGGAATAAAGATAATAGCTCAGTAGCCGAACGTACAGGGCCTCCTGGCTTCCGGGCAGTGTTGTCGCAGGGACGCACACATCCACACGTCCTACGAAGGGGTGTGTGCACTGTTACCCCCGTTCGACGGATGAACACGCGGAGGCCCCGGGGAGCAAGCCGTTTGCACCACAGGGGATGTCCCACAGCTGGCAAGGTCGGTATGGTACATTGGGACCCTGGCCTATTTTCACTTCTCTCTCGCTCTCTCTTTTAATGTTTATTTATTTTTGAGAGAGAGAGAGAGAGAGCAGGGGAGGGGCACAGAGAGAGAGAGAGAGGGAGACAGAGGATCTGAAGCAGGCTCTGGGCTGACAGCAGAGAGCCCGACGTGGGGCTCGAAGTCACGAACCATGAGCTCAGGACCTGAGCCAAAGTCAGACGCTTAATTGAGCCGCCCGGGCGCCCCTCACCTTCTCTTCCAAAATGAACCATTTGAACGTGCAAAAAGCCCACAGGGTCCAGGGGTGTCTGGGTGGCTCAGTCAGTTGAGCGACCGACTCTTGGTTTTGGCTCAGGTCATGATCCCAGGGTCATAGGATCGAGCCCCCGTGTCGGGCTCAGCATGGAGCATGGAGCCTGCTTGGGATTCTCTCTCGCTCTCTCTCTCTCTCTCTCTCTGTCTCTCACTCTCTGCCTCTCTCAAACGTTCACTCTCTCTAAAAATAAAATTAAATTAAGAAGTTTAAAAAGAAAAAAGTCCACAGGGTCCAGAAATCTAATCATATGAAGCTACACAGCCACAGCCTTCTTCCTCTGCTTTTCCACCCACGCCAACCCCCTCGCTGTTCCTGCGCCTGTTCCACCTCCTGGGTGTCTTCTGGAGCTTCTTTCTGTGAACACAAGCCAGCATAGCCATATAGTCTCATTCTCTCCCTGCCGCGCACAAAACAGCACGTTACGCACAGTTTTGCACCTTGCTTCGCGGTGTCGTTAACCTCAAAACTGTATCTGAGCGATCTGTTCGGATCAGCTGCCAGAGTCGTTTGCAGCATAAATTCCCACCCGTGGGACAGGGGCCAACGCGGTTGTGTGGACAGACATTGTCCAGCTGTCCTCCACCGTGCCTGTACCGGTTGACCTTTTAGCGTACGTACAAGTTGCACACTCAGATCAACATTCACCTTTCTCAGAAGGCAGGGCATACCTGTGAGAGAAGACGCCACGTTTCTGTTCCAGCTCCCTCTCTGCCCAGAAAGCCAGTTGGCCTGCTGGTTACCCTAGAGCCTGCCAGAAATGAGGTAATGGAGATGTGACGGAACACCTCAGCCCATCATCGCTGCCTTGGGGCAGATCACAAAAGGTCTTAGCACCTCCCCGGATGAAGCGGCTACGGAAGTCTTGCCCACGAACCGTGGCAGTGGCTTTTGGGCACACTACTCTTGTCCGGTCCGCTCCCCAGACCACGGCCCAGACCAGCGGGCCACGGCCACTCAGGGGGTCCCAGGCATTTGGCTTTGCAAAGCAATCCCTCCAACAGACAAACAAAACAAAAACAAACCAAAAAAAGTAATCCCTCCCACAGGAGCTGGCTGGGAGGAGCTACAGAAAAGGAAACAGCAGGAACCAAACTCAGGAAGCTGGAAAACAGATGGACAAGCCGATCGCTCCCCACTCCCCGCAAAATAAAGCCCAAACCCCCAACCTCGTGATTCCTGAACCAGCAACTGGAAAATGCTGAGGACCGACAGCAGCATCTTCAAAAGGAATTGGCAGCACGAGGCAGGGTGGGGGGGTCAAAAAAGACAAATTGGTGGCCGTTTAAGAAGCAGTTAGACCTCTCAAGGTCAAGTTGCCTCTCATCCCCAGGTGGCTGGAGGTTTCTTTTGCGAAGAGCGTAGAACAGAAAGGGTCCCTGGCCTTGCGGACCACAGGGCCATCTGATGGGGGACAGGGCGTCCCAAAGCCCTCTTCCCCCGTTTGGTTCCTGGAAGCTGGCAGCCTGACTTTTACCCATCCTCCCCCCTTCTTCACTTTCAAAAAAGAAAGACTTAAAAAAAAAAAAAAAAAAAAAAAGGAATAACCCATTCACTAGTCTGTCTCTTGGTGTTCCAGAACATCTTCCTCATTTTTTTTACAAGGATTAAGGTGGGGGTGCCTGGGTGGCTCAGTGGGTTAGCATCAGACCCCCGGTTTTGGCTCAGGTCACGATCTCGTGGTTCGTGGGTTTGAGCCCTGCATCGGGCTCTCTGCTGTCTGCATGGAGCCCGCTTCAGATCCTGTCCCCCTCTCTCTCTGCCCCTCCCCTGCTCATTCTCTCCCCCTCTCTCTCTCTCTCTCTCAATAAATTTTTAAAAAATAATAAAAAAATAAGCGTCAAGGCCAAACCACAGACTCGGGAGCCGACCCTGGTTTAGCCAGGGTCTATGGCAGCTTCCAAACTGGAAGTTAAAAGGACAATCCCTTGACCTTGAAGGCTTTCATCTGTCAGTAAGCTGCTTCTCATGGAGGCAGCCCTACACAGCACAGGTGTTTCCAGAAAAGACAGCCGAGGCTGATTTATTTGATGGTGGACCGTGGAGGACGGAATAGCTCGGCAAAGACCAGTGGGGTGGGGAGCGCGTGTGTGCGAAGCCCCATTTGACAGAGCAGCAAACCGACTTGGGCGCGACCCTCAACTCTCCGGAGGCTAGAACTGATGGGAGGGGGCCCGAGCCTCATTTCCAAACTGGGGAGTAGCTGAGCAGTGAAGAGAACATCCCCGCATCTCAGACGGTGTAGGGCTGAAGTCCAGCTCCGTCACTAGGTAGCGGTGTGGCCTCGGGCCACTCGCTTGCCCTCTCAGTGCTTCAGTTTCCTCGTCTGTGAAACGGAGGTAAGAATGGTGAGGTCCTTCCTCCACACGCTCTGGTGAGCTTTCAATGTACAGCCGCTTAGGGTCGTGCTTAGCCCATGATTCAGTGCCTGACAAATGTTAACTAACGTTAGCACCAGTATTAGGTGTGGGTAGAGCGAGCCCGTGCGCACTCCAGTGCAAGCAGGGGAGGGGAAGAGGGAGGGAGGGAGGGAGAATCCCTAGCAGGCTCCGCACGGTTGGCGTAGACCCCATCGCGGGGCTTGATCATCACGGCTTGGCTCGTGAGCTTAGGATCAAAGCCGAGATCAAGAGCCAGACGCTTAACTGACTGAGCCACCCAGGTGCCCTGACTTGGGACCTCTTCCCTGCACAAGAGAAAAGAACAGTCGGGGCAGTACGTCGTCCCCCCACCCCCCTCACCCCCTTCGTTCACATCCACCCTAGCTCTGAAAGCAGCAGAAAGATTTCTCTTGGACAAACAGCTCGCATGCTCCAGCCTCTGAACCTTTACACAGGCTATTCCTTCTGCCTGGAACTCCCCTGCCTCTGCAGATCGAGTGGGGGAGGGGGGGTCCCCTGCCTCCGTTGTCTCCCCTGTTTCACCAGCATTTCCTTAAGAGAGACCTTCGGTGACCCCTCAAACTAAAACCGCGCCCTTCCAACTAACCGTCCCTCTCCATGTCCTCGCCTGATGCTCCCCGACCCTACTCCTCACTCTGTCACCTCCCTCCGTCACCTTCGGTGAGGAAGCCCCCTCCCTTCTGAGCCTTGATCTGGATGTTTCCACCCTGCAGGCATTCGTCAGACTACGTGCTTCGCGTCTGTGCGTTTTCTACGCGTGTCGTCCAGGTTTGCAAAATGTCTTTTAAAGGGCACTTCCTGCCCTTCCGACTCGTCTTCTTCCTAGCCCCAACCCTACCGACATCTGATCGCCTTTGGGTGCGACTCAGGACGCGAGGCGAGGGAATTCTAGCCTGTTCCTCTGCAAGGCAGCCCCAGGGCCAGGCGCGGCTATTTCAATCGCGATTAGTTAAAAAGAAACGAAACTTAAAGCTCGGTTCCTCGGTCCTACTGGCCACATTTCAAGTGCCCAATAGCCACGCGTGGCCAGGGGCTACCGTTCCGGGCAGTGGAGAATCCCGCTCCCCCGCATTTCCGTGGGGGCAGGGAGCTCTTCCGGCCCAGCGCCTCGCTGGCGGGCCAGGTCCCCGCCGCCGGGGACCACGCGTCTTGCAGGCTGCGGCCTCCCCAGCACCTAGCAATAAGCACCTGGCGAATGACCGGCGCGGAGGAATGGATGAAAGGAGCGAATGGAGGAGTGGGCGGATGGATGAATGAATGACCCGCGAGGCTCCGGCGTGGCTGTCCCCCGCCCCCGGCTGCCTCTCCCGAGACCCCACCTTGGCCTCGGGGTCGGTGCGGAAGAGCCCCTCGAGCACGTGCAGGGCGTCCAGGACGCCGTGGTCGCGGCCCTTGCAGTAGGAGAGCAGGCGGTGCACGTCGGCGGGGGCCACGAACTGCTTGGAGATCTTGTTGGTGGTGCGCACGGGCAGGCAGGCGTTGGCCAGCAGGTGGCCCGGGCGGAAGTAGTAGGCGAACTCGAGCGGGCAGGCCGGGTGCGAGTGGGTCAGCTGGCACTCTGTCACCACGAGGCGGTCCCGCAGCGGGCTCAGCTTGACGATGATGAAGGCCGGGCAGCCGGGCTGGGGGGGCCTGCGGGAGGAACGACCACCGCCGCCGTCACATCACCCTCTGCCCTTGTCCTCCTTCTCTGTCTCTCTCTCTGTCTCCTTTTTTAAATTTTCATTTTATATACTTTTTTTTTCTAATTTATTTTTTGAGAGAGAGAGAGAGAGAGAGAGCGTGCGCGCACAAATGGGGGAGGGGCAGAGGGCGAGAATCTTAAGCAGGTTCCACACTCAGCGCAGAGCCCCATGCTGGCCTCCGGCTGGATCTCACAGCCCTGAGATCATGACCTGAGCCGAAATCAAGAGTCGGACACTGCCCCCCCCCCCCCCTCCCCCCCCCGAGCCGCCCAGGCGCCCCTGTTTTCTAAAATTAAGAATTGTTTCCAGCACAGAGAAGAGAGAGGGCCTCACGATTCCAACGGTCGTGTGACCTGGGGCGAGTGGCTTCCAGCCTCTGTGCCTCAGTTTCCTCCTGAGTTGAAAGGGAGAGAATATGGATGGTGCCTGTCTCCTAGGCTTGTTGTCAGGGTTGAAAGAGTTGATGTGTGGAAAGCACTTGGCTTCCCGTGCGCTCAGGGTTTGCCGCGGCTCTTTACCTACGACGGCACCTCGAGAGCGATTTAGCTTATCATCTTTATCTCAATTTTAAGAAAGAAAACACTGCCATTTCCCATTTAGCGGTAACAACATCGCGAGTGCAGGGCCCCTGTGCACCTGCCCTCCCCCAAAAAGGACCCCTCCCTCCTCTGCCCCCCAAAGTAGCCACCTCCCAAAGTGGGTATTTTGCCTTCCTGCGTATGTTTTTAGCTACCCGTAAGCAGCAGGAGGTAGGTTCTTAGGTTCGGAAACTTTGTCTACGTGATGAGGCGCTCAAGCTCACCAGGCATCGAGGGAATGCAAACAGCAACCCCCAAGGACATGCCACTACACGCTGCCAGAAGGACGAAATAAACGTGGGCCAGGAGGCGGGGCAGGCCCGATTCGTACTTCTAGACCACGGGCGTGTAAAACCTAAGTCACTTGTGGGACACTGCGTGACACGATCTGCTAACGCTGATCACGGATGTGCCCCTCCGGGACCCAGGATTTCCACTCAAGCGTGGGGAAGTAAGCAGGGATATATTCCTCAAACGCAGCCCTAACCAACAGTAAGAGGGACCAAATTGTTACCGTCCCCGGCAACGTGGATCATCTCCCCAACCCGCCGAGCGAAGGAAGCCCGACGTGAAGGGTGATAAAGCACCACGCGTCCCGTTTATCGCGAGTTCAGGGGCGCCTGGGTGGCTCAGGTGGGTAGGCGTGCGACTCTTGATTTCGGCTCAGGTCGTGATCTCTTAGGTTCGTGAGTTCGAGCCCCACCTCAGGCTTTCTGCTATTGGAGGGGAGCCTGCTTCAGATCCTCGGTCTCCCTCTCTCTCTGCCTCTTCCCCGCTCCTTGTCTCTCTTTCTCTCAGTCTCTCTCTCTCTTTCAAAAAGTAAACATTAAAAAAAAAAAAAGAGGGGTGCCTGGGTGGCTCAGTCGGTTAAACGTCCGACTTCGGCTCAGGTCATGATCTCGCGGTCTGTGAGTTCGAGCCCCGCGTCAGGCTCTGTGCTGACAGCTCAGAGCCTGGAGCCTGTTTCAGATTCTGTGTCTCCCTCTCTCTCTGACCCTCCCCCGTTCATGCTTTGTCTCTCTCTGTCTCAAAAATAAACTTAAAAAAAAAAAAAAAAGAAATTTCAAGAGGAAAGCCAGACTGCTGTGGAGAGATCAGAGAGAGGTCACGACCTCGAGTGGTTAACCCTAAGAGGGGGGAGTGTGAGGGGGTTCTTGGCACTGGACGCGTGTATTCCCTTGTTCTGGGTACTGGTTACATATGCATCTTATTTCCGGGAAATTCACTGAGTTGCATACATACGCTGCGTGTGCTTTTTTAAACATGTGATGAAATTAAGGGTCTTGCAATGGGGACGTGATCCTGGCTTATCCAGGTGGGTTCTGTGTACTGACAAGGGTCTTTGTAAGGGGAAGAGAGAAGCAAGAGAGGCAAATCAGAGAGAGAGAGAGAGAGAGAGAGAGATGTTTCTCTGCTGGAGGAGTGGCAAACCCAGAGGAGGCTCCAAGCCCAGGAACACAAGTGCATCTAGAAGCTGGAAAAAGGAAGGCAGCAGATTCTCCCCTGGAACATCCAGCTCTGCGGACACCTTGATTTTTTAGCCCCGGGAGTCCCGTGCTGGACTTGCGCCCCCTCAGAGCTGTAAAATCACAGATTTGCATTGTTTTAAGACCCTCCAGTTTGTGATCATTTGTCACGGCAGCAACAGGAAACTAGCCTGAGCATCACATTCTATATATACTTTTGCAACTTGCTTTCTCGGTGCTTTTCCACCCATCAGTTTTTCAACACTGTATCCTTTGGCTGCCCCACATTCCACTCACAATTCTTCCAGCTCTACGTTGGGGTGTTTTGTTTGTTTGTTTGATTTTTATTTTCATGTAATCTCTACACCCAACATGGGGCTCGAACTCACAACCCCGAGATCGAGAGTCGCACGCTCCAACTGACCGGCCAGGCGCCCCTCTAGTTCTCTAGTTCTAATTCTAGTTCGTCTCTAGTTCTCTCTTCTTACAAACAACGCTTTGATGACACCCAACTCTCTCACCCGTCTGTGTGTGAAAAGAGCCTGTCTGTCTAGGACAATGGTTCTCAGACTGCAGGGCCTGGCCCCGTAGCTGAAATTGATTTAGGGGGTACAACCAGCATTGTAAAGAATGAAAGAGAAATGGCGGGGCTGGGGAGGGGGGGTGGGGGGACAATCAGGGTGTATTTCCCTGACAATAATACTTAAAACTGACATCGGCTTTTGGAAAGGAGGCTCCGTGTTTCTCCATGAGGGACGCTAGCAGCATTTTTGGTAGGGGGTTTTTATGTTTGCAGACCAGGGACTGGCCGTGCTTTTTCTGCAAAAGGCCAGACAGTAAATATCCTCTATTTGGTGAACACGGCCATAGAGCCCATGTAAATGCATGGGCCTGGCTGGGTTCCAATAAAACTTTATTTATGAAAAAGAGCTGCAGGGTGCACCTGGCCAAGGGCCTTGTAGTCTGTTGACCCCGGTGACACAGGCTGTCCAGGGCTTGGCGAGTCATTACGAAGCCTGACTCCCAAGCAGTAAATGCCAGGCGCGCTCCCTAAAACGCTCCCAGATTGTTTCCAAATGGCCCCTGAGAAGGGTGAGGCTCCTCAGCAGCCAGGGTAAATATTTCAGAACTGTCTCCGTTAAACCAGAAGGGGACCCTCGACACGTTCCTTTCCTTCTCTGCGCAGGAGGTCAAAACCCAGGGAGCCTGCTAGATTGTAAAAGTCTGCCAAAGACGCGTGAGACGCTTTGCCTTATTTAAAGTAACAAAAATAACACAAGTTTGGAAAACCTGTAAGCACACAAGTCATTATACACAAGACACAAAAATGTCCAGCCACCACAGTGCTGTCGGGAGGGACTGAAGGAAGTTTCCGACGTGCGGTCATCTTTGACCAAAACGGCCAGTTCGTGGGGCTCTTAACCCGACACGTTTCTCCCTGGATAACTCACGGGCTTTTTGTGAAACTCTCTGGTCTGGCGTCTTGTGGCCTGAGTGTTTCAGCCCCGAGAACAAGCCCCCCCCCCCCCCCCCCCCCGCCCCGCTCAAGAGAGGTCACACTTCCGTGAGTCCCCTCTGGGGTTCCAGGACCTCCCAGGACTGGCTACTGAAGCCTCCAGACGCTAGTTTTGCACTTTCTTTACTTCACACCTGGCGGGGGGGGGGGGTGAAATAATGCCCCCCAGCTCTGAATGTGAACTCCAAGGGGGCAGGAATCTTTGTTTTGCAAACCGCTATCTTCCCAGCACCGAGAATGCCAGAATGCCGGGAGGCGCTCCGTAAATAAATGACGTGGAATGATGGAATCCTGTTGTACGAACCCCCCAGTACCCAGGCAGTCTGCTCGTTACATCAAGCCACCCAGTACCAAGTCCTGCCTATGGCGCCTTCTAACCTCGTCCAACCATCCACTTTCCCCCATCCCCACTGCCACCGGTCTACTCGGTTCTTTCCTTCTTCGTCCTCCTTTGCACCTAGTTACCTCCTACGCATCCTTCACGGCTCAGACTCAGTGTCCCCTCCTCCAGGAAGACTTCTCTGACCATCCTCTGGGAAAGGGGGACAGAATGGCCAAGGAGACAAAGTCCTGATGTGTGTTCTTGGGACCCTCAGTCCCAGCCTCCTCCCCGGCCTCCCGTCTCTCTCTTCCGGTCCGTCCCCCCCCCACCCCCCCGTGGCCCCCGGAGGGATCATCCTAAACCCAGAGCTGCCCCTGCTCACAGCCCTCCCAGGGCTCCCCCAAGATGAGTCCTGGCCCCTGGACTCAGCCCCGCCGGGCAAGACCCTGACACCATTCCCCCCACATCTGCTGCCCCGTCACACACCAGACACCCCCTATAGCACCCTGGCCTATGGGCTGCTCCTGGGTTGTGACACCGGACAGGTGCTGCCTGAGCAGTTGGGGGAAGAGAGGGTCTCAGAAACCATGGGCCCCCAGTCATCATCCCTGAACTGGCTTGCTAATCCCCCCTTCCTCCTGGGCTCCCCATCCCGGGACCATCCTGCTGTCTCCCCAAAGCCACCACCAGCCTGTCAATCCCCAGCCCTGCCCCTCCTGTCCCCTGGCTCCCTGTGATATTTGCAGAGCACTGGGGACAGTGCCTGTGCACAGCAAGCGCTGCGTGTTGAAGTCACATACATACATCCATAAGTGTATAAACAGAGAGAGCCCTTCGAGTTTTCATTTACTGGTCACCTCTTCCAGGAAGGCTTCCAGGAGCACCCCATAAGCTCTCGGATGGAGCTGCCCACTCCTCTTTTATCCCCCTCCCTCCCCCCTTCAACTTCTTCTCTCTCACAACTGCCCTCATTTCCCTTAAAAATAACATTTTGGGGGGGGGTCTTTGTCTCCTCCATTAGGTACTCAGCTGCTCAAGCGCTGAGCAAAGTGCCCAGCAAAGAGCGTGCACTCAGTTGGTGCTCAATAAGTGTTTGTTACTTGGAATTGGGTTCTGTTAACGAAGAGAGATTCCAGGATTGGGCCCAAGCCACTCGCAAACTCTGGTGTTCTAGAGTTCTCTGTGATGATGGGTGTTTGACGCTGCTCTGCTTCTGGGTCTCTGCTTCTACATAGGCAGTGAGTAAACTACCGAGAACAGTAAACTCCCAATAAATGTTTAAATAACTACGGTCAGAATCGCTGTCAGAAGGTGCTCACGTCGTCTTTTGAGCGACGTGCCTCTATTAGCTCATTTAATCCTCACAAAACCTAGGAGATCGATGCCACGACTTCCTCCACTTTCCAAGGCAGAGGACTGAGACCCAGAAGGGTGACGTCACTTGCTCGGTGTCGCTGGCTAACTGCAGCAGGCCTGGGGGGTCGGAGGCTAGGCTGCTGGCTTGAGGCTGTGCTCTTTGACTTCTAGAATAGCTGTCGTTTACCGGGCCGCCCATGTTCCAGGTACCTGGTAAGTGCCTTCCCCCATCTTGGTCTCACGGTAACCTCACAACAGCCCTGTAATACGGAGCCTGTCTTTAAGTGCCCCGTCCTTGCCCATGGCTCTCCAGCCAAGGGTCTCAAACTTATGCACCCACAGGGACCAGGCGGGCGAAACACACAAGCGGCAGGGGCCACGTATGAGGCAATGGAGAGCGGTGGGGTCTGGGGCAAACCTGAACGCCATCACCCAGTCTAACTGGAGTGGCCATCTGCCTCGCAGGAAGGTGGGCTCAGCCTCTTCCTGTGTTTCCAGAAAAGCCGGAAACCAAACATTTTATGGGGAATGCTCTGATTTAGAAGTGGGGTCGATTGAAACACCCTTGGCCACCCGGGTGAGTCTCCCGGGTCTCTTTTGGGTGTTTTGCTTGCCCCTTGTGACATTATGTTTATAGGAAACTGTGAGCTTGTTCATATAATGTGTCAGTCTCCCTGTCTTGCCTGAAAGTTCCACGAGGGGAGGGGATGTGTCTGTCCCGCTCAACCCCTGCTCTCCCCAGTGAGGTATCGCTAGCCCCTGTGTGGGACCTGGCCCCGTATTTACGGAAAGCGTGGATGAATCTTTTTCTCTTTGTCCTGTGGCTTTCTCTGCAGCTCAGTCTGGCTCTGGTCTCTTTCTGTGTGTCCCAAACCTGGCTCTCACCCAGTTTTCTGACTTTGGCTTGGGTCATGATCTCACGGTTTGTGAGTTTGAGCCCCGCGTGGGGCTCTGCACTGACAGCTCGGAGCCTGGGGCCTGCTTTGGATTCTGTGTCTCCCTCTCTCTCTGCCCCTCCCCTGCTTGCACACACACACTCTCTCTACCCCTCAAAAATAAATACGTTAAAAAAATGTAAGTCTGGGGCGCCTGGGTGGTTCAGTCAGTTAAATGGCCAACTTCGGCTCAGGCCTCTGTCTGGCAGTCAGTGAGTTCAAGCCCTGCATGGGGCTCTGTGCTGATGGCTCAGCGCCTGGAGCCTGCTTTGTATTCCGTGTCTCCCTCTCTCCGCCCCACCCCTGCTGTGCTCTGTCTCTCAAAAATAAATAAAGGTTAAAAAAAAAAAAAAAAGGTCTGTAATTGGAGCCCACCCTGTCACTCACTGTGTGTGCGCCTTTGTCCGGCCAGCAGACTGGCTGTCTCCCTTTCTCCCTTACTCTCGGCCTCTCTGCAAGGTGTATGCATTTAGCAGTTTTAGCGGGCATGTCTCCCTCCGGGTCTTTCTCCGCGGGGGGCTCACTGCCTACTCCTCCCCGTTGCTTCCCCTCCGCCCTCCCCCCCCCCCCCCCCCCGCTCCCCGCCCCCCAGCACCCAGCAAGGGGCAGCTCAGCTCACGCACCCCACGGTGGGCCGGCTGGGGGCGCGCACGTCCTTGCACACGAGCCGCACGTAGCTGTACTTGAGCACGTCGATGAGCGTGTAGAGCGG
Organism: Puma concolor; assembly: GCF_028749965.1. Lineage (NCBI taxonomy): Eukaryota > Metazoa > Chordata > Mammalia > Carnivora > Felidae > Puma > Puma concolor. The sequence continues at coordinate 53,528,092 of NC_141681.1, read as the reverse complement.
GGGCGCGCTGGCCCAGCGGCAGCGCGCCAGGTGCATGGAGCTCTTGACGAAGAAGAGTGCCAGCCGCTGCTGGCACCACGCGTCGAAGAAGCGGCTGAACTCGGCCCACGAGAAGAAGGCCCGCTCCCGCAGCTCCTGCTCCTCCTGGCCTGCCGTGCTGGGTGGGGACTCCATCCTGGGGCGCCTGAGGGGAAGAGGGGACACGTGGATATCAGAGTCGTCCCCATCAGGGTACCCCACCTCCTCCGTTTTCCGCCCGCCTCTTTGGTGCTGGTGCCTCTTTCCAGGTGGGGTCCACGGCGGGATGCACCCCCATTAATATTTATGTATGAATCTACGCTCCACCTTCGGCTTTCTCCCATCCCTGCATTATTCCTTGGGACAACTGGAGCCGGTCATCCTGGTCCCTGATTTCAGCTCTGGCCCCTTCCTCCGTAGATGTGCCCCTGGGTACAGCTGGGGTCCCTCTCCCAAAATGGGACTCTTAAATTCCGTGGTGCACACCTCCTCAAATGTGTTCCCTCCTTCCATTTAAGACCTCCTCCCCCTCCTGATGTCTCTCCTCCACTTGGCCGCCACCTCTAGCGCCCCCATTCTTATGAAACGCCCCCTTGTGTCTCCTCTTGGCCCTAACCCACATCCATCTGTGCCCTCTTCTAAAGATGTTCCATCTCCAGATGTGCTCCGACGTCCAGTCACGGACCCCGCAACCCCGGTCATATTCTTCACGCACCTGTGGCTCCCTCCTCCCAGGATGTATCTCCGATATGCAGCCGCTGCCCCTCTCCCAGAGGTGACCCCATGGGTCGCCACATCCAGCTGTAGCCCCTGCCTCCGAGATGCTCCCATATCCAGATGTCCTCTCCACATCCAGTACGTACTTTGCGCCCACAGGTGTGTGCCCCATTCACTTGTGGCCAATTCTCACAAGTGTCACCGATATTTGTCTGTGGTCCTTCCTGCCCAGACGCTCCCCCAAGTCCAGCTGTGGTTCCCTCCTCCCATTCGCAGCTATCCTACTCCCCAGATGTGCATCCTGGTCCTAGACATGGCCCCTGGTCTTCAGATGGGCTTCATCACCCCAGATGCTCCCCCACGTCCAGCTGCGCCTCCCCACCGGGTGCAGCCCCTCCCAGCCCGCCTCTGTCTCCCCAAGCCCTCCCAGCCCCTCCTGCCGCGGGCCCTCCCATCTCCGCTGTCCCACCCAGCTGTGCCTCTCCCCTCCCCCAGATGTGCACCCTTCCAGCCCCTCCCCACTCACCTACCCGCCCCGGAGCGGCGTCCACCTCCCACAATGCTCCGCGCCGGGGCCAGGCCCGGCCCTTGCTCCCGGGATGCCCCGCGCGGTCGCCCGCCTCTCTTCCCGCCGTGCCACGCGCAGCGGCTTGCCCTGAATCTCCTTTCCCCGTCAGTCACTTCTCGGACCCACAGCTACACCCGCCCACCCCGAGCGAGGGAAAGCGCGGGCCGTTTCCCGTCGTGCTCTGCGGGAGGGCTCACCCCACTTCACCCCTTTTCCTAGTAGCCTCCGGTCGGGGAGACTACAACTCCCAGCGTCCCCCGGGCGGCAGCGGCGGAGGGGACGACGCCCGGGCCCCGCCCCCCCGGCGCGGCCCCGCCCCCGCCCGCCCAAGTCTGCGCGCGAATTCCGTGGCGCCAATTGAGGACTGCAGTCGAGCGCCGAGCGGTTCCGGGTGTGACGCGCGAGACAGCGGCGCGCGGGGCCGGCGCGAGGCAAGTGGGGCTGCCGACGCGGGGCTGGGAGACTGGGGGGCGTAGCGCGTGCCGTACGCTCGGGGCCCACGGCTCCGCGGGGTCGGTCGGCTGCAGAGGAGCCGGCGTGGGAGATGCTCAGGGGGCCCAGAGCGTGGCAGGGAAGGGAGAGCGCCCGCAGCGGGTCGCTTGAGGGGGCGGGGGGCGTCCGCGGGAGAGAGAGGGCCTGGTAGAGGGTAGACGAGGGCCGGAGTCCGCAGGACCGGACGGGGTTTGAGGAGAGGCCTGGAGGGGCGGTGCCTCCGCGGGGGGGCGTGGTCGTAGACGCTCGAGGGGAGGGGCGGGGGGGCGGAAATGCTTGATGGGCGGGGCCATGGAGATTGAATGGCCGGGGAGGCGGGCCCACCTGGAAGGGGGTGGGGAAAAGTTTGTTAGTGGGCGGGGCCAGATGCTAGCAGGCGGGGCCAGGGAAAAGGTTCCAGGAGAGGTGGGGTCGGCTTTAAGTGGGGAGGGAATCCCGCTGGACGGAGGTGGGGCAGAGAGAGAGATTAGTGGAAGGGTCCAGGTCTAGGCAAAGGGCAAACGAAGCGTCGGGAACCTTCTGTGTAAGGAGAGGTCTGGCTTTGTGGATGCCTGATGAGGGAGCGGAGCTGAGGTGGGGTTGGCCGAGGCCAGGGAAGGGAGGGGGCCCTGGAGAGAGTAAATCAAATGTCTCGGTGTATTGGGTTTATTGTTGCCCGAAGGGGTGGAGGGAGGGTCAGAGGAGCCTGGGGAGCCAAGAGAGAAGGATGTTGATGACCTTAGGTGAGGGGGCGGCTTGAAGGGTAAGGCGAGGCAGGGGCGCACGTGGCTGGTAGAGATGAGCCTTTGGAAAGGGGAGCTGGCATCTGAAAGCTGCGGGGAACCATTGAGGAGAGACGGTAGGGAATGGGATCAAGGACATCACTTCACTTCTTGGCCCCCCCCCCCCCCCCCGGTCCCCATTTCAGCCCGTTTTAATCTCTCACCTGTTAGTTAGCCAGAGGGAGGCATGAAGGAAAAGCCAGTGGAGTCTAAGTGAGACTTCCTTAATATCCTTTTGTCTTAGGATTCTCTGGGAGTTTGCTAGGCTTGCAGATCTCTCCCCCCCCCCCGTCCCCGTCTTCTATTCCCAGAACTTCTAATTCAGTGGGCTGGGGTATTGTAAACATAGTCCCAGGCGGTTCGTGGAGCTGGCACTCTCCATTCCTGGTATCCATCATTGGCTGGCTATGTGGCCCTGAGCAAAAGGTCACTTTCCTTCTCCTGTCTCAGCTTCCCCAGTCGTCTTTGGGGGACGTTGAGCTGTTCTAAGCCTCAGAGGATGAGAGAGAGTAGCGGATTTAGGGGAACGGTGTAAAATATTTTCCGTGGGTGGAAGGGGGGGTGGTCAGGGGAGCAGAGAGGTCAGGAGATGTGAGCTTTCATTAACGAGAAGAGAAAGACTAAACTGTTTAAAGACCCTTTTATATTTCACTCCTTGCCCTGTGGCTTCCAGGTTTTTGAAAGATCGAAAGATCCTGCTTAGTAATTCTTCAGTAATGATGTTTTTTGTTACCCTGATTTTTTTTTTAATGTTTTTTTTTTTTTTTTTTTTTCAACGTTTATTTATTTTTGGGACAGAGAGAGACAGAGCATGAACGGGGGAGGGGCAGAGAGAGAGACACAGAATTGGAAACAGGCTCCAGGCTCTGAGCCATCAGCCCAGAGCCCGATGCGGGGCTCGAACTCACGGACCGCGAGATCGTGACCTGGCTGAAGTCGGACGCTTAACCGACTGCGCCACCCAGGCGCCCCATTAATGTTTTTTTTTCAACGTTTATTTATTTTTGGGACAGAGAGAGACAGAGCATGAATGGGGGAGGGGCAGAGAGAGAGGGAGACACAGAATCGGAAACAGGCTCCAGGCTCCGAGCCATCAGCCCAGAGCCTGACGCGGGGCTCGAACTCACGGACCGCGAGATCGTGACCTGGCTGAAGTCGGACACTTAACCGACTGCGCCACCCAGGCGCCCCTGATTTTTTTAAATAAAGGCATATGTGTGGGCCAACGCATTCAGGACCAGGCACCGGTTTAGGTCCTGTGGCCATAATCTGAACAAAGTAGACAAAATCCTTACCTTTATGGAACTCAGCATTTTAGCTCTGCACTGCTGAATAGAGTAGCAACTAGCCACATATAAATATTGTATCTATTTATTTGTTTTGAGAGAGAGTGTGCAAGAAAGTGATCGGGGGAGGGGCTGCGAGAAAGGGAGAGAGAGAATCCCAAGCAGATTCTGCACTGTCAGCACAGAGCCCTACACGGGGTCTCGAACCCACCAGCTGTGAGATCATGACCTGAGCCAAAACCAAGGGTCTGACGCTTAACCGACTGAGCCCCCCCCCCCCCCCCCGCCCCGCCAGGCATCTGCCACATGTACATTTTTAAATTTAAATTAGAAACAAATGAGAAACTCCTCAGCCCCACTAGCCGCGTTTCAAATGCTTGAAGCCCCACGTGGATAGAGTGAGCTTTTTGGACTACGTGGGTACAGAACGTTTCTATCGTGCAGAAAATTGTGTTAGAAGCACTGCTCTAGAGAGTGGGGCAAATTCTAATCTGTAAGGTCCGGTTGTGCTAAATACTGGGAAGGATAAGAGGGAGGGGTTAGGACAGCATTTGTGGCAGCGGGATTGACTGTGGGGGATCTTTTGGAGACGGCGCCAGTGGGATTTATGGGTTGATGAGTTTTGGGCGTGAGAGAAAGAGGTTGAGTCTTTGGGAACTCCAAGAGTTGGTGGTGGTTGTTTTGTTTTCCTTAATATTAAAAAAAATTGCGTAGAGTCAACTTCCTCTTTTTGGCGTATGGTTCTGCCGGTTTTGAAACGTGTCGAATTACGTGACGATCACTGCGCTCAACACACGGCACGGTTTCGGGGGGCCTGGGTGGCTCCGTCGGTCAAGCGTCGGACTTCGGCTCAGGTCATGATTTCACGGTTCATAGTTTCCAGCCCCGCGTCGGGCTCTGTGCTAACAGCCTGGAGCCTGCTTCGGATTCTGTGTCTCCCTCTCTCTCTGCCCCTCCCCTGCTTGCGCTCTGTCTGTCTCTCAAAAATAAATAAACGTTCAAAAAATTAAGGAAAAAAAAAAAAAGAATAGGTAGCAGTTAAGGACACGGACTTCGGAGCCAGATACCTGTCTTCGGGTCCTGGCTTTGCAACCCTTCAGGCTGTGTGACTTTGGGCAGATTACTCGACCTCTCTGCTTCTCTCGCCTCATTTGTAAAATCACTTTCATCCAGTGCTCAGAGCTAGGCAGGGCGCCTGGCTGCTGGGGGGGGGCAGGGAGGGCATTTCCCAGAGGGAGTGGGAGGCTGGGTAAGTACAATTTTTTCTTTTTTCTTTTTTTTAATATGTCAGTGTTTAATTTTGAGAGTGTGAGCGGGGCAGGGGCAGAGAGAGAGACGGGGAGACACAGAATCCGAAGCAGGCTCCAGGCTCCAGGCTCCGAGCTGTCAGCACAGAGCCCGACGCGGGGCTCGAGCTGACGAACCGTGAGATCGTGACCTGTGTCAAAGTTGGCCACGGAACCGACTGAGCCGCCCAGGCGCCCCTGGACAATGACATTTGAATAATTACATGGGGCCTAGAAATTGAACAGGTAATAGATACGCAGGGTTTCACATGAAACCGGGACAGAGGTATGACAGGTCTGGTTCCCACCCTTCCTCCCAGCCGCCTTGGGTGCCCCCAGCCACACCTGTTGGCTTCTTGATTATCCTTCTGTAGTTTCTATCTGGCAAATAAAAGCAATACGAAAGAATAAACAGGATCGTATTTTCTCCTGTTTTACAAAATTAGGAGCATATTACATACACCGTTCTGCCTCCTTCTTATTTATTATTATTGTTTCAAATGTGACTTAAGTATTCCTAGGGACTCGATCATGTGACTCAGGTCATGATCTCATGGCTTGTGGGGTTGAGTCCCGCGTCAGGCTCTGCACTGACCGTGTGGAGCCTGCTGGAAATTCTCTCCTTCTCTCTCTGCCCCTCCCCCACCTCAAAATAAACAAACATTTAAAAATATGTATACGTATACTGGGACGTCTGGGTGGCTCAGTCGGTGGAGCGACCAACTTCTTGGTCTTGGCTCAGGTCATGATCTCAAAATTCACGAGTTCGAGCCCCACATCCGGCTCCACGCTGACAGCACAGAGCCTGCTTGGCATTCTCTCTGTCCCTTTCTCTGCCCGTCCCTTGTTCATGCTCTCTCTCTCTTAAGTAAATAAAACAAAAAAAATTAAAAGTATATATATATATATATATATATACCTAGAACTTCTTTTTACATTGGCACGTAGATTCTGCCTTTTTTTTTTTTTTAATTGAAAGATTTCTATAGACTTACAGGAAGTTGTAAAACCAGTACCCCTGTCTTCCCCCAGGGGTGACATATACCCAGAGTCCAATATCAAAACCAGGAAGTTGGCAGTGGACGGTACCGGGAACTAGACCACAGAGTTTGTCCGGGGGGGGGGGTGTGTGTGCGCGCGAGCGCGTGCATTTTCAACCCATGTGTAAATCTGTGTAACCACAACCACGGTCTGGGTGTGGAAAAGCTCCACAAAGGCACTCACTGTGCTGACCCTTGTAGCCGCTCCCCACCTTTTGTCCCTAAGCTCCGACAAACCCCTGATCTCTTCTCCATCCTGAGTTTTGTCATTTGGAGAATGTTGTGTAAATGGAATCGTACAGTACACAACTTCCTTTCTTTTCTTCTCTTTTTGTATGTGTTCATATTAGATAAGAAGAAAGCTCTGTTCCGTCGAGGAGCCTTCTTATCTTGTTCTGACTTGGAGCTTTTTCTTTTTTGTTTTGAGAGAGAAAGAGAGTGCGAGCAGGGGAGGGGCAGAGGGACAAGGAGACGGAGCATCTTAAGCAGGCTCCACACTCCGCACGGGAGCCCGACTCGGGGCTCGATCCCACGACCGGGAGATCATGACCTGAGCCCAAATCAAGAGTCAGATGCGTAACCGACTGAGCCCCCCAGGTGCCTCCGGAACTTTATCTTCGCTAATAAATCCCACCAGCCAGTCATTCCGGTCCATAAAAAACGGGAGTTTCATCTCGGTGGAGGAACTCATGTTTCTGACTTTGTGGGGTTTTCTTCTCTCTGGAAGAAGGAGGGCCGTGTGTTTCGGTCTCTGCACGACCCGTATTCTCACCAGCTGTTGGGATTTCTGTCTCAGGAACATCTGGCTGGACAAGAGGAGGAGGAGAGGGGGGAGAGAGACTTCGGACGGCACCATGCAGCGGAGTATCATGTAAGGAAACAACTCCCCCACCCCGCCCTGTCCTACGCTCTCTAAAGGTCTCTGCTCTTCTCTCTCTCTTTCTGCGCCTCTTCCTGGAAGAACACAAGTCACTCTTCAAATTGGAATGTCCAAGAGTCAGAAGGTAACATGGGGAGTGCGACGCGTAGGACAGTGAGTGTGTCGACCGAGAGTTTTGAGCCACGGGGTTCGGAAGTGCTGACCCGGTGCTTTGCAGTCGGTGGTTCGGCCCCCCCCCAGGGAACAGCCGGCAGCGTCGTAACTAGGGGGAAGAGAGGGGGCGCTTCTCATCAGCATCTGCTGGAGAAGGGCCAGGCACGCTGCCGGACGACAGTGCACAGGGCAGCCCCCGCCACCAAGAACGGGCGGCCTGAAACATCAGTAGCGCCCAGGTTGGGAAACCCTGTCCTGATGCAGGCCGGCCTCGGGGAAGCAGGAAGGGGAAGGCCTCGGCTTGTGGAGTTGAAACCGCTCGGTTGGGGCGCCTGGGTGGCGCAGTCGGTTGAGCGTCCGACTTCAGCCAGGTCACGATCTCGCGGTCCGTGAGTTCGAGCCCCGCGTCGGGCTCTGGGCTGATGGCTCGGAGCCTGGAGCCTGTTTCCGATTCTGTGTCTCCCTCTCTCTCTGCCCCTCCCCCATTCATGCTCTGTCTCTCTCTGTCCCAAAAATAAATAAACGTTGAAAAAAAAAAAAAATTAAAAAAAAAAAAAAAGAAACCGCTCGGTTGGACCCAGCAGCCCCAACTCTCTCACTTGGGACTCTGAGGGGGCTGTCCCAGTCGGAGAGTGTGTGGAGGGGCCCCTCCCAAAAGGAGTGGATGGATTCTAGGCTGACCCAGTCCTGGACCCCCAGCCCGGAGGCCTGGGAGGTCACAGATCACAGGCTCCCTTCTTCTCACATGGCGACAAATCTGGCCGTAGCCTGTCCTGGGCGGACGGCGTGTCTGATGGCTTTCTTGGCTGGATCGGCTGACTGACTGGCTGCTTTAAAGTCAACCATTCTGGAACGGGTTTTATTTTTATTTATTTATTTATTTAAGTGTTTATTTGTTTTACTTTGCGAGAGAGAGAGAGAGAGAGAGAGAACGAGAACACAAGCCGGGGTGGGGCAGAGAGGGAGGGAGACACAGCATCCGAAGCAGGCACCAGGCTCCGCGCTGTCAGCAGAGGGCCGGGCGCGGGCCTCGAGCTCACGAGCCGTGAGATCATGACCTGAGCCGAAGTCGGACGCTTAACCGACGGAGCCACCCAGGCGCTTCTAGAATGGTTCCTGCCCACGGCGCCCCGGGTTTCCACCGTTGACGCCTCGTGTGCCTGGTCCGTCGGCCACAGGAAGGAGCCGGTTCTGCGACGTTACTGTTGACTACGCTCCACGCCATGTTCGGATTTCAACGGTTTATCCCTTAACGCTTTTTTCTGTTCCAGGCTGCGCTTCGGAGTCCCATAGTCCCTTTCGTTGTCATGCCTCCCCCGTTCCCTTTGGTGTCACTCTGGGGGACGGTTTCTCCGACTTTGTCAGGATGCCTGCAGACGGTCCCCAAATTTGTCCGATGTTGTTGTCACTGGGGTCACGGGCGGTGAAGTGCAGCAGCCTGGCTTCACCCTGTAGGAGGGGGCACGGGACATCCCCAGTGACACTGGCCTCCCTCACCCGGTCGGCAGAGCGTGGGCGAGGTGCCTGCACCAATGGGTTCCCACCATCCCTGCTCAGGACTCCGGACTCCGGAAGCCAGCCACTCGGGCGAGCCAGTCTCAAGTGGAGAGGGGACGCCTTGCCTTGTTTGTCTTCATAAGAGCACTTCCCGCCTCCTGACATTTTATATTTAGCGACTTAATATCGCCTCTTTTACTGGGTGTCGACCCCTCGGGGGTGGGGGCCTTGTGTCTGGGTCTCCGCCGAATCCCCGGGGCCCGGCCAGGTCCCCGGCGCCTAGGAGGTGCTTAGCTGGTACTTGTTGAAGGAAAATTGGGATGCGTCATGGCTGTCGGGTGTCAGGATGGGAAAAATAAGCAGAGCGTCACCCCACCCCTGCCCTCCCCCCTGCCCAGGCTGAGCGTCACTTTCCTTATCAAAGGGAGTTGTCGAGCACTGGGACGGCAGTCCGCGTCGGAAGCAATACAACGGGGCACCGATCCAAGGACCCATTTGTGCTGTGTTCATTCCCGTTTTCCCCTCCTCCTGTGTTCCACTAGGTCATTTTTCCACCCCAAGAAGGAGGGCAAAGCGAAAAAGCCGGAGAAAGAGACCTCCAGCAGAGAGACAGAGCCACCTCCAAAGTACGTAACGGGGCTAGGACGTGGTGAATTTGTTCTTCTCAATCAGGACCCTCTTGGCTCTAAGTGTTTCGAGCCCCGCTCAGAATGTCTTGGAGCCCTAAGGGGAATTTTTTTTGGCTCTGATAACTGGGAAGTCCAAAGGTAGGTCCGGCTTCAGTCATGGCCGGATCCAGGACCTCAGGGTTGTTAAGGCGGTTGGCAAGTCTGAGAGTCCCAGCAGTAAGACAACATGGGGACGAGCAGTCGGGAGCGGGTTGCGTGCATCAGTCCTACCCCTTACATCCTGTTGGTCAGGGCCCGTCACAGGGCCGCGCCTAGCTGCAGGGGAGGCTGGGAAGTATAGTCTGTAGCCGAGAGGCCATGGCCTTCGCCACATCCCAGGGGCTTGTGTGACTGAAGAAGGGAGGCCTTCTCTGCTCTCAGCAGGGACTCCCGTCCGCTCCCCAGCATCGCTCATCACAGGAGGTGGGCACGTAGGATGTGGTCGATGGACGGATGATGAAGAGTGTAGGGAAGGAGGCCTCCAGAAGAAGCCCGTTAAATGCTTGAAAGGAAAGGGACGGAATGAAACTTAGGGAAGGCGCTGGAACGTTCAGGGCAGTATACCCCCTCTCTGCCTGCTGGAACGCCTCCATTTTCCCACCCTCCAGGGTGGCGCTGAAGGAACGGAACGGAGAGGTGCCTGAGAACGATTCTCCAGTGAAGAGGCCAGGGCGGAAGGCGGCCCGGGTCCTGGGCAGTGAAGGGGAGGAGGAGGACGAAGCCCTCACGCCCTCCAAAGGCCAGGTAGGTCCCCCCCCCCCCCAGCCTCCCCGCTGTTTCTGGGAGGAACCATAATTCCCATCAGCTCCCGGTGGCGCCTGCCCCCCAGGGCTTGTGCGTAAAGAGGGGTCTGTTCACATACGGATCTGAGAGTAACGCACGATACAGACTAAGGGCTCAAAAACAGACGTGCAGTCTCTCCGGAGGTCAGAGGGTTTTTCGTCTTTTCCAAAGACATTTGCTTCCGCCCCTCCCTTGCTTAAAAGTCACTTAAGGGGGGGCGCCCGGGTGGCTCAGTCGGTTGAGCAGCTGACTTTGGCTCAGGTTGCGATCTCGCGGTTCGTGAATTCTAGCCCCGCGCGGAGCTCTGTGCTGTCAGCGCGGAGCCTGCTTCGGACCCTCCATCTCTCTCTCTCTCTCTGCCTCTCCCCGACTCACGCTCGCTCTCTCTCTCTCAAAAATAAAACGTTAAAAAAAAAAGTCACTTAACGGGCAGCTGATTAGTAACCTTAATTCCCTCTGCGGCCTGAATGGCCCTTTGCCACATCCCTGAGTATATTCACGGGGTCCAGGAGTAGCGGGGGCACCTTCAGGAGCTTGGACTTTGCCCTGGGGCTGCTGGGGATCCTTGGACCAGTTCTGAGCAGGAGAGAGATGGAAGAGGTGTTGGGTCACTGGCAGCCTTCACGACACTCCTTTGGGGCCCGTATCCATGAGGGTCCAAAGAGGAGCGGGAGACCACACGAGTGATTTGAACGGAGAGTTTAATACAGAGAATGGCCAACCGGGAATGCGGTTTTCAAGTGGGTGACTGCAGGGGTGAAGGGAGAACTCCTTCAGGCAGCGTGGGGGTAGTGACCGCAGGATGCAGCCACCACGTCTAGAAGCGGAGAGCCGAAGTTCAGACCTTCAGACGCTGGCTGGCGGTTGCCGAGGTCTCTGAGCTTACAGGTGGTGCCCTGAAGGCCTGCTCAGATCTTTGAGGAAGGGGCACCGGGCGGAGGGGGCTGGTGTCTGTGGGGCATCACGTCGCAGGCCCCGTGAGCGTCGGAAACACCGTCAGTTGGATCCAGCTGGCGCGGGCCCCGTTCTGGCACCGCGTGATGCACAGCGTCACAGCAGAGTGGGAAGGGGGTTCTCAGAGTCCCTGCGTCGTGAGAGGGGACGGGGTAGGCTGAGAGCTGAGGGGCGATCACTTAATAACTGGCAGGGGGCCCTGTAAGATGAGTAGAGTAGCACTTGAAACCAAGATACGAGGTAGGAATTTCTTTCTAACGAGCACAGAAAGTCCAGGATGAGTGTGCCAGTCTCTCCGTGTCGAAGACCCGGGCTGCGTCTATACCATTACTTTTATCCCTGGATGCTCTTGTCCAAGTGAATGTCGATATTCAGCCAGTGAGGAGGGCAAGACGTTCCTTGGGAAGTGTGCATCATTTTCCCTTATGTTGCCTTGTGTAGAAGTGAGGCTCCTGGCCACACCTAGCCGCAAGGGATGCTGGGAAGTGAGGTTCTCAGGCTCCTGACCAGACCTAGCTGCAAGGGATGCTGGGAAGTGAGGTTCTCAGGCTCCTGACCAGACCTAGCCGCAAGGGAGGCTGGGAAGTGAGGTTCTCACACTCCTGACCAGACCTAGCTGCAAGGGAGGCTGGGAAGTGTAGTTCTCAGGCTCCTGACCAGACCTAGCTGCAAGGGATGCTGGGAAGTGAGGTTCTCAGGCTCCTGACCAGACCTAGCCGCAAGGGAGGCTGGGAAGTGTAGTTCTCAGGCTCCTGACCAGACCTAGCTGCAAGGGATGCTGGGAAGTGAGGTTCTCAGGCTCCTGACCAGACCTAGCCGCAAGGGAGGCTGGGAAGTGTAGTTCTCAGGCTCCTGACCAGACCTAGCTGCAAGGGATGCTGGGAAGTGAGGTTCTCAGGCTCCTGACCAGACCTAGCCGCAAGGGAGGCTGGGAAGTGTAGTTCTCAGACTCCTGACCAGACCTAGCTGCAAGGGAGGCTGGGAAGTGAGGTTCTCAGACTCCTGACCAGACCTAGCCTCAAGAGAGGCTGGGAAGTGTAGTTCTCAGACTCCTGACCAGACCTAGCTGCAAGGGAGGCTGGGAAGTGAGGTTCTCACACTCCTGACCACACTAGCTGCAAGGGAGGCTGGGAAATGGGGTTTTTAGTTGGGCCATCATATGCCTAGCTAAAAGTCAAAAGTTCTGCTACTTGAGAAAAAAAGAGTCCATTTAGAAAAATTAGTGTCCGTGATGGGGAGAGTCTGGTACCATGAAATTTCACAGGAGGGTGGAGTGAGGCCCAGGTAAGAGAGGAGGAGGCCTGAACTGGGACTGAACCCTCGACGAGGAGGTGGCCCCTATTCCTCCCCTCACTGTAGAATTGCTCTTTCTTTTGCCTTCCAGAAGCCGGCCCCAGGCTCTCCACAGGTCTCCCCTCCCAGCCCTGTCACATTTCCCGAGGACAGCCCTCCCCTCTCCAACACCTCTCCTGCGGGCCTCTCCCCAACGGGGATCCCGAAGCGGCGCACAGGTAAGGACACACAGGAAGGATGCCCCTTCCGTGGCTCCTCTGTGCACGCGAGGGTTTCTGCACCAGGCGGCCACCCTCGTCCCAGCTCTGATCTTAATGTTGTGGTTGAGAGCATGGCTTCACCATCCGCTGGCTGTGTGACCTCGGGTAAATGACTTACCTTCTCTGAGCGTCAGTTGCTTTATCTGTAGGACAGAGATGACCATAACTGGGCATTTACCCTACAGAGGTTAAGAGGAAATAGGCGTAAAGTGCTTGGAATTGGGCCTGGCCCATAGTGAGGGCTCAGGAAGTGTTGGTTATTCTAATCGTGGTTACGTGCCATCGTGGAGGCAGCGCAGCTCACGGCGGGAGCACGGGGCCGGGGCCACGACGCAAGGGAGGCTTGTGGAAGAGAGATTCCCCAAGCCGAGCCCTGAAGGACAAGGAAAAACAAACGGGGAACGGGGAGGGAAGAGAGTTAACGGAAGGAGGCGGCGGGAAGGCCCTTCAGGGCACCGATGCCCTGGCGTGCTGGAGCTCAGCGCACAGGGTTGGGGACACCGAGCAGGGACACTGGAGAAGGTCCCTGGGAAGCCGGCCTGTGGAGGGGCACCTGTGTCCCTTGAGGGATCAGGAAGGTCTCGTACAGGGGGAGCACAGGTGAGAGACCCTCGTGTGATGGCAGGTGACGGGTGTCGCAGGTGTGACACATGAAACTAACAGACCGTATGTTAATTACACTCGCGTACAAAAGCTTTAAACAATTTTATGTTTTTATTTTTGAGAGAGAGAGAGAGAGTGAGCGCGAGCGGGGGAGGGGCAGGTTGGGGGCAGGGGGACAGAGGATCTGAAGCAGGCTGTGTGCTGATAGCAGCGAGCCCGACGCGGGGCTCGAACTCATGAACCGCGAGATCGTGACCTGAGCCGAAGTCGGTTGCCCAACCGACTGAGCCACCCAGGCTCCCTCCCAATTTTCTTTTTAACAAGAAAAAAAAAAAAGAAAAACAATAGCGGTGGGAATAGGGCACTGTACGTACGTGGGAGCTCAGAACTGAGCCAGCGCGGAGGTTGTGACACCTTGAGCTGAGCCTTGGAAAGGGATTGGTGCTGACTGCGCGATGCGGCCAAGAGCAGCCTGTACGGAGGCCTCGAGGCCTCGGGAGGGCGCTCTGGGGATCACACACCCTGGAATGTTTCTGGAGAATGAAACGCACTTCAGGGAGCAGGGAGACCTTGAAGGCAGTGCGCGGGGAGACAGGAGAGCGGGGCTGGCTCGCGGAGGCCTGCACGTGCTGGGCCAGGGGCCCGGGGCCCGTCCTGGGGGTCCTGGGGCGCCACCGGAGGGCTGCGGGAGCGGGGGGTCATGATGACACAGCTGAGTGGCTCAGGGCTGACGCTGAGATCGGCCCTGGGTTGGGAGGAGGGGGGTTGGAGAATTCTTTTTAGAGGTAATGACCTCTGAACTTTGCCCCAGAGGGCCACCGAGCAGCAGCACGTGCCAGGGCCCGGAGTTGTGACACAGCGTGGTGTGTCTGGGAACAGCAGCAGTTCAGCGGGGGGGGGGGGGGGGGGGGGGGGGGGGGGGGTTATGTGGCATGGGAGGAGTTAGAAGGTCAGCCGGAGGTGAGGTAGGACAGGGGCCCACATCCAAAGACTCTATCCTTCAATGGCTGGCTGGTGGGGAGACACGGGCGGCTTTCTGAGTGAGGAGGACCGTGCCGGCCGCGGCTGAGAGCAGGTCCCTCTGCGGCCATGCGCAGGAGCCACCGGGTCCAGGAGGCCGGGGAGAAGGTGACAGATGGCAATAAAAAAGACTGCAGTTGCCTTTTCGGTGAATTCCTCACCGCGCTTGAGCATCCACTTGGGGTCTTCTAGAAGCGGCCTCAGAAGTTCCAGAACAAGAGTGCAAATGCGAGTCGTTTGTTTTGGGAAGCACAGAGAACGCAGACCGTGAGGGATTCAGGGAAGGCGGCCCAGCCGGGAGAAGACGGGCGTTCATGGTGGCTCCTTCGGTGTACAGGAGTCACTAGCGAGGGCCCGTCGCGGGACCCGTTGCTTCCTGGCCTCTCGCAGACGTCTGAGGCCCCGGAAGAGCCATCCGGGACACGCACTGATGGTCAGGTCTTAGGGGTGCAGGCAGGGCACTGAGGGGGTCTACTAGAGTCCTCCCTGGGTCCTGAGCCGAGCGCATCACCGCGTCACTAACTTTTGGGGGTTGTTTTCACTCTGCACAGGCAGACGAGCGAGGCACAGAGAAATTAAGTAACTTGCTCCGGGTCACACATCCAGGAGGCAGCACAGCTTGAAGGATGAGGCCCGCCTCGGGGCAGAAGGGGGGGCGGTCCCAGAGACTTCTCCAGGGGCCCTCATCACCGATGGGCCTGAGCTCACTGGGGAGGGGGGCAGACAGGCCAGCGAGGTCAGCCCTACCGTGCCCTTTGCCTTCCCAGCTCGGAAGCAGCTTCCTAAACGGCCGATTCAAGATATCCTGGAAGAACAGAGCAAGGATGAGGACAGAGAAGCAAAGAGGAAGAAGGAAGAAGGTGAGTCACCAGGAGGAGGGAGAGAGAGGGAGAGAGTGTGTATATGGCGGGAATCTGGAAGGGTGGGGGCCTCTCCGATGGGACAGGGTGTTAGGATCCCCGATTTGATGCCTGTGTCCCTGGATCCAGATGTGGCCATCAGAACCCGACCCCCCCCACCCCCAGCCTAGGCGTTGCTGTTGTGAGAGCGTTTTGAAATCCATTCCTTGGGCCTCTTCAGTTTAGTGTTAATTCGTACACAGTTTGGCCCATTTTTATCTTCTGTTTGTTTTGATGGAAAATCGTTTCCTCTCTATCACGTCTTTTTCCTGACAGATTTTATCAGGAAGCAGAGATCCCTAGCCTCTCACAGCGCCCTTAGTGTCTCAGTGATTTTTTTTTCTGGCCCCCCCCCGCCCCCCCCCCCCCCCAACCAGGCCACGACCTCAGTGGCTCCGTCCGTTAAGTAGTTACGTCCAGACGACTGTTTATGTTCTAGAAACCTGGGCGTTGGAGAAAATGGTGCACGCACATCGAAAGGGAAAGCAGTTATTTTTTTGGTCCGTCCTTAGTCACCATCAGTGACTAAATAGGATGTCTCCTGGCCTCCGCACAATTTCTCAAACTGTGGAATCCGATTGAAGACTGCCCCCCTGGTTTCCTGTTCCACATTGATTTTTGTGCAAAGTTTTTTGTTTTTTTTGTTGTTGTTGGTTTTTTTTTTTTTTTTTTTTACCACGGCCACCAATGAAAGCCCAGCTTTGCAGAAAGGTAATGCAAGAACTCCAAGGATAGAGGTCAAATGATACTGGAATCTGATACCTCGAGCTAGTAGTTCCTGAAGTGTCCACCAGATGTCGCCATTTCCCCTTGGAACCTTAAACCATCCTACCTTGTGGTGGTGGGGGGGGGACTGGCAGCTCTGTGCATATGAAATGGGCGGGGGGGAATGCCACCGTAAAGATCTGATCCATTGGTCATTTGGGGGCCCGTGTGAGATTCTACCAGTTATAGCCTTTGCCACCGCCAGTGTTTGTTAGGCTCAACTTCCCCGGGGCACACGTGACTTCCTGTTGGCCATTTTTAGTCGGTATCCATTCGTAGTGTTGTGCGTTTTTAGCCAGCATTAGTGTGTGGGGTCACCGGAGGGCGGGTAGCTTCTTGATACTAAGGCATGTTTTTCTCAAGTTCACATGCTTTTTTTTTTTTTTTTAATGTTCATTTATTTCTGAGACAGAGACAGAGCATGAACAGGGGAGGGTCAGAGAGAGGGAGACACAGAATCCGAAGCAGACTCCAGGCTCTGAGCTGTCGGCACAGAGCCCGACACGGGGCTCAAACTCGCAAACCGTGAGATCGTGACCTGAGCCGAAGTCGGTCGCTCAACCGACTGAGCCGCCCAGGCGCCCCATCAGTTTAAAAAATTTTTACTTTTTACCCATATCAGGTTATCGCATGCGTTTGGGACTCTTTCTGGTTGTATTTTGCGGTATAATTCTAAAAGTTGCTAAGATGGTACTGGCTGTTTGTGTCCAGGTCTGGTTGCCCAGGCAAAGGAACACAGGGTTTGGATTGTGTTGGGGGTCCTGCCGTGCTTGGGGCTGACCAAGAACGGACTGTCACATCTCCTATCACTTTACAGATATGCTTGACTGGCACACAGGAATAGCCGGGGGCTGACCGTCTCGGGACTTGAAATGTTCTTGGGGGAGTCAGAGTGATTCTTTTTTGCCATCTGACTTTTCTGTCTGTTATCCAAAGCAGAGACCCCAACAGAAAGCCTCACAGAGCCTGAATTGGCCCAAAAGGAGGAAGCAGAAGGGGACCGGCCCACGACGCCCGCTGAGCACTTAGAGACCTCCCGTGAGTTTCCAGTCCTCTGCCTCCAGCCCGCCCTGGCTCTCTGGCTTTGGGTCGGATGTCTTCGGAGGCCAGTTAATTTTCAACACGACATAGCTCCTCAAATGTGTTGTTTAAATGCAAATTCTAGGAGGGGCGCCTGGGTGGCTCGGTCGGTTGAACGTCCGACTTCGGCTCAGGTCGCGATCTCGCGGTTCGTGAGTTCGAGCCCCGTGTCGGGCTCTGTGTTGACGGCTCAGAGCCTGGAGCCTGCTTTGGATTCTGTGTCCCCCTCTTTCTCCGCCCCACCCCTGCTCGTGCTCTGTCTTTCAAATATGAATAAACATAAAAAAAGATGCAAATTCTAGGGGAGTCGTAGGTTTTATTACCGTTCTTACGGTTATAATCTCCCCCCCTGTGTGTGTGGGTAAAGAAAAAAGAGCTGGGCGTCCTCCAATAAGATATTTGTATCTCTGCGAAATCACAGGTACTAAGTGCTGCTCACTGAGCGGGAATTTAGGAAGTTAGACAGTATAGTTACCCTCACAGGCCAGACCACAAGCCCGCAGGTGGGCGTCCGTGAGACTCCTGTGTGAGAAAGGACACCATGGGTGCATTTTGAGGATACAAATCGCATCCGATTTGCTGCAACGGCAGGAGAAGCGGGAGTGTTTTCTTCTAATCGTGCTGAGATTTCTTATTACCGCCGTTCGCATAACGTCTCCAGTTTCAGGCCAGATGCCGAGCGGAACCCTTAGTACTTGACGCAAAAGCTTCAGGCCCAACCCCAGGCTGGGGTTACAAATGAAGTTTCGGGTTGGATGTTGGCGTCTCCAACTGACCCTGTGTCTCGCTTTAGCAGCCGAGCCCCTGACAGACAGCACCTCAGAGCCTGAGGTGGCCGGAAAGCAGGAAGCACGGGAGGGGGACCAGGCTAAGCCTCCCCCCAGAGCTCCCAAGACGGTCAGCAGTTTCTTCGGTGAGTGTCTCCCGCCCATCAGCTCCCAGCCGCGCGGGGAGGAAGCCGGTAGGCCTTTCTCCGGAGCACGCCCTGCCCTACCCCTGCCCTACGGAAGGCCTGACCCCTCTCTCCTGGCCTGATGGGCCGAGAGGAGTTGGGCAGTGGGGGCTCTCAGGAGGAAGGGCCCACAGTTTCCTGACTTCACTCCCAGCCCCTCGGAAGCCGGCGACCAAGAAAGAAGGGAAAGAAGAGGGACCTGGCGCCCCTAGAAAGGAGGAGGCCAAAGGGTGAGTTGATATCGACTGTCGAGTAGCGAGGACAGGGCATTAAAGGGAATAGCACAGTGGGTCCGAATTCTCTTGATTTTATCCCTGTAAAGACGAGACCGATAATCACCAAAAATTCTTTTAGCTTTAAAAATCTGTGATTACGGTAGGGCCTGGAGGGCTCCGCCGGTTTGGGCGTCCGACTTTGGCTCGCGTCACGATCTCGCGGTCCGTGGGTTTGAGCCCCGCGTCGGGCTCTGCGCGGACAGCTCGGAGCCTGGAGCCCGCTTCGGATTCTGTGTCTCCCTCTCTCTCTCTGCCCCTCCCTGCTTGCACCCTTTCTCTCTCTCAAAAATAAAATAAAAAAAACACGCAAAGAATGTTTTGAAAAGCTGTGATTACAGTTAATTCTTTTTTTTTTTTTTTTTAAAGTTTATTTGTCGATTTTGAGAGAGTGCACGCACGGGCGTGCACGACCAAGGGAGGGGCAGAGACAGAGGGAGAGAGAGAATCCCAGGCAGGCTCCGCGCTTGCCAACGCAGAGCCGGATGGGGGCTCGATCGCCCAAACTGCGAGATCACGACCCGGGCGGAAGTCAGGAGTCGGGCGCTCAACCGATGGAGCCACGCAGGCTCCGTCCGGTGAACTGTTCCGATAAAAATGTTTTGGGGAGGCTTACCAGCAGTTTTGTGCCCCAGTTGAGACGTCGTTGGCGGGAGTAAAGGGCACCGTTTCAGCACGCGACGTCGCTCTGGGAACCGCTGGCTCGTCTTGAACACCTACTGTGCGTCGGGTAGAGCGCTAAAGGTTCCTTTTACGCTGTTGTCCTTCATCTTGTGGCAAAAGAGGGCATTTTAGCCATTTTACAGGCATCGGAACCATTAGCCCAGAGAGGCTGCGTTAGCTTCCCTGGGTCACGCAGGAAGACGGGGGTAGGGCCGGGCCTAGGACTCGGGTCCCCCTGAATCCTGGGCGTGCTCCTCCTCAGTTCTGGCCCGTCTGGCCTTCTGGGTACGTGCGTGTGCTTATGCGTCCAGAAAAAAGTTTCTCTGACGAAATCGGTGGCCTGCTGCCTACAAGGCTTTGTATCCTGGCTGGATTTGTCTTTCCTAAAGTTTATTTTGAGAGAGAGAAAGCATGTGGGGGGGGGAGGGGGGGGGCATCGAGAGAGGGAAGGAGAGAATCCCAAGCAGGCTCTGCGTGGTGCCAGATGCAGGGGTTCGAGCCCACGAACCGTGAGCTCCTGACCTGAGCCGAAACCAAGAGTCGGACTCTTCACCGACTGAGCCACCCTGGCGCCCCCGTCCTGTTACCTATTTCACGTGATCCCGAGATCATTCTTCCGACTCCATTCCAAGCCTGATTACTCGTCCATCTCCGATGGCTGCCTCCAGGAGACAGACAAACGTTCGGGACGTCCAGTTTTTCTCACCTCGGAAATGGGGACAGACCGGTGACCGCACTCGCTTTCATCCAGCGGTCACTGTGCATAGGTTCTGTCGGTATCCCCATCTCACAGACGAGGAAGGTGAGGCCTGAAGGCAGGACGGTATCGTGGAGTGGTGAGAAGCCCCAGCTCCTCCTCGGCCAGCTGTGTGACCTTGGGGAAGCGCCTTAGCCTTTCTGTGCCAGTTTCCTCCCGAGGGTTGGAAACATTTGGCTAGGGCCTGGCCACTGCCAAGCTCAGCAGGTTGTAGCTGCTACTATTGTTCCTCTTAGTATTAATTTACCGTCGGTGCCTCGCGTAGGTCACGGGTGGGGAGCGAGGCCCGCGCGCTGAGATTTGAACCAGGCGGCCTGGCTGTAGGATTTCTTAACTGCTGTGCTGTCTCTCATAAGAACAGTACGGTCGACCGGGACGACCACCACCTAGGAAATGCCTCCCCTGCGGAGCCCCACGCACGCCCCGTCCGGCTCAGCCGCACAGCCCCGTCTGTGCATCAGAGTCCGCGCAAGAGCTGGAAAAATTCCAGAGTCTTCTCTCCCACCCTCTTGTGCCTCCCCAGTTTTGAGGTAGATACAGGCCTGAGGCTGGGGAGTCCGGGTCATTTTAAACACGCTCCCCACAGGGGCGCCTGGGTCGGTCCGTCAGTTAGGTGTGTGACTCTTGATTTCGGCTCAGGTCGTGAGCTCGCGTTTCATGGGTTCGAGCCCCGCATCGGGCTCTGCGCTTTGGGTGCTCTCCCTCTCTCTGCCCCTCCCACATGCACACACACACACACTCTCTCTCTCTCAAAATAAATTAATTAACTAAAACTTTTTTAAAAAGCTCCCCATAGAGTGCACCAAGGAGGGGGCGCCCTCACCATAATTACTTTTTTATTTATTTTTATTTTTTTTTTACATTTATTTATTTACTTTTGAGAGACAGAGAGAGACAGGGCATGAGCGGGGGAGGGGCAGAGAGAGAGGGAGACACAGAATCCGAAGCAGGATCCAGGCTCCGAGCTGTCAGCACAGACGGACGGGGTTCGAACTCACAAACCGTGAGATCATGACCTGAGCCGAAGCCGGACGCTCAGCCCCCCTTCACCGTAATTTCTTAACCCTCACGACAACGTGTGATGGTGGGGACTCTTGGGAGCTCCGTGGTACGGACGAGGGCACCATGGTTCAGAGAGAGGAAACTGCTCTCTCAGGGTGACGCGGCTGCTCGAGGAGGGAACAGGGACGGGAACCCAGATGGGTCTGACTGCACAGTCTGGCCGCGAGTGGCTCCAGCAGAGTCAGCGTGAGGCATTTCCGGAGGCATTTAGAACGGGGAGGTTTGGAATGCCATCTCTGGGGCTGTGCTGCTTGTCATATGACCCTGTGCCACCTACGAGTATCCGGGAAACAGGGTTAGAAGAGTCCCTAGTGTGGCTCATTGCGAACAGAGGCAGTGCTCTGAGCACAGTGCCTGGCACTTTGCGGCACCCAGAGACGGCACCCCTTTCCTGCTGTTCCATCCAGAGAAAGTAAGGGAGACGTTGGTTGGGAAACCCGAGGGGTCCCTAGCCTCTTAGAATGGACTGTAAAAAGCAGCCAGATCATGCTGGCCACGCCCCCAGCCACGTTTCCATTCCTTAAACGTGTCACGTGCGTGTCTACCTCAGGGCCTTTGCACTGGCTGTTGCCCCTGCCTGGAGTGCTCTTCTCCCCGATACCCAGTCTGCTCACGCCCCAGGTTATTCTGCCCAAACATCTCCTTCCCCACCTTTTCCTCAGATCTAGCACCTTCTATCCCACTGTGCCCCCCACCACTTGGTTTTAAATATTTCTTAATATCAAAATTGTTTGCTTCTGTGTTTTGTTTTGTCTGTTGCCCCTGACTCTCCCACTAGAGCGGAAGCTCCAGGTTCACCAACTTTGTTTTCGTTCCTTTGTGTGCCCTCGTGCCTAGAACGGTGTCGGGTGCACAGCAGGTGCTCCAGAAAGTGTTAGTTGAAGGAGCGGCTCTGCTTTGCCCCAGGCGTCTGATCTCCCCTTTGCCCCCACAGACCCCTGGACCCCTCTGGCTACAACCCGGCCAAGAACAACTACCATCCCGTCGACGACGCCTGCTGGAAGCCGGGCCAGAAGTGAGGCTTCTCCCGCCCCCGACTGCCTTCCTCGCGCCCCCGTCGCCGGGTGCCTCTCCCTGGAGGCCTCCGTTGGAGGGAACTGCTGCGTCCCTCGTGTCCACGTTCAGGGGACACAGGCAGCAGCGTGGAAAGCGCGGGGAGGCAGGCGGACAGACGATGGACGGCGTGGGTTGTATGCACTGCCCCGTGTCTCTCTTCCTCCCCCAGGGTCCCTTACCTGGCTGTGGCCCGGACATTTGAGAAGATTGAGGAGGTTTCTGCTCGGTAATCTGTCGGACCCCCCCTGTGGGAGGGGCGGGTGGGGGGAGGGATGCCTCCTGCTGCCTGGTCCCTTCACCCTCCCTCCCTCTCATGGCCATGGCCCTGGGAGCAGCTGCGAGGCCTCTTGGGCCCCAGGCTCGGAAGGCCCCTGCCCCGTGCTTCTGTCTGTTTCTGTTGATCAGAACGAGACGTGGTAGGGGAGAGAACCCAGATCCCTGGGGTGGGGACACCGCCTCCTCCCTATGACATGAGCTCCGTCTACCCGCATTTGGTGAGAAGTCGCCGCAGCCCAGCTGATTTCCTCGCCCTTACCGTGAGGAGGTCCGGGTGTTGGGTACAGTGAGAACCCCACTCCCAGTGAGCACTGCAAGGGCCCTCGGGGCCCTGGGCTGCCTGGGCCTGGTCCCCGTTCCACCCCATCCTGCGCCCCCCCCCCCCATCCCTGTGTATTCAATCGGTGTTGTCAGGGGGCCCACGTCATTCTGGTCCCTGATGCTCCATCAGCATTGTTTCCAGATCTTTCCATGTTGCTTTAAGTAGGTCTCACCCCTTTTAACCGCACCGTGGGATTCTTTTGTTTTCGTACATCGCGGAGTGTTTAGGCTCTTCCCAGTGCTTCAGCGTGTGTCTTTGTGAACACGGGAGGCGCCTCCTCTGGGGCCCAGAGGGTGCGGGAAGGGCCGGGAAGGCCAGACCTGTGGGCAGTGGAGCCAGTGCCCAGCCCCGGGCGCAGACCGGTCTGGGAGTGGGCCCCGTCCCGGCTGCTTCCTGGCTGTGTGACCGTGGGCGGGTGGCCTGACCTCTCTGAGCTTCGGCCTCTGCGTAAGGAAAGTGAAGATCATCCGTCTCGGGTTTGCTGGGAGGGGGTGCCAGAGTGGCACAGCGAGGTGCCTAGTAAGTACTTTTAGGAGGTGCTGTTGGCAGTCACTGAGTTCAGGAGGACTGTGGGTGACTGTCCAGTCCCCATGATCCCCAGTTGGAGGGTTTTACAACTTTTTTTTAGGGTCTTTAGAAATAACTGTAAACTTCGAGAAAAATCGTAGAAATGGCACAGCGAGCCCCCACGTACCCGTGATCAGCTTTCTTGAACGTTGACGTGTTTACGCCGGCAGGGGGATGGTTACCGAGACCGCGATGTCAGCGTTAGTGCGGGCTGTTACGCGACGCGCAGACGTCATTTGTGTCTGGCTGGTTTCCCCCTTTGCGTTGGCTTTGCTAGGCCGGGACCCACCCTGGACCCTCGCCCTGACCCTGACCCCTGCCTGTGGTGCATGGTCACCCTGTCTCCTTGTCTCTATCCTCGACGCTCCTCGGTCTTTCTTGGTCCAGCCTCCCCACTGTGGCACTTTCGACGAATCCGGTGACCTTGCACAAGTCTCACTTTGGGTCTGTGTGACGTTTCCTCGAGAGCTGATTCAGGCGGGGCGCCTGGGGGGCTCAGTCAAGTGAACGTGCGACTTTTGCTTCTGGCTCAGGTCGTGATCTCACGGTTTGTTGGCTTTGAGCCCCGTGTTGGGCTCCTTGCTGACAGTGTGGCACCTGCTTAGGACTCTCTCTCTCCCTCCCTCTCTCCGTCCCCCACTCTCACTCTCTCTTTCTCCCAAGATAAATCAACTTTAAAAAAAAGAAAAAAAAAAAAAAAAAGGAAGTTGAGGATTCTACTCCTGAAACTGTTACCACACCATTTTCTAACTGGCAAGTAAAGTCCCATCGTGAGGCTCCGGGTAGACCTGAGTTTGGGGGGCAAGCCGTTCCGCCAGCATCGGAGCCACTGGTGGGTCCGCCCGTGATGGTCACGTCTGTGGGGTCTGCTCGGCGGGCTTCGTGGTCCTCCGGTGTCTCCTCCACGGGAATAGACTGAGCTCCTCTGTCCAGTTAGGCTGCCTGGGTGTGCGCTTAACGAACGTGCACACGTTCGTACAGACTTCCTGACACGGACAGAGGTGTCATACTTTTACTTGTTTTTTTTTAAAAGCTTATTTTGAGAGGGGGAGAGAGAGAGAGAGAGAGAGGGAGAGAGAATCCCAAGCAGGCTCCACGCTGTCTGCACAGAGCCTGACGCGGGGACCGAACTCGTGAGCCCGGGAGATCATGGCCTGAGCCGAAGTGAGGAATGGGACGCTGAACCCACGGAGCCGCCCGGGCATCCCTAACGTGGTCGTGCTTCTAGAGCCAGCGCAGCTTAGTGGCTGGGAGCGCGGGTCCTGGAGCAGATGGCCTCGGGTCACCTCTCGGCTTGAGTCGCACGGGCTCTGTGACCTCGGGCGACCTCTATGCCTCAGTTTCCTCATCTGTGCAGTGGGGGTGATAGCGTCTGTGTGATGGGGGAGCCGTGAGATTTCAGTGAGCGGAAACACACAGATGCTTGGAAGCGGCCCCGGCACTTAGACAGCACTCCGTGCTCCCATCATCCTCTGTGGATGGTCCTCCCCGTCTCTGTCGTAAGCAGGGACCGGGCTCACCCTCCTACCAGCAGCCTGTGGCTGTGCCCGGGCCTGGGCTCAAGCCCTTTGTCTTCTCCTCTCCCGGGTCCCTTCCCCCACCCCCCCAGCTTTGACCCTAACCTGCCAGCGGCTCACACCCCATCCCCCCCGCCCCAGGCTCCGGATGGTGGAGACACTGAGCAACTTGCTGCGCTCCGTGGTGGCCCTGTCCCCCCCAGACCTGCTCCCCATCCTCTACCTCAGCCTCAACCGCCTCGGGCCGCCGCAGCAGGGCCTGGAGCTTGGCGTCGGGGACGGTGTCCTCCTCAAGGCGGTGGCCCAGGCCACGGGTAAGCAGGGCGTGTGGTGGCCGTTGGAGCGTAGGGGGCTCAGAGGGAGAAGGGGGAGAGGTGGGGAGCGCATGAGGGATGGGAGAGGGGACTCTGGAGGTGGGGAAGAGAGCCGGATGGATGGGACAGACTGGTGGGGCGCTGGTTCCGGTGAGGGAGGCCCCGCAGCTGGAGGCGGGGCTGGAGGCGGGCCCGCGGGGTTGGGAGGAGGGGCTGGGAAGACGGTGTGGAGGGAGCAGGTGCCCAGGGAAGCGGCAGATGTGGGGAGAACAACGTGGGCGGGGCCCCCGGGGCTCCGTGTGCATGGGGGGGGGAGCGGGGGGAGGGGCAGGGTGGGTCCTGTGGGGACCCGCGGCCCGGTGCGGCCCCCTCAGCCCCGGCTCCCTGCACCCCAAGGGCGGCAGCTGGAGTCCGTCAAGGCCGAGGCGGCCGAGAAGGGCGACGTGGGGCTGGTGGCCGAGAACAGCCGCAGCACCCAGAGACTCATGCTGCCCCCGCCCGCTCTCACGGCCTCCGGGGTCTTCGCCAAGTTCCGAGACATCGCCGGGCTCGCCGGCAGCGCTGTGAGTGGGCAAGGCGGCCACCCTGGGCCCTTCCCCTGGGGACCCGGAGACACGGCGGGCGGGTAGCGACAGGGGGGCTTCTGGCGGCCGGGTCGCTTCAGTCCTGCTTGTGGGGACTCTCGGGACGGGCAGGGGGGTCTCCCCTTGCCCTTCAACACCTGCTCTGTTCCTACCATGTGACGGGACAGTAGACACTGGCCGAATCAAGGTGGGGCCGGAGGGGAGCCGGACGCGGCCTTCTTCGCTGTGTCAGAGCACGACCGGGCGCTGGGAGTGGGGAGAGGTGGGGGCGGCTCGCTGGCCAGGAGGAGGCGGGGTCCTCACCCCGCGCCCCAGACACCCACTGGCCTGCCCCGCCTCAGTCCACAGCCAAGAAGATGGACGTCATCAAAGGCCTCTTTGTCGCCTGCCGTCACTCAGAAGCCCGATTCATCGCCAGGTGGGCATGGGCCCGGGAGGCCGGGGGAGGTGGCAGGAGCGGGGGACTGGCCACGGGCGTCCCCACTAGGCTCTTTTCCTTGTGTCCTCTCGGGGCTCGTGGGTAAAGGTGCAGTGATTGATTAGCCGTGTCTGCCGTGGCCTCGGCGGGTGCAGGACGGGCCGGGAGCCAAGCGGTCGCCACGACAGTGAAAACAAAACCGTAGTCGTCCCCCATCGTGCGGTGTTTCTCGGGTCCCCGGTGTGGCATGTGTCAGTGCATCACTTCCTCCCCATGGCCCTACCGGGCAGGCCTTGTTACCCTCAGCCTGGTCTGCGGGAGGGGGAGGCCCAAGGAGGATAAGCCTTGCGCCCGAGACCCCCGGCTCAGAGAGAGGCCTGTGTGGGGAACACCTTGCCCATCACAGTCTGTGTCCCGCTCTGCCCCGGCTCGCCCTCCCCGAGCTTCACTGCTTCCCCAGAGGGCATCTGAGGTGAGCCGCACAGGCCCCTGGGGGGCACTTTGTTCTGCCCCAGAGAACACCAGCGGCCATGGCTGCTACGGGCTGGCCTCAGTTTCCTTGTCTGTTCACTGGGGCTGTGTGACCCCTCAGGTCCCTTCCAGCCCTGAAGATTGTTCTGGCTTTGAGGAGAGGGTTCCAGAGGGTTCCAGAGGGTTCTGGGAGACCGGAGGAGGCAGGCGCAAGGGATAGAGGGCAAGGCGGTGCTGACAAGCCCTCTCGCCTGCTCTCCCCCTCAGAGCCCTGAGCGGACGGCTACGCCTCGGGCTGGCAGAGCAGTCGGTGCTGGCCGCCCTCGCCCAGGCCGTGAGCCTCACGCCCCCCGGCCAAGGTGAGGCCCCGCGGCTGTCTCCGCCTGGCGCTCGGGTTAGCCCGGGCTGCCCTCCACGCCCCAGCTCCTTTCCAGGCCCCTTCCTTCCCTAGCAGCCTTGTCTCCAGCACCGCCCGCCCTGGGGGAGCCGAGGGGTCGGGCCCATCCCAAAGCCTCTGCTGGTGGCTCTGGTCTTAGATTTCCCCCCGGCTGTCGTGGACGCTGGGAAGGGCCGGACAGCGGAGGCCCGGAAGACGTGGCTGGAGGAACAGGGCATGATCCTGAAGCAGACGTTCTGGTGAGATCTGGGGCCAAGGGCCGAGGGCGGGGGGATGGGGAGCTGGAGGGGCGGGAGGCTCGGCACCGAGGGCTGCTGGCGACGTGGGAGGGGCCGGTGGCTACTAAGCGCTAGTGGCCGTCGCAGGGCGGGTGATCCAGACGGGACTGGGGCCGGACACAAGGCTGGGGACAGAGATTAGGAAGGTGGCAAACGGTGAGGGATCCTGTGACTGACGCGCAGTGGGGCGTTAGCACATGCATGGAGTGACAGCAAGGGCTCCGGGGAGGGCCGCCTGGAGGACCTGGCCACAGCAGGACCGTGACTGCCCAGTGACAGTGGCAGGACGGCCCGTGAGCGTCTGCACGGAAACCCTGGGGGCACCCGCTTGGGCACACGGCCATGAACCCTGCAAAACCGCGGGCCAGGACAGCCGTCTCTACCCTGCCCCCCACTCCCACATCAGAATCTCCGGAGGCGGAGCCTGGCCTTGAACTTTTTACTCCATCCCCGAGTGCCTTTTACGTGTGGCTCAGGTGGAGAGCCGCTGGTCTCACGACGACAGGGCTGACGGCAGGCCCAAGACGAGGGGAACAGAGGGATGTGTAGTGACACTGAGGGAGGATCGTGAGAGTTGGGACCAAGGGAGTCGGGGATGGGAGGGAACAAACAGGGTGACAGGCTCACAGCGGCGCATCTCAGAGCCAGAGAACAGGGTTTCCAGGCTGCGGGAGTTCTGGAAGGACACCTGCTCATTCTTGCCCCCGCCCCAGCGAGGTGCCCGACCTGGACCGGATCATCCCCGTGCTGCTGGAGCACGGCCTGGAGCACCTCCCGGAGCACTGCAGGCTGAGCCCAGGTACAGGGCCCTCAGGAGAGGCCGCAGCCCCTCCCTGGGCAGAGCCGGCCGTGGGGCCACGGAGCTCCGGGCTGGCCTCCTGCGGGCCCCACTCCCTCCTCCCAGCCTTAGCTTTCTTCGTCCCCCTGAGAACCTGTAGGTTCCTGTCACCACCAAAATTGAATCCCATTCCCCATGCTGAAGCCCATCTGTTTGTTTGGAGGCCCCATCTGTATCAGGAGGAGCGTGGGGGAATCTGCCGTAACAAGAGATCCCCCAAAAGGCAGTGGGTCTGGCCACACAGCCTCTTCTTCCCACCCCGTAAGAGTCCAGAGGAGGGCAGGGATCAGGGAGGATGCGTGGCTGGGCTCCACGGACCCCCAGGGGCCCCCGGGGACCTAGGTTTCTGTCTTGTCACTTCGTTTCCCAGAGGTTTTCACCCTCATGTGTGTGACCAGGGATGGCTCGGATTTCTAGATAACGAGAAGAGGGAGGGAGAGAGAGAAGAGGGGTGAGGATGTGACCCAGACGGCGCGCATATCGTTACCACACGCATCCTAATCGCGTGGCCTTACCTAGCTGCAAGGGAGTCTGGGAATGTCCCAAAGCTGGGAGGCCACCCCCCCCTCCTGCCCCGGGAGGGCGTGTTCTCTTCGCGGTGGGAAAGGAGAATGGGCCCTGGGGCACAACGGGCTGTCTGTGCCACAGACCCCTCCCTGACCCGGGGTTGGCCCTCCCCCAGGGCACCCTAACTCTCGCTCCTCCCCTCCCAGGGGTCCCCCTGAAACCGATGCTGGCACACCCCACCCGCGGTGTCAGCGAGGTCCTGAAACGCTTTGAGGAGGCGGCTTTCACCTGCGAGTACAAATACGACGGGCAGAGGGCACAGGTAGGGGGGTGGACGCGTTCCCTCGGCAGAAGGGAAAGTGCCAGAGAGCCGGGGCCTGGGGTTTGACCCGAGCTCGTAGCGGCTCGTGCCAGAGACTTCCACCTTCACGTAGAAGGTGTGTTAACACCCACCTCCCCCGTGTATCTGAAAGCCGATTTTATTTGATTAAACCATCAAAATTCCCGACCCCCCTGCAGTGGGCATTTGAGAAATGCCAGCTTTGCACGCGCCCGGCTGGCGGGGGGGTCAGTGTAACAGCCATCACGGGAGGCGTCTGTACAGCCTTCGGTGCGGTGATATAAACATGTGTCGTGTGACCCAGCGCCAGGCACGCCCGTGGGCCCTTGGTTGGGTCTGTAAGGTCGCTTCTTGGGTCTCTTCTGTCCTGGCGGGGCCAGCTGGGGCCAGCCAGCGTTTGTCGCCTGGATGGATGAGCAGGTGTCGGGCTGACACTGTGTGGTGCTTAACAAGCAGTGAACTTGGAGAGTCAGCATCATCGATCTTCAAAATACAGTAAAACCTCGGTTTTCGAGCATAATTCGTTCCGGAAACTTGCTTGTAGGCCTAGTCGCTTGTATATCAAAGCGAATTTCCCCATAAGAAATAATGGAAACTCAGGTGATTTGTTCCGTGACCCAAAAACATTCATATAAAAAATGATTACGGGGGCGCCTGGGTGGCGCAGTCGGTTAAGCGTCCGACTTCAGCCAGGTCACGATCTCGCAGTCCGTGAGTTCGAGCCCCGCATCGGGCTCTGTGCTGACCGCTCAGAGCCTGGAGCCTGTTTCTGATTCTGTGTCTCTCTCTCTCTCTGCGCCTCCCCCGTTCATGCTCTGTCTCTCTCTGTCCCAAAAATAAATAAACGTTGAAAAAAAAAAATTAAAAAAAAAAAAATGATTACGGGGGCGCCTGGGTGGCTCTGTCGGTTGAGCGTCCGACTTTGGCTCAGGTCATGATCTCACGGTTTGTAGGTTTGAGCCCCGCTCTGGGCTCTGTGCTGACAGCTCGGAGCCTGGAGCCTGCTTCAGATTCTGTGTCTCCCTCTCTCTCTGCCCCTCCCCTGCTCATGCTCTGTCTCTCTCTCCTTCAAAAATAAATAAAAAAATGATTACGATACTGCAATGTAACGCAAAATAGCAAGGAAAATACAGAATATAAAGAAAAACAAATTAACCTGCACTTACCTTTGAAAACCTCTGTGGCTGGTGCGAGGGAGACGAGAGAGGGGAAGGTTCTTGTGTAGGACGCCTTTCACTGTCACTGTCACTTTCACTGTCACTAATCACTGCTGTCTATGGGCTCCATGGATCTCATCTGAAGTGAAGGATTCCTCCACCCTTTTCTCCTCCTCCTCTGGAGACGAGATGTAGACTTCTTATGAAATCTTGGAATTTCGGTCACTCGCCTGCCTCGTTCGTACTTCGCCATGATTTCCTTCTTAACTTCCAGCGTAATCACGTCCTTCTTCCTGCCTTTCTTTTCAGCCTTTTTCTGCGTGGGGGCCGTCGTATACGCCCGCACGGAGGTTCTTCACTACGGTACAGTAGTGATAAACTCTGGTCGTATATTGTATTTCACGTAACTGACAATAAGGCAGCAGAGGAAAGGGTCTATATTCGCAGGCAGCCCGACCTAGAATGAAGCAAAGCATTCCTTAAGCTTATTCTTTTGTTTTGTTTTAATGTTTATTTTTGAAGGAGAGAGAGCGCATGAGTGGGGAAGGGGGCAGAGAGAGAGAGGGAGACACAGCATCAGAAGCAGGCTCCAGGCTCTGAGCCGTCAGCACAGAACCCGACTCGGGGCTTAAACTCACGATCTGTGAGATCCTGACCGGAGCCAAAGTCAGATGCTTCACCGACTGAGCCACCGAGGCGCCCCTCTAAGCTTACCCTTGTACGGAAAAGCAAAGGACTGTCCATAGGTGCTTCGAAATGACAAAAAATACACCAATGCCAGCTGTGGGCACCTTCCAATATTCTGAAAAACCACTGATTTCTGCCGAACACCGTGGCTTGCGACCAAGCACCCGAGCATGGGAGACGATCACAATCCCACAGAGAAAGGGAGAGAGAGAGCGACAAAGAAGAACCATTGGCTCAGTTGTGCTCATGGGACGTTCGGCGTCACGGAGTGTTCGTGCTGCAAACATCGCTCGTTGTACCAAGTTAAAACTGACGAGAAGTGTTTGCTCGTCTTGCAGAACGTTGGCAGAACAAGTTACTCGCAATCCAAGGTTTTACTGTAGGCTGCTGAGAAAAAACAAGAGACCAAAGGATTTTACGGTAGCGACCGTGATTTTTAAGATACGGGCGTATTTTTAAGTCCTGTACGTTACAGCCCACGCCCACGCAGCTGTCGAGATCACGTACGTTTAAGGCGGCACATATGGACCGTGACCAGGCTGTTTTAAAATGAATTAACCGTAGAATCCGAATGATGTTTACGGCTTGAGACCAGGCAAATCCTCTTAGACATAGCAAGACACTTCGGCATCTGGGTGGGGGTTGGATAGGGAGGATGAGGTAGGTGACGGCGGGGTCCAGGGGGCACGGGGCGGGGGGGCTTACACAAACGGGTGGGAGTCGCCGTTTGGATGGAGGAGATGATTTACTCCGGTCTCTGTACCAGTTCCTCCTCCAGAGCTTCTGGAACCTTCTGCCGGTGAAGGTGGGGTCAGAAGAGAAAAGAGGGGCTGTGGGGAGGCGGGGAGGGGCCGGGCTCTGATTCCCTCTCCCGTCCCCTGCTGCCACAGATCCATGTCCTGGAAGGCGGGGAGGTAAAGATCTTCAGCAGGAATCAGGAAGACAATACCGGAAAGTACCCGGACATCATCAGCCGCATCCCCAAGGTGGGCGCCTGCCACCCGCTTCCCCTCTGGCAGGGGCTGCACTTACGGGGGGCAGGGGAGCGGCGGGGGTTAATTACAAGGACATGGGGGTGTGTCTGGCTGCAAATGACGGACGCCTGACTCCCAGAGGCTTAAGCAGGTGTGATTTTTTTTCTTTTCTCGCGGGCGAGATCGGGGTGGGCGGCCCTACCCAGGCTCAGCTGTGCACCAAAGCCCTCCAGAAGCCGGCCCATTTCTGTCTCTGTCCTCTGCTGTCCTTCGCTGGTTGGCTCTTCACCCCAACACTCGGGCCCTGACCGCCCCTACATACCTGCCATGCTTCCGGACAGAAAGACGGGCAGGGGGTTCTGGCTTCCCACTGTTCCCCTCTCCAGAGGAAAGTTCACGCTTTCGGGATACGTCCCACCACCCCCGGCCGACTCTGGCTTGGGGTTGCTGTCCCGCACGGGGCCCCGTGGCGCAACAGAGGCCGGGAAAACCGGAATCTCACTCTGACAGGGACAGGTGGCCGGGACGAGGGCAGAGGGAGCCGGCCCGCACATCAGCCCCGCCGTCAGAATATGGCTGGGCCTTGCAGGCCCCGGAGCAAGGGCTTCTCTGCTTCCGGGGCTTCTTGGGCCTGCTTTGGGAGCCCTTGGTCAAACAGCCCTTCCTGCCTGCCCCTAGTTAATCAGGACGTTGGCACTTTCCCAGAGCAGCGAGGACTGACCTAACAGATTCATAGGCACGGGCGGAGCCCTTGTTAGCTGCCAAGCCCTGGATTTTCTAACCCGTTTTACTAGATGTACTTTCTTTTCTTTTCTTTTTTTCTTTTAACATTTATTTATTTTTGAGAGACAGAGTATGAGCAGGGGAGGGGCAGAGAGAGAGGGAGACACAGCATCAGAAGCAGGCTCCAGGCTCCGAGCGGTCAGCCCAGAGCCCAACGCGGGGCTCGAACTCACGGACCGCGAGATCGTGACCTGGCTGAAGTCGGACGCTTAACCGACTGCGCCACCCAGGCGCCCCAACTAGACATAGTTCCTACGAAAGGTTCCGATCTTAGCGTATCTGGCTTGGTGAGTTCGGATAAGGTTATACACACCCACGTGAACATAAAAAAACCTTTCCATGTAAGCATCGCTCCGTATCGCTTCCCTGTGTCCCGTGCCAAGCCGCGCCCCCATCCGTCTCCCAGAAGCAACAGCCACCGATGTGCCTTTTTGTCGGCACAGGTGGTGTTGTCTATATCGGAGCTTCCTGGGAGTGTTTGGATGGAGCCCCTACAGTTCGGGGCTCCTTTCCCTGTTCCCTCAGCCAAGGTTTACCAGGCATCTGCTCTGTCCTGAGCCCTGTGCTGGCAGCTGGGGGCCTATTAGCGTGGACGGGCCCATTAAGTCTCTTCTTCCACCGACCTTAGGCCTCACGGGGCGGGCAGATCTTATCAGAGCATCCTGCTCTTGGCCCCGTAGTTCTGTGTGGAGACCTGGGCTCTGAAGGAAAGGACCGCCATTCTGGGAGCCTCTGTAAGAGTCAGACTTGACCTAGGCCCGGTGTCAGTGAGGCAGGCCACCACCGCGCACGCGGCCCCAGGCTGCAGGATGAATGGGGCCACCTGGAGTGGTACGGGGGCGTTCCTCTGAGAGAAAAGAAGTCCTCCCAGTGGAGGTGAAGGACAGGGACAAGCACGCTACAGTGATCGGCATGTGCAAAGGCCTGGTGGTTAAGGGAACATAGCCCATCCACAAAACAGAGAAGCTAGTGTGCTGGGGTGCGGGGCCTGAGGGGGGCCGGGTGAGGTGAGGGGGGGCCGGGGACTGACGGGGACAGCTGTGGTTTTTAGCAGGGATACACTGCGACCTGTTTTGGCATCTGCTAACAGTCCACCGAGTGCCATGAGGACGGTGGGTTAGGCGCGGGTCCGTGCGGGAGCAAGGAGACCGGTAGGATGACATGGCCTAGGCCGGACTGGGCTCAGTGAGGGGGTGGCCCATGGGCGGCTTAGAGATTTCGGAAGGGAAATGGACAGGTTCACGGGGACCTGACGAGGGCCGCTGGGTTCCCAGCTTATGGCACCAAGTAGGAAGTCTTAGAAAAGTTCGCTTTTTCCTTCTTCGAGAAGAGAGGGTCTGTGCTCGTATGCGTGTCCGTGAGTTGGCATCAGTATGTCGGTGCATCTTGGGAGCTAAAACAGGGAAAGGCCATTTGTGTCCCTGCGTCTGCCTTTTGGCCTCGCCCCGTACCTCTCAGCAGCCCGGGGTCTCCCCCTCCACCTTTCAGATTAAACTGCCATCAGTCACATCCTTCATCCTGGACACGGAAGCTGTGGCTTGGGACCGGGAAAAGAAGCAGATCCAGCCGTTCCAAGTGCTCACCACCCGCAAACGCAAGGTAGCCCCGGTCGCCCTGAGCTGCCTGCCGTGGTCCCCCGCTTTCTCTTCCTCCCAGCCCCGCCCCGTCCCCAGGAGGACGGAGTGTCAGTCGTGATGCAGTTCTTGCGGCCTTTGGCAGGGTGGCTGTCCCAGCTCCAGCCATTGCGTTCTCATCCCAGCATGCTAAAGTACAAAGGAGGAAGAGCCCCTTTCCTATGTCTCTGTCTCATTCTGGAAGATCTGTTCCAGGAGCCCGCCCACCACCTGTACCCCAGCAAACTTCTTTCCTCTCATTGGCCAGAATTGTGTCCTGTCACCACCGTCAGCTGCAGGGGAGGCTGGGAGGGCAGATACCTGGCAGAGGGGAATGAGGCTGTTGGGGTGAGCTGAGAGCCATCACACTGCAGAGCCTGGGGCCAGCAGTATGGTCACCCTCACGGGGGGTGTGGCCCATTGGCTGGAGAGAAGGGGAGACAGTGACAGGTGTCGGCCTCAGGCATGACGGGAGGCAAACCAACCGGGCCCCGTCTCACCGGCCCCCCTCCGCCCTTGCTCTCCATCCCGCCCCAACCCAGGAGGTGGACGCAGCAGACATCCAGGTCCAGGTTTGTCTATATGCCTTCGACCTCATCTACCTCAACGGAGAGGTGAGTTCCGGCTGCATGCCTGGGGGGTGACGGGCGGTGTGGGAGCTCGGGAGCCGGCGGTCTGAATTTCCCTCCTGACCTCCACGTCACCGAGCTGGGAGGCCACACGCAGGTCACGGCTCTCAGGGTGTGGTCCGAGCACCCCTGAGGGTCTCCAAGGTCCTCTCTGGGGAAGCGTGAGACCCTGCCTGCCTTCCCGGCTCCACAGCTGGGGGAGGCAGATCCTCTTCCTGCCCTGCGGCCAGAGCGACACGTCACAGCCGTCTCTGGCCGCGTGCCCTCCTTGTACACAGCAGGTGAACACACGGGAGTCCGGCTCCGTCAAAGGCCCGACTTTAATGATCTCACGGTCCGTGGGTTCGAGCCCCGCGTCGGGCTCTGTGCTGACTGCTCGGGGCCTGGGGCCCGCTTCGGATTCTGTGTCTCCCTCTCTCTCTGCCCCTCCCCCGTTCATGCTCTGTCTCTCTCTGTCCCAAAAATAAACAAACATAAAAAAAAAAAAAAAAAGCCCGACTTTAAAGAATCTGCAAACATGGAAAGTAATGCCCCTCTTCTCATTCGTTTTTTTCTAATATAAGCACATTTCATAAAAGCATGTTGTTGGGTTAACATATTGGGGTTTGTTTTTTTTTTTTTACTTTTTTACTTTTTTTTGAGAGAGAGAGACAGAGTGGGAGCAGGGGGAGGGGGAGAGAGAGAGGGAGACACAGAATCCGAACCAGACTCCGGGCTCTGAGCTGTCAGCACAGAGCCCGACGCGGGGGCTCGAACTCACAAACAGGTTGTGACCTGAACTGAAATCGAGAGTCAGACACTTAACTGAGTAAACCACACAGGCGCCCTGGAGTTATATTTTTTTTGAGAGAGACAGAGCGAGAGCGGGAGGGAGACACAGAATCTGAAACAGGCCGCAGGCTCTGAGCGCAGAGCCCGACGCAGGGCTTGAACTCCGGAATGGCGAGATCGCGATCTGAGCTGAAGTCGGACGCTTAACCGACTGAGCCACCCAGGTGCCCCGGAAGTGAATTAATAAATGTTAAGGTTTCTCACTTTTAATACGGCAACTGCGTTAACGTGGGCCGTAGTAGCTGATACTGTATCACTTCTATGGTAAATATCAGGGAGAGTAACCCTTTTTTGGACACAAAAGCTCTCTGGAGTGAGTCCTCAGTAAACTCCAAGGGTGTGAGGTCGGTGGGGCGCCCGGCTGGCCCAGTCAGGAGAGCTGGCGACTCTTGATCCTGGGGTTGTAGGTTCAAGCCCCACACCCAGCGTAGAGAGTGCTTAAAAATAAGATATTAAAAAAAAAAGCGTAAGGGGATGCTGAGACCGGGACGTTTGAGCACCGCTGCTCCAGGGCACGGGTTAAGAATCTGGAGCCGGGCCACCTGCTGTCACCCGCAGCCCAGCTCTCCCTCCCTGGCTGTGGGGCCGCAGACAAGTGATTCAACCTCTCTGAGTCTCAGCTTCCTCATCCACGATAAAGAGCTCCCAGTAGCTCCTTGCCCCGCCTGCTTCGGGACAGAGGGAGCCGTGGGACCCAGGCGTGGTGGCTGACGCGTACCGGTGTTTATTCTGTGAAATGCGTCTCCATCACCACCATCATCCCATAGGCAATTAGCATTTGGCGATCTGGCAGCCGAAAGGCGACCGCTTGCACTCGACTCACGAACCGGAGCATCTTTTCAGCCTTTCTGTGACTTACCGGTCTGGCGGCTTCTTGTTAGTGTCTTGTCGGTCTGCAGAGCTCCTTCCCCTGGAGGCCGGTTCGCCCTTTGCCTCGACGGAGGAAGCCGGGCGAGGTCCTGAGGTCCTGATGCCGAACGCCGGCCGGTGCCTGAACCACCCACTTTTACGATGCATGTGAAAGATAGCGTTTGGGGGCGCCCGGGTGGCTCAGTGGGTGAAGCGTCTGACTCTTGGTTTCAGTTCAGGTCGTGATCTCACGGTTCACGAGATCCAGCCCTGCATCAGGCTCTGTGCTGACTGTGCAGAGCCTGCTTGGGATGGTCTCTCTCAGTCCTTCCCCTGCTCTCTCTCTCTCTCTCAAGTAAATAAACATCAAAAAAACAAAACAACGAACGGTAGTCACAATGACAAGAGTCCGTTCTGGCGCCAGCAGGGCCGGGGCCCCGCCTTACGCACCTGAGGGCACAGGACTGAACGGCCTCCAGCCCCCTCGGTGTTCTTGACCTCTGCTTGAAATTGGTTCGCGTCCTTGGGCCGGTGTGGCTCCTCCCTCCCAGGGCGATCGTCGTAGCCTGCGTGGTGGCTTGTGTGACACAGCCTTCCCGTCTCCCCCCAGTCAGATTTATGCTTTCTCTACCCCCACGGTGACGCCTCTTCCTCTCCCTTCCTGCCCCCTCAGTCCCTGGTTCGCGAGCCCCTTTCCCGGCGCCGACAGCTGCTCCGGGAGAACTTCGTGCAGACGGAGGGCGAGTTCGTCTTCGCCACCTCTCTGGACACCAAGGACACAGACCAGATCGCCGAGTTCTTGGAGCAGTCCGTGAAAGGTGAGGGGGCCTGGGGCCAGCCGCCGTGTGTCCGCCCCGCCCCGGGCGATTGCCCTGGTGGAAGCCAGCTGGCCGTCCTGAGCCCGGGGCTTCACGAAGGCCACGCTTCCTTGTCTCCTTCAGACTCCTGCGAGGGGCTGATGGTAAAGACCCTGGACGTCGACGCCACCTACGAGATCGCCAAGAGATCACACAACTGGCTCAAGGTGAGCCGCCCCGGCTGCCCTTCCCAAGCCTGGAAATCTTGCCTTCCAGGTTTCCGATCCGTACCACACCCTGTCTGAGCGCGGGCACCTTTCCTCCGTCCCCGCTGCCTCCCAGCGCCGCGAGCCTGAGTGCTGCGGAAGCTGGATGAAGTTTGTGGGCTCAGAGCTTGGCCCCTGGGTCGAGTGGGGCCAGCGGGAAGGGAGTCAGCCAGGACATAAATGAGCCGACGTTGGGGGCAGTGAGCACTGTGAAGAGAGCAAGTTGAGCTGGGGCCAGCGAGGATCTGGCCGTGCTCTGGGTGATTGGGAAAGGCCTCTCCCGAGGTGACGCTTGTGTGGAGACGTGGACGACAGGAAAGGGTCAGCCACATGGAGATCTGGGAACAGAGCAGGGTGGGCGGGGCAGAAGGGCGGGGGCAGCCAGTGCAAAGGCCCTGAGGTAGGAACAAGCTCGGTCCATGCAGGGAGCACGGCGATCAAGGTGTGAGGTGAGGTTGAGAGCAGGCCCCCGATCACACAGCATGTTGGGAGTCGCTGTAAAATACGCTGGGTTTTCCGCTAAGGGTTTTGAGAAGCCGGTGGTGGTTTTAGGCAGGAAGCCCCGTGATCTGGTTGTCATTTTGCACAGGACATCTGGCTGGCCGTGAATGGCGGATGGCACGGGGGGGTGCTGGGCAGAATGGGAGCCGGCGGGCAGGAGGCTTTCCTGGAGAGGGGCGGGAGGACTACAGCAGGAGGCCAGCTGGAGGGCGGCCGGCTGGATCGCCCCGTGGGTTTGTTAGAGGCCCGTGGTCCCTCTGCCCACCCCCCCCCCCCCCCCCCCCCGTCCCAGACTGGGAGGGAAGGAACGTTTACTGTTGCTGCCGCATGCCCAAGGCTGAGCCCCTGCCTGGCACTGAGTTAATGTTCCTGGAACAAATGGCAAATGTTCTCCGTGTGAAAGAGCGGAATGCGCCTCGTCCCAACGGAAAGGGGGGACCCACGGGGACCCCCAAGGTCTCTGACCTGTCCTCAGTTCTGCTAGCCTTTCCTAGTTTGGTCACCTCTTTCCCATTCACTCGGGAAGTCTAGAAGCTCGGCCTGTGTCCAGCCCCGGCCTGGTGGCCATCCGTGGTCTTCTCCCGAGACTCCCCCCTCCCACCCACCCGTGAGCCTCCGGCAGCGAGGTCCGTGCCTCGCGCCCTCTCACCTCCTGCCTTCCCTCCCCAGCTGAAGAAGGACTACCTCGATGGCGTGGGTGACACCCTGGACCTCGTGGTGATCGGCGCCTACCTGGGCCGTGGGAAGCGGGCCGGCCGCTACGGGGGTTTCCTGCTGGCGGCCTACGACGAGGAGAGCGAGGAGCTCCAGGCCATATGCAAGGTACCGGGAGGCTGGAGGGAAGTCGATTCGACTCAACGTGGTGGGGGCCTGAACCAAGAGGCTCTCGTGGCCTCCCTGTGAAGCGTTATTTTTTTTCCTAGTTTTTATTTGCTGTTTCTGATCCCACAAGGAACTCTTGCTTTGTGTAGAAAAATACACTAGCGTAGAAAGATGTAAGGAAGCTACATCAGGTTAGGAATGAGCTATATCTGAGCTCAGCTACAGATAGTGATGGCTTCAGAGAGATTTGTTTTTCTCCCACAGAATGAGAAATCTAGAGGGGGGGCAGGCAGCTCTCCGAGGTCATTGGGGGACCCAGCTTCTCTCGCCCCGCACAGTGGCTTTGTCGTGTGCTTCCAATCTCACCTTCCTAATGCGGCTGCAGGAGCTCCAGCCATCACGGCCACGCTCCAAGCAGCAGGAAGGGGAAAGGCCCCTGAGCAAAGGGATGTTCCACCTGTGTCAGCCTCAGCCAGCAAGCAACTTCTGTTTAAGTGGCATTGGTCAGAATTTTGCTCCCAACGCCATCCACAAGGGAGCTTAGAAAATGCAGTGGCTTCTGTTTTTGTTTAAAGCCACACACGTCGTTGACCCAACAAATGTGAGGCTTTTGCCACAGAAACAGAATAGACTTACCCATAATTCCAGTGCCTCGAGGTAACAATTACTAATATTTGAGGGAACGTCTTATTTCTACTTTTTCAAAGTTGTAATCTCTGTATATGAGGTGTTTTTTTTTTTTTTGCACTTTTTACCCACTAAGGACCTTTTTTTTTTTTTTTTTGCTTTTTTATTATTTCTTTAACATTTATTTCTGAGCGACTGAGACAGAGGAGGATGAGTGGGGGAGGGGCAGAGAGAGAGGGAGACACAGAATCCAAAGCAGGCTCCAGGCTCTGAGCTGTCAGCACAGAGCCCGGACGCGGGGCTCGAACTCACGAGGTGAGATCATGACTGGAGCCGAAGTCAGATACTTAACTGACTGAGCCACCCAGGCGCCCCTCTAAGTACCATTTTAAATACCGTCAGATACGCTTAAGTATCATAGGGATAAAAAAATATTAGGGTGTTTGCACTTGTCCCCAGGACTTTTATAAACACGACTTGAATGGGCTAATATAATCCTAAAAATAGAAACAAAACGGTTATTTGAAAGCGGGTTTATTTTTTTTTTTTTTCAACGTTTTTTTTTTTTTTTTTTTTTGGGACAGAGAGAGACAGAGCATGAACGGGGGAGGGGCAGAGAGAGAGGGAGACACAGAATCGGAAACAGGCTCCAGGCTCCGAGCCATCAGCCCAGAGCCTGATGCGAGCCTGACGCGGGGCTCGAACTCACGGACCGCGAGATCGTGACCTGGCTGAAGTCGGACGCTTAACCGACTGCGCCACCCAGGCGCCCCTCTAAGTACCATTTTAAATACCGTCAGATACGCTTAAGTATCATAGGGATAAAAAAATATTAGGGTGTTTGCACTTGTCCCCAGGACTTTTATAAACACGACTTGAATGGGCTAATATAATCCTAAAAATAGAAACAAAACGGTTATTTGAAAGCGGGTTTATTCAGAAGCAGCAGAGCGTTGCAGCTTGGGACACGCAGACAATGGCAGAACCACAGCTGGTCCCACGAAGGAGAGGAATGTAATTCTTTGGAGGAGGGAGAAGTTGGGAGGGGTTGTTCTGAACAAAAACCCATTGGGGAAAAAAGCGTCCGTTTGGGGGGGATGACAGTTTCTCACTGGCTGAGTTGCTGGGGGCGGTCAGTCGCGGCTTCTAGGATGCAGACTCCCTCTTTCCCTCTGGGGGCCTGTAATTGATGACTCTTCCCTGTCGGGGATTCTGTTGGGGCCTGTAACTGACACCCGGGGGTCTGTCATTGACTTTTTTGGGGGGGGGGTCCTCCCTCGACTAGCCGCTGACTCTGCTTTAGCGACATGGCCCGTGACTGTTGACAAACGCTTGCGGCTGAGTTTTCAACACACGCCCCATTTCCGGAACGAACTCCCTATAGTCAGCCGGCTACGGTGGGGCCGGCTTTGTTCTGTCCGCTAAACCGATGCTCAGCCCGGGTGACCCGTGGCCGAAGCGGCTTTACAGTTGGCCGATTATCTCAGGGCCCCAACCGGCCACCACCCTGCGTGAACGCACCTAGCACAGTTTTCCGAAAGAGCTATTGTCGGACAACAGGTAGGAAGCCGTTTCAGGCTCTCGACCCCCAAACGGGCTTCCCGGCGGGGAAGTTTTCTACGTGCGGTTTGAAGCCGGCTGTCTGGCTACGTTCGCGGGCAGCGAGTTCTGCTTTGGCTGTGCTGAGATTGGAGAGGACATCCGGTTGTGGGGCCCGTGGCGGGGAGGGGAGCCCCGGGGGAGCGGCTCCAGGGCCCGGGAGGCCGGGTGGAAGGAGCAAGGGTTTCTCCACAAGGCGAAGGGCAGCAGGGGGGCAGAAGGAACAGAGCAGGGAGAGGGCGTCCCCGCTCCGGGGTCTGCACCCGGCCCCCCCCCTGCAGCTTCCTCTGCGGGTTTCGTGGGTGCCGGCTAGGCCGGGGGAGGGCGGGGCCTCCGCTAGGCGCAGGTCGCCGGGTCTCAGGGGCAGGAGCAGGGGGCAGTGCCTGGCCGCCTGCCCTGCGAGCTCGCCTCTCACCTCCGCCGTCCTCCCCACAGCTCGGAACTGGCTTCAGTGACGAGGAGCTAGAGGACCATTTCCAGAGCCTCCAGGTGGGCAGCGCGGCCTCCTCTCTTCTCCCTGAACCCTCTGGGTGGGGGCGGGGCGCTGGGAGGGGGGCATAGGGCGGTGGAGCTGGCTTGGGAGTCCCTCGTGTCCAGGTTCGAGTCCCAGCTCGGCCGGCCGACGGGATGGGGCTTGGGGTCTCCACCACCTTCCCCGCTCCTGCCCCCGCTGATGGGGGATGAGCCGCGGGGCAGGCGCTACCGCAGGGGTGCCCGAGTTGGCCCTGAGCGGATCCCCGCGGGGCCGGGTAAGCCCCTGGTAATGTAATTGGGACTGTTTGTTGTCATGGTCACAGGCATCTTGGGGTAGACTCCCTTTCCGGTGTGCTGGTGTCTCTGCCTCTGTGACATTCTCGCTTCTCTCTCTCTCTGGGTCTCTGTCCCTGTCTTTGCGCCTTTTATCTTTAATGTCTTTAAAAAAAAAATTTTTTTTTTAATGTTTATTTATTTTTGAGAGAGACAGAGACAGAGCGTGAGCAGGGGAGGGGCCGAGAGAGAGGGAGACATAGAATCCGAAGCAGGCTCCAGGCTCTGAGCTGTTAGCACAGAGCCTGATACGGGGCTCGAACTCATGAGCCGTGAGATCATGACCTGAGCCGAAGTCGGACGCTTAACCGACTGAGCCACCCGGGCACCCCTGTCTTTGATGTCTTAACTCAGGTCCCAGGGCCTCTGTCCTTCATTTCTTCCCTTCACCTTTCCCCCCACCCCCGTCCCCACCCAGGCTTTTACGTTAAGGCTTGTCTGTGTCTCCGTCTATCCCTTTTGCCCATTTCCTCACCTTGACTTTGAGATCCAAGACCCTCTCTTCCTCCCACCCGCTGCTGTTCTCCACAGGCGCTGGTGCTGCCCACCCCACGCTCCTACGTCCGGGCCGACGGCGCCGTGGCCCCCGATCACTGGCTGGACCCCAGCGCCGTGTGGGAGGTGAAATGCGCCGATCTGTCCCTGTCCCCCATCTACCCCGCTGCCCGGGGCCTGGTGAGTCGCAGGGGTGCAGCAGGAGGGACCTGGGGTCAGCCTTCCAGATGGGGGATGGGCAGGGGATCACGGAGCCCACACCTGTGCTTCCAGGCTGATAATAGCCAGGAAAGCTTGAGCTTAGGTTTTATTTGGGTGTCAGAAACAGGGTCAAAGTCTCTCTTTTTCTTTCTTTTTTTTTTTTTTTTTAAAGCAATTCCCCAGGTTTAGAAAGCAAACAGTGAAATTGTTTCCTTTAATATAATCATCTCACCTTTGGCTCTTCAGTGAGTTTTAAAAACACGGTTCTTTTGGGTAAAAGCTTATGGCGCTTTTTCACTTCCTTCAATCCATTTTCTTGCTACCAAGGTTTAAAATTCCCCGGGCTGATTTCTGTCACCCATGGCTCAGTCCTCAGCACCAGCTCTGAAGGGTCAGCGTACGGGGGACACGCTACCCTGTGGCTGGCGCTGGGGTCGCTCTTTGCTTTCCCCTCCAGAAATCTTGAATTAAAAATGGATTTCTTTTGTGATTTCTTCTGGTCCTTCAAAAATGTAGCCAGCGTATGCTTTTATGATTGGGCGTGGACTTCCATTTAAAGGCGAACTCCTATTTTTATTTTTATTTTTTTAAGTTTGAGAGAGAGCAAGAGCAGGGGAGGGGCAGAGAGAGAGGGAGAGAAAGAGTCCCAGGCAGGCTCCACACTGTCAAGAGTAGAGCCCGATGTTAGCCATTCTGACAGGTGTGAGGTGGTATCTCATTGTGGTTTGGATTTGTCTTTCCCTGTTGATGATGATGTTGAGCATTTTTTCATGTGTCGGTTGCCCATCTGGATGTCTTCTTTGGAGAAGTGTCTGTTCATGTCTTTTGCCCATTTCTTCACTGGATTCTTTGTTTTTTTGGGTGTGGCGTTTGAGAAGTTCTTTATAGATTTTGGACACTAACCCTTATCTGATGTGTCATTTGCAAATATCTTCTCCCATTCCGTCAGTTGCCTTTTAGTTTTGCTGATTGTTTCCTTCTCTTTTAATTTTGACGAGGTCCCAGTAGTTCGTTTTTGCTTTTGTTTCCCTTGCCTCCGGAGACATGTTGAGTAAGAAGTTGCTGCGGCCGAGATCAAAGAGGTTTTTGCCTGCTTTCTCCTCGAGGATTTCGATGGCTTCCTGTCTTATGTTTAGGTCTTTTGTCCATTTTGAGTTTATTTTTGTGTCTGGTGTAAGAAAGTGGTCCAGGTTCATTCTTCTGCATGTCGCTGTCCAGTTTTCCCAGCACCATTTGCTGAAGAGACTGTCTTTATTCCATTGGATATTGTTTCCTGCTTTTGTCAAAGATTAGTTCGCCATACATTTGTGGGTCCATTTCTGGGTTCTCTGTTCTGTTCCATTGATCTGAGTGTTTTTGTGCCAGTACCATACTGTCTTGATGATTACAGCTTTGTAGTATAGCTTGAAGTCTGGGATTGTGATGCCTCCTGCTTTGGTTTTCTTTTTCAAGATCGCTTTGGCTATTCGGGGGTCTTTTCTGGTTCCATACAAATTTTAGTATTATTTGTTCTAGCTCTGTGAAGAACGCTGGTGTTACTTTGATAGGGATTACATTGAATATGTAGATTGCTTTGGTAGTATCAACTTTTTTAAAATTTTTTTTTTAACGTTTGTTTATTTTTGACAGAGACAGAGACAGAGACAGAATGCAAGGGGGTTAGGGGCAGAGAG
This sequence comes from Puma concolor, assembly GCF_028749965.1. NCBI lineage: Eukaryota > Metazoa > Chordata > Mammalia > Carnivora > Felidae > Puma > Puma concolor. Next base: position 53,484,167 of record NC_141681.1, on the reverse strand, counting down.
AGAAGGAGACACAGAAGCAGAAGCAGGCTCCAGCTCTGAGCTGTCAGCACAGAGCCCGACACGGGGCTCCAACTCACGAGTTGTGAGATCATGACCTGAACTGAAATCGGATGCTCAACCGACTGAGCCACCCAGGCGCCCCTAGTATCGACATTTTAACAATGTTTGTTCTTCCTCTCCAGGAGCATGGAATCTTTTTCCATGTTTTTGTGTCTTCTTCAATTTCTTTCATAAGCTTTCTATAGTTTTCAGTATATAGATTTTTCACCTCCTTGGTTAGATTATTCCTAGGTATTTTATGGTTTTTGGTGCAACTGTAAGTGGGATCGATTCCTTGATTTCTCTTTGTGTTGCTTCATTGTTGGTGTATAGGAATGCAACCGATTTCTGTGCATTGATTTTATATCCTGCCACTTTGCTGAATTCATGAATCAGTTCTAGCAGTTTTTTGGTGGAATCTTTAGGGTTTTCCATATACAGTATCATGTCATCTGCAAAGAGTGAAAGTTTGACCTCCTCCTGGCCGATTTGGATGCCTTGTATTTCTTTGTGTTGTCTGATTGCAGAGGCTGAGACTTCCAGTACCATGTTGAATAACAGTGGCGAGAGTGGACATCCCTGTCTTGTTCCTGATCTTAGGGGGAAAGCTCTCAGTTTTTCCCCACTGATATTAGCGTTGGGTCGTTCATATATGGCTTTTATGATCTCGAGGTATGCTCCTTCTATCCCGACTTTCTTGAGGGTTTTTATCAAGAAAGGATGCTGTATTTTGTCAAGTGCTTTCTCTGCATCTATTGAGAGGATCGTATGGTTCTTGTCCTTTCTTTTATTGATGTGATGAATCACGTTAATTGTTTTGCAGATATTGAACCAGCCCTGCATCCCAGGTATAAATCCCACTTGGTTGTGGTGAATAATTTTCTTAATCTATTGTTGGAGCTAGTTGGCTGATACCTTGTTGAGGATTCATTGGGGAAATTGGTCGGTCATCCATGTTCATTGGGGAAATTGGTCGGTCATTCTCCTTTTTAGTGGGGTCTCTGTCTGGTTTTGGAATCAAGGTAATGCTGGCTTCATAGAAAGAGTTTGGAAGTTTTCCTTCCATTTCTATTTTTTTTGGAACAGCTTCAAGAGAATAGGTGTTAACTCTTCCTTAAATGTTTGGTAGAATTCTCCTGGAAAGCCATCTGGCCCTGGACTCTTGTTTTTTGGCAGATTTTTGATGACTAATTCGATTTCCTTACTGATTATGGGTCTGTTCAAATTTTCTATTTCTTCCTGTTTCAGTTTTGGTAGTGGGACTCCCTGTTTTTATTATTTATTTATTTATTCATTTTAAATGTTTGTTTATTTTTGATAGAGCAAGCGAGTGAGCGTGAGCGGGGAGGGGCAGAGAGAGGGGGACACACAGAATCCCAAACAGGCTCCAGGCTCTGAGCCGTCATCACAGAGCCTGATGCAGGGCTCGAACTCATGAACCGCGAGATCATGACCTAGGCCGAAGTCAGACGCTCAACCAGCTGAGCCACCCGGGCGCCCTGGGACTCCTATTTTTAAATCGACTTTCTTTTTCGAAAATTCTCACTCAGACTCCACCCTAGACAGTCAGGGTGCCCCGGTGACAAGTGACAGGAGCGGCGTTTGTGGAACGTCTGTGCGAAGCGGGCACTGTGCTCACAGGCTCGGCACTCACACGCACGCGTCCTGTCCTCACGACACTGAACATCCCCAGTGTGCAGCTGGGGAAATAGAGCCCCGGGAGCGGAGGTCACGCAGCTCCTGAGTTGGGAGCTGGGACTTGCACCCTGCCTCTGGTTCTAGAACCTGCACCCCATCTCTGCTATCCTGCCTCTCGGCCCTAAGAATAATAATATAATAACAGCTGCGGTAGCTGGTGCTTCTTAAGCACCTATTACGCTCCAGGTATGGTCCTAACTAAGCACTTTGTTGCCTTATTTAATTTTTATAACCTGTTGCTTGGCCCCATTGTGTGGACGAGGAAGCTGAGGCCGGAGGGGAGGGAGCGGAGAGGAGACTGGATAGGAGACCGCTGGCGTAGGTGGCCTGTGGGCTAGACCCCAGGAGCGTCTCCATCATCGCCCCTCCCCCAGGTGGATAGCGAGAAGGGGATCTCCCTCCGTTTCCCCCGGTTTATTCGCGTCCGCGAAGACAAGAAGCCGGAGGAGGCTACCACCAGTGCCCAGGTGAGGCCTCGGCCCGGGTGGGCTTGCCTGGCCAGGCCGGCTTCTCGGCGGTGGGTTCTGGAATGGGGGGGGAGGGGTACCCCCCGGGGCTTCTGATCGCCCACTCCCACCCGCTGTCCTCAGGTGGCCTCTCTGTATAAGAAGCAGAGTCAGATTCAAAACCAGCAGGGCGCGGACTTAGACTCCGACCCGGAAGATTTCTACTAGGCTCCCACCCTCCCCGGGGGCAGCGGGGGCATCACCTCTGTCGTTCAGCAAATCCGGTGTCACAGTCGAGTGGGTTTTGAGTGTCAGATGTGTGTGCGCGCGCACGGGGACAGTGTAAGTTGGGATCCGGGATTTCACCAGTCGTTTGTGTTGTCAATAAATAATTATTGAACCCCCACCATGGTGTCAGAGTCTGTGTTGGGTGCTGGGGGCGCGGCTCCTGGAGCTCCCACGTGGACGGCGGGGGACAGATGGGAACTGTGAACCAGCACCTTCCAGTGGGATTATCTGCAGGGCTGGAAATGTCCTTTATCCACACGCGGCCACCGAGCCCTTGAAATGTAGCCAGTGTAACTGAAGGATGGATTGATTGATTGATTGATTGATATTTATTTTTATTTATTTATTTATTTATTTATTTTGAGAGAGATAGAAACCGTGCAAGCAGGGGAGGGGCAGAGAGAGAGAGGGAGAGAGAGAATCCCAAGCAGACTCCTCGCTTGTCCGTGCAGAGCCGGAGGTGGGGCTCAAACCCACGAAACTGTGAGATCACGACCGGGGCCAAAACCAGCAGTCGGATGCTTAACCGACTGAGCCACCCACGTGCCCCGCTGGTGATGTTCATTTTATTTATTTATTTTTAATTTAAAACAAAATTTAAAAAAAAATTTTTTTTAACATTTTTATTTATTTTTGAGACAGAGAGAGATGGAGCATGAGCAGGGGAGGGGCAGAGAGAGGGGGAGACACAGAACCCGAAGCGGGCTCCTGGCTCTGAGCTGTCGGCACAGAGCCCGACGCGGGGCTCGAACTCACGGACTATGAGATCATGACTTGAGCTGAAGTCAGATGCTTAACCGATTGAGCCACCCAGGTGCCCCTAATTAAAAAAAAATTTAATGTTTATTTTTGAGAGAGAGAGAGTGAGAGGGGGAGGGGCAGAGAGAGGGGGGAGACACAGAATCAGAAGCGGGCTCCAGGCTCCGAGCTGTCAGCACAGAGCCCGATGTGGGGCTCAGACCCATGAACTGCGAGATCATGACCTGAGCCGAACTTGGACACTCAACTGACTGAGCCACCTAGGCGCCCCTGGAGATGTTCGTCTTAATCATTTGATCGAGATGGTGTCTGCTCAGTGTCCCCCCTACAGAGCGACTCTCCCGTGCAATTAGTACCTTGTAAGGGGATACTTTGTGCCGTGTAGGTAAATGTGGTCAAGCTTGGCCCTTTTTGTTCCTGTCTGTGGGGACTCCTGGTGTCCTGTGTTATGCTATGTAATCTGTTGTTCTTTCTTTGGATTTCCAAATGGCCCCCGACCTGGCCAGTGGAGCTTGTTCAGGCTGGCGTCCGTGTTCCTTTGCTGTGACCCCACAATGCTGTGCTGGCCTCACGGCCCAAGATTTGTTTCTAGGCGCATCTGCCTGCTGGTCCTGTTCCAGTCATGGGAGCGGCCGTGTCTCCCGGTCTCGGTTCCTTTGAGTGCAGAATGCTATTTAGAAGTCAAGCCCCAGACGCTAGATGTCATGTAGACGCCGCCTCTCTCCACTCACGCTCACGTTCCCACCCGGCACCCTGGGCCATGCCGCCTCTCTGCGGGCACCTCCCCCTACTTGGATCCCCTCCCAACCCCCGGGGTAGAGACCCTCGTTGCCTCCTTGGGCGGTGACACGTGGGTATGACTTCTTCCCCTCGCCAGCATGGATGCCCACCTCGTTCCTCCCCTCCCCTCCCCCACATCATTTAGGGAGACGGAAGAGAGACAAGCAGAAGCAGCCCAGACAGCACCCTGTTGGTCGCGATGCGTGCCCGCTTCCTGAAGCCAGGGTTCTGACCCAGTCCCTGGGTTCCTGCATCCGCCAGCTGGCCCTCGCGGGTGGCACACAGCTCCCGGCAGCCAGGGCCGTGCCCTCTATGTCTTTACCCGCCCAGAGGCCAGCAGAGGCCCGGCCTGCGGTGAGCGCCCGGAACATGAATGAAGGGCTGCCCTGGGCTCTAATCCCCATTTTTGCAATGATCTTTCCAGTCCTATTCTGGGGATGAAAGGTCAGAGCCTGAGACTGGCCTCCCCCCACTCCGCCCGCCCCATCCCCGCCCGTCTCACTGGAGCCAGATGGGGAGGCAGACACAGCTCTGATCCCCTCCCCAACCCGAGTAGAGATTTCTGATCCAGCTGTCACAGCTCGCGGACACCAGGGGCCGAGGGAGAGGCAGGAAGAGTTGGCGGAGGAGTGACCGAGAAGATAAGGAGGCTGAGCCACCGCCACCGAGGGGGACGGGAAGGAGGGGGAGCCGACTTGAGCCTGGTGCCTGCCGAGCGGTCCCCGTCCCTCCATGCAGGTCCCTGTGGGCCCCGCCTGCATCTTCCTGAGAAAAGGCATCGCCGAGAAACAGCGGGTGAGGCGGCAGCACGCTTTTAACTGTCAGGCTTTCAGATGAGCTGCGAATCGGTGGGATTTCCCAGGTCGGGTGCGACGGCCCCAAGCCTGACCCTCGCGGTGTCCCAGATACGGGGGCGGCAACAGTGATTGGAAATTCTTAGCCGGGTTAGGAACCGGTCGTGGGGGGCACGGATCCTCCGGCCCCGCCGTAGCTGAACGCTGGTCCCCACAAAAGGGATTCTGAGCCTTGGGAGAAAGAATGGGGTGGGTGGGGTAAGAATCCAGGGGGTGTAGCGGGAAGAATTCGGACTCAGAACTCAGATCTCAGGCGCCCGCTGCATCTGACCTGCTGCACAGCCTGGAGGGAGTGATTTAAAGTCTCCCCGCCTTGGGAGGGGCTCTGCCCCTAGGAGCTGTGTGACCTCAGGCAGTTTCCTTAACCTCTCTGTTCCTCCGCTTCCTCTTTTTTTCAACTTTTTTTTTTTTTTTTAATTTTTTTTATTTTTTTTGGGACAGAGAGAGACAGAGCATGAGCTGGGGAGGGGCAGAGAGAGAGGGAGACACAGAATCGGAAACAGGCTCCAGGCTCTGAGCCATCAGCCCAGAGCCCGACGCGGGGATCGAACTCACGGACCGCGAGATCGTGACCTGGCTGAAGTCGGACGCTTAACCGACTGCGCCACCCAGGCGCCCCACTCCGCTTCCTCTTTTATAAAGATGGGAATGCTGTTTATTTGGTCCTGCCCTGCACCGGGTGGTTCTGAGGTTTAAATGAAGGGACTGTGGACGTCTGGCCCAGAGCTGGCACTCTGAGCACGTTTGCTCTGATTCTAAGCCTCACTGTCTTCTCCTGGAAAAGGAGGGGACTGGATTCCATGGCATCCAAGGCCCCCTTTCAGCACAGTGGGATGGATGTCCGTTCAGGAAGGGCAGAGGGAGAGAGATCAAGATTCCAGGACAGGAGAGAGGAAATGCGAAGCGATGAGCGAGAGGGCGAGAAGCAAAGAGCCGTGGGTGGGAGGCAGGAGGTGAGCGAAGGAAGGGAAGGAAGGGGTGGGTGGCACCAGCAAGAACGGAGGAGAAACAGGAAAGGAGAGGGATCGCTCAGAGGAGGGAGGGGACGTGGTTGGAGAAGTGGACGCTGGATCCCTGACCCTCTCCAAATTCCCTCTCTGCATTCCTTTCCAGGAAAGACCGCTGGGACAGGATGAGATCGAAGGTAACCTCTGTCCCCAGAAGACACCCCATGGTCACCTGCCACTGAGCCGCTCTTTGTGCATCTCCGTGTAGACCCTTTCGTCCCACCTCCCTCTCCTCCCACTTAGCCACGATTTGTGGAACTTATGGTACTTTAGGCACCTCCCAAAGTGTTTAGAAGGCAAACCCATCCCCAAGTGTCTCGGAGATCCAGGAGTGACGCATGCATGAGTTTATTTTGAGAGAGAGAGAGAGAGAGAGAGAGAGAGAATCCCAAGCGGGCTCCATGCTGTCAGCGCAGAGCCTGGCATGGGTCTCGATCTCATGACCCGTGAGATCATGACCTGAGTAAGCCAAAATCAGGAGTCGGATGCTCAACCGACTGAGCCACTCAGGTGCCCCATATGCCTGACTTTTTTTTTTTTTTTTAATATTTATTTATTTTTGAGAGACAGAGAGAGGCAGAGCATGAGCAGGGGAGGGGGAGAGAGAGAAAGATACAGAATCCGAAGCGAGCTCCAGGCTCTGAGCTGTTTGTTAGCACAGAGCTCGACGCGGGGCTCGAACCCACGAACGGCAAGACCGTGATCTGAGCCGAAGTCGGAAACTCGACCGACTGAGCCACCCAGGCGCCCGTCCGTATGCATGACGTTTAAGGTGAATCAAAACCTATTGGTTTTTCTTCTGGTGGTTTTGAAGTTTCCCATAACTTCACCCCCAGAATCTGAGACTCCGGGGCCATCCCTTTGCGGTCTCACGAACCGATTCCACTTGCACGCTGACATCTCCATCCACATTTTGTATGTCACCCCTTTTCGAAATTTTGGTTTTCAAAGACGTGTTCCTCGACAAGTCTCTCGTGGGCACCTCCCTGATCGTTTCAGGGGATGCCAGTCTGCCCCATTGACTGTTTCAAGTCTCCCCAGCCAGTCTGCCCCATTCACCGTTTCAAGTCCCCCCCCAAAGTTCTTCTCTCTTCGCTTTCAGAGCTTCGGGAAGCGTTTCTTGAGTTCGACAAGGACCGAGATGGGTTCATCTCTTGTAAGGATTTGGGGAATCTCATGAGGACGATGGGCTACATGCCCACAGAGATGGAGCTGACTGAACTGGGCCAGCAAATCCGCATGAACCGTGAGGCCGGGGGTGGGCACAAGGACTGGGGCTGGGGGCGGGCTGGTGGGGGGAATCGGGAAGGATGTGGAGGCTGAGCGGCAGGTAAGGAAGAGGGTAGGCGGCCCTGGGAGTCCGGAAGCCACTGGGAGTCCGAGCAGCTCAGGCTGTACTCGAGGAGGCAGCGTTTGAAGTGAATAAAAATGGTGACCTTAGAGGCAGGATCTGGACTCAAGGCCCATTTCTGTCATTTACTGATTGTGGGTTTTTTTTTTAAATTTATTTATTTTGGGGGAGAGAGAGCGACGTGGGGCTCAAACCCACGAACCGTGAGATCGTGACCTGAGCCAAAGTCGGACGCTCAACCGACTGAGCCCCCCCCAGGCACCCCGACTGTGGCCCCTTTTTTTTTTTTTTCAACGTTTATTTATTTTTGGGACAGAGAGAGACAGAGCATGAACGGGGGAGGGGCAGAGAGAGAGGGAGACACAGAATCGGAAACAAGCTCCAGGCTCCGAGCCATCAGCCCAGAGCCTGATGCGGGGCTCGAACTCACGGACCGCGAGATCGTGACCTGGCTGAAGTCGGACGCTTAACCGACTGCGCCACCCAGGCGCCCCGGCCCCTTTTGAAAAGTGGAGTCAACCCCCACTCTTGAGTCTCAGTTTCCCCACCCGTCAGGCAGAAATGATGTCACTCCTTGTGCGATTGCGACAAAGGAGGTGACGCAGGTCAGGCTCTTGGTTAGGGATGTAGGTTTACTGCCATCACCACCGGCTTTTCGAGAAGGAAGCCGGGCCAGAATCGCTCTGAGGTTTGTTTCTGGGCATGTCACGGAGGAAAGGAGGTCGAACGCCAGGACAGGATCGTGTTCCTATCTGGAAGGGACGTGGCTCCCGTTTAATTCGCACTCCCCCGCGCACAGACAAACAGAGGAGCGAATGTAGATCTGAATCAATTAAGAGATTTGCTCGAAGTCACACGGACAGCTGCTTACTGCCACCCTGTGCACCCCATCCGCCCCGGTTTGGATTAGAGGGACCCTGGGGCCCGGGTTGGCCGAGAGGGAAGGTTCTCAGAAGGTAGAGAGGTCAGAACAGGTCTACCTCGAACAGACCTTGAAGGTAATGGTGGCTTAGGCACACGGAATCTCACTTAGATCTGCCTCTTCTGTCCCCAGTGGGTGGCCGTGTAGACTTTGACGACTTTGTGGAGCTGATGACCCCCAAATTGCTTGAGGAAACGGCGGGGATGATCGGCGTCCAGGAGATGCGCGATGCCTTCAAGGAAGTGAGTTGAGAGTTTCGCGATGCTAGAAGTAGTTGAAGAAAGCCCAGGGGTCTACGATTGGGCTTTAAGCGGGGACAGAACACACCCACACCGATTTTTTTTTTTAATCATCACAAATAACGGTGGGAGTAAGCAGCCCCTTATCTCAGTCATGCGTATGAGGAAACTGAGGCTCGTGGAATTTACTAAATCTTACCCAAGGTCCTGCAGTCCCCTAGCCCATGTTAGGACCTCTCATCTTGATGACTGTAATGGGAAGAAGGAATCCAATAACTTGAGATCCCAGAGGGGAACGCAAAGAGATAATCTGGTTTAACCCAGATGCTTAACACATGAGACCCAGGGAGGGTGAGGCGTTTGCTGAAATGCGCTCGGCCCCCGATAAAATGCTTTTCTCAGAGCTTTCAGTACAGGCGGCGAAAGTAAAGAACAGCATAGCGTTTGGAAGGAAAGACTTTGGAGCTGTGCAAACGTGGGTTCCCAATCCCAGGAAGATCTCCCCCTTTCAGCTGTGTCATTTTTCTGCCCCAGCTTCACGTAAAGATCTAGAATTGCATCGTCTGACAGAACTGCCTGTGATCTCAGAAACGCTCTGTCCAGGGCCCCTGGGTGGCTCAGTCGGTTGAGCGTCCGACTTCAGCTCAGGTCATGATCTCGTGGTTCGTGAGTTCGAGCCCCATGTCGGGCTCTGTGCTGACGGCTCAGGGCCTGGAGCCTGTTTCGGATTCTGTGTCTCCCCCTCTCTCTGCCCCTCCCGTGCTCATGCTCTGTCTCTCTCTGTCTCAATAATAAATAAACATTAAAAAATTTTTTTAAAAAGAAAGAAAGGAACGCTCTGTCCAAAATGGTAGCCACTGGCCACCTGTGGCTGCCAAACCCTTGACACATGGCCAGTATGACTTGAGGAACTGATTTGTTCATTTTCTCTAATTCTGGTTAGTTTCAGTTCAATTATTTACTTAATTTCCTTTGACATTCAACAGAATATAAATTCAATTTGTTTGAATTTTAAAAAGGAATACACAGGGCGCCTGGGTGGCTCAGTCAGCTAAGGGTTTGACTCTTGATCTCAGCTCAGGTCTTGCTCTCAGGGTCGTGAGTTCAAGCCTGCATTGGGCTCTGTGCTGGGCGTGAAGCCTACATAAAAATAAATAAAATAAAATAAAATTAAATTAAATTAAATTAAATTAAATTAAATTAAATTAAAAATAAATATAAAAAAATAAAATAAATAAAATAAAATATAATATAATATAAATAAAATAAAATAAAATATAAAAAAATAATAAAATAAAATAAAATAAATAAAATAAAATATAAAAAATAAAATGAAATAAAATATAATAAAATAAAATAAAATAAATAAAATAGTAAAGTAAAATAAAACAAAAACAAATATTCAATTCAGTTATTGGGAAACATTTTGTTTGGAAAAACTTGGGCATGTAGATCTACCCTTTCAACTCTAAATTGTATACAAGGTGCATACAGGTCAAGTATTTCCTGTACTATTTGGTGTTTGAATTGAGAGGCACTATCGGTGGTAAAATACACCTGGATTCAGACTTAGTATCCTTGGCTTAAGCATACGTGTGCACTGAGCACATTAACTAATCACGCTAAGTATAGGTACTTACTATGGTAGTATGCTAAGTCTTCCGAAATCCAGTGTGAATTAAAAAATGTAATATAGCTCAATAATTTTTAAAGATTTTACTAAAAAATTTTTTTAATGTTTATTTATTTTTGAGAGAGAGAGAGACACACACAGAATCCGAAGCAGGCTCCAGGCTCCCAGCTGTCAGCACAGAACCTGATGCGGGGCTCAAACTCACGAACTGCTAGATCGTGACCCGAGCCGAAGGCGGACGCTTGCTTAACTGACTGAGCCACCCAGGCACCCCTCAAGATTTTATTTTTAAGTAATCTCTACACCCAATATGGGGCTTGACCTCACGACCCCGAGATCAGGCTCTGCCACACATCTACGTGTGGGACGCCTGGGTGGCCCAGTTGGTTACGCGTCTGACTCTTGATCTCCTCGCGGGTCATGATCTCAGGGTCATGAGTTCAAGCCCTGCGTTGGGCTCCACACAGGGTGTGAGGTCTACTTAAAAAGTCGCTGTTCTCTTTCACCGTTTTTTTTTTTTTTTAAACGTGGCTACTAGCAAATTTTAAATCAGTCATGCAGTTCGCACTGTATTTCTCCTGGACGGCACTGCTCTGGGGGGGGGGGGGGGGGGGATCATGTTCCAGGCTGAGGAAGCAGCAGGTGTGGACGGACGCTGGAAGGCAGGAAGGCAGATGTGGGCAAGAGCAAGGTCTTGGAGCTTGGAGTCCCGAGCTGGAGAGAAAGTGGCAGGCGATCAACAAGGGTCAGAGTTGGCGGAAGCAGGGCCAACCTCATAGGAGTCTGTGTGTCTCGGAACGAGCCAGGATATCACGGAGGGGGATGAGGAAGCCACTGGACGATTTTCAGCAGGGGATGCGACAAGATCTGATTTCTGTTTTATGTTGTTATTTTTTTGTTGTTGTTATTTTTTAAAGTTTATTTATTTTTGAGAGAGAGAGAGAGAGAGAGAATCCAAAGCAGGCTCTGTGCTGTTAGCGCAGAGCCTAATGCGGGGCTCAAACTCATGAACCCTGAGATCGGGAGTGGGATGCTTAACCGACTGAGCCACCCAGGTGCCCCTGAGTTCTGTTTAATTTTTTTTTTTAAGTGTTTTTATTCTTGAGACAGAGGAAGAGAGAGAGCGACAGAGCATGAGTGGGGGAGGGGCAGAGAGAGGGAGACACAGAATCCGAAACAGGCTCCAGGCTCTGAGCTGTCAGCACAGAGCCGGATGCCGGGCTCCACCTCACGAACGTGGAGATCACGGCCTGAGCCAAAGTCAGATGCTTAACCGACTGAGCCACCCAGGGGCCCCTGATTTCTGTCTTAAGTGAACAGGAACAGGAGGTCCTGAGATGTGGACCACCATGGGATCCAGAGGACCAATCAGGGGACCGTCATGACGGTCCAGGCAAGAGACGATTGTGGCTTCAGCCGGGTTAGCATCAGCGCGGCTAGACGAGGATGGTTAGCTGCCCCCACCCCCCACCCCCCCCCCACGCCCCCCACGCTGGGGAGATGGCCCGGACGAGACTTTCTGTGCGGGTTGGTTAGGGGTGTGCAGCATGGAGGTTTGAAAATAGTTCATTAATTTAACTAATATTGCACCGTGGGGAAGGCACGGTTTGGGGGACCTGCCACGGGGCGGTGAACACGACCGTGAAAATGACCCGCCCTCCGGGAGCTGAGGACATTTTCGAGTGCACGACGGGCGCTTAGCTTAGCTCCCGACCGCTGTGGTTGTGGTCACGGTCCTTGCCAACACCGCGCCTCTGCCCCGAGCAGTTTGACACCAACGGGGACGGGGAGATCACCCTCGGGGAGCTGCAGCAGGCCATGCAGAGGCTTCTGGGAGAGAAGCTCACCCCTCGCGAGATCTCGGAGGTCGTGCAGGAGGCGGACGTGAACGGAGACGGCACGGTCGACTTTGAAGGTGACGTCGCGAGGGAGCAGCCGCCGCGCGGGTGGCTTTCTGAGCCAGGGCTCACTCCTACCTCCCCCGTGCCTGTCCCTCCCTGGCTCACGGGGCGCCTTTGTCGAGAACGAAATGCCCCGTCGGGAGAGTGGACCGGTCACCAGCTGGGGCTCTGGGGTCAGATGCACGGGGTTCAAATTCAAGGTCGTCTCTTACCTGTCCTAGCCACCCAGAGAAGTCACGCGTGACGCTGCTGCTCTGTCGGGGCGGGAACGCCCTTGCCCCTTCCCGCTGGCCCAGTTTCAGTTATGCCACCGGAAGGTGCTCCCACCTCTCCTCTCGGCGCCCCCTTGTGCCTCCGCCGCAGCGCTGAGGGTGACATCACCCGAGCTCGTAATAGCGCCTCGCCTGTTTCCTCCCGAGGAGGCCCCGGACTGAACCCTTCTTCCCTACACACCCCGGTCCTGGCACAGAGCTCGTCCCACGTGTACTGAGGGATCGGTGGAAGGGAACCCGTGGGAATCCTGTGCGGATGGGAGTGGAGACCATTTTCGTGGGAGACCTAACAGGGAGGGTCAGAGTCTCATCATGGTGACTCTAGTTCAGGCGCCCCAGCATCTAACTGCTGCCGGGGGACAAAAGCTGAGTTGTCGGTCTGATACTCAGGTGCATCCCTGGTGTGACCCCCACCCCCGGCCGCACTTCTGTCCCCACTCTCGGGGTCGCTGCGCTCTGGTGCACACTGGGTGCCTGCTCTGTGTTCGCTAAATCCGGTTTCTCCCTCTCTGATGTCCCTTCCGCTTCCGGTACCTTCCCCGGTGTTCTCCATCCCTCAGGAATCGGCACAGCTCGGTCTCTGCCATGAAGCGTCCCTTCGTCCTCAGCTGGCTGTATCCCCCGTATCTGTTGCCCTACAAAGGCTTCCCTGTCCCCCTCCCTTCAAAGGACATAATCGCCGCAGACCTCGCTGCCTTGAGTTGTGTTGGCCTCCTGGGATGTCAAATCCTGGAGGCCGGTCAGGGATGTTCTCTGACCCATCAGCTTGTAATTCCCAGTAGGGAAACTCAGGAGGCATTTATGGCCTGGCTGTAACTGAGGAAATCTTGTCGGGATGCCCGCTGGGTCTCACCAGGCTCAGGTGTACGTGGGGCATCACTGAAAGTCTGGACGAGCTAAGAGACAGATCCTCGGGCCAGCCCCGCGCAGGGGAAAGACAGATGGACCTCAAGACCTGGGTGGGGCCCAGAAGTTCATGGGGCATGGAGTCACCGCAGAGTCAGTGCGTTCCTTCCGAGGTTTTCCATTCACCGTCCACGTGGCCTCAGGCGCATTGGTCAACCTCACTGGCCTCCGTTTGCTTATCTGGGAAATTGTAGTTATGCCTCCAGGATCGGTTGGAAAGATGAAATAAGATAGTCATAACGGTTGTGTAACGCTTCATGGGTCTTGTAAGCATTCTATCGTTTAACCGTCTGGGAAACTTGTGTAAGGTATATGGCGATCCTGTGATTCCCATTTTGGAGACGAAGAAACTGAGGAGCAGAGGGTTTCCCAAAGATCACCCTTGGTTCCTGACACATAGTAAAGGGCTCAAAAAGTGCTCTTACAAATCGGCGCCTTACCAGGGGCTTTTCTTTGCAGAGTTTGTGAAGATGATGTCTCGCTGAGGAGGTTCTGGAAGCCCCCGGTCTCTCCCCACCAGGCAGGCATGGACCCCGCACTTGTGGAAGACCAGTTCCCCTCGGGCCCGTCCAGGAGAGAGGGTGGGAGGGTGCGTGGCGACTGGCCTTGCATTGTGTGAGTCGAGGCTGGACCAAAAGTGATGGCTTTGCCCGGATGGCGGGCGGGGTGAGGGGGAACCTCTCTAGAATGAGATAAGAAGCTAGAAATGAGATCAGGACCAAGGTCAGCGCCACCCCACCAATTCCAGAGGTTAATGACATCTCCTGACTTCGTGTAACCCCCAATGCCTACACCCCAGCAGAGTCTCTTCCCTGGTGTCCTCTTGGGTCAGACTCTCAAAAAGCTCAGCCCATGGGCCACCCTTCCCCCTTCTTGTTTCAGCTGCTTCAGATTTCCTCGGTTTCTTTCTGTCGGTAAGAGGGAGGCATGACAATCTTGGGGCTATAAACAGGGTTCCTGGGAAGACCGGGCTTGGGAATGGTTCCATTAAAGAGGCTTCCAAAGTGAGCTTAGTCCGTTTTCTTGATTTCCTGGAAGCACAGTCTGGTGGTGGTTGTTTCTTTTCTCCCTCCCGCCTCCTACTTCGTGGTGTAAGATAACTTGGGTAAGATACTCAGGCCACTGAATTAAACCATAAATCTGGATTACGGAGGTTTAGGGCAAGCTGATCCCCGGGGAATTAATCCCCTGCAAAATGTCATCGCGCAAAAGAGAAAGAGGATGGGGGAATTCTCAAATCCTCAGCTCGGCCAGGTGGTGTGGAAATTGTTCCTAGAAGCTCCCTGCCCCGCCCTCCCCGTGTCTGTCTGCCCTGGGTGCTCAGGGCGATTGCCTCTGGTAGGTGGGGAGTCGGGCCAGCCCTCACACCCTACGCTGACCTGCACCCTGAAACCAGAGGGTCTTTTCCTCCTCACCTCTGCCCGTGGGCAGGATGCCCCAGTAACGCAAGGTCCCCAAAGTACAGGATTCGTGTCACACCCTTCCACCGAGTTTATTTCACTTTCGAAACCCACTAAGTAGTTGTATGCAATGGGTCATTGGGGCTCAATAGCCTCGCTTTATAGAATTTAAATTTAAAAGAGTGGAACCAGAATAATGTATTTCCTAACTTCTCGCTGTGGCCACTTCCCTTTTGCCCTTCCTTCCTTCCTTCCTTCCTCCCTCCCTCCCTCCCTCCCTCCCTCCCTCTCCCTCCCTTCCCTTCTGGCACTTCATTTATTCAGTAGTGATGTATGAAGTGCTTGCTGCATACAAGGCCCTCTTCCAAGAATAGCTCTATCTCAGTGAATGAAATACACAGATCCCCACCGCCACCTCCCCCCCCCCCCAACGAGGAGCTTACATTATGAAGGGAAGAGACAGACACGGAACAAAATACATGAGTAAATATAATCCTAGTTAGTATGGCAGAAGATGGAAAGAGATATGGAGCAAAATGGAGCAGGAAGGTGATTAAGGGATCTGGGAATGAGGAGGAGTCCCCAGTCCCGGTAGGGGCAAGGAGTCTACTGAGCACCAGGGGCATATGGAGGGGAAGAGCACTTCAAACGCAGTGTTGGGTGAATGCAAAGGCCCTGAGGCAGGAATGTAGCTGGCCTGTTGGAGGGATAGCAAGAGGTCATGGTGGCTGGAGGGGGGTAGGTGGTAAGGAGTCAGAACGGTCAGAGGTTAAACCGTGTGTGTTCTTAGAGGCGTTTGAGGACCTTGGAGGGCTTTAAGCAGAGGAGTGACATAATCCAGATCACCCTTTAAAATACGGTTTCTGCCTCCTGTCTCAGCTCTATCCCCTTCCATCCATACACCTGTCCATCCCACTCACCTATTCAATGTGATATTTGCTGAGTCCCTGCTATATGCCTGGCATTGCTCCAGGTGATGGAAATACAGCAATGAAAAGGTACCTGACCTCAAGGAGCTTGTATTCTAGAGGCACGCAACCCCCTGGGATCTTCCATGATGATGGAATGTTCTAGATCTGCACTGTCCATTCGGGAGCCCCTCACCACCTGTGGCTATTAAGTTTTTGTTTGTTTGTTTCTTTTAATATTTGTGTGTTTTTTATTTTATATTTGAGAGAGAGAGAGAGAGAGAGAGAGAGAGAGAGAGAGCGCACGAGCAGGGGAGGGGCAGAGAGAGACAGAGACAGAATCAGAAGCAGGCTCCAGGCTCCAAGCTGTCAGCACAGAGCCTGACACGGGGCTCAAACTCACGAGCAGTGAGATCATGACCTGAGCCAGAGCCGGATGCTTAACTGACTGAGCCACCCAGGGTCCCCATGACTATTAAGTTCTTGTTTTTTCTAAGTAATCTCTACTCCCAACATGGGGCTTGAACTCATGACCCCAAGATCAAGCATCACATGCTCTACCAACCAAGCCAGCCAGACACCCCCAGAAATGACATTTCTTAATGATGGGCTATCTCAGGTTGGGTTCCCAGCATCCCTCCTCTGAGTATGCAGGAGGTTTATCAAGGAGTGTCCTTAGGCTCAATACCTGGGGAAGGAACCGGAATGCAAACTCACACATTGCAGCTGAGCCCACGGAAACTCCTGACCTAGCTCTTCTGACTTGTCCCCCTGGGGTTGAACTGGCTCAACTTTTAACCTGCCCTCAGTCAACACTTGCACACAGGCTGCCCTGGGAAGAGCATGACCTTGCACAAGGGAGGTTACTCCATAGCTGAGGACATCCCTGATTTGGGACTGATGGCTGATGGCTCACTGCAGACAGCATTGGCCAGAGCTGGGCAGGTCCTCTGCAGAAGGGGGATCCGGGGACACATCTCCATCTCCAACACTGAGTGGCTCAGCAGAGACCAGGGAAGGGGGATTCCACACAAGCAAGGCACCGAGGCTGGAGTCAGAGTGGTAGCTTCAAGAACAGGGCTGTGCCTGGGTTGAGGGGGCAGAGGTGGAAAGTTTGTGAGGGAAAGGAAGTATGTCTGTCTGTCTCTGAAGTCTTGTGTGGCAGCTGGGGGCAGGAGAGCCAGGTTTCCTGTGGCCTGTTTGTATGTGATTAAGGAAGGATGGGTCATCTGGTTGGTCTTGATCTACAGTGGAAAAGATCTCCCATGGGATCTTCAGGCTTCTCAAATGTCTCTGCAACCTCGTTTCAGACAATCAGATTGGTACCCAATGAGGCTGAATGGTGAAAATCTATTCCTGATGTCTGCATGCAGTGTGGGATAGGGGTAGCAGTTGCTCAGAGGGTTTCATGAAAGAGGAGGAGGGGGGAAGGGGAGGGGAAACGAACAATAATAACACAAGGATGCATCTGGGCTCACAGGGAAGCAGATTCTGTAATCGATTACTCATGTCTGCCATGGGCATGGGGAAGGAATAGTTGAGGTAGTCTTGCAATGAATTTTCTTTTCCTTTTTTTTTTCCTTTTTTAATGTTTATTTATTTATTTATTTATTTTTTTAATTTTTTTTTTCAACGTTTTTTATTTATTTTTGGGACAGAGAGAGACAGAGCGTGAACGGGGGAGGGGCAGAGAGAGAGGGAGACACAGAATCGGAAACAGGCTCCAGGCTCTGAGCCATCAGCCCAGAGCCTGACGCGGGGCTCGAACTCCCGGACCGCGAGATCGTGACCTGGCTGAAGTCGGACGCTTAACCGACTGCGCCACCCAGGCACCCCAATGTTTATTTATTTTTTAGAGAGAGAAAGACAGAGTGTGAGTGGGGAGGGACAGAGAGGGAGGGAGACACAGAGTCCAAATCTGAGCTATCTGCACAGAGCCCAATGCGGGGTTCAAACTCACGGACCACAAGATCATGACCGGAGCCGAAGTCGGACCCCTAACCGACTGAGCCACCCAGGGGCCCCCTTGCAATGAACTTTCTACCCTATGTTTACTTACTAATTTGTTTATTAATGATTTCATAAGTGCCTAAAAATGCTCCACCCAAATCTATGGTTTCCAGGAAAGAGATAGCAGGATGCAGTTCCTTCCAAGGGGCCCCTGGGCTGAGAATCTGACCTCCTACCAGGAGATTCACCATTCATTCCAGGTCCCTCACCGAATCCCATTCCAGGAAGCACAAAGGCAGCCCCCTGGGGGATTAACCGTGGGCTCCTTTACTGGTGTTTAGGCCACATTTCCCCCCTCTGTTCTTCACAAAGGACCAAGTGATTAAGCAAAATGGCGGACAAGGTATTTCTAAAGGTGATTAAGCTCGAAAGGAAAAGACGAAGCAGGTTCCACACTTGGTATGTCCGTCTTCCTCTGAAGATGTTTCTCCTCCCCTTGAAAATAGAATCAAAAGCCAGCATTCAGGTGACAAGTGTGCACTGACTCAAAGTGTGATGTGAATAAAAAAGTATTGCATTGGCTTCCAAGACTGAGTCAGAAGAGGAGGTGGCCGAGCCAAGAGTGGTTAGACCTACCCCTGCCCCTCACCTGGCTCATGGCGGCCGATAAGGCACTGAACCCTGAGCACCTTAACCTCACCGCCACTGTATTAGACTTGCTGAAAGAGGGACCCAAAGGAGAGAGTTGTGCTCTGGTGGACAAGAGTCAGAGGCTGGGCACTAAGAATGTTCTTCATTCTAGCCAAGCCTGGGGACGACTTGTGGGTGATTTTTAATAGCCACCCTGTTAAGATGGTACCCAGAGCCCCAGACCTATTCCGTTGCCTCTCTTCTGTTCCAGGAAGATGATTTTGATGGCCAAGGCAAAATTCGGGAGGAATCACTAAGTTTGGTGTCATCCCTAAGCCACATGCATCATAAGGGCAAATATTGCCAGAAACACCAGAGCCATCCACATATCTGATGAAAGGGTTCTGTTTGTTAAATCCCAGACATCCTGAGTGATTAGGTCAGTGGGCCCACACAGGGGGTCTGGGGAGAATACTGGAATCAGAAGAAAAGACTGGAAGGGAGAGAGAAGTTGGTCCTGTGGAGAGTTGAGGACTTACGTGCAGAGGTGGGGGAAGGACCCATGCAACGAGGAGGAGAACTGAACCCTACCTTTTTCTCTGTTGGCTACTCAGTGGGTAGCAGGTCAGTAACCTGGTGCATGGCTTTTGGGGCCCAGTGAAGTCCTGGTCATCTCCTTTCAAGGTCATCTTTCCTTCTCATGCCCCAGTTTGAGAAATTCCATTCTCCTACTTTGCACACCCAAGGCTTCCCAGACCTAACACTTGGCACGGCACCTTTCTGGGTCCAAAATGGTTCATCCACCTCTTACTAATCTGGGAAGCTGTCCCCGTCCCTCCCCCACCCCCACTTCACCTCATCTCTGGGACAGGGAGCTCACCTTGCTGGCAACCCCAGCGAATCGTGCTGGAAGGGACGGATGTCACCTTCACAGCGGCATTGCCCAGGTATGCTATGCACCTCACCTTTGCATCAGCAGTACACCCAGGTGTGGTCCTGGTCATAGTTGTAAGAGGTTGCACACCACGTAAGGTTGTGCTTTGATCCTTTGCTGGTACAGTTAAAATAATTCTTGTTTTTGTAGTTGAATGGGAAGTGGCAGGGAAAGCCAGGAACCAGTGAAGAAATTCCTAGGGAGTAGAAGGGGATAGGAAAGTGGTTACCCCTGTGCCTTGATGCTGTGGTGAAGGCTTAGACTTCAGAGCCCCCTCTAAAATCAAAACTGGGTCGGGGCACCTGGGTGGCTCAGTCGGTTAAGTGTCTGACTTTGGCTCAGGTCATGATCTCACAGTTCGTGGGTTCGAGCCCCGTGTCGGGCTCTGAGCTGAGAGTGTGGAGCCTGGAGCCTGCTTCAGATTCTGTGTCTCCCTCTCTTTCTGCCCCTCCCCTGCTTGCTCGCGGGTGAGTGCGCGCTCTCTCTCTCTCTCTCAAAAATAAATAAACATTAAAAATTGTTTAAATAAAAACTGGGTCCACATGGCCCATGGGTCTGCTCAGAGACTCCCATTAGAGGAAGGAAATACTGACTTAATGCTAAATGCCAGAGGGGTTTTCTTCCCTGGGAAGCTATTTGAGTTTAGCTCTGTGGGGTGTGGAAATGGGGCACAAGGGCAGCGTGAACACACAAGGGGTCCTGGCAGTGGGAGAGAGGAGGACAGCGTCATGTCAGCAGGGGAGCCAGGGAAGCAAGTGGGAAGCGCGGAGAGGACATCTTACAGGGAGTCGTCTTCATTCACAGATCCTGAATGTGCGAATTCTCCACTCGCTGAAGTGGATTTGGAACCCAAATCAATATTGGCCGGGCTTGTGCGGCGCAGCTCTCGAGCAAAACGCGCCTAGTGCTGAAGAGCTGTCCAGGGTCCTGAAGTCCAGGCCGCCTGGGATGTCCTTTATGGGGACCCATCAGGTTACATTTACAGAGAAATGTTCTATTTTTCTTCCTCGTGGGCTTCTTCCCTTATCACCCACCAAATGTACACTTGTTTTCCTTTGTTAAGAAAATTATCCAAAACACACAATTGGGGTCAAAAGATCCTGACCTTATGTCCTCCTAAAGCACTGTCTAAACAGTCCCTAAGGGCCATCTGGTTCTCTAGCTCAGTGTCAGCAAACTTTTTCTAGAAAGGGCCAGATGGTAGTTATTTTTAGCTCCGTGCCTCATACAGCCTCGGTCTTTATATGTGGGCCCTGGGATTTGAATTTCGTATAATTTTTGCCCGTCACAAAATAGGATCCTTCTTCGGACTTTTTTCGACTGTGTAGAAAGTTGGGTTGGGGGCCAAGAGAAACATTGGCCCAGACTTAGCCCATAGGCAGGAGAGAGTTTGCAGGCCCCTGCTCTAGGGAAATAGAACTTTATCTGACTTACTACCTGCTATTGATTGGAGGCCCCAACTCTGTAACTTGTAAAAGATTGATACATTGTGAATGATTTTTGTTTGGTAAAGATACTGATAATTTCTGTCTGGTAGACAACCCCAAAGGTTTGATTGCCCTTTGTGTTATTTTATTTTTATTTATGTATTTAATACGTATGTATGTATGTATGTATGTATGTATGTATTTAAGTAGGCTCCATATCCAATGTGGGGCTCAAACTCATGACCCTGAGACCAAGAGTTGGATTCTCCACCAAATGAGCCAGCCAGGCATCCCTTGATTGCCCTTTAGGTGTTACCAGATTGGGTGGCTAACTTAACAATCTTGCTTCAGCTCAACATTCTTTTCACCGACTTTATGTAGTTCTTAAAACGTCCCTCGAATTGGCTTCACTATCCTTGTTATTCCCTTATTAGCAATTTTTTTTTAAATCTTAGCGTGGATTTACTCTATGTTTGTGCAAGCAAGTACTTAGGTGTTTCACATTTTGAAAACCTTATATTGACCCCTTTCTCGTGGATCTTAAGCGGCCCGCATCTTGCCCATCACGCTATCGTATTTTTCGTGCTATTTGCTCATCAGATATCCACGAGGGTGGGACTCCGTCTTACTCATCACCACAGGCCCACCGCCCAGCACAGTGGCTGGCACGCAGTAGGGCTGGAGTCAGTGTTTGCTGGGTAATTGAGTGAAGGAGTCTGCCTATGTCCACCCAGCCCCCTTCCCCGTATTACTAGTGTCGGCACAGAGGCTCCACTTTCCGTCCTCATCCATGTTCTCCGTGGTCGGGCACCACAGTCTGTTGCTTTCACTCTCAATGCATTCAAAGATCATGCTATTTCTGTAGACGGAGGGGAAGACACAGGGCTTGCTGAAAGAATTTCCCCCATACTCTGAAAATAATGATGGAAAGGTCACAGGGACAAGAAGAGATAACAAAAAGAGCTTCCATGTATCATGCATCAAGTAGGTGCCATGCTTTATCTCAGGAAAGGCAACACGACATTGAACATGCTCCAGTTCAGTTCCTGGTGATGTTATTATTTCCATCCACTTTGCGTGTAAGTGAGAACCCAAACCATCAACAACAACACCATTTACAACAGAGTTGCTCTGCAGGCTTCATCAACGGAGTTATTGTGAGATCTAAGGTTAACGTTGGTTTAGGGTTAAGGATACAAGTGATGGATGGCTACGACAAAGATAAAATTCAAGGTTTTATATGGCATTATGGTTTTTTGAGTGCTAAGGGATAAACATAAATAAGGCTTTAGCAGGAATAAGTGTGCTCATGGATAGGTGCCTCACGTGAATTTTCATCTCAATGGAGGCAACACTGTTTGGTGAGGGAGCAGGGGCATCAGAGCCATATGGACTTGCATTCAAATGCAACTCTGACATCACTTAGGAGTGTGACCTTGGACAGGATTTAATTTTACTGCGACCACTTATTGAATGTGGAAAAAATAGCATCACATAGGGCTTCTATGGAAACATTCAGTGGGATGTGGTATATAGAGTCTAATACAGAGAGGGCTCCAGAATGAATGGAGGTCATTAAGAAGTTAAGAGTAGGGGCCCCTGGGTGGCTCAGTCGGTTAAGCATCCGACTTCGGCTCAGGTCATGATCTCACAGTTGGTGGGTTCAAGCCCCGTGTCAGGCTCTGTGCTGACAGCTCAGAGCCTGGAGCCTGCTTTGGATTCTGTGTCTCCCTCTCTCTCTGCACCTCCCCTACTCATGCTCTGTTTCTCTCTGTCTCAAAAATAAAATAACCATTAAAAATTTAAAAAAAAGTTAAGAGTAGGGATGCCTGGGTGGCTCACTCAGTTATGCATCTGACTCTTGATTTCAGCTCAGGTCATGATCTCACAATTCATGGAATCCAGCCCTGCATTGGGCTCTGCACTGATAGCATGGAGGCTGCTTGAGATACTCTCTCTCTCCTCTCTCTATGCCCCTCCCTCACTCATGCTCATTCTCTCTCTCTCAAAATAAATAAACATTTTTAAAAAGAATAAGTTAAGGGACACCTGAGTGGCTCAGTCATTTAAGCGCCCGACTTTGGCTCAGGTCATGATCTCTCAGTTCGTGAGTTCAAGCCCCACATCAGGCTCTGTGCTGACAGCTCAGAGCCTAGAGCCTGATTTGGATTCTGTGTCTCCCTCTCCCTCTGCCCCTCCCCTGCTCACACTCTGTTTCTCTCTCTCTGTGTCTCTCAAAAATAAACATTAAAAAAAATTTTAAGAGTAGGCATAGAATTAAGATGAAATCTGAAGCCACTTTGAAATGCAGGTAGGGTCCAGCTCTGGGTGAATCCACGTATTGCCAAGTCTAGCAATAGAAATAGTTGAAAACCAATGTCAGGACTGCAGCCCATGGTACTGGTTCTTAGGAAAACTAGATTTTCCATGCTGACATTAGGCACTCGGGGGAACATGGCCTTAGGACATTCCTGTCTCCTGTGGTTGTCCTAATGTATTCTCCAAGAACACACTTAGTTTCTAGAAGTATTGCTCTCAATGCTCTGCTCTCCCCCATGCCACCATCCCCTCAGAATGATCATTGCTCTCCCCCACCCGCCTCCCCACCAAAACCCCCATCCCTGCTCCAGTGCCTTACCATTTGTTTCACAGTATTTCCACTGCTGCTTCTCATCAAAGCTGGAGGTGACGGAACACCACAGCTTTCTGAAGAAGCCACCCTCCGTGATGCAGTTGTTATGGTACCTTCCTCGATAGATGAAGGGGAAGATGCATCGTGGGTAATCTGTATGGAAAGGAGTCTGTGAGTGGTTTGACTTTCTCTAGTCATTCACAGAACAGTCACTCAATCATCCATCCATGCATTCATCCATCGATCTATCCATCCATCCATCCGTCAGCCATCAAAATACAGGACAAGCATCAAGTTTTAAAGATATTTTATTCATTCACTTTATTAAGCATGTTGTAAAGAAAGCCTACTTGTGTACTTTCATGCTCAAAGCTTCCCCCAACAGGGCTCCCAACCTCAACAACGCCGCCCCCCAACCTGCTGAACAAACTTAATATACTTCAGTGTCTTAAAAATGAATCTCTTAGAATCACCAACAGACCTGTAGGAATCAAGTCAAGACAAAGAATTTTGATGGTTTACGACCAACAGGTGAAGTCAAGATCTTGGCATACAAAAAAAAAAAAAAAAAAAAAAGTTGCCATTACTGAAAAAAAGTCAAATATCAGTGAAGTAAAATATAGTAACATTACCATCCAGGTGCTGGTGCCTTATTGCAACTTTCATAGATTGAATTTCCCACCACAAATAGTACAACAAATATGGTTTTGGACATTATGTTTATAGTGGGTGGATTTACTCACACTCAGTGAGGGAATCAGGGTCATTTGGAGGTGATGGAGGGGTTGTCATAGATGAAGGGATGAGGGAAGCCTTCCTTGAGCAGGTGGCACTTGAGCAGAGGCTTGCACAATGTGGAGAAGCCAGCCATGCAAAAATTGGGGGAATTGAGGTCCAGATAGAGGGAATAAAAGTGGGAAGTGTTCAAGACAGGAAGGAGTTCAGAATATTCAAGAAGCATGACAGCCATTGTAGCTGGAGCTCATCAGGCAAGGAAGAGAGTGGAAGAAGGTGAGGACAGAGAAGGGCAAGGTCTTGTAGAGCTTTGCAGACCAAGGTGAGGTGTCTCCTCCTTCTTCTTCCCTTCCTCTCCCTCCACCCCCCTCCTCCCACCTCCTCCTCCCCCTCCTCCTCCTTCCTTCTTCTTCTTCTTCTTCTTCTTCTTCTTCTTCTTCTTCTTCTTCATCTCCTCCTCCCCCTTCTCCACCTTCTTCTTCTCCTTCTTCTCCTTCTCCTCCTTCTCCTTTCCTCAAGTTGTAGTTCTTTTGGACGTTCCAGATATTAACCCCTTATCAGGTATATTATTTGCAAATATTTTCTTCCATTCCATGCGTTGCCTTATCATTTTATTGATGGCTTCTTTTGCTACACAGAAGCTTCGTAGTTTGATGTAGTGCCACTTGTTTATTTTTGCTTTTGATTTTGGTGTCAAACCCAAACAACCATCACTAAGACTGATGTCTTCCAGCTTACCCCCATGTTTTCTTGTAGCAGTTCTGGGGTTTTGCATCTTATGATTCAAGTCTTTAATAATTTTGAGTTGACCCTTGTGTATGGCATAAGAGAGGGGTCCAGTTCCATTCTTTTGTATGCGGCTGTCCAGTTTTATCAACACCACTTATTGAAGAGATCATTCTTTCCCCATTGCACATTCTTGGCTCCTTTGTCATAAATTAATTGACCATATATGCATGGGTTTATTTCTGGGCTCTCAATCTGCTCCATTAATCCATGTGTCTGTTTTTATGCCAATACCATACTGTTTTTATTACTATAACTTGTAATATAGTCTGAAGTGTGATGCTTCCTGCTTTGTTTTCCTTTCTTAGGATTGTGTTGGCTCTTCGGGCTCAGGATATTCTTCTAAGTGTGCTGGTGAGCCATGCAGGGGCACAAGCAGGGGCAGGGGAGTAGTGTTCCATGGTTTCACATTCCGAAAAGGTTACTTTGACTGATGTGTGGGGAATTGATTTGGAGGGAGGTGGGGGGGATTTGAGGAGCCCAGTTAACACATTTGGGGGGGGGGAGAACTGATGGTGATTTGGAGAAGGATGGGAGCAGTGGAGGCAGCTCCTTCCCAGAAACTGAAGCTAGAATCGATTTTTGAAGGTAGAACCAACAGGCTAATTGGTGGATTACATGACGGGTGGGAGGGAAAGAATTAGGGCTGTTCACAGGTGGTGAGAAACCCACCACTAGGGGTCCAAAGAGCAGTTCTTAGTTCAGAAGCCAGGGCTGAGGGAGGCGATGCCAATGGCAAACCATCTATACAGGAGCCCTCTGTGATTGGCTGAAACAGGTTTAATCAGGTGCAGGTTGTTAAATCTCTAGACCCTGATTGTGTCTGTATCCGCACTTTGGGCAGAGTTTTGTCTCCTCTTGTGTGTCTTAAGCATGTTTGGGGACCTCTTTTCTAGAAATTAAAAAAAAGTTTGTTTCTAATTTTCGGGTTCAATTTCAACCAGTAGATCCTGATTTGCATCATTTAAACTAGAGCGATATTTTCAACTAGAGATGGTATTGCTTCCAAGCTTGGGTTTTTGTTTTTATTGTTGTTTTTTTTGTTCCCCACCCCACCCCCAGTGTAATGGGGCTTCTTTGTAGTCATTTTTAGCTCTTATAATCAAAGAGATTCCTCTTGGAGGTATGAGCCTCTGGCCACCTTTTAATATCTTTTTAGGTTAGTTATGATCATGGTGCTTTTTATTATCAATTTATTTTGTTTTATTTCTGTCTTATATTGCAGCTAAGGGATTGTGTTGATTTATTCTGAAATTATGAATTTGGAATAGGTAACGTTATGTATACATTTTATTTCAGGATAGTAAAAGAGTTGTTATACTTATTATCAAAGGGAGCCTTTGATCTAAGAGAGTCAAGAGCAGTGATACAAGTGAAAAGAAAATCCTAAATATTCAAAATCTGGCTGCTCGTAGGAACAATTAAAATGTCCAACAACAGGATATTGGTTAAAACAAACAAAATGCCTTTTGTCCTGTGCAGAAAAATTAGAAATCATCTAATTGTCAAAAATGTCTTGGGCTTTGAGAAGCAGCAAACACAGTCTGTCAAATCCCTTCTCTGTTACACTTTGTTGTCTGTTTTTCCTTATTAATTTAGAAAATTAGGAAAGAGACAAAGAATACAGAGGTTCCCTGTGGCCCTGTAACCTCTCTTTCATTCAGAAAGCACCATTTTTAACACTATCATTGTCATATTATTAGCCATTGTTAGCATCCCGTATGTGGCCTCCGCACTTTCTATGCACACACACAGATGTCGTAACTCGTCTTCAAAAATATGATCACATTCTACACATCCACACATTCTCTTTTATAATCCATCGTTTGAGGAGGTCGGCTGAGGGGACAGCATGGCATCACTCACCCTCCTCCATACAGTACTTCCACTGTCCATCGTAAACGGCTTTTGTCGAACACCAAGGGGACAGGCTGTTGGTTTTGATACAAGAGAAGTAAGTAGACCCCTTGTAGACGAAGGGAAACACACATGAGTCCTTCTGACCTGGAGGAGAGAGAGACAAATAGAAGGGTTTCATCACAAATGAATGAGCCAAGGGTGAGTCTTGCTTTGGTTCTCGTGGGTGGTTCTGAAGGTGACACATGCAGTGTTGGCATCCAACTTTCTTGTGACAAATAAGGGTGTGTCCAGTTTACGTGGAGACCAAGAGCACAGGGAAAGACTCTCATAAATCATAAAGGCAACTGGAATAAAGTTTTCCTCCAGACCATTAGAGCACCGTCAATGTCACACCAGACACTCTCGGGTCATGACATCACAGTAGGTAATGGAGCGACACACGTCAAATAATGCTGCAACACAGACCAGAAAACAATTTCATATTTCAATGCTTTTTTCAATCCTTCTGATTACACAAAAGAGAAGACTTCAATTTAATGCGAGTATTTCTCTACCATGCCTCTAATTTTTAATAATCTCCCTTTTTAACAACAACAACAACAACAAGCAGGGCAGGACCCAGGCTCAAAGCCTTATTGTTGCACCCCATAGAATTTAGGAATAAGATTTCCTTTTCATAGCATTTACTTTTGTGTGCAATTTCTATTTATGGCAAGTTAGTAACGCTTACAGATTACAGAGCTAATGTTAACTATTCTTTAAAGATAAAGGTGTTAGAGTGAAGATAAAGGTGTCAAAGAGTACATTTCAAGAAGGTTGGGTAAATGATAGTGCTGGTGGCATGCAGATGTGGCAAATACTGAGGGGTACTTTTTGTATTCCTCTGTGTGAGGACAGGACTTTGTCTTTGACACAACGTATCCTCAGAACCTAGAACTGTGACTTGCTCATAGTAGATGCTTCAGAAAGAACTGACAGAATGGAACGAGCTCGGAAAATGCCACGTGAAAGAAAGCTAAACCCGTTTCTTTAACAAAGGACTCATCAGAAGGGTCAGCATGCAGATGAGTGTTGAATTAGCAGGAGGTGTATGGATTATATTGAATTGTCCTTTCCCCCCACTCCTCAATAGTGCTGGAGACTAATGGTCCCTGAAACACACCTTTTTTTTATGTTTATTTATTTTTGAGAGACAGAGAGAGACAGAGCACAAGTGGGGAAGGAGCGGAGAGAGAGGGAGACACAGAATCCAAAGCAGGCTCCAGGCTCTGAGCTGTCAGCACAGAGCCTGGTGCGGGGCTCGAACTCATGAACCGTGAGATCATGACCTGAGCCGAAGCCGGCGCTTAACCGACTGAGCCACCCAGGTCCCCCTCCCTGAAACACATCTTAAGAATTGTTATTCTACAGGTGCTTGGGTGGCTCCGTTGGTTAAGCATCAGACTTTGGCTCAGATCATGATCTCTTGGTTCGTGAGTTCGAGCCCCGAATCAGGCTCCTTACTGACAGTGTGGAGCCTGCTTGAGAGTCTCTCTCTCTCTCTCTCTCTCTCTCTCTCTGCCCCTCCCCCACTCTCTCTCTTTCTCTCTCAAAATAAATAAATAAACTTTTTTTAAAAAAAAAAGGAAAAGTGGGGCGCCTGGGTGGCTCAGTTTGTTAAGTGTCCGATTTAGGCTCAGGTCATGATCTCGCAGTTTGTGAGTTCGAGCCCCGCGTCGGGCTCTGTGCTGACGGCTGGGAGCCTGGATCCTACTTCAGATTCTGTGTCTCCCTCTCTCTCTGCCCCTCCTCTGTCTGAAAAATAAATAAAACATTTTAAAGAAAGGGAAAGAAATGCTATTCTAGCCCACATTGTGGAGGAGAAAGTGAATACCCATGTAAGATAAGGAATCATTTCAACTTAATACCTTTTTTCCCCCTTTTTTTGAGAACTGGGATGAGAACCAGCATTTTTTTTATCTACTGGTCCAGGATCACAGCTTTTCTCCCTGCCTTCATCATGTCATTCCCTCCTTCCCTCCTTTTCTCCCTCCCTCAAAGACATAATTATGGATACTATGACTAAGATATTCTGATAGGTTATGGATGTGCATGCATACACGTGTGTGCATGTGTGTGTGTGCTCATGTTCCAAAGATGGTGAGGCAAAGCTTCCATGGACTCACCAAACCTATCTTCTTTTTTCTTTCTGGACTCCTAGCGAGAACCCATTTTTCGGCTGAACAGTTAGGTGGGGCCATGTGACTCAGTTGCAACTCATGCAACGTGGGTAGAAATGATCTTCTCCAGCTCCTTGCTCAGAAAAGTCCCTGGTGAACCCTATGCTCCCTACTTCCTCTTCCAGCTGGACATAGAGCAGTGGTTCTCAGCGGAGGAGACATTAGACAATGTTTGGAGACATTTCGGGTTGTTACAACTGGGAGAAGGGCGACCTGGAAGCTGCACCACTGGTTCCTACTGAGTAGAGGCTGGAGATGTTGCTAAACACCTTACCATGCACACGTCCCAGAACCGCGTCATCTGGTCCCAAATGTCAACAGTGCCCAGGTTGAGAAAGTCTGAGAAAGAGGACCCTGCAAAGTATGCTGAGGCCCTGTGGGATGGTGGAGCCCCAGTACAGAAGGGGTCTGTGTCTCTGAATCACAACACAAGTGGCTTCCCATGAAACATCCACACTGAAGTTCTAGATGACATGAACCCTACCGAGTTCAGCCACTGACATTTAGGGATAGTCAGTCTATTACTAATACGGATGAACCAGACATCATCTCTGTCTTCAACCTGGAACCTCCATCTCTTGCTCTGGATCAGATTCTTATCCTGTATAATCTGACCTGGGCCATCACAGGGGTGAGGCTGGGAGACAGCAGAAAAGGCAGACTGCCATCTTTGAGCTTCGCCAATGGGCTGAGGCAAGTGGAGGTCCTTAAGTCACATTGTGTTGTCCACCCTTGGCTCTCAGAACTGTGTGGTCTTGGTTGAAGACCAAGTTGAAACCAGTTAATATCTGGAAAGTGTTTAGAAGTGGACCTGGAACATGGCTGCTCCTCGACCAACGTTAACTGTCATCATCACCATCACCATCACCATCGTCATCAATAATGCTCAGTCATGGGCACCACCAGTATGTGTGATGCTGGTGGCGAGGGGAGGGCAGACAGATGCCCCTGTACACAGGATTAAGATTATCCTTGGGACTTATTAGTACAAACCAACACATAATAGATACTATTAGCCATCTGCAAAGTAATCCAGCAGATGGTCTGATCTTCTTAACTGGGTTAAAATCCTCCATAATCCGGGCCCTGCTGACCTCTCTGTTCTCACTGCCTGATTAACATTTCCTTGACCTTCCTCCACGTTCTTTCTCGTCTTCGGCATTTGGCTCATGCCCTTCATCCTGCTCTTTTCTTTGTCCCTAGCTTTACTCCCTGCTTCTCATCCATACGACTTGGTTCAGCCTGGATTAATACTCTTCCACACTCTTATAATACTCTGAGATGATCTCTATAAATGTACTTATCGAATATTTAAAGAATATAATTATCTGCTTATGTGTCTATCACTCCCACTTGCTGTGAGCTCTCCTGAGAGCAGGGCATGAGTTTTATTTGTTGCTATGTTTCTGGCCCATAGCACAGTGCCTGGCACTCGGGAACCACTCGGCAAATGTGTGTTGAATAAATTAGTCCGTAACTATGTGCAGAGGAGACTTAGGGATACCAAGTTTCACCACAGGAATATGGATGTGGTCTCAGGAAGGTATGACCAGAAAGAGACACTAACTGGAAAAGCTGGCATTGTTCCTTGTCTGAATAAAATGTGGCTTCTTAGCCTTTTCAGGACTTGTCAGTTCTTTTGAGAACCCAGATCTTCTCTCTAGGAAAATGTCCATACATCCCTGTGACAGAGACTGCTGTGTGTTCAAAACCAGCTTCATCTTCCTGTCAAAGGTACTGCTAAAAACTACATTTCCCAGACTCCCTTGCAGCTAAGCACCCTGTGAGTTCTGGCCAATGGAAGTGGGAGAAAGTGACGGGTATCACTTCCTGCCCCCCCCCAAAAAAAAACCCTTCTCCTTCAAGATCATAAGACTCTTGATCCTCGTCTACCAGCTCCATGCAAAGAATCCACAGAGGACCCTGGAACCCTAGGGGATGGTGGAGCCCCACGGTGGAAGGTGCATGGATCCCTGCTAACCAGATGCTCCCCCATTGGACTTTGTAGGAACAAGAAATAAATTTTTTGTGTTAAGCTGCTAACAGTTTGGAGCTTCTCTGTTACAATAGCTATCCTCACTACCCTGGTAAATACACACCCTTTGAAATATGGAGCCAGGGTTTCATGAACTCTAGTGCTAGCCCAGTGACCTCAGCTTAGGAATTTCTGGAATACAGAATGTGGTCATTCAAAAAGGACTTCATGGAATTAAAGGGCATGAAAACAAGTGTTTTTTGAGCCTTATTGAAGGGAGAGGGCTCATCAGGCAGAAAAGGATTTTAATTGTGGAGAATGTTTCTCCATAGCTTAAGTGAACTATGACACAGGGTGTCTCTTTGTTCTCCTTCCATGTTTACCATACCATCTTGAGGTGGTTAATTTAGATTCCTAGATATATTGAGAAGTAGGCTCACATCCACTAGAATGGCTACTTTTTTTTAAAAGATCTTATTTTTAAGGAGCACCTGGGTGGCTCAGTCGGGCAAGCGTCTGACTTGGGCTCAGGTCATGATCTCACAGTTCGTGGGTTGGAGCCCCGCGTCGGGCTCTGGGCTGACAGCTCGGAGCCTGGAGCCTGCTTCGGATTCGTCTCCCTCTCTCTCTGCCCCTCCCCAGCTCATGCTCTGTCTCTCTCTGTCTCAAAAAAAAAATATTTAAAAAATTTTTTAAAGATTTTATTTATTTATTTTTTTTTTTTTTTAAATTTTTTTTTTTCAACGTTTATTTATTTTTGGGACAGAGAGAGACAGAGCATGAATGGGGGAGGGGCAGAGAGAGAGGGAGACACAGAATCAGAAACAGGCTCCAGGCTCTGAGCCATCAGCCCAGAGCCTGACGCGGGGCTCAAACTCACGGACCGCGAGATCGTGACCTGGCTGAAGTCGAAGCTTAACCGACTGCGCCACCCAGGCGCCCCTAAAGATTTTATTTTTAAGTAATCTCTACACCCAATGTGGAGCTCGAACTCACAAGCTCGAGATCAAGAGTCACACGCTGTACCGACTGAGCCGACCAGGAGCCCCTACTTTTTTTCTTTTAAACAGAAAACAACAAGTATTGACAAAGATGTGGAGACATTGGAACCCTTGTGCACTGTAGATGGGAATACAAAATGGTGCAGCTGCTTTGGAAAATAGTATGGCAGTTCCTCAAAAAAAAAAAATAAATATATAAAATAAAATAAAATAAAATAAAATAAACGTAGAATTGCCATGTGACCCAACAATTCCACTCCTTGTTATATCCCGCGAAGTATTTGTAACACCCAATGTTTACAGCAGCATTGTTCACAGCCAAGAGGTAGAAACAATCCACGTCCATCCATGGATGAATGGATAAACGAAACGTGGTATGTCCATAGTATGTATCACACACACAGTGGAATATTTATTCGGCCTTAGAAGGAAAGGAAATTCTGACACAGGCCACACAATGGATGGGTGAATCTTGAGGACGTTATGCTCAGGGACATAAAAGTCACAAAAGGACAAGTATTGTTTGATTCCACTTTCGTGGGGTATGTAGAACAGTCAGATTCATGGTGTCAGAAAGCAGGTTGGTGGTTTCCAGGGGCTGGGGGCGGGGGAAACGTGCATTGTTTGAGTACAGGTGATGTATCATGGCTATTGGTTGTACAACGCTGTGGGTGTACTTCTACTGAACTGTGCACTTCAAAACGGTTAAGAGGGGAAATTTTATGTTCTGTGCATTTTACCTCGATTTAAGAAAAAGAGTGGAAAGGGAGGGTCCAAGTTGCAGTCTGAGGACTCAGTCCATTGGAATTATGGAGCCCCTCCCCCTTTCGATTAACGTATTCGCATTTCCCTACCACGCATGCTGAGCATCTCAAATGGTGCTTGTGTCCTGGGCACAGCAGTCCCCGGCTTATCCACGGTCTCTCTTTCCATGGTTTCAGTTATCCACGCTCAAGGTAGTCCAGAAGCAGATGACTCTCTATCTCCTCCCTACCTGAATCCAGGTTGGTCCGGTTTCCAAATCCTCCCCAACATTGCCCAGTACCCTCACCTCCACTTGTCTCCCAGATGTAGAGGAAGGTCATCCATCCCAGCAGGTAACCGGACCATCGATTCATCGCAACTGGCCTCTTCTTTCTGGACTGAAGGAAAACAAAAATTTTGCTCTCGCGGGGCCCCTTCCTCTTCCACTAACTGCCAGGTTTGGTGTCATGCCCTTTTACTTTCTATCCCCAGAGGGCAGTGAAGAGTAACTCCCTCTTACAGGAAAGAAAGATGTGCTGTTCTCCAGAAAAACAACAACCCAGGGCTGGAACTGGTGACCTGGTTTTGTCTTGAGGTTCCGCTTCTATCACTGCTTCTACTGCTGGCTACGAATTTTTTTTAATATATTTTTTAAGTTTTTATTTATTTTTGAGACAGAGAGAGACAGAACATGAGCAGGGGAGGGGCAGAGAGAGAGAGAGGGAGGCACAGAATCAGAAGCAGGCTCCAGGCTCTGAGCTGTCAGCACAGAGCCTGACGCGGGGCTTGAACTCACAGACTGTGAGATCATGACCTGAGCTGAAGTCGGATGCTGAACCGACTGAGCCACCCAGGTGCCCCTGGCTACAAATTATTAAGTGCTTACTATATGCCACTTCTAACAACCTAAGGAGCAGGGGTGATTATTTTTGCTTTACAGTAGAGTGAAAACATGGTTTGGGAAGTTGAGTAACTTGCCCAAACACCACAGATGGTAAGGGACATATCTCGGGTTCCACTGCAGACCTGTCTACACAAGTTTCAGAGTTCTCAAGCTTCATAAACCGCTTCCCTCCTATGGGCCTTTGTTCCCTCGCCTGCAGAAGTGTAGGTTAATAATTCCTGCCTCCGGGAGAGGCTGTGAGGGTCCAATGAGATACTGATGTGAAAGGGCATTTCCACTGTAAATTGTTAGTTGGGTTTATGAGTAATTAAGGCAAAGATAAGGCAGCTCAGGAAAGACACCAGATGGCCCCAATTCTTAATAACAAATCTGAATGGTCCATTGGGGGAAAAAATCCCAAAGCCATCGATTCAGGTCCTTGAACAGGTAGGTGGCATTACTGAGCACCTGGGTCTCAGAACACACTCTCTCACTTGCCTTCCTGCTACACATTGGAATGTCTTTCCGATTTCTCTTGTTATTCTTAACTACAGCACCAAGCCCTAAACTTGCTTTTTCCTGAGTGATATCTCATTCATTCACTGCTCACCTACTCATGGCTCTCACTCTGGCTGGTGGTTCAGACTCTAGAATTGGACCCACCTCTGACTGCAGAAACTAGCTGGTCCTGACTGAAATCCTGACTCCACCATTTACCACCTGGGTGACCTTGGGAAGTTACTTAAGTTCTCCAAGCCTCAGCTTCCTCCTCTAAAAAAATGGGGGTGCTAACCTTACTTACCACTTAGGCTTGTGATGATGATTAACTGAGATCATAAACAATAAGAGGTAATACTCATTGAGTGCTATACACTATTCTAAATTCGTTATGATCCTGACAGTAGCCCAAAGAGGGAGGTACTAATATAACCCCCATTACACATTTGGGGAAGTTGACACACAGAAAGCTTAAGCATCTTGCTGAGGATCACAAACTTCATAAGTGCTGGGGCTTTTAGCTGAACCCCAACAACCTAACACCAGAGACTGGGCTCTCAGCTGCTGTGGGACACTAAGTAGTCCAGAAATGTCCACCCAAATCCTTGTTCATACCAGAGCTCTCCAGGCAAACTTTTGAATGTCAAATTCTATTTTATTCTCCCCCTTTTTTTTTATTTGAGAGAGAGAGAGAGAGTGAGAGCTGGGAACACGGGCAGAGGGAGAGAGAGAATCTTAGGCTCCACACTCAGCACAGAGCCCAACAAGGGACTCAATCCCATGACCCTGGGATCATGACCTGAGCTGAAATCAAGAGGCAGATGCTCAAGTGTCTCCCCCAAATTCATATGTTGGAATCCTAACCTCCAAGGTATTGGCATTAGGAGGTGGGGTCTTTGGGAGTGATTAGGTTATGAGGGTGACACGTTATGAGTGGGGCTAGTGCCCTTGTAAAAGAGACCTCAAAGAGCCCCCTCGCCCCTTCCGCCACATGAGGACACAGTGAGAAGATGGTTGTCTACCAGGAAATGGGTTTTTACCAGACCCTGAATCTGTGGGTACCACTGTCTTGGACTTCCCAGCCTTCAGAACCACGGAAAATAAATGCTAAGACAATGCTCTTCCCCACCCCCCAATTTGTCACCCCAACAGTAAAGCTTTCTCCTCTCTAACGTCCTATCAGTCATCAAACCCTGTGGCTTCTGCTTCCCGAATGGCTTCGTGAACGCATCACCTTCTCTCTGTCTCTCCTGCTCCTGCAAACTCAGGCTTTCACCTTCTATCCCCCAGATGGTTGTCACTTTCCATCACCGATGTCCTGGCCTCCAGCCTCTTCCCTGTCCTGTCCACAGGGGTCTTGGTGTTTGCTTTCAAGCATTCATTCAGAAACAAATATTTCCTGAGCCTGTACAATGCGTGGGCTGCAGGTTAGGGGATGAGAGACAGCAGAGTGGGAGACAGGCCTTGCCCCTGCCTTCATGGGGCTGGGCTGCCTACGAAGGAGACAGACAGGAAGGGAATAAACCAGAGACAAGCATGTGTCTCTTACTCATGATCATGGTGACGAAGGGGAAGGACCAAGGCTACAGACAAAGAGTAACTGGGGCAAGGTGACAGGAGACCGGTGAGGCTCTTCCAAGCAAATGACTTGTAAACAGACCCTCAGGAAGAGTGGGATGTAGGCGTGAGGGGAACCAGGGGAAGGGGTTTGGTGGCTCATCTGGGCAGGAGAGGCAAGATGAGAGAAAAAGCTGACATGTATTTAAACAACAACCAGAACAGGTGTGAGCAGGGAGGAGCGAGGCCCAAGAGGTACTTGGCGAGGCAGATGGTGCTGGACCCCTACAGAGCCTTCCTTAGATTCTAAACACAAACAGAAGCCACTGGAGAGATCAAAATGGGGACAAGTGGGATCCATTAACTCCCACACACTTCTCTGTCACTTTTATAACACAATCCACTGTCCATACCACGGCCTTCCCCTCCAAGCTCATTCCTTATCACTCTGTTCTCCCTTGATCTGCCCCAGCTGCACTAGGCTCTTCGCTGTTTCCAGCACAGGCTGAGCTAACTTACATCTCAGGGCCTTTACACTTGCTTTTCCCTCCACCTGGATGCTTCCCCCCAGGTATCTACATGGTTTGCTTCTTTGTGCCACGAAGGACACCGTGCAAATGTAAGAAGTTGATAAGGACCGATATTCTGGAATGTTAATGAGCCTACTTGGATCAAGCCATGGATATTAATAGAAAATATTTGGGGGTGGTTCAAGACAATGACTGAACTATGAAGTGAACCTCAACAGCCAGACACCCATGTCTGGAACATTCAAGTGAGGACCAAGTCATTCCTTGATCACTGGCACATTCAAATGCTGTGGAGGACCTTTTGTCCTGGGCCGTGGGGTAGTTGGGGCTGGCATCCTGCCACTGTCACAAGATTGTTGGCTGGTAAGATCTCTGAGAAGTGGGAATGAACAATCAAGGATAATTGCAAGACTCCCTATTTGAATTTTTCTCCATAGGTGTACAGGATTTCATAATTAAAAACAATAATTATGCAAGGCGCTTAACAGCTCACTCATCCATAAAATGGGAATCATACCTATTCCATGCATTTGTTGGAAGGACCAAATTAAACAAAAGATATAAAATACTTAGTACGGTGTCTGCTATAAAGGAAGATCATAATAAATGTTGGCCATTAATGCTAAGGACAGTGATGACTGATAATATTGATGATGATGATAGTAACATCCAGTCTTCTCTTCACCATGCTAGGCTCTCAGTAATTAATTCATTAAGTAAACTTATCTTGGAAATGTTCTGATTTTCTTCTTTCCTTTACTTTTTGTTATTTATCGTCCTCCAAACTTTTCGGAAAATGTTATCTTCTAGTAAATGCTTTCCTTGCTTAATAATATTCTTCATTGTTAATATTGTTTTCATCTATCTTTCTGTCACCCATCCATCCATCTTTCCATCCATCCGTCCATCCATCCATCCATTCATCCATCTTTTGACCCATCATCCATCTTTTCATCCAGCCTTCCTTCCTTCCATCCTTCTATCCATCCATCCATTCTTCCACCATCCACTTTTTGTCTATCCATCCAATAAGTATCCTAGAACCTTGCCATCCATATAGAACTGGGGCAACTACTAAGAGGAAGTGGACATTATTTCTTGCTTCAACAGTCAGAGATGGGACATAGGCACAAATATCTATCACCCAACATGGGAAGTGAGAACAGCCACACCAGCTAGTATGAAGGTGCTGAGAGGGTCACCAGGAGGCAGCTTAGCCCACAGCCTCAACTCACTGATTCTCTTCAGCAAAAAATGTCACAGTGGAGCCATGAGAAGAGAATGGCACCCAACCAACCCAGGTTCAAACTCCACCTCTCCCATTTATCTGCTGGGTGGCCTTGGGAAGGTCATTTCACCTCTCCAATTTCCAGTTTTCAAGTTCTCATCTGTGAAGTGGAGATAAAAATCCAACTATGGAAGCTATTGTGGGAATTGTAGGAGCTCATGGGCCTAGGCATTTGGAGTTTAGTGTGGCTTGAAAATACTGAGTCTTTCTGCTCCTTGGCAGCAGATGTCTCCAAGTGTGAAACAAAACCTCAGTGTGAGACCCCCTCACAAACATGCAAATGCACCTCTTCTATTATGCATTCAGGCCGTCTTTGGAGGGAGCAATGACAGGACCTCAGGAAGGACCTCTAAATCTCAGCTTTCTCCTTGATGAAACAGGCAGAGTGAGGCTTACCTTAGAGGAATGGTGCCAAAAAATATTCATGGGACCATGAAGATAGTAGCTGACTACCAGGAATTTAATAGGCAGTTTGTCCAGGTTAGTTCTCTTTTCTTCCATCTCTTTTCCCCCAAAGTTGGGGTACAGGCAGCCTTCCATAACATTACATTGGTCAGACGGTCTGGCTTCACCTACGCCTTTGAGTTTCTACAGAGAAAGGAATCTGCCCCCACAGCCTCCTTCCCCACTTTCCCTGGCCTTTCTTTCACAGAGCTCCATAACTGCACCTTCCAGTATGGCGGCCACCAGCCACTATGGCTCTTGAGCACTGGAAATGTGGTGAGTTCTCATTGCCCCATGTTGTAAGCATAAAATACTGGGATCTGAAGATGAAGTATGGAAAAGCAAAGAATGTGATTATCTCACTAATTTTTTTGTGTGTTGATCATATGTGAAATGATAGTATTTTGGCTATCATGGTTCAACGAAATACATTATTAAAATAAACTGCACCTGTTCTTACTCTTTTTTTTAATGTGGCTACTATGAAACTTACAATGATATTTATGGCTTACGTTTTATTTTCTCCAGGGGACAATGCTGTTCTAAACCTTCCTTCCTTGCTGTGGGAGCTCCCAGGTCCCGCCTCTCACACCCCTCCCAAGTTTCTAGGTTAAGGTGTACCTTTGAGAGAGTCCTTCTTGGCCCTAGCTGTCTCCACGAGCCCTCTTTAAGGTTCTGCTCACCAAATCTCTGGATTATTTGGGGATTGGCCCGACTGTTCTGGCCCCAACCTGTCGGTAGGAAGACACCGCAGCTTCCCCAAAGAGGGTTTTCGGCAAGTGATTACAATCAGGGTGATTTGGATGAAATAGCCCCATGGTTAATGATGCCCCAAGATGAGCTCATGCATATCCATGAGGCCCATAAAATTCAATCATGTGTTTATTAATGGGATCTTTCAGGGACGGGGTCATGGGCAAGAATATTAATGAACAGAGAAGAAAATGCCCCTGGATATGAGGCTACCAGGAAGTGGACAGGTTTTACCTGAATAATGAAAAACGAAGAGCCCTAGAATTTTCCAGTGAGAAAGGAAGCGTGGGAGAATCAAAAACACCAGCTCTCTGAAACATGTCGTCTAATCCTTCCTCATTTTTAAGAAGTTTATTTGTTCATGTTTTATTTGTGTTAATGTTTATTTGT
The DNA here is from genome assembly GCF_028749965.1 of Puma concolor. NCBI lineage: Eukaryota > Metazoa > Chordata > Mammalia > Carnivora > Felidae > Puma > Puma concolor. The sequence goes on along the minus strand of NC_141681.1, from coordinate 53,445,528 downwards.
TTTTGAGTGAGTGGGGGAGGGGCGGACAGAGAGGGAGACACAGAATCTGAAGTGGGCTCCAGGTTCTGAGCTATCAGCACAGAGCCCCATGCAGGGCTTGAACTCACAAACAGTGAGATGATGATCTGAGTCAAAGTCAGTCACTCAACCCACTGAGCCATCCAGGTGTCTCTAAAAGTTTATTTATTTATTTTGAGAGAGAGAGAGAGAGAGAGAGCACACAGGGGAGGGGCAGAGAGAGAGGGAGAGAGAGAATCTCAAGCACTGTCAGCACAGAGTCTGATGTGGGGCTCAAACTCACGAATGGTGAGATCGTGACCTGAGCCAAAATCAAGAGTTAGACGCTTAACCGACTGAGCCACCCAGGCGCCCCTAATTTTTCCTCATTTTAAAATTCTATCATACCATTCTGAAAACTCTGTAAGAAGTCCACAGCCCTGTCCTGGTATCTTTCAGGATTGACACCATAGAGATTTACCAAATATTGCAATTGATCACAGGTAGGACTCCTTGGTTTTACAGATGAGGAAATGGAGGCACAGATGTGCCCAGGGACTTGCCAAAAGCCATATAGCAAGCAGGTGGGGACAGTGGGACTTGGAGCAGCTGAGATTGGGGTCTCATTTTATTGTCAGTTTCTCATTGCATAGGTTTGGGAGTTTTCTAGATAAGAGGCTTTGAGGTCTTCATTTCCTGGCTTGGCAGCCTCCTTCCTATCATCTACTTCCTGTCTCTGCCTGCTTCCTGTCATCTATTTCCTGTCTCTGCCTGCTTCCTGTCATCTACTTCCTGTCTCTGCCTCCTTCCTGTCATCTACTTCCTGTCTCTGCCTCCTTCCTATCGTCTACTTCCTGTCTCTGCCTCCTTCCTGTCATCTACTTCCTGTCTCTGCCTCCTTCCTATCATCTACTTCCTGTCTCTGTCTCCATCTGTCCTTCTTTCTCTGTGTCTTGGAGATCCACTCTCTCCCAACCTCTTGTACCATCTTTCTTCCCCCTCTCTCTTTTTCTTCCCACCCTGTCTGCTTTTTCCTCTTACCTCCCTGGGTCTCTGGGTTTGTTCTCTCTCTGTGTGTCATTCTGACCTGAATATCTCACTATGTATGCATACATATGTATACACTTATGGGCATGTATGTGTTAGTGTCTATGTGTGTCCATAAATATGTGCATGTGGCTCTGCCCCTCCTCTTTCTCTTTTTTCTTAGTCCATCAGCCTGCCTCTCTTTCTTCCTCAACTGCTCCTTATTTTTTAAATTTTTCTGTTTTTATTTTTTTATAATTTTTTTCAATGTTTATTTTTGAGAAAGACAAAGCATGAGTGGGGGCAGGGTAGAGAAAGAAGGAGACACAGAATCTGAAGCAGGCTCCAGGCCCTGAGCTGTCAGCACAGAGCCCAATGCAGGGCTCAAACTCACGGACCACGAGATCATGACCTGAGCCAAAGTCAGAAGCTCAACCGACTGAGCCACCCAGCCACCCCTTTAATTTTTTTTTTTTTTTTAGAAAGAGAGCACATGCATGAGTGGTGGGGAAAGGGGCAGAGAGAAAGAATCTGAAGCAGGCTCCATGCAGCCCAACGTGGCACTCGATCCCGCAACCCTGGGATCATGACCAGAGCCAAAATCAGACTCTCAACCAGTTGAGCCACCCAGACGCCCCTCAACCTATTTATTTTAAAATAGGAATGTGTATTGGAATCACCAGAGAGCTTTTAAGAATACAGACTCCCGGGTTCCAGCCTAGACCTATTAGCATTTGTATTTTTTTAACAGCTTTATTGAGGTAGAATTGGGCATAGTTTACTGTGCGATTACAAGTTTGGAGATACGCATATACCTGTGAAACCATCACGACAATCTAGGTAATGACATCACCTCCAAAAGCTCCCTCCTGTGTCTTTCTGTTTGTTTTTGTATTTGTGTTTGCTTTGTGTGTAAGAACACTCAACATGAGATCTCCCCTCTTTTTTAATGTTTTTTTTAAATTTATTTTTGGGAGAGAGAAAGCATGAGAGGGGTAGAGAAGAGAGAGAGACCTGAGAGAGAACGAATCTGGAAAGCTATTAGTTTTGTATAAAAAATTATTTATTAAGAACTTTCAGGGGCGCCTGGGTGGCTCACTCGGTTAAGCGTCTGACTTTGACTCAGGGCATGAGCTCACTGTCTGTGAGTTCGAGCCCCGTGTCAGGCTCTGTGCTGACAGCTTGGAGCCTGGAGGCTGCTTCGGATTCTGTTTCTCCCTCTCTCTCTGCCCACCCCCTTCAAAATCAATAAACATAATAATAAAAAAAATTTTTTTAAGTACCGACTCTCTTAGCAAAACAATAGTGTGCCAAAGACCAACCACTATGTTGTGGAACATATTCTAGAACTGCCTTATCATATTTTGCTGAAAGATGTTCCAAAAAGGATACAAAGTGGTTATTGCACGTTTGCAGGCTACATACACAACAAAGACACTGGACACAGTATCTCCTGGCTCCCTGGATCACAAAGGGAAAACCACCCACGGCTGCCACCACCTTGCAGAGACAGTCATCCGGGTACAACAGAGGCGAGGATGTGACAAATTGCTGTGCTCTGAGATTGGAAGTATTTCTTGGAGGGAAATGTACAGTTTCAAGTCCCAGGAAGAAGAGAGAGTGGTTTTCATGAAATAAGTGTGTGGATGCCGATAGGAATCCCCAGATGCCAACTGCATTGTTCCACGGGAACATCTGTCGATCCAAGATTTGGGGATAAACTTTCTCAAGTGACTGTAGGAAGCAGTGTATGCAGACACCAGTGTTAGAAATAAGCAAAAGCAGCAACTGTTCCCAATTAGAATTGGAATTCAAAGCTCTTGAGTAGGTTTTTATTTCATTTATTTTTTTTTATGTTTATGTATTTTTGAGAGTGAGAGTGAGAGAGCACAAGTGGGGGGAGGGGCAGAGAGAGAGGGAGACACAGAATCCAAAGCAGGCTGAAGGCTCGGAGCTGTCAGCACAAAGCCCGCCGACGCAGGGCTCGAACCCATGGACAGCAAGATCATGACCTGAGCCGAAGTCGGATGCTTAACCGACTGAGCCACCCAGGGCAGCCTGGTTGGCTCGGATGGTGGAGCGAGTGACTCTTGACCTCAGGGTTGTGAGTTGGAGCCCCACATTGGGTGCAGAGATTACTTTTTTTTAAAGTCTTTAAAATTTTTGAGAAATGAACATAAAATCTATTGTGCAACAGCAGAAGCCACCAGTTAAGAGCCTCTGATTTGCTGGCTCTTGACATTTTGGTGGCTGTCATTTGAGGCCAAGCCTTTCTTTTGTCATTTGTTCCAAAGGAAATCCTCGTCTTTACTGATGAGTAGAAAGGAGGCAACATGATGGATGTACTTTCAACTTAAAATATTAATGAAGGGGTGCCTGGTTGGCTCAGTTGGTGAGTCTGACTCTTAGTTTCGGCTCAGGTCATGATCTCATGGTTTGTGAGTTCAAGCCCCACATTGGGCTCTGTGCTGACAGTTGGGAGCCTGCTTGGGATTCTCTCTCTCGGTCCCTCTCCTGTTCATTCTCTCTCTCTCTCTCTCTCAAAAATAAATATATAAACATTTTCTAAAAAGGATATTAGTAGAGACTACCGGAGCCTGTGTTTCAGAATTCAGTCTTACTTTTCAGAGCTGTGAACTGTAGGGGACCCGTACACGTGGCGTTGCTTATTCCTTGGAATTGCAAAGCCACCTGTGGCCCATTGGGTGGATCTCCATGGGCCTCCAGAGAGCAGAGTCCCGCACCAAAGGTTCATGGGGCGTGCGCAGGGATGCTTGTATCTGGGAGCAAATCTACGCCTCCAAACAGCCTCCCTGGGCCTCTCCGGTGGAGTCCTTGGGCCTGGCTTTCAAAGACCCATATAAGACCCTTGTAAGATCCAAGACTTGGATAAGTCTATACTGCTTCTGGGTCCTGGATGGTTGTGGCTGTGGAGACAACTTGAAATTCCTTGTCGTGACTCTCCTAATCCTTGTGTATTTCTTTTTCTGCATTTCCTTCTATGCGAGGCAGAGAGGTGGGGGGGGGAGGTGAAGAAGAGTGAGAGGGGAGGAGGAGGGGGGCTGAGAAGGGAAGGGGACCTTATGACAAGGAAGAGGAGGGGCGCCTGGGCGGTTCAGTCGGTTGAGCATCCGACTTCGGGTCAGGTCATGATCTCGCTGCCCATGGGTTCGAGCCCTGCGTCAGGCTCTGTGCTGATGGCTCAGAGCCCGGAGCCTGCTTCGGATTCTGTGTCTCCCTCTCTCTCTGCCCCTCCCCCACTCATGCTCTGTCTCTCTCTCTCTGTCAAAAAATAAATAAACATTTAAAAAAATTTAAGGAAGAGGAGGAGAGAAGGAGGAGTCTGGGGATGCTGGAGAAAAAGAGGGGGAGGAGAAAGAGGAGGGACAAGCAGTGGTCGGGGCTCTACAATCCTGAGGATGAGCTGGTCAACCAGCAGTCCCTGAGAGGAGGAACATGGTCCTGCACGTGGTGTTTTTGCTGCTCTGGGTCTGCTGGCTTCACAGTGTGTTTGGTCAAGACTATGAAGGTGAGTAGCAATGTTCCAGCAGCGGGGTGGACATTTAAAAACCAAGTCTTGGGGCGCCTGGGGGGGCTCAATCGGTTGGGCGCCCGACCAGCTCAGGTTATGATTTCACAGTTTGTGGGTTCGAGACCCACATCGGGCTCTGTGCTGACAGCTCAGAGCCTGGAGCCTGCTTCCGATTCTGTCTCTCCCTCTCTCTCTGCCGCTCCCCTGCTCGTGCTCTGTCTCTCTCTCTCTCTCTCTCTCAAAAATAAATAAGCATTAAAATATTTTAAGTGCCTTATTAGCGTCTTTGAAAATGGAACTGAGTTTTGGCAAGTCTGTTAACCTTTACCAAAATCCTGTGGCCTTCGACAGTTGTAAATAACACAATAAGAAACTTCATTATGGATGCATTTCTTACACATTTCATGGGGGTTACACGTAGTTGTGAAACAATTTTTTTTTTTTTTTTTTTGCAAAATGGCAAAAAAAAAAAAAATGGTTTTGCATGTCCTATTTGTAAGTATTCTTCAGGACATCTTTGCCCTGAAACATAAATCAAATGCAGCATGGATAAATATTTTTTTAGAATAAGATGTCCTCAGTGTGACCATGACCACTGCTTTCTTTTCTTTTTTTTTTTTTTAATGTTTTTATTTATTTTTGAGAGAAAGAGACACAGAGCGAGCAGGGGAGGTGCAGAGAGAGATAGAGAGAGGGAGACACAGAATCCAAAGCAAGGCTCCAGGCTCCGAGCTGTCAACACAGAGCCCGACATGGAGTTCGAACGCACGAACTGCGAGATCATGACCTGAGCCAAAGTCAGATGCTCAACCGACTGAGCCACCCCGGGGGGGCCCCCGGCCTCCTGAATTACCAACATCACATTTTCCCACTGTCTGGATGCCATCCAGAGTCTTGGTGATTGTAACACTTCTCAGAAGAATGCGAGTAAGAATGAAGACCCACTGGTTCTGGGCACCTTAGCTGGTCTTTCCACTTAACGTGGTGCTAAGTCTACTTCTGAGCCTTTGGAAATGTTTACTCACACTGTCCATCTCCCTTCACAAGTATCTGTTTCCTGGAGGCTAAGAGGGCCCCGTGGTTGTCTCTAGGGGTTTCTTTTGAGCCCCTGACACGCAGGCTACACGTGTTGACGCTGCCCTTTGGCTACTGTCATAGGCACAATGACCCACATTGGCTACTGTGGGCACAATGACCACGTCCCCATGGCAACCCGGCCTGCGGACAAGATGCCATCGGAAATAAGGGGCACTCTGATTCCAGAGACGAACCAGGAAAAGCATTGCGTTTTAGCATCTTAGAAGGAATGAGATGGGTGGTTCGGATCCCGCCAGGCACACGGGATGGTGCAGACATTAAGTGGCGGGAGTGCCTCCATTCATGCTCCTGGCTAGCGGGAAGACAGGAGACAGATGAGCCCTACGAGCATACCCCGCCCCCCACTCCCCGCATGCCCCGCACGAGAACGGAGGTGTGATTGACCTGGCGAGGCTTCACAGAGGGCTCGGTTGAGTGACCTTATTCCAGGACTAGAAATTTGCCATGCACGAAGTGTAATTTCCCCGCGGTTACGAGCTGTTGGGGTACACTCAGGGATTAGGTGACACTGGGGTCCCTTTTGGGAGGACGGGACAGAGCCTGATGCAGGGTTCCAACCCACGGAACCGTGAGACCATGGCCTGAGCCGAAACCAAGAGTGGGAGGCTCAACCGACTGAGCCACCCAGGCGCCCCTTAGCAAAGGTTTGCACTAAAATACGAATCTTGCATTGCAAGAGCCTTTATTATTTTATCAGGGTGAGTGAGGTGGAATGATAGTCGGGCGCTCCTGGAGGCCCCCTACTGGCTGAGGGCTGAGCACCCTCCCACCCTCCTGTGTTCCACCTCCCTCCTGCAAGGGGCTCCAAAGTCTCCCTCCCACCCCCCACCCCCACCCCGCCACCACCACTTGCCCTCTCTGGCTCCAGCCTGAGTTTCATCTGTGACCTTAGACAAGGTTCTGAGCCTCGGCTGCTCTGGAACAGGAGGAGAATGATTCTTGTTGCCCCCTACACTCCAGGGATGCCACCCAGAATGGGCGAGGTTGAGAAGGGGGTTGCCTGGGGTGCCTGGGTGGCTCAGTCGGTTAACCGTCCAGCCTCAGCTCAGGTCATGATTCTCATGGCTGTTGGGTTCGAGTCCGGAGTCCTGAGTCTCGTGCGTCGGGCTCTGTACTGATGGCTCAGAGCCTGGAGCCCGCTTTGGATTCTGTGTCTCCCTCTCTCTCTCTGCCCCTCCCCACTTGTGCTCTGCCTCTCTCTGTCTCTCAAAAAATAAACGTTAAAAAAAAAAAAAAGAAATGAGATCGCGAGATCACATGGCCATTCTATTTTTAATTTTTTGAGCAACCTCCCTACTGTTTTCCATTTTCCATAGCAGCTGCACTATTTTACATTCCCAGCGCGAGTTCTCCATAATTCTTTGCTGTTATGATTAGGTCAGGTTTTCTTTTAAAAATCTTTAACCCGTTGTATTATGGAAACGTTCCCACAGACTCAAAAGAATTGTCAATGTCCTCTCCCCCGTGGAGGGCAGACAGAATTTCTAGTGTTAAGCCAAATGGTGTGCTGGGTGCTTGATATGCATAATACATATGGTCCTCATAACAAGCCCATGAGGTAGGTACAATTAGCGCCCTCATTTTATAGAAGAGAATCTGAGGCACAGAGGGGTTGAGTCGTGTCCCCGGAGTCACACAGCTAGCTGGGGACAACTGAGCTAGAGGTTCTGAGAAGGCATATTTCTTTAGCCACATCTCTTCACTGTCAATTTATATTCTGAATGTGTCCTCCAACTGGAATCCTTCCTGGTGATAGGTGTGAAAAAGTAAGTCATCTCTCATCGCCTTCTTTATGCCATGTTTCCTGCTCCCAGAAAAAAAAAAAAGTTTCATGTTTTATACAGGTTGCCAGTTCAACGGTTACAGGCAAAAACACACCCATTGAGATCCTGTCTCTGTTCCAATCTCAGAAAAGAGCAGTTGAAGATCTGCGCACAACAGACAATCCGTTTATTATGAAACACACTAGCACTTTCTGTGAGATTTCTTGTAATTTCTTTTTTTTTTTTCGTTTATTTATTTTTGGGAGAGAGACAGAGCATGAACAGGGGAGGGGCAGAGAGAGAGGGAGACACAGAATCGGAAACAGGCTCCAGGCTCTGAGCCATCAGCCCAGAGCCCGACGCGGGGCTCGAACTCACGGACCGTGAGATCGTGACCTGAGCTGAAGTCGGACGCTTAACCGACTGCGCCACCCAGTCGCCCCGAGATTTCTTGTAATTTCAATACTTGCCCGATACCAGAGTCTCCTAAACTGCAATTCTGGAGCAGTTTTTAGTGGATACAAGTTCTCTATTGTTTGTGAAAATTAATTGCAAACTTGAACCTCATCAGGGAGAAAATAATAATGATTATCGTAAGGAAAGAAATCCTTTCTGCAATAAAAGAGTTGCCGTATGGTACATGCTTGCTATCTGCCATGTACTGTGCAGAGCCCGGACGTATGTTTTTATTCAACCCTCATAACAAACCTGTGACTTTGACCTGCAAAGACCTTTCCTTAACAGATGCTAAAACTAATTTGATCTTATTCTAAAAGCCAAGGACAGATCCGTAAATGTTTGCTTCCAATGGTACCTTTCAGATAGTACTAAAAAGAAATAGAGGGGCGCCTGGGTGGCTCAGTGGGTTGAGCGTCCGACTTCAGCTCAGGTCACGATCTCGAGATATGTGAGTTCGAGCCCCGCGTCGGGCTCTGGGCTGATGGCTCAGAGCCTGGAGCCTGCTTCCGATTCTGTGTCTCCCTCTCTCTCTGCCCCTCCCCCGTTCATGCTGTGTCTCTCTCTGTCTCAAAAATAAATAAACGTTAAAAAAATTTTTTTAATAAAAATAAATAGAATAAAACAAAACAGAAAAGAACAGTGAAGGTGTAAAACATGTTTTCCCTCCTATATTGTAGTTTATTTTTGTAGGAAGGTATGGAAAAAGTAAGTCATTTATTTTTACCTACGTATTTTTTTAATTTTTATTTTATTTATTTTTTGAGAAAGAGAGAGAGAGAGAGGGAGAATCCCAAGCAGGCTGCACGCTATCAGTGCAGAGCCCAACTCGGGGCTCAAACCCACAAACGGTGAGATCATGACCTGAGCCAAAATCAAGAGTTGGATGCTCAACTGACTGAGCCACCCAGGCACCCCTGATTCTTTGTTTGTTTGTTTTAGGGATTGTTTTTGTTGTTCCTGTTCATTAACACTATTTGGAAAATACAGTTAAAGCTAAAGGAAAAATTTAAAATCACCCACAATAAGGGGCACCTGAATGGCTCAGTCGGTTGAACGTCTGAATTCAGCTCAGGTCATGATCTCACAGTCCGTGAGTTCAGCACCCCCATCGGGCTCTGTGCTGACAGCTCAGAGCCTGGAGCCTGCTTCAGATTCTGTGTCTCCCTCTCTCTGCCCCTCCCCAACTCATGCTCTGTCTCTCTGTCTCTCTCTGAAAAATAAACATTTTTTAAAAATGTTTTTTAAATCGCCCACAATGACACTACTGAAAATAAGCATCACTGAAATTTTGATGCCTCTCCTTCAAAATATTATCCTTACTGGGATATAATTCAGTAAAATATTTGTGTTTTATTTTAAAGGTTAATCTAGTGAAATAAATATTTGTTTACAATTGTGTCTTTCAGATGACAATCTACCAGCTATAGGTGAGTTGATCAAAATTCTTTTATTAGAGTTTCTTTTGAAATTTGGCAATAAAATGTAAAGTCGTTGAATATTATGCTTCTTCTCCTGGTGAGAAACTGTATTTTTCATGAAAAACTATTTTATGTTTTTATATATAAGATAAAGTATGGGGCGCCTGAGTGGCTCAGTCAGTTAAGGGTCCAACTCTTGATCTCAGCTCAGGCCTTGATCTCAAGGTTGTGAGTCTGAGCCCTGTGCTGGGATTTGTGCTGGGCATGAAGCCTACAAAAAAAAAAAAAAAAAGATATAGTAAAATTTATGTTAAAAATAGTTGAGGAGGGGTACCTTAGTGGCTCAGTCAATTAAGCATCTAACTCTTGATTTCCACTCAGGTCATGATCCCACAGTTCATGGGATGGAGCCCCACCCTGCATCAGGCTCTGTGCTGGTGGCTCAGAGCCTGTTACTGGCCCAGAGCCAACTTGGGATTCTGTCTCTCCTCTCTCCCTGCGCCCCTCTCTCTCAAAAAACACATAAACTTAAAAAAAATTGTTAAGGAAATGGGCTGAGCATGAAGCCTGCTTAAGATTCTCTCTCCCTCTGCCCTTCTCTCTTGCTCGCATGCTTTCTCTCTCTCTCTAAAATAAATGAAATGAAAAAAACCTGTTGTAATAGTTAAGGAAAAAGAAGAGGAAATCAATTATAATATTATTGTTTTTTTACTGTTTATATTTTTGAGTTTTCATCCCATACAATTTCATAATGTGATTTCCTTTTTTGGAAAAATAGAGTCTTAAAGGATGTAATGAAATAGAGAATGCCTTTTGTCACCTAAAGATGAAGTACAAATGTTTTCCTATCTATTTCTATGCTCATCTTTGTTAATGCTTGCATGGTATTATAAAGTTTTATTTTATTTTATTTTATTTTATTTTATTTTATTTTATTTTATTTTATTATTTTTTAAGTAGGCTTCATGCTCAGCATGGAGCCCAATACAGGGCTTGAACTCAAGACCCTGAGATCAAGACCTGAGCAGAGAACAAGTGTCAGACACTTAACTGACTGAACCACCCAGGTGCCCCTAAAGTTATATTTTATTTTTAAATTCCTTTAGTGATTGGTACTTTTGGATTAATTTCTATTTGTGGAGCTATTATCAACCATGATGAAATAAACATTCTTTTGGGTTTTTTTTTAAGTCTTATTTATTCATTTTGAGAAAGAGAGAGAATGAGCAAGGGAAGGGCAGAGAGAGAGAGAGAGAGAATCCCAAGCAGGGTTCATGCTGTCAGCACAGAGCCCAGTGTGGGGCTCAATCCCATGAAACATGAGATCATGACCAGAGCAGAAACCAAGAGTCAGACGCTTAACTGAGTGAGCCACCTAGGTGCCCCTGAAATGGACATTCTTTTTTAAATTTTTTTTTTCAACGTTTATTTATTTTTGGGACAGAGAGAGACAGAGCATGAATGGGGGAGGGGGCAGAGAGAGGGAGACACAGAATCGGAAACAGGCTCCAGGCTCTGAGCCATCAGCCCAGCGCCTGACGCGGGGCTTGAACTCACGGACTGTGAGATCGTGACCTGGCTGAAGTCGGATGCTTAACCGACTGCGCCACCCAGGCGCCCCTGAAATGGACATTCTTAACCTCAATGTCATTCCCCCTGTCCAAAGCTCAGATGTGCCTATTGTGACCAGTACTAGTGAACATTGTGGGGATGATGGAATCTAACACATGTGATATTGCAAAAAGGAAATAATATATAAACCAGAGAAAATAACAAGTACAATTATTTTATATGAATGTGTACTTTATAGGAATGCCTAGGAAAACTAGGAAAGATTACTAGCTTCAAGAAGAGAGTGGCTGGATATAAGATAGATATACAGTAGTAAGTTGTTCTTCTCTATACTGGTAAGAACAAACTAGACACTGGTGGAAAAGGAAGTCACTCTATTTTACATCAATGACCAAAAGCACTTTGGAGTTATATCAGCAAGAAATCTCCAGGACTTAAAGTAAATGATGAAATCACATTGAAGAACACAAAGCGAGTTGTGAATAATAGAAGAATCATGCCATGTTTTTGACTGGAAAGCATAAGAATTGGGAAATAAATGTCAGCTTCAAATTTTCTTTTTCAGACACTATAACTCACTTTCCAGAAGTCAAAGGTAAGTTGATCAGAAGACTTTTGCAATGAAAGTACATTTCCTTATAATTTTATAAAAACAGGGAAAGCAGTGGGGTTTTTCCTGATAACATTTCTTTTTTCTCTTTTCATAAAATTTGATATAAGCAATTTGTAAACAGAAACAAAAACAAGAAATAGAGTCACCCCAAACTTTACTGGCATTTTACTGGCACTACTCTTTAATTTCTGCCAAATTAACAGAAAATACCCGATTTTAAGATTCACAGAGGACGGGGCGCCTGGGTGGCTTGGCCGGTTAAGCATCCGACTTCGGCTCAGGTCATGATCTCATGGTCCGTGAGTTCGAGCCCCGCATCAGGCTCTGTGCTGACTGCTCAGAGCCTGGAGCCTGTTTCCGATTCTGTGTCTCCCTCTCTCTCTGACCCTCCCCCGTTCATGCTCTGTCTCTCTCTGTCTCAAAAATAACTAAACGTTAAAAAAAAAAAAAAAAAAAAAAAGATTCACAGAGGAAAAATGCCCAATAGTAATGAGGAATATTATACACAAAAAAGTGCTGGAGAAACATCTTGTATTATCAGATATTTAAACAAACCACAATTATTGCCATATAAACAGCATGGTGTCAGCCTAGAATGCATCAAATAATAAGTAATCTTTTCTGATGCTCCATGGCTTCATATTTTTTTCATGTTACCCTGGACCATCTATTTTATTTTTTTAATCTGTTATTTATTTATTTATTTATTTAAGTGTGGTCAGGAGCACATGGGAGAAAGTCAGAGGGACAGAGAGAGAGAGAGAGAGAGAATCTCAAGCAGGCTCCACGCTTAGTACAGAGCCTGACACGGGGCTCAATCCCATGACCCTGGGATCATGACCTAAGCCAAAATCAAGAGTCAGACACTCAACTGATGCTGAAATCACATTGAAAAACACAAAGCGAGGCATCGAGGCATGCCAACTGCACCATCTGTTTTAAAGGAAGGCAGGAATCATCTGTTTTAAAATCAAGTGTTTTAAAATTGTATAAATGCCTCCTGCTAATGAAAATCTGGGTAAAAGAACACATCGGTAGGAAAGATGAGTCGCTATTGCCTTTGGAGAAAACAACTCCCAGCAGTGTTAACAATTCATATGTGCTTTAACCTAATAATCTTGCTTTGGGGAGTACATTCTGTAGAAACAGATGCTTCAATACATAAGGATTTACATATATGAATGCTTGCCTCAGCTTCATACACAGATGATAATCTGAATAAGGGAAATATTGAATAAATTTGGCAAAATCCGTATCACAGACTCTGAATTGGCATTAGAAAGGAGCTAGAGCTACAAAGCTTTAAAAGGATACGTTGGATAACATTTTTGGCTTGAGTCAATGGGTGGATAGAGAATGACTGTCATTCATGAGGGCAAATATAAGCAAGCAAGAAAGAGAGCGAGTTCAATTCTAGATAAAGTTCTGGAAGCTGTCTTAAATGGAGGCCAGGAGTTCTAAAAATAAGGGGGGGAGAGGATATGTTGAAAAGGATTTTTGTGATATGCTGAGTTAGAAACTCAGGTTATGGGGACATCTGGGTGGCTCAGTCAGTTGAGCATCCGACTCTTGATTTCAGGTCAGGTCATGATCTCACGGTTTGTGAGTTTGAGTCCCGTATTGGGCTCTGTCTGCACTGAGGGTGCAGAGACTGCTTCAGATTCTCTGTCTCCCTCTCTCTCTGCCCCTCCTCTACTCGTGTGTGCGCGCTCTCTCTCTCTCAAAATAAATTATGGATATAAAGTGTGACTCATTTGGGGAGGGAGCAAAAAATCTGTGCATGTGTACCCCTACATATATATTATGTATAGTTATATATATGTTGGATGGATGGATGGATGGATGGACGGATGGATGGAGATATATATATATATATATATGCAGAAAAATCCATATATACATGCAGAAAAGTGTGGATAGAGATAAATCAGGCTATATACAGTGTGTGTGTGTGTGTGTGTGTGTGTGTGTGTGTACGCACGTATGTGAGAAGGTAAAGAAAAAAGAGGGGAAATTGTTTAACAGATAAGTCTCAAATTTATGTTTCTAACCTTAGTATAGACTTCTGGAACCAGGGTCAAATGCTAAGCAAACCACCAACAGTGTCTATACCGTGGAGAAAAGTGGGACACGGGGTAGGGGTTTCAACAGCTCTGCTGCTACGTGACCCACCAGAACCTCAGGCAGGGGCTCTGATTCTGGTGCAAGCAAGGGAGGATGAAAGTAATTTTGTAACATCTCAACTAACACTCCCAGAGAGGGACGAAGGATCTTTGTTTTCTCTAGATGGCAAGTGCGTCTTTCCATTCCAGTACAAAGGTGGGATATTCTATGACTGCATCAAGTTCAAGGCAAAACACAAGTGGTGCTCCCTAACTAAGACGTACCAAGGACAGTGGAAGTATTGCTCTGAAGAAGGTGAGTACCTTGCCTCTGCACACCTCAGGGCAGTGATCTTTTGTCGCCAGGGCTGAAGTCCGGGGAGACCGGCCAGAGGGTCCTGAGAAGGGAATCCACGGTCAATTACATTGCGAAAATAAGGTTTGTGCAGATCTCTGGCAGTGTGGAAGTCACAAGGCCCCCAAGACGTATGATGAGGGCTTCACCCACGTTACCTTGAAATGAAAACGTTTAGCAAAACCCCAATCCCCCACCAATATTTCAGAGTAGATGGTGCCGAGCGGGATGGTGTGTGTGGGCGCACGCGTGTGTGTGATGGCAAAGAGGAGGTACAAAACAGAAAGATCTCTTATCCCGATTGCTTCCCTCCTCTGTAGACTTCGCAAAATGCGTGTTTCCCTTCTGGTACAGACGCCTTATCTACCGCGAATGCACGGAAGACGGGGATGCGTTTGGGAGAAAATGGTGCTCGCTGACCCAGAATTATAACAAGGACAAGGTCTGGAAATATTGTGACTGATGGCGACATTTTCTGGGAGGGGCACGAGGAGGGTCTAATCGTTCCCAGGGGAAATAAATGTCCAGTTTCTTTTGTGAAAGGAGGAGATAGGACTCTCCTTAAAAACGTTTTTTGTTTTTGTTCTTGTTTTTTTTTTTTTTTTTTTTCTGAGCTATGATCTGGCTGTAAATAGCTCGGGGTTTTGGTCGTGGATTATGGATGATGGGGTTTTTATATGGAAACTTCTATTGTAGCCTCAGCACTTTTACTTGCTAACTGGGTTAAATTTGGCCTTTTTTTTGAGAGAGAGAGAGAGAGAGAATCCCAAACAGACTCTATGTTCAGCATGACCCTGACCTGGGGCTCAATCTCACCACCCTGGGATCATGACCTGAGCCGAAATCAAGAGTCAAGGGCTCAACCGACTGAACCACCCAGGCGCCCCTGCTTTGTCATTCTAAATCATTGTCCCTTAGAGGGAAAATAGATGTCTTTACATTAAAAACAACACTCCCTGGGGTGCCTGGGTGGCTCAGTCGGTTGAGCATCTGACTTGGTTCCTGATCTCTCAGTCCATGAGTTCCAGCCTCGCGTCGGGCTCTGTGCTGACAGCTCAGAGCCTGGAGCCTGCTTCGGATTCTGTGTCTCCCTCTCTCTCTGCCCCTCCCCTGCTCGTGCTCTGTCTCTCTCTCTCTCTCTCTCTCTGTCAAAATTAAAAATAAACATTAAAAAATTAATAAAAACAACACTCCTTGATGAATTTTCAGATCCTTGCCTGTTCAGATACTTCTTTATAATAGGTCTTTTTGCTTCTTGCAAGTTTTTTAGGGGACATTTTTGAGATGAGCTCATTTTTTGTTTTCCTTTATCTATTCCTAGTTAAGCATTCAGGATCCTAAGAAAATGTTGAAATCCTGCCACAAAGGCAATTTGCCTCCAAGGGTCAAACGAATCACCCAGATATTCCTTATTTAGTGTGCCAAGAAAGTTGCCTTCCCAACAATTTGCCGGTTGCCTTCCCAACAATTTCCTGGTCGGGCTAACGCAAATCTACATCAAACCAAATCCGTTATGCCCAGCTGCATTTAGGCTTTCCTAAGCCTGAAACAGACTATTATAGCAAAAGCCTAAACAACTCTTGGGATGTGTGAACTATTTTATTTTGTTATGTTTATTTATTTTTAAAGTTTATTTATGTTTGAGAGAGAGACACACGCACACACAGAGCGTGAGTGGGGGAGGGGCAGAGAGAGAGGGAGACAGATTCCGAAGCAGGCTCCAGGCTCCGAGCTGTCGGCACAGAGCCTGACGCGGGGCTCGGACCCACGAACCGTGAGATCCTGACCTGAGCCAAAGTCAGACACCTACCCGACTGAGCCCCCCAGGCGCCCCTCTGAGGAGAGTTTTTAAAGCTGTGGGTCACAGTCATCAATTCAGTGGGGCATGACCAGCACTGTTAAAAATTTTAAATGCTGCAGAATTGGAGGAAAACCGCACAGTATATAGTATGTGTATCCAATATATTATTTCTTATAGTTTAAGCTGATTTTATAAATAGATACGGATGCCCATATACAGATACGTACACGGATAGGTCGTGGGGATGTGGTGTGTGGCCTGGGGACTGTAGTCAATGGTGTCTTAGTGCATTTTTGAAGGCTGCTGCAAGAGTGAAGAGTGAATCTTGAAAGTTCACATCGTCAGAAAAATTTTTTTTCTTGTAACTTTTTATGGTCACGGGTGGTGCCTGGACTCATTGTGGTGATCATTTTGCGGCGAACACAACGTCCAATCGTTACATTGCACAAGGTTGTATGTCACCATAACTCAATCAAAACCTATATATAGGGGCACCTGGAGGGTTCAGTCAGTTGAGCGTGGGGCTTCCGCTCAGGTCATGATCTCACAGTCCGTGAGTTCAAGCCCTGCGTCGGGCTCTGTGCTGATGGCTCAGAGCCCGGAACCTGGTTCGGATTCTGTGTCTCCCTCTCTCTCTGCCCCTCCCCCGCTCATGCTCTGTCTCTCTGTGTCTCAGAAATAAATAAGCATTAAATTTTTTTTTTAAAAAAACCTATATATAGGGGCGCCTGGGTCTTGGTCGGTTAAGCGTCCAACTTCGGCTCAGGTCATGATCTCACGGTCCGTGAGTTCGAGCCCCACATCAGGCTCTGTGCTGGAGCCTGTTTCAGATTCTGTGTCTCCCTCTCTCTCTGCCCCTCCCCTGTTCATGCTCTGTCTCTCTCTGTCTCAAAAGTAAATAAACGTTAAAAATAAATAAATAAATAAATAAATATGCCAAATCATATTGTTAAATGTAATCTTACAGTAGATCACAGCACCGTGCCCCCCCCAAAAAAGAAATAAAGTTCGGAAGCACTGTCTTTTGAACCCAGAAGGCTCATTGTAATCTTTCATGAGAAATAGGAAATCTAAAAAAGAACGTTTTTGACTTGTCGTTCTAGTCTTTGAATGCTGGTAGAAAGGACTATCTTTGAAATGGGCTTACTTGTCTCGGGGGAGCAGCAGAACCCGCTGTGACTGAGCTCGGGTGGTGGCAAGCAATCCCTAAGGTGCAAAGCGATCATGGTTATGACACCAGGTACAGGGGATTACTTACTAATCAGATCCTTGGGAGAGGTTGACCAGAGAGACCAGTGGTTGACCAGGTGGTGATAAATGGATCGTAGGTTTCTCAGGAAGAAAATCAACTCACTCGCTGTTCTTTACACGGAAGAGCTAAAAGCGCCAGCCTTCTACCCAACTTCCAGGCACCAGTCGGTTCACAGCCTCAGTGTCCCTTGAATGACGAGGAAGCTGGACAACCATGAAGCCACACGCTGCTGTAACACCACGGGGATACACTCTCAGCCTTCTTGGTAGACTTCCCCAACTGGGCACACCGCTCAGTGTTCGGGAGAAAGGGAAATACACAGATCTTTCCAGGGGCTCCTGAATACCGGTTTTGAGTGCAGATTGATTTTCAAGGACTCAGACTGACCACTGGGATCCAGTAATCCTAGTCGAAGATTCTAGAAACACGAGACAGAGTCGTGATTTAAGTTCGCTTCGCTGTTGGCTCAGTGTGCTACCAAACACGCCTTGTAATGACGTCCCCAGGTCCCGGGAGTGATAGGGTTTGGGTAAATATTTTCAGAAAGGCTCACTATTCACATTGATTCCCTCACCCTTGGACTGTCAGCCTTTACAATAGGGGCTTTCCTCTGGTAGCTAGTCATCTAAAAACATCTCATTACTGGACACCCTGGTCTTGAGTAAGCAGCTACTTTGACAATGTCATTCCATGGCCCCATCTAACTGCAGAAGAAGCTGGCAAATACAGTTTGAGTTTCTCGAAAATGCTGCATTGTCACTGTCTTGCTCTGCAACTGCTTTGAGAAGTTTGAGGCCAGCCTGATGAACTTGCTCTTCTGTTTGTCTTCCAAATGTTTCTTTCTTTTTTTTTTTTTTTTAAGCAATCGCTACAACCAGCGTGGGGCTTGAACTCGCAACCCTGCGATCAAGCTCTACTGACTGAGCCACTAGGCGCCCCAGCTTGCTCTTTTAAATTATTTGATCTCGGGCACCTGGGTGGCTCAGTCATTAAGCATCTGATTTCGACTCAAGTCATGATCTCATGGTTTGCCAGTTCGTGTCCCACATCAGGTGAGTCTGAGACCCGCATCGGGTGAACTTGAGCCCTGCTTCTCTCTCTCTCTTTCCCTCTCTCTCTCTGCCTCTCGCTCACTTGCACCCTCTCTCTTTCTCAAAAATAAATAAATAAATAAATAAATAAATGGCGCCTGGGTGGCCCAGTTGGTTGAACTTCTGACTTCGGCTCAGGACATGATCTCAGGGTTCCTGAGTTCAAGCCCTGCATGGGTCCTGTGCTGACAGCTCGGACCCTGGAGGCTGCTTCCGATTCTGTGTGTGTGTGTGTGTGTGTGTGTGTGTGTGTGTCTTTGCCCCTCCCCCACTCACGCTCTGTCTCTCTCTTTCTCAAAAATAAATAAAAACGTTAAGGGGCACCTGGGTGGCTCAGTCAGTTGAGCGTCCGCCTCTTGATTTCCGCTTAGGTCATGATCTTGCAATCTGTGAGTTCGAGCCCCACATCTGGCTCACTGCTCTCAGTCTGTCAGCGCAGAACCCGCTTTCGGCCCTCCGTCCCCCTCTCTCTGCCCCTCCTCTACTTGCGCTCTCCCAAAAATAAATAAGTATTTTTAAAAATAAATACATTAATTAAAACGTTAAAAAAGAAATAACAAATCATTTCATTTTTTTTGCTTTGTGTGTTCTGAGGGTATTTTCTCTACCCTGAAAGCCTAAAAACTATACGACTATACGCTAGAAATCATTATTTCCAGGTAAGTTTTTCCAGGTAACTGGTGGGTCCTTTGACCATGTAGATTCCGATCTTTGATTTTTGCAGGTTTTCTCTGACTATATCTATAATATCATTTTTCTTCCTTTTCTTTGTTATTCTTTTTCAGGGACAGGCATCATATATGCGGTTCCTTTCTTTCTATCACAGTCTCTATTAGTCCTTTGAAATTTTTATCTTCTTTTCACCTTCCTGGATGTCCTGGCGCCTTTCTCAGATGACCCTTCTTGAGTCTGCGTTTGAGCCTACTCTCTCCCTCCCTTGGCCAGATTTTAATTTAGTTGTCACTTTGGATACTTGTAAACTTTTTCTCCATTTCCTGCTCGAGCTCAGTATTGTTCTATTTTTCCCTATTTAAAAAAAAAATCATTGGAGTTCTTTTTGAAATTTTTTAAAGTTTTTTTTAATGTTTATTTATTTTTGAGAGAGAGAGAGAGAGAGTGACTGGAGGAGGGGGAGAGAGAGAGAGACACAGAATTCGAAGCAGGCTCCAGGCTCTGAGCTGTCAGCACAGAGCCCGATGCGGGGCTCAAACGCACAAACTGTGAGTTCATGACCTGTCTTTTTGAATTTCTGATTCAAGATGGTTTTCCTATCTCCAAATACTTGTAGCATTTTGCAGACCAGGGTTGATGGTTTCTAGGATTCATAGCTCAAGGGCTCCCTCTGCCGTCCACATAGTGGGGGGGACAGTTTCTTTCCTGGCTGGCTTTGGGGGGGGGGGGGGACATGGGTGGGTGCTTGATGGCGGGAAGGTTTATGGTTTCTTCCACTTGGCGGGTTCTGTTTTATTTTACAGTGTCCTAAAGTGTGCCATTCTTTTCTCTCATCAACATCCAGCCTCCAAAAGATTTCTCCTTTCTGCTTTACCCTTGTCTCCTACAGAAGTGATGTTTTCCACTTTGCAGAGTAGCTTTGCCTTTTCCAGAATATCACATAGTTTGGATCATACAGTACGTTGCTTTTTAGGAATGGTTTCTCTCACTTAGCGACATGCATCAAAGGCTCCCCCGATGGTTTTTATGTGGCTCACGATAGTTCATTTCCTTTTATCACTGAATAATATTCCATTGTCTGGATGCACCAGTGTATTTATCTACTGACCTACTGAAGGGCATCTCGGTTGCTCCCAAGTTTAGGCAGCTATGAATAAAGCTTCTGTAAACCTCTGTGTGCAAGTTTTTGTGTGGACATCAGTTTCCAACTCACTTGGGTCATACTGGGTCATATGATAAGGGCATGTTTAGTTCTGTAGGGGACCGCCAAGCCCCTAAAGTGGCCGTACCATTTTGCATTCCCACCAGCAATGAATGAGAGCTCCTGTCACTCCATACCTTCCCCAGCATTGACGTTGTTGGTGTTTGGATTGGGGCCATCTTCATAAGAGTGTAGTGGTGTTTCGTTGTCTTAATTTGTAATTCCCTAGTGACATGTGATATGGATCAGTTTTCCGTAAGCTTAGTTGTCGCCTGTATATCTCTCTAGTGAGATATCTGTTCAGATCTTTTGTTCATTTTTAAAATTGGGTTGTTTCTTTTCTTATTGCTGAGTTGTAAGAGTTCTCCGTCCAGTCTGGTTACCAGTCCATTGGCAGATATACGGTGTTCCAGCACCATTTGTTGAAAACACTAGCTTTTCTCCATTGAGTTGCATTTGCTCCATTGTCACAGATTCGTTGACTCTATTTCTGTGAGTCTATTTCTGGGCTCTATTCTGTCCCATTAATCTATTGGTCTATTATTTCATTAATATTACCCTGTCTTGATTGGCTTTATAGTAATCCTTCAAGCTGTACCCTTTGGCCAACATCTCCCCACTTTTTGCTGTCCTTCTACTCTTGTTTCCGTGAGTTCAACTCTTTTAGATTCCACGTGTAAGTGTGTTCATACACTTTTTTTCCATGTGCGGCTTATTTAGCTTAGCATAATGTCCTCAGGGTTGATTCACGTTGTCACAAATGGCAAGACTTCCTTTTTTAAGGATGATAACGGTCCATTATATATATGTACATTATATATAAATTTTCTTTGTCTTTTCATCCATCAATGCACACGTTGGTTGCCTCCATATTTTGGCTGTTGTGAAAAATGCTCCAATGAACATGGGGGTGAAGATATCTTTTCGGGGTGGTGACTTTATTTCCTTTAGATATACACCCAGTTGGGGCGCCTGGGTGGCTCAGTCAGTTAAGCATCCGACTTCGGCTCAGGTCATGATCTCGCGGTTTGTGGGTTCGAGCCCCGCGTCGGGCTCTGTGCTGACAGCTCAGAGCCTGGAGCCTGTTTCAGATTCTGTGTCTCCCTCTCTCTCTGCCCCTTCCCCGCTCACACTCTGTCTCTCAAAAATAAAAATAAACATTAAAAATGAAAAAAAAATACAATGAGATCTCCTCTTACACTTGTTGGGATGCCTATCGTCAAAACGTCAAAACACAGCAAGCGTTGGTGAAGGTGTGGAGGAAACCCGACCCTCATATGTTCTTCTTGAGGAACCCACTAGGGGTCAGGCTTGAGCCCATCCTTGTTGAAACTCTGTGTATAAAATTAAGTTCTACCTCAGGGGACATCATCAACCACATGCTTGAAGTACAGCCTGATTCCCTGAACTTAGTCGGTCCTGTCCAAAGAAGCTGTGTCACATGGTGGCTTAGAGCGCCTTGGAATCCGACAACTTGGAATTTGAACTCCATCCCACATTTTTCCAGCTGTGAGACTTTTGGGGCCTTGGTTTCTCCATCCACAAATTGGGCTCATGCCATTGCTTACCTTATAGAGGTTTTGTCTGGGTTATATAATATAATAATAATTCTAAAATAAAAACTTTGTTATTGTTAGCTGTAGTAACAGTTGTGGTGGTAACAGCCATGATGAAAGCAAACATATGGCACTTTGTGCTAAGGGATTGTTTTCATTGCTTTGCACATACCAACCCATGTAATCCGACACTCTTACGAATCAAGTGCAACCGTGTCTCCGATTTACACATCAGGAAAGTGCGGTGCAAAGCATCAGGGTCACAGAGCTAGCAAGTGGGACAGACAAAAGTAGAATCGAACCGTTGGACATTCACCAACAGCATTTCTAACATCAGTAGTTATGAATGATGATGGTTTTGCGCCGGAGCAGAAGTGGGAATCAAACCTAGATTTACCTGACTTGAGGATTCACAGTATTTCCCACCAAATCAAATAGCTTCTGTCTAAAATAAATACCTGTATGCTTTTTCATGCAGTGTCCCCCACCTGTCGTGAACATGAGAACATTTAGGTGTGCTGACGATGCCTTGTGGCCCCCACTCACGTGGCATTGCTTGTCTTAAACAATGTGCCAGGGATGGTCACTGGACGTTGTTGTCACAACTGCCTGACATCGGCTCTATGCTCCTCAGAAGCAGAAATACTCCTCTCAAGAAACCCTTAGTTACCACGGCGAGCCATGGAAAAGACTTTGACAATCACTTTCGTCTACTCTCTGCCCAGCCTGAACATCAGAAATGACTTCCCAATGACGACAAAGCAAGGCTAGTAGGGGTGGCAATGACCCCCTGTCATGATTATGTGGCTTGTGCTATGTTCTGGCCTCACTGCTTTACCCACGTTATTTCCTAGAACCCTCACACCAGACCTGTGAGGGAGGCACACTGTGGTCCTCCAACAATGGCCGTTGAGCATGTGCTATCTGTCAGGCACTGTTTTGTTTTGCTGGAGATAAAGCGATGAACGGGAGGAAGTCATGGCTCCAGAGTCTGCAGTCTAGAGGGGAGGAAGATAATAAAGTCACGAACACACGCATTGATAGAAACGGATATGCGTGTATACATGGGTAAGAATGCTGGAAATTGGGCCAGAGAGAGAGAAACACCGCGTAAAAGATTATATCGGGTAAGAGGGAGACACAGAGAGTTATGGGGGTCACTGAGTTAGAGGGAGTGACTTAGAATGGCCTTTCTGGAACAGCTGACACTGAATCACGAAGACCTGAAGAAAGGGAGGGAGGGAGTCCCACCTGATGCCTTCCAGGAATGGAGTTTCCATAGACAAACACACAATGTCAATGCCTGAGATAGCATTGTGTTTGGGGTGGTGGAGAAAATAGCAGAGAGGCTGCTAGGTTTGGGTGAGCGATGGGGAGCATCCAAGGGCAGACAGAGAAGGGACTTTGGCATTTTTCCTACGTGTCATGGAGGTCATGGGGGATTCCCCTCACAGCAGCGACATGAACTTGCTCTAGCTACTGTGTGAAGAGAAGGAAGCAGTTCACCCTCTTTCTCTTTAGTGCTTGCCTGCGTGCCACCCCCCTTCTCTGGTTCTGTCTCGAAACTGACCACTCCCGGAGAGCTACCAATTAAAGGTATCAGTTGTCTACATGCGGATACGGTTCGACTTTTCCAAGAATTGAGACCTCTTTGCTTGTTATGTTGATTTTCAAACATATGCCCGTGATCTCAGATTTTCCTATGGTTCAGACCAGCTGAGGCCATAATCTCATTTTGCTGAGATAGGTCAGGGTGTTATGGGCAGAGTTAGGTCCCTGTCCCCGCAAATTTATGCATCGATGCCCTAACACCCAGTGCGACTGTATCTGGGTGATACACCTCCTTAGGACCCATAAGGAGGTGATAAAAGTTGAGGTCAGAAATCTGGGACCTTATCCCAATAGGACTGGTGTCTTCCTGAGAGGAGACACCAGAGATCTCTTTGTCTATATACAAGCACGAAGAAAAAGCCATGTGAGGACACAGTGAGAAGCCGGTCAGTTACAAGCCATGAAAAGAGCCTTCACCCAGAAATCTAGTCAACCAGCACCTTACTCATGGACTTCTGGTCTCCAGAACTGTTGAAAAGACATTTCTGTTGTCTACACCACCCACTCTGGGGTATTTTGTTACGGCAGCCTTTGCGGGTTAACCTGCAGGGTTGCAGGAAGATTCAGGCATCTTGTCTACAATTACTCAACTCTCAGAAACAACAAATTCTGAGGAGGAGTGAATACTGGGTACCCATCCTGTGTTGTGCAGCGGTGAAACCTGTCACTAATGTCCCCAACTAATAAGTGGGAAATCCAGGATTTGAAAGTTCGTCTATCCGACACGAATGCCCACACATTCTCCGCTGGGTCTAGACTGGAGCTCGGGTTGCAAGGAGACCCTCTGAATCCAAACCCGGGGTCGATTTTGCAGAAGGTAAAATAGCCCCACATAATCCCCTCTCTGCTGGGATCATTAACGATTTCTCTCTGCGTTTGCCTGCGTTTCACACGGAAGCACTGGAATCTTAAGTCCTGCTCGGCTACTTGCTAAGTTCAGGACCTTGGTGGGTTTGGGTTTATTGTTTTTTTCTTTCCTTTTCTTTTCCTCATCTCTACCCTCCCGGCGCCATTGGCCAGATACCAACTCCGGTCCTAAAAAATATTTTATCACAGTTGGTTGAGTGCCTTGGGGCATAATGACAATTCAGTTGAGCAAGAAAGGAATAATGGGTCCCCTTTGATGTCCATGCCGGCCCTTCCAGAGGGTCAGGTGTTCTGGGTCCCGCTCGGAGAGTTCCAGACATGCCTTTAGGGGGTAGGGTGAGGTGACTCTCCAGAATGTGCCTCACGAGCACTGTACGTATTGATCACCATCTCCGTGACCTCGTGAATATTCAGGAACATAACTTTCCATGACCTTCAGGAGAAGTTATCATGAGAACCAAGGGCATTTCTTAAAATGTACCCCCCAGAAAGAGAGCAACAAATCAAAGGTGCTCTCTTTCCTGATAACCAAAAGCTCAAATATCTGCCACAAACGTTAGCTTATTAAATAAGAGGTATGGAGAACTGGTCTCACATTCCCATTGATTTTGTTTGCGTGCGTCCTGGATAGTGATGGTTATGGATCAGAAACAATGGTAAATAATTAACTAGAATTAAGTCAAAAAGAAAGGAAGGGAGGAAAGAAGGAAGGAAGGAATGAAGGAAGGAAGGAAGAAAGGAAGGAAGGGGAGAAGGGAAGGAGGGAAAGGAAAGGGAAGGGAAGGGAAGGGAAGGAAAGAGGAAGGAAGGAAAGAAAAGAGGGAAGGGAGGGAGGGAGAGGAAAGGAAAGGGAAGGGAAGGGAAGGGAAGGGAAGGGAAGGAAGAAGGAAGAAGGAAAGGGAGAGAGGAAGGGAAAGAAAGAAGGAAGGAACTACTCATGGGGCTCTCCAATGGGATGTAGGTAGCCCCAAGATTTCAGAGATCTGGTGTGCAAACTCAGAAAGCAAAAGTAAGTTCCAGGGTCACTCAGCTAGCAAGTGTCAGAAACAAAGCCAGTTCTGCCTTTGGACCAGGAGAGAGCAAGTGTTGAACCGTGTGGCTCTGAAGAGACCAGGCTTCTCTTCATCTAGGAGCCCTCGCTGGCTAAAATGGCGGGGTTGAACAAGAAGGCTTCATGTCGGGCTGCCTGGAGTGAACCTGCACTCTTCCACTTGTGCCTCAGTTTCCCCAGATGTCAAGCCAGGGACAGGATTCCCACGACAAGAAGCTGTGTGAGACCCCTCCTAGCTTAGGGCCAGCCATGTTGCTTCCTTGGGGCTGACAGGTGACCTCCTTCTCTGCAGAGAGGCCAGAGGCTGGGTTGACATCCCTCTATTTCATCAAAATAACAAAAAGCTAAAGCCTGCGTGCCAGGGAGGTGAAACTCAACTTCCCCAGGCTCTGTGCTTTTATCAAAATTTCTTCACCTGCCTCCAATTCCATTTCCTCGTCTCTGTTTGGAAAGGGCAGATGTGTTTCTAACCAGTAGCTGGTCCCCACGGGTCTGCTAATGGGCCATACTTGCCTCTCTTATAAAGTGCTCTCGCCTCCCCCACGCTCCCCAGATCCCTTTCAAGATGGTGGCTGGGAAAGGCATTGCAAAGTGGGCCAAGCCCACACGTCGTCCTCGGGACTGGGGTTAAGATCTGACCTTCACACGTCCTGGCTGCCCACAGGCGCGACGCTTGACCTCTCTGAGCCTTACCTACCCCGAGGCGGCTAAAACTGGCTTTGCCCATCTCCCTGGACTTGTATTTAAAACAAAAACAAAAACAAAAATGAAGGGGGTAAGTGGTACGAAATGGATGTGGAAAAATCAAGCAAGCTACAGAGGAGGGGTTCCCAAACTTCAGGGGACATCTGATCACCTGGAAGGCTGGTTACAATGCAGGGGGCTGGTCCCATCTCCAGAGTTTCAGTGGGTCTTGTGTGGGGGTTAAGATTTTTTTTTTTAATTTTTTTAAGGTTTATTTATTTTTGGGAGAGAGAGAGAGAGAGAGTGAGTGTAAGTGGGGTAGGGGCAGAGAGAGAGAGGGAGTCACAGAATCTGAAGCAGGCTCCAGGATTCAATTTCTTTTTTTTTTTTTTCTTTTTAAAAAAAATTTTTTTAACATTTATTTATTTTTCTGAGAGACAGAGAGAGACAGAGCGTGAGCAGCAGAGGGGCAGAGACAGAAAGGGAGTCACAGAATCGGAAACAGTCTCCAGGCTCTGAGCCGTCAGCACAGAATCCCTCTCCGGGCTCGAACTGGTGAACTGTGAGATCATGACCAGAGCCCAAGTCAGAAGCTTAGTAGACTGAGCCCCCCAAGGTGTTCCTAAGGATTTGCATTTCTGACTCAGGTGCAGGTGAGGGGGGTGGAGGAACCCAGTGCAGGGAGCACATTTTGGGAACGCTGCTGCAGTGCATTCTCGGATGGATGTTCCTGATGCTTCTATGCACCCTGTGATTTAGGGCGCGGGAGAGCCTGCTGTGGAACCAGTTCTTGCCCCAGGAGAGCAGCTCGCATGGGAGGAGTGGGAGCAGAGAGTATAAATCAGAGGTGTCATTCGCTGGGGGGGGACAGGCTGTGTGCGGGTCACCGGAGGTGATGAAAACTCTAGCGAGCTGGCTGTCCCTGGCTGTCTGTATGAGTGCACTGAAAGCAGGTGAGATGGCCAGGTGGGTGACAGAGGGGAGCAGGGGTCATGACAGGGAGGGGAGACCCGGGAGGAGGCAGGTTGTGGGCCAGGAGGGGGGCGGTGAGGAGGCGAGGGAGGGGACTCACTGTTCAGCAGGTGCAAAGCTTGAGTCGTGCAGGAAGGGGGTGTTCTCCCTGCAGGGGGCCGTCCTGTCTTGTGCACTTAAACTTGGGTTCAGAAGGCAGATGTATTGCAGAGTGTCCTTACCACGATTTTCTTTAAAAAAAAAAAAAAAAAAAAAAAAAGGCAGGGGCGCCTGGGTGGTTCAGTCGGTTAAGCGTCCGACTTCGGCTCAGGTCATGATCTCACGGTCCGTGAGTTCGAGCCCCGCGTCGGGCTCTGTGCCGACAGCTCGGAGCCTGGAGCCTATTTCTGATTCTGTGTCTCCCTCTCTCTCTGACCCTCCCCCATTCATGCTCTGCCTCTCTCTGTCTCAAAAATAAATAAACGTTTAAAAAAAAATTTTTTAAAGGCAGAAAGAAGAGAAAGAGGGCACTTATTTTTTCAACATTAAATTTTTTTTATTTTATTTGAGAGAGAGAGAGAGAGAGCAGAGGGGAGGGGTAGAAGGAGAGAGAGAGGGAATCTTCAGCTCCACACTCAGCAGGGAGCCCAATTCCCCTAAGAGGCAGATGCTCGACTGACTGAGCCACCCAGCTGGAACCCACTCCAGGGTTTGGGGTCTGGTTAGGAGACTTGGGGGAGCTGGGTCAGAGAACCCGGAGACAACGCCTTTGAATGCCGCCGGGGAGGGGAGGGGGACTCAGTGCCTGGGTGTCCACAAACCCCCTCTGTGGAGGAGGCAGACCAGAAGGAGGAGGAAGGCATAGTGGGACGAGAAGCAGCACCCAGAGGGTGCCCGGCCAGCTCAGTCGGGTGAGCGTCCCACTCTTGCTTTCGGCTCAGGTCACAATCCCACAGTTCGTGGGCTCCAGCCCCCGCCTTGGGCTCCACGATGACAGTGTGGAGCCTGCTTGGGATTCTCTCTCTCTTTGTCTCTCTCTCTCTCTCTGTGTCAAAATAAATAAGTAAACTTAAAAAAGCACAGCCATTTGAGCCAATGGGGAGGCGGAATTGGTAATCTGTGGCACAGTGGCCTTGATTTTGCCGGTGCTTACGTGAAATTCCACAGCGGTCTTGCTTTATCTCACTGTCCCAAGATCCCAGAATAAGCCTGTCTGAGGTCGTGACTCTGGGAGCTGGTCGTGTCCAGCAGGAGAGTGACATGGCTTAGCCAGGGGGGTCGGGGGCGGGTGTTCAGGTTTTCAACTGTGTTTTCCCTTTCTTAGAACATGGTGGGTACACTGCAGGCCTTCAGTCAGTGTCGGTGGTGGTTTCTCATGAGCTGCAGGGAGAGGAGGAGGAGGCGGAGGGGGAAGGGGGAGGTAGGCGGGGTCAAAAACATTTATCAAATGGTAAAAATAGTAACGTTTGGCCGGAGTTAGATGTGACAATGACCTAAAGCACCATGACAGCAGATCTGTAAGGACTTCGTCGTGTTCGGCAGAATCGGTGGATGAGAATGGGCAAAGCCATTTCTGGGGGCACCAGGGTCTGAAAGAAATAGCCTGTTCCCTGGACACAGACCGAGCCGGACGTGAGCCCAGGCTGCAACCATTCTTGACTGTAGACAATGTTTGGGTGAAACTGTCCCTCTGCTCTCTCACCTGTAAAATGAGAAGGCTGTGGGGATTACAGACAGCGGAGAGGAGAGGTGGGTGAACATTGGCCACCACGTTGGCAAAGCCAAGAGCACGGTGATGGACGAAGCAGAAAACTCACCCAGCGGCAGCTGGCGTTTCTAACAGAATGTCGGCACCCGTCTTTTTATCCCACAATTTTCCTAAGTCACCAAGAGCACTCGCGGAGTGGGGGGCAGCTTTGTGGCAGCTCCTAAAAGGGTTTCAGGGGTCAGAAATAGTGGCCCCCCAAAGGCAGGATCATTTTAGAGGCTCAGTTTCTGGAGCCTGAGTACCAGAACTGTGTACTTTTGCGGCTTCGGAAGTGATTTCCCTCTCTTAGCCTCCATTTCTCATATCTACAAAATGGAGGTCGTCAATAGCCAATAAATATAATATATGATAATCCCAACCTCATAGGATCACTGTAAGCATCAGTGTCAGTGAGATAAATGGCATAAGGCACTAAGTAGAAAAGTGGGTGCCTAAAAGGCTACCCCAATAGCCATTTATTTAACCCACGCCCTCAAAAATGTTGACATCTTGGGGGCGCCTGGGTGGCGCAGTCGGTTAAGCATCCGACTTCAGCCAGGTCATGATCTCGCGGTCCGGGAGTTCGAGCCCCGCGTCAGGCTCTGGGCTGATGGCTCGGAGCCTGGAGCCTGTTTCCGATTCTGTGTCTCCCTCTCTCTCTGCCCCTCGCCCGTTCATGCTCTGTCTCTCTCTGTCCCAAAAATAAAATAAAAATGTTGACATCTTGTTGACTGCTTTCTGAAGAGCAGAGCCGCGATCCCCTAACCCGGATGCCAGACGCACCACACAGTGGCTCCCGATTCAGAGCCTCACTCAAACCCACGAATTAGCATCGTTGTATCAGAAAGAAAGTGGGCCTCGTGGGGTAAGTCACTTGCAGAGGGAAGTGACGATCCCAAGATAATGGCACGTTCAGAACACAGCCTCTGAAGTCAGATTTCTCGGAGTTTGGACCTGGTTCCCACCAGTTGGTGGTCACATGATTCTCTGTTCCTGTTTTCTCATCAGTGAATTTGGGGGGGGAATGGCGAGAAAGAGAGAGCTCCAAATCATAACCTCTCCTAAGGCTGTTCCACGGGATCCAGTGACTGGATCATAGCAACGGAGCATTAGACATCAGCCGATGTTATTGGTTAACAAGGCTTCGTATTTCCCTTCTAGCCTTTAATGACGTCTAACCTGGCTTTTATGGTGGTGGTGCTCCTGGGACCCACACTCCCTAGAACAGGCTCAGAGCTGATACAAGAGCAAAATTTTCAAAGGAGTGAAACACAACAAAACAAAATCACTACCAAGCCTGCACTGAACACACAGGTTGTTTTCCTGAAATGTTGACACGTGGGCAAAAGCTAGAAGGTTCCCTCCGGCCTTCAGACTTGTGGAATTTCATTCCCATTGGTTAATCCCCTTGGTTAATGCGTGGAAGTTGAGTGATACTAGATTTACTTGCTCCAAGAAAGACCTTGGAAAGAGTTGGAGCTCATACATGACTTTCTTGGGTAGATGTGAGACAGCCTGCTCCCATCAGAAGTGATCGTAAGGCATCCAAAATGTGACAGCACGGATTTTTCGGTGACATGAGGATGGTTGGCTAGATGTACTTCAAGATACTTTTTTCTTTTACGTTTGTTTATTTTTGAGAGAGACAGAGCACGAGTGGGGGAGAGGCAGAAAGAGAGGCAGACACAGAATCCAAAGCAGGCTCCAGGCTCTGAGCTGTCAGCACTGAGCCCTACACGGGGTTCGAACCCACAGACTGTGAGATCATGACCCGAGCTGAAGTCTGACGCTCAACCGACTGAGCCACCCAGGCACCCCCCCCACCGCCTTTTTTTTCCTCAAGATACTTTTAATAGTCATTAGTGTAGGAATGGAGTATTTTAGGAGGTGGTCTAAATTTTACCCATTTTTTTCTCTTTCAGAATTTATTTCCCGTTTGCATTATCCGATTCAAGGTGGGTAGACACGTCTTTATTTGTCAACATCTCAAATGTTAGCCACACCCATGAAACAATATCATATTCCTGAAGTTCCTCGCACTTCCCGCCATTTTGCTCTTTCTTTTTTTTATTTAAAAAAAAATTTTTAATATGAAATTTATTGTCAAATTGGTTTCCACACAACACGCAGTGCTCATCCCAAAAGGTGCCTTCCTCAATAGTTCTTTTGCTGTTCTTTTGCACAAAAGGCTCTCCCTGGTCATGACAGCCAAATCATACATCTCAAGATCTGGTTCAGTCTACCTCCCAAGATTTCCTCCCACCCTTTCAGAAAAGAACTCTCTTCTATATTGGAACTAACGCCAGCATTTGTGGGTTCTCTTGTTTATTTCCATGTAGAGGCATAACCTACATATCATAAAATTCACCCCAGTTTAAGTGTACCCTTCGATGATTTTTAGTAAATTGACAGAGGGGTATAAACATTACCACAATCCAGTTCTAGGACATTTTCATTTCCCTAGGGAGATTCCTTGTATCCATTTGCTATGTCCATTCTGATCCCCAGGCACAGGCAACCACTAGTCTACTTTCCATGTCTATACATTGGTATTTTCTAGACATTTCATATCAATGGAATCCTACATGTGATCTTTTGCCCCTAGTTTTTAAGTTAGAAAGTTAATCATGGAACTCATACATGCTCACCATTGATAACGTTGCTGCAGTGTCTCAATTCTTGGAAGAGTTGGGCCATTTCTGCATGTGGATAACTGCATTTTTCAATTTCAATCTCAACCTACAGCCCTCATGAAAGTGGGGGCTTTGGGAGAGAAATGGAGATGTGGGAACGTTTCGTAGGCTAGTCAAGCCAATGAAAGGGAAATTTTAGTCCCAAAATGTTGTTGTTGTTGTTGTTGTTGTTTCTAACTACTTCAATCGCCAACCACTTGTTTGGGAGTTGAACCAACATGGCCTGGAGTATATGCTGGAAAATGTGACCCTTCAGCCCTCTTGGCTTTGGGGTCAGAAGGAAGTTATTCTCAGAGCAGTGGGCAGCAGGGTCTCTGTGTGTACAGATTGCATGCTGAGGACCAAACCTGACCTGACTGTAGCAGGAGCCTAATGACAGAACCCAGTTCACTGGACTGATGTGGGAATATCATTAAATGCATTAGTGCTGGTAAGCTGTGCACAATATGTTCAGCAGAAAGTAAGCTATCTTATATAAATACATAATAATAACAAAAATGAATTAATAATCAACATCATAATGAATGCTAAGTAATAAAAATTGCTAAATAATTGAAAATATTAAATACTAGGGATGCCTGCGTGGCTGAGTTGGGTAAACGCCCGACTCTTGGTTTTGGCTCAAGTCATGATCTCACAGTCTGTGGGTTTGAGCTCCGTGTCGGGCTCTGTGCTGAGCCTGCTTGGGATGCTCTCTCTCTCTCTCTCTCCCTCTCTCTCTCTGCCCCTCCCCTGCTCACTCTCTCTCTCTCACTCTCTAAATAAATAAATAAATAAATAATCACACAATGAATATCATAATGACAAATAATATAGTTAAATAATAAAATAATACAAGTGCTAACGTAATTGTTAATAAATATGATCACAGTATTCAATAATAAATGTAAATAACATATATCAATAAATAACTTCTAAATAATAAAGATAAGTGAATTTTGTATCAAAATTACTTCAGGCTTATGAAGGGCCAAGCAATATTTGCTTGCTAATTCTCTATTATGTGCCAGTCCCTGTCAGTGGACATCATGGGTCTAGCATCGAACAAGATACATGGGGTCATTTCTGGCAAATGAGAAAGACTCTGAGCAAGTCATTATGCATTAAATAATTAGAAGAAATGGGAACCTGTAAGAACGTGCAACATAACTGGATCTAGCACAGTCTGCATGTTCAAGAAAGTTCCATGGAGATTCACATCTAGGCGGAACCTAACAGGAGGGTCATTAAGCAAAGCATGTGTGGCATTGCTGGCAAGCAGAGGAAATCATGTCAGTAAGTCCCCAAGACGAGAAAGATGGCCACACATTCGAGACACCTAACAAGGCTGGCGCAAGAGCAGACACTGGAAGGGGGGTCCAAGGCGAGGCTTGCGGTCCAAGCTCAAGCAGAACCATAAGCCTTTTCAGTGCTGCTTCTCATCCAAGAGCAGTGGGATATTAATAGGTTAGGGGCAGAGGCAGGCTAGTATTTGAGAAGGAACATTCTCCCTGCAGTGTGGAGAACAGACAGAACAAATAGGTTGGAGGAGGCATCCAGAAATATGCTTTTGTCATAGTCAAGGGCAAAGCGCAAATCTAGGGGATGACAAAGGTGCAGAGGGAAGCGGATAGCTTTGAGAGATACTCGGGCTAAGAGATTCACTTTTATAGGAGAAAGGAAAGAAAGGCTCCAGAATTTCAGCTTAGGAGATGGGGTGTGGGACCTCTGGTCACCTATATTTTGTGTCACACCTGGGGAAAGAGATCGCGAGCCCAACCACATGTGGACACGGCGGTAGGTGGGCAAGTGCCGTGTGGAGAGGTGGGACAGACGTTAAGAAGGCCAATTTCCTTTTCAAGCTCGCCCCCCACACCTGGCGTGTTTCCTCTCTTCCAGGGTTTGTTAACAGTACCTGTGTCTTTCCATTTATTTATGGTGACGTCATCCACTACAACTGCATTTCCATCCACAGCGATTATGCCTGGTGTTCTCTCGACAGGAAATTCCAAGGCAGATGGCGGTACTGCACCGGGCAAGGTGAGTGAGCGCCACCATACGGGCTGTCTTGGATGCCTGGAATCCGCGAAGCGACCCACGGTAGCAGACTGTGTGGCTTCTGGTGTTTGGGATAAATCTGAGTCCAAATCTGGACTGTCCTACATGTGTCGACCACTCTGAAAACAGTTCAGGGCGGTAGAAAAAGCATGAGTGGGGAGGTTAGCAATGATTGATGATAAAACTTGCCATGTTTGTATGTCCCCTCCCGCTCCTTCCTTTGTCTGCAGACCCCCCCAAATGCACCTTCCCCTTCCTCTTCGGAAAAAAACTCTTCCACAAATGCACCAAGGAGGGCTATATTTTGAATCGGAGCTGGTGCTCACTGACGAAAAATTATAACCAAGATGGAAAATGGAAGCAATGCTCTCCTCACAAGTAAGTTGGCTGCAGAAGGAGGAGTGGAGGTGAGGGATCTCTGAAAGTGGAGAACCTTCTAGATTAATGAAAAGGGAAGCTTGGGGTCTACATTTTGCAGTGATGGCTTAGATTGGGGGTCAGCAAACGCTTCCTGTGAAGGGCCCATTCATAAGGATTTTAGATTTCACAGGTCTTACGGTCTCTCCCATACTCAACTCTGCCAAGTATCACAAAAGCAGCCACAGGCAATTAAAAAAAAACTGAACTTAGGTGTATGCCGATAAAACTTTATTTATAGACCCTGGAATTTGAAGCTCGTGTAATTTTCAGGTGTCACAAAGTATCAGTCGCCTTTTGACGTTTGTTTTCAGTCAACCACTTAACAATAAGAAAACCAATAGCTCACAGGTCATAAAAACAGATGACAGGTTGGATTTGGCCTCTGAGCTCTAGCTTGCTGGCCCCTGGATTGAACGATCTGTCCTTCATCCCATGAGGATAAAGAAATGAGGCTGGTTTCCATGGAAAAGAAGACACAGGGAGGAGAAAAGCCTGGTCAACAGACCTCCAAGAGTTCACCCATCTCTGTGCTCTTGAATTACACTGAGGGTTTTACTGAGTGTCCAATAGTATCTCAGTTAACCTTCGCAATGATTTCAAGGAGTGATTACAGGTGTTATTAGGCCCACAGAGAAACCAGGAAACCAAGGCTTAAACAGCTAAATTATACCCAAACACAGTGTCAAATCCTATCATCTCAATGAAGTTTTGTGCAGAGACCACTTATTAACTGGTCCCATCAAATGAGCCCCTACAATACGCTCAGGTATGAGCTTTCCCCATCAAAATTGCCATTTCATGGTTGTGGAAACAGGCATTGAGAGCCTGGGCACCCAAGCCAACAACTAGTAAGAGATAAAGCCTCAAACCTAGCCCGGACTCCGTGGTGGCCAAAGTCGGCATTCATTTCTACCCCACAGCTCCATGCTTTTATCAAAACGTGTACAACCATTAATTTGGAATTGTCTTTGGGGTCATTGTCCACAACACCAGTGACTCACAGATGGAGACCCATGTGGGGCACTCCATTGGAATCTAAGCTGAGCGATCACTCTTTCCCTATCCACGTTGTCACGCTTGTAAGTGATTGGGTTGACGTTTCTTGTCGGGCTTCCAGAAAAGTCACAGCCCTGTTCGGGACCCACGCACAGCAACCATGTGGGTTGCGGCTGTGTGCTATACACACAACAGATCCCGCTGTTTCCCCCAACCGACTTTGCTGATCCTTGAACCTTCTCGGGAGCTAGGCCAATAGTTTTTAATTCCTAGGTTCGTCGATAGCTTCACTTCTTGGTAAGATGCCAGGAGGGCTCTGTGGTTTCCACACTTGGCTTTTAATTGCCTGTTACTCACTCGCAGCTTTTGGTGACTTTATAATAGGACATCAGTAGTGTTGTACTACAGCGATCCAATTCCATTGTTTGTATAATTGCTGCTTCCTGGGTCTTTCCAAGTTCCTGGCACAATGAACCAGCTAGTGTATGCCCCTCCACTGAGATATGATCCCAATTCAACTCCAGTGAGAACTTTATTTTTTTTTTTTATTATTTTTTTATTTTTTTTTCAACGTTTATTTATTTTGGGGACAGAGAGAGACAGAGCATGAACGGGGGAGGGGCAGAGAGAGAGGGAGACACAGAATCGGAAACAGGCTCCAGGCTCTGAGCCATCAGCCCAGAGCCCGACGCGGGGCTCGAACTCACGGACCGCGAGATCGTGACCTGGCTGAAGTCGGACGCCAACCGACTGCGCCACCCAGGCGCCCCATCCAGTGAGAACTTTAACAATCAGACCACCACCTTGCACCAGAGGCTACATGTTGTTCACCCCCAAGGAATGATGGGGGTCCCCTCGGCATCCCGGGCTAGGAGTGATCTGGCTCCAAATCCCCATCTTAATTTAACACCTGCTTTGTGAGACCACTCCCAGGACTATAACAGGTTGGGTTCTCAGAAACAGGTGCTTCATCTCTCTCTCTCTCTCTCTCCCCCCCCCCCTTCTTTTCTCCCTCCTTCTTTTCTTTTTTACTGCCGTGGTCCAGAAAGTTTAAGACAGCTAACAAAAATAACTGGCTTTACGGTAATAGAATTAATCAATTAAAAATCAAGGAAAACTCAGAATAAGACAGCAAGAGGTAAAGTTAGCACTGTGCAGGCTGCTTTCTTATTTTACCAAATGTGCATTTAATGGAGAACCATTCGTTACCAATCACAGTGGTTATGGAGATGGGCATACTCGTTGGACTTACCTCGCAGGGGGTTATGAAAGCAGGGAGGTCAAATCACTTGGATTGTACAAAGCACTGGGAACAACGACTAATACAGAGTGAGGGTGTTTGTATTTTCCATCCATTTCTCTTTCTTCTCCGTCTTTCCTTTGTTCCCTCCTTCCCTTACTTTCCAATTTTTTTTATATAAAAATAGATTTCAGATGGAGTGCATGGCCAAGTAAAATAATATTAATTACAAGTAGGTAAAAAAAAAAAAAATATGCAGGATGAGTGGGACGGAGTGTTCTCTGGCACTAACAGATTAAAGGAGAACAGGTTGGGGCAGCTGGGTGGCTCAGTCAGTTGAGCGTCCAACTTCGGCTCAGGTCATGATCTCGTGGTTCTTGAGTTCAAGACCCACGTCAGCCTCTATACTGACAGCTCCAACCCTGGAGCTTGCTCCAGATTCTGTGTCTCCCTCTCTCTTCCCCTTCCCTGTTCATGCTCTCTCTCTCAAAGAATAAACATTAAAAAACAATTTTTTTTTAAGGAGAACACAGAGGGGCGCCTGGGTGGCTCAGTCGTTTAAGCATCCAACTCTTGATTTTGGCTCAGGTCATGATCTCATGGTGGTGAGATCTAGCCCCATGTTGGGCTCTGTGCTGCCAGCATGGAGCCTGCTTGGGGCTCTCTCTCTCCCTCTTTCCCTGACCCTCCCCCATTCACACTCTCAAGTGCTCCCTCTCTCTCTCTCAAAATAAATAAATAACCTTTACAAAATAATTAAGTATAATTTGCTCGTCTTTTATGGGTACCTCCTACATTGATTTTTAAGCGAGTGTGTAAGGGCTGGCTTTTTAAAATTATTGTTATTAGAATAGTGGAGTGGAATCACTGGGTCAAAGGATATGTACATCTCAAGTGTGTGTTTTACACATTAGGTTATTCCAAATTATCCTCCGTCAACATTATTCAACTGCCCATTTTTAACTTTCTGAACGCTGGAAATTATCAATTTAGTATTTTCTTCGAATAACAGACTATGTGACTTGTGTTAAATAAGCAAGAAATCAAAATGGCCAATAGTGGCCCATTGAATCTGAGAGTGAGAGACAAAACTTTAAACTCTCCTAAGGCTACCAATCCGCAATGTTCCTCCATCCTGTTCCACCTACTCATGCTATTTCGCTTCTAGGGGTAGACCAGATCTCCCATCGGAGAGGAAACCGATGATCTTGTCTTGGAGACTGACAGACTGTGATACACTCCTAACCTCTGGTTTTTTGTTTTTTGGTTTTTTCCCACAGTCTTTAGATAAGTCTTGGTCCTGGAAGGCGCAGAAGTTATAGGCTTCATCAACTGCCTCTCAAAATATATCCTTTCCCGGATCGTTGTGACCAATAAAGATTTGATGTCTGTTCCATGTGGATGACTCCTTTTGTTGGGAAAAAAGTCTCGGTCAACGCTCAATGGCAATCAGCGCCACGCTGACCGTGCTGGGGTGGGGAACCGGTAGGACATTTGTGGGGAAGAGCTGGCATTCAAATCAAGACCCTGGTGAACTGCTAATTGTAGAAGCTTTGGCAAATTAGGTAAATTCTCAGACTCAAGCTTCCTCTCATACAATTTTTCAATTACAGTATAACATACACTTGCAACGTTTTGAGGTAAAATTTGTGACATAGCATCCCCCATTGTAACGTGAACAATTCAGTGGCATTGAGCACCTTCACAATGTTGTGCAACCATCACCTCTGTCTACCTCTAAAACATTTCACGGGTGCCTGGGTGGCTCAGTCGGTTGAGCGACCGACTGCGGCTCAGGTGGTAATCTCACGAGTTTGAGCCCCGCATCAGGCTCTGTGCTGATGGCTCAGAGCCTGGAGCCTCCTTTGGAGTCTGTGTCTCCCTCTCTGTCTGCCCCTCCCCCGCTCACACTCTATCAAAAAGGAATAAACATTAAAAAAAAAAAAAAACCCACCATAGACCCATACATGGCGGTGGCTTATAAACAGAAATTTATTTCTCACGGTGCCAGAGACCGGAAGTCTGAGATGGAGACCGGAAGTCTGAGATGGAGACCGGAAGTCTGAGATCAGGGCGCCAGCATGATCAGGTGAGGGCCCCCTTCCCAGCGGCAGATTTCTGCTTGCCTCTGAACAGGGCAGAAGAGGGGAAGCTAGTTCTCTGGGGCCTCTTTCCTAAGGGCCCATTCATAATCCTTCATCCTCCAGACCCCATCACCTCCCAGAGGCCCCACCTCCTAATCCCATCACTGTGGGCATTAGGTTTTCCCCACATAAGAATTTGAAAGAGGCGCAAACTTCAGCGCATAGCACTGGCAGAAACGCAACATTGTAAGTCACTCTGGAAAGTGGGCAGCCTCTTCTCAAGTTTTGTGCTCCCCGGAAGTTCAGTGGCAAAGCAACATTTTGTGCCTGGCCCCCTTTGCTCATCACCACGTTCCTGAGATTCCAGCTCATGCACAGTATCTCACTGGGTGCATGTACCACAACTTATTTAATCCATTATCTTGCTGACGGGCATTTGGGGAGCTTCTCGTTTAGGTTTACAATTCTTTTTCTTGTGTGTATGGTTTTAAGTTTATTTTTCAGGACGCGGAGTGGGGGGGGGGGGGAAACGAGTGGGGGAGGAGCAGAGAGAGAGAGGTGGGGGGAGAAAGAGAATCCCAAGCAGTCTCTGAGCTGCCAGCGCAGAGCCTGATGCGGGGCCTGGGCTCACAAACCATGAGCTCATGGCCTAAGCCAAAACCAAGAGGAGGACGCTTAACTGACTGAGCCACCCAGGAGGTGGTGCCCCAGGTTTATAATTCTTAACTCACGTTTGCCTGTATCTTTTTGCACATCTCCTGGTGAACGTATCTGTGGGGTATACACCCGAGGGCTGGAATCGCCAGACCCTAAGATGTGTGTCCACAGTTTTGCAAAGCGGATTTAAGTTCCCACCAGCCATGGTTCCAAATCTTTGCCACATCAGTATTTCCTAGCAGTGTGGTTTTAGCTTTAAATCATACTAACGGAAACAAATACAACATTATGTTACCTCTGGCTTTTCTCGCATTGAACGTGGTGCGTCTCTCCCAAGGTCCCAACCCAAGGTCCAACTCGGAAGCGGTGGTGTGGGGGTGCCCCCTGGTGGCCTCCAGGCATCGCAACAGGTATGGGCGCACCCCGTTTCTCTCCGTCCCCCAGGGCGTCCCTGAATGAACCTCAGGTTTGATTTGACCTGTGTCTCTCCGCCTGTGGTTTACCGTAACAACGACCTCAAAGCTGCGCTCCTTTAGAGTTATTTCCTGTTAGGCATTTTATTTCGAGGAATTTCAGGTGAAGAGTTAAAAAAAAAATGGTTTTAATTAAAAAAAAAATTCCAAGCAAAATTGATACTGTGTTCATTTACTATAAAAACAACAACCATGAAAAAAAGCTTTATTTTGGTGGCACTTGATTTTTTTTTTTTTAGATTTTAGCAAAAGGGACAGTTAGATACAGCCATTCTGCTTTGTTTTTAATTTTTTTTAATGTCTAGTTTTGAGAGAGAGCACATCAGCGGGGGAAGGGCAGAGAGAGAGAGAGAGAGAGAGAGAGAGAGAGACACGGAATTTGAGGCAGGCTCCAGGCTCCCAGCTGCCAGCACAGAGCCTGACACGGGGTTTGAACCCACGAACCGTGAGGTTGTGACCTGAACTGAAGTCAGACACTTAACCAACTGAGCCACCCAGGCGCCCCAGATACAGCCACTTTGAATTTTCGTTTAGTGAAATAAAGTCTGTATGGTCTTAATGCTAACGGCAATATTTCAACTCCCTGAGTCTGTTTACTGGGCAGGGACTTGACTGAGAACAGATCTCAAGCTGTGCACATGAGAATCCCCTGAGAGCCTTTTTTTTTTTTTTTTTAAGTTTATTGATTTTGAGAGGCAGGGGGATGAACACAACAGGGGCAGAGAGAGAGGGAGAGAGAGAGAGAACCCCAAGCAGGCTCTGCACTGGCAGCACAGAGCCTGAAGCGGGGCTTGAACTCATGAACCATGAGATCACGACCTGAGCCAAAACCAAGAGTCAGACGCTTAACTGACTGAGCCACCCAGGCGCCTCTCCCCTGAGAGCTTTAAAATATAGGGGCGCCCGGGTCCCACCCCTAGAGACACTGCTTAACTGGCGGGGGGTATGGGAACATTAAAAGTCCCAGGCGGCCCTAATGGGTGGCAACGTTTGAGAGCCATGATTTCGAGCAGTGGTTCCCAAAGCGTGAGCATCACTTGGGACGAGAAGCCAGCACACCCGGGTCTCAGGTGACAACTGTGTCCGACTCAAGCAGTGCCTCATCCTCAGCATCCCTGAGAGACTCAGTTTGTCCCCTCTGGGAAATGGGTTCCCTCTTCTCTTTTCTCCGATTCCTTGTCTTTTCATCCGAGAAATGGAGCTCCGTGGAAACCGAGACTAGACATTGGCGATCATTCCTCCAGACCCCCGGACAGTGGCTGTGCTCTTTGCATCTTTCCCACACTTTGCTCGTCCAGGACAACGGGGCGTCTTGTGTCTCTGGGGCTGACTATATCCTGCGCCGTTTTCCCGGATATCTCAAACCGGGTTACCCCTTTGCCCGCTGATGCAGACCTCCCCCAGCCCCCATCTGTCCCTTCTGGCAAATGGCCCCCTCCTTCCAGATCTTGCCAGGTTTCCTTCTCCCTTCCCTCCAGTCCCCGCAAGAGAAACACCCGTGTACCTGCACCACCTCTAGGGACAGAATGAAGTCTCTTAAACGCAACCCATTTGTGGAAGCTACAAACAGTGAACTCTTCTCATACATCCTGAGTTCTCTTCCTACATACGCTGCGGCTCAATCTAAAAGTCTCACCTCCTCCAGGGTAAGACACACAGGTAGGTTCTTACCTTGCCACGAATACCCACGGCCCTGTGAGGATCACCACGAAAACCACCAGAGACGGATCACTCGGGATCCTAGGGGTCACCATGGGTCCCAACAGATCAACCGTGTTGACTAGCCATATAGTTGGAGGGTTTTTCATTTTTTGATTCTAACAAATATTTTTAATGTTTATTTTTGAGAAAGAGAGTAAGCAGGGGAGGGGCGGGGGGGGGGCAGGACAGAGGATCTGAAGCGGGCTGTGTGAAGCCAGCCAGATGCAGGGCTCCAACTCACCAACAGTGAGATCGTACCTGACCCAAAGACAGAAGCTCAAGTCGGACACTCAATCACCAGACGCCCCAACTAGCCATATATTGGAGTGATTAACAGTGCCCTTTTTTTTTTTTTTTTTTTTTTTTTTTTTTTTTTTTTTTTGCAATAGGTAGGGAAAAAAAGAAAGTCTTGCTCTGGTGCTTTCTTGGGGGACATAGATACAGGGAAGTCCCAAGACCCGCCTTTGAGATGTTACCGCCCACCCCTCTCCTTCCTTAGCTGAGCGGAAAGTCCAGATGCTTCCACTGGGGATGGTGCTGGACACAGCCTGGGGATGTGTAGAGCCTCGGAAAACTTCCTTGGGGGTGACAAAGTTCGCTGGTTTCAGAGGGGGCAGGGCTGCTGGGGCCGCTTAGATAAAACTAAAAGGGAATTGACAAGGTAAAGACGGGAGGGATCAGTGTTTCTTAATCCACTCACTTTCTGGGCAGCCGGTCCGGGCAAAAGCAACCTGTCTCCATTGTTATGAAATGCATCCGGTTGCCAATCGGTGGCTCCGGGGGACACCAGCCTCCCTCCCCCTGCCCGGTGGGTGAGTCTGAATCTTACCTGACTCCTCCTACCCCTCCATCCCTCGCCCCACCTCGGGAAGTCCTCAGGGACTCTCAGGAAGTCTCAGCTCCCCCGTGGGCTGGGATGGACGCTAAGTTAGATTTCTCCCTGCATTGTGTCCGGGGACGACTGGGTTGGGGTGTCGGTGTCCGATAAGGAGGGGTTTTCACTACATCCTGGCCGGGTCTCCACGACCCCCACACTCCCCTCCAGGGCCTGACACAGGAGCACCCCTCCCCCAAATCTGATCTAATTCCCTCTCTGCTCTGCCGAGGCTGGTCTGGCCTAAGAGGATTGGAGCATTTGCTAAATGGAACCAGGACGGGGTCAGAGAAGCAGCTGGGTCAGAGAAGCAGCTGTGGGGAGACCCCCGGGGCCAGGACGGCCACGGGGGGGGGGGGGGGGGGCAGGAAGAAGTGGAAGGGAGGGGGAAGAGACAGGGGCAGAAAGGAGTGAGGGGGTTTCTCCGGGAGAGTTGGGGGGGTGGGCTTCAGTATACAGAAGGGCATAACACCAGCCGGCTCTGCAGGAAAACGTTTCCAAGGTGACCATGAACTTTATTAATTTCCAAATTATCAATCCACAAACAAGGTCCTGGAAAACCATCAGGATTAAAAATACCGAACCAGGTGCCTGGATACAAAGTAACTACAGCAGTGAATTCTACATACAGGACAAACGGATTTAAAAACAAGTGTTTACATATCATCTGAAAAGTCAGGCTCCGTGAAGATAAAAAATGCTACAAAATCACCCTCCAGAAAGATGCACCCGAGACCTCTGCGGTTAAA
This sequence comes from Puma concolor, assembly GCF_028749965.1. Classification (NCBI taxonomy): domain Eukaryota; kingdom Metazoa; phylum Chordata; class Mammalia; order Carnivora; family Felidae; genus Puma; species Puma concolor. The sequence goes on along the minus strand of NC_141681.1, from coordinate 53,403,185 downwards.
TAACATTTCGCGGAGCGTCTTTGCAAACCACCAAATGAACGAGTTGAGTTCTATGCTCAGGTTGGAAAGCCCCCTGTTGGAAAGATGTCGGTTCGTCCTCATACCATTTATGGATTTGATGCGATTTCGATTAAATTCCCAATGAGGTTGCCCCAGGCCTGCAGAGGAAGCGCTCCGAGCATCCGCGAAACAGACGCTGGGAGCAAGGAGTTCCACGCCAGACCTGGGAACCCACCGAAACGCCCACGTGCGCCCTAAATGCGGGGACACCTGAGCCGCGCGATGTTCGGTGGCCACACAGTGACCACAAGATGCCGCCTCCACAGGTGGGATGACAGGAGGACTGATGATCCGATGTGCAGCCCGACCCCGCCGGCCAGGTCCGCACCCACGTGGACGCGACGGGCGCGCAAGCCGACGACACCCTAGTCCCCTCTGGCCCCGTGGGAACTGCAGGGCTTTTCGGAGACAGATTCGCCTATAAATTCAGTAGCAGAGTCCGAGTCTGTGTCCTCTGCAGGGTCTTCTCCCTCCTGGGACTGGGCCATCAAGGGGAAAGGGGATCCCTCCAAGGGGTCTTGGGGGGAGACGACCGCTGTAAAATTGGGAGCTAGCACGCAGCCGGCGTCTGGCCAGATGTCTGAGCCGGAGCATCCCTGAAGCCGGGCGGGGGCGGGAGCCTGGGCCGGGGCCGGGGTTGGTGCGGCCTGGACGGACCTCTGGGAGCCCTGCCGGGCCCGCGGGGCGGCGCTCAGGCTGCAGGTGCCGGGCTCTGCCGCGGGGGAGGTCCTCCGGGGCCTGTGCGGAGCGGGGTGACAGGCGCCTGGGCCCCCAGGGAACGCAGGGCCAGCAGGGACAGGGACCCCGACCGGGGCGTGCTCAGGGACACGGGCGGGAACAAGGACGGGGGGAGGGGCAGGAACACATTGGGGGAAGCCGGCTCCGCGGCCCCCGGGCGTCGCTGCGCTGGCTCCCCGACCTCACCCTTTGGGCAGCCTGGAGTGCTTGGCCCGGCGGTTCTTGAACCACACCTGGAGGGACCGAGGGGACAAGGCGGAGGGGTAAACGGGCTAGGCAGGGGCACCTCCCCGCCTCTGTCCCAGGTGTGGGGGGCTCAGGAGACACGGCAGCCGCAGAGCTCTCCCTAGGGCCCCTGGAGCCCAATTCAAGGTCCCCCGAGGATGCAGGGGGCAGTGGGGACGGGGCTTGGACACCCGGGAGCCCGGGGGCCAGGAAGGGGCCTGCCTCAGAGGGTCCCCCGCCTTCGCAGAGGCCCTGAGCTCTGGTGCCCCGACACCCAGCGGGCCGTCAGTCTGGGCGGGCTCATGTCGGCGGGTTCGCGCAGCACAGGGTGGCGGTGAGCCTGGGGTCCGGCCCTGAGTCCCCACAGGGGGCCCCTTGCTAGCCCTGTGACCCAGGGGAGCCCTCGGACCCTCTGGCGTGTCTTCTCCCCTGTAGCCCGGGACAGACAGCAGGTGGTCCAGCCGGAGGAGTGCCACCTTCCTGGTGCATTCTGTGGCCAGTGGGGACGGAGGGGGCAGGGGTCCTACCTGCACTTGGTGCTCCTCCAGGTTGAGCCCGGCTGCCAGGGCCACGCGTTCCTGGTAGCTCGGGTACCGGTTGGCCCAGAAGTGTCTCTCCAGCTCCTGCAGCTGCTCCTTGAGGTACACGGTGCGCTTCTTCCGGGGCCTCGGGAGCGTTCGGGCTGATGGGGGGCCTGACCCGAGGAGAGACGGGCTCAGACAAGCCCCACAGACGGCCCCCCGCCCCCCAAAGACCCTCCCCCTGCCCGGGCCAGGCCCCGACGAGCAGGTGGGAGGCACGGCTATGCATGAGAGGTGGCAGCTGGACCCGACGCCCTGGGGTCGGGCCCTGGCTCTCGCGGTCCAGCCCAAGTCTCTGTGCCCTGTGTCGGGGCCTCAGCGGGCACACCTTTGAAATGGGCGCAGTGACGGCTGTCTTGTGATTCCAGCACCCACGGCCGTGGAAGGCAGGCAGGCTGAGCTCCCCAGGCCCAGCCAGGCCGCTGCCCCAGGCAGGCGGGCTCCCACCTCGCCTGGCCCCCCAGCCCCTCCCATCCAGGGCCAGGGCCACCCTGACGCTGCTCACAGGGGGCGGCCGTGCACCAGGCCCTCTGTCCCGGCCCCACGAAGTCCCCACAGCCCGGTGGGGGACGCCCTCCCCAACACCGGGGGCCTCCTCTGGAGGCCCGGAGGCCTCCCCAGCCTCAGCCCCGGCCCCTGGCGCAGGCCCAGGCGCACCCTCAGGGGAGCCTGGCTCTTGCATCCTGCCCGCTGGTCCGCCGCCTGGCCTGCGTGTGGGGTCCTGCCCACCCCACCGGGGCCTTAAATCCCACCTGCCTGCCGTGCCCACCCAGACACACCCTGAGGGTCCTGGGACTCTCCCTCTCTCCCCACCCTCAGCCCCGCCCCCGGAGGAGTCCCAGGAGGGAGTAATCCTTTCCTTACTGAGCAGCTTCTGGATACCCAGGCCCTGGGCTGGGGCTGGGGCCTCAGTGGCCAGAGAGTCTTGGTCCCACCCTCGGGGGGCTCTAGCCCAGGGAACCCCGCATTGCCCCCTGTGGGGGTCCCCAGCCCAGGAAAGGGCCCCTCCAGCCAGTGCCCCGGGCGTCGTCCCCTCCCCCCCCCCCGGTCCTGGGGGCCCCTCCCCCGCCTCCCTGTCCAGCCCCCTCCTCTCCCGCCTGGTCGGTCCAGCAGCCTTCCCGCTGATCCCCAACACCACGCTCGCCCTCTGGTCCCTTCTCCGAGTCTCCCCCCAAGTCCTGGACGGGGCGGGTGCTCAGACACGTGGCCCCGGTGATGGCTCGGGGTCTGTGCCGGTCTTCCTATGGGATGAAGGCCGATGGGGGAGCAGGTGGATGGCTGCCCCCGTGTCTTTGTGAATGAATGAATGAGCTGGGGCTGCCTTAGGGGCTGGACTCAGGAGCTGGGGTCACAGGGGCCCAGCCCCCCCGCCCCCCCAGCTGCATAGACCCACATCTAGACCTCAGGCTGAGCTCCTCGCTGGCCGGGGGTCTGCTCAGGACTCGAGTCCGGGAAGCACGCAGCTTACAAGCCTCAGTTCCCGGGCAGTGAGGGGCCTCTCATGATCATCAGTGCTAGATGAAGGTTAACTAGGCGATCGCGCACCGAATCATAGGTGGCAGAGGGGTCGCGTTGTTCAAGGTTGACCTCGCTCTCCTGAACGGCCCGAGCATCTCACGGTGCCATCACAGCGTCAGTGCGCCTCCGTGCTCCTTCCTTTCCGGCAACATTCCGCCTTCACTGGACGTTGTTTCTCCTTCTTGGGCAGGTGGGAACACAGGGGTCACCAAGTCGAGGGCTCTGCAGTCAACGAGGGATCCTCTAGCAATGTCCTTGGTCTTTAAGATGTGCCCAGAGGCCGCCTTCTCTCTCATTTTTAATAGAAATTAAATGTACCATTTTGTTGATGAGATTGGCCCAGATCGAGAAGAGGGGTCGTGCCTGGGTGTACCGGTGGCATTGTGACGGTGCTCACGTGGGTCTTTCTTTTTCCTCTCCTTTTTTTTTAATGTTTATTTGTTTTTGAGGGACAGCACAAGTGGGGGAGGGGCAGAGAGAGGGGGGGAACAGAGAAGCCAAAGCAGGTTCTGCGCTGATGGCAGAGAACCCGATGGGGGGCTCGAACCCACAAACCATGAGATCATGACCTGAGCCACCTGGGGGCCCCTCACACTGGTCATTAGGGTTAACTTGCTTCCAGCGTCTTGCTTGCTGCCTACACCCCATAGTTTGTAGCAGAACTAGCCTACTCCCCTCGGGATCCTGCAGACCGCTGATCTTGAGGCACCACGGACCAGACTTTCCAGAAGATACACTGGAAAGCGGCCACCGCTAGCCCTGGTGTCCTCAGTGATGGGTTCCCGGTGCAGGGAGGTATCTGGATGGGGCTTGTTTGGGGCTGCGGGACTAGCCTTTCCTCGCAGACACCTGAGAGCCTTGATTATTGACAGATTATTAGAAGAATCGGGAAGCCTTGTATGGACAAATGATTCGCTGTCAACCGCAGGCTTCTGCTGCACCATTTTCCTCACCTTCCGCTTTAAATTTTTTTTTTTAATGTTTATTTATTTTTGAGAGAGACAGAGACAGAATGCGAGCGGGGTAGGGGCAGAGAGAGAGGGAGACACAGAATCCGAAGCAGGCCCCGGGCCCCGAGCTGTCAGCACAAAGCCCGACGCGGAGCTCGAACTCACGAGCTGTGAGATCATGACCTGAGCCGAAGTTGGACGCTTAACCGACTGAGCCACCCAAGCACCCCTCACCCTCCCCTTTAAACCCTCCGGCTCCCCCTGGATGGAGGAAAGTGGTCTTTGAGATATTATCCCACCATCTTTCCAGGTCACTGGCTTCCTCAATAAGGCAACCTTTTCCTTTCCCACCAACACTTGTGTGTTGAGTACTGGCTTCCTAGCAGCAAGCAGCAGAACCCGAGTCTGGAACGGGTCCTCTGTCCGGTAACAAGAGGACAGAGAATCTGACCTTCTCATGCTTTGGGGGTGTAGGCTGGTTTTGGAAACAGACTTGATGATAGCAGTCAATGTCCCTCAGCTGAGGACACCAGGAGTTGAGCTAATGTGGGTTTAGCATCCCATTGCAGGGAGCGGGGACACACACCATGGAAACCCTGGGGTATCTCAGTAAGAGGATGTTTGAGAGGACCTATATAGGACGAGGGCTTGTATGAGATGATCTGGGGGAAGGTTCCAAGAAAAGTGATTTTTATGCACAAAAGAATTGAAGTCAGGGACTCAAGCACATACTTGTACCCATATAAGCATATCCCCATAGGCCTGGAGACAGAAAGCAGATTCCAGGGGCTGGCAAGAGTAGGGAATGGGGACTCAGTGCTTAATGGGGACAGAGTTTCGGTTTGGGATGATAGAAAAATCCCCAGAGATGGATAGTGGTGATAATTGCACAAATCGTGAATGGAGTTAACAGCACTGACTTGTACATTTAAAAAATGGTAAAGAGGTGGGGGGGGGGGCGCCTGGGTGGCTCAGTCGGTTAAGCATCCGACGTGGGCTCAGGTCATGATCTCACCGTTCGTGGGTTCGAACCCCGCGTCGGGCTCTGTGCTGACGGTTCGGAGCCTGGAGCCTGCTTCGGATTCTGTGTGTGTCTCTCTCTGCCCCTCCCCTGCTCATCTCTGTCTCTCTCTGTCTCTCTCTCAAAAATAAATAAATGTTAAAAATTAAAAAAAAAAAAAAAAAAGCGAGGCTTTGCTCCGGGTTGGATGATGTCAGGAGACAGGGGTCGTTCTGTGATTGGCTGTCACGTCTAGAAGATGGGGAGGTTGGAGAGACTGGAGCCAGCGTTTGTATGGGTAATGTCACCCGTGTTAGTCTGCGTGGGGAACATCGTCTCTTTGGCGGTTTGGACCATGTGCGTGTTTCTCTTAGCGATCAGACACGATTACGGAGACATGATCACTTCAACACAAAGACTGACCTTCTAGGCAACCGGAGGGAACCAAGTCTTGGTTGTGAGCACCTGGCCAGCTCCCGGCTGTTGGGAGCTCCTATCTAGTTCCCCTATTTAGCAAATCCCTTGAAGTCAACATGCCAAATGCTGTGACTGAGCAGTTGGGAATCCCCGGAGGTCCTTACCATCATCAGTTGCCTGACCTTGAGCAAAGACCTCCTCCCCCCGCAGCCTTGATGTTCCCCACCTGTACAATGGGACTATCCCAGGGTCTGTCTACACGTGCATGAGAGCTGAATGCTGCTGACATCTGCTCAGGAAAGAACCTGGGAGATCCCACTCCTGTCCCTGCAGATTTGTCCCCAGGGCAAAGCCACTGGTTGTCTGCGAGGTCTCCACCCTGCAGGTGACACAGATCAAACACTATAATTGCCTGAAGAACCAGCCTCCCTCCCTAGCACCTCTCCTCAGAGATTTTCAAATTCTATGCAGCATCAGAATCCCCTAAAGGGTTTATTGAAACCCAGACTACCAAGCCTCCCCCTTCCCGACTAGTTTCTGATTCAATGGGTTCTGGGGGTGGGACCCCAAATTTGCCTTTCTGACAAGTTCCCAGATGATGCTGATTTAGCTGGTCTGAATCGGGACAAATCAGGGACCACCTCTGTAGGTGAATGCCTCCCTCCTCAACCTGGGCCCCTACCCCTGGCCTTGGTCCCAGACCTTAGCTTCTTTAAGGGGAAACATTAAAAAAAAAAAAAAAAATCAAAGGGAACGTTTCACTGAATATAACATTGAGAAAAATGCAACAAGTTATCACAGAGAACACCCCTACATCCGCTGCCCAGAGAGAAACAGAATATTCCCAGCAACCTCCGAGCTCCCCTATGCTCCACCAAGCAAAGATAATCACCATCTTGTCTTCTGATCCTATAGGTTCGTTTTGCCTGGTTTTAAACTTGACAGGCATAGAATCACAGAATGCGTCCTCTTTTGCATTTGCCTTCTGTCGCTCATCATCGTCTGCAAGAGCCCCCCTCCCCCGCCCTGCCCTATTGCCTGTGGACCATGGTCTGTCTGCATTCTGATGTCTGTGCGGTTTTCCATTGCATGGTATGACACGGTTGGTTTATCCATCCTCTCGTCCGTGTGCATTTGGTTTGGTTCCAGTTTTGTGTTATTACACTGACACTGTGAACATTCTTGTGCGTGTCTTGCGACACACAGGCGTGTGCATTTCTTTTGGTGTCTTCCTAGGGGTGGAATTTCTGAGCCATACAGCCATGGAATTTCCTGAGCTCAGCGCCAGTGGATTGTGCTTGATCGATTTCTAAAGTGATTTTACCAGTTTATACTTCCGTTTCGTCCATATCCTCCCCCAAACTTAGCATTGTCTTTTAATTTTTGCCACGCCAATGGGTCGGTAGACAAAGATCACTGTGGCTTCATTTTTTATTTTCCTGACGGCCGATGAAGTTGAGCGCCTTGCCCGTTCATGATGGTCTATTTCAGTCCTTTTGGTTGATGTTTTATTGTATAGTTTTCTGTGTAGCCATCATGCACAGATTTTGTTAGATACTTCATGCCCATCAGAGCCCAATGTAGAGCTTGAAACAACAGCCCTGAGATCAAGTCCTGAGCTGAGATCAAGAGTCAGACACTTAACTGACTGCAACCTAGGTGACCCTAATTTCCTTCTTAACTGTTATGTGAAATTCCTTGGCAAAGCCAAATGGGCATGGTGTGTTCTTTGTGTGAAAAATGTTAATTATGGATTCCTCTTCTTTTTTATATATAAATAAATAATGTACTTGTGTTTTATTTTTTTTAATTTTTTAAAAATGTTTATTTATTTTTGACCAGAGAGAGACAGAGCATGAGCAGGGGAGGGGCAGAGAGAGAGGGAGACACAGAATCCGAAGCAGCTCCAGGCTCTGAACTGTCAGCACAGAGCCTGACACGGGGCTCAAACTCACAGACCGTGAGATCATGACCTGAGCCGAAGTCGGACGCTCAACCGACTGAGCCACCCAGGCGCCCCCTTGTGTTTTATTTTTTATTCACTTACTTTTAAGTAAAGTCTACACCCAATGTGGGGCTCGAACTCACCACCCCAATACCAAGAGTCATACCAACTGAGCCAGTGGGGGCACCCCTGGATTATTCTTTAATAAGACTATTCAGATTTTACATTTTTGTGCATGCTTGCTTTGGTAAGTTGTGTTTTGCTAGGAGTTCGTCATCTGAATTTTCAAATTTCTGGGCACACGGTTGTTCACAATATCCTTTCATGATCATTGATATCTTTTTTTTTTATTTTTTTTAACATTTATTTATTTTTGAGAGAGAAAGAGACAGAGCATGAGCAGAAGTAGGGGCAGAGAGGGGCGCCTGGGTGGCGCAGTCGGTTAAGCGTCCGACTTCAGCCAGGTCGCGATCTCGCGGTCCGTGAGTTCGAGCCCCGCGTCGGGCTCTGGGCTGATGGCTCAGAGCCTGGAGCCTGTTTCCGATTCTGTGTCTCCCTCTCTCTCTGCTCCTCCCCCGTTCATGCTCTGTCTCTCTCTGTCCCAAAAATAAATAAAACGTTGAAAAAAAAATTTTTTAAGAAGTAGGGGCAGAGAGAGAGAGGGAGACAGAGAATCCAAAGCAGGCTTCAGACTCCGAGCTGAAGCACGGAGCCCGACGCAGGGCTCGAACTCATGAACCATGAGATCATGGCCTGAGCTGAAGTCGGACGCTTAACCGACTGAGCCACCCAGGCACCCCGATCATTGATATCTTAATGTAGGACTCTTCATAACGCCCCATGTTCATTCTTGGTATCTTTGTGAGTATTTTTGTACTGATTTCCATAGCCTTTAGCAAAACAGCTCATGTCTTTTTTTTATTGTGTATTTTTTATTTTATTAATTTCTGCTCTCATCTTTACTATTTCTTTCCTCATTTTTAACTTCTTGAGATGACATTAAAGGTGGTTGGCTTTAGGCTTTCTTCCTATCTGGGCCTGATATATCCTTTAATGCTACGGACAAATCCAATGGAAATTAGAAGATCATGAACAAATTTATGCCAACACGTTTGACAACGTAGAGAAGAATGGACCAATTTGGGGGGCGCCTGGTCAGTTCAGCATCCGACTCTTGATTTCCACTCAGGTCATGATCTCGCGGTTCGTGAGTTCAGGTCCCGCGTCGGGCTCTGCGCTGGCAGTGTGGAGCCTGTTTGGGACTCTCTTTCGCCCTCTCTGTCTGTCCCTTCTCCGGTTGTGCACACCCTCTCTCAAAATAAATAGATAAAAACAAAAAAACAAACTTAAAAAAAAAAAAGAATGGATGGATTCCTTGAGAAATACAACTTTCTGAGGTTGACCCAGGAAGAAATCTTAAAATATGAACCATGATATATCTGCTGAATAAACTAAGTGCATAGTTAACCTTCCTACCCAAAAACTCCAGCCCCATAGACTTCACTGGAGGATTCTACCACCTTCTTAAGGAAGGACGCACAACTTGCACAAAGTCCCTTCCTAGCATCTGTCTGGGCTTCTCTTTTCCTACCTAATCCCCTCCTCCACTGTCCTTTCTATTCCTCCTTTTCCCAGTGCACTTGACTCTCCGTGTTCACCTCCTCTGGATGCCCCCCCCCATCTCCTCCATACTCTGAGGGGCTGGAAGCACCATCCCTGAAGTCACCTAGCAGAGGTCATGTTTGCACGCCGTGTGGCCAGCCATTCCATTCTCCCCTCCCAGCCTCTGTTCCATGTTTGCCCTGAGAAGCACCGGGAAGGCTGAGACTGGATCCTGTTTGCCTTGGGAAGGTTCCTTAGCCCATCCTCATCCATAAAATAGGGGAGCTGGGGGATGGCGCCCACCGCATGAGGCTGGAATGAAGATTCAGGGAGGGAGAAATACAAGGAAAGTGTCTAACAGCTCCTGGCACATGGTAAGCGCCCACTGGAGAGTTTGGTTGTGATCTCATTAGTACCACATGTCCTAGGCGTGATCTGCCACGGAGGAAGGCGTCCCGCAGTTAGAACTCATTTGTCTTCGCGGAGGGCTCCGCCCCTCCTCTGCCTCCCCCAGGGATGGGGGGGGCGGGTCATGTGTCTGAACCTAATCCCTGCTAATTCCCAGCCATTCTGCTGAGGCTGGACCATCATAAGAAGATTGGAGCATTTGCTAAATTAGTCCGGTTCAGGGACAGAGGAGACAACCAGGGAGGGGCCCGGAGACCAGGAGGGCCGGGGTGGGGGGTGGGGGGGGAGAGGATGCAGACACATACCTGAGGGGACGGAGGAAGGAAGGATGAGGGAGGACCACAGTCGGAGGGGAGGGGAGAAAAGCCAGGGGGTCCCAGAGGGTCCAGCAAGATGAATATAAATCCCAGCCCTGCCTCTTCGTATTTGTGAGATCCTAGGCAGGTCGCCTGACCTCCCACTGCCTCGGTTTTCTCATCTGTGAAAGTGGGATGGTCACAGCACCGTCGGATACGAACAGCACCTCTCGCGTGGGTCATCTCTGAGAATTAAAAGAGTTTGGACTGGCTTTCTCCGGGGTCTGGCACATAGTGTGTGCTCAGTGGGTTTTTCCTTTTTGCTTCCAATTTATCGACGTCTCGTTTATATGGTATAAAATTGGCTCATTTTAACAGTACGGTTTGAGGCATTTGGACGATCACATAGAGTCATGGAACCACTACTCTTATCAAGACGTAGAATATTCCCCCGGGGCGCCTGGGTGGCTCAGTCGGTGAAGCGTCCGACTTCAGCTCAGGTCACGATGTCACAGTCCGTGAGTTCGAGCCCCGCGTCGGGCTCTGTGCTGATGGCTCAGAGCCTGGAGCCCGCTTCGGAGTCTGTGTCTCCCTCTCTCTCTGCCCCTCTCCCACTCATGCTCTGTCTCTCCTACAAATAAACATAAATAAATAAACAGACAAATAAACGGAATCGTGTAATACGTGGCCTCTTGTGTCTACACGGCCTCTTCTGTGAATGTACTTAAAACCACCGAACTGCACACTTTTAAGATGATAATAATGGTCAGTTTCATGTGCGGGATATTTTAGCACAAAAATAAATGTTTATTGGACGCTCACCAGGTACTTGGTATAATGATCTCGTCTCATTCTCTCGAGGTAGGTCTTCTCAGTGTTACAGGTGGGGAAACTGAGGCGGGGAGAAATGCCCAGGGTCACGTGAGCAGAAGTGGCTGACCCCGGCTTGGACGGCAAGTCTGTCTGTCCCCACCAACCCTGGGTCCCCTCCCCAGGGACCCACAACACACACATCCTAACCTGGGACTCAGGGATTGAGAACAGGGGCAGACAGTGGTGTTTTACAGTTGGAGAGACAGAAAGCCGGGGACAAAAAAGAAAAGAAAGAGAAAAGCAGAGATGAGAGGGACATGGCTGGGGCGGGGGGGGGGGGGTGGGGAGACTGAAGGTGGCTGATAGGGAGGGCTTGAATCTTTACACGGGCCACCAAGGCAGGAAGCATGGCCATCCCCTCTTCCTCGCAGAGGGGGATGGGGGGGGGGGTTGGTGCCCAGGGAGGTCACAGCAGGTGGGAGAAGCTAGCCGTCTGGAGTCCACATCCCTGCTTAATTGGCTTTAGGGAGAAACCGAGGAAAAGTCGGCGACCAGACCGAGAGAGCACGTGGACAGACCCATGACCCCAGAGATACAGGTGGGGGAGAGAGGAAAAGGACAGAGCAACCCCCTGTCTCCACCACCCCACCCCCCCCCACACCGCCTGCCCCGTCACAGAAATTTTTTAAAAAATCACCCAGACTTCAAGCGAGAGTCAACATTTTAATTGTTGTCGCTCCGTGAGCGGCTTTTCGGGAAGGGGACTGGAGTTCCAGTGAGTGGAAAAAGGGATACAGAATGAGGGGGCCTCCTGACCTCTCAGCCCCGGTTAGCCTGTGTCTGTGGCCCCCAGCCCCTACCCCTCTGTGTATCCTTTGTGCCCCAGGCTGGACTCTGAGCCACTCCCGGGGGTCTAATGGCCCAGAGGCCAGCGTGGCCCAGGCCCCTGAGAGACGTTCACACGGCGTGCTTGAGTAAACCAGCTTTGTGGCCTCTAGTGACCCCAGTGTGCAGGGGTCTCGGGGGTCTAGGCTGTGCGCACCTGTCCTGGCCTGGACCCAGAAAACTCATCTGAGCCCCCCCAGCCTCTCTGCACACCGTGCCCGCCTCCTGACACCCCTTCCTGCACCAGGGGCCTGGGGCCAGCTCCTACCGGCTCGTGAGCCCAGATGGCACGCGTCCCGCTCTGGGTCCGCGAGCCCAGACTGGCGCCTTGAAATCAGCCATAGTGGGAGGATTCACACCACAGAAACCGGCCAGCGAGGCACCTCGGAGATTCTCCGCTTCTCCTACCTCCTCCCACCCTGTGCCTCGTGGGACACCCCCCCCCCCCCCCCCCCCCCCCCGGTGAAAGGCTCGTGGCTGCCGATCACCCAGGCCCAAAAAAAACGAAAGGGAAATTCGGACTGAGGAAGCAAGGCCAACGCGCCAAACTCCCTCGAGTGTCAAAACGCCTGACTCCTTCTCAGAATTCTTCCAGTGCTGCTCTCGGACGCCGTGGGTCGGGAAGAAATGCAGCGCTGCCCCAGGAAAACTTCCTCGGGCCAGGCTCTCTCGTCCGGGTCCGCAATCGGGGCCCCAAACAGACTCTAAGAGAGGGACCGTATATCTGAAACGTGGGACTTCCTTCTAATCCGTTTCTCCCCCCCTCCACCCCCACGTTTAACAGACGGGAATCCTGGCACCTGCTCTTTCTTCCTGAAACACCCACAGCTATAGTTAGGACACCCCAGGCAATGCCAAAATTCCTCCGATGTTTGGGTGAAAGTCACCTTTAGAAAATCCTGACACAGGGCTGCCTGGGCGGCCCAGTCAGCGGAGCGTCGGGCTCTTGGTTTCGGCTCAGGTCTCGATCCCAGGGTGATGGGACCGAGCCCCGCGGGGAACAAGGAGCCGGCTTGGGATTCTCTCTCTCTCTCCCCTTCCCTCTGCCCCTCCCCTGCTCGCTTGCTCTCTGTCTCTCTCTCTCTCTCTAAAATAAAATTTAAAAATCCTAAAACAAAAAGGTTAAAAGGAGACAGGAAACAGGCGACTTGCCTTCCATTCTCCCACCAAATATGCCCATTCGAATGATGACACAGTCGTCATTAGTTAAGAAACTAAGAAGAAAAAAAATAGATCCATAGATCAAACAGCCCCCTAAACCTACCATGTAAACCCAAGGTTCGTGAGATCTGCCAAATGGACGTTTTTAATTTAACCATACGACTGGCCTAAGCTTCCATGGTGGGGCTTCTTAAAGTCTGTCTTTGGATTTTCTAGAAGGATCTCTAGCCATATGCTAAGGAAGTGTCCCACACGGAAGGTACAGAATTGAGCCTCCCTCCCTGGGTGGTCGCGGGCCTCTTGATTCTGACCTCACCAGTACCCCCCTCCCCCGCCCCCCTTGCCGAGTGCCTTTGAATTTCGTCTCGGGGCGAAATTCTCACCAAGACAATTTCTGGAGTCTGGGGCTCGCGGTTTCAAAAGGCAGCTAAGAATCCACGCGAGCCGGGGCTGGGTTGAGGGTTACTAAGACCTACTGAAGTGTGCCCCTCGCCCCCACCCCTGCCCCCGGAGAGCGAGGAGACCCTCCCGGGAGGTGGGGGTGGGCCGTGGTGAGTGAGCCCTGCGCACACACACGAAAGCCAGAGAGGCCCCAAGCTCCGCCCTGCTTCCCCAGGGACGCCCTCCCGGGGCCGGTTCAGACGAGGCGCGGAGACAGAGCTGGCTTCTACAAGATCTGAAACTTCCAGGCACTCTGATCCTTGTAGTCCAAGGGGTCCGTGGGGTTGTAGGTGAATTTCCAGGTGCCTGTGGGGTCCCTGAATTCCAAGCTGTCCACGGGGCTGTAGGGACCGTAGCTCTGGCCTGACAGGGAGGTGGGGGACTGGGCCAGGGAGGGGCCCACGGAGGGGCCGGAGAGGGGGCTGAGGGCCGGGCCCCCCAGCTGGGGCACCATGGGGGAAAGATAGGGATCCAGGCCACTGAAATAGGAGCTCGGAGACCCGTAGGCCGAGGGGGAAGAGCAGAAAGCAGAGGCGGGGGTGTAGGTCATGGCGTAGGGCGCGGAGGTCAGAGGGGGCCCGGCCGCCACCAGCCCCGCCCTCTGGGCCTCGGGCAGAGGGGACTCCGAGGCGGGACTCCAGATGGACACCGTGGCCACGGCCGAGGTGGGGGAGACCGAGGGGCCGGGTAGAGGGGGGCTGTAGGAGTCTGAGATGCCCAGGGGATCTGGACAGACGTCCGAGGAGGATCTTGGCGACATGCCTGCCTTCCGCTTGGCCGGACGGGCCTTGGTTTGTGCCCCAGGGGGCTGCGGCTGCTGCTTCTGCTGCTGACGCTGCTGGCGGCATTTGGCCCTGCGGTTCTTAAACCAAACCTGGGGGTGGGAGGCGAGGAGAAGGGGTGGGCGAGTGGGGGGGAGCCCCGGAGAGTCACAACCCCCCGGTTTTGGTCGGTCTCCGGGACACTCTATCCATCCACCCGACCGCCCGTCTGTCCGTCCATCCAATCACACACACACACACACACACACACACACACACACACACGATCGTACAAACACACACAGATACACTTATCCATCCATCCATTCCATCAATTCACAAACATGCGTGAACTCTGGGGATACGTCTGTGGAGCTGACATTCTTGTTGAGAGTGACAGATTATAAATAAACAGTAGGTAAGTACATTGCATGGCATTCCAGAACCTTCTAGAAGGTGATAAACACTATGGAAGAACCAACTGAGCGGGAGGAGGGGACAGTAGCGCGGGGAGGGCGAGGGACATTGCGAGTTTACTTGTTTTTTTTTTTAATGTTTATTTATTTTTAGGAGACAGAGAGACAGAGTGTGAGCGGCGGGGAGGGGCAGAGCGAGAGAGGGAGACACAGGATCCGAAGCGGGCTCCAGGCTCTGAGCTGTCGGCACCGAGCCCGACGCGGGGCTCGAACTCACACACTGTGACATGACCTGAACCGAAGCCGGACGCTTAACCAAGTGAGCCACCCAGGCGCCCCTAAACTTATTGCAACTTTAAATGCGAGAGTCCGTCTAGGTCTCATTGATGGACGTGGTGACCTGATTGGTTGATAAGCAGACTTAAAGTGATGGGGAAGAAACCTCCCAGGTGGGGGGGGGGGGGGGCGCCTGGGTCCAGCTTCAGCTCAGATCATCATCTCGCGCTTGGTGAGTTTGAGCCCCCCATCGGGCTCTCTGCTGTTAGCGCGGAGCCTGCTCCAGAGCCTCTGTCCCCCTCTCTTTCCGCCCCTCCCTGGCTTGCACTCTCTCAAAAATAAATAAACATTAAAAAAAAAAAGTCCAGGTAGAGGGAACAGCAGGTGCAAAGGGCCTGTGGCCAGAGTGTGCATGGCAGGAGTGCTGGGGGAAGAAGCAGCAAGGAGGGTGGAGGGAAGGGTAAGAAAAATGGGGGAGAAGGGTTATGAGGGCTCCTTATGACTTTGACCCCCCGACTCCCCCTTCTCCCTTCACGCTTGGGTCCCAGGAGGGGCTGGGGCTCGGGGTGGGGGAGGGGGGCGGCCAGAACATCCCACCTGAACCCTGGACTCGGGCAGGTTGATCTTCAGAGCCACCTCCTCGCGAGCATACACATCCGGGTACTGAGTCTTGGCAAACAGGGCCTCCAGCTCCTCCAGCTGGCTCCGGGTGAAGGTGGTCCGCTCCCGCCGCTGCTTTCTGGGGGCGCCTACGGCCGAGAGGGGACAGCAGGGCCATCAGGTGACCTGGGCCCCCCCCCCCCGTTCTCTTCGTCCGCCCATAGGAGGCCCTGAGGCTGCCAAGAAGCCCTTTCTGGGTGCTCGTCTGGCCCAAAGAAAGGCGCGCCCATTCCCTGACCTTGTAGACCTCACTCCGTCCCCCCGGGAAATGGGGCTTCTCTTTGCCTGTTATCTCGGGGCTCCTGCCTCACCCCAACAACTGGCTGTAGCCCTGGAAGGAGGCTTATCCCCGTTTCTAACATTTCTCATGCCCTTGGGGCGCCCGGGGGGCTCAGTCCGTGAAGCGTCCGACTTCAGCTCAGGTCATGGTCTCACGGTCTGTGGGTTCGAGCCCCGGCGTCGGGCTCGGAGCCTGGAGCCCGCTCCGGATTCCGGGTCTCCCTCGCTCTCTCTCTGCCCCTCCCCTGCTCACACTGCATGTCTTTCTCTCTCTCTCTCTCTCTCTCTCTCTCTCTCTCAAAAATAAATCAACGTTAAAAAAATTGAATAATAAAAATAATAAAATAATTAAAAATAATAAAATTAAATATAAAATTTAATAATAATAAATAATAAAATTTAATAAATAAATTTAATAATAATAAAATAAAACAACAAAATTTCCGATGCGCTGAGACACGTTCGGGGAAAACATTCCACCACTTGGGAGTGTATAAAACTGCCAGGTGGGGCTAGAGGGCGCCACATCCGAAAATGCCATGACCATCCAACGCGCTCGGATGCCCCGAAGTCTGGCGCTTGCAAATGACCACAGACAGCTGATGCGTGGCTCTGAGGTCGCCCCGGGAAGTCCCCATCTTCTTCTCCCTGAGGACGAAGGACCCCAGGGACCACCGAGAGCTGGGCTGGCCAGGAGAAGGACCGTACTCACTTGGGTAGGACACAGCTTGGTGCATCAGATCCACACTGGGACCACTCAGGGCCAAGGCATTGACCGAGTAGTGGGGCCCCGGGTTCATATACGCCATCATGATCTTCGGGGACACTGCGGCCCAGGTCGGCGGGCCTGCAAGAGGAGACGGGGCGTTCAGACACTCCCCCCCCCCCCAGTTAAAAAAGAGGGGGGCGCACCTGAGTGGCTCAGTCGGTGAAGCGTCAGACTTCGACTCAGGTCACGATCTCGCGGTTCGTGAGTTCGAGCCCCGCGTCGGGCTCTGCGCTGACTGCTGGAGCCCGGAACCTGCTTCGGATTCTGTGTCTCCCTCTCTCTCTCTGCCCCTCCCCCGCTCGCGCTCTGTCTCTCAAAAATAAATAAACATCACGATTTTTTTAAAACTTTAAAAGCATTCCCCAGTGACCGCGTGGTGACAGGCAGGCCCACGTCCAAGTTCTGCCTCAGGCTCTCTTTAGGTGTGTGACCTTGGGCACTTATCTCTCCGGGCCTCAGTTTCCACACCTGTACAACGGCCCTCCGCTTAAAGTGGGCAAAGCTTCACCGAGACCCTGGCTGCCGCTCCCCTCCCGCAGCTGTTCTCGCTATGAGCCCAGAAAAGATGTGCAGCCTCGCACAGAATCACAGACGACCGCAGGGTGACCCGCTGTCCCGGCCTGCTCGGGGACAGAAAGGTTTCTAGAGACGCAGGCCTTTCCCCACAAAACCTGGAACAGTCCCAGATATAGCAGGACGGGAGGGTGGCATGGAAACGACAGGGAGGGATGATCGTCCCTCCAAGACCACATGCGACCTGCCTGGTGGGCTTACTTTAAAAAAAAAATTTTTTTTTAGACGTTTATTTATTTTTTGAGACACAGAGACAGAGTATGGGGGGGCGTGCGGGGGGCGGACAGAGGGAGAGGGAGACACAGAATCTGAAACAGGCTCCAGGCTCTGAGCGGTCAGCACAGAGCCCGGCGTGGGGCTCGAACTCACGGACCGCGAGATCGCGACCTGAGCCAAAGTCGGACGCTTCACCGGCTGAGCCCCCCCCCCCCCGGTGCCCCATGTCTGGTGGGCTTAGTGACCCCAGTGGCGGCCTGGGCGTGGAGGAGCAGGCTCCGCACCGTGTCCGGGCAATGGAACAAACAGGAAGCATCTATCAAAGCGACATGCCATCTTCCCTCTCCCCAACCTCCCACCCCACCCCTGCCCGGGGGGGCCACAGCCTTCGGGGTGCCTCAGTCCCCCTCATGGGAAAATGGGAATGAAAAGAGCCTTTAAGTCTTTAGATGGTTGTGAGGGTAAATGCGTGATGTCTGTCAGCCCCTTAAACTAGCACCTGTTACAGTCGGTACCTGGTACGTCGCAGCTCTGGGCCCTCGCTGTCATATGCGGGGACATGTTTGCAGAGACTGGACGCTGGGATTTCTTTCTTTTTTTGAGACAGAGAGAGAGTGCAAGCGGGGGAGGGGCAGGCGGGGACAGAGAGCACCTGAAGCAGGTTCCACCCTCACCGCAGAGCCCGATTCGGGGGGCTCGACCCCACAACCCTGGGATCAGGACCTGAGCGGCGATCAAGAGTCCCACGCGCAGCTGAGAGCCGCCCAGGCGCCCCATCCTGGGGTGTTGAATAGAACCTCTCAGGGGCGCCTGGGCGGCTCCGTCGGTTGAGCGTCTGACTTCGGCTCAGGTCATGATCTCGCGGTTCGCGAGTTCGAGCCCCGCGACCGGCTCTGTGCCGACAGCTCGGAGCCTGGAGCCTGCGGATTCTGTGTCTCCCTCTCTCTCTGCCCCTCCTCTGCTCATGCTGTTTCTCTGTCTCTCAATAATAAATAAACATTAAAAAAAAATTTTTTTTAAATCCTTGGGGCTCCTGGGTGGCTCCCTCGGTTAAGCATCCGGCTCCTGATCTCAGCTCAGGTCGTGATCTCATGGTTCATGAGCTCGAGCCCCGCACTGGGCTCTGTGCTGTCAGCACAGAGCCTGCTTCAGATTCTCTCTCTCTCTCTCTCTGTCTCTCTCTGCCCCTCCTCCACTCACACGTGCACACACTCCCTCTCTCTCTCACACGCAAAATAAATAAAAAAGCATTTTTAGTTTTTTATATTGTTTACAAAATTTTTTTAATGTTTATTTTTGAGAGAAAAAGAAAGCACGGAGCAAGGGAGGGGCAGAGAGAGAGGGAGACACAGAATCCGAAGCTGGCTCCAGGCTCCGAGCCGTCAGCACAGAGCCCGACGCGGGGCTCGAACCCACGGACCGCGAGATCGTGACCTGAGCCGAAGTCGGACGCTTAACCCACGGAGCCACCCAGATGCCCCTGAGTAAGCCTTAAAAAAAAAAAATCCTTGATCTGTGCTTATTACGTATATGGCTGAGAGCCACGTCTTTTAATTTTGTTAAAATTGCACTTTGACGATAGAAGCGTGCGTGGGCTACATATCGTATATTAACGAAGTGTATATTTAATACATATCGTACGGCATATACATATGCGATGTGTAGGCTTCGGATTCTGTGTCTCCCTCTCTCCGCCCCTCCCTCGCTCACGCTCTCTCTCTCTCTCTCTCACAAATAAACAAACATTAAAAAAATAATTAAAAAAACAAACACACCAGAAGGCATTTGCTTTAGCTCCTTCCCCTCTGTCCTTCTCGTCCCCCACTTGGGGGACCGTGTTCTATTTCCATAAATTGGGGCCCTACAGCCTCGCGGGATGGAACTTCTGGGAAAATGAAACGAGGTAATGGGGTGGTGGCGGGGTCTGGGGTGAGGGTGAGGCCTCTCATCTAGATGGTCAGGGAAGACCTCTCTGCAAGGAGATGACCCCGGAGGGGCGTCTGGGTGGCTCAGTCAGTTAAGCGGCCGACCCTGGATTTCAGCTCAGGTCACGATCTCACGGTTCATGGGTTCGAGCCCCGCATCGGGCTCTGCACTGCGCTTGGGATTCTCTCTCTCTCTCCCCCTCCCTCGCTGGCTCACTCTCTCTCAAAATAAATAAATAAACATTAAAAAAAAAAAACTTAAAAGAGGGGGTGACCCTGGCGCTGAAAAGCGAAGGCTCAGTCAACTTGGGAAGGGGCCTCCAGGCAGAGGGAACAGAGGTTGCAAAGCCTGGAGGCTGAAATCGTTTTTGCCTGGTTGGAGGAGAAACAAGGGGCCGGCGTGACTGGAGCAGAGCCCGTCCGGGTGGAGAGTGAACCGGGTGGTGTGGGACCCGACAGGAAGGTGGTGGGGAAGCTCAGGGCTGACGGTTTCAACAAAAGCAGAAACCACTTTAAATCGGAAGAATCAGACCCCCCTCCTCCTCCCCGCCCAGTAACCTTCACCCTGGCATTCGCTCCCCTTGGGTTGTCCCCACAGCCACTAAGGGCACCGCAGAAATGACAGGGTGGCCTCCAAGGCTGCTGCCGCTCTGGGGGAAGCCTCGGGACCGAGCCGCCCCCCGCCCCCCCCCCCCCAGGGGAAGGTCAGGGCCAAAGCCTCAGACGAGCCTGCAGATGACTCAGCCTTCTGGTCGACCCCTGACTACATCAGCGCGAGCGTCCTGAGCCAGAATCATCCAGTGGGGCCCCCCGGATTCCTGTCCCCCAGAGACTGTATGAGACCGTAAATGCGTGTTGTTTTCAGCCGCCGAGTGTTAGTGTAACTCGTTACACAGCTGTGGAGAACTCAGCGCACACGAGCCTTACGTCCTCAGCACAACCCTGGGAGGCAGGCGCTGCGTTACTGCTATGCCCCCATTTCACAGACGGGAACATCTTGAGGCTCGGGCATGGTTCCTGGCCCAGGGTCATGCGCAGGCCGCCAGCGGGGACTCGGGGTTCCAGCCCGGGAGGCGGAGGTTCCCGAAGGCTGTTCTCCCAGCACCTGGCCCGGGGCTCCCTCTGTCCCTTCTCTCTGTCCTCCCACGGGGCCATGATGCTACACCAGAGGTTCCGGAGAGCCTGGAAACGGGGAGGCTTGTAAGAACCGCCCCGCCAGGGACCACGTGCAGGGCCTGAACGAGAGCATCCAAGGTCACTGTCCTCCCCACCGACTCAGTGCCCCCCGCTTAACCAGGCTCAGAGGTTGGCCTTCCAGGAAAGCCCAGCCTTCTCGCATGGGGATGATCCAGCCTCCAGACGGGGAAATCCGAGCCTGGGGTGAGGAAGGTGCTCGCCCAAGACCAAGGAGCTGATGGTGACAATGACCCCCAGAACTGAGGGTTTGCCTGCTGCTCAGATAACCAACAAGTAAGGGCCTTGTGTTCAAGATGGCAGCAAAGAATAATAATGGGGATAATATCGACACCCACTGACATTTTTCTCTGTGTTTGGCAACGAAACGAGGGACCTCACAACCTCAGGACGTCCTCGCTCTGCACAGGCTTTTCGCGTGAGCTTCTTCCCCAGGAGCACAGACAGCAATAACTACAACATCTACTACCTTTGGCTGAGAATTTTCGAGAAACCGGACCGCGCTCCTATCACCCTCCTGCCTGGTGAATTTCAAGGCAATGGTGCCTCATGATCCCAAAGATGGGCTGAGGGGGACCCTTCTCCCTGCCCCGGGGACCAACCTGTGGGACCCGAGGCTGGCGCCCGGGGCCCCTGATGTTCAGCGGCCACAGGGTCCAGGGTCCCATCTGGAGCAGGTAAGGCTCACACCCACCTTGCGGGTAGTCAAGGAGAGAATCCCTGTAATTCTACAGGTGGGGAGACCAAGCCTGAGGGGTGCAGAGGAAAGTGCCCACCCCTCTTGACAGCCATAAGGACTTCCAGCGGGGATCCCAAAACAGCTCAGACATTTCACTGAGGGCCTCTGGACTGAGATCTCGGGGAACAATAAGCTTGTGAAAACTTCCCACAAGGTAGGTCCTCGTATGATCCTCGCTTCACAGAGGAGGAAACCGAGGCTCAGGGAGGAGTAGAGTCCCCTGCTCTTGACCCCCAAATCTACCCCAGATCCCCCAAAGCAGGATGAGGCCAACTCCCTCTCCTGGGTCTCCAAGCCTGTGACACGGGCTCCCCATGGCTCATCCGACTGCATCGTCATGGCGCCCCATCCTTGCGTCCGCATAGCAGACGGGGAAACAGAGGACCAGAGAGGTCACGTGAATGGCCCAAGGCCACACAGCGAGGCTTCAAGCCCAGACTCAGGTGGCCCCACATCCGCCCCCGGCAAGACTCCCCGAGCTCAGCCACGTTCCAGGTCCTCCCTTGCTGGATCTCCGCCACCATTCGCCCGGCCACCCTGTCCGACAGGAGCTGAACTGTGCATGCTCATGACCAAGGTTGGACAAGCAGGAGTCTCTAGGGCAGGGAGGCCCCTACCTTAGTAATCACTCCACCAGCATGGGATCCGAGAATCCCGAGAATCCCGGCATTCCTGGCCCCATGGGGCCATCCCAGAATCTACACTTCCTCCCTCCTGCTGTCGGCAACGTGGCTCTTAGCACTTTATTTTTGTCATTCAACCCCCACTCGACAGAGAACCAGGCACCCCAGCCACACGCCCGGGCACTGGGAGAAGCCAAGGGGGCAGCGGGGAGACGGGTGGGCTGTCCGTGAATAAACGCACCAACGAAGAGAGTTTCAGGCAGTGCACGTTTCGAAGAAAACACAAGATGATGGGCTAGGAAGTTGCCTTGGACCAGGAGCGAGAAGCCCCCAGCCCCGGACACGTCACCAACAGGCCACTCTGAGCCCCACCCACCCCCCACGCGCGGTCCACCCTTCGTTCCTCCTGCTGCGCTCACAGCCCGCCCCGCACCTCCGAACACCGGGACTGAACCTCTGTTCCCCGTAGGTCCCTGCACCGCACATCACACACGCCTGTACCGGGTGCTGAGAACCCAGGTGGGGAGAAAACATACCCAACTTCTGCCCCCTGTCCCCCCCGCCCCCCGCTCCGCTTCCCTCCGTCCTCTCTCCCCTCTGCCACTCCTGCACGCACCTTCAGAAACAGGGACGGGGCTCTCCCGGTGGCCCGGGACCTGGGCGGGAGTTGTCAGATGGCAAAGCCTGAAGGAAACAGGTCCCCTCACATGGGGAGATTTTAAGCTCCGGCTGGGAGTGATGTCATTTGCGGTGGCCTGGATCTCGGAGGGTAATCCTGGCCCCGGGTGGGGGACTTGACTGGGCGCCAGGAGGTGACATTGGCTGGGAGGGGGAGGGGCACCCGCCTGCCTAATCCCCTTCCCCTCCCCACGACATCTTGGCAATTAGGGCTGATGGGGACGGGAGGCCCCAGCTCCTGCCTGTGACCAGGAACCACCCCCCCACCCCCCCCCACCCGCCCCCGGCCACCATCGCCCCACCACTCCTCAGGGAAGTTCTTCCTTAGGTCTAGCTGGTGTCCTTCCAGCTTTGGTGTCCCATTAAAGAGGAAAAAGAGAAAGGCCAGGTGTTGCTGAGAGGTCGCTCGACACATAAAGGGGTGCGGGTCTTTCTGCCCTTCTCCCCCACACTCTGCCGGCCAACTGAAACCTGTAGGGCCGCATCGTTCACGCTTGCTGCCTCCGTTTGCCCATTTCTGTCCGTGTGCCTCTCAGCCTCTACCGCTGTCAGGCTACGCCACTCCGGCCACGTTGCCTGCGCGCCCCCAACCTCGTTCTCCATCATCGCGTCCCTGTGTCCCTGTCTGTTCACCTGTCCCTGCAACCCCAGCCCCACCCCACCCCCCACCCCCCAGCCCCACTGTGTTCCTTGCTGGCTTTCTCCTCGGTTTCCCCTGCGTTTCTGCCTTCGCCTTATCTTGGTACCTCTCTCATTCTGCACTTTGGATCGTCCTTGCCTCTGTCTCCCTCCCTGGGTCTGTTCGTCACGACACACCCGACAGGCACACATGATCGTGGGGGAGATGGCGGTAATCCTGCCTTGTGGCTGGGTCATTGTGTCTCACCATAAGGGGCTCTTTCTTTCTCCCCGCCCCCCCCCCTCCACCACAAACCCCCTGCCGAGGGAGATTAAGGCCAGCAGCCTGGCTGGGGAATCAGGACAGGTCTCATTAGCTTGAAGAGAGAGGGAGGGGCTGTCTGACCCTCAGGGACCAGTCAGGAGGCTACTGATGGGAGAATACAGTGCTATACCGGACGGTCCTGGCCCGCGGGAGCAGGGAGAGGGAGAGAGGGTCCTTACAGGCCCGCAGAGAAGAGTGTCGGCCTCTCTACATCACTGCCTCCCTGGACTGTGCACCCATCCGCTGTCAGGCCCAGAGTCCCCTGGGGTGGGAGGGCGTGGAGAGGTGAGTCTCAGAAGGTCAGGCTCATGGCCCTAGGGTCAGTTCAGTCCAAATCGAGGCCCTTATTCTGCCCAGCTGGATCCCCTGGGGCAAGGGGTTTTCTTTGTCATCTACACCCAGTGACTCAGGAGGAGTGCCTGACATTTAGCCTTGACCACTCCCTTTTCCCTCACGTCCCACGTCCGATCTGTCCCTAAATCCTGTCATCTCCTCCTTCAGACAATTGTCCCGCTACAAACAACAAAGCAGTGCTGGGAGAAGGTAAAGGAAACCCGAGTCGGGGCGCCTGGGTGGCTCAGTCAGTGGAGCATCTGACTTGGGCTCAGATCACCATCTCACGGTTCATGAGTTCGAGCCCCGCTTCGGGCTCTGTGCAGACAGCGCAGAGCCTGCTTGGGATTCTCTCTTCCTCTCTCTCTGCCCCTCCCCTGTTCATGCTGCTCTCTCTCTTTCAAAACAAATGAATAAACTTTAAAGGAGACCCAAGTCAATAGTGAAATATACCATGGGTTGGGGGACTCCATATTGTTAAGACATGTCAATTCTTGGGGCGCCTGGGTGGCTCAGTTGGTTAAGTGTCGGGCTTCAGCTCACTTCATGATCTCACAGTCCGTGAGTTCGAGCCCCACATCGGGCTCTGTTCTGACAGCTCGGAGCCTGGAGCCTGTTTCAGATTCTGTGTCTCCCTCTCTCTCTGCCCCTCCCCTGTTCATGCTCTGTCTCTCTCTGTCTCAAAAATAAATAAAAAAAGTTAAAAAAAAATTTTTTAAAAATTGAAAAAAAGAGAGAGAGCGAGAGAGAGATCACTATCCCCAGTATAACCTTTCCTTACCACCTAGACGACCTGGAGCCCCTCCCGAGGCTGCGGAAGCCCCGCCCTTCCCGCAGCCCCGCCCCCCTCTAGCAGGTGCCGGAGCCTCCGCTCTGGATACCGAAGACCAAAGCCTTAACTGGGGCCACACCTGGAAGAATAATCCACCCTGTGCCCAGCTCTGTGTGATCTGGTCCCTCACCACTCAGTCCCCTTCTGTCCCTCCGGCTTCTTCCTGTCCCCAAACTAGCCAAGCACAGGGAAGGAGCCCAGAGGAGACAGGGTCCTGGGGCAGCTGGGGGTGACAGACACTGGGGGAGATCAAACGCTGGGAGACAGAGAGAGAGAAAAGGAAGAGCTATAAAGAGGAAATCGATATTCACTGGTTCATGATTGAATGGCCAAGAGAGATGTACAAAGGACTGCCCCAGGCCCATGGTTGCCACAGGAGGGAGTGGGTTAGAGTGTGGGGGCCTCTCCCCCTGCACCCCCATAGCTCCCTAGCACACTCACGCCTGCTTGATTTTCCGCAAAACGCTTACTCCCGTCTTGTTTCTTCTCCGCCCCTCACAGGACCTGAGCCCCGGGGAGGCCTGAGACCTTGTCTGCCTGGTTCTCAGCTGTATTCTCGGTGCCTGGAACAGTCCCAGCACACGGTGGGTGCTCAGTAAAGGGACGGATGGAGGGCCAAGTGAGTGGCAGAGGGGCAGAGACAGGTGGATCCACACACACAGGGCAGAGGTGCGGTGTGGTTTCACCGACGGGGCCACGGGCCTGTGGTTTCAGCAGGAATCAGGGAGGTCAGACTTTGGAGTGCCCCACGGTGTTTGGGGATAAGCACGATGCTTCAGGGATCGCATTATTGCCGAATTCACCGGTTCAGGATCTAACTGTCCCCACAAAGCCAGGTTTTCTCTGAGTCTCACGTCGGGCAAGGTGACATCCACCCCAACTCCTCGTCCCCCACTGGACAGGGGAGCCACCAGGGATGCAAAGTGAGGGTGAACCCAGCTACGTTGGGGGCGTCTTGCCAGGACTGATGTCGAACCACACGAGTCCGGGTTTAAAAATTTTTTTTAATGTTTTTATTTATTTTTGAGACAGAGAGAGACAGAGCATGAGCAGGGGGGCGGGGCAGAGAGAGAGAGAGACACACACAGAATCCGAAGCAGACTCCAGGCTCCGAGCAGTCAGCACAGAGCCCGACACGGGGCTCGAACTCACGGACCATGAGATCATGACCTGAGCCGAAGTCGGATGCTCAATCGACTGAGCCACCCTGGCGCCCCAAATCGGTTAGGCATCCCCGAAGCAGGCACTGTGCCATCAGCGCACAGCCTGACACGGGGCTCGACCTCATGAACCGTGAGACCAGGAGCTGAGCTGAAGTTAGATGCTCAACCGACTGAGCCACCCAGGCGCCCTAAAACGATGTATTTTGGGGGCGCCTGGGTGGCGCAGTCGGTTAAGCGTCCGACTTCAGCCAGGTCACGATCTCGCGGTCCGTGAGTTCGAGCCCCGCGTCAGGCTCTGGGCTGATGGCTCGGAGCCTGGAGCCTGTTTCCGATTCTGTGTCTCCCTCTCTCTCTGCCCCTCCCCCATTCATGCTCTGTCTCTCTCTGTCCCAAAAATAAATAAACGTTCAAAAAAAAAAAAAAAGAAAATTTAAAACGATGTATTTTGAAGTGGAAACATAAGCATATTTTCCGAAACGAGAAAAGTTCACTAGAGGAGCGGCTCTGGGTAAGGGTCTTGCAAATCCCCTTAACGTTGGACCAACTAGAAGACAGCTGGGTCCCCACCGCGGCCTCTCTGTTCATTAGGACTGTTCTTCGGGTGCCTCACATCTTGTAGCTTCTGGAGAAGCCCCCTGTGGGCCGGCCAGAGAATGAATGAAAGGGGCTGATTCTCCCTTGGCATTATTATGAAAATACTTTCCATCAGGTGAGCCTCCCCCTGTAGGGTCTTGGTGACCCCCCCACCCCAGAGGTCCCCGGGCCACCCTTTGAGCGGCCTTTCCTCAAACACAAAAGCGATGCATAATGAGACCCACAAAACAAAACACACACAAAACACAGAAGAATCTCACAACTCTTAACACTGAGCAAAGGAAGCCAGGCAGTGGGGTCCCCCGGGGGGGGGGGGGCTCAGTCGGTTAAGCGTCCCACCTCAGCTCAGGTCATGATTTCACGGTTCATGAGTTCGAGCCCCAGGTCTCATTGACTGACATGGTGACCTGATTGGTGGATAAGCAAAGTGATGGGCAATAAACCTCCCAGGTAGAAGCGGGCGCCTGGGTGGCTCGGTCGGTTGAGCGCCCAACTTCAGCTCAGATCGTGATCTCACGGTTCGCGAGTGGGGCCCCCCATCGGGCTCTGTGCTGACAGCACGGAGCCTGCTTCGGATCCTCTGTCCCCCTCTCTCTGTCCCTCCCCCACTCAAAAATAAGTAAATATTTTTTTTAATTAAAAACAGTTCAAAGTATTTTTAAATACTTATACATTTATTTAAAATGTATTTAAAATTCTACGTGAAATGCCCTACGCGGGCACTCCAAAGCTGCCGGAGCCCTCAGGGCTCTGCGTAGATTCCTGACAGGTCAGACCCCTCTGGAACATTCCAAGTCATCTCTGAGGGCCCTGGTCGGACGCCCCCAGACCTCCACACCTATACCCCCTTTTCCCGGTCTCCAGAACCCCCTGTCACTTCCAAAGGGACAGAGCAGGGAGGGCGGAAAGGAAACCAGGATATATGTTCATGATAAATTTTCTACATGGACAGTGTTGTCACCCTCTTAACCCTTGTAATGTGGTTTCCTAAACAGCCGGCTGGTGCTAGCTCTGTTCCCCTCACCCCTTCTCTGCTCCTCTGCCTCCTTATCTCCTCTGCTGCCCCCCTGTGGCCGTCCTGGCCCCCGGGGCGGGGAGGGGGGGGGGGAGTCTCCCCACAGCTGCTTCTCTGACCCCGTCCTGGTTCCATTTAGCAAATGCTCCAATCCTCTTAGGCCAGACCAGCCTCAGCAGAGCAGAGAGGGAATTAGATCAGATTTGGGGGGGGGGGGGGGAGGGGGAGACACGTGACAGGCTCTAGGGGAGGGGAGGGGAGGGGACAGACTGTCAACATAGAATAAAAACTCCTTCTGCTTACGTGAAACCCCACGAGGAGGTCTGAGACCTCTCACCTCACGCGCTGAGATCCCAGGAGGGGACAGGGGCAGGGAGAGGGGGACACCGAGGGGGCAGGGAGGGCACCTGGAAGCTGAGACGTCTTGCTCCCCAGGCCTGGAAAGTGTTTTTCCACCTTTGGCTCTCACCTCTGTGGCCACCATAGAACCTATCGCTTCTGCCTACATTTTCAGATCTCTCCTCTCCGTAGGGAGGCTATTTTCTCCTCCAGAACCGTTCGTTCTTGGCATGCGTATTTTTACGGGACGGATGTTGGCTGTCCTCAGCTTCCTTCACAGACAGCAGGTCGGACAGCGGTTAGACTAAGGAAGGGTTTCCGGGGCAGAAGAGCCGGTAGCTTTTAGCATCCGATAAAAGTCCTTCCCGGTGACACCAGGAACTCACGAACCACATTCTTTCTGGAACCTTCTGAATAGGGCAGGGTGGGACATCAGGAGGCCGACGGCTGTCTGGTGAGGGAACCAACGTTAAGGTTCAGTTCTACCCACGTACCCGGCACTTTGCTGGGAATTTTTCGAACGCCTCCCCCACCAGATTAGACTGCAGTCCTTATCAGAGCCCCTTCCTGTAAAGCTCAGATTTGGAAGTTGACCTTTTTTTTTTTTTTTTTTAGAGTAGGTTTCGTGCCCAGCTCAGAGCCTGCCTCGGGGCTTGAACTCAGGACGGTGAGATCAAGACCTGAGCTGAGATTGAGAGTCGGACGCTTAACCGACTGCGCCACCCAGGCGCCCCATGGGATTGTTTTTTTAATTTATCTATTTTGAGAGAGAGAAAGGGTGAGTGGGGGAGGGGCAGAGAGAGAGAGAGAGAGAGAGAGAGAGAGAGAGAATCCCAAGCAGGCTCCATGCTGCCAGTGCAGAGCCTGACTCGGGGCTCAATCCCACAAACCATAAGCCGAGCTCAAGAGTCAGACGCTTCACCACCTGAGCCACCCATTATTTACCATTTTACCACAATTTTTAAAAGCATAAAAATACCCCCCCCCCCAAAAATGTGGCACTAAATATTCCTCCAAAGGACACTCGTTTACGGTAGAAGAGCTGAAAGGAAAAGGCAGCCGGAAACAACGCGAGGTCCATCACGCGGATTTGTCACCACTCTGCACTTGTCTGGGAACAACCAGGAACACGTGGGGAGGATCCGTTTGGGGGTGGCAAGTTTTAGCAAATAGGCAGAAACGCAAATACGGAAGCCGCGAAGGATGAGGGTGGAGTGTATTTCAGACACGAAAGAGGAAGCGGAGAGCAAAGTCTCGAGACACAGAGAGGAACGGCCATCACAGGAAGTTAGGGCAGAAGGTTCTAGAAGGCAGAGGCCAACTCCCTCAACCCCATCTGCCTGTCGCTCCAATGTTGTCTTCAAAGTTCAGCTTGCTCTTCTCTGACCTCCCCAGGGGACCTCCCCACCCTGGGCCCCCTCTCCCTCAGGGAGTGAGGCCTCTCTTTGCATAGACAGTAGGAAGGTGTCTGGCTATCTGGGAGCATCCTAGGGGCGGGAGGCCGAGGTGAGTCAACCACACTGAGTGGACTAAAATCAGGGCTTGCCTGGAAGGGACTTGCAGAAGAGATAAGGCATTAACGGCTGGGGAGGAAGCCATTGTTTCTGTTCTAACCGAATCAAGATAAATGGATTAATCCTTTCTTCTTAGCACCGTTCTCCTCCATCAACTCCCTTCTCACTTCCTTCCCTTGTGGCCCAAGCAGATTCTGGGCTACAGACAACCTCCCCGTCCGTCCCTCTGAATCTGGGAATTGGATGGCAGTCTGGGAAGCCCAACGAGGAACCCCAGGGACTCTTGCCCCACCCCTCCCCAGCTGTCCCAGGGGGGCTTGGCACCCACCGGGTTTCCACCCAGCCCTGCAAGGAGTCAAGGTTCAGAAGAACAGAGGGCCAAGCATCGATGTGTCCTGTGCAGCATCCGAAGCCAGGAATGTTCCTTGTTTTTTCTTCTTGTAAAATAAACAAATAATAATAATAACAACAAGTGGAAATGAGAGGAAATGAACATTTGACATTCTCCATAATCGCTGGGTTATTAATCAACGGCTGGGTGTCTTACTGTTGCCAGTCAACATATTATATACACATATATATATAGATATAGATATAGGTATATTGATCAATTGATATTGATTATATATATAGATATATAATATATATTGATATATATATCATATGTATATTGATATATATATCAATATTGATATATTGATATATTGATATATATATATTGATCTTTTCAGTGTGCTTAAGTACTTGCATTCTCAAAATTGAACAATGTGCCTGAGACATTACTGGATGTCAGCAACTGTAGGCTCGTCCCATCATTTAACGTATTATTAGTCATCAACTTTGTGCCTTTCTAACTCTAGAAGAGAGGACTCCATAGCAGAAACAAAAAACAAAAAAAACAAAAAAACAAAAAACAAAAAGACCTCAACTAAACAAAAAACAAAAAAACAAACAAAAAAAAAACCTCAACTGAACAGAAAACAAAAAAACTAAACTAAACAAAAAACAAAAAAAAAAACAAAAAAAAACTAACCTAAACTAAAATCCCAACAAGGACTCCATGTTTGGGACACACGTACTCTGCAAAAAGAAAACAGACCTCCACCACTCGAACAAGATAAAAAATACACTAAAAATCACCAACCGTTACTAAAAGTTCCACCCCTGATTCCTTCTCACTGTTCATTAGCATTCCACGGGTCGGAGGTTGTGGAGAATTTTTTCATCATTCCCTTTTTCGCGCTCATGAACTCATGTAATTAACTCAGTTACTTGAAATCGCAAATAGATACATTTGTGCGTGTTCACAGCGGGCAAACGTTCTCCCCGGGATAAACCTCTTAGGATCAAACCACTGAGGCAGAAGGGCACTGTGCTCATTCGATCCTTTCTCGCATCCTTAGTGGCATCAATTCAGGCTCCAAAATCTCCAGAAATTCTTTTCTGACCGACCTCGACTCCTGCGATGGCAACAGAAAGCCGCGTTCCCTGCCCTGCGCCCCACTAGGTCTCGATAAAACCTGTCGCTCAGATCTGCGTCGAACCAGGGGCAATATAATAAACATTTCATTAACGTATCCACATCGTATAAAATTCCCCCATTTAAGGTGTGCAATTCAATGTGGGTTTTTTTTGTTGTGCATACATCACCGGAACTAATGTAGGACATTGCATCACCCCAAATAGAAACCTGGTACCTATCACCCGGTGGCCCCCCGCAACGGTCCCCACCCCCCAGTTCCCGGCAACCTCTAATCTACCTTGCGTCTCGATGGATTTCTCTATCTTGCACATTTCATGTAAATGGAATCGCACCTCTGTGACCTCTTGGGTCTGGCTTTTTCACTTAATGTAATGTTTGCAAGGTTCATCCATGGGGTAGAATGTGTCCTTCCTTCCTTCCTTTACGGTTAAATGATATTCCGTTGTGTGAATATATGCATATTACGGCATTGTGTTTATCCCTTCATCGGTTGACAACATTTCGAATGTTCTTTTTCTTTTTAATGTTTATTTTATTGATTTTTGAGAGAGAGAGAGAGGTAGAGAGCAAGCAGGGGAGGGACAGAGAGGGAGAGACAGAGACAGAATCCCAAGCAGGCTCCAGGCTGCCAGCAGAGAGCCTGACATGGGGCTTGAACTCACAAACCGTGAGATCACGACCGGAGCCGAAACCAAGAGTCGGACGCTTAACCGACTGAGTCACGGTTGACAGACATTTCTACCTGCTGCCACTTTTTTGCTATTCTGAACGGTGGTGCCATAACTCTCCTGTATTTAAATGCGTATTTTCACAGCATGGGTGATCGTGTCCTTCCGTTCACGCCCCTGTTGGACAACTCAGTTGCCACACAGCAAAATCGCTGAGGGCAGGGGCATCGCTTTCCGGGTCACCGCTGTGTTCTCAGTGTATTTACGAAGTGTCACATCTGGGGCCCCTGGGTGGCTCAGTCGGTTTTGAGCTTGATCTTCTGCATAATCTCCGGCTCCTTGCGCTGTTAGCCTGGTCAGCTGGGCTCTGCCCTGACCCACCAGGGACCTGACTCGGGACACAGAGTCACCCAGACCCAGGGTCTGGACAGAACAGATGCGTTTCCAGCGTCCTCGGCTGAGGTCTGAGGCTCTTCTGCTGAGGGGTGTTGACAGACACGGACAAATTTGTCTCAAAAACCAACCTACGTTATCAAAGCGTGGGAAAGTCAGAGTCCCCATCCCCTCCCCCGCCCAACACCAGGCACGACCCCTCTTCTCCATCTCTCCCAATCTCATCCGCAAAACGGTACACTCATTTATTTTGAGAGAAAGGGTCAGTGGGGGAGGGGCAGAGAGAGAGAGAGAGAGAGAGAGAGAGAGAGAAAGAATCCCAAGCAGGCTCTGCACGGTCAGCGTGGAGCCCAATGCGGGGCTCGAACCCCTGAACCGCGAGATCATGACCTGGGCCGAAGTCAGCCGCTCAGCCGACTGTCTCATTTTTTAAAAAGAAATTAAGTGAACTTTAAAAAATAAATAAAAATTAAAGTAAGAGAGAAGGCGGCCTCTGGGCACATCTTAAAGACCAAGGACATTGCTAGAGGATCCCTCGTTGACTGCAGAGCCCTCGACTTGGTGACCCCTGTGTTCCCACCTGCCCAAGAAGGAGAAACAACGTCCAGTGAAGGCGGAATGTTGCCGGAAAGGAAGGAGCACGGAGGCGCACTGACGCTGTGATGGCACCGTGAGATGCTCAGGCCGTTCAGGAGAGCGAGGTCAACCTTGAACAACGCGACCCCTCTGCCACCTATGATTCGGTGCGCGATCGCCTAGTTAACCTTCATCTAGCACTGATGATCATGAGAGGCCCCTCACTGCCCGGGAACTGAGGCTTGTAAGCTGCGTGCTTCCCGGACTCGAGTCCTGAGCAGACCCCCGGCCAGCGAGGAGCTCAGCCTGAGGTCTAGATGTGGGTCTATGCAGCTGGGGGGGCGGGGGTGCTGGGCCCCTGTGACCCCAGCTCCTGAGTCCAGCCCCTAAGGCAGCCCCAGCTCATTCATTCATTCACAAAGACACGGGGGCAGCCATCCACCTGCTCCCCCATCGGCCTTCATCCCATAGGAAGACCGGCACGGACCCCGAGCCATCACCGGGGCCACGTGTCTGAGCACCCGCCCCGTCCAGGACTTGGGGGGAGACTCGGAGAAGGGACCAGAGGGCGAGCCTGGTGTTGGGGGTCAGCGGGGAGGCTGCTGGACCGACCAGGCGGGAGAGGAGGGGGCTGGACAGGGAGGCGGGGGAGGGGCCCCCAGGACCGGGGGGAGGGGACGACGCCCGGGGCACTGGCTGGAGGGGCCCTTTCCTGGGCTGGGGACCCCCACAAGGGGCAATGCGGGGTTCCCTGGGCTAGAGCCCCCCGAGGGTGGGACCAAGACTCTCTGGCCACTGAGGCCCCAGCCCCAGCCCAGGGCCTGGGTATCCAGAAGCTGCTCAGTAAGGAAAGGATTACTCCCTCCTGGGACTCCTCCGGGGGCGGGGCTGAGGGTGGGGAGAGAGGGAGAGTCCCAGGACCCTCAGGGTGTGTCTGGGTGGGCACGGCAGGCAGGTGGGATTTAAGGCCCCGGTGGGGTGGGCAGGGCCCCACACGCAGGCCAGGCGGCGGACCAGCGGGCAGGATGCAAGAGCCAGGCTCCCCTGAGGGTGCGCCTGGGCCTGCGCCAGGGGCCGGGGCTGAGGCTGGGGAGGCCTCCGGGCCTCCAGAGGAGGCCCCCGGTGTTGGGGAGGGCGTCCCGCACCGGGCTGTGGGGACTTCGTGGGGCCGGGACAGAGGGCCTGGTGCACGGCCGCCCCCTGTGAGCAGCGTCAGGGTGGCCCTGGCCCTGGATGGGAGGGGCTGGGGGGCCAGGCGAGGTGGGAGCCCGCCTGCCTGGGGCAGCGGCCTGGCTGGGCCTGGGGAGCTCAGCCTGCCTGCCTTCCGCGGCCGTGGGTGCTGGAATCACAAGACAGCCGTCACTGCGCCCATTTCAAAGGTGTGCCCGCTGAGGCCCCGACACAGGGCACAGAGACTTGGGCTGGACCGCGAGAGCCAGGGCCCGACCCCAGGGCGTCGGGTCCAGCTGCCACCTCTCATGCACAGCCGTGCCTCCCACCTGCTCGTCGGGGCCTGGCCCGGGCAGGGGGAGGGTCTTTGGGGGGCGGGGGGCCGTCTGTGGGGCTTGTCTGAGCCCGTCTCTCCTCGGGTCAGGCCCCCCATCAGCCCGAACGCTCCCGAGGCCCCGGAAGAAGCGCACCGTGTACCTCAAGGAGCAGCTGCAGGAGCTGGAGAGACACTTCTGGGCCAACCGGTACCCGAGCTACCAGGAACGCGTGGCCCTGGCAGCCGGGCTCAACCTGGAGGAGCACCAAGTGCAGGTAGGACCCCCGCCCCCTCCGTCCCCACTGGCCACAGGGTCCACTAGGAAGGTGGCACTCCTCCGGCCGGACCACCTGCCGTCTGTCCCGGGCTACAGGGGAGAAGACACGCCAGAGGGTCCGAGGGCTCCCCTGGGTCACAGGGCTAGCAAGGGGCCCCCTGTGGGGACTCAGGGCCGGACCCCAGGCTCACGGCCACCCTGTGCTGCGCGAACCAGCCGGCATGAGCCCGCCCAGACTGACGGCCCGCTGGGTGTCGGGGCACCAGAGCTCAGGGCCTCTGCGAAGGCGGGGGACCCTCTGAGGCAGGCCCCTTCCTGGCCCCCGGGCTCCCGGTGTCCAAGCCCCGCCCCCACTGCCCCCTGCATCCTCGGGGGACCTTGAATTGGGCTCCAGGGGCCCTAGGGAGAGCTCTGCGGCTGCCGTGTCTCCTGAGCCCCCCACACCTGGGACACAGGCGGGGAGGTGCCCCTGCCTAGCCCGTTTACCCCTCCGCCTTGTCCCCTTGGTCCCTCCAGGTGTGGTTCAAGAACCGCCGGGCCAAGCACTCCAGGCTGCCCAAAGGGCAAGGTCAGGGAGCCCACATGGCGCCAAGGGACCCTGGAGCCCCCAACTCCCGCTCTGTTGCTGCCCCTGTCGACGAATCCGCCCCTGTCCCCGAATCCGTCCCTGTCCCTTTTCCTGTGCCTGCTCCTTTCCCTGCCCCTGTCCCTGCTGGCCCCATGTTCCCAGGGACCCCAGGCGTCCGCAGCCCCGCTCCGCACGGCCCCTCGAGGATGCACCCAGCAGCAGAGCCCGGCACCTGCAGCCGGGACCCAGCCTGGTGGGCCCCAGAGCTGGGCTCCCAGGAGTCCGTCCCCGCCCCCACCCCCGCGTGGCCTCAGAACTCCTTTGGCGCGGACTTTGTGCCAGACCCCTTGCTAGCCCCCAATTCCACAGCGGTCTTCTCACCCCAAGACCCCCTGGAGGGACCCTCTGACCCCGTGATGTCCGGATACCAAGAAGAAGAAGGCCCTGCAGAGGACGACTCGGAGCTCATGACGTTACTGAATTTATAGGGGAATCTGCCCCCCAAAAGTCCTCGAGTTCCCGCGGAGCCAGAGGGGACTAGGGTGTCCCGGGCCCGCCCACCCCGCGTCCACGTGGGTGGGGACGTCGCTGGGGGGCGGGGGGTGGTCAGGCCGCGCAGCCGATCCCTCCCCTGCGGCGGGAACACACCTCGTTCCATCCCACCTGTGGAGGTGGCACCTGTTCCCTGGGTGGCCCCCACGCGTGGCGCTGCTGTGAGTGCCCCCGCAGCATGTAGGGCACACGTGAGTATTTATGTGGGGTCCCAGGGGTGGCATGGAACCGATGCCCCCCGTGTCTGCTCCCTGGATGCTCCGAGAGCCTACTCCGTGCCTTGACCAGCCGGGAGCACTCCTGCTCACAGCGTCCTCCTAAAACAGTGAGGATGTGACAGCTTTGGATGGCAACCTGCGAACTGAGGCTTTGCTGTGGTTCCAACATTCATTTACTGATCAAGAAGTGAGGCCCTCGCGCGCGTGTTCGTTGAACATTAGTACTCACAACGTGAGTTTTTGTTTTAAGGGTTTTTTGTTTTTATTTTTTGAGAGAGCAGGGGAGGGGCAGAGAGAGGGGGAGACAGACAATCCCAAGCAGGCTCGGGGCGCTGTCGGCTCAGAGGGCAACGCAGGGCTCGAACTCACCACCCCTGAGATCAAGAGTCTCTCGGTGCCCTCCTGGCTGAGCCGGCCAGGAGCCCCATTTTTCCTGGTCTTTGACCCATTTGTGCTCCCTCCCTTGTTGACAATTTAATGTACCACAAGTATTTGTTCCTATTTGTATTTTGCTCATACGCAAAAAATTTCTCAGTTTTAATGTCATCTATTTTCAGTGCTTTCCGTTATCTGTTACGGGCCAGTTTCTTCCTTCTTCCTTGCTTGCCATCAGTGTATCCAAACGCTGTAAAGCAAAATAAAGTTATTTAATAAAAATTAACAATGCCTTTCACAAGGCAGCCTTCATTTTCTTTCTTTTTTTTTTTTTTAACATTTATTTTTGAGACAGAGAGAGACAGAGCATGAACAGGGGAGGGGCAGAGAGAGAGGGAGACACAGAATCGCAAACAGGCTCCAGGCTCTGAGCGGTCAGCACAGAGCCCGACGCGGGGCTCGAACTCACGGACCACGAGATCATGACCTGAGCCGAAGTCGGACGCTTAACCGACCGAGCCACCCAGGTGCCCCGGCAACCCTCATTTTCAAGTTGACGGGAAAGTTTATAAAAGCTGGCCTCCAGGGTGTCTCCTCGCCTTGTCACAAACCGGAGACGGTTTACCGAAGTCTGAGGTCCCCAGGGAACTGCTTGGACTATAGCTCGGGTTTGCTTTGGTTTGGGTTACTTTTCTGCTCTAAGATAATGCCTTTTATTTTTGCTTTCTTGTTTAAGAAACCTTTATCTAGCACTTGGTTATAAAGGTACTGTTTTATTCTCTAAAATATTCTTAGTTTTGTCTCATATTTAAGTCTTTTTTTTTTTTTTAATGTTTGTTTTTGAGAGAGAGAGCACAAGCAGGAGAAAGACAAAGAGGGAGGCAGAATCCGAAGCAGGCTCCGGGCTCCTAGCTGTCAGCACAGAACCCAGCTGCAGGGCTCGGACCCACCAACCATGAGATCATGACCTGAGCCAAAGACAGACCCTCGACTGACTGATCCACCCAGGCACCCTTCTTTAATGCATCCAGAATTGATTCTGTATGGTGTGAGGAAGGGATTCACATTTCTTCTTTTTCCTCGGGGGTTTTTAGTTAGTTGATGGAGAGGCTGGGAATTTCTCATACATCAAGGGTCCATTCATGGATGGGTCAGTATCTAGAAAGTCTGTACTTGGGGTCCATGGTCTCTAGATCCTTCCAGTTACGTGCCCCCTCTTGTCTCCTGTCTCCAGTTTCTCTGCTGCCCCCAGTGGCCACCCTGGCCCCTGCACTTCTCCAGAGCTAGCTCTCTGACCCTGTCCTGTTCTATTTAGCAAATGCTCCAATCCTCTTAGGCCAGGCCAGCCTCAGCAAAATATAGGGAGAATTAGTGGGGATTTAGAGGGACATGTGACAGACTGGCATGGCGGGGGGAGGCAGGGGGGGGCACCACTGCCAGGATATAATGAACCCCCTCCTTCTCAAAGAGCTGCTGACAGGGACGGACACAGAAGGACACAATGAGACCCCGCAAGGAGACTGAGGGGCAGAGAAATGGAAAGATATAGGGGGAGAGAGGGGAGAGATGGGGGGGGGCGCGCAGAAAGAAGGGGAAACTAAGGAACTGGCATTTCGTGCTCTCAAAGGCAGAACAGGCGGGCCCGCCCTTCCCCCAGCACTTCCCACGGGACAGCAGCTGCCGTACATGCTCTAATATCCTTATGAAAAAGGTCCTTTAAGGCAGGCAGCCTAATCCCTTGCCTACAGGAGGTCACAGCAAACATCGGATCATTCAAAGTGCCTTTCCGGGGAGACAGCAAGCCTCCGAGCGGGGCTAGCGAGCACCCGGCTGCCCAGCTGGAGGGCACAGCCCTTAACCTCCCGTGCCAG
Source organism: Puma concolor (assembly GCF_028749965.1). NCBI lineage: Eukaryota > Metazoa > Chordata > Mammalia > Carnivora > Felidae > Puma > Puma concolor. The sequence continues at coordinate 53,365,836 of NC_141681.1, read as the reverse complement.
CCTGCAAACTGTACCAAGCTCATCTGTTTCTCGGACTATTCGGAATATGACATGAGGACAGCTGGACGTCCATGAGACTTTGGGTGACAAGCACACCCTCTCCGCGTGTGTGGGTGTGGGTCATAGGGAATGTGACATTTACGCACCCAGCACAGAGCCTGATTTACAGGGAGCGCCGAGGAAACGGATGGGCTCACCATTCGGCCATCAGACTAGTCTCCCGTCCCACGATCTCTTCCCGTTTCTGCCACCTCTCTGCCCTGCACAGACCCTCGCTTCCCCCTCCCTCCTCTTCTCTGCTCTCCTCCCCTCCCCTCACCCTCTCAGCCCCTGGGCTTCTCCCCAGCAGGTTTCCTGGGCCTTGACCTGACTTGCCACCCGTCCCCACCCTCTTGGGCCAAGTCAACATCTACAGAATGTCAGCCAGGTCAGAGGAGAGGTGACGGGGACATGGGGACGTGTCGGCAGACGATGGCGAAAGCCTTCTCAAGGGCCTGCCCGCGTCTGCTCACACTGCTTTGGAGGCTGTGAGGCTTCGGTTACGGCAGTGGGTGCCGACAGGGGGTGTGTGGGGGTCCCTCCCCGACACAAGACCCAGGAGATTCGAGATGCTCTCTGGCGAAGCGGCAAAATCTCCCCTCCTTGATTATCCGCGATGACCAGGCAGTGGACACGACGCGGTGCACAGACATAGTTGGCTGAACTCATACTCTGAATCAGAAAATTAAGTTGGGGCGCCTGGGGGAGGCGGGGGGGCTCAGTCAGTCAAGCGTCCGCCTTCAGCTCAGGTCACGATCTCACGGTTCGTGAGTTCGAGCCCCACGTCGGGCTCTGTGCCGACAGCTCGGAGCTCGGAGCCTGCTTCGGATTCTGTGTCTCCCTCTCTCTCTGCCCCTCCCCCTCTCGTGCTCAGTCTCTCTTTCTCTCTCAAAAATAAATAAACATTAAAAAAAAAGTTAAAAAAAAATCCCTGTCTTCAACAATGAACCACAGGGATCTACCCCGAAAACCAAGAGCACACTTTACACGCTGTATGTTAACCAATTTGACAACACATTAAGTAAATAAATAAATACTTTTTTTTAATTAAAAACAAAGTCCATCTCTTCAAAAAATCTTGCCCTTCAGTAAGGTAAAAGCCTGATACTCATAGTTGACTTCCCGTGGAAGGCACACACCCAGAAGCCACTGGAAACTGATAATGCGCATCTTGCAAGGTGCCGGGATGCAAAAACCAATGAACACAAAATGAGCTGTATGTCTATACAGTAGCAGTGAACGCTGGGAAAAGGCTATTTCCAAGCCAATACTTGTGGTGCAAGCCCTGAGAGTTGTTTGGGTTTGGTTTTGGGGTTTTTTTTAGTGTTTATTTATTATTGACAGACAGAGCATGAGCGGGGGAGGGGCAGAGAAGGAGAAGGAGACACCGAATCCAAAACAGGCTCCGGGCTCCGAGCTGTCAGCACAGAGCCCGACGCGGGCCTCAAACCCACAAACCGCGAGGCCACTGACCTGAGCCGAAGTCGGACGCTCGACTGACTGAGCCAGCCAGGTGCCCCGGAACGGTAAGGTTTTTTCGTGTGAGGAGTTCTTGGTGAGAAGGAAGGACCTGAGAGGGATGAAATGAGGCAAATCAAAAAAGCCTTTTTATTATTATTATTATTTTAAGTAGACTCCACGCCCAGCACGGAGCCCCATGCAGGGCTTGAACGCAAGACCCTGAGATCAAGGCCCGAGCTGAGATCAAGAGTCGGACGCTTAACGGACTGAGCCACCCAGGCGCCCCTCAACTCGTACAAATCTTAACCGAGCCCGAGCGTAGTAAATGCTCAACAAACGGTTAATGACAGCATCGTGTAAAGACTTCTTCGTGTCTTTCTCGGCCTCTGTCTCTCTCGGTCCCTCTGCCTGCCCCACCTCTTTCCTGCCTCCTTGTCTGGGTCCTCAGGCTCCGCCCGCCTCCTGAGGCTCTCCCTCCTCTTTCCCCTCCTGCCTCTTGGACTCCCATCTCCTGTTCTCTGTGTCCCTGTCACCCTGAGCCTCTGTAGGGTAGAGTAATGCAGAGCTGGACCAGATCCCGGCAGCACCAGGAATCTGCTGTGTGACTTGAGGCAGGTAACCGCACCTCTCTGAGCCTCAGCAACGTCCGCTGTACGCACAACGGGCTGCCCGTAGTGATTCCCTTCCAAAGAGCACAGCCCCGACGGGGCGCCTGGTGGGGGGCTCGGTCTGTGAAGCGTCCGACTTCGGCTCAGGTCGTGATCTCGTGGCTCATGGGTTTGAGCCCCGCATCAGGCTCTGCACGGGCAGCATGGCCCCTGCTTGGGATTCTCTCTCTCTCTGTCCCTCCCCTGCTCCTGCTCGCGCGCCGTTCTCAAAAAATAAATAAACATTTTTAAAAAGAAAAAAAGGCATTTGGCAAAACGAAGGAAAATTGAATAAATCAGGGGCTTTTAGTTAATAATAGTGTATCAGTGTTGGATCATCCGTTATAACAGACGTACCTGCTAATAGAACATGTTAATAAGAGCCAGCTAGATGCTGGATACATAGCTTTGCAACTTTTCTGGAAAGCTGAAAACCTCCCGCCCTCTGTTTCTCCCCAGTCTCTCCCCCTCTGGTGGGAGCACCCCTCCCCTCTTCCCGCGCCTTCTCTCCCGCTTCCTCTGCCGCCCCCCTGTGGCCGTCCCCACCAGCCGCTTCTCTGACCCCGACCCGGTCCCACTTAGCAAATGCCCCAATACTTTTAGGCCAGGCGGGCCTCAGCAGAGCAGAGAGAGAATTAGACGGGGTGGGAGGGAGGGTGGGGGGCGGGGGGGACACGTGACGGGCTGTGGGGGAGGGTGGCCCCACGTAACAGGGCGCCCAGGCAGGGGGGCTACCGGGATGTAACAAAAGCTCCTCCCACTTCTCTGCCAGACCCAGGTAGGGATGGCCAGAGAGGCGCCCTGGGGAGACAGGTGCCCTGGGGAGACCCCGGGCAGAGGCGACGAAAGGTTAGAATGAGTCCCCCGATCACACAGGCGTGAGCAGTGCTGCGCGTCTTGACCCCTTGAAGGCCTGACGACTCTCTCAGACCGGAATACATCAAAGATCTAAACGCTGATGGGTTCCCACTGGCCCTCAAGAAAGAAAGAGAAAAAACACAATTGGAAAAAAGGCGCCTGGGTGGCTCAGCCGGCTGAGCGTCTGAGTCTGGATTTCAGCTCAGGTCATGATCCCAGGCTTGTGAGATCGAGCCCCTCATGGGGCTCTGGCTGACAGCACGGAGGCTGCTTGGAATTGTAAATAAAAATAAATTAAAAAAAAAAAAACACTTAAAAAAATAACCCAAAACAACGGTCAAACAGGTGGAAAGAAAAGCTCGTACGGGAAGGTTCCCAGCAGCGCTATTCACAATGGCCAAAAGGTGGGAACAAGCTAGAAACCCATCAACGGGTGAACAGGCCGGCCAAATAGGGTCGAGCCACACGACGGAATAGAATTCTGCCGCGCAAAGGAATGGACTTCTGGTACCTGCTACCACACGGAAGACCCCTGATGACAGTAAAAGTGAGTCAGACACAAACGGCCACGCCGCGTAGGGTTCCGTTTATATGAAACGTCCAGAAGAGACGCATCTAGAAAGTGGACTGGTGGTCGCCACTGGAGGGAGGGAGGAAGGGAGGGAGGAATGGGGAGCGGGCGCAGAGCGGGTTCAGAGCTTCTTTTTGGAGTGATGACATGTTCTGGAACCGGGAAGTCGCGACGGTTGCACAAGATCGGAAATGTACTGCGTGTCCCTGAATCAGTCGTGTACCTTATGAGGTTTAAAATGGTTAAACATTGTGGGGGGACAGATACAAAAAGAAAGTGCGCTGGCAGGGCGTCTCCTCTTCCTGCCTGTGTTGAACACAGACGTGATGCCTGGAGCTGCAGTGGCCATCTTGCCACCACGAGACCAAAAAACCAAGCAGATGAAAACCCAACAAGCTAAAGAAAGGAGATGAGGGAAAGACAGAAAAATTCTGAAACCTCGATCTTGATCGCATTGTTGAGCTGACTACCAATCTCAAGGCTTCTTAACAATAAATGTCCTTGAATTTCTTTTTTTTTTTTTTTAATTGTGTTTATTTATTTTGAAAGAGAGAGAGAGCGTGCATGCACACAAGCAGGGAATGGGCAGCCTGGTGCGGGGCTCGAACTCACGAACTGTAAGACCATGACCCAAGCGGAGATCAAAAGCCAGAGGCTTAACCGACTGAGCCACCCAGGAGCCCCTCTTTCATTTGTTTAAAACAGGCTCCCCACCGTGGGGCTTGAACTCACGACCCTGTGATCAAGAGTCACATGTTCTACTGGTTGAGCCAGCCAAGTGCCCCAATAAATGTCCTTGAAATTAAAAAAAAAAAAAAAAATTTAAGGTGGGAGGAACTACCTGTCATGAGGTGCTCTGTGCTGACAGCTCGGAGCCCGGAGCCTGCTTCGGATTCTGTGTCTCCCTCTCTCTGCCCCTCCCCCGCTCATGCTCTGTCTCTCTCTGTCTCTCAATAATAAATAAATGTCACCCAAAACTTCCAAGAGGGACGACCTCATGATGCTACCACAGAGGCATCGAGGGCAAAAATCTCTCCTTTTGCCTTCGACCCCGGTGATGCCCACCCGGCCTGGGGGTTCTTTGATCCCTCACCCCCATTTCCCTTGCTTCCTCTCACTCATCACCCTGAGAGGTGACGTCACCTGCCTGAGGTCCCACAGCCAGCAAGTGGCGAAGCTGGGACTGGTGATAGACTAAATGGAAGGGGTCCAGCGAGAGAAAGTGTTTGGAGAGAGAGGAGATGTACTTTTCCCTCTTCTTTATTTAGTTGAAAAGTGTCCCGTGACCACGGCAAAAAAAAAAAAAAAAAGTGATGGACTCGACTATTCTGAATCTCAGTGAGCAGAGGGATTCCACGGGGATGCTCTTATTTACCTGGAGCGACGGGGGTGCGGTTCTCAAGCTGGCCACACGGGGTCGCTGTTGGACAAGAATTCACTGGGTCTCCCGGTTGGGGAGGTGAGGGGCCTTTCTGGCTGCGTTCTATTTTCTCGAAGGTGTGAATTGTCCCCGTGAAGCCAAAAATAGGATCAAGGAAGTGTCTCTTTCTCTTCCATGCCTAGGGTAAAACTAAAATGTAAGGACCGTGGTAGATATTTGAGGGTTTGCCAACGCCTCCCGCTCACCTCCCCTTCCTGAATACGGGAAGGCCTCGGTCCCCCGCCCACTTCGGCAGGTGGGCGGGGCCGTGTGCCTGTTCCGGCCAATGGGCTGAGAGAAGACGTGATGTGCGTCACTTCCCGGCTGACGCCTTTAAGAGCCGGTGCGTGCTTCTCTGCGGCCTGTCCCAGCGGGGGGAGGGGCGGACGCGGTGGGTCCGTTGGCCGCAACAGGAGATTCCAGAAGCCTAGATCTGCAACTGCTCAAGAGGGTAACCGCTGGCACATGCCATGCGTGTTTGATCGCGCGTTTTTTTTTTTTTTATATATTTTTTTTAACGTTTATTCATTTTTGAGACAGAGACAGAGCACGAATGGGGGAAGGTCAGAGAGAGAGGGAGACACAGAATCCGAAACAGGCTCCAGGCCCTGAGCTGTCAGCAAAGAGCCCGACGCGGGGCTCGAACTCACGGACCGCGAAACCACGACCTGAGCCGAAGTCGGACACTTAACCGACTGAGCCACCCAGACGCCCCTGATCGCGCGTTTAAATAACGCAGAATAAGCCATTCGGCTCCTTGGTCATGGTCACCACGTCTCAAGGGCTCAAGGGCACCCGTGTGGCCAGCAGCCTTAGTGCTGGACAGAAAAAGTCCATCATCACAGAAAATTCCGCTGGACGGTGCCGAGCTAGACCGATGGAGGCCTGCACGGAGGCCAGTTGCCCAGGGGAGAGGGCTTGTGCGTGCGCTGTGCTAATCCACTGAGATGTGCGTTTGGTTTTGTTTGCTTGTTTCCACTGAAGCGTAGCCTAGCCTAGCCTCACCCATCAGATGTCCGGCTGAAGGGTCTAGAGAGTTTGGTGTCTTTGAAATCGTCAATGGGCGACACGACGCTAAGCCCAGTGGAGAACTGGCAGCTGCAGATGTGACGCCGGGCAGACCCCCCAATATGAGCTGAGCCGGCAGACGGGGGGGGGGGGGGTGGCTAAGATCAGACTCCAGCAAGTTTCAGTTGCCCACTGGCCTCTTTCTGTGATCTGTCTCTCTAGCTGGCTTAGAAGTCAACCACCGAAGAATTGTCTTACTGGGGGCGCCTGGGTGGCTCAGTTGGTTAAGCTTCTGACTTCGGCTCAGGTCGTGATCTCCCGGTTGGTGAGTTCGAGCCCCGCGTCAGGCTCAGCGCGACAGCAAGGAACCTGGAGTCTGCTTCCGATTCTGTCTCCCTCTCTCTCTCTGCCCCTTCCCCGCTCACGCATGCTCTCTCTCTCTCTCTTCCTCAAAGATAAACTTTTTTTTTTTTTAAGTTAAAAAAAAAAAAAAAGAAATGACCTGCAGAGGTGGGGAGGGCCGCTGTCTCTTGTTGCTACTGTGGATGGCTGTCTGGTGACTTTTGCTGGAAGTCCCAGATACAGATCAGTGGAACACGGGCACAGCCTCATGAGCCATCAGCATTTGGCGGCCGGCAGGAACCTCATCCTCTCCGTCATCCTGGAATGAATGGCTCCGGCCTGAGAGCTCATCAGCTTGGAACTCGGAGTGGAGGCGAGTGACCTCAACAATTCAGAAGCGTGGAGTCCCCCAGTCTCTAATGGTCTTTGTGTGACCATTGCCCTTGACCCGACCATTCCGCTTCCGGGCATGCGCCCAGAGGTACTGGGGCCGGGTGCTCAGACGAAATCTTGCGCGCTCCGTGCAGGGTGGCGCCAGTCACAACACCCAGAAAGTTAGAAACCACCGACCTGTCCAGCAGCTGAGGAAGCGATACACAGGCGGGTATCCAGGCTGTGGAATATTCCTCAGCCACTACACAGAGTGAAATGCCGACCCGCGCTACTACAGCGATGAACCTGGAAAACATTACACCACGTGAAGGAGGCGAGACGCAGAAGGCCACGGGGTATACGATTCCTTTCATACAAACTCCCCAGAGCAGGCAATTCCCCAGAAACAGCAAGTCGACTACTGGCTGCTGGGGGCTGGGGGAGGGGGGTGATGCTAAAGGGCATGGGTTTTTTTTTTTCCCCGCTTTGTGCTGACGAAAACGTTCTCAAATCGACTGCGTTTGGGGCAGCCTGGCTGGCTCAGTCAGTGGGAGCGCGCGACTCTTGATCTCGGGGTTGTGAGTTCAAGCCCCACGTTGGGTGTAGAGATTACTAGAAACTAAAATCTTTAAAAAAATAGTTTAATAAAATTGTAAGTATTTATTTTTGAGGTTATGGGGGGGGTGGGGGGAGAGGGGCGGAGAGAGAGAGACAGAGGATCCAAAGCAGGCTCCACGCTGTCATCAGAGAGCCCCACGCAGGGTTCCAACTCACGAACTCTGAGATCATGTCCTGAGCCAAAGTTGGACACTCAACTAACTGACTGAGCCCCCCAGGCGCCCCTAAAACTATTTAATAAATAAATAAATAAAGAGTTGACTGTGATGATTGTTGCTTCCATCTGTGAATTATATTATTATATAAAGCCTTCCATTTATACACTTTAAATGGGTGAGTTGTGGGGCGCCTGGGTGGCGCAGTCGGTTAAGCGTCCGACTTCATCCAGGTCACGATCTCGCGGTCCGTGAGTTCGAGCCCCGCGTCGGGCTCTGGGCTGATGGCTCAGAGCCTGGAGCCTGTTTCCGATTCTGTGTCTCCCTCTCTCTCTGCTCCTCCCCCGTTCATGCTCTGTCTCTCTCTGTCCCAAAAATAAATAAACGTTGAAAAAAAAAAAATTTAAATGGGTGAGTTGTATGGAATGTGAATTATATCTCAATAAAGCTGTTTAAAAGAAGAAAAGTGGCCATTTCTGAGGCTGTGATCTTTTGTGTCTCAGGCTCTCTCCCTCGTGTCTTCACCCACTGACCAGCCTCTTCCAGAGAGGTTTTGCAGATGTCTCCAACTTCGCAGCCTCAGAGACTGGGACTTTTCCGTCTAGATGCTTCTATGTGGCACCCAGCGGATTTCCTCACCTCACCCGGGGCCACCCGATGGCCTGGCTCAAGTGATCAGAGAGAGGACCGGAGCATGATTAGGCACAGCCCATCTGATCCAACATTTTCCAGAGTTGTCCTAGCCGGGTCGTCCGAGCGCCCGATCTGTTAGCCCCGTAAGGATAAAGGGCTGTTAGAAGGAAAATAGTAACACCTTTCTGTTCGGGGGGGGGGGGCCCTTTTATAAAGAACCTGGTGGGTTTTACACAAATGCAGTTTTGTTCGTATGTTTTGGTGATTTGAGTCAACCTTTCCAGGGAACATGGATGCATTTAAGGTATAAATGGCCTTTGGGGCGCCCCCAGTGGCACAGTCGGTTAAGCATCTGACTTCGGCTCAGATCACCCATCTCGCGGTTCATGGGTTCCAGCCCCGCGTCGGGCTCTGTGCTGACAGCTCGGAGCCCGGAGCCCGTTTCGGATTCTGCGTCTCCCCCTCTCTCTGCCCCTCCCCTGCTCACCCTCTGTCTCTCCTTCAAAAATAAACATTTTTTAAGTTTAAAAAAAAAAAAAAAAAAAAAAGAAAAAACAAACCTGTCCTCACCTTGACCTCAGACTCCCGGTTTCTGTTGTTGGAACCAGTCTGGTCTTTTTGACGGCCACCCTAGCAGACTCGTACAAGCCTCTACGAATCTGGGGCCACGGCAGGATGTACTGGGACCAATCTGGGAGCCCGGGTCTCGTTTAAATGAACATCACTGCCGCATGCTGCCTGATCCCTCATCGGCACGACCTCGGAGCCACTATGAAGGGCTTCGTAATCGGCAAGGCCCATTTCCTGGGCCAGGGATGGGGGGGGGGTGGGGGGAGGTGGCACGAGGCTGGGGAGGAGGTTCCAGGGGTAAAATGGACACACGCAAGACACGTTTTGTTAAATTCATCCAATGTTTACTGAACGGTAAACCGTTACGCACGCTGCTGAAATCTACAACTCACTCATCCTGATCCCTTTCTCCACCATCCCAAGAAGGAAGCCAGGAGCAGGAGTAACCAGGGGGGGTGCTGGGGGACTCGGGGGCAAGTGGGGAGAGGAGGGAACAAGGCAGGCAGGGTGCAGAGCCACATGCCTGGACACACACACACACACACACACACACACAGAGGCAAGGACCAGAGGCGTCAGTCTCTGCCCCCACGCAGCGGCCGCAGGGACATCAGGGAAAGACCAGGCGTCCACCAGACATTTCAGTCCTTCCCGTCATGAAGCGTCGGCCACGAGGGGCTGGGCCAAGGTCACTGGACTGCAGAGAAGAGAGGGGGGAGGGGTCAGATTGCAGGGAACAAGGCCGGGTTTGGGGAGTGAGGGCCCACGATTAAGGGGAAAGAGAGAAGCGATGGGGAAAGGGGGCATGGGGGGGGGGGCTCGGTCGGTTAAACATCCGACTTGATTTCAGCTCAGGCCATGCTCTCATGGTTCTTGGGTTCGAGCCCCACACTGGGCTCTGCGCTGGCCATCGCAGAGCCCGCCTGAGACTCTCCCTCGCCCTCTCTCGCTCCGCCCCTCCCCTGCTCGTGTGCTCTCGGAGAAACCGAGGCACAAGGACCAGGGGATGCCCGTGACGGACAAATTGTAATCCTACAGGCAACGTGGGCCAAGACTTAGTTCTCAGTCGAGTCTCTCGTGAGAGAAATGAGGCTGGGGGTGGGGTGGGGGGGGGAGGGAGTGCTAGAGGCGGCCACTAGGAGATGTGACTGAACACCTATCACGTGCACCCCACGGGGAAACTAGGTTTCCAGAGAAGCCACTGACAGAAACGGGCTTCTGGGACACCCGCGCCCACCCACTCCAGCTACGAGCCCCAGAAAAGACCTCTTCACGGTCACCAGCCGGCTGTCCCAGGCCTCAGGCGGGGCCCCAGCTCCCGAGGGTGACCTCTCAGCACTGGGAATGAATGAATGTCCCGCCTGGGGCCTTGGGCCACAGGGACTGGTCTATGCTAACAACGTGATTCGTGGTGGGGCCTTGGGCCAGGCGGTAGCAGCTCCTGCCTTCTGGAGGGGCCGGGGGCCAAGGGCGGCCACGGCTTCCCTGTTGCAATACTCCTCGGTGACACGGGACCGCCAGGACCCGGCCCTGCTTCTCCCTTCGCTGCCTTTCGCCATAATGAACCGTAACCGCAGGCGTGACCTCGCTGAGTTCTGAGGGTCCTTCTAGCGACTCACACATCCCGAGCGTGGTCTTGGGAGACCCTGGAAGCCGCACCCGCAAGACGTGCAAACGAGAACCACGGCACCCTCCTTTCTCTTGCGTAAACCCCACTTTCGCTCGCGTTGGACGAAACCACCCGTCGGTGGACGGCCTCTCTGGGACCCAAGGAAACCTCGTGCTGATTTAAGTAACCGCCTGAGCTGCCGACGGTTCGGGAGCAGCAAATGGTTACGTTTGTGCGGGAGAGGTGCTCTGTGTCGGCCTTTTCAGAATTCGAATCCCCAGCCCCACTGCACGAAAGTGTTCAGCTCGTGCAGCTTTAGAATTCCACAGTTCTTGATTTTCTCTTTTTTCCCTGGCGGGGGGGGGGGGGATGGAGGGGGACACACTGCTCGCTTCAGACCCCTGCACGTCAGGCAGGACGCTAGTACGTTTATACCACACCCGTTCAATCTGTTCTGCCGTGTTCAAGTTCACACTGCAATGTGACCTCCCTCTGCTCCAGTAAAGGACGTTAAGGAAACGGAACTTGCAGGGCTCAGTTAAGCGTCCGACTCTGGGTTTCAGCTCAGCTCATGATCTCACGGTTTGTGAGTTTGAGCCCCGCGTCGGGCTCTGTGCTGACAGCTCAGGGCCCGGAGCCTGTTTCGGATTCTGTCTCCCTCTCTCTCTCTGCCCCTCCCCCATTCATGCTCTGTCTCTCTAAAAAATAAACGTTAAAAAAAATTTAATACATAAATAAATTTCAAAAAAAAAAAAGGAAAAGAAACAGAACTTGACTTTAAAGCACCTGAGAACCAGTTTTCTGGAGCAAAGCACCCTGGGGACAGGAACTTGGGTTCACAGGACACTGGGATGGAAGTTAGTTCCAGAACACCGGAGGAAAGACTGACTCTTGAGATTAGGGAACGGTACCAAGTCCTTCCAGACTGTCGAGCGTCAGGAGCTAGACCTTGGTTCTGGTCTGCCCAGTTCTAGAACAGGCCGGATTTGGGGCTCATCTGGAACACGTTGGCCGGGAAATGGGAAACCGGGCTCGGAAGGTGCTGAAAAGCAGCTCCGTGATCCAGAGCACAAGACAGAGTTCTGGAATACATTGGGTTGGAAACTTGGCCTTGGGTTCCAAACTAGCTGTCAATTCCAGGAATGGGGAGTCAATCACAGTGTCCAGTGGCTGGGCCCCCCTCACCTCTGCCTTCGGGGCCCATTAGCCCTGAGCCAAGGCGGCTTTGATGGCGGCCACCAGCTTCAGAAACTTGCTCTCTGTGTCCACGTAACCATCGCCTCTCTGGGGGTGTGAAGAAGAGGGAAGGAGTAAGCTAGGACCGGGATCCCCACTCTCAGCCAGGCTGAACACAAGGTAGGACGGACGGACGGACAGACATACCTTCTTGGAGTGAACCAACTTCCCCCCTACCATCACTTCAAAGAAGCCGGTGGCCTGGGGAGTCCCCTCGCCGCACTGGGAAGAGAGAGATGTTGGGGGGGCTGAGATGCCCTCTTGGGGACACCTGCGCCCCCAGGAAATGGGAGAATATGGGTGAAGAGTAGGGCCGACCCGAACCACCCGGCGGCCACTCAGGGCTGAGGGGACACACAAGGAGACCGTCTTTGATTCTCTCCCCCATCCCCCAGACTCACGATGTCCAGGCATCCGGGGAACTCATCTTCTAACTTCTTCTTGAGCTGAAGATACTGAAAAGGGCGGGGGAGGTCACATCGGGGGTCGACAGGGGCCCTGCCGCTTGCCGTCCTCCCTCATCTCCCAGGGACACGTCTGGGGGCTGGCCACTCTGCTTACCTTGGACTTGTAGCCTCAAGCACCACTGGTGGGAGGTCCGAGAGAGTGGGTCCCAGGGGAGAGGGGGAAACGGTGGGGATCCGGGGGGGGCGGGGGCGGAGGAGGGAAGAGGCAGGCAGCGGGGAGGCAAGAGGGGAACCGGGAAGGGGGCCCAGGAAGACATCAAGAGGGACAAATGACAAAAACAAAGAGGAGACAGAGAGAGGAGAGAAAAGACACACAGAATGTTGAAAGCCGCACAGGCACAGGGGACGGGGGACACCCACACACAAGGAAAACCGACAGAGGAGGAGAGACAAAAGACACGGGGTGCAGAAAAGGGGGGTGACAAAGAGAGACCACAAGTATGAGACACAGGCAGGAGGGAGGGAAACAGAGAACCGCGTTAGGGTAAGAACCGCGGAATCACCACCCCCACCCACAGCCAGTGGGAAGGTCTAGGGGATGAACCTTTACTCCTGGATCCCCAAGGTCCTACCAGTCCTGAGGACGGGTTCTAAACGCTTGCCCAACCCCCACGACATGCTATTTCTGGACTGGAGTCTGCAACACGCGCCTCCTGGGGGCCTCCAAATGTCACCCCACCCTCTGCTTTGCTGAGGCTGCAGGAACATTTCCACCGCTGAGACCGATCTGAGTCTTTCAAAACCAGCGACTGCCCCCTGGCCATTTCAGACTCGGGCTTCTGACCTGACCCCACCCTCTCCCACAACCTATAACCAAAACGGAGCTAAAATTCTCCTCCTTTCTGGGAGGAGACACGCACTGAACAGGCATTTATTAAGCGCCTACGTGCAGGCGTGTCTATGCAAGCCCGCACAGCACTAGATGCCAGCCCGGGGACGGGCGGGGGGGGGGGTGGTGCATAACGCAGTCAACAAGACAGAAAATCCCCGGTCCACTCGGGACTTTTTCCCTGCAGGGGGGAAGCTGGATCCAACATGTTTAGCGCCCAATACCGGCACTCCATCCGCGGCTAACTACTGAGGTCACTCTCTCCCCTCTGCAGGTGGAGAAACCGAAAAGATGGAGGGTTCCTAACGACGGGCATCCACAGTATTCGTGCCTTTCAAACCCACGCTGGAACATTCTCGAACCTTCCGGACTCTCGCGGTCCCACCCCAGGGCGGTTGACGGCGTTGGGGGAGGGCCAACCTTAGCGATGACGGAGGCCCCCTCCCATTACAAAGCTGACCCCCCCCGCGCCCCCCCCCCGGGGTCCCCGGATGTTTAAAATGACCACCCGCGTGTCCCAGTTCCACCTTCGAGAACCTGAGCTGTCCTGAATGCCACGCCCTGGGGGGTGGGGGTCAACGCCCTTCCTTCTCGCCCTTCTGCTCACGCCCACCCCACCCGCAGAGAACCCCTTTTCTCGGGAAAGGATCCCCGTAGGTCCAGCCCCCAGAACCGTCGCGTGGAGGATGGGGTCCGACAGGGGGTCGCGGAGGGGGCCTCTGGCCGTCGTGCTTACCAATAAACGACTCGGATGGCGAGGGCCATGGCTGGGGACCGCAGCATGGGCGGGGCGCGGACAGGCGACCCACCTGCAGCGTGCACCAGCGAACTCCGCTACACCCGGACGTTCGCACAAAGGTTGTTGCTTGGCGTTACACGGCGCGAACCAACGCGGGAGAAAGGCGGGGGGAGGCGGGAAGGGTGGGGGGAGGCGGGCCCCACGGCGGGGGCCCAGGGACCCTGCCGCCCGTCACCCTGAGCCCCCACGCGGGCTCTTCCCCTCCCCCGCTGGGGCCAGGATGCATCCGGACAGGAGTCGTCCCGGGGGAAGCCCCTACGCGTCCCCTCGCGGTCCCCCCCATCCGGGCCTGAATGCTATGGCCCGTGGGGCGGGGCTCTGGACCAGAAGTTCCGCGAACTAAACGGAATTGCTAATAAGGGTGATGGTTTTTCCAGCGCCGGCCGGGAGGGGGCAGCCCTCGGGCCCCTTTTCTCCCCGGAAGAGGGTAGGAGGGCGGGGTCCGAAAGCATTGGGGGTGTGCGGGGGCGGGCCCCGGAAGCCCAGATTTCCAGGGAGCGCTGGAGGGTCCCCGCGTTCTTATTCAGGCCTGGCGGCTGGACCCGGGCGCCGCCTGGTCGCCGTGGCGGTCGCCGGCGCTCTCCGGCCAGCCGTCTCCAAGGCAAGGGGGTTCATGAAAGTGCCGGACGCCAGCAGTTAAAGGGATTAGAGCGTGGGAGCCTTTCCCTGAGCCTCAGTTTTCTCCGTCTGGAAGATGGGCGTAATCGCCTTCAAGGACTACTTACCCATTTAACCAATTTGTACCCGCGTACCTGCCTGCCATCAGCGATGCAAAAAAATAGACAAAATCAACCCCTTCCCTAGTGGGAGTGATTTAGCCTGGGGACAGTTGGGGGGAGGATGGGGGTTGATGTGCGCACGTTCAGTGCGATCCTACAGGTGGAGAGCCTTGAGTGTCTGACGCGTAGAGCTAGCTAGCTCGAGAAAGATGAACGCTGCCCTAGACCTTCCCGCCCCAGCTTCTGCCTCCGCCTCCAGGTCCTTGGTCCTCACCTGCTATAACCCTGCCCCGAGGCAGGTGCCAGTTCGACTCTAACGGTTGGCTGTGTGACTTCTGATCCCCGCTGTCTCAGAAGGATATAATGAGCCAACACACAGGGCTGGGTGCAATCGATGCCCCGTATACAGAGGTCTCTCTCGGTGGCTTCCAGAGCCCTCAGAACAAAAACCCAAATCTTGGCACGATCTGTCCCTGCCCGGTCTCAGTGCCCTAGCCACACGGAACCACTGCAATCTCCCCTTGGACCGCACCCCCCTCTCCGGCCTCTGGGCCTTTGCACATGCTGTTTCTGCCCTCTTCCCCTGCGCGATTCCTGCTCGTCCTCCGAGAAATCGGCGCCCACGTATTGTCGCCAGCTAGACCCCAAGACCTGACCTTGACTGCCCCCCTGCTCGTACTCTTCTGCCTTTGTCCCCCCCCACCCCACTTTTTTCCTTACGCTCCTTTCCAGTTTTTGTCTTCACTCAGGCAAGTGAAAAGCAAAACCTAGCCACTGCCCAGACGAGACCTCCGGCCAGCCCAGACCACCCAGACCGGCTTGAGCGTAACGCCCTGACCCCACGCGTCCCCGGGCAGGCGGATGATGGAGCGATCTCTCCAACCGCGGACAACTACCTTTACCTCATTATAATACTAACCCCGCCCCCAGCGCTAGCCTCATTTACATAACACACCAGGCGAGCGTCGCGCTGTTGCCTTCAGGCGCTCGCAGGACTCCTCCCTGCCTCTACATCCGGGAGGGGGCGTCCCTGTGTAAATATTCATCCCACCGGGAGTCACGTTCGGAAGCTGTTTTCCGAGATCTCCTTCTTGGCTGCAGATAAACGCTTCCTTGTGCGACGGCTCAACCTGGTGCAGTTTCTGCCTCGCCCAGGAGCGAAGGGACGCAGGTTCACTTACAGTGTGGTAGGGAAAACCGCGTGCTTCCGTGGAAAACTGTGTGCACCCGGTGCGGTGGGAGTTCCAAGTTCCCAGTTCTATACGGACACAAGTCACGCTGGATACCCTCCTCCAGTATGACATCATCTTACCTACTGACATCTACCGGTGAACCTGTTTCCAAAGAAGGTCACATACGGACGTCCTGGGGGGTTAGCACTTGGACAGACGTGAATTCGGGGCAGGACGTAATCCCACACAGACCGAATCCTTCAGGATGATGGGCTCTGTTTTAATACCCTGCAGATTGTGGGTGATGCACACGAACTCTCTGCAGGCATGCGCATGAGTTCTTTTTTTTTTTTAATGCTTATTTCTTTATTTTTAAGAGAGAGTGAGCGCATGAGCAGGGGAGGGACAGAGAGAGAGCGGGAGACACAGAATCTGAAACAGGCTCCAGGCCAAGAGAGAAGGGGACAGAGGATCTTAAGCAGGTTCTGCACTGACAGCAGAGAGCCCGACGCGGGGCCCGAACTCAAAACCCACGAGATCATGACCGGAACCGAAGTCGGATGCTTAACCGCTGAGCCACCCGGCCGCCCCCTAAGGGGATTTAATCTGACCTACGATTTCTTTCTTGCCTTTGTTCCCCCATCACTATGGAGGCGAGAGTGATGTTGGCGCTCCAGGAAACTGAGTCGATAGGTTTTTCTGGAGATTGGGCTGTTGACAAGACTGCCTTTTTCTTGTCATTTGCTAAGATATCCTAAACTGATGGAGACTCACGTCGGGCACGACCTGATCTCTTGGCGGGTACAGTATTTGTTTTTCTTTGTTCTGGGGCAGCCAGGAGCGCCTGGGGAATGTCCCCCCCTTGGGGGGGGAGGGGCGGGTGTTGCTAGATTGTTCTTCGCCCTCTGCACCCGGAGCGCCTCCCCAAACGTTTTGCTTCCCTTTGAACACGCGCTTCAATGTTCCTGATCTGTCAACGTGTCTGTTCTTTGGTCCTGCTCCGAACAGGTTGTAACACCTCACGCGTGCGGACTCCCCAGTCTCCAATCGCACGTTCACTTTTGGATTCTGTGTGAGTCCTGATTTTCCTATTTTTGTTTTTTTTTTCTCCAAAACCTATCTTGTAACAGGACCGCCCTCAAGGAAGCCCCCCGAGCCCCTTGGCCTGGGTCACGGTCCCCTCGGGGCTCCCCCAGCAGTGTCCTGACTACCCTGTCAGTCACAGGTACGGTTCCCTGTCCCCCCCCCCCCCCCACTGGCTTTCCCAGCACACCCAGCAAGTGGCCCGGCCGGGCACCCGCACAGAAGCTCCCCAGAGTGTTTTGTTGGCCAGCCTTTGGGTGGAGAACTTGCCAGAAGCCTGGAGAGAAGAGGAACACCGCCACCCACCCCCCACTTCTGCCCTTGAGAACAAAGGGGTCTTTGTTATCCAGCAGTGGGGAGGCTGGTGGAATTAGTAATGATCCCTGGGCTGGGATTTTCTCTCTCTCTCTCTCCCTCCCTCCCTCCCTCACACACATACATAGACCGATGGTAACTCATAAGCTGTCCCCGCCGCCCCCCCCCCCCACACCCGGCTACACCACGGCTGCCTCCTGGGGCTCACAATGTGACTGGGGAGACGGACAAAGGAAAAGCCAGAAACAAATACGTATTCCCCGAGGGCGTAGCGAGTGCCGGGAAGAAAAATAAAGGCAGGAAAGGGTGGCAGGCAGTGCCGGGGCCGAGAATTTTGTAAACAGATCAAGGAAGGCAGCTATGTAATTGGTAAGGGCAGCCAGGGGCGCCCGGGGGGCTCAGCCCGTTGAGCATCCGACCCTTGATTTCATGATCTGATGGGTTTCCAAGTTCGAGCCCCACGTGGGGCTCTGGGCTGACAGCCTGGAACTTGCTTCCCTGTGACGATCCCATTTTCCAGATGGGCAGACTGAAGGCACTCCCCTGAGGTCACGCAAAGCACAGAGCAGGGGTTGTGACCCCGGCTGTCCGGCTGTGGAGCCTGCACTCTGAGCCACCTTCCTGTGGGCCACACAGGCGGGGCGGGGGCGGGGGGGTGATGTCAGGGAGCCCGAAAGCTCCAACGCCTGGGTGCAGGGTAATCAGCGTCAGGACCACCTCTGTCCATCTGTCTGTCACTCTGCATGAGGTCAGGGCCTCCCTAGGGCTGCGGCTCCTCTTGTCCCCCTCCCCCACCACCTATCCACGTAGGGCCACTGAGCCCTGCACAGACTGAGCCCATCTGGGGAGGACCCCGCTTCGGCCAGTCATGGGTCCAGCATGTGTGGAAGCTTTCTTTTTTTTGTTTTAATTTTTTTTAACGTTTATGTATTTTTGAGGGAGAGAGAGAGAGAGAGAGAGACCAACAGAGTGCAGGTGGGGGAGGGGCAGAAAGAGGGAGACACAGAATCCAAAGCAGGCTCTGAGCTGTCAGCCCAGAGCCTGATGCGGGGCTTGACCCATGCACCGTGAGATCACGACCTGAGCCAAAGTCAGACGCCTAACCAACTGAGTAACTTTCTGTTGGGTCACTCATCTAAATTGTTAAGTTGTAAGTGTTCTTTATATATTGTAGCTACGAGTTCCTTTGCTGGAGATACAATTTGCAAGCACTTTCCCAGTCTGTGGCGTGCCTTCTCATTTTTGCAAGTTTTTTTTTTTTATATTTATTTATTTTTGAAAGAGGGGGGAGAGGGACAGAGAGAGAGAGAGGGAGACCGATGCGGGGCTCGAACTCACAAACGGTGAGATCATGCCCTAAGCTGAAGTCGGACGCTTGACCACTTGACCATCGGAGCCACCAAGGCGCCCCTTTGCAAGTGTCTTTTGACACTTAATTATTAAATTAAGCAAAAGCTTAAATTTTAATATTAAATATTAAAAGCAAAAGCTTTTAATTTCGATCAGGGCTTGCTTAATTTTGCTTTCATATTTTTTCTTGCGTTTTCTCTTTGTCCTTTTTCGCGTCCTATGTAAGGTATCTGTGTCAAACCTCAGGCCATGTTTCCTTCCAGACGTTTTTGTGGTTTTAGCTGCTGGTTTAGATCTCATGTTTTCCGTTCCTTATCTGGCTTCTTATCTTGTTCAAATCAATCACTGCCCGTCTCTGAGCCGGGGCGTCAGGGGGGGAGGAGAGAAACCGGGGCGCTATCCTTAGAAAGCACCCCCCCCCCCCCCCCCCCCCCCCCCGCCTTGCGAATTTGGCCCTTGCCTTGCCTCTGGGGAAATTGGCTGATAGACGCTTCCCTCTACTGATATAAAACTTCCCTAAATGATAAGGAGGCTCACTGCGCCACGGCTTTGGCTTTTTGAATGAAACAATATCTTTCCCGCTGACACCCGCTGTGCTTTTGGAGTTCACGCCAGGCAGATGGCCTGCTTGGGATTCTCTCGCTGCCTCTCTCTCTGACCCTCCCCCTGCTCACACTCTCTTTCTTTCCCAAAATAAATACATAAGCTTAAAAGAAAAATAAATCAACTACACACTGACTCCCGTGGGGCCTTCCGGAGAGTCTTGGAACACAGGGGTGGTTTGGGGCCCCCAACACAACCGGTACCCCTGATGGAGAGGAAAGACTGTGGAAGAAAAAGTCAGCAAAACACAGAGCACCCACGTTGTTTGACTGTGTTTGCCCTTGAGGGGCCCGACTGGAATCACTTTACAAAATAAAAATTCTGCTGCACTGGGTAGGGAGAGAATGGGCAGATTTTCACAGATTTGGGGGCTCATGCAAATTCCAAATGCATATTTCCAGCCCCTGAATTCCAGATTTTTACATCCAACTGCCTGCTTGCCACCTACAATCGGGTGTCTAACTGGCGTCTCAGACCAGAGCTCTGGATACCCACCCCCACCTCTGCCCCCCGCCCATCTGGAAATTGGAAGTTCCAGACCAGGCATAAACCTTGACTTTCTCCTTTTCCTTGTACATCAGCCACTTTTGGTGGATTTCCTTTCAAAACGTATCCTGGATGCACCTGCCCCTCCCCACCTCCACCTGCTAGCCCTGGGGGAGCCAACATCACCTCCCGCTGGGGCGCCCTGGGGCCTGCCCCACCTCCGTCCCCTGCCGCCTGTTCCCATCAACGCCACCAGGGGGCGCCAGCCCCTCTTCTGCTCAGAACCCTCCAGGGCTCCCGGATTAGTCTAAGCAGAGTCCTCACTGGGGACCCCTAGGGCCCACATGTTCTGGCCCCCTCCCTTATCTCCGATCTTACCCCTCCTCACAGAGTTTTTTGGGTCTTTTTTTTAACTGAGGGATAATACACATAACAGAAATTAATCATTTTAAATCTCTTTTTTGTTTTAATGTTTATTAGAGAGCGAGCAGGGGAGGGGGGGTGGAGAGAGAGAATCCTAAGCAGGCTCCACACTGCCAGCACGGAGCCAGACGAGGGGCTCGAACCCACAAACTGTGAGATCATGACCTGGGCCAAAACCAAGAGTCGGACACTGAACTGACCGAGCCGCTAGGCGCCCCTAAAATTAATCGTTTTAGAGTGCACACGTCAGTGGCATTTAGTGCGTTCACAGAGCTTTTTCCTAATTTTGAAAATGACCCTTAAGCCATCATTTCTTCTAGGAAATTAATGGCGACGAGGGATAGGAGTCGTGCATGTGTGTGCGCGCGTGCACATTTTTGCGTAAATATATCTTACAGTGTGTGAGCTTTTGTGTCTGACTTAGCATAACGTTTCCAAGGTTCCTCAGAGATTTTGCATGGGCTGTTCCCTCCGCCTGAACGCTTTTCCTTCAGACAGTCACAGGGCTCTCTCCTCACTTCCTTCAGATCTTTGCTCAAATATCGCTCCGTCCCTGATGCTACCGAAAATGGTAACCCCTCCCCAGTCTTCTGTGTCCCAGCTTCCCCCTGGCACCTACGCCCTTGGCATCTTACGTATCTTACTCACGAATTGTGGATGCTGTCAGGCTGTCTCTCCCCTAGAAAGTGCGCTCTCTGGTTTTCTGTCGTGTCCTCCTCCCTGGTACGTGCCCAGCATGTGAAGCGGTGAGTGGCTTATGGTGGGCACCCAGGATATACTTGTCAGATAAAGGCAGCCTTAAGCAAGTATATTTAGGGGCGCCTGGGTGGCTCAGTCGGTTGAGCGTCCAACTTCGGTTCAAGTCATGATCTCGCGGTTTGTGGGTTCGAGCCCCGCATCGGGCTCTGTGCTGATGGCTCAGAGCCCGGAGCCTGCTTCGGATGCTCTGTCTCCCTCTCTCTCTGCCCCTCCCCCACTCACGCTCTGTCTCTCTCTCTCTCAAAAATAAATAAACATTAAAAAAAAAAAAGGGTGTATTTAAGGGGTGCCTGGGTAGCTCAGTTGGTTAAGCATCGACCTCGGCTCGGGTCCTGATCTCAAAGTTCATGGATCCGAGCCCCCCATCAGGTTCCGTGCTGACAGTGCAAAGCGAACGAAGTCATTCGTTAGCACCACGAGGAATCCTTATCTTCCTCTCCCTGCGAGAATTCTTACCTCTTTCGAGGCAAGTACCAGGCGCTCAGAGTTCAGGCAAGTTCCGGGGGGGGGGGGGGGGGGGGAGGAGGGGAGGGTCGTGTTCTTTCCTGGCGGATTTTGGCTGATGCGAAGCATAGTTGCATCCTTAAAGGGGAAGGGCGTATTTCAGATTTTAAAGGTTTTAAAGGAAGGCTTGTAGGCTCTTCTTCCACTGGGGAGCGATTTGCCCAAAGTCCCACGGAGTTCTCATCGGTCCTCTTGTGTTTACACGGGGCGTACGGTGCCAATGACACACTGGTACATCGGGCAGGGGGAGGGAACGCAGCGTGACTTGTTCTGGCAGATATGGAGACCGAAGGAGCGAGGACAAGTGTTCAGGCGGGGGCCACGCCAAGGAGTACCTGTGTCTGTACCTACAGAAGCCTAGGAACATGCGGGGGTGCTGGTGATATAGGTACTGACTCAGATGTCACCTCCTCAGGGAGGTGTTCCCTGACCATCCTTTTTTTTTTTCAAAGAAAAACAGTGAAGTGCACCTTTTTTACAAATTTGCTTTTTTTTCCCACAGTAAAGTGGGCGAATCTTTTTTTTTTTTTTAAATTAAAAAATTTTTAATGTTTATTTTTGAGAGAAAGGGTGAGAGCAGGGGAGGGGCAGAGAGAGAGGGAGACAGAGAATCCCACACAGGCTCCGCATTCGCGGTGCAGAACCCAACGCGGGGCTCAGACCCATGAACCATGAGATCATGACCTGAGCCGAAACCAAGAGTTGGACACTTAACTGATCGAGCCGCCCAGGTGCCCCCACAAAAAAAAAATTTTTAAAGTAAGCTCTACGCCCGGCATGGGGCTTGAACTCACGACCCCCAGAGATCAAGCGTAGCACGCTCTCCCGGCTGAGCCAGCTGGGGCGCCTCGAGTGCCCAAATCTTAACCGTACAGCTCGGCGATTTTTTTCACGCACGTAAGGCCGTTGAACCACCTCCCAGATCAAGATACAGGTCGTTTCCTTTTCCAAGAAGGTCTCTCATGCACGTTCCCTGTCAGTTTCCCTACGAGGATCACCAACGACCTACACCACCACACTGGTTTGGCCTGTTCTAGAACTTCGTGGAAATGGGAGTCCCACAGCATGCTGTCTCTGTGGATGCATGGATAAGCCATCAGTGGGTGGATACGTGGATGGGTGGATGGATTAATAGATGATAGATAGATAGATAGATAGATAGATAAAGATCCACTGATGGATGAGGGGGTGAACTGATGCCCGGCCACCCCTAGGGGTTTGAGGTGAGGTCTCAGCCTGACAATGGGGGAGGGCACAGGACAGGGGAACGGGGTGGGGTGGTCAGGTGGGAGGCTTGGTACCTCCGGCCCACAGAAGGTGACAAAGGCCGGTAGGGCACCTGTCTCCCAACCTTCTGGCCTCGCCCTCACCGCGACCTACACACGTCCCTCACGGGCAGGGATCCGTGTCTGTCCTATCCTCCCGCTGGCCCTCACCCTTGAAGCCCCGCCCCCCGGCCGCCCCCTCCAGGTCTGCGACCCCGGCTCACCCCCCACTCCCCCACCCCACCAGGGCAAGGTCCAGGCCCAAGTCGGGGGGTTATAACCAGTGTGGACAGATTAGTCAAGTCTCGTCGACTGCCCGGGACCTGTCAAGCCTCAAACGGCAGCCTGCAGGCCCGCAGACCCCCCAGAAGACACCCCCCTGGGTGGACCTAGAGAGACTTCTCGAATCTGCTCCTGCCCGTTCAGAATGCAGCAGCTTCCTCCCACCGGGTCTAGCTTTTATCCCACTTGCTGCAGTGTGGCCCTTGCAGGGGTCCCGAGTAGGGGTGACGGGGGATTAGGGTCGCGCGGAAACCTCCCGGAACGGCTTGTTCCGGGCGCGGGCTCTAGGCGCCCCCTGGCGGCCACTGCCTCTCCCGCATCTCCACTCGTTTCCCCTTGAACTTGGGAGACCGTTAGGAAAACGGGAGACCGTTAGGAAAACATTTTGACCGTCAGAACCAGACAGAGAAGGACGTTCGTGTTCACGCAGGACCACGGGCGGCGCCACGAGACCGCTCCGGGCACGGTCACCAGGGGCGTCCCCGCCCTGGATCCCCGGGGCAGTTCTCGGCAATGCAGCCCGGCCAGCCCTCCTCCCTCCGGGGGTACTTCCAGCCTTGTGGGGGTGGGGGCGGGGGCAGGAGTGGCTCATCTGCCGTCCTGGCCGCTTCCGCCGAGTCCCCTTTGCTGCCCCCCCCCTTCCCCTCCCTCTTCCCTCCGTCTCCCGCCCCTCTCGCTCCTCGTCTACATTCAACTCCTAGAACCCACTCCCACTGCCTCAAAGGTCACCCGTACCCACAAGCTGACCAGCCCCCTGTGCTCCAACCCCTGTCCAGCCACTTCAGCCACCTCGCCATTCACAAGCCTGATGGGAAGCTCGGGCTTCACGGGGCCAAAGTCCAGCCCAAATTTCTCTGCCCCAAACCCAGGCTCTCCCATCTCCATTGATCTTTTTCCTCGTGCCTCCTGCGTTCGCTCATTCCGTCTTCACGCGTTCTGTCTCCCTCTCCATCTGCGCAACGGCCGGGGAGAGGTTAGAGCTGTACTTTTTGGAGCGTGTGTTCCCTCCTGTCCCAGCTCAGTACAGGGCACCTCCATCCACGCAAATGCTCTGCCAAGAACATCCCTGGCACTATCCTCGACCTCCCTCTGGCCTTCATACCAACACACAGCCTCCGACACGATCTGTGCATTCTACTTCTCGAAAGACCTATCAAAGACCCGGCAAGCCCCCACCTCCCTGGAGTCAGCTCTGGTCCAGGAGCATCATCTCCTGCCTGGACTACTGCGGTTTGCCTTGTTGGTGGGTTCCCTGCTTCACCTCTGGCCCCCAACAACCCGTTCCCTGCCCACAGTCCGCGCGACTCTCTCCTCACGTGGTCCCTATGGCCCTGCGTGATCCGGTCCCAGGTTGCAGCATGGGCCTCACCTCCCACGCTCTCTCCTTGATTCACTTAGTTGCAGGCAGCCAGGTCTCCCTTGCCCTTCCAGACATTCTCCACCCCAGGACCTTTGCACTAGCTGTTCTCGCCACCTGGAAAATTTCCCCTGTGATGTCTGCATGGCTGCCTCCTTTGTTTTATCCCAGTCTCTGCTCAAATACCAGCTGCAGGAGAGGACCGGTATTTTGGCTTAATACCGAGCCTGAACGAGGCTGGGGACAAACGGAAGGGCTGTTTCAAAGGGACAGGGGACAGGGCTTGGGTTGGAATCTCAGATCTGGACAAGTCTGGGCTAGCCACTCCCCTTCTCTGTGCTTCAGAGTCCTCAGCTGTAAAACAAAAAGTGGGGAGGGTCACAGTATCTGGACACAAGCACTTGGGACAGAAATGGCTTTGTACAGATGAAACCGGCATTAATTTTTAACATGGCATTACTGCCATTAAAAGAGAGAATACATCATGTTGCCAGGCTTCTGCCCCGGGGGGAGTCATGTAAGTGGGCTTCCAGACTTTGGCTCACGGGACTTTTGATCAGTCAACTTTCCTCCTCGCCCCCTCAGCCCCCACGAACATACACAAAAGGTAAGGCACAGGGGGGTGGAGGAATCTTCAGCTGTCTGTCTGTCTGTCTGTGCTCCTGCCTCATTCATGGAGGGCTGGGCTCTCCAAGGGGAATGGAGGAAATCCTGGCTGGGCCCGGACTCTCTCAGCAAGTCTGTGAGTCTGCGTGGCCTTGGGTAAACGTCTTACCCTCTTTGGGGCCCCATCTCTGTTGCGGGCAAATGAGTCAACTTTTCACAGTGGTTTACTTTCCTTAGAAAGCTCTTTAATATTTTAAAAATGATTTTCCTGAGTATAAGAGCAACACACGCTTGTGGGGGGCAGGGATGGGAGCTGATATCAGGTATTTACACCGTGGGGGGCTGGAGCCGCGGATCTGGGCCGCGTGCTCCGGAGTGACACCCAGGATGACAGCACAGACCCCTCCGAGGCCGCTGCCAGGACCGTTGGGTTCCAGGACGCCCAGTCCTGGCCGTGACCCCAGGGGTCTCCTCTGCCGCCCACGGGTCTGGAGGGAGTCCACCCGCGGGAGCCTGCTCTCTCCAGAAGGCGGCTGCGGGGGCGGCCGGGAGACCAGTCGCTGCCTCCAGCCTCTGCTGCCAGGGGTGCAGAGGTCGGTCGGGCCCACCCGGCGTCCCCTGCAGTGAGGAGCCCGGGAGGACCCGGAGAAAGTACAGGAAAGCGATGTAGGGAAGGAGGGAAGAATCCACCGTGATTCACCTTCAGGGGCACAATCTCCACGCGCCTTTCTCTGTGTATGTGTCTCCAGACGTTTTCAAACTGGCCGAGGTGCTACTGTGCCCTTGGCCCATTTGACAGTTCTGAGACGGATCATCAGTGTTTCCCCAGCTCATTAAAAATTTGTCCAAAAGCTGCCTTTTAAAGATGGCGGTGAAACCTCCCAAGTGTAGACACACTGCTTGTAAAAACCCGTTTCCTACTGTTCTGTATTTGGATGATTTCTGCGTCCCTTCTTAATCAAGCAGAGCTAACAGCACACAGCTTCCTACATATGGAGGATTCTTTGTCCGCATCTGAATTCCTTTTTTGCTTTTGCTTTTAAGTAGGCTTCACATCCAGGGCGGAGCCCAGGGCAGGGCCTGAGCTCCCAACCCTAGGATCAAAACCGGAGCCAAGATCCAGAGTGGACGCTTAACCAATCGAGGAAACCGCTCTGGGGCCTCACGAATTCCTATTTTTAAAAAGGCTTTCCCCACGATAGAAGATTCGGGGAGGCTGGAAAAAGAGAGTAGCGAGGAGAGAGCACCCCCCGGAGTCCCCGCGCCCGCGGGACCGGGGCGCTGGGGCGGGGACGGCGGCAGATCCCGTTTGCACAAAGCGTCTTTGCACAAAGCGTCTGACGTAAACACGTCCCGGTCGTTACTCGTGCGCCCGACCCCTCGGGTAGCGGCCGCGGAGGCTTCCTCCCGGAGCGGCCGGGCCTGCCCACGTCCATTACCGCGTTTCCGTCCATTCCGCACGGCACTCGGGCCGACCTGCCTCGGCATCGGGCCTCCCCCCAGACTTCCGGCCTTTGCTTAGGGCACGTTCCCAGGAGTGCGATCAGGGGTCGGAAGGGAAAGAGCATCTGCGAGGAATCCCTGGCACAGACCGCAAGGTTCCGCTTTAAAAAAAATAAACAACCCATCTTCATTCTTTTCCTAACACTGGTAGTTTTTTTTTTTAATTTTTTTTTTTTCAACATTTATTTATTTTTGGGACAGAGAGAGACAGAGCATGAACGGGGGAGGGGCAGAGAGAGAGGGAGATACAGAATCGGAAACAGGCTCCAGGCTCTGAGCCGTCAGCCCAGAGCCTGACGCGGGGCTCGAACTCACGGACCGCGAGATCGTGACCTGGCTGAAGTCGGACGCTTAACCGACTGCGCCACCCAGGCGCCCCCCTAACACTGTTAGAATAGCAAACGCTCACAGAACGTTCTCTGCTAAGGACGGTCACGGGCAGTCTCACCCGATCCTTGTCGAAAGGCACCGTGAGGTACCGTGATGTCCATACTGCAGATGGGCACCGTGAGACACAGAGAGGTGGTGTAACCTTCACAAGGCTGCACAGCTAGCACGTAACACAGCTGGCTTTGAAATCAGGATGCCGGCTCCCACATCCGGGCTCTTAACACCTGCAGGCTGCAGCCAGAGACGGGCCCCGTCCCCTCCAAGAGCCAAGTGCCCGATCTGCTGTATAGACGGGGGATTGCTTATTCAGCCAGGACCCAACGGATAGGTAGTTCTCCCATTTCTGCGTGCAGGACAGTCAGAGGCAGAACTGGATTTTGCGGTGCCTGAAGCTTTTACAATTTGCGGGACCTGCTTCAGGAAAAGTAACGCAGATTGAAAAGCAGGCGCGGGGCCGTGGAAGGAACCAGCGCGAATAGTCCTGACGCTTGGGCTCCATTACCATCACCCTGACGTGCACGTCCGGCCCCCCCAAATTATGCATTTCCGACCGTAAAGTGGAGAGTTTCCCGTGTACCCCACCACCTAGATCACGTGTCGCTGTACTTGTCTCAAGAGGCCTCCTGGCCCCTGTCCATTTCTCCTGCCCTATTGTTCCTGGCATTTCAAAGGAAGCTGCACACATCAGCATGGTGCTGGCAGATCCGCTTGTGCCCTTTGGGCGTAAAACTTGGATGTGAAACGTAATTTACGTGCAGAAAACCACCCACACGGGCCTGTGCCGCAGACCCGTGTTCTGCACACATGGGAACAGACGCATTTCCCTAGGGGACGGACTGGCGCGGGCTTCCGGAGGGCTCTAAGGTCCAGGCTGCACCGGGTGTCCTCGGGGAGCCGGCCAGCCCCACCCCCAGGTACCCATGTACTTGGCGGATGCGCTGATGCCCATCTCTGGGCATTAAGAGTTTCCTCCCCTCTTCCAGAAGGTTCTTTGACGCTTACTCCCCAGAAGGGACTTACTGGGTCAGAGGCTGCGGCTTAGGGCTTTTCTCCGAGTGGCTTCCAACCCGTCCCCCGGCTCCCCCTCACACATATGCACAAAGAGCCATTTTACTGTCTGTACAACATCCCTTTTTACTTTTAAGATGGGAGAGGGGGCGGGGCAAGAGCAGACCCCTAAAAGCTGTGATGTTTGACCGGATATGGGAGGGAGTGGGGAGGGGGGGACACTGCCATTACTCTCTCCCTTCACCCATTTCTTTTATAAACTGCTTGCTCTATTTTTATAAACCTCTCATCCCAGAGAAACCTTTCCAAAAGCCACAAGAAAAGAGAGGGAAAGGCTAACAGAACAGCACAAACACTGAATGCCTCTGACAAATGATACCTTACACGAAGCAAAAAGCCAAGAGCCTGGGAGAAATGTTTACAACAGGTGTGACAGAGACTTCAGGATCCATAACAAGTAAAAAGCTACTGCAAGTAAACAAGAAAAATGACAAACAGTCTAAGAGGAAACTGGTCAAAAGCTTTGAACCAGCATTGAAGAAAGTGCCAATGATGGGAAGACACACATATATATATTCGACCTCTCTGGTAACCAGGCAGAATTTAACGAAAGACGTGAGATCAGACAGCAAGAAGGCTGCAAGCGAGCAAGTGGGCCCCTACGTTGCTGCAGGGTACAAATCAGCACATGCTACGTGGAGAACAATTTGGCCGAACCTATCAAATGACCTTTTGCACAGATTTTCTCTAGATTTTACCAGAACGAAGTATGGTATGATCGTATCCGTGACCCAGCAAAGCCAAAACAATTCTATTTTCAGGGGCTCCTGGGTGGTTTGGTTGGCTAAGTGTCTGACTTCGGCTCAGGTCGTGATCTCACAGTTCACGGGTTCGAGCCCCGCGTCGGGCCCTGTGCTGACAGCTCGGAGCCTGCTTCGGATTCTGTGTCCTGCTCTCTCTGCCCCTTCCCCACTCATGCTCTTTCTCTCAAAAATGAATAAATGTTAAAAATATTCTCTTTTTGTGCATACATGGATATAATTTTATAGAATCACACGTGGAACTTAATGGAATCATTCACACTGACCTGCAGAGACAGCTACTTGGCAGGGAAAGGCATGGGTCTGAATGGAGAGCAAAGGTCAAGGGCAATAGTCACGGTGTTCTGGTGTCCTTATGCACTGTATCTATGACTCACAGCAAAAAGATGGTCCTTTATTACTTGTACAAAAAATGGTTTAAAAAAATTCTTTTTAGGGGCGCCTGGGTGGCTCAGTCGGTTAGGCGTCCGACTTCAGCTCAGGTCACGATCTCGCGGTCCGTGAGTTCGAGCCCCACGTCGGGCTCTGGGCTGATGGCTCAGAGCCTGGAGCCTGCTTCTGGTTCTGTGTCTCCCTCTCTCTCTGCCCCTCCCCCGTTCATGCTCTGTCTCTGTCTCAAAAATAAATAAAACGTTAAAAAAAAAAATTTTTTTTTAAAGAAAAAAATAAAAAAAATAAAAAAATTCTTTTTAGGGGCGCCGGAGTGGCTCAGTCGGTTAAGCGTCCAACTCCTGATCTTGGCTCAGGTCATGATCTCACGGTTCGTGAATTCGATCCCTGCATCGGGCTCTGTGCGCACAGCATGGAATCTGCTTGGGATACTGTGTCTCCCGCTTTCTCTGCCCCTCCCGTGCTCACGTGTTCTCCCTCTCAAAATAAACAGACTTAAAAAAAAATTCTTTCTAAAGGTTTGGGGAGAGGAAATTAGTCCTTCTCACGTGCTTGTTTCCGCCCCATTTTAACGGGGAGGACTGCCCCCCCCCCCCCAACTGGGTTGTCGTGAGGGTCAGTGAGTGATTCCATCTGCTTAAAAGCACAGGAGGTGCTCGGCAAACGTTACCAACGCGACAGGGCCATACGCAAGACCTGCCTCTCGTCACAGGGACAGAAAGACGTGGGCTATTTCGCATCAGACACCCAGGTGTGATCCCTGCTGCGCACCCCCCCCCCCGTCCCCCATACCCACCCAAGCAGCCTGCAAGCCCCATTTCCTCTGCCTCCTTTCCCTAAGATCTGGGTTCTCACCAGGCTTTAGGGAAGACGAATGTTCTGGTACCTGCGTCCCTATGTGCTAGGGAGGGACACACAGAGGAAGAAGCCGCCTCCAGGAGGGAGTCAAGCCACACACAAGGCCCAGGGTGTTGGTCAGAGGTGTTTTATTGCAGGGAGGGGGCTCTGGCATCCCACGGCGGCTATAACCTGGGGACAGAGGAAAACGGTCAGAAGGTTTGAATCAGCACAGAAGAAAGTGCCAGTGAGATGAAGACATACTCAACCTCTGGTAACTGGGGTGTAACTGGGGCCTGAGGGTGCACGAGGGGAGGGAGGGCCCCACGCCTCACCCGCCTGACACCCCCCAACTCTAGTTTGGGCCCTTCCATCTCCCTTTGGGGCCTCTCCCCGCCCCAGCTCTGGGTTCAAGTGCATCTGGTGGGCTGCCCTCCCTGGCTCTGGCCAAGGGCTCGTTCTTATTCAAGCAGGTTAGAAGTGTTTCTGTCACAGCCGAGGGACCAGTCTGCCTGGCAGGGGAAGGGGACGGCCACTCACTGGATCTCGCGGAACGCCCGCCTCTCCACGAGCTTCACTTTGTACTTGCGCTTGAACCTGCACAAGGGAAGGGAGAGGTGAGTGACCGGCAAGCCCGCCAGGCGCAGGGAGTTTCCCGACACCCTTGCTCCCCCCGCCAGCCCCGAAGCCTCACTTGGCTCTCTCCCGAGGCTCGATCATGTTTCTCTTCTGGAAGCTCTTGAACCGGTCGCGGAGGATATTGCCTTCGGGCTGCGGGACGCAGAGAGGGAAGCCTCCATGGGGGGCCCTCTGACCTCTCCACGGGGCTCGGCCTGGCCCTCAGCTGGGGGGGTGGCGTGTACGGATGCACAGACCCGGGCTGGGTGTGCAGGGATCAACGGGAGGGAAGGAGAGGGCACGCCAGGCAGGGGCAGAGGCCAGGGTGCACGGTTGGCACACTACTGAAGCAGAGCCGGTCGGAGCCCCGAGGTGGGCCAAACTGGGCGGTGCCCATGGCTGTGGTGAGAAGCCGAGGCCCGCTGGGAGCCACGGCAGGCTCTGAGCCAGCGAGGGACAAGGCCCGTTCCGGGCTTTAGGGAGACCTCTCTGGCACTGAAGAGGGGGAAAGGGGGGGGGGGGGGGCAGGAGACCAGGGGCTGGGAGGAAAGGCCTTCTGAGGGTCACAGGCTCAAACCCCCACACCAGCCGGCCCCTCACCCCCGAGGACCCCGTGCCCTCAGCCCCCAGGCATCAGCCCAGCCGGCCCATCCCGGGGGCAGCCATGATGTCGCCCACAGCCCCTGGGGGCACGGGGAGCAAGGATGGGATCATCACCGGGCACGGGGGCCCCCCTACAGCACGTCACCCCACGTGGGCAAGTACCTTTAGGGTCCTAAGCGAGTCAGCGAGCTCCGAGCTGAGCTGCACGTCGATGTCGGGGTCCTGATACCTGGAGAACACGGGCGGGGGGCGTTCAGAGGATCCGCCTTGCCCAGGGCAGAGCCCAAGGGCCCCATTCGGGCAGCGGGCCTCGGAGGACGTGGGGCTTTGTGGGGGAAGAAGATGATCTCCCGGGAGGCCCCCCGCCCTCACCCCCAGCCCGGCGGGCCTCACTTGAGCCGCCCCAGCCTGCGGGGCCTGTCCGCCTCGGCCAGTCTCCGCGCCCGCCGCTGCTCCCGCCGCCGCGCCAGCTCCGCCAGTCGCCTCGCCACCTGGGCCCTGATCCCACGCAGCCTGAAGAGCTCCTGGTGCCGGAGCCGGGCGGCCCGCACGGCGGCCTGCTGCATTCGCTGCGGGAGGGCCGGGCGGGTCGGTCAGGGGCGGGCACGGTGCCGTCCCCGGGGGACCTTCCCTCCACCGGGCGGCCCCCTTCACAGCAGCTGTCTTCGAGGCCCCCCTCCTTACCCACGGGTGGCCCACAGATCCCACCCCCCAAGTATCAGCACCAGGGCAGCACGGACTCGATCCCCACTGCATCCTGAGCCCCAGTGGTGCCCGGAGGGAACCAGGAAACGGGTCTCGGCTGACCAGAGCTGTGAGGACCGCAGACAGCACAAAAAAGCAGGCCGGGGGGGTCAGAGAAGGTGGGCCGTGAGCACGGGAACAAGCAGGCCGCGGGGGCAGGAGAGGCCGGGGCCTGCGGTGCTCACCATCTTCCGGGCGGCCTTCTCCCGCCGCCGCTGCTGCTCCGTCTTCTTCTCCACGGTGGCCGGGCGCGCGGCCACGACCGAGGCCTCAGCTCCCTCGGCCTGCTCCCCTCCAGCCTCGGGCCCCTCGTCCTGGCCCTCGCCCGACTCCCCCTCCCCGTCGGACTCCTCCAGCAGCCCCTGGCACATCTCCTGGAATGTAGACTCCTGGGGGGGGGGGGGGGTGGTGGAAAGGACAGGAAGTGGGGTGTCAGGGGCTGGGCACCCCGAGGGCCAGGCCGGTGGGCGGGGCCGGGGAAAGGAGCAGGCAGGGCGTGGGCTCACCTGGGTGGCAGCCTGCTCCGGGCTGGGCAGGGCCAGCTGCCGCTCCAGCCTCTCTGCCTGCTTCTGCCGCTGCAGCTCAACCTCGTGGGCCGCCAGGAGCAGGGTCTGGAGAGGAAGGGGTGGAGGTGAGGACCCGGGCCACCCCCGGGCCACTCCTGGGAGTCACAGACAGACCAGGCCCTCTCACCTCCCATCGGCGCCCCCAGCGCCCAGCCCCTCTTCCCCTCCAGGGTCTCCCCAGGCAGCCAGGAGGGCCTCTGCTCCCAAACCACCCTCCGCTCTTTGAAGGCCGGCCGGGTCCCTGCCCACAGTAAGGTTTCGTTTACGTGACACACAGAACAGGCGATCCTGTAAAGAGATCTGCGGGAAGGACAGCAGTGGCCGCCTAGGGAAGACGGGGCAGGGGCGGGGGGCGATGGCTGACGGGCGCCCTACTCTGTCAACGTTCTAAAAACCCTGAGACCGCGCCAGAAGCGGGCGAGTCCTGAGGCTGCGGGCTGTCTCTGCAACACCGTCGGGCAAAGAGCCAAGACAGACTGCTCTTCCCAGGCCCCCCCAGCGCCCACGTCAGGCCGGACTCAACGACCGCGGCCACAGGCCCCTCTGCTCGCGAGCAGCCTCGCCCCACTAATGCTCGCTGTGACGAGGCCTCTGCACCTACAGGTGAGGACCCCGCTCTCTCCATTCCCGGGGGGCCACGAGACACCCTCTCTTCGTGAACGAGGCTGAACCGCACCCGCCCGCGTGTCCCGCATCTACCGGACCTGCATTTCTCTCCGGGAACCTGTGCTCTCCCGGGGAACAAAGGGCTCGTCCCCCGTCCACGACCCCCGCGGTTAACAGACATCTGCGTGACAAACGGGGACTCTCACAGCCAGGTTCTCCCATTGCTAAACTATCCTAGGCCTTAGAGAAATCTCGCTGGTCAGACTGCTCACCGTTCACTGAGACCTTTTGCGCCCCTGTCCCGTGGACCGTCCCCCAAAGGTGGCCTGGTCTCGTGTACCTCTGGGTCTTTGTACATGCTGTTCCTGAAACACCCATTCCCCTCTTCCCGTGGCACACTCCTCCTCAGACATTTGGTCGAAGCTCTGATGTCCCCCTCCTCCAGGAAGCCCTCCCTGACCCCCAAGTCTGGATTTGGCAACCCCTCTGGGTCATCACTGTCTGGGAATGGGTCCGTCCCCCCACCCCCACCGGACCACGAGCCCCAGGGGGGCAGGCCGGGGGCTGCCTCAGTCCCTGCTGACTCCCCAGCAGCGGTGGGCACAGAGGAAGCGCCTGGTGAGGGCACCAACCAAGCGGCCAGGCGACGACGGAGGAGGGACCCGCTCAGGGCCGCGTACCTGGTGGTCCTCAAAGGACGGGTTGTAGGAGGCCCCGGCGGGCGTCACCTCCACGGCAGGGACCTGGGAGGGCTTGGCGTGCAGATGTGGCGGCCGCTGGAGGAGGACAAGGCAGGATGAAGCCCGGGAGCCCAGGACCCGAGAGCTCACAAGCCGGTGCAGGACTCCAGGCTCGGAAGATGGCAGGGGCCTCAGCAGCACCCACAGCCTTCACACCGGGAGGGGCCTCTGCGTCCGGCATCCAGAGCAACAGACACTGGCTACCCACCCGCTATGCTACCCTCGGGAGCCACGTCCCCAGGACGAGCAAGTGCCCTGCAGGCAGGGGCTGTGCCTGCCTTCCCTGAGAAAAGCCCCTGTGACCCCCGAGGGGGGCAGCAGTTGCGGAAACACAGGGTACACGGCACCTGTCGCTGACGCCTGCAGCAATGTTGGCAGAGGGCGCGAGGCTGTCTGACCTGCCTCTGACCTGCGTCGCTCAGAGCAGGGCGCGGGTGACATGGGGCTGACGGAGACCCCTAGTGTGGCCCTGGGCCCTGCGGGAGCTCGTGACAAAGGCGGGAGGTGGTTGCCTGGGTGGCGCGGTCCGTTAAGCACCTGACTCTTGGTTTCAGCTCAGGTCGTGATCTCCCGGTTCGTGGGTTCAAGCCCCGCATCAGGCTCTGGTCTGACAGCTTAGAGCCTGCTTGGGATTCTGTCTCCCTCTCTTTCTCTGCCCTCCCCCGCTCGCACTCTATCTATCAAAAATAAGGAAACATTTAAAAAAAGAAAGGTCCACCCAGACGGAATCTGAAGGCAGAGGCCGTCAGTCTCCAGCAGAAGCCCGGGGGAAGCCCTGGAAGAAGCCCTCTGGCTCCCGCCCTCTCCCCACACCCACCGCCCGCGGGTCCCAGGGTTTCCGCCCAGGGGTGTCTCGCCTCCATCCCTGTACCTCCCACCCCCACACGCCACAATCCCACCTCCAGACCTGAACGTGGCCCCCACCTCTCCCGCACGAAACCACTCAAAATAAAACTCTGAAACCTGAGTGGTGCTCCCTCCCACCAGGCCGGCCTCCTCCCCAGCCTGCTGCACGAACCCACCCTGGTGTCCCCCAGTTCTGTGCCCCCCATCTAGGTACAGCTGCCACCCCCAGTTAACTGGCCAACACCGGCTTCTTTTCAGTGACCTTTGCTCATCTCCCCGGGGCACCTCCTGCTGACCGCCAGCCTGCTCTCTCCTCCGGTTCAGAGGCACCAGGTTCCCGCACGTGGGGTCTTGGCCACAGGCAGAGACTGAGGCGCCAGGGCCCCTGTGCAGAGCAGCTCCTAGCACCCCAGCCCTCCCCCGAGCAGTCGCCCAGGACGCCCTGCTGCCGCGGCCTCACCTTCACTCCTTTCTTCTTGGTCTGCTCCAGGAAAAAGGCGTCCTGGCCAGCCAAGGGTCGGTCCAGGAGGTCTGTGGAGGCAGTGAGGGGTGGCTGCTGGGGGCTTTCCAGTGTGGCCCGAAGGGCTCCCTCTGATCCCTCCCCCTTCACAAAGAGAG
This sequence comes from Puma concolor, assembly GCF_028749965.1. Classification (NCBI taxonomy): domain Eukaryota; kingdom Metazoa; phylum Chordata; class Mammalia; order Carnivora; family Felidae; genus Puma; species Puma concolor. The sequence goes on along the minus strand of NC_141681.1, from coordinate 53,330,988 downwards.
CACCGAAGCACACACGAGAAAAGGACTGACTCGGGCTCCAAGGGATTTTGAGTGCCAGGCAAAAGAGCATATGGAGAGATCCAGAAAGCAGAAGGGAGCCAAGGCTGAGGGGCACAGGGTGCCCTCAGGAAAGGAAAGCCACTTCCAGATGCTGAACTCTGCTGAGGATCACCAAACACACACTTGCAGAGCGGTTCTCTTAAACACTGTGCTCTTGTGCGGTGCACAACCTGCACGAATGGGCATGGCAGCCCAGTCCCCACCCACAAGTGACAGCAAGGGTACTACTCACTGTCTTTGGCCCAGAGGTCATAGAAAGGCCGCTCAATGGTGTCTTGGGGCCCGGGCTTGGCTTTGACCGCAGGAGGGTTCCGAAGCCGGGCCTGTGCCTTGCGCACCTCCCGGGGCAGCTCGCCCTGCTTGGCCAGTTTCTCCCATAGCTGCTCCTTCCGTTTGAGCTTTCTGGCATTGGGGACCTGGTGAGCAAGGACACTGGGGCGAGGAGAAGCAGCAAGTTGGAGTGGGTGAAGCAGAGGCCTGGCTCCTCCCAGTCGGGCTGCCCCACAACCCCCTGCTCAGCAGCCCCCGTCCCAAGCACCCTCTCCAAGGCGAACGTCCTCGTGGATCCTCCTACCCCTCCCGCCTAGCTTCAGAGCCCATCTCCCCAGGTCCGTCTCCAGCCCAGGCGTCTGCCCTGACCAGAGCCAACAACACAACGGCCTCTGCAGCCCTCGCCCTGCAGGTCTCCCGGGCAGCTCAGCCGTCACCTCAAAACAGACCTCAGGTTTGCTCCCACAGCCACTCCTCCCGTATCCCCACCTCAGGAGCCGCCCGCTGTCCACTCCATCACCGGTCCAACCTCCCCTCCTTCAGACCTGTCACCAAGCCAGCCCGATGGGCCTCCGGATGGCCCCCCTCCACCCCGAGCTCCTGGCCGGGCCTGGGCCCTGCACTTGCCTGCCTCGGCCACCACACCCCAGCCTGCCCCTCGCTTCCCCCAATCTGCCCCCCCAAAGCCACAGGCCGCGCCCCGTTCCTCTCCTCCAAGTGACCCTCACCTGCCCCACCCCCCGGAACTCCTCAGGGCCAGAAAGCGAGTGGCAGCTGCTGTGAAGACGGAAAGACGGCTCCGGGGGTGGCGGGACACTCACTCTTTGGGGACAGGGACCTTGGACGTGTTCTCTAGGACGAGGTCAACGCGAAGGGGTTTCTTGAGTAGAAGTGACCTTTTCTGGCTTTTGGTTCTCTTCTTGTTCAGCTCTGGGAGCGGAAAGGAGAGGAACCCAAGGCTCAGGCCTCCTTACTTCCCGACCCCCTCACCCCAGCACACACATGGCGGGGGGGGGAGGGGGGCGACCCCAGGCTTCTACCTGAGGACAGACGTGCCCAAGGTGTCCAGGCTCCGACCACCCCCACCCCCATTTCCCGGGCAGCCCTGTGCTGGGAGCAAAGAGTCAGACCCACAGCCCTGCCCACTAGAGGCTTCCGGACAAGGCACAAAAAACGGCCACAAAAACAGAAACGCTAAGGAGAAACAAGGCGACCAAGGGACAAGGAGACTCAGGGCCCAAAAGAGCTGATCCTCAGCACGACAGTTTTCTGCCTCTTTCGACTGAGCGTGAAAAGGCAAGAACCCCAGGACAAAAGATACTAGGGCAGAACCCACACCCTTCCGTTTTCTAAGCTCCTTCACAACACAGACTTCGCTCATCTCTGCTCCCACAATGAGAACACTGACGCCTACCTCCACGATCGTCTGGAAAGGTAATCGCTATTTTTAAAAATTATTTACTGACAGAGCGCATGAGTGGGGGGGAGGGGGGGAGGACAGTGGAGACAAAGAGACAGACAGAGACAGAGAGAATATCCCAAGCAGGCTCTGCGCTGTCAGCGCAGAGCCCGATGAGGGGCTCGATCCCACGACCCGTGAGATCCTGATCTGAGCCAAACTCAGAAGTTGGACGCTTAACCGCCGGAGTCACACAGGCACCCTGAAAAAGGAATTATTGCAACACAGACACGGCGATCACCTGGGAAAGCCCATGATCGCTATTATCGTCACCCACCCAGCCTTTTTTTTCTCTCCCTTGTGTCCCCAGGACCTGAAACTGAGAGCCACGAGTCAGTCAGTCACGTGCCGTTGGAATTGCTGTCGCACTGGAATGGAGCCCGTAAGCCACAGCCAGACTGACAGGCCACGAACAGTGCCTATACGTTTCCTTTTGGGTTTCTGTACATAACATTTTTTTAACATTTATTTTTGAGAGAGAGAGAGAGAGAGAGAGAGAAAGTGCACGCCAGCATGCAAACAGGGGAGGGGCAGAGGAGAGGGAGACAGAGAATCAAAGCAGGCTCCAGGCTCACAGCAGAGAGCCTGATGGGGGGGGCTCAAACTCGCTCACTGTGAGATCCTGACCTGAGCTGAAGTTGGACGCTTAACCAACTAAGCCACCCAGGCGCACCTAGCTTTCTTTTTCAAACCGAAAGCAGGGGCACCTAGGTGGCTCAGTCCGTTGGCTGTCTGACTCGGGCTCAGGTCATGATCTCGGTTTGTGGGTCTGAGTCTCGTGTCCGGCGTTGCGCTGACGGCGTGGAGCCTGCTTCGGATTCTCTGTCTCCCTCTCTCTCTGCACCCCACCCCATGCACGTTAAAAAAAAATCTTTTTTTTTTTTTTTTTTTTTTGTAAATCTAAAGCAGGACCTATAGACTGCTCCTCCTCTGTTCCCAGAGAGACTTCATACTGGCCACAGTAGGCCTTTGCGACCACCCTAGGGCAGGTCCTGACCTCCCCTCACTGTTCACACACCAGGTCAGCTCACTTCTGTGAACATCGATCGCTTCGGCATCATCATCTCTCGCTTGCTCAAAGGTTCCTGCACCTCAAAGCAGTGCCCCCCCTCTTTTTCTTTCGCCGAGACAGGTCCTCTCATATTCCTCAGAACAGAGCCGGGGACTGGACTCCTACGTGCTCCCCGAAGGTATCCTGTTGTGCTCATAAAAGCAGACCCCTTCGCTGGTTTCCTAGCCCTTCCTTAAAGCAGACGTCTACTCCTGGTCTGCTTTTCTCCTTACTGACGGGAAGCCTGCCGCGCACTCCCGGAACCCCTAACTCACCTCTCCAGCCCTTTCCGCACCACCCTGCCTTTTGGCAGATAAAGGCGCGCAGATTAGCACGAGCTTCTTACCTACTCATCAGAGCAGATCTGCTTATTGTTATTAAACTCGGCATCTTACAAAAAACAGTCTCCTCCCTTACAGCAAGGCTTTGACTTTGCCTTTCTGCAAGTTAACGAGAGCCCTGCTACTTTCCGTCTCCTCTACTCAGGGGCAGACCCCTACCGGTCTCTCCGTGCATGGAGAGCTGGGATGCCTCAGTATCTTTAGCTTCCTTTCTGTACGGTCCAGGTCCTCTTGTTTACGGCAAAGCCTCTTTCTAGCAGGTGTCTGCCATCCGAGCCGTGATATTAACAGAGACTCTCGAAAAGGCTGAGACGGGGGTGACAAGGACCCAGCAGGCGCCGCTGAAAGCTCCTTACCTTTCTGCTTGGCGCCGGTGTCCACGAAGAAGAGTTTCTCATCGGGGGCCTCGGATACCAAGCCACTGGGAGACGGGAATGCAGAAGGTCAAAGATGTTGGGAAGGATGCAAGCTGCCGGGGGGTTAACCTCTCTGGGACCCAGCTTTCCCCCACTGTTTGGCTCGTTCAAGCACCTTCTTCCCGCCATGCGTTCCCTCCAGGCTAAAGCCTTTCCCTTCGCTTTACATAACTTGCTACTGAACAGACCGTAAAACTTAAAATATTAACCTAAGGTAGGTGCGTGGGTCGTTTTTACACTACAGTTATTAGTAATTTACCTGAGTCCTAACTTCACACTGGTGGTCCTACACCCAGTAATCTTATCAGTCCCCCAACCTCCCGCCCAGAGTCCCCAACTTCCCCAGAGGTGCCCGAAAAGGACGCTCCCAGGCCCCCAGGAGTCCCCCCCCGCCCCAAGCACGCTGGGCCTCGCACCCCGCCACGCGGAACGGCGCCCGGCTCCCGGAAGTCCCGCCCCACGCACCCGCTCGTGCGCTCCTGCAGCCGCACGTCTTCCAGGAACTGGTCGACCTCCAGCCCCAGCGGCTCCTGAGCGAGCCGCCGCCAGCCTCGCTTTTTATTTCTTGGGCCTCGCCGCCGCCGCCTCAGCGCCGGGTCCACCGACGTGGGCCGCAGCCCCAGAAAGCCGGAATCGGCCTCATTTTTCGAGCACTGTCCGCCGCCGCCGCCACTGCCTCCCGGCGCCATCTTGGCAAAGGAAGTATTCGGCCGCGAGCGCCCCTCAAAGCGGATTTGTGGCATGCGCGCGCAGATCTCCCGCCCCCTCCCATGACCTACTTCCTGTTGCCTCCATCTTGGTAAAGTGGCTGGAGCGGCAAAGGGGCGGAGATAAGGGGTGAATGTCTCCTCCCTCCTATGCAAATTCCTCTCGTCTGTGGGTCGTAGGTTCGCGGCTCTAACCCTAGGCAAACGCTTTTCCGGCTGCCCAGGAATTTTTTTTTTTTTTAAGTCTGCGTGTATTTTTAATTTTTCTTATTTAAAAATTGTAAAGCTTATTTATTTTGAGAGAGAAAGGCAGGGAGGAGCAGAGAAAGAGAGAGAGAGAGAGAGGAAGAGAGAGAATCCAAGCAGGCTCCACAGTCAGCACAGATCTGGCCCGATGTAGGGCTCAAACTCAAGACCTCTGAGACCATGACCTGAGCTGAAATCAAGAGTGGGCCTCTTAACGGACTGAGCCACCCAGGCGCCCCTGTATTTTATTTTGTTGATTATCTTTAATACAGTTTTCTTTAAAAAGAAAGAACCGGGATGGCAGATTGGGCAGAAGACACACCCTGGTCTCAGAATGTTTGGCCTCTCAGTGTTCTGATTCCCAAATCTTGGAAATCCAACAGCTTTCGGAATGTCGAGGGTGGGAGCCCAGAACCTCGTTTGCGAGGAGTGTTCGAAACATACTGTTAGAAGTGCAGGCTCCGAGGAATGCCTGGGTGGCTCGAGTTAAGCACTGGACTTGGGCTCCGGTCATGATCTCCAGGTTGGTGAGTTCGAGACCCGCACGGGGCTCTGTGCGGACAGCTCAGAGCCTGGAGCCTGCTTTGGCTTCTGTGCCTCCCTCTCTCTGTGCCCCTCCCGTGCTCACGCTCTGTCTCTGTCTCTCAGAAATGAATAAACGTTTAAAAATATATATAAAAAGAGGAGCAGGCTCAGAATCCTTAATCTTGGACAAGCTGCTTAGCTGTGCCTCACTTTCCTCATCTGTGAAATGGGATAACGGTACATCTCTGCCTTATAAATTGTTCAGGAGGCGAAAGGAGATCATTAAACGCACGTCTGGCGTCTAAACATTAGCTACTGTTACTGCCTCGCCCCCTGGGACCTCGTCTTAGCATCAACTGATCTTTGCTGTTTACAAATAAGGAAGGAAGCTCGGAGGCCCTTGCGCGCTGGCAACCGTTCCTCGGATTCGGAGCCTCACACGGGCCGTTCGGGAATGGAAAAGGAAGAAGGGACAGAGAGGGAGGGCGCCCCGCCGGGGGCGCACGGCGGCGTCCAGCTGGATCCTTGCGCTGGGCGTGGGCAGGGTGACCTGCCCCGGGGCCCTGAGCCTCTGCGCCCGGGGCCGCCCGCGGGCCTCGCACAGGGGTCTCCGCGCGCAGCCCGCGCAGCTCCCGTGTGGCCGCCAGGGGGCGCTGGGGGGCCGCGAAAGCGGGGCGAGCGCGCGTGGGCGGGAGGAGCGCGCGGCCAGCGTGTCCCGGGCGCCGTGGGTGTGGTCTGGGCGTGTGTCGGGGGTTCAGCCCGCGGGGTCTGCGGCGGAGCCAAGGCCAAGTCCCCCGGGCGTGAGCGCGCGGGCGCGCGCGCGCGCACAGGCTGGTCTTTGGGGGCAGCGTCCCCGCCTCTCCTCCGGGACCCCCTGTGTCCCTGGCGTTACGTGACGCGAGGGGCGTACCAGGCTCTGCACGCCGGCGCTCGGGGCGGAGGGGCGGAGGCCCCGAGGTGCCCAAGCCCGCGCGCGCACAGCCCCACGCCCCGGGGCTTGGTTCCCAGGCCCCCGCGGCGGGAGGTGGGAGGGAGGGATGTCCCGGAGGGAGGGCCCCACAGTCACTTTTCTTCGGAAAATATGTTGGTCTGGCCCCCAGCCCGGGGCCTGAGTCATCAGGCTCCGCTGAGTTGAGTCACGGCCTCCTCCCGCCCCGCCCCTGAGACCTTGGAGGGGACACCCCCACCCCCCGCTCAAGTCCCACCCAGGGCTCTCCTTCCCCGGGGCTCGGAGTGGGGGGAGAGCGATCCCCTTTCTCCCCCCCCCCCCCCCCCCCCCCACACAACCCGTCCCAAGACAGCCTGACTCCCACGTGGAAAGAAGCCTTGACTTTATTCGCTCTGTGGGGACGCCGTTTGCTGTTCGGTTCCCGGGCCCCTCCCAGGCATGGGGCGGGGAACGGGCAATGGGGAGGGGGGGGATCCCAGCGAGCACCCTGGAGGGGGGCATCGTCCCCACCTAGGTCACCCTTCCCCATCTTTCCCGTGGGGTCCCCCCACCAGGGCCAAGCACTAGTCTGAGGTGAAGACACGGAAAGGTGGAGGTGGGGGGGGGGGGGAGGCGGGACGGGAGCGGCCCTTTTAAGGAAGAGGAGGGAGGGTTGTAGCACCAAGAGCCCCTCCCCCTCCCCCACGCACCCCCTTTGAAACGGGGACTAAAATAAAGCCCCGGGGCCTTTATATCTGGTAGGGGCTCTACTTAAATACGGGCTGATGGCAGAGAGGGCAGCCCCCCCCCGTCACCCTAAAATTCAGGCCACCAGCCTCGGGGAGCTCGGGGGAGGGGGCGGGCAGGCTGAGTTTTCAAACCAGGGCAGGTGGGCCGAGGGCAAAAAGACCTCGAAGGGGGCACGGTACGGGTGAAGCCAGGATCCAAGGGGCTCTTCGGTGGCCTAAGAATCCTTATTAAAGCAAGGGGTGTGGCTAGAACCGGGGGGGAGGGGCTGAAGAGGGGTCCGTCTGAGGAAGGAGGTTGGGTCTCCCGCTCCGAGCTCCCCGTGGTCCCAAGGCCTGAGAACATGATAGAGTGGGGGGGGGGGGGGGGGGGGCTGTCCTTGTCTGGATGTCAAGAAGTGGGGCCAGGGGGACTTTCCCTTGGTTATTTCGAACAAATGGCCACGGAACTATGGAGAGAGGCGAGGATTCCTGCCCAGAATCGGGTATCAGACTGGTTAGGGCCCCGTGTGTGTCTGTGTCACAGTGCAGGTGCTCTGTCCTGAGAACGTCAGCCCCCCCCTGAGGGCAGATCCATGTGTTCTGCTCTCTGCTGTAACCCCCAGGGCCTGGAGGAAGCTCTGTGCCTTCAAACATAGTAGGTGCTCAATAAATACTTGAATGGCCCACCATCGAATCGATGCCTCTGTGTGTGTGTCTGTGTGCATGTGTTAAGGTCGGTGTGATGTGCCTAAGTGTAGGCGAGGGTAGCGGTGCAAAGGCCGGGCAGGGAAGCCTTGCCCCTCCCCTGGTCCCCACGGTCCGGCGGTGGCGGGTGGAGAGACCCCCATCCTTACGGCTGGGAGGGTGGGCAGGCAGCGCGTGTGGCAGGCTGGGGCGGGGGCGTGCGTGCAGCCAGCTGGAGCTGGGGAGCCACAGCAGGGCAAGTGGGAGGGAGGGCCTGCAGGCAGTGGCCGGCTCACTCTGCAGAGCCCTTGTGACGTCGCTTGGAGGGCGGCACCAGGCGACGGGGCAGGTTGGTGGGCAGCCCGTGGCCCTCCAGCTTGGCCTCGATGAGGTGGCTGGCCAGGGCGAACTCCTCGTCATCCAGCATGCCGTCCCGGTCGACGTCGCTCAGCTTCCAGATGCGCCCCAGCACCGAGTTGGGGAGCTTGGTGCCCACCATCCAGGTCTTGGCCTTGGTGCCGCTCAGCTTGCCATCGGCCGGCACCAGGTTGTAGAAGATCTCGTCGTACTTGGACTTGTCCTTGGTCACCACCCACTCGGCCTCATCGTCCGAGCCCTCCTCGCCGTCCTCCAGGGCCTCATCGGGCCCCCGCTCCACGAACGGGCCCATGTGGGTGCCCTCGAAAGCGCCGCCCTGCACGCCCACCTCGGTGTTCTCCAGCTCCTCCTGCCGCAGCAGGGGCATGAGCTTAGCGATGTCGTGGGTCAGCATCTCATCAAGGGCCTCCAACAGCTTCGGCTTCAACGAGTGGAATTTGGTGAAGTCGTGAGCCATCAGCAGCTCCTGTCGGGGGAAGGGGAGAAATGGGGGGGGGGGGCGATACTGGGAAGTCAGGGGACATCATCCTCCCGGGTCCCCAGCCCCACCTGTCACCAGGACACTTGGGCAGCTCAAGTGGATGCTGCATAAGAATTCAGATACGTGTGCCACGCTTTCCACTAGGGCATCACCCCTCAGAAGACACTTGGGCAGCGGGGTCCCGGAGGCCCTCCCCCCTCCCCGTGTCAGGTGTACCCCCAGAATCACTGGACGGTAGGGGGGCTGGGGGGGCCCTCCGATGACTCAGCGCACCCCTGGGTCTGCCCACCGTCCGTGGCACCCCTAGCTGCAGCCACCCAGCACCCCCACCGTTCTGCAAGCTAAGAAAATTCAGTTCCCACTGCTCGGTTGGCTCTGTTAACCCGCTTCTCAGAAACTCGCTGCCAAGTTCGGAGGTTAGGTCCGAGGTGGCCAGATCGCTGGGAGGTCCTGGGACCCCCTCCTCCCCCAAGAAGTCAGCGTGTGCTACCGCAGCCGTGGGGGTGGATTTGTGGTCCTGCTCCTTCCCACGTGGTAGCTCGAAGTCACCTGCACCAGGAGAGTCGCAGCAAAGACCGATCCATTTAATGGCACCACCGTCATTTCCGGAGCCAAGGTGGAGAGGCCCGCTGATCTGGACATAGAGGGGTAGGGGCCCGGGCCCCAGGGCCAGGAGGCCCAGGTTCCAACCGGGTTCTGCCCCTTAGGAGCTGCATGTCCTCGGGCGAGTGACTCCACCCCTCCGGGCCTCGGTTTCCAGATTTGTAAAAACGGAACCCTAACATTAGCACTCCCCTCATTTGGGGAATCGATTCATCTGGATAAGGTGTTCAAGACACGCTAACATAACTAACAGCTGCTGTGCATCTAGCCCAGCGGCTCTGGTTCTCAGCCAGGGGTGACGTTGCCCTTCCTCTGCGGACGGTTGGCAAGATCCAGAGACGTTTTTGATCGTTACAGCTGGGGGGGGGGGGGGGGGGGAGGTTGCTACTGGCGTGCAGTAAGCAGGGGCCAGGCGGATGCACGGGACACCCCCGACCACGAACGCTCTGGCCCCCAATGTCAGCAGCGCTGAGGTCGGTCGAGACCTCGATGTAGCCCAAACTCCCCGCCACACGCTGTACCCAGGGGGCTGCAAGCACTGGCCGGTTCCGCACCCCCAGCAATAGGTTAAGTGCTGTCACCGTGTCCATTTTCCAGTGGAAGAAACCGAGGCTCAGAAAAGGGGACTCGCCCAGACTCTCGGAGGTTGCAAGCGGCCAGAAGGAAATGCCCTGCACCACGATTCCTCAGGGGCTTGGGTGAGCAAACATCTCAGACCCAAAGGGCACGGGCTTTGAGTGTCAGCCTAATGCAGTCTCCGGACGGAGGCTCCGGCCGGGCCAGGGGAAGGGGGCGGGGTGGGCTAGTCCCCACCTCCAGGCCTGAGCCCGGACCTCTGTCCCCAGGTTCATCAGCAGTTCATCATCCACCCCAGGGCACGGCACCCGGACCCAGGGATCTCCCCAACGCTGGTTAATCCTAGGCCTGGACGTGCCCGGGGAGCCCCAGTGTTCATTTGCCCCTTCTTCCTCACTCTGGCATCCCTTGGGCAGCAGGCCCCCTAGAGGAAAGACTACATTTCCCAGCTTGCAGCCAGCTGTGGTCACATGACTAAGTTCTGGCCAATTGGGTACCAGCACGCGTTGCATCCACAACCCTGGAATCGCCTTTTCCAAAAGATGGTAGTTACCTCTGCTTATTTAAATGTAAACTAGTTAAGGGGCCCCAGGGTTGGGGGGGGGGGTGCATGGGTGGCTCAGACAGCGTAGAGCCTGCTTAGGATTCTCTCTCCTTCTCTCTCTCTCTCTCTCTCTCTCTCTCTCAAAATAAATAAAAAACAAAGAAATAAATTTAGGGGCGCCTGGGTGGCTCAGTCGGTGAAGCGCCCGACTGCGACTCAGGTCATGACCTCGCGGTGCGTGAGTTCGAGCCCCGCGTTGGGCTCTGTGCTGACAGCTCAGAGCCTGGAGCCTTGCTTCAGATTCTGTCTCCTTCTCTCTCTGCCCCTCCCCTGCTCATGCTCTGTCTCTCTCTCTCTCAAAATAAACATTAAAAAATATTAAATTAGGGCGCCTGGGTGGCGCAGTCGGTTAAGCGTCCGACTTCAGCCAGGTCACGATCTTGCGGTCCATGAGTTCGAGCCCCGCGTCAGGCTCTGGGCTGATGGCTCAGAGCCTGGAGCCTGTTTCCGATTCTGTGTCTCCCTCTCTCTCTGCCCCTCCCCCGTTCATGCTCTGTCTCTCTCTGTCCCAAAAATAAATAAAAACGTTGAAAAAAAAAATTAAAAAAAAAATATTAAATTAGTTAAAATTAAATAAAACCTAAACTTTCAGTTTCAATGGGGCCAGCAGCTACCATATTGGACGGCACAACGTAGAACATTTCCAACATGGTAGAAGGTGCTATTGGATGGCACTGTTCTAGAAAAAAATCCTTAAAGAGAGTGTAGGCGTGCCTGGCTGGCTCAGTCCATACAGCATGTGACTCTTGATCGCTCTTGGGGTTGAGGTCAAACCCCACACCGGGTGCAGAGACTACTTAAAAATAAAATCTTAAAAAGAAAAGGGAGAGAGAGAGACTGTATCATTATCTTTCCCTCCCTTCTCCCTCACCTCTTCTTGCTGGCTGGAATGCAGATGAAATGGCTGGAGGTTCGACAGCCATTCTGTACCATGTGGGGTTCTTGGAACTGGAAGCCAGACATGGAGGACAACTAAGAAGGGGACAGGGTCCCCGGCTCTGTAAAGCACCAAACCAGCCCTGGGCCACCTTCTAGGACTTTATGGAGAGAAGCCAACTTCCACCCTAACTACACCAGTTATTTGCGGTTTTCTCTTGTCTCGACCTAACGCACAAAACCACGCTCTTACGGAACCGCGCGCAGGAGGCGTTCTCCGGAACCTGCCCTCCATCCCTCCGGTTTTCGAGGCCCCCACCCCTGAAGCCAAAAGCTGCCCCCTTCTGCCCCCTTCCTGGGCGACCTCCCACCTGCATTTTCTGGCAGTCGGGAAAGTCACCGGGCGATATGTGATGCTCCAGCTGAATCTTCGCAAAGATGACGGGCAACTTGAGGATTAACTGCTTCTTCTTGTTCTCCTTGCCAAACACGGAGGGCATCTCCTTCTTCAAGTAGCTGATGATGTACGCGTGTACCTGTGGGAAGAGAGTGCCTGCCTGAGCCCGCCGGGCCCCCGACCTACGGCTTCTTTCTTTATTTTTTTAACATTATTTATTTATTTTGAGAGAGGGAGAGCTGGGAGGGGCAGAGAGAGAGAGAGAGAGAGAGAGAGAGGGAGAGAGAGAATCCCAAGCAGGCTCCACGCTGCCAGCGCAGAGCCCGATGCGGGGCTCGAACTCACGCACCGTGAGATCACGACCTGAACCCAAATCGCGAGTCGGACGCTCAACTGACGGGGCCACCCAGGCGTCCCCAGAGCTTCCGATTCACGAGCTCTTGCCTCCTGCGTACGTCCCCTCTGCTTTCACTGCTTCTCTCCACCTCGGGTGCCACCGCCCCCATGGCACCTGTCGGCATCTCTCCCCCGCGGAGACACAGCAGGCATCCCCCTGGCCTCCCGGCTTCTCCTGCCCCTACAATCCCTTCTCCACGCAGCCCATGTGCCTACAAACTCTTTGGGGCCCTCAGTCATTTTTAAGAGTGCCATGAGCTCCTGTGACTGAAAGCTTTGAGAACCACGGCTCTCCATGATTTTGGCCGCTGGTGTTTCATCCGACATCCTCTCCCCGCCCCTGACCAACTCACCGTGTCAGTTTCCTCACCGGCCTTCCTTGTACCAGCATGCCAATCTTTCCCTGACCACAGGGCCTTTGCACATGCCGCTCTCTGCCTGCAATTCTGCCCCGATCTCCCCAAGCTGGGTCCCTCAACTTCCTTTCGATGCCACCCTCCTCCCAGAGGCCATCTTATGAGTAGCAGGTGCCCCAACTACCACCATCCAATTCTTTTCTAACTTCACTTCCACCCCACCCCCACCCCCCGCCCCCACAATGTTTATTGCACCTTATCCTTATTCTGCTTATCTGGTGGTTTGCTTACTCTGTCTCCTACGATCAGAATGTGAGTTCCAGGAGGGCTGGGACCTTATCTATTCCCTCTGTCCCCAGCACGGGCACAACGCGCACAGAAAGCACTCAAGAAATAGTTGTGGAGGAAAGCAATGAACTTGGGAACCTTCTGCTCTCCAATCTCGTAAGTTATCAAAAAACAAACAAGGAGGGCAGAGGAATGAACATTCCCAGTTTTTTACAGGAAGCTCAGTAATTAACTGCAAATGCTTAAATAAAAATAGAATACATCTGGAAAAAGACACAAGTGACTCCTCACGGGGGGCTGCCTCCAGGGAAGATGCCCCGGGAGCTGATGGGTGGGATCAGGGACGGGAGGGGACACGTTTAACTGAGCTTAAATGCTCCGCCATGAGATGGTCTCAACTGTTCAACGGAGAACACTGGTTTTCAAGTTCTCTTCATGAATCATAGGTTTAGAATGCTAACAATTTTGGCGGCCCCTGGCTGGCTCTGAATCCTCATGACCTCCACCACCACTCTGTCTCCTCCAGTCACCCCGGGCTCCTTGTTCAAGCCTGTTCCTGCCCCAGGGCCTTTGCACTTACTGTTCCCTCTGCCCGGTAGGGCCTCCCCCACACCTCCACTCTTTCCCTCCTTCATTCAGGTCTCTGCTCAGTAGCACCTCCTCAGGGAGGCCCTCCCTGACCTCCCTAAAACCAGTCCCTCACCAATCTCCTTTCCTCTGCTTCATTTTCCTCCGCGGTCCTTATCGCATAAGCTACTATCGCCTCATTTGTTTAAGATCCACTTCCCCACCGAGACGTGATTCTACAAGAAAACAAACAAACATCATCTGGTTGATCCAGAGGTGACCCCATCTGGTGCTGTAACCCCGGGGGGCCTGGAAAAGTGCGGAAGCACGTTGTAGGTGCTCGGTGGCTGTCTGTCGAACGAACGTCACTGAGTCGCCGCAGAGAAGCTTGGGAAGAAGGCTCAGGGCCCCTTGGGCTCTTCAGAATCAGACCCTCCCAAGATCTCGGCCTCAAGTATCAGAACAGGGAACTCGCCCCCTTCGAGCAGCGATCGCTTCCACCAAAGGGCAGAGCCAGGTGAGTCGATGCGATACAGACGGGGAAACCGAGGCACCGAGGGGTAGTTACCCGGAGTGCAGAAAGGCCCCGTACTGTTGGGGGGAAGCGCGTGGAGAGGTAAATGGTGTGGGCTGTCGTCTGATGGCCGGACCCAGTCTGGCGGCATCGGACACGGGGGAGGAGTGGGGGACACGGCGTAGAGGCGGGGCTGGCGAGGCTCGGTCACTGACGGACCCTGTGTGAGCGGCACTGGGGAGCCACAGACGGCTCCGCGGGAGGAAAGCGAAGGAGAGGGCCGTAGGTCCGAGGGGGCCAATCAGGGCGGGGGTGTGGCCAAGCGGGTGGGCGGGGCCTGCGGGGGCGGGCCAATGGGGCGAGGGGGCGGGGCCGAGGGCGGCTCCTCGGGGACCCAGAAGAGGCAAGGCGGGAGGGCGCTGATGGCTTTTCCAGAGAGGAAGCGGGGGAAGGTGCCAGGAAGAGATAAGGTGGGAGGGCGGGCTGGGCCGGGGCGCGGGTCCCGGGCTCCGGGGTTTGTCCGGGTTTCCGGAGCCGCCCCCCCCCCCCCCCCCCCGCCTGGCGGGGGCACCAGGTGTCCGGCCCGACCCCGCCCCTCTGTCCCACGGTCCCGGGCCCCGGCTCCCCGCCGCTGTCCCGTCCGCTTCCCCGAGGGGCCCCGGGGACAGGGGTCCGTGGGGGCAGGAGGGCGAGGCAGAGCGGGGACCGAGAGACGGGCGGAGGAGGACGGAGAGGGAGAGCTAGAAAGAGGGCGGGGGGAGAGATGGCCAGAGGGAGGAGGCAGGGACGGGGACCCGGAGACTGTCCAGGGCCCGGATGGGGGAGGAGAAAGGTGGATCCCGCAGGCTTGGAGGCACCCGCTGGGCCACGCCCTCCCAAGGAGGATTCCTGGGGTGGGGGTGGGGGTGGGGGTGGGGGCCCTGACTCACCCCCTCTCTGCTGCTCCTGAAACCACCACCTCGGGCTCTCCACCTCTCACAACCTTCCAGGCCTCCCTGCCTGCCCAGCTTCCTGCCCCACCTCCTCCCTGGCAGCCTCCCCTAAGAATGTTCCATTTGGCCTCCCAGATCGCTCTCAAACCAGTGCTCTCCTCCCCCTCCCCGAGGCCCTGTTCTCATCCAGCCTCCTCCCCGTTCCTCGGTCCCCAGCCTCCTTCCTGGTCTCTGGCCCCAGTCTCACGGCCCTTGAATCCACCCGCTAGAAGGCAGCCCGAGTAGGACTCCGTCCCTCCTGTGCTCCGAACCCTTCCATGGCTCCCCAGCACCCCCCCCCCCCCTTGCCAGGACGCCGCGCAGCTTCTAGGCCACAGCCCTGGGTGGTCTGACTCCCACCCACCTCCCCAGCCTCGGATTCAGTTCCTTGCGCTGTCTACACCGGGTGCAACACTGCCATCTTGCCTCTCTCTTGAACTGGCCATGTGCTGATCTCCGGTCCAGGCACTCGCTGGTCCCACTATCTAGAATTACCCTCCTCACCCTCCGGTTTGCAGCTCAGACGCCCTCTCCTCCAAGAAGCCCCCTGCCCCTGCCCCCCCTCCCCCCCCCAGCTCCCCAGGACGGGTAGCCCTGTGCACGCTGCGTCATCACTGTCTGGGGCTGGGGCTGTCTCCTCCCCTGAACTGCTTCGGATCCTCAGTACCGCCCAACACAGGGCCAGGCACAGGGGGGTGTGGTTGAAGAAGAGTGTTCAAACGCCCTCTGTTCAGTAAGTATTGACTGAGCACCAACTCTGTTCCAGGCGCCGGGGACACGGCGGTGAACAAATTCAGACATCTCTGATTCTGTGGGGCTTAAATGCAGGCGGAGGCAGGCAGTGAACCCAGAAACTCCAAAGTACGCAGAACGCAAGGCAGTCATGACCGCCGCGAAGAAAACTACAGCAAGGCTTCAAGCAAGACGAGGGCGGGAGAGTTCTAAAAACGGAGGGCGGGCAAGGCAGCTTTCCTGAGCACGTTAAGCAAAGTCTCGTTGGAGGTGAGGAGTGCGCCAAGCGGACAGCCAGGTAGGAGAGGGGCGAGGAGTGGGGGGCTTTCCAGGAAGCGGGAACGGTAGGTGCAAAGGCCCTGAGGTCAGAGCCAGGAGGACCACGTGAAGTGCAACGAATGACGGGAAGGGAGCGCAAGAGGAGGGCGGAGAGGAAAAGCAGCGTGGAGGTGGGTGGAGAGGCTGTGGCCCACTAGGGGGTGCGGGGGGGAGGGCCACGCCGCCGCCACCTTGTGCCACAATGACCCAGCCTGGAGGAATCTGTTAGACCAGAGAACTAACCAATCGGAGAGCCGAGAAGTCGGCGACTGGCAGCTAAGCGGACCGGACGGGGAGGCGGGACCAGGGCCGTCCCCGCCTCCGGCCACCGCTCCCCCCACAGTCCCCCCCCGCAGCGCGGCTCACCCGCACCAGCCGGGCCCTCTTCACCAGGTCGTTGAGCTTGCGCAGGGCGGCGTGGCGCGGCAGGCCCTGGATGTCCCGGAACAGATCCTGCTCCTCCAACTCGAAGAGGCGCCGGTTGTCGGGCACCAGGAGGGGCTGGGACCAGAAGGAGCCGATGTAGACGCGCAGCACCTCGGGCGTGCCCACCACCTTGCCCAGCGCCCACATGAGCGCCCCGTAGACGCGCATCAGCTGCTGGGTCTCCACCATGTCCGCCTTGTTGAGCACCACGCGGATCTTGTCCTCGTGGCCCCGGAGGGCGCCGATGGCCTCCGAGAACTCGTCCGAGATCTCCAGCTTGTGCGCGTCGAAGAGCAGGATGATGAGGTCCACGCGCTCCGCGAACCAGCGCAGCACCGCCGGGAAGTCGTAGCCTGGGGGTACCGAGCACAATCGGCGCGAAGGGCAGAGGTCAGCCCCTCCCCCCTCCCCGCCCTCCAGCCTTTCTGAAGCATCCGCGCCTTTGGATTGATAGCGGACTGTACGGACGTTCAGGTTGTTGACTTTCGAAAACCCTTCTCTGAGAAACCGCCCAGGCCCCCAAGTGCATCCCGCTTCTCTGCTCCCCCCCCCAGCCCCCGGAATTTCTCCATCACTCTGACCCCAGCCCCCAGCCCCTCGGGCCATCTGGCTACAGAGGACTGATCACCTACCCCCTTTTCATTCATTCCTTAGGCCGATCCAGACGTATAGGTTGTCAAAATACTGAAGTGTTTCTTAACAGACTCTCTGTGCTTCTATGACCACCCCCCCCCCCCGCGAGTCTCCCAAGTGCCACCATCACCCCAGCCCCGTCCTGGGACTTCTGGATCTCCCCACAATCCAGCCACCAAAGAGTTCACGTTGGCTCTGGCTATGCTTTTGCCAGAACAGATGGTAAATCTTTTGAGTTTATTTAACAGTATTTACATCTCTGTAATGTAAACAGTATTTACATCTCTTCTCTGTGCCAGGCTCTATCCTGGGCACCAGGGATGCCACAGAGAACACAGACAAGTCCTTGCCTTTCGTGGAGTATCTGGTTCGACAACTGGTTCCTGTATTCCTTCCCCCTTCCTTCCTTCCTTCCTTCCTTCCTTCCTTCCTTCCTCATTCACTCGTTCGTTCACACTGTTCACTCTTCTGCTGCTCGCTCGTTCACTCAAACAGCGATGCTCAGGAGAGCAGAGAGGAGTGTTGGCAACCCCCTGATGAGGCAGCCAGGAAGACCTGGGTTTGAATCCCGACTCTGCCCCCCACCCCACCCCCAGCTGTGTGACCTTAAGCGAGTAGGAAACCTCTCTGAACTTGCGTTTCCTCTTCTGTAAAATGGAAGTCGTGACGGAACATAACCTGTCGGACTGTGGTGAGGACAAGGGAATAGAAACGAGCCAATATACATAAAGAGCCGAAGGGGCGCCTGGGTGGCTCGGTCCGTTGAGCATCTGATTCTTTTTTTTTTTTTTTTTTTTTTTTTTAACGTTTATTTGTTTTTGAGACAGGGAGAGACAGAGCATGAACAGGGGAGGGGAGAGAGAGGGAGACACAGAATCTGAAGCAGGCTCCAGGCTCTGAGCTGTCAGCACAGAGCCCGACGCGGGGCTCGAACTCACGGACCGAGAGATCATGACCTGATCAGTCGGCCACTCAACCGACTGAGCCACCCAGGCGCCCCTAGCATCTGATTCTTGATCTGGGCTCAGGTCATGAGCCCAGGGTCATGGGATCAAGCTCCAGTTTGGGCTCCCGTGCTGATCTCTCTCTTTCTCTCTCTCTCTCTCCCTCTGCCCCTCCCTCACTGTCTCTCTCTCTCTCTTAAAAAAAAGGGGGGCACCTGGGTGGTTCAGTCGGTTAAGCGTCCAACTTCAGCTCAGGTCGTGATCTGTGGGTTCGAGCCCCGCGTCAGGCCCCGTGCTGACAGTTCAGAGCCTGGAGCCTCCTTCAGTGTCTCCCTCTTTTTCTACCTCTCCCCTGCTTGTGCTCTGTCTCTCTCTCTCTCTCTCCCAAAAATAAATAAACGTTACAATTTTTTTTTAAATTAAAAATAAGAGCCTAAAACAGTGCCTGTTTCAAAGAAGTAGCTTCAGGCATGTAAACTACACCTCGATTAAACGGGTAAAAAAAAAAAACCAAAACCCCAACAGCCTGGGAACATGGCAAGTGCCCGACGAGTCTTAGTTGCGACGCACACAGGACGCCGTGGGTGTGTCATTTAGGAACCACCCCAGGGCAGTGCCATTCCTGTTCTCATCGGGTTCATGGTCCACCGAGGACAGGCCCAGAGTGGTCAGGATGGGCTGGGGGAGCCCAGCGGCCAGCACCTGACGCAGCCTGGGGGGGGGGTGGGTGGTCAGAGAGGGCTTCTCAGAGGAGGGGACCCAACGGCGACCTGGGGGACGAGGAAGGAGTTAACTGAGGAGTAGGGAGCCGCCGCTGACTCCCCTGACGTCACTTCATCCTCCCCCTGATTCGACTCCTTGAGTCTTCAACGTTTATTTTATTTTTTGGGACAGAGAGAGACAGAGCATGAACGGGGGAGGGGCAGAGAGAGAGGGAGACAGAGAATCGGAAACAGGCTCCAGGCTCTGAGCCATCAGCCCAGAGCCCGACGCGGGGCTCGAACTCACGGACCGCGAGATCGTGACCTGAGCTGAAGTCGGACGCTTAACCGACTGCGCCACCCAGGCACCCCACGACTCCTTGAGTCTTCAAAACAACCTCAGGAGACAGGCACTCCTATGATCCGCATGTTCCAGAGGAGGAAACTGAGGCACGGAGAGGTGACGGGATTTACTCAGGACATGCAGGGAGGGGGCACAGAGCAGGAGCCCGCACGGGTCCCTATGCTCCTCCGAGGGGCTGGTGTTGGGCGCTCCAAGGAGGAAGCAGGTCCCCTGTGGCCCCTGGGGACTGGACCGGGTGGGGGGGGGCGACACTGTTTGGGGGGGAGGAAGGGCCGGGTAACCAGAGGGACGGCGTCTGGGGCTCCCTCCGTCCCCAGTGGCTACACACACAAACACACACACACACACACACACACACACACACACAGGCTAGGATTTGGAAAGTGTGTCTCATGCGGGGCGGGAGGGAGGGAGGGAGCCTGAGTCAGCGTGGGAACAAGAGACGTGGCAGAGAGCACCCCGGGGGTGTCCAGCCGGCTATGGCCCTCAACGCAGGTACACCGTGCTCAGCACGCCCACGGCGCCTACTGTGTGCACACACCGAAGTTCCTGGCAGGCTCTGACCCTTAATTTTAACCCCCTGTGCAGCCTAGGGAGGCCGATACTATTATCATTCCCATTTTACAGATGGGGAGACTGAGGCAGGGAGCGGTTAAGTGGCTTGCCCCGAGGGCACGGGCTAAAACCAGCAAAGCCCCGGGGCACCCGGGTGGCTCAGTCGATGGAACGGCAGACTCTTGGTTTCAGCTCAGGTCATGATCTCAAGGTTCGGGGGGTTCGAGCCCCGCCATCAGGCTCCGCACTCACAGGTACCCAGGCCGCTTGGGATTCTGTCTCTCTCCCGCTCTCTCTGCCCCTCCCCCGCTCGTGCGCGCAGCGCGCGCGCGCGCGCGCGCGCTCTCTCTCTCTCTCTCTCTCTCTCTCCAAAATAAGTAAATAAACTTAAAAACAATTACAAATATCAGAGCCCGGATTCAAACCCCCCACCAGAGTCTCCACGATGCTACGGTCACACATATGTGTGTCCCCGGATATTATATACACGCTTCCCGCCAATGCGCCCCACGAAGTCACATCCAGCTACAATCAGAGGCACAGACTCCCAGACCCCCCCCCCCCCCCGCCACACACACACCCATACAGACAGACCTCCTCTTCCTCTACCCACCCTGCCAGGGAAGGAGACCCCTACTCTCTCCTCCCCACAGCCTTCGGCCCCCACCCGGCACCCCTCCCTCTCTCCCAGGCCCAGCCCCAGGAGGCAGCGCCCCAGGAACCCTCAGCCCCGCCTCTTGTCTCCCCCCTCAGGCTGGCTGCCAGCCCGCCCTCTGATCGGTTCTGCAGCTGCCCCCTGCCTCTTTCCCAAGGGGACGCGCGCCCGCTGGGCAGCGGCCAGGGACGCCGTAACCCTCCTCGCCCTCGCCCTGCCCCGCAGCCCAGCCTCCCGTCCCCTCTGCCCCACAAGGCGGCCTCCTTTGCCCCAGTCCCGGGCCCCTGAGGCCAGGCGGGCGCGGGACAGAAACTGGGGGGGGTGGGCTGGCGAGGGGGCGCAGAGGCTGAGCTGGCTGGGGTGGGGGGCCGGCTCCCCCAGGGCCCCCGCTGGAATTCACCCCCCGCTGCTCCCCCTGCACAGCTGTTTATAAATTCCAGGCCGGGCCTTGGCCGGCGCCCAGATTCCCCCTCCCAACCCCTGCTCAGCCCCATCTGCGGCCCAGACGTAGAAGCCAGGAGCGTGCCTGGGGGCGGGGGGGGGGGGGGCAGGGGTGGGGGGCACGCCCAGGGCCTCCCTGCCCGGCCTCTGCCTCCTCTCTGGGCCTCCTGTCTCTCGGTAAGGCTGCCGGGCGCTCAGATCTTTGTCTCTGACTTGGCATATCTCCCTCTGTCTCTCTCGATCTCTCCCTCTCCATCCTCCCGACCAGCCCAGACACGGGCTGCGCCCTGCTCACCACCCCCCCCCCCCCCCGCCGTGTTCACGCACACGCCTCCCCGGTGCCCTCAACGTGCGGAGACACGGAGGAATCACAGCCTCCCATGGGCTCCCTTCTGCTGCCCGGCGGCTGGGGCCAGCTGACACGGGCCCATGTCCCAGCAGAGGCCGGGCCGCCTCCTCCCTCAGGCTCAGCCGTCCGGCCCCACTCACCACGGCTCACTCTCTGTTTGGTGCCTGACAGGATGCCCGGGGTGTCGATGATACTAATGCTCTCCAGGACCTGATTGGGCAGCTGGGCACACATGAACCTGAGGCAGAGGGGGAGGCAGGGGTCAACGCGGGGAGAGGCAGGAGGAGAGGCCACAGAAGAAGGCAGACGAGGGCTCCACAGAGGGTGAATCAGGCAGAAAGCAGGAAGAATCTCGAAAGAGAAAAGGAAGATCAGGACAGAGAATAAATAACACTTACTTAAGAAAAAAAAAAAAAAAATCAGGGGCGCCTGGGTGGCTCAGTCGGTTGAGCGTCCGACTTCGGCTCAGGTCGTGAGCTCACGGTCTGTGGGTTCGAGCCCCGCGTCGGGCTCTGTGCTGCCGGCTCAGAGCCTGGAGCCCGCTCCGGATTCTGTGTCTCCCCCTCTCTCTGACCCTCCCCTGTTCACCCGCCCACTCTCTCCCTCCCTCTCGAGAACAAACAGTAAAAAATTAAAAAAACAAAAAAATCAGAGCTGACGTTCACTGAGCACTTACTTTGTGCCAGGTACTGTTCTAAGCACCTCGTGTGTGAGCGGGGACCGTGGTTATCCCCATGTCCCAGATGAGGCTAAGAGAGGTACAGAGAGGTTAAGTCATTTGCCCAGAGCCGCCCAGCTAGAAAGGAGTCGGACCCAGGCAAGCTGGCTCCATGGGCCCTAGAGGGGGCGGAAGAGCAGAGGCAGGAAGGGGGGAGGATCTGGAAGAGAGAAGGGAACTGGGGCTGAAAAGAAAGCAACGCATGCAGGGCAGGGACGGAGGCGCCAGGGACAGGAAGTTGCCCCCCTGCGTCTCAAAGTGCCTACCTATTGAGGAAGGTGTTCCCAAAAGGGTTGAGCTTGCGGAATGGCTTGTCCGGGTCAACCACGAGGGCGTTGCCCGGCACGGTGCCCTCCGTGTCCCCGTGCATGACGGCCACAAAGCAGTCGGTGGTTGGCTCGGGCCCCACGCGGGAGCCCGGCACCTCCTGCTCCAGCAGGTACTGGATGAAGCTGGTCTTGCCCGTGCTGTACTGGCCGGCCACCAGCACCATGGGCTTGCCGTCGAAATCGGCGTCCTCCAGGGCCGGCGAGTGGAAGGCCCCGAATCGATAGTGTTCCTCAAGGGGCAGCAGTTTGGTGCGGTACAGCTCCTTGAGCGATGAGGTCACCGTGCGGATGGCCTCGGGCTGCTGGCCCCGCGCCCCGCTTCGCTTCAGCCAGCTGAACATGGTGGCCGAGCACTGCCCACTGGGCTTGCCGAGGGAGACGTGCAGGGCCGGGGGCAGTGGCCTGCGGGAAGAGGAGAGGGTGTTGAGGGGGGGGGGGGGGGGCTGCCTGGTGGAGGGGGAGGAGGGGGAAGGGGGCCGGAAGGTGGAGTGGGTGGAGGAGGGTGGGAAATGGGGAGAGGGGGAGCAGCAGAGAGCACTGATCGTGGAGGCCAGGACGTGATGGTTCATGGAGGAGGCAGGAGGAAGAGAAAGAGGTTACCAGTGGAAGCAGGATTGGATGGGGACCGAGGGATGGGCGAAGGGAAGGCTGGGGAAGCTGCCTGGAAGAAATGTATTCCTTCATCCACTGTTCATTCTTTCCTTCCTCCCTTCCCTCCCTTCCATCAATTCACACATTTTCCCTGAAACCATGGGTCAGGAGCTATGGATCCAGAAACAGGACTGAGACTGGCCCGTACCCACTCAGAGTCCCCATTGAGGGGAGGACGTGGCACCAAGCAGTCAGTGATGCCTGGGAAATGCCGGGCAGTGGCAGCAGAGCGGGGGGACACAGTGAACTGAGCACAGGAGCGGCAAACTCTGGCTGAGCTGACTGTTGAGCTGCTCGCTTCCACGCAAAACAAGGATACGGTGCAAAACAGGCGGGGAGGATGGTGCGTGCCAAGGCTGGGAGCTGTGAGACACGTGGAGGAGGTTGCTGGACACAGGAGGGGTGGCAACTAAGGCTGAGGAGTTGCCAGGGTGCACTCAGGTACAAGAGACCTCAGGGGATCACAAGAATAATAGCATTTACGATCACTGCATTCCAGACACTGCTCTAACTCGTTTCATCTTCATAACAACATTGTGAGATAGGGCTGTTGTTATCCCCACATTTCTGACTCACAAAGCGGGCTCGCTCGCGAAGACAGCAGTAACTTGCCCCAAATCACTTGCTTAGAAAGTGCGCGGTCTGGGACTCCGGGCAACCCGACCTCAGAGCCTGCGCTCCTAAGTCTAAGAACTCAGGAGGACAGAATCACCGACCCAGCAGCAACAAGCACCCCCAGCACCCAGACTGTGTTCTCTATATTCCCTTACTATCTTTTCATTCTCTGTAGGATCTGTAGTGCTGCCCCCTCTCCCGTGCCGGATATCAGTCATTTGTGTCTTTTTTCTTTTTTCTTTTTTTTTTCCTTGATCAGTCTCAGTGGATGCTTATAATTTTACTGATCTTTTCACAGGACCAGCTTTGGGTCAGATTGGAGTCCCCAGATACCATTTGCCATTCAAAAGCACAACGAAGCAAAACAAGACAAAACCAAACCACGAAAAACAGGGCTCCTTGGAGAAACGGCTGTTTCCAGGGCTGGGGCAAGGGAAGGATCAGTGAAGCTGCGTCAGGTACTGGGAAGGTGCTCAAAGATGGGGCACAGGGTGTCAAAGGTGTGGCACGGGGACACAGGGGCCAGCCTGAAGGAGCCCCCACTGGCCAAAGATGGGACGATTTGAGCATCAAAAGTAACTGTCCGTCAAAAATGTTAAAATCCATAAAATCACAATGGTGCGCAAAGGAGAAGAGATAAATAAATAAACAGGGAAAGAGGAAGGGGAAGAGTGCCAGAGAGGTAAAGGAGAGGCAGGAACTGGGATGTTGGCAGAGGGAGGGGGCCCTGGGCGGCGTCCCAGGCAGGGAGGCGTCTGAGGGACAATTTGGGGGTGGCTGGACAGGCCATGGGTTGGGGAAGCAGGAGAGGAGCTCTCGAGTGGGAGGAGTGGGTGAGGGCACTAGAGGGAGATTCTAAGGAGGGGATCTCTTCTGGCTGGGAGGGTGGGGAGGCGAGTTGGGGGTGGGGGACACTGAGCGCGACGGGGAAGGGTAAGGAGGGCAGGGGGCACTGTTACAGGCTGGAAGGAAGGAGCTGGAGGGAATCGGGGAGACCAGGAGGTTTCTTGGAGGGGTGGCACTGGGGACATCGAGGCCACCGTTAAACACACCGGGGAGCGCGGAGGGTCTTAGGGCAGCAGGGGGAGTCATCCGGAGCCAGGTCAGGCTCCTAGGCTCCGTGGGCGGGAGCCGGGAAGCGACAGCTGCGGTCGGGGGCCACTCACCGATGGGGCGCGCAGGCGGCTGCACCGGGCTGGACTGGGGGGGGGGTCCCGCGGGGATCCGAGGCGCCCGGGGAGCGGCCTGTGCTCGAGGTCCCGTCTGGAGCCGTCTGAGCCGGGTGGGGCCCGGAGCGGGGAGGAGAGAAGGGAGGGGCGGGGGGGGGGCGGGACCAGGCGCCCCCCGCCCTCCCCAAACCGGGAGCCCGGCCTCTGGCGCCCCCTGGTGGGGGAATGGCCGGGCGGCTTCTCGGGTGTCAGAGCGGGACTTCTGACCCTGGGCTCAAAATCCGTTCGGCCTCCGACGCCGGGCCACTCACGCCCGGGTCTGTCCCTCCTCTTCATATGGGAATACTAGTATTAATACGACCAACAACAACGACAGCACAGGGCCCCGTGGGTGGCTCGGTCGGGTGAGCCTCCCCCTCGGCGCAGGTCGTGATCTCACGGTTTGTGAGTTCGAGCCCCGCATGGGGCTGGCTGCTGTCCGTGCAGAGCCCGCTTCGGATCCTCTGTCTCCCCCCCCCCCTCCTTACCCCTGCCCCGCTTGCGCGCGCTCTCTCTCTCCCTCCCTCAAAAATAAATAAAACATACCCACTTGATAATTCCTTAACCCTTCTCTTTTAACCACTGAACGCTGAATACTTTGTAAACGTCTGTATTCGTTGGACCTTTTTATAATCAGGAATTCACAGTGTTATATACAACGGGTCACAGTTTGCCTACAATTTACCAGCGCCCTTCGCGATCTGCCCCTTCCCTCTGCCCTCACCTCCCTCCCTCACCGCCCCCCCCCCCACCACTCACTCTGCTCCTGCCACACTGGCTTCTTCGGTGCTCCTCAAACACACCGACAGCCCTCTCACCTCAGGGCCTTTGCACTTGCTTTCCCCACCACTTGAACCGCTCTCCCCGCAGGGATCGTGACAGCTCGCTCCCTCCCCTCATTCGCATCTGTGCTCAGATGTCCCCTCCTCAGAGAAGCCCTCCCTGGGCTCCCTGTTGAATGCATCATCATTGCTTTATCTTCTCCACGGCTCCTACTCCCGCTCTGCACATTCTGCATTTCCCTGCTTAAGTCGCTGTCTCCCTGGCAAGAACACAAGCGCCAGGGATTTCCCGCTGGGTGGCTTCCCGCCGTGTCCCCAGGTTAGCACAGGGCCCGAAACACCACACGGACTCAGTAAACGTTGGTTGAGTTAATCTTTCACTATTCCCGAGCATGAGCATTTCCTGTGAGGAGTCGGTATTGCCAGCCCCATTTGACAGATGAGACCGTCGAGTCCCAGAGAAGTGAGATCAAAAAGCACAGAGTGCAGCGCCCGGGGGGGGGGGGGGGGGGGCTCAGTCCATGAAGCCACTGACTCTTGATTTCGGTTCAGCGCCTGATCTCACAACTCTGTGAGTTCGAGCCCCGTGTCGGGCTCTGGGCTGATAGCTCAGAGCCTGCTTCGGATTCTGTGTCTCCCCCTCTCTCTGCCCCTCCCCTCCTCACGCTCTGTCTCTCTCTGTCTCTTAAAAATAAATACACGGCAAAAAAGAAAAGAAAAGAAAAAACCCGGAAACTGTTAAAGTGGTAAATTTCACATTATGCATGTTTTACCACAATTACATTAAAAACAACAACAGTTCGGGGCGCCTGGGTGGCGCAGTCGGTTAAGCGTCCGACTTCAGCCAGGTCACGATCTCACCGTCCGTGAGTTCGAGCCCCGCGTCGGGCTCTGGGCTGATGGCTCAGAGCCTGGAGCCTGTTTCTGATTCTGTGTCTCCCTCTCTCTCTGCCCCTCCCCCGTTCATGCTCTGTCTCTCTCTGTCCCAAAAATAAAAAATAAACGTTGAAAAAAAAAAAAATTAAAAAAAAAAAAAAAACAACAACGACAGTTGGAGAAGGAGGCCAGCAAGGCTGGGAGTTAGTGATGAGCTTTGGGGCGTCTTGGACCCCGAGGGAGGTGTTCTGGGCCTCTGTCTTTTTCCAGATGCTTCAGCTGTGGAAAAGGAGACGCCACAGGCACCCACCGAGCCGCTTCTGCTCCTTCTGGGATCTGGGAGCAAGTGAAGTGTGGTCCCTGGGGGGGCTAGCTTTGCAGGAGCTGAGATCAGTTTTGATCTCCTCCCCCCGCGGGTGGGGGGCTCTGGTTCCGGCACGGTCCTCTTGGGAAGGCCTTGCTGCCCGCCCCCCCCCCCCCCCCAGCTCCCCGGGGAAGCTGGGTGTGCAGAGGCCAAGATCGTGGGCTTGCAGCCAGAACGCCTGGCGTGCGGCCCAGCCTGCCATCTCCTGCACCCCTCGGGGCCTCAGTTTCTTCACCCGTGAGCTGGGGCTATCAATCCCCACACTGGGGCTTCTGGGAGGCCTAAATAAAATATCCCGGGGGGAAGGGCTCGAAACAGTGCCCTTGAAGTGTTCCAGAAACGTTAATCATCCCCGGTCGGGCCGCAGGCAGCCAACCTTCCAGAACTTCCGCGGAAATCGCCCCAAACTTTATTGGCGCAGCCCGGAGCGTGCAGGGTTCCAAGGATGTTAAGAACCGTGTTCTTCGGTGCTTTATTTCGCACGTGGGGAAGTAGACAGCTAGCAGTGGGGGGAGAGGGGGTCGTCTCTCTTTCCTGAGACCCCCACATATCCGCTTCCCCCGCCACAAACACCCCCAAAGGGCCTGAGGAGAAACTGGGCGCATCACCCTGGTCCAGACGCGCCGTGGGCACCTGGGCCTGCGGGCTGGGCTCCGTTTCCGCGGTCGCCCCACCTGTTCCCTCCACGGCCGCCAGAGGGCGCCCAGGAATCCCAAGTCCGCTCACAGCCCTCTGCTTAGGACCTTGGCCTTGGCTCCCCCTGGCTGGGCAAAATCATCGCCATGAAGCACAGGGTTCTACACCACAGGCCCCGCTGAGTTCCCTCGGATCTCACGGCTCGTTCCCTCCCTCCCTCTCCCACCCTCCTAGATTCCAGCCACGTGGGCCGGCCTCCTTGCAAGTCTGTTAACCCTCCAGGCGTGTTCCGGCCTCAGAGCCTTTCTGCCTTGGGTGCTTTCCCCCCAAGATCTCACTGTGGCTCCCTCCACCGTTTCATGTACGCCTCTGTTCCAATATCCCCTCCTCAAAGGAGTCTTCCTTTCCCACCGATCCCGAGGGTCTTAACGTGCAGTTCCACAGGTTGCCCACTGCACAAAGCACTCACCCAATGGGCGAGTGGGGGCTGGAGTCCAGCTCACCGTCTGCTCTTCAAAACTCAGTGCTGCACGCATTTACAGGCGATCCTCATTTTTTCCGGATGCCCTGTCTGTGACGTCATCTGCTTGTTAAAATTTACTGGTACCCCCCACCCCCAAACTCGCAGACAGACGCGGACCGGCAAAACGCGGGAGTCGTCCAGCACGCGTAGTTTCCGGCGAAGGTTGAGCAAAGCCAACGCCCCGCCCTCTGGTGTCAGCTCTCGTCCCGACAGGGGTCCTTTTCAAGTTGTTTGGTGCCATGTTTTCACGTTTTTTGGGTTTTCGTCGGCGACGTCGCGGTGGAAGGTGCCCTGTGCAGGGCTGTCCGGCGTTCCTAAGCGCCAGAAGGCCGGCATGTGCCTTACGCAGACCGGCCGGGTGTCAGCCAAGCTTCGTTCAGGCCTGAGTCACAGCGCTGTTGGCCAGGAGCCCGATGCGGACGGATCAACGACATATACGAACAACACGTCTTTACAGAAATACACGTATCCAGCAGCTTAGGAAAATGTTGTGACTGATGGTTGGTAGGAAGCTAACCTCCTATTTCCTCCAGGAGGGGCACTTCAGTATTCGCGGATTCGGCCTTCGCGGAGACCACGGAACTTTATGGGGGGAACGGTAAGAATCACCCGTGTTTGGTTTAACTGCTTTCCGTCGGCCTTCTCCGCTTCTCCCCCAGGTAGGGGCTTCTGTCTGCCCTGCTCGGCCGCCCGCACCCCTGTGCCTAGAACAGGCACCCGACAGGCGTTCAGCAAATATACGTGGAATCGAGCCCTCGCGACGGTCCGGACCCACCCCCTAGACTTCAAACCACTCCCCCCGCCCTCCCCCCGCCCCCCAACAAAGACCCAAAAGCAATGGGGCCGAGACGGAGTCGGTACAGTTTTAAAAAAAGGATCAGTTTTTTAATTTACAAGAGTTCTAAATGTACAGAATTCTCCTTTAAAAAAATCGTTATACACAATAAATACAGTACAAAAAAATTTATCTTACAGTACTAGTTCTGTGTCCGAGATTTCAAAATCTGGCGCGGGTGGCTGGCGGCAGGAAGAACATTGGGAAGACTGGCTGGGGTGGGGGTGGGGGGTGGGGGGCTGGGTGGAGGGGTGGGAGGGAGACCCCGGTTTCCTGTTTGGGAGGTGCTCGGATTTTAAGTCGAGGGACGGGAGGGTTTGAAATCTCTCTCTCTCTCTCTTGCTCAGTCGAGCACACACACGGGGGGGGACACAGGACACGGAGCTGGACGCACACACGCGGATGTGACACGGCGCCCGCGGGCACAGCCCTGCGCGAGAGGGGGCCCCCCCCCCCCCCCCACGCTGGCTGACGCCCGCCCTGCCCTGTGGTTCTTCTTACAGCCTGTGGGGGGCGCTAGAGAGAGAGAGAGAGAGAGAGAGAGGGGCTGGGCGAGGCTGGCAGGGACCCCCCCTCCCCCAGCCCCCCCTCCCCCCGGCTTTGAGCGCCCTCGGCGCGTGGGTCTGTGAAGCCACGCGGACGAGCCCAGTCCGGGGACACGCGTGGGGAGCAACCAGGGTACCTGCATCCCCGGCAAACGCACACGTGCCCCCCACCCCCACCCCCCGACGGTGGGGCAGAGCGTGGCAGGAAGCGGGAAGAAATAGGAAATGACGAAACACCGGGATCGCCCCCACCTTTGGCGGGGGGGGGCATTTTACATCACAGCCCCCTCCCCGAAGTCCCCCGACCCCACACCCAACAAGCCCGGCTGGCGCGGGAAGTGGGGGAGGGGGCCTTTGTGACTCAAATAACTTAGGCAAGAAAAACTGTCGGGGGATCCCCGGCGGCTCGTGTTCCCCCCCCCCCCCCCCAGGAGGCTGAGGTCAGACGCCCGGCCGGGCCCCCCACCCCGGCGTCCGCGCGGACCCGGGGAGGCGGGACAGGGGAAGGGAAGACCAGCCCGGTGTTATCTGTTCAACGTCCTGGCGCCGAGGCCGCCGTTGTGACTGGAGGGCGGGTAGGCCTCGGGCCTGTGCAGCGGCGACGGGGAGGCGGGCGCGACGGCCGTCGGGGCGGCGTGGGGGTACGGGGGTGCAGGTGTCCGACCCGGGGCCTGCTGGAGGTTCAGGATGCTGTCGATGGCGCTCTGGAGGTGCTCCGTGAGCGTGTCGTCCTGCGGGCTGTCGCTGGAGAAGCTGGCCTGGTCCACGTCGGGCGACTCGGACTTGCGCCGCTTGGCGGGAGGCGCCTCCCAGGCGGGATCCCGGCTGCCGCTGCCCTGGCCGCCGCTGGCCGCGGGCTCCGGCGGGGCCCCCTTCAGCATGCGCTGGTACAGCTCGTCCTCCACCGCGGCCAGCTCGCGGATGAGCCCGCTGGTGGCCTCGTCCACTTTGGCGGGCGGCGGCGGCGGCGGCGCCGGGCTGCCGCCCCGGGCTCTGCCGGCCCCGGCCCCCTCCCCCGCCCCGCTGCCCGGCGCCTCCACGTTCTCGCGATACGTCTTCCGCAGGGGCAGCCGCGGGCAGTGCGGGGCCAGGGCCGCCGCCGGCTTGCGGTCGGTGGCCGCCGGCGGCGGCGGGTGGTCCACCGTGCCGTTCATCTGGCCGGTGGCCGGGGGCGGCGGCGGCGGCGGCGGCGGCCGGGGCGGGGGCTCGGCTGCCTTGAGGGCGGCGGGGGGCGGCGGCTGGTGCACGGGGTCCAGGGCCGTGTTGTGGACCACCTTGCTGAGCCCGGCTTCCTGCTTGATCTTGAGCTTGAGGCCGATGCGGCTGCGGGCCTCGTAGGTCTTGATGGGAGGCCGGTTGCGGGAGGGCATCGGGCCGTCCTCGTCGGCGTCCAGGGAGGAGGCGGCGGAAGAGGAGGAGGAGGAGGACAGGGAGGAGGACGCCCGAGCCCAGGTCACGGAAGGCGAGCCACCCGCCCCTCCGTGCCGAATCACCAGCTTGGTGGGCAGGTGCAGAGGGGGCTGGGCGGGGGCCCCGGACGCCGAGGACGGCGGTGGGCCGTGGCCGGGGAGCCGATGTCCCTCGGAAGAGGCGGCGATGGGGAGGCCAAGAGAGCGCGAGGAAGACACGTACTCGTCTGCAAAACCAGGGGGCGGAGAAAGCGCGCGGGGGGGTTAGGAGAGGCGCGAGGCGCCCGCCAAGGGCGCGGCCAGGGGGAGCCCCGGTGCGGCGAGCAGCCCGCGGCCACCAGCCGCCGGGCCGCGAGCTGAGGCCGCGGCTCATCAGACCCTCAGGACGGACACACGGGTGGCTACGACGCCCCTGCCATTCCCAAGTCCCCCTGCTGTGCAAGCAGGAGTCGGCCGCTGTGAATGGCCCTTACATTGTGTCACCCAGCCGCCTTGCTGACTTCACCCTAGTCCTGGCTCTGCTCCCCCGCTTTTCTATCTCCTGGTGGCTGCGGGGGGGGGGGGGGGTCCCCTCTCTGCCAGGATGGAGCGCAACAGACACACAGTGATGAAGGAAACAAACTCCCTTCTCTCTGGTCTCAGAGCCCGCAGGTCAGGCTAGACCCAGGCACTGCGCGGAGGCGAGGCTCGGGCGCCTCCTAGTGGCGGAGGAAGGTGAGGCCACGCACCTCTCTTCCTCTCCAGCCCCCGTCTAACTCCAGGGTAGGGGCACCAGTTGGGGGGCACCTCGCCCTCCCCCTCCCTCCCCTCCCCTCCCCACCCACCGGGCTTCTCCTTGGCCAGCTGTTTGTCCAAGGCAAGAGTGGTCTTCTCCTCCTGAATGAACATTCGGTCGATCATGACCATCTCCGCTGAGGGGCTCACCCTCTGAGGGGGGAGAAGAGAGAATAGCAGCCAGGAGGGGGAGGGCCCGGGGGGGGGGGGGACAAACCCAGAAGGCTGGGAGCAGATTCCAAACTGTCCTTATTGGGATCTGACCACCAGCCTCCCTCCCTCCCTCCACCCTGCCCGGGGGGGGGGGGGGGGGGGGGGGGGGCAAGGGGAAAAGGGCGGGGTCTCTCCCGGGGAGGAAGGGGGACAGACAGCACCCTACCCGGGACTCCTCCAGGAGCAGAAGGCGGTATTTATTGAGCATGGCCTGGGTGCGTTTCAGCAGCTGCGTGGAGACCGTCTGAAACTCCTCATCCACTAAGGAAGAAGAGACGAGGTCCAGAGGCACAGACGCTGGGGGGGCGGGGCTCGCGCTGATCCTACCCACGCCCCTCCCCACGCTAGAGACCAGGTAGGGAGAGTCCCGGTTGGGGGGGGGGGGGCTCACCTTTGTGGTAGTCGTTGGGGGAGGGGAGGGCACCCTGGTAGACATGGTAGGGCAGGAGGCGATGCAGGGCATCCTCGAAGGAGGGGAAGGCTGTCTTGTAGTCAGGGTGCAGGACGGAGCCCTGATGTTTGTGCAAATGTTCCAGGAAACTGGGGGGTCGGGTGGGGTGGGGAGAGACGGCACACACGCACAGGCACACGCGCGCGCGCGCACACACACACACACACACACACACACAGAGCTGGTGGTGAGGCCGGGAGAAACCAGGTCCCGGCCCCGAGCCCCCAGCCCCCCAGTGCCCACAACCGGGGAAATGTCCTAATGCGTGCTGAGCAGCCTTGTTCTGTCTCACGGACTCTGGCAACAGCCCAAGGGAGTAGGCGCGCTCACTGTCCCCACTCTACAGATGAAGGACTCGAGGCCCAGAGGAGTGACCTTCTCTCCACCCAGGGGACTCGGGGCGAGGGGAGAGGCAGGGCTGGGAGCCGGATGCCAGGGCTTGGAGCGCATCCTCCCAGGCTCTACTGTTCTACCGTCTCCTGCCGCCAGGGGTCAGCATGTCCCCAGTCTGCCTCAGTCCCAACCGCAACCCTGGGAAGGGGGGGGAGGGAGGTGGGCGGGTGGGATCCAATTCTCTCCAGGGCTGTTTTCTACCACAGCCCGTAGCGGTGACTTATATCGCTTTATGGTGTGACTGTCTCTCCTGTGTTTTCACAGGATCCTTGTCCTGTGTTTTCAGAATCCAGCACAGGGCTGGGCCCGTGGGATAAACACTTGCCGTGGGAGGGCAGACGAGAGAGAGCATGCAGGCGAGCACCCGAGGTCTACCCATCGCCCGCCCAGACCCCCCGCCCACCCGAATGTCCATCTATCCACCCCCACACCCATCCAGGCCCCCCATCGTCCACCCCAACGCCCGTCCACCCAAATACCATCCGAACAGCCCGCGGACCACAACGATCTACGCACCAACCTGGACTCCCATCCACCTCTTCCCTCGAACCCCCGCCCGTCTTACCAGCGTCCAGGAACCCACACCCGTTGCCCTGTGACCGCTACGACTCCCACCCCATTTTCTAGAGAGGAAGCCGAGGGTCTGCGCGGGAATCCTATTGCCCCAAATCACACAGCTAACCCCTTCTGAAGGTGGTCCCCACAGCCTGCTCCCCAGCCTCCGGGAAGGCTGGGGCGGGGCGCGGGGCGGCAACTCACCAGGCTTCTTTGCTGGGCTGAAGGGTGGGGGGTTTCCTCGACTTGCTCTCGTACTGCAGAAGGAGACCGGCGGGGTGAGAGGCACAGAGAGGCCTGCCCTCGGCGCTCGGACCCCCTTTCTACCTGGCCCTTGGCAAAGGTGAGCGGGCCAATGCCCCCCCGCCCGACCCCCCGCGATGGGGTCCCGGCCCGGGACGGGACGCGCCGCCTGTCACGTCGAACCTGCCTGGCTCTCTCCCGCCCCTTCTCCAGCGTGGGTATCGGCCTCCCCCCCGACCCTGCTGACTGTCCGGAGTCGCCCCCACTTTCCCTCTCGGCCCACCACCGGCGGCAATCTGGCCTCCGAGGCCCTCCCAGACACTGGCATCCTGGTCCCTCCACCGGCTGTGTTCTTGCCTTCCCTCCTCCCCCCCTCCGCCCTGCACTTCCTGCAGCCGGTCTCTGCCTCAGTCTCCCCCACACTGCTCTGCCCCCTCCAGTCTGGGCCCCCATGGCACGACTCCCCGACCCTTCCCTCCTCCTCCAGCCTCAACCTCTCCCGGCTTGCCGCCCCCAGGGACCCACTCGGGCCATCACTCCTGTCATCACGCTCTGTCTCGGGGTCTGTGGCTCTCCGTCCGTCTCATGCTCTCACAGGCGCCCACCCACCGGGCTGACCTGGTGTTGGACCCACCGCCCAGACTGGGCACCTGTCCGCTTGGCCTCCTCTGTCCCGCCGGACCCTTTCCCGGTTCCCCGGTGACGCTGCTTTGGCCCTAGAGCGCCCCCCACTCTGGTGGCCCCTTACCTGCAGCCCAGAAGACTTCCCCGGCCCAGCCGCGGCGGCCTTGGCCACGCTCAGGGTCGGGAGGTTGCTGGCAAAAGCTTTGCTCTCGGCAGGAAGCAGAGGAGGGAGGCCTGAGGGTGGGGGTGGGGGGCAGACCGGGCTCAGGGGTCACTGGCACAAAGGCCCCTCCATGTTGTGACCCCCAAGCCCATGCCCACTTGCCTCTGGTTCTTTGGCCTCGGTAGCCCGGCCTGGCCCTGAACTGAGTGCCCCCTCGGATCGGGGGAGACAGCCCTTCCTGCTGCACCTTCCCTGTCCCGTGAGGTCCGGGTGACCCCTTGGTTCACGCACCCCACAGCTCTGCCCCGGCCCGCACCCCCTCCCCCTGCCCACCCGCCTTCAGCCCCCCCCCCCCCCCGTTTCTCCTGCGTGGGGCTACCTCTCCCCTACCTGCGGTGGCCATGGGTGCCGGGGCAGGGGGATGGCTGGGGGCGGTGGGGGGTCCCGGGTGGGGCCTGCCCACTGACCAGCACCGAGGCGGTGGGGCTGGCGAGGGGCCCCAGGCTGGCGGAGGTCTGCGGGGCGGCGGGGGCCCCCCGGCCTTGTTCTGGAGAATGATTCCGGACGGCACCTGAGGACGGGGGGACAGGGTGGTTGAAGGGTAGGTGGCACCTAGGGGTGGCGGCGGCCGGGCGCCAGGGCTGGGGAGGGTCTCCCCGTCAAGGACTGTGCGGGGAGGCCAGGGCTCGCGGGGTGGGCGGCGGGGCTGGTCCCTGCCTCCGATTACCTGGTGAAATCTCTCGAGCAGAGCCTTCGGCTGGGGCAGCGCCGGAAGGGGGCGGTCACCACTGGAAGGTCCGAGGAGGCGGTGGGGGGGGCGCTGCGGCTCAGGGACCAGGTGGAGGGCCGGAGGGGGCGTGGGGGACTTGTGGGGCCCCTGACCGGGCGGGAACTGCAGCTGGAAGTCAGGCGGTGTCGGGGCCTGCAGCCTGGCGGACGCGTCCGTGGAGGCCACGACGGAGGGGGCCGAGGCGGGCGGGAGGTGGGGAGCCGGGGGCAGCGGCCCCTCCGGGGGCTGGAGGGGGGGCGCAGCGGGGGCTGGGGGGGGCCTGGGGCCGTGGGGCCGGGGTGCCGGCCGGTGGCGGGACCCCCAGCTGGTTCTGGATGACAAAGATGCCGGGCAGAGTCGGGGGCGCCTGGGGCGGGGGGCAAGGGGTGCAGGGTGGGCTCTGAGGGCGGGGCGGGACAAGCTCTGGGGCTGGGAGGGCGGGCGGGAGTGGGGGCGGGAGGGCGGGCGGGAGGGGGGCCTGGCGGGATGTGGGGAGGGCAGGTGGGGGCTGTCTCCCAGAGGGGCCTGGTGAGGTAGTGACGGGGACGAGGAGGGGCCTGGGCCCTTGAGCGGAGCCGCTGCCGGGATCTGGGCAGGGGGAGGGAGGAGAGGGGAGGGGGCGGGGGTCAGAACCAACCTCGGCTCCCGCTGCCCCAGTACGCTGGGCGCCCCAGCCGCCCCCACCAAACGACCTCCTCCTGAGCCACCCCTCGTTTCCGAACAGCCTGCTCCACCCGCCTACGGGTCCCCCGACCCCACCCCTCCACCTGCCCCCACCCCACCTCGGTCCCTTTTCCTCTGATCTCACCCCCTCCCTGGAGGTCCCCTCCCCCCTCCCCCCCACACGCGGGTGAGCTCTGCAGGGTTCAGGAGCAGCAGCGGAGGAAAGCAGTGGTGACGGCGGGGCGGGCGGCAGGGGCACCACACCAGCTGCCCAGCGGGGAGGCAGGGGGGGCCAGGGAGGGCGAGCAGAGCAGCAAAGGGGAAGGAGGCGGCCGGACAGGGGCGGCATCCCAGCCGCCAGCCCCGAGGGGCCTGGCCGTCCGGCTGAGCCGGGAACACGGACACCAGCACCGATACGGGGGGCTGGGGGCCCCAGAGCTGCCCAGGACGAGGGTGGCAACTGAGGGTCAGGGCCAGGTCCCTCTGGACGCCGGTCCAGAGCCGTGGGCCCTGTAAGTGTCCGCGACCTCTGCCCCCGTGTGCCTGTGTGGCCGTGGCTGCGGGCCCCCGCCCGGGGGGCCACGTGTGCGTGTGCCTGTGTGTTTGTGTCTCTCAGACGGGCACACGCGGTCCGGGCGCGGGTCTGTCACACGTACACGGTGACCTGGCCACACATCTCCGACCGAGCGCCTCTGCGCTGTCCCCTCCCCCCCCCCCCCCCCGAATCACGACCCCGGCAGCCCCCGTCTAACCCGTGAGCACCAGCTGTGTGCCCGCCCCCGGGCTGGCCTCCCTTCTGCTGTCACGGGATCCACACCCCGGGACAGCCCACACTGATATATGCACGGATGGCCACCTGCAACCACTTACACGTGGTCCCTCCACGGGCCTGAAAGCAGAGAAGACGCTTGAAACCACTTCACGCGGGGGGGAAACGGAGGTCAGGGTGCCGAGACGGGCTGGTCCCGAGTCCCCCTGCCTCACCCCGCCCAGTGACTTCCCAGTTGATGGGGAAGGATTCGGGCTCAGAGGGCTCAGGGGACTTCCCGAGGCCACCCCGTGGTACCAGGCTCCAAAGCGGGGCCCCCAACGTGGGGCCGACTCATGATGTCAAGGCTCCAACGCCCTGGACGCTTCCGAGGCTGGCCCTGAAGAACTTCCCACCGTTCAAACCGAAAGCCCCCCCAAACCAATCAATCCACACCTCCCCGAAGGCTTGCGACCTCTAAGGAGAGATCCGAGAGGCCCTCAGGCTCTCCACACGGAGCCGGTGAGGTTGTCGCCCGGGTGGGCCCCCTGGCCTGGGGGCTTTGAAAGGGTCATGACTTTGACCTGTACGCCGCCCTCTAGGAATCTGGGACGGGAACCATTCAGGCACTTGCTGAATGGTTGGGGGAGTATTTACAACAGAGAACGCGGGGAAACAACCCACGTGGCCAGAGCAGGTTCGAGAAGCCCGAGTAAGTGAGGCGGGAAGCTGAGTGAGGTGGCCAGACGACGGCCGGCAAGCTAAGGGAAATAAGGGGAGGAACATATTACCTGACCGCTGGACAACTGGCTACATAAATTATGCACCATGGACAATGGTTCTGTCTCAATGCTCAATTTGCTGCATTTGGTAACTGGGCGGCGGTCAAGTCAGAGAACACTCTTGTTCTCGAAGGCTGAGGCATTAAGGAGGAAAGGAGAACGTCTGCGATTGAGACGCATATGCTTCAGCATAAAAACGAATACACCTCGAGAGAATGGAGGATAAACAGAGCATAGCACGCTGCCGACGGGTACATCGGGGCGGCAGCCAAGCTTCCGAGGCGGCCCCCACCAATGCCCACCTCCCTCCTCATTATTCGGTCTCCTCCCACCCTGGGTCTCGTCCCAGGGTTAGTCTCTGGGACCAACAGATTTGGCGGAGATGGGCATACACCACTTCCAAGATGCAGTTCTAGAAAAGACCGCGGCTTTCGTCCCGGGACTCTCTGGTGGATCATTTACTTTGGGGGAAGCCAACCTTGGAGCGGGTTTTGAGGTGCCCCTTGGAGAGGGCTGCGTGGGGAGGAGCTGAGGCCATCTGCCAGGGGGGCGTGAGCGCGCCCCCTTGGAAGCATAGTCTCCCGCCCCGACAAACCTTCGGATAACAGCAGCCCTAACTGACCTCCTCATGAGAGGCTGTGAGCCAGCAGATTCCAGCTAAGCTGCTTCCAGATTCCCAGTCCTCATGAACTATGCGAGGTAAGTTAATGCTTATTGGTTAAAGCTGCTCAGTGTGGGGGGCCAATTTGTTACGCAGCAACAGATAACTAATACATCCTGTTACAGAGCAAAGAACACCCATGGGTTCTCTACAGTTCCTAGAACGTTGCTGTATGTTTCAAATCCTTTTTCAACATTTAAAAATAACAATTAAAAAAAATTCGTCCCCTACTTATTAAAAATACAGACAAATACAGGGGCGCCTGGGTGGCTCAGTCGGTTGAGCATCCGACTTTGGCTCAGGTCATGATCTCACGGTTCGTGAGCTCGAGCCCCGCGTCGGGCTCTGTGCCGACAGCTCAGAGCCTGGAGCCTGCCTCGGATTCCGTGTCTCTCTCTCTCTCTGCTTCTCCCCTGCTTGTACTCTGTCTCTTTCCCTCTCAAAAATAAACATTAAAAATGAAAAAAATATATGTATACAGACAAACACAGCAACCCCCCCCCCCCCCACTCCCCAACCAAGTAAAAAAAACCAAATGATAACACGGGGGAAAACAGTTGTAATTCAGAGCATATGCCATCAGCCTCCAGAAATCACTAACAACCAGCGAGAACAAGGGGCAAAGGGCATGATCAGACAGCACACAGAAAAGGAAACACAGAGGCTCATCTATTTCGAGAGATGCTCAACCTCGCTTGTAACCAGAGAAATGCACACCAAAAGCGCCCCGTGGACCCATTTTCACGTCCAACTGCGGAGGGAAATGGAGGAACACTGCCCGGCTGCACCAAGGGATCCAGGAAACTCTCCACCCGCCACCAAGATGGGCCTAGAATGTGCTACCTTCTGGGCGGTCGGAGACGGAGGAGAAACGTAAATCCACACGTAACCCCGGCCACACACGCGCGGAACACGGAAGTCTATAGGCCAAATAAGGAATTGTGGTTTCCTGCAGGGGCCGGTGGGTTGGGAAGGTAGGCCTGGGGTGGGGCTTTAAAACGCTAAGAACTGCTTTCGGATGATTGAGCCATGTGCACAGAACGCCTAACGCTAAAAATTAGAAATGTTTTATTTATTTTTTGGTTTGTTTTTTGAGAGAGAGAGGGGCACAGCGAGCAGAGGAGGGGCAGAGAGAGAGGGAGAGAGGGAGAGAGAGAATCCCAAGCAGGCTCGTTCCACGCCATCAGCGCAGAGCCCGACGAGGGGCTCGAACTCACGAAAACCGTGAGATCGTGACCTGAGCCGAAATCAAGAATCAAGACGCGTAACCGACTGAGCCACCCAGTCGCCCCCGAATTAAAAAAATGTCTGAAATGGGTTGGGGGAGAAGATCAGGCTGAAAGAAAACTTCACGACCCCCCCCCCCCCCAAATGTTACCGGTGGCCCCTGCACGGACTTATTTTCCTTCTTCGTTCTTTTCCGTGTTTTAGAAGTTCTCGAAATCGGCACGAAAGGAGTCTTCCGGTCATGTTTCAAAAAAACTACCATATGACGGGACCGTTCATCAGGAGAGTCCCACTGCCCAGATGTAGAAGGCATTCGTGCCGAATGCGGAACATCCCGCGGCCTGGCCAGGAGCCGCCGGAGGAGGCTTCACGGGCAAAAAAGCCCACGAAGGCACAATCGCTTCAACGCCTTCCATAAAATGCCTGGGAAGCGCATCCACTCTCTGATCTAGAAGTTCCGTTTCTAGAAACGTACCCTGCAAGCATCTTCACACCACCGTGCAAAGCCTGGGTACCGGCGTATTTATAGAAGCGCTGTTTGCCCAGGAAGCCACCTTCGGTATTCTCTCCAACAGGGAACCACGTCAATAAATAACGAAACTACGGGGCACTGCAGCCCACGGGCCGACGGGGCCAGCCTGGCCCGCCTGGCCTATCATTCCGTGTATAGCCTACAAGCTAAGAAGAGGCTTGTTTTGTGTGTGTGTTTTTGTGTTTTTTACATTTTTAGATGGTGGCATAGAAATCAGGAGGAGAATATTTTGTGACTGGTGACGATAATAGGAAATTCAAAGTTCAGTGTCCATAAATAAAGTTTTATTGCAACACGGCCGTGCTCACTCGTTTACGTGCGCTCTGGGGCCGCGACAGAGAGCGCAAGGCCCCAAATGGTTACTACTGGCCCTTTACGGAGCGTCTGCCCGGCTTCTTTCACCTGGTGGCATTTTCTTTTTTTTTTTTTTTTTTTTTTTTTTTTTTTAATTTTTTTTTTTTTTTCAACATTTATTTATTTTGGGGACAGAGAGAGACACAGCATGAACGGGGGAGGGGCAGAGAGAGAGGGAGACACAGAATCGGAAACAGGCTCCAGGCTCTGAGCCATCAGCCCAGAGCCCGACGCGGGGCTCGAACCCACGGACCGCGAGATCGTGACCTGGCTGAAGTCGGACGCTTAACCGACTGCGCCACCCAGGCGCCCCACCTGGTGGCATTTTCAACACGCCTGACCCCGTTTGAGCATTTTAACGCGGATGAACTTACTCCTCACCACAACCCTGTGACGTAGATGCTCTTATCATCACCCTTGGTTTACAGGGAGGGAAACTGAGGCACAGAGAAGTCAGTCACCTGGCTGGGGTCGCAGCCTTGTAAGGGGCAGGGTGGGGTTTCCAGAGCCCCCATGCCTGATGACTGCCCCACGGCTGTTCTCCTCGACGGTGGTTTTCAAACCACACCCAGTGCCTATTGGTTAATGGTTGTGACCAGCCCGGTCATTTTAGTGGGGTTGTGACCAGCATTTAAAAAGAACGGAGGAGGGGCGCCTGGGTGGCTCAGTCGGCTAAGTGGCCGACTTCGGCTCAGGTCATGATCTCGCGGTCCGTGAGTTCGAGCCCCGCGTCGGGCTCTGTGCTGACAGCTTGGAGCCTGGGGCCTGCTTCGGATTCTCTCTCTCTCTCTCTCTCTCTCTCTCTCTCTCTCTCTCTCTCGGCCTCTCCCCTGCTTACGTTCTGTCTCTCTCTCCCTCTTGAAGATAAAGAAACATTAAAAAAAAAATAAAAGTCTGCAAGTCAGGGGTCCGAGAGGTATCGCTGAACGGCAAAGCAAGATACAGAACAGGACGGGGCGCTTCTGTGTGTAAACGCAAAGGGAAAGTAGGTGTCCACCTTGCACACACACGGGCTCTCGCATCTCCCTGGGTCCAAGTTCAGACAACGAGGGATGCTGGCCAAGTGCACAGGGGCGGTTCCCAGCCCAGGTGATTCGGTTCCCCAAGCGACACACGGCAACCCCTGAAGATCTCCATGGTTGTCCCAACTGGAGAAGGGGTGTTACTGGCAACAAGGAGGCGGAGGCCGGGGATGCTACCCCGCGCGCCACAGTGCACGGGACGGCCCCCCACGATGAAGAACGACCCGACCTCAAACGTCTGCGGTGCCTGCCCTATGACGCCACAAGATGGCACTCTACAAAGAAACTGCCGGGGGGGGGGGGGGGGGGGTGTCTATATGCAGAAAGGGCCAGAAATCCCACGAAAAGGAAGACTCACTGAAATTAACCGTATACCCTTTTATCTTTGTAAGCTGTATTTTTTTTTTAAGTTTATTTTGAGAGAGAGAGAGAGAGAGAGTGAGCAGGGGAGAGGCAGAGAGAGGGAGACACAGAATCCGAAACAGGCTCCAGGCTCCGAGCTGTCAGCACAGAGCCCGACGCGGGGCTCGAACTCACGGACCGCGAGATCACCACCCGTGCCGAAGCCGGATGCCCAGCCGACGGAGCCACCCGGGCGCCCCAAACTGAATTTTTTCAACCACACGCGAGTAACGCTTGTTGAATAACGGCGACAAGGGTGGTGGCTTTTTTTTTTTTTTTCCCCCAGAGCCCGCTATAAACAATACATGGGAGGCTTTGCGCTCCCTGAGCGGGATGGTCAGCGTTCCCCCCCCCCCTGAAGATACAGCCCCCTCAAGGGACAATTTCAAGAGCCGGGGTATCGACGACAAAATCAATCCCCTCACCCGGACGTCCCTGCAGAAGGCTGGCCACGAAGCAGGGGGACGGGGGCCGCACGAAAGAACCACCTGACGGCAGCCTTCCAGCCTGGGGACGGGCCTGGCACACGAGCGTGCACGCGTATCGCAAGTCGGGACCCGGCTGACGTTTCCGTGTTGCCTTCATGCTTCAGTCCGTCCGCTCGCCCGCCTGTCCGCCGGGTCAGCCCCCCACCCGCCCACCCACCTACTTGCTCAGCCAACAGACGTCTGTCCAGAACCTCCCATCATGCCATGCGCTCTCGTAGGCACAAAAGCCACAGCCCGCCTACACGGTGCGGACCCGTGTGTGTGTGTGTGTGTGTGTGTGTGTGTGTGTGACTGGGAACCAGCTTCCGTGCACAATCTCCTCTCTTCTCCAAGGTCAGCCACAGCACTGTTACCACTGTTTCGTGGCACGTATCTGCTCCCCGAATGCCTGCTCCGTGCCGAGCGCCCGCGAGGCCGGTGGCCTCGTGCCCATTTTGCAGACGAGTCAACTACGCCTCGGAGCCCCTGACACGAAGCAGAGCTGCGATTCACACTCAGCTCTGGCTTCCTGCATCCCCCGGGTGTTTCTGGCAACAAACTGTCAGGGGTCGAATCCAGGCCCTACCAGCTGGGGAACCGCGGGCAAGCGACTGCCTCGCCCTGTGCCTCTGCTTCCTCACCTGTAAAATGGGGATAATAACACCGCCTACCTGAGGGAGGTTTCAAGGAGCTAAGGCTTGTAAAGTGTCCGGAACAGCACGCAGAAGCGCGGGAAAACCTGGGTGTGCGAGCGTAATTCGTCCCGGAAACATGCTTGTAATCCAAAGCACTCGTAGAGCAAAGTGAATTTCAAGAACCACAGGCTCGGTTGTGATCGTGGGGCGTTCGGCGTCCCGTACGACCCGGGCTGCGAGACCTCGCTCGCCTAGCAAGTTACAACTTATTAGACATGTCCGCTAACACAAGGGCCTGCGAGGGACGCTCCCAGGACAAGTTACTCACAATCCAAGGTCTCACCGTAAGAGAAATGGTATCGTTCACGAAGTTATTCCCATAATGCCCTCCTCCTCGTGCCTCTGATCCTGAAGCGAGCTCCAAACCGTCCCCTGAACCTGTCTACTTGCCTCCACCATCACTGTGACCACCCCTTTGAAGCACTGTCCTTGTCCTCGTCCCATGAGGATCTCTGGACCTCCATTCACATGGCCCACCAAACCACTCTCCAGTGGAAGCCAGAAGCATCACTGAAAATCGTATAATCAGACAAGGCCATGGCCCCGTGACTGCCAGGGCCCAACTCATTGGCCCACGAGGCACCGCCGAACTCTCCGACCCTATCTCGCTCCACCCTGCACCCCCCCCCCGCCCACTCCAGCCTACTTTCCATTCCTTGGCATCCCAAGTTGGCCCTGGCCTCAGGGCCTTTGCACATGCTATTTCCCCACAACTTCTCCTTCTTCGGGCCTCAGCTCAAATACTTCCTCCCCCCAGAGGCTGTTCCTGCTCACTTAGCCTAGAGCAGGACCCTCGCCGGCCTCCTCACGGGCAGCCCGCTGCCTTCAATGCTTTCATCTAGCAGGCTGTTTCACCTGCGGCTGAACCGCGTCTCCTCCCAGAACGTTCTCTCCCTTTGATTCCACTGGGGCGTACTCAGCACAGAGCCAGCACCGGCGGGGCTGTTTCGTACGTGTGTTTCGTTTCTTCAGTAAATGATTTCCTCCGTTGGTTTATTCAATACAGGCTCACTGAGGGTCGGCTGTGTGCCTGGCACTGTTCTGGCCACTGGGGATACGGCAAAGAGACAACGGACAAAACTCTCTGCCCTCGTGGAGTTTACAGTATGGCCAGAACCGTGTAAACAAGGACACTAGACAGTCGGTCACACGGCCGGAAGTGCTACGGAGAAACACGAACCAGGCAAGGGCCAGGGCGGGCTGGGCTGCGGAGGGAGCGGGCTATGGCTTGAGACGATGTGGCTGGGGAAGGTCGTGAGGAGTAAGGAGGGTGACCAAACGCGTCCTGGTTTGCCCGGGACGGTCTCAGTTTTAAAACGACGAAGTCCTGGGGCACCTGGGTGGCTCCGTCGGTTGAGCGTCCGACTTTGGCTCAGGTCGTAATCTCGCGGCTCGTGAGTTCGAGCCCCTTGTCGGGCTCTGTGCTGACGGCTCAGAGCCCGGAGCCTGCTTCGGATTCTGTGTCTCCCTCTCTCTCTCTGCCCCTGCCCTGCTTGCACTCTGTCTCTCTCTCTCTCTCTCTCTCTCTCTCAAAAATAAACACTAAAAATAAAATGAAATAAGATAAAACAAAACAAAATTAAAAAGTCCTGCCTTCTAAGAACGTCCTCGGTACTAGGTAAACTGGAATGACTGCTCACGGCAAGTGTGTGCCCTGGCACCCACAGCGCTCGGAGGAAATCCTACGAACGCCCTGGAACGGCGGACCATGGAAGCTGCTTGCTGGAAGGCCTGTATCTGGCCCGCTCCAGAAACATTGCTCCCAGCGTGAGTTGCTCCCACGCCGGGCGCCTCCTGGCCTTTTGTCCCCTCCCCCACTTCTGCTTCTCCTCTCGGTGCAGATATGGCCAGATCCCATCTTGGTCTCGTGTCCTCCTAGACCGTGACTCTGGACCGGATCCCGCTCTTCCCCAACGGGGACAATAAAAAAAAAAAAAAAAAAAGATAAATGGCGGATACCTACCGCCTGCTTACTCTG
Source organism: Puma concolor (assembly GCF_028749965.1). Lineage (NCBI taxonomy): Eukaryota > Metazoa > Chordata > Mammalia > Carnivora > Felidae > Puma > Puma concolor. The sequence continues at coordinate 53,287,241 of NC_141681.1, read as the reverse complement.
GGCTAAGCCTATGGTAGCTCGCTTACTCCTAACAGACCCGTAAGAACCTGTTATTCCCATTTTGCGCAAGAAGAAATCGAGGCTCAGCGGGTACAGGGCTTTGCTCTGGGTCAGCACAAGGCCGGCCACCTATTAAGCGCCCTCGTTCCCCAAACATCTGTTTCAGGAAAGGAGAAACTGGTTGCTGAAGGTCACGGGGCAAGCAGCAGAACCTGAGAGTGAAATCGTGGTCGTCTAAGGCCAAAGTCCATGATGCTTTCTGCCACCCTCACCTTGCTGACTTATCTCCTCCTCCTCCCCTTGCCTACGCTCGTCGACCTATCCACGAGTCCTTCTTGAGCGAGTACAACATCGGCGCCAGAAAAGCACTCCCACGTGCTGATGGCTCGTGTGAGACAAAGGCCAACGTTCCTCATATGTAAAGAGTTGCTACAAATCAACAAGAAAATGGCCAGGAACCCAAATTTTCAATGGCAAGGGGTAGGAGCAGGCGATTCCACGGAAAGCACAAACATCTACGAACACCTGCCCAATCTCGTGGTCAGAAACGCAAACCGAAACAAGGCGAGAAGCTGCTTTTCACCCGGCAGGCGGGCGAAGTTCAAAACACTGCTGAGGCCGTGCAGAAACGGGCACAGACGACATACTGCTGCTAAAGGGTGCCCCGACTGATACTCCACAGAGGGCGATCTGGCGCCACCCGTCACAACCACAGGCGCCTGTGACACCCGGCGCTCTCCTTTTTTGAGAACCCGCCCCGCAAAGTGACGTACAGACGGTGATGCTTTGCCGCTTGGTTCCTCACAGCCAAAGGCTGGAAAGGACCTAGCTGCTCGGCAACAAGGACCAGTTAAATAAATGCCAGCCCATCGGCACGGCGGAGAACGGCGCGGTCCGCGAAAGAATGAAGCAACGTCTCCGAGATGAGTCCCTGAACGAGAGAAGGTGCAAAATCGCATGCGGCGTGTGCTCCTGCTTTTGTACGAAGTGGGAAGAAAAGAATCCAGGCGCCGCCTTGCCTGTCCACGCGTGGACAAGGATGCACAGCACCGCCCCGGGGAGGCAGGGCGGGAATCCGTGGCTCAGGAGAAAGGGCTTCTCAAGCTACATCTCCGGTTATCTTTTGAGATGCGAACCCTCTGACCGTGTTACTCCTCCGGAGGCGAAAATGGTCACTGTAGGAAAGAAGTGCCTGCCGTGTGCACCCCGTGTCCCTGCCTACGGTGTGGGCTCCCCCAGGCCTGGCTCTGGTCCTAGGAGTCCACGGCTACCAGGAGACCCTCAGGAAAGATCTGGGGAGCGAAGGGACACCTTTCCCAAGCCAGCGAGACAGAGAGGCAGGCAGGGCAGCCAGAGCGAGGGGGGGGGGGGAGCAGGAGGGAGGGGTTTGCAGGGGCAAGGCTCGGTCTGAGCTGGGGCAGAGGCTGCTGGGGTTCATCTACCTGGGGGGCCGGCGCCGGGGAAGCCTGGCTGTCGGGGGCCTGAGGGCCGAGGCCAGCTCCTTTGGCGGTGGGGGTGGTCGGGGCTGGGTCTTGGGCGGGAGGCGGGGCGCTGACTATGACCGAGGCGGGCACGGAGAGGTGGGGGCCGTCTGCGGAGAGGGGCTGCTGGCTCCTCTCCTGAAACGGGCAGCCCGCACAGGGTCAGAAGGTCACCCACCGGCCCCCGCAGCCTCCCCACCCCAAGATCCCGGGCTCCCCAACGTCCCAGAGCAGGGGGTGGTGGGGACCGGGCGCAGGGGCACCGAGAGGCCGGGTGCAGAGGCCGGGGCGGCTCGGACCCCGGGGTCCGGGCACCAGGGAGCCTGCTACCCCAGCAAGTTCGTTTCGCTCAGGTCCCGTCAGTCCTCCGGCTCCACCTCGCCCGCGGCCTCCCGCCCCATCTGTCTGTCTGCCCATCTGTCTGTCTGTGTCTTGCCCGGCTCTCTCTGATTCTCATCCCCTCCAGCAGGAGAGCAGACAGTCAGCCTGTCCGCCAGTCAGTCCCCCTCCTCGTCTTTCTGTCGGGCTGTCCGCTCGGGGACGCACGCATCACCGGGAGCAGGGAGTGCCGCTCTGAGACGCCCTCCCAAGCCCACCAGACGCCCCCCTCCCAGTCACTGCCTCCCCACCCCCCACCCCCTGCACACACACACCTTGAGCTCCAGCTCCCGGCCCCTCCCCGCAGCACACACCCCCCGTCCGCGCCCCTCCCCGGCCACTTACCTGCGGCAGGAACATCTGCAGGGAGTCCTGAGTGAGGATGGCCGCAGTGGCGGCAGAGGGTGGCTGTCCCAGGACGATCTTCTCTGGGCTGGACGCCAGGCCCGGGCTGGGCTGTGGGGTGGTGGCCTGAGGCGGGGCGGCGGCCTGAGGGGCGGGGGCCTGGGGGGGGGGCTGCTGCGCCGGTGGCTGCTGGAGGCCCAAAGGCAGCGGTGTGCTGGCGGCCGGTGGCGCCTGGGGGGCCGTCTGCACCGCGAGGACGGGCGCGGCCTCCCCGGTGGCGGCCGGGGGGGCCGGCTGCACCAGCCCGTCGGGGGCGTTGAGCATGGCCACGGCGCTGGGAGGCAGGGTGACCCCCTGGAGGACGGTGGTGGCCGCGGGGCCCGTGGGCGCCGGCTGGCTCTGTGTGGGCAGGCTGCCCGCGGCCAGCGACACGGGCATCTGGAAGAGCGCCGGCTGGCCCACCTGGATGGGGGCGGCCGAGAGGATGTGGGCGGCGCTGTGGGCCCCCGAGTGGGGGGCCAGCACGGGGCCCAGGCTCAGCGGGCCCGCCAGGTTCTGGTTGGTGAGGATGGGGTTTGCGATGAGCTGTCCGCCCGCGTGGGGGGCCGCGGCCGCCAGGATCTGCCCGCCGACGTTGGTGGGCAGGGCCGACAGCGTCTGGGGCAGCTGGACGGCGGGCGCCCCCGGCAGCAGGAACTGGTTCTGGCCCGGCAGCATGTGCTGGGCGGGGATGACGATGCTGCTGCCCTGATTCAAGAGGTGGACGCTCATGGGCTTGCTCAGGGCCCCGGGCGGCTGAGGCGGGGCGGCCCCCGTCGTGGTGGCCGGAGGCTGCTTGAAGACGTTGGCCTGCAGGGCCGGCGCCGGGAAGCCCGACAGCACCACGTTCTGGCCGGCCTTGCCCGCTGCCATGAAAGTCAGGTTCTGGGGGGCCTTGGGCGGCTGCGGGAGGCCCCCCGCCTCGCCCTGGATGGTGAGCGTGGCGCCCGCGGGGGCGAACGGCTTGGGGGTGAGCTGGTAGAGCTTGGGGGGCAGCACGCCGGCGGGCTTGGGCTGGATGGGTGTGGGCGTGCGATGCAGGATCACGTTGGGCGCTGGGACCAGCGGCGACGAGCCGAGGCCGGGGGCCGCCGAGGGCGCCCCGCCGGCCGCGGCGGGGGCGGCCCCGGCCCCTCCGAACACCGAGTTCCCGTTGAGCGTGGTGGCCACGGCGGTGGGGAGGTTCTTCTGAATGACCAGGCCCGCCCCCTGGGGCGAGACGCCGGCCGACGCCAGGGTCACTGGCTCTGAGGGGCCGGCCGCCGAGGCCAGGTAGCCGCTGACGGGCACTTGCTTGGCCAGGAGCTGGGAGGTGGGCGGGTTGAGTGCCATGACCGGCTGGCCCACCACCTGGATGGGCGCCAGGCCGAGCGTGGCCGCCGCGGCGCCCCCAGGGCTGCCGTTGGGCAGGCCCTGGAGGCCCGGGATGGGCTGGAGGGTCACATTGCCCAGGCCCACGGGCTGCAGGAAGGGCTGGACGCTCAGCGCTTTGTTGACCACGTCCTGGGGCGGCACCAGGGCCTGGTGGGTCAGCACGGCGGGGGGGGCCTGCAGCCCCAGCAGGTCGGTGCCCCCCGGGAACAGGGCCTGGGGCCCAGCGGCCACGGCCGCGGCCCCTCCGGCCCCCGCCGGGCCCGCCCCGCCGTCCGCGGGCTGCAGGGTGGGCAGCTGGAAGGGGCCCAGGTCCAGCTCGGCCTCGGCCTCGAGGGTCTGCTCAGTGATGTTGGCCTCTTGGAGGCTCTGCTGGAGGATGTCGCAGGGCTGGTCGGCGGCCCCTCCGCCCCCGCCGCCGCCCCCCGCGGCAGGCGAGCCCAGGATGGCATCTTCCAGGAAGTCTAGGTCCACGCTGGGGGCCGGCTGCGTGGGCTCCGGGCTCAAGTGGTTGCCAGAAGCTTCTTGCACGTGGAGCTGGAGGCCGGGCGAGGTGGGAAAGGAAGAACAGAGGTTAACAAGGGGCTGGCGCAGGACAGGGCTGACGCACAGGGCACTCGGTGCCGGCGCGGCCAGAGAGAACGCTTCACCTGGACGTGGCCGCCACCTACGTTCGAATCCCAGCCTCCGCCGGGCTCTGCCGTGCAACCCGGGGCTTGCTTTCTCCGGCCTCGCTCTCCCCATCTGCACGCGTCAGCGGAACGGAATGAAAACTCTCCTCGAAGGAGCCATAAAGGCCCATAAAACCTCCACGTGCAGCTCCCACGCTCAGAAGCGCCCCGAAGGCCGCTGACGCCTTCCTAACCCTTTTGGTAGCAAACCCTGACCAAAAGTGATTACGGCGCTCTCGGGGAGAGCCACAATTTGCCCACGTGACGTGACCCTTCCGGAGGCGGACCGTGGAGAGGGGAGCGAGCGTGTCACGTGACGTCCCGCATCCCTTTCCCGGAACCCCCGAAAGGACCCGGAGTTCTGAAACACGCCCGGCCCCCAAAGCTTCCGGATCGAAGACCGGGGTTGTGTTCGTTAGGGACAGTGGCAGCTACCGTCGGGGGCCTTACTCTGGGCTGGCCGTGCTGAGTCGGACGCATCTTCAGCGCCTTCCACGCTGTCCCGGATTGCGATCCAGGCACGTACGATCGAGACACGCACGGATATTTGAGCAAATGTGGCACAGGCGAGAGTTGCACGCCCCCACCCGCTTTTCCCAGACGGAGAGAGGGGACTGCTTGGCAGGATGTGGCTCCCGATCAGCCCCCAGCCCAGACCCGGACCGTTCTGAGTTCTTAACCACTGAAATGGCCACAACCAAACCTGCCTCCTAGGACGGTCATGACCTTCACGGACATCACACGCAGGGGGCTTGAAGCCGGACCCCGGGCTTCACGGGTGTTAAAAAAGCATGATACGGGGCACCCGGGTGGCTCAGTCGGTTGAGCGTCCGACGCTTGATTGCGACTCAGGTCAGGAGCTCATGGTTCGCGAGACTGAGCTCCGTGTCTGGCTCTGGGCTAACAGCATGGAGCCTGCTTGGGGTTCTCTCCCTCTCTCTCTGTCCCTCCCCTACTCTCTAGATAGATAGATAGATAGATAGATAGATAGATAGATAGATAAAAGAAACTTAAAAAGGATGGCAACATGACTAATCACAAAGTCAGAATCCAGGCTCGTCACTGTTCCTGGGTCTATAAAGGGTCAAATAAAGGTTTATTGGTCAGGTTCTAGATTAATCATTTATATTATGAAAGATAAATTATTCAGAACATATTGTCACAGCTGTCGTGAGCGCTAAGTAAAAATGACCGGAAAGGGCTGGGTAGCATGCAGTAAGTGTTAATAAATGACAGTCATGACAAGAGGGAGGAGGGAGAAGACAGGAGGAGGAGGGGGAGGGATGAGGCGAAGGGGGGGTGGGAAGGGGGGAGGAAGGGAGAAGCAGCAGAAGAGGAAGAAGAGGGAAGGTCAAGTGGCATGATGGTCAGGCACACAGTAGGTGCTTAATTAACGTCCACTGCGTTCCCCACTCTGGGCTTTGCCTGGCACCCCTGCCCCCATTTTCCAGATGGAGACTGAGGTCTGCGTCAGCCGATCCCCTTCCCCTGGGGGACACCCAACCACGGCTAAGCAGGGACAGGCCCCCAGGCCCCCGCACTGCCTGCTCCCTAGACGAGTGTCCCCTGGTGAACCCCAGAGCTGGCCTCTGCCTCAACTCCCCAGAACCGCTCTGTCCCAACTGACCCGAGGCCCCAAAGCCAGGGACCTGGGACCCTCCCCTTCTTCCCGAGGAGCCGGTGGGCAGAGCCAGGGCCACCCCACCCGGTCTCACCTCCACCCCCTGTGGCCCCCCCACCCTCCTCCAGGCAAAGCGCCTCAGGGGGTGAACGTGACCCCCTTCCCTCTTGCCGTTAGGGCCTCCCTCCCGCCGGCCGCCTCCAGGGGCACCACGGGCCGTGACTCAGAGCCCGCCCCCCGCCCCCCACCGAACCCCTGAGTCACTTACCCCAGGACCTTCATAGAAGGCACTTTGGGCCTCCCCGGGGTTATCCAGGAGGTCGTCACCATCCAGCTGCAACAAGACCCGCCCCCACCCCAGGTCAAGGTCAGCTGGGCAGCGGGCTGGCCCTGCTCTAGAACAAAAACCAATTTGAAGTCACAGCGGACCAGGGGACAAAGACGGCACCTGGGGCGTCAGCATCGCGGGACACTCTGCCTCCAGAAAAGAGGCCCCAAAGAGAGGGGCTTGGCGGCGTGTTTAAAACCCGAGGTGTCCCCGGCACGGAGTCCGAGGCTCTCCCGACGCGCCTGCCTTGAACTCTAGACTCCTGCCTCCGTGCCTCTGCCCAAGCTGAGCCCCGCCTTCAGCCTTCATCCCAGCACATCCTTCGGGACCCGACGGACCCGCCCCCTTCTCCCAACAACCACCCGTCTCTCCTTACCAAGTCACTCCTTTCTCTACGCGGCCCAAGTGCCCGGCGTGCCCCCCACCCCCCCACCATCTGGGCACCTAGCGCCCACACCCAGCCTGACTCCGGGAGGGCAGGGACCTGATTCCCAAGGCGCATCTCTGAAACAGCACCTGACGTCCACGGAAGGGCCCACGGAATGTGCGTCCACGGCTGAGCCTCCCCAGTCTCTTTCCACGTGGATGTCTCTCCAGAACCCCGGGCGCCCAGCACCGCCAACGAGGGGCCCCCCCTGCGCTCGTGGAATCTGCCCCCCCGAACCCCCAGCCTCAGAAGACACAACCCACTCAAATCTAGGAGGCATTCGCACACGCTCCTCCTCAACGACTCCTGCACCAGCGGGTCTAGTCGGCTCTGCCTTCCAGACGGACCCCCAAAGCCAGCGCCCGGAGCCCCCCCCCCTTTAGTGCCCATCCCACGGCCCCGGCCGCCATCGTCCCGCCATCCTCGCCGCCACGCCACAGTCGTCTGACGCTTCTCCTTCCAAGAGGTGGCGCTACATTCCCCTCCCTGTGATCGTGGGCCGGCTCAGTGACTCACTTCTCACGAATACAGAGTGACTTCGGTGGTGAGATCATAAGAGGCACTGAGCTTCCTCCTGGCCCTGGCCCTGGGGTCACTCACTGTGGGGGAAGCCAGAGTGACACGTCCTGAGGACACTCAAGCTGTCCCTACAGGGAGGCCTATGTGCTGAGGAGCCAAGGCCTCTGGCCAACAGCCACAGAAACGCGTCATCGTGGAAGCCCGTCCTCCAGCCCCGGACAAGCCTTCGGATGACAGCGGCCCCGGCCGACATCCTGACTGCAACCTCAGGACAGACGCCCCCGCGCCAGGGGCACCCAGCGAAGCGGCTGCCCAAGTCCCAACCCTCAGGAACTGTGACAGCGCTAACAAACTTTAAGTCACTAAGCGTCGGGATAATTTGTTACACAGCCCCAGACAACCGATACGACTCCTCATGGCTCAGCCCGTTTCTACTTCCTGCTTTGCTCCAGGCCCCTCGTGACCTGTGACTTTTGTCCGCTCCAGTGTCCCCCCCCCCCCACCAGTTTCCCCTTCAGTCCGGCCCCACCAGCCTTCTTTCTGTTCACTGACCGTAGCATGTTTTCCTGCATTTTTCTGCCTGCCCTTCTGCCCAGAGCAGCATGGGTGCCTCCCTCCTCCCTCTGATTCTCCACTTTGGCCTTCAATGTCACCTCCCTGCCCACACTGAAGAAGCTCCCCCCACCCCCCCACCCCCCCCACCCCCACACCCTCTCCCCACCCTGCTTTGTTTGAAACCATTTTGTTGTGCAAGTGACATTCTTATTTTTATCCTGCTCTGCAGGGCGCGGTCGGTGACTGCTTTGTTTCCCCGAGGAAATGTGTACGGTGTGAGGGCAGGGATTTGCCACCTCCCCTGCTCTGGCCATGACCCCGGGGGCTCAGCTCACAGAAAGCGCGAGGCGGAGGTTTACTGAATCCGGGGCACAGGTCTCTCGGCCCCCAGTTCCACAGCCCCCTACCCCAGGGAGGCCCCTCCCTGCCCCAGCACTCACCTTCTCGGATCCATGTAAGAAGTCATTGAGGGCCTGAGGGTCGCTGAAAGACAGAAGAGGAGAGACACTGAGGAGGTGAAGTGGGGGAGGCGGGGGGGGGGACAGGGAGGGCAGGAGGAGGCCGTTACTCACCAAATCACGTCTAGTAAGCACCTCCCATCCTCATCATCCATCGCCACTGCACGGGGTGGGGCGGGAAGAGGGCAGGGGACACAAGGTTAGACGTCTGTGCAGCACGCCAGGACCCTCCCTTCAAGGACAGTTCCCTGGGCCCAACGTCCGTGGAAGGTCAGGGTGTCTGTTCCCTGGAGTCTACAGGTGTGGGTGGGGGCGGGGAGAGCCTTCCAGGAGCCCCCCCCCCCCCCCCCCCCCCCCGCCCGGAGACAGCTGCCTTTTCCTCCTCCCCGACCTCTTGCCCGGCATCTGATGCCCCCGACGAGGACACTGACTGAGACTACATGAGCCCTGATCGCATGTGGGCCTGCGCTGAGGCCTTCACGCACACGTAACCCCTTCGATCCTCACGGTACCCCACAAGGGGGGAGGTCCTGCCATCCCCACGTCGCAGAGGAGTAACTGGGGACGTGGAGACCGTCATCCATTTCCCAGCCGACAGGGGGCAGAGCCAGGCCTTGAACGCAGGGTCCGGCCCGGAGCAGGGTGTGGCTGGGGGCGGGGGGGGGGAGTCTGCCCTACGCGGGAACAGTCCCGAACCTCACCGAGGATGTGGTGACTGTCGTGGGTTCCCCTCCCCGCGACACACAGACACATACAAAACCTCACGTGCGCCCCCAGCTGGTTAGAGCCCCTCCCCCGTGACAGCGTTCTGTGACCGCCACCCCCAACCATCACCCCAACTCCCAGGATCCCCCAAGCACTCCAGGGGCATAAAGAGTCTCGGGAAGGGGCTTCTCATAGTTGGTTCAGGGCCTGCGAAGCCGGCAGGCACAGGCTCCCCCCAACACACAGCAATGACTGGCCGCGGGGACCGTCCCTGGAGGTCCTTCCCCGGCTCTCGCTGCCTTTCGCAGCGGTGACAACATGTTCTGTCCGACTCCACATCCCAGCCCCACCAACGCTTCCTTCTTCCTGTGGCCGGCGAGCCCTGCCCTCCCCAACCAGCCCGGGGCAGGGGCTGGGGCGGGGAGTGGGGGGAAGCCCAGCCAGGGGACAGAAAGGCAGGACCTGCAAAGCATCTGGAGAAAAGGGGAAAGCGGGAAGAAGATCCCCACCTGCAGCTGGCAGGGAGGCAGGGGGATGGTCCAAATGACCCGGGGCGGGGGCGGTCCAAGGCCGGAGACGGAGGGGCTAAGCCAGGCTCCGCCAGGAAGGAACGTTCCTTCTCCGCCCAGGGGTCAAGGTGGGCCCAGGGAGGTGGAATCAGGGACACACGCCCCTCGGGGCACGAACCAGGACCCTCGACCGGTTACCTGCGCTACAAACGAATCATGAAGGGAAGGAGGGGGTGTCCACTCCAGGTCTATGCGGGGCCCCCGGCTGGGGACTTGGGGAGTGTCCTTTCGGGGGCCAGCTGTGGAGAGAGAACGAGAGGGAGGCTGTGAGACAGAAAGCCAGGGACAGGGAGGGAGCTGCAGCGAGGAAGGAAGGGGCCAAACACAAGTTTAACAGCACGAGAGCCAACACCGGACGTTATCGTGCACGAGACGCGCGCACGGAGCGCGATGGCTGGCCACACGGTGTCACCTGAGCTGGGCACGAAGCTGGCACTTAACACGACATAATTCACTGAGGCTTCGACCTGATAAAACAGTCGATTCTCGTTATCCGAGGCGCCTCCGTTCTGCACGGCCGCCTCGGAGACCCGGGACGGCACTCGGTGCTAGGCGGGGGGGGGGGGGGGGGGGGGCGTTTTTAACAGCAAAACCGCCAACGAGAAGCAGGAAGGATGTAAACAGGTGGCGCTAAACATCGTGAGAGGTGAAATGAGAAGTCAAAGTGTTGCCTCGTCCAGCCTCAGCGGGAACAGGTGCTTTGGGCCACTCAAGCGTTTTCACGTGTCCCCAAGTGACCAGGGCAGCGCATCGGTATCGATCTGTGGGTTACACGTGTCGGAACGGCCGCGGGGAGGGGAGGGTGTCGGCCCGCCGCTGGTTTTAAGTGCTCTACCCACACGAACCCATTTCACCTTTTCTTTGTTTCTTAATGTTTTTATTTTTTTTTAATTCTTTAAAAAACCTTTTAAAAATGTTAAAGATTAAAAAAAAATTTTTTTTAAATCCCTCTTTATTTTCGAAAGAGAGAGAGAGAGACAGAGGGCAAGCGGGGGAGGAGCTGAGAGAGAGGGAGACACAGAATCCGAAGCGGGCGCCAGGCTCCGAGCTGTCGGCGCACGGCCCGACGCGGGGCTCGAACCCACGAACCGTGAGATCGTGACCGGAGCCGAAGTCGGACGCTTCACCGACCGAGCCACCCAGGCGCCCCCGGGATAGGCACTTTTATTAGCCCCATTCCACAGAGGGGGAAAGGGAGGCTCAGGCCCGTGATCTCTACTCCCAGGAGCCCTCAACTGGTAAGGGGCCAGGCCGGGGCCTGAGCCAAGGCCGGCTAGGAGTCCCCGCTCTTAGCCACCCCCTGCGGATGGACGTTCCTCTCGTCAGGCTGTTTTCCTTTCAGAATCTGAAGCAACTATGGCAAAAATGTCAGGAGAAGATGAAGCTGCCAACAGCCTGTTATCATTTCATGAATGCTTGGAATAGTTCAGATTCGAAACAGCGATAAAGGGAGGGGCGGGGAGGGGGGAGAGGACTGGTTGCACCCGGCCCTGGGAAGACCTAGGAAGCAATCCGTCACAAGACCCAGGAACGTGGGATCCTGGGATCTGTGTCCCACCTGGATGCACCGCCTTGGCCTGGCGGTGTTCACAAGCACCCAGCTTCCCACTGGTTCCTTCCCTCCTCCCAGCCTGGAGTTTCAGGTGTGGTCCCAGCTCCGCAGACCTCGGGCCAGCAGAACCGAGCCCGGGAGCGCGAGTTTCCTGAACGGGACTCTCCAGACCGGGGGGGGGGGGGGGGGGGGGGGGGGTCCGGGGGTGAATGTCCAGCAGGAGGCTCCTGACGTCTCGCCGAAGAAAATGTTCAAGTTTCCTTATTGATTTCGAGAGCGAGCGAGCAGGGGAGGGAGGAGCAGAGAGGGCGGCAGGGGGGGTGTGGAGAGTCTGAAGCAGGTTCCACGCCATCAGCGCAGAGCCCGAGACGGGGCTCGATCCCAGATCCCGGGAACAGCGAGATCACGACCTGAGCCAAAACCGAGAGCCGGACGCTTTAACCCACTGAGCCACCCAGACGCCCCAGGAGAATGTTTTCATCCGTGCGTCTTTATTCCGATGGTCACAGCAGAGAAGGGAACGGCGGGGGGGGGGGGGGGGGACTTTTCGGCGAGAGGAAAACGTTCTGCGTTGGGGGGATGCCAGTGAAGGTGCCGGTTAAGTGAGGGTTTAAAACGTAACGGCTCAGATCTGCGCGTGTGTGCTCAAAATGTGTACATTTTACCTTAAGACGCTATCAAAAAAAAAAGAAAAGAGAAAAGAAAAGAAAAGGAAAGAAAAGGAAAGAAAAGAAAAGAAAAGAAAAGAAAAGAAAAGAAAAGAAAAGAAAAGAAGAGAAAAGAAAAGAATCAACAGCAGTAGTGGTAGTGGGGCAGGGGAGAGGCCAGACAGGTGTGGCAGGACGGGTGGGAGCTGGTAAGGCTTCGGGTGCCGGTCGCTGGCCGTTGTGGGGAGTTTCCACGTTAAGAGGAAAACAGCGGGCCAGCGATCAGCTCCGCACCTCTGCCTCCCCCGTCTCCCATCGGCCTGAAGCCAAGAGACGCGGCGTGAAACGACAGATCCCCGCTCCGCCGTGCGTGGGCTGGGCGACACCGGGCAGGTGACCTCACCTCTCCGTGCCTCGATGTGTTCCTGGGCCAAAAGCGTATAACCACAGTCCCTGTGTCTCCTCTGCTGGCGGAGAGTCTCTGAGGACAGGGCCTGGGCTGTGGTGCGCACACAGCAGGCACTGGGATCGATACTGCCCTTGATGTCGCTGTTTTGTGAGCCCTGCCAAACGCGGCCGGCTGATGAGAAAAGGTCAGCCCTGACCCTGCCTCCTGTCCCCCATGGTCTCACACTGATGCCCAGGACCTTCCCTGGATCTAGAAGCCCGGGTTCCCGCCCAGCCTGTGTGCCCCGCGACCAGTTACTCACCCCCCATCCCCCGTGCCTCAGTTTCCCCACCAGGCCGAGGGGGCTAATGGCACGTACCCCCGCCACGGGATCGTTATGCACGAACGCCTTCAGTCCTCACGTGTGCCAAAGTGTTTCGCAAGCATTCAACTGCCGCTGTGGACATGACCCGGTGTGGCAACCCCCCAAAGCTTTCCGGCCAGTCAGGTTGGGGAAAAAAGCCCCCCAGGCTCCAGCTTTTCCACCAGGTGCCAGCTGCCGCATGAGCACTGCGGGAGGAAGGCTGTATATGTCACCAGCTTCCGTGATGGGTCATGACACGGTCCTACTTAAGCCGCCCGGCACCACGCCTCCTCGCATCCTTCCAAGGCCAGCTTTACGCCCATTTCTCAGATGAGATAAATGAGGCCAAACAGAGTGGTTATGGAGAAGCCACGGCCATCACGGCCAAAGAAACGTGCCCACGCGGGGCTAACCAGGTACCCTGCAGCCCTTCACCCAAGCAGGCGGAAGGAGGCTTGAAGGACACAAATGAGGGGCGCTTGGGTGGCTCAGTCAGTTGAGCGTCCGACTTCGGCTCAGGTCACGAGCTCCCGGTCCGTGGGTTCGAGCCCCGCGTCGGGCTCTGTGCCGACAGCTCGGAGCCCGGAGCCTGCTTCGGATTCTGCGTCTCCCTCTTTCTCTCTGCCCCTCCCCACGCTCGCACTCTGTCTCTTAATCAAAAACAAATAAGCATTAAAAAATAAATAAAAATTAAAAATGGGTAAGCTAGTCAATTGTATGTTATGTGTATTTTACTGTGGTTAAAAAAAAAAAAGAATTAAAAAAAACCCAGACAATTGAGGCACCTGGTGGCTTAGTTCATTAAGCGTCTGACTCTTGATTTTGGCTCAGGTCATGATCTCATGGTGTATGAGATCGAGCCTCACGTGGGGCTCTAAGCCGACAGCACGGAACCTGCTTGGGATTCTCTCTCTCCTCTCTGTCTCTCTCAGAATAAAACAACTTTTTTTTTCTAAAAGGACAATGAGGACTATCCAAGATTTTTGAAAAAACCTTTTTTTAATTTTAATTTCATTTTAGAGAGAGAGTGAGTGGGAGACAAGGGCAGAGAGGGAATCTTTTTTTTTTTTTTTTTTAATTTTTGAGAGACACAGCGTGAGTAGGGGAGGGGCAGAGAGAGAGGAGACACAGAATCCGAAGCAGGCTCCAGACTCCGAGCTGTCGGCGCAGAGCCCGACGCGGGGCTCGAACCCACGGACCGTGAGATCAGGACCTGAGCCGAAGTCAGACGCTTAACCGACTGAGCCACCCAGGCGGCCCGGGAAAGAGGGAGAATCTTAAGCAGGCTCCACACTCAGCACGGAGCCCGACACAGGGCTCGATCGCACGACCCTGAGATCACGACCCGAGCCGCAAGCAGGACTCGGACGCTTAGCGGACTGAGCCACCCAGGCGCCCCTAACGTTTCCTTTCGATCACATTTGCCGCTTGCCAGGCGCTCAACAGCCGCACGCAGCCGGTGGCCGCCGTCCCGGGGCAGCGCGGATCGAGGCCGTATCCATCGCGGGCAGGGCTGGTCTGGCCAGAGTGGTGGAAACCTGGAGACTGACCAGGTTGGCTGAAGAGGAGGGGGCCCACCTTTTGCCCTGGTCTCTACTCGGTGCACGCGTGACGTTTGCCGCGGTGAGAAACGTTTGCTGAAAAACATCCTTTAATCCCAAGTATCGCATGACTGTCTGTCTGATGGTTCATTGTGTTTTCTTGCCTGTGGGATGCCGGTGCCCACACAGGGGGAGCTCGGTAAATATTCGCGGACGGAATCAACGACCGTGCGGAACGAGAGAAGACAAACCCATTCATTCGTTCAGAGCGGCCTGGTACAAAGGGCACCCCTGAAGCCCTGTGCGTCCAGCACGGGGATACCCTCATCGCGGGATACCCTAAGGAGCAAAAGCAGACCCGATCCTTGACCCTGGGACGCGTGTCCAGCGGTGGCACTGAATCCTCCCCCCGCCTCAACAACAAGCATACTCAAAAGCTTTTAAAAAAGTGACTGGGGGGGGGGGGGGGGACCACAATTAATGCACAAAGTTGCCAACCCAAAGTCGTCCACACAGGAATGGATGCCCCGCGTTCCCTCAGAGCAGACGCTTTAAGAGCCACCGCGTGGCTCTGCCCGAGTCCCGCGACAAAGGGGGCACACGGAGCCACAGCCGACCCACGAGAGGCGCCGCCCCACACACTCAGCCGAGGCCGAGTGCCTCCCCAGCATCAGGTCTTGTGCTAACTGCATATCCAGGAAGAAAAATGCTGCCTTGCGGGTCACCAGCTCAGGAAACCGGGACCCGAGAGGGGGTCAGGACACCGGCCCCCCCCCAACCGCAAGTGCGGGGGCCCGAACTCGAACTCAGACCCCGTGATTCTGGAGCCCTCATTCTTCGCCACCCGCGCGCTATAAAAAGCAGGAAAAGCCAGGAGCTCAAGAGAGCAGCTCCAGGGAGCAGCCGTGACGCAACAATGTCAGAGCGTCCTTCCAGAAAATCGTGGGAATGCCTCCCGCGCGGGGAACGCAAGCCGAGTTCTGCACTGTCATCAGGAGCTCGGCGCAAGCCAGACGGCCCAGCAGGACCCGGAACTGAAAGCCTCCGCGGAGCTCCAGAAAACGGGCGGATTCTCACCTCCCAGGGTGAACGTCAGTACCCGCCCCGCCCGGGATAGTGACAGGTAACAAAAGTGAAAGCGGACAGAATTGTATCCTTTGCCACAGGAAGGAGAGAGGCCGGGGCAGCAAAGCCTCCCGCTGGCAATGGCGTTTTGCAAACACCACTTCCCCAACCCTCCCTCCGCCTTACTCACAGAAGCCCTGATGCTGTTCAGAGTAACACTTGCCAGCTCCAAGATGTAAACAAAGGCTGTTTTGAGTCAGTCTTTTTCAAACTATGGGTCACGCCTTGGAGGGTTGTGAAATCAAATTAGCAGGTTGTGACCAGGATTTTTTTTTTTTTTTTGGGGGGGGGAGGGGGGGGAATGGTTATAGAGTAAAATGGAACGGAACAGACTAGAAAATATTAAAAAGGCACCAGGCACGGGTAAAGCGTTAAATATCGGTGTGTGAGATCGCTTTCAATTACGTGCGTCCGTACGTGGACACATTTCCTCCGGTGGGTCGCGGTCAAGGTGGCTTGAACATAATTGGGCTAGGGGTGCCCGGGGGGCTCGGTCGGTTGAGCGTCCGACTCTTGATTTCGGCTCAGGTCATGGTCTCGCAGGTCGTGGGATCGAGCCCTGGGCTGACAGCGCGGAGCCTGCTTGGGATTCTCTCTGCCCCTCCCCCGCTCGCGTTCCACCCCTTTCTCTCTCTCGAAAGAAGGAAAACGTTAAAATAAAATAATTAGACTGAATCAGTGGCACGCCTACCCCCTGTATCGTTCGCTTCCCTAGGCTTCTTGGCAGCTAGGGTAGCCACGGTTCTGCACTCACTCACGGTTCTGTACCCTTTGGACGGTTCTGCAAACAGGAAAAGCCAAAGGGTACCGCCGGGTTCTGCTCACTGAGACATTTTGGGGAAGACTGTGGGCTGTTTGGGGGAAAGTTTTTCTTCCAGAACATAAAGACAGAGGTCCCCTAGGGAGAAAATCTCTTTGCGCCCCACTTCCAGCTTTGAATACAGCTGAGATGCCTGGGGCTGTTGCAGCCATTTTGCAACAATGAGGCAACACACCTAAGGCAGGTAGGCACGCCTGCGGAGGATAGCGGTTGGGAGGACAGAAGAAGACTGGGTTCTCGACAACTCCTCATGGACCGCCTGCCTCCAGACTTCGTAATCCTTACAGCTCAACCCACCACCACGGTTCCCATTATCTGCAGCGGAACGCAACCTGATCGTCTAGCTCGCATCTCCAGGTATCCTGGCGACCCGTCTCAAGGACTCTCTCGGCCTTCCGGGGGTCAAGGGCATCACTGATGGAGAGGGCTCAGCAAAACGGAAGAGGACTGGTAGAAAGGGGAGCTGAGAAAAGGGTCGCTGTGGTTGACTGCAAACGTGGCCAGAAATTCTTGTCCCTGGTCCCGTATGCTTTGCAGCCCCTCCTACCAAGAGATGGGGTCTGTCGCTCCACCCCTCGACCTTCGGCTGGCCTTGGCACGCTTCCGCCCTCTGCCCAGCGGCCATGGGAAGAAGACTGGGCTAGCCCGCAGGGGGACAAGAGTCACATGCTCATCTCCTGCATCGGCCCAGCTCACGCCCAGTCGAGCCCTAGGAGCACAGCCACCTAGGGGACCTACCGGTGACCACAGACATGGAGGCAAGTATTTTAAGAGAGAGAGAGTGTGTGTGAGCAGGGGTGGGGTGGAGAGAGGGAGAGGGAGAATCCCAAGCAGGCTCCGCACGGTCAGCTCAGAGCCTGATGCGGGGCTCGATCTCACGAACCCCAAGATCATGACCTGAGCCGACATCGAGGAGAGGTGGACATGCAACCGGCCGAGCCAGCCGCCCAGGTGCCCCGACGTGGCTTTAAGCCACCGCGGCATATCACGTTTCCCGAAAACGGCTGCGACAGCGTCACTGATCTCCCCGGATGCCCCCCCCCCCCCCGCCAGGGCCACCCTGCCATCCCCCTCGGATCGAAAAGAGCTTGTGCGACCACTTCAACCAGGACGGCACGACAGAAACGCCGCTGACTTCCCAGGCGGGGTCACGGAAAGCAATTTGGTTTCTGCCTGGTCCACGGGGACATCCACCCGGAAGCCCTAAGCCACACAGCCCTCCCCAGGGACTAAGGACCTGCCTGGACCTCACGCCTCTGACTCCACCCGAGTCTCACCCACTCCACCTCCCACCCCTCCCCGGCTCTCTCCTTCCTGTGGCAACCGTCCCTGCCCACACGCAGACCCCCACCATCTCTCGTCACCTAACCGTCCACCCGGCCTGCTCGCTCACAGCCGGCTGCACCCGTCGTTGATAAAATACTCAAACGTTTCCTCAGTGACTGGCAAAGATACACGCTGCCTGAGCCCCCGGCGCTGGCCGCTCAGGACCTCGTGAGACGCCCCCCAGGACCCACACCACAGCAGGCGCCACGTAATCCGTGCCAACGTCCCCCCCCCGCTTGCCACGCATTTTGAACACAGCGAAACCTCGGTCTGTAAGCACACTGAGTTCCGGAAGCGTGCGTGCTTGCAATCCAAAGCACTGGTGCTATCAAAGCGAACTTCCAGGACCGTCGGCTCAGTTGTGATCCGGTGACGTGTGACACCGCTCAGGGACCGCTCGCAAGCGCCAGGCCTCGCTTGTTCCTCAAGCTGAAACTTACTGGGAACGTTTGCTCGTCCCGTGGGGCACTCGCGGGGCACGTTAACTCGCGGTCCTGGGTTTTACTGCATCGTTGTGTCCACTCACTCACTCGTTCACAAGAGTCACTCAACATCTCCACTTTTTTTTTTAAGTTTATTTTTGAGAGAGAGAGAGAGAGAGAGAGAGAGAGAGACAGCGTGAGTGGGGGAAGGGCAGAGAGAGAATCCCAAGCAGGCTCCAGGCCGTCAGCGCAGAGCCTGAGGCGGGGCTCGAACCCCCAAAACCGCGAGCCAAAACCAAGAGGCAGACGCTTAACCAACCGAGCCGCGGCGCTGGCATATGGGATGTGGGCGCGAGTCCACCGGTAAAAACATCAACCCAGCCACACACAGATGACGATATAAAGCCTGCCTCCCAGTGGCCAGGGTCCCCTGGCCTCTGGCCCCTCTGTGCCAGCTCCCTGCGCACTGGCCACGAGCCTGACCTGCCCAAGCCCAAGGCGCACCCCTGCTTAGGCGCCTCCCTCAGACCGGTGTTTGGAAATCCAGGCACGGGAGGTGGGCGGGGTCTGTCCCCTCTGCCCCCCGGCTGCCCCTACGTCCTGCTTCCTCCTCTTCAGCACCAAAGCCAAGGTTGGGAGAGCACCTCCCAAGTACCCGGGACTATTCCAAGCACTCCGCCCTACGACACTCCATTCCGACAACAATCCTTTGCGGTAGGTGCTATGATCCTCGTATCCGCTTCGTAGCTGGGGAAACTGAGGCAGACGGAAGGGTCAGGTGACTTGCCCAAGGTCACTGGGTCCGCAGAGCCGGGATTTGAACCTAGGTCGACTTGCACCATTACCGTTCCCACTTCCTCCAGTGACCCACTCGGGCCCCCTCCCCCTTACGCCGTCCTGAAACATAGAACCCTCAAGTTCATTTCCCGCACACTTGGGTCTAACAGGCCGATGGAGTGATGA
Organism: Puma concolor; assembly: GCF_028749965.1. Taxonomy (NCBI): domain Eukaryota; kingdom Metazoa; phylum Chordata; class Mammalia; order Carnivora; family Felidae; genus Puma; species Puma concolor. Next base: position 53,268,626 of record NC_141681.1, on the reverse strand, counting down.
GTTCCCACAGTGGACCCGACGTAAGGCAACGTCGAGAGGCTGCCCTCTTATGGTTTTTTCCCAGGTATCTGTAGGGCCCTGCAGGGTGGTTCCCCCCCAGAGACAGGTCTACGACCCAGGGTCCGTAACCACGGTCTTCCCTATTCAGAATGAGGGTCTTGGCAGACGTAATGAAGGGCCTTGAGATGAGATCCTCCTACGGCAGCCGGGTGAGCCCTAAATCCGATGACCAGTGACCTTCTCACAGACAAAAGGTGAAGACACGGAGGCCGGAGGCTCAAAAGAAATCTTCCCTAGAGCTTTCAGGAGGCACAACTCTTGAGTACCCTGGTGGCCCTGCCACCACCTTGATTTCGGGTGCGTGGCCTCCAGAACTGTGAGAGAATAAATTTCTGGTATTTCGAGCCACCACGTTTGCGGGATTTGCCGGCGCAGCCGCAGGGAAACTAATACAGCGTGTACATTTTAAGGTAGACGCGTCCGGTCCATACCGGGTATGCGATACATGTACACAAACCACCATGGACGGTTGCACAGGTTGTTCACTACACAAAGGAAGTGAGTCTTGCGGACAGGCGGGGCCTCAAATCCCAGCGGAGGCTCTGCTCGTGCCAGTGAGACCCAGAGAAGGGCAACATCCACCTGGAGGAAGGACTCTGTTGTAATTCACACAAAGGAGACGAGGGGACTGTGCCCTCCCAGAGGAGGCAACTCCTTCAGTTCCACTGGAAGGCCCAGTAAGAGCTAGCTCAGCCCTGGATGTGTAGCCACTGGCATGCTGTGTCTATTTCAAAGCCAAAAAAGGGAAAAGAGGGAAAAAATGTTGATTCCTCGCCCACTCCCACCCCTTTGGGGAAGAGAGAGAGAGAAAAGCAACATGGACAGCAGCTAAAACCTACACCACCTTTATTTTCCGCGACCTTTCGAGTTCTAAACTCACGGAATTAGTTGCACAACATAAAAGCGGGCCCTGTAAAACTTGCATTGCTCAGAAAGCAACTGGTGTCTATGTTTTGTGCATCCCCCCCCCCGCCCCAAAACTTTCTGCCGTTCACCGCCGTCCTATAAATGCAGCTGTAAACCTGCACGTTTGACAAGGCTTCACATTTTTTCTTTTAAAAACTTTTCTTTCATGTTTATTTATTTTTGAGAGATAGAGTGCGAGAGGGGGAAGGGCAGAGAGAGAGAGAGAGGGAGACACAGCATCCGAAGCAGGCTCCAGGCTCCGAGCCGTCGGCACAGAGCCCGACGCGGGGCTCGAACCCACGGACCGTGAGATCAGGACCTGAGCCGAAGCCGGAGGCTCAACCGACCGAGCCACCCAGGCGCCCCTCACATTTTTCCTTACAGCTGGTTTATAAAACGCGGAGGAAACTCCAAGGAGTGAAAATGGCAAAGGGGTGGGGGGGAAGGAACCGAAGGAATGGCGATGTCGACGGGACACAGGACCTCCCACAGCATCGGGCAACAGGGAAGGCTTCAAGGTCAGGACCAAGCGCCGAGAAACAAAGGGGAAACAAGGTCCGACGACACAGCACATGCTTTAGACCCCTGGTTCCTCCACTTGAACACGCACCGCAGAGTCACATGAAGGGCTTTTAAAGTAAGGCCTGGATTTCACAGTCCGAAGGTCTGGGGTGGGGCCTGGGAATATGCATTTCCAATCAGCTCCCAGGGACCAGGCTTGGAGAGCCACCGCTCTAGGGGTTTCTGTGTCTTAAGTTCTCCTTCCAGGGCTTTTGCCCTCATACTGAACACAAGCCACCAGTTCCTAGGCAGTGACGAGGTGGCCTCACAGGTCGACGGGGCTAAAGAAGTTGCCCATTATCCAAAGCTACTCCCAGCAGGAGTACCTTCATTCAACAACGTACCCACCCAAGAGGATGAGTCACAATGAGTGTAGGCCTTTGGCCCTGGGTCAGAAACTTCTTTCCTCGGCCTCCTTGGCGGTTAACTTGTGGGCCCGGGAAAGATTTTTACGTTTGGTTAAAAAGAGCCCCACGCTGGGAAGATTACTTCTCCCTGCTCCTGCTTCCTGCTTGAAAAACTGATGTGAAGCGGGATGACAATGGCCGGTGCTGCAGCAGCTATTTTGTCCACCCGAGGGGGAAGGTCCAAAGAATCAGAACGCAGTGGCCTGGTAATATTGAGTTGGCCCAAATCCCTGTAACCTTCTATTAGCCAGCTTACCCCAGAAGAAGATGAAAAGCCCGGGGAAACTTAAGTTAAACACAGACCTACTCTACGGCCCCGCCATTCCGCTCAAAGTGAAAAGACTGTGTACAAAAACACTCTGGCAAAAATTTTCACAGCAGCCTTATGCACAGAAGCCCCAGGCTGGAAACATCACAGATGTATCCTGACTGGTAAATGGATAAACTGTGTTACAGCCACACAGTGCGCTACAGCTCAACAATAACAGGGAATACAGGGGCGCCCGGGTGGCTCAGTCGGCTGAGCATCCGACTGTTGATTTCGGCTGAGGTCATGATCCCAGGGTCGCGGGATCGAGCCCTGCCTTGGGTTCTGTGTTGAGTGTGGAGCCTGCGTAAGATTTTCTCTCTCCCTCTGCCCCTCTTGCCTGCTTGTGTGCTCTCTCTCTGTCTCTGCAAACAAACAAACAAACAAACAAAACCCTAAAAATAAAAGGGACGGGGCGCCTGGGCAGCTCAGCCGGTTAAATGTCCGACTCTGGCTCAGGTCACGATCTCCCGGTTCAGGGGTTCGAGCCCCGCGACAGCTCGGAGCCCGGAGCCTGCTTCGGATTCTGGGTCTCCCTCTCTCTCTCTGCCCCTCCCCTGCTCGCGCTCTGTCTCTCTCTCTCTCTCAAAACTAAACATTAAAAAACTAAATAATAAAAAAAAGTGAAGGGAATGCACTACTGACTCTTGCAACAATACAGATACATTTCTTTTTTTTTTTTTTTTTTAATTTTTCTTTTTCAACATTTATTTATTTTTGGGACAGAGAGAGACAGAGCATGAACGGGGGAGGGGCAGAGAGAGAGGGAGACACAGAACCTGACCCACAGCACAGAGCCTGACACAGGGCTCGAACTCACGAACCAGGAGACCCTGACCCGAGCCGAAGCCAGATGTTTACCCGACTGAGCCACCCAGGCGCCCTAAGAGGGGAATCTCCTGCGACGGATGGAATGTTCTGGATCTGGGTAACGGTCACATGGGTGATCTTTGTCAAAACTCATCAGGCTGCGTGCCCTTCGGATTGGTGCATTTTGTGGTACGTAAATTATATCCCAGTAGAGTACAGCTAGCGTGGAAAAAAAAAAACAAAAACAAAACAAAAAAACGCCCGTACAATCGATTCTTGTCACTCATGGTAGTTCCGTTCTGTAAAGTCACCCCGATCCGCTGAACTGGGGAATCCCGAACCATTGCTCTCGGGGGGAAATACAGGGTTAGGTCCCTGTGAGCCTCTGGTCACATTTTCACCAACTCATCAATACGTAACCTTGTTTGGTGTGTGTTTCGTAGTGTATCTTGCCGATTCGTCCAGGATAAACTCGCCGCTGACAGCCGGGAGCCGGGGCGCAGCCCTTTAAACACAAGCCTTGGGGGGCGTTTTTAAACAGTGACCTCACCGCCGACCGGCACACTGATGTGAAAAACGTAGCAGTAAATATGAGACCAGGAAAAGGGCACTTGTTTGGAGTACGGGAGCTGAAACAAGGAGGCAGAGTATTTGCTTTTTCGATCTCAGCTAGGGACGGGCACACAGCGAGACTCGAATTCCACTCCCCCCCCCACCTGCTCTGCGCAGGTCTGCAAATGAACTTGACGGTGCGCGTGGGGACCACAGACTGGGGGGTTCCAAGGATCTCCTTGCTTTGTATTAGCAAGTAGAGGAACCCACAAATACGGCATCTGTACATCATGAGGATCGACTGTATGGGGCAGTCTCTCTCGAGATTACAACCTTTCCTCTTTACTGACAGTTTCACTTATGGCCATTTCACTTCTGTATCAATTTCACGGAAGTATCCTAGAAGTACCGCTTGAACCCGCCAAGTTACATACGTGGGGGCGATGTGTGCTTATCACAGCAAGATACCGGAAACAAGCCACTGGCCATCGGTAGAAAATAGGCTGAACAAATTACCGTCCACCTAAACAGGGCAAGACGTTTGTTTTCATTAAAACAATTTTTTTTTTTTAATTTATTTTTGAGAGAGAGAGAGAGCGTGGGCCGGGGAGGCGCAGAGGAAGAGGGAGACACAGAATCCGAAGCAGGCTCCGGGCTCTGAGCTGTCGGCACAGAGCCCGACTTGGGGCTTGAACCCACAAACCGTGAGATCACGACCCGAGCCCAAGTCAGATGCTCAACCGACTGAGCCACCCAGGCGCCCCGGGAAGACATTTGTTTATAAAAAAAAAATTGTGTCGGAAAAAATATGAATATTATTTAAGCCATCACTGGTCAGGTAATGTGATGTGTAACCAAATGCTCACGGACCAAAGGTTACTCCGTGGTAAAAGGAAGCTCTGGGCATTGAACTCAGATTTCGTGGACACCAAAGCCTTGGACGGCTTTCCAAGACGCCCCACTGCCTCATTTCTCATGTCCAGGAAAACTGAGCATCTGTTTCCCCCAGCGAAATGCTTTTCTTCCTGGATTCAAGGGCCGCCTTTGCAATTTCTCATTCGAGTGGGGGTGTCTTCCGGAACTAGCTAATTCTGATGGCTCCAAGATACCACGCTTCCCCGTTTCTTTAAAAAAAAAAATTTTTTTTAATGTTTATTTATTTTTGAGAGAGAGACAGAGACAGAGCGTGCACAAGGGAGGGGCAGAGAGAGAGGGAGACACAGAATCCGAAGCCGGCTCCAGGCTCCCAGCCGTCAGCACGGAGCCCGATGGGGACTCGAACCCACGAACCGCGAGATCATGACCTGAGCCGAAGTCAGACGCTCAACCGAATGAGCCACCCAGGCACTCCCTCTGCCTGTGTTTTTAGTAAACCCCCCACCCTTTTCTGGGTTTTGCAACCAGCATTGTCCTCTAAACCCGTCCATGAGCACTGCCTGGAGGGCTGTGGGGGGAGTCACTAACTGCCTTCCTGCTTCCTCTCTGGTTCCTTCAAAGCTCGGTTCCCCACTCAGTGGCCAAAAGCCATTCCGTTTTATTTAAGGTTGTGTCGTTCTCAGCCGCGCTGGAGAGGCAGTGACGAAGACAACAGACATCCCTGATCTCTGGGAAGTAACGTGCTGCTGGCAGGAGTAAACCACAGGGACACAGAACACAGTGCAGAATGGACAATGGCAAGGACAGAGGAGAAAGGTGGCGAGGCAAGGGGGTGGGAAGGACGGGGGAGGCATTTTTAGCTGAAGTGGTCAGGATGGCCTCACGGATGAGAGGAGTCTGAACAGACGTGCAGGAGATATGAATAGGAGCGATGTGGACACAGGGGGAAAGGCATCCGAGGCAGAAGGTGCAGCAGGTGCAAAGGCCCTGGGGTGGAAACGTGCTGGAGGTGCTTGAGCAACAGTAAGGAGGCGAAAAGGGGTCGAAGAGGCAAGGTCAAGGGCCAGGTGACGCGGCGTCTGGGGGTGGCGAGACGAGGTCCTGGGCTTTTATTCTGAAGGAGCCCGAGAGATGGGAAGGGATCTCAACAGAGCGGGCTGTGCTCTAACGGGTTTTCACAGGATCTTCCTGGCTGCCGAGTGGATTGCAGGAGGCGAGGACTGGGGCAGGGAGCCCAGAGAGGAGGCGTCAGTGGCAGGGGAAGAAACGAAACCTGGTTGGATTCTGGATAGGATGGCAGAACGGCAGGTCTACCGATCAACTGCTCAGGGGGTGGTTGGGAAAGAGCGGGATCAAGGGCCCCCCAGAACCTGAGAGGGACAGGAGGGCACAGCGGCTAACAGAGGGCAGCCAGGCAGGATGCGCAAACACGCCGTGCTACAAGCTCTCTTCTTTGATCTAGCACCTTCTTCCATAAAGGCATTTCCTCTAAGGTGTTCTGATGGCCCCAAAGCTACTAATTACTGGATTAACACACCCGACCCAGGGCAAGGCAGGGAGGACTGCTCGGAGCCTCAGAGAGAAAGAAGAGGGCTGGAGCAGGGCATCGAGGCCAGAGATGTGCCGTATCTCCCAGCCTTCCTCTTCCAGAAATGCCTTCTGTATCTTGGTTCAGAATCTGTCCTTATCCCCCACAATCTACAGTTTCTAAGTTGCTATCTGACTTTGAATCTACTATCCTGGGGTATATGGTGTGAGGCAGGGATCCAAATTCATCTCTTTCCCATATGGATGACTTTTTTTTTTTTTTTTTGACCCCAGCTCCATTTACTGAGTCTGTCCTTTCCCCACAGATCCGACCAGTGGCCACCACAATCACATACGACATACATGTCCATACACGCCTGGCTCTCGTCCTGGGCTCTCTGTTCTGTTCTGTTGGTACAGAATCAATTTCTGTTTATTCTCTGACCTCAGAGATCAGGTTCAGCTGGATAGGTCACCAATACATAGATTAATGCTTGGCGAAGGTGACGGGCACCCAGGGAAGCGAGGTGTCTCGGGGACGGGCACAGGTTCCCCAAAGCAGAAAGCACGATGTTCCTTAGTCTGACGACACGTTCCCGAGTAAGTTGGCTTACGTATCACACTGTCGACTTTCAACTAAACCGATCCTCATAATAGAGACGGAGGGCACGAAAAGGGGCTCAAAAACAAAGCAAAAGATTAAAGAAATAAAGTACAGACACAAAAGCTCACATATGGGATGTTTCCATTTATACTAAATTAGATGAGGTGATGGTCGCAGAACGTGTACATATGTGCTTTACAATAAACGGATGGCAGCGAAGAACATGGACTTTGGCGGGGGTGCTCGGATGGCTCAGCCGGTTAAGCATCCGACTCCGGATCTCAGCTCGGGTCGTGATCTCGAAGTGTGTGAGATCGAGCCCCGCGTCGGGCTCTGTGCTGACGGGGCAGTGACTGCTTGGGATTCTCCATCTCCCTCTCTCTCTCTCTCTCAAAACAAATAAAAATAAACTTTATGGGGCGCCTGGGTGGCGCAGTCGGTTAAGCGTCCGACTTCAGCCAGGTCACGATCTCGCGGTCCGTGAGTTCGAGCCCCACGTCAGGCTCTGGGCTGATGGCTCGGAGCCTGGAGCCTGTTTCCAATTCTGTGTCTCCCTCTCTCTCTGCCCCTCCCCCGTTCATGCTCTGTCTCTCTCTGTCCCAAAAATAAATTAAAAATGTTGAAAAAAAATTAAAAAATAAAATAAAATAAAAAATAAAAATAAAAAAAAGCGGGGGGGGGCGCCTGGGTGGCTCAGTCGGTTAAGCGTCTGACTTCAGCTCAGGTCATGAGCTCACGGTTCATGGGTTCAAGCCCCGCGTCGGGCTCTGTGCTGACAGCTCAGAGCCTGAAGCCTGCTTTGGATTCTGTGACTCCCTCTCTCTCTGCCCCTCCCTCGCTCCCTCACATGCGTGCGGGCTCTCTCACTCTCAAAAAATAAATAAACATGAACAAAATTAAAAAAAAATAATAAAATATAAAAAAATTTTAAAAAGTGGGGGGGCATGGACTTTGGAACCACACCTCCCGTATTCAAATCTCACCTCTGCCACTTAGTTGATGTATCACCTCGGGGCAATCACGACAATCTCCTCGGGCCTCAGTTTCCTTCTCTGTAAAACCGGATTACAAGTTGCATCCACCCCACAGAGTTTTGAGCATTGAAATGAGCGGGTCTACAGGTAGTCACATGCTTCTGGGTTTTAGAGCCAGGACTATAGAATCAGAAGTCCCATGTCCTCAGCCACACGATCGAGGTCAACCTCACCAGTAATAAATCAAGTTGACCGTCTGTACCTTTAATATGACGTGGCGAGCAGGGTACTTGACCACTGTAGTCTTCCTTCCCCGAACCCTGACTGCCAGTCTAGTCATGAGAAAAGCACCAGACAAACCCCAAGGGAGGCACATTCTCTAAAACACTCCTCAACTGGTACTCCTCAAAACCAACAAGGTCATCCAAAGTACGGAAAGTCTGGGGCGCCTGGGTGGCGCAGTCGGTTGAGCGTCCGACTTCAGCTCAGGTCACGATCTCGTGGTCCGTGAGTTCGAGCCCCGCATCGGGCTCTGGGCTGACGGCTCGGAGCCTGGAGCCTGTTTCCGATTCTGTGTCTCCCTCTCTCTCTGCCCCTCGCCCGTTCATGCTCTGTCTCTCTCTGTCCCAAAAATAAATAAACGTTGAAAAAAAAAAAAATCCAAAGTACAGAAAGTCTGAGAAACTATCACGGCCAATGGGAGCCTAAGAAGACATAACGGACGTAACGTAGTTTCATTACATTCGCGGGATCCTGTTCCAATCCTGGAACAGAAAGTGGACGTTAGGGAAAAACTAGGGAAGTCTGAACAAATTCTGTAGTCGGCTGACGGCAAGGTAGCGTGTCCGTTTCTTGGTTGTGCAAATATCCTGTGGTGATGTCAGAAGTTAACATCAGGGAAAACCAGTGAAAATCAGGTGTGGGTATACGAAAACGCTGTTCGAGTTTTGCAACTCTTCTGCAAATCTAAAATTCTTCGCGGCTAAAAAAGTTCACGGGCGCCTGGGTGGCTCCGTCGGCTAAGCGTCCGACTTCGTCTCAGGTCACGAGCTCGCGGTTTGTCGGGATCGAGCCCCGCGTCGGGCTCTGTGCTGACCGCGTGGAGTCTGGACCCTGCTTCGGATTCTGTGTCTCCCTCTCTCTCTGCCCCTCCCCTGCTCAAGCTCTCTCTAAAACGAATAAATGTTTAAAAAAAAAATTTTTTTTAATAAAATAAAAAAGTTCATTCTAAAACCAAAAATCCTCAACGGTCTTCCATGAACCTACGAGCGCCGTAGGCACAGCTCTGGCCGTGTGCCCGAGCCGGCCCTCTGAGGGTCTGCTTGAAGGCACAGTCACATGGGGATCTGCCTGTCCCATAAAGTTCCCAAGCAAGGCCGGGCAACCCTTCCTGTGTGGCCTTCCCAGCTTCTGTCCCCGATCCCGCCCTTGTTCTCCCACAACCTCACCCCCCACACAGCAGCGGAAACCCAGCCAGCCGGCGTCCCTCCTCAGCTCAGAGCCCTCCTGTGGCTCGTGCCTCCCTCGGCAAAAGCCCCGAGACCTCAGCCCAGCCCAGCCCAGCAGGCCCTGCAGCATCTAGCCGCTGGTTCCTCTCTGTCGCTGTCTCCCACCCTCTGTCCCTCATCCACCGCCCTCCAGCCACACCAGCCTCCTCAAGACTGCTCTAACACACCAGGCACACGTCTCCCTCAGGACCTTTGCACAAGCTGCTCCCTGTCGGGCCTGCCTTCGCCCGTACCTCCTCGACTCTACTGTCGCCAGGTCGGGGGGACTCCACCAGACTCGGTCTACAACCGCAACCCCTACCCACCCCCCCACCCCCACCCCCACCCCCGGCACGTCCACCTCCTTGCTTTGTTTTCTTTCACCCTGCTGATTCCCATCCACGTGCCCATGCCGTAAACGTGATTTATCTTATCTACCGCCTGTCTCCACCAGGAGGAGGTGAGCACCAGGTCTGTTTCATTCGCTTCCTGTAAACAATGGGTGAGTGCCGAGGGGGGCCATTCTCAGCGGCCACGGCAGGTGCTGAGCAGCGTAGGCGCCTGACCCACCCCTGACCGGGGCCGGGGGAGGGAATGGTGGGGACCCGCGCACAGCCTGGCCAGAGACCCGTGGGGATTGAGCACACAAAGCCGGTCAGCGGAGGGGGGGGGTGGGGGGCGGGGGCGGGAGTGAGGTGGGGCGGAGATGCGGGAGGGCAGGCGACACGAAGAGGGACGGAAGGTGGGCGCATCTCCACAGGCCATCGCAGGACACCTCGCGAACGGACCCCGGAGGCAGATTAACCCAGTCGGTCTACACCCGTGGTCCCTGCCCACTCAGCACAGGGAGGAAGGCGGCCCAAACTGCGTGAATGTGCAAAACACCCCCTAGGGGGCGACACCACCCATGTGAACCCTGCCAAGCCCAACAGGACAGCCTCACACGGCGAGGACAGGACCCCCAGGCACTGCCTCCACATCTGTACTGACCACATGGACGTCCGGTGCCCGGGCATCACGGCAGAGAACATTTCTCAAGCCTACAGAGCGAGCGTTAAAGAGCTAAAGCCGGCAGGAAGGACCAGAATGATGGCTTTTCACTCCTCATCCAGGCAGGATTCTAGAACATGTGATGTGGGACACACACGCGTCGAGAAGGGAGGGGAGCCTGCGGATAACTTCCATTTGGCATCGCAGGGAGCCTGGGCTTACTCCCCGTGTCATTCCAGCCTTATGAATAACTGGGCAGATGTGGACCAAAGGGCACGTTCTAGAATGTTCACAGCGCCCCCGAACTGGAAACAACCCAGATGCCCCATCAACGGGAGAACGCGCGAATACGCCTGGGGTACAGCCACACGATGGAATATGACACAGCAGTGAAAAGGGAACCCGCGACCGATCGCCCCGTGGAAGAATCTCAGAAACGTGACGCAAAGGGAAAGAAAACACCGTCGCGGGATTTCCTACGTGAGGTACAAACCCGGGCAAGGGTAATCTGCAGAGTTATGATCGGGCTGGCGGCTCCCGGTGGGGGTGGGGGATATAGAGAGGTTGGGAAGGGCATGAGAATCCTCGGGAAGGAAGACACGTCGTTTCTCATCTGGGAGGGCAGCTGGTTATGCGAGGGTGTCCAACGTGCGCAAATCCATCCAGCTTCAGATGTGCGCGCTTTTCTGTACAATTCAACAAAAAGATCCCCCAAAGGGGAAGACAACACCCTCACGCCCTCACCTACACCCCCCCCCCACCCGCCCCAGAACGTAAAACGGTGCGACGCTGCCCAGCAGTTCGTCAAAACGTCAAACGTAGGGCCACCCTGCGATTCCACTCCCGGCAGGTGCTCGGGACAAATGAGAGCACACATCCGCGTAAAAACCTGAATGCAAACGTCCGAGGCAGCATCCTTCGTCCCAGCCCCGAGGGTGGTGGTTAACGCCCAAGTGCTCACCAACTGATGAAGGGGAGAAACGAAACGTGGTGCGTCCCCACGGGGGAATATTACTTAGCGGTAAAACGGGACCCACGACCACCCCGCGCTACAACACGCGTGAAACTGAGAAAACACCCAGCCACGTGGGAGAAGCCAGACTCCCGAGGCCACCTGTTTCATGCTTCCGCTTCTATGCCACGTCCAGAATAGATACATCCATGGAGACAGAAACTAGATCAGCGGTTGCCAGGCGCTGGGCAGTCGCGAGGAACAGGAAGATCGCTAAGGGGTTTAGGGTTTCTTTTTCGGGCGATGAGAATGTTCTCAAGTGGATGCTGGTAACGGTCACACAGATCGGCAAATGGACTGTAAGCCACAGGACTGCGTGAGTTTCATGGCGTGCGGATTTTAGCTCAAGAAAGCTGTTCTGTTCTCTTTGTTATTATTTTATTTCATGTCTTAGAGAGCGTGCAGAGTGGGGGGCAGAGGGGCAGGAGGAAAGAGGGAGAATCTCAAGCGGGCTCCACGACGGGTGCGGAGCCCGACGCGGGGCTCGATCCCATGACCCTGGGATCATGACCTGAGCTGAGATCAAGAGTCGGACGCTCAACCGACGGAGTCCCCACCACCCCCCACCCCCGCCAGGCTCCCCAACAAAGCTGTTTTGTGAAAGTATCTATGGGGCAGGTGTGGGCAAAAGAGTCAAGAGGTACAAATCTCCCGTTACAAAATAAGTTAAGTCATAGGGATACCATAGAGAGCGCGGTGACTATAATTAATGATACTGTGTTGCATATCTGAAAGTTGCTAGGACGGCAAATCTTAAAAGTTCTCAGAGCAAGAGGACAAACTTCTTTATGTCTGGTGAGGAACACTGACTACACATAGACAGGTGATCATTTCTCAGCGCGGACAGATACTGAATCGTTACATTGTACACTGGAAACTAGTGAAATATACCTCAATATAAAAAAAGAAAAAGTAACCGAGTGCGAGAGCATTTGTGGAACTTCTATTTCACAATCAAAACAAGGAAAAGGAGGGGGGCCCGGCTGGCTCAGTCGGTCAAGCATCTGACTTCAGCTCAGGTCACGATCCCGCGGTCCGTGAGTTCGAGCCCCGCGTCGGGCTCTGTGCAGACGGCTCCGAGCCCGGAGCCTGCTTCGGTTTCTGCGTCTCTCTCTCTCTCTCTCTCTCTCTCTCTGCCCTTCCCCCGCTGATACTCTGTCTCTCCCTCTCAAAACAAATAAACATAAAATTTTTTTTTTTAATTTAAAACAAATTAAAAAAAAAAAGAAAGGAAAAGTAGTGAATCCGTACTGACTGCGTTGAGGTTCTTGTCTAGACCATTTTATTCGGTGAAAACTGAGCACACCCCAGGTCACAGAACAGGTCTGCCTGGAAGGTGGGCTCTCAGCTCTCACACAGCTGGGTGCACCCAAGAGCCCGCTCTGCTCCCAGGGGGACGCAGGAGGAACCAACATGGGGGTGCCTGGGACAGACCTCTGACCCTCACCCTTGCGTCTCTGCTACGGCTAATGCCTCCTTCTGCTTCACAGAAGCATTCATTCTTTCACTCAAAATTAATATGTGGGGCGCCTGGGTGGCGCAGTCGGTTAAGCGTCCGACTTCAGCTCAGGTCACGATCTCGCGGTCCGGGAGTTCGAGCCCCGCGTCGGGCTCTGGGCTGATGGCTCAGAGCCTGGAGCCTGTTTCCGATTCTGTGTCTCCCTCTCTCTCTGCCCCTCCCCCGTTCATGCTCTGTCTCTCTCTGTCCCAAAACTAAATAAACGTTGAAAAAAAAAAATTAAAAAAAAAATTAATATGTATTTCCCGGACCCACATTATTATGCCTGAATTTCTTCAGCAGTCTACCCTCTGGTCTTTCTGCCCTCGCCCCCCCCGCCCCGGGATCCGGCGAGAACCTGAGTCAGCTCACGCCCCACCTCTGCTGAGAACCCTCAGGTTGCTGTCTCACTCAAGTCCTCACTGGGGCCCACGAGGCCCCTGAAGGTCCGCCACTGTGACCTCTGCCCTCACCCCCGGCCCTCTCCCCCTGCTTGCTCAGCTCCAGCTACGTGGGTCTCCTCAACATTCTTCAAACACAGCAGGCAGCGACCTGCCCCAGGGCCTTTGCACTGGCTCTTCCCTCTGCCTGGACCGCTCTTCCCCCAATACCCACACAGCCTGGCCCCTGATCTCCCTCAGGTCTCTACGCAAATGTCAACCTCTGTGACCTCACCTTCCCTGGCCAATCTATTTAAAAGCGCGGCCCAACCCCCTGCACCCTGATCTCTCTTATCTTGCTTTATCTTTGTTAGGAACACTTGCTGACATCTGACATAGTAAATATTTTACTGGCTTATCTTGTTTATTGTTGGTCTCTGAAGTAGACACTTGGGAAATATTTGCTAACTATTGGGTAACTGTGGACGGTCGTGGAGGTTGTGCACTGCACAACCACAGCCCCGCCGCCAGGAGGGGGCAGTCCCGTCTTAGGACACCGTAGATTTGTGTATACATATGACCACGGCGTTCTGGCAGATGGCAGAAAAGGGTCACGAGAAAGGGGCATCTGTTTCTAGCTCCACAAAAGTATTGCGCGGGCTCACAGAGCCCTGAGTTAAAGAAACAGGCAAACGGCCTCTTCAGAGGAGCCAAAAAGCACCTCACACGCCCAGGCTGCGGACGTAGGTTCAGATCCCATTCCGATACTAAGCACTTGTCTGTCCTTGGGCAGGTTGTTTCTCTCTGCGCCTAGGTTCTACCCTCCCCACGATAGGGGCATGAGGCTTAAATGAGTCGATATGTACAGAGTACATGACCCGAGGCTCGGGGGACGTGCTGGAGAAACGTGCACCATTATCATAGTAGCTATTGTTCCCAAATCCCCAGGCTCGGCTTCGAGAAATACAACTGGGGGAAAACTGATCTTACTTATCCGTTCTAGCCCGCTTTGTGCTGGGCTGAGCCATCCCCTCGGGCTTTGGATTCAGAGCCACCGTGAGGGGCTCTGGGGACCTAGGGAGAGCTCCAACGGGGACCCGGCCCTGCTCACGGGGCTTGTGCTCTCCTCCCAGGGACGGCGGGGGGACACGGGTGTCCACACGGAGGGGCAGGAACTCCAGCTCCGGGGGCACAACCTCTCTGCGGGCATCTATAACCCGTGATGCACCACCTGCCTGGCCGGTTCCCCAAACGCTCCTGGACTGAGCCCGAGCCCCCGAATTTTCCTCCTGTCTTTAGCTCTCAAAATACGTCACTCTTGTCAACTGCGCAAAAATGAGTGCCCTGAGGGCAAGGGGAAGAGCAGATGGACTGGGACGAAATACTGCCGAAACACTAACGAGGCTGTGCTACCCCCCGGGGGTGACAGAATTACGAGTCACTTCTGTGTTCTCGGCATTTCTAGAACGTTGTATCTTCCAATGTCGCCACCCACCCCCCCCTCCCCATTTCTTCTTTGGTTCCTTCTGATGATCCCAGATTACTTTTTTTCTGTTGAGAAACCCGTGTTTTGCTTTTGCTTGGTACCAAGAACTGCACGCCCCCCAAACGCGCACATTATAAGCGCAACAGATTGGGAGAAAACTGAACCTGCCAGCCGCAGGGACAGGGACAAGACGAGCAGCCGGTCAAGTGCGCCTTTGAAGGGAAGAGCCTCGGGGCGGGGTCAAGAGAACAGGTTCTGAACCTCCCAAGCAGGGACTGGGAAGCTGAATGTGGCTAGGAGGCAACAGACGTCAAGCCCCCACTGAGGGACGGTCTACAAGACGACCGGTCTGGACCCTTCTGGAAGGCAATGGCACAGGGGCCCCTGAGTGGGTCAGTTGGTGGAGCGTCTGACTCTTGATTTCGGCTCAGGTCACGATCTCCCGGTGCGTGGGTTCGAGGCCCCAGGGGGGCTCCACGCAGACGGTATGGAGCCTGCTTGGGATTCTCTGTCTCAGGTCACGATCTCACGGTTTGTGAGTTCGAGCCCCACATCGGGCTCTTCGCTGATCGCAGGGAGCCTGCTTGGGATTCTCTGTCTCCTTCTCTCTCTGCCCCTCCCCTGCTCACTCTCTATCGCTCTCTCTCTCAAAAATAATAATTAATAGTAATAATGATAATAAATAAATGGCAACGAATGTCACGAAACACAAAGAAAACCCCAGAAAAGACTCCCAACCGAAGGAAGGTTAAAGAGGTAAGACGGCCAAAGGCTGTACGTGATTCCAAACGGGACCCGGTGGGGGGAAGAGGGGATCCAGCCATATGGAACGCCACTAGGACAAAGGACAAAACGAGAACACAAAGAATAGAGAAGATAACAGGACTGGGTCAACGTTCACCCAGGAGCGCTTGGTGACTATCCTGGGGTTACGTAAGAGAACATCCTCGTTCTTCGGAAACACCCATCCGAGTGTCAAGGGCCAAGGAAGCACACGGCAACGTGTGCGGCTTAACGTCTCCAGCGGCTTAAGAACAACAAAGAAAGGCGTGGGTGCAGGCTTCAGGAACAACTGGCCCACTTTCCAGATGAGGGCACTGAGACTCACAGACAAGGAAACCTTTTGCTCCACCGGCCCACAGAGAGAGAAAAGGAGGATGAAGGAGGAAACGTGGTCAAGGGTTAAAAGTTAGTGAATCGGGGGAGCGCCTGGGTGGCTCAGTCGGTTAAGCGTCTGACTCTTGGTCTCAGCTCCTGTCTCGACCTTAGGGTCATGAGTTTGAGCTCCGTGTCGGGCTCTGCTTTGGGCGTGGAGCCTGCTTGGGATTCTCTCTCTCCTCACTTTGCCCCCCTCCCCCATTTGCATGCACACACGTGCACTCTCTCTCTCTCTCTCTCTCTCTCAATATTAAAAAAAAAAAAAAAATCGGTGAATCTGGATAAAGATTTCTATTTTTGCCACTTCTCTAGAAACCCGAAATGTTTTCAAAAGAGCAAAGTCCAGCTGGCTCTGGGCCCACGCTGCCTGGATCTGCCCCGAGCTCTGTCCCTCTTGGCTGTGCAACCTGGAGGGAGTGACGCCCCCTCTCTGTGCCTCGTTTTCTGCTCGTACGACACAGACATGGGAATAAGAGTAACGCCCTCACAGGCCAGTGGCGTCCCTCCTGAACACGCGCGGGGGTGTTTCACGGCCAAGCTGCGTGCCAAAAGGTCTTAAATATTCTCAACGTTACCCGCGCTTAGGGGGCTGGTTCACGATTTAACGAGTCCACACGCAAAAGAACCGAGACCGTGAAAATTTATGCCTCGTTCTCCCGGTTAATGTACAGGCCGCACAAAGCGAGAGAATACAGCTTCTCCCTTGTCTGTCTGCCCGTGGACACCTACCGGGGTGAGGCGGGGGGGGGGGGGGCCGGTCCCCATCTGATGCTGGGGACCTTGGCGACCGCACTGTGAGCGGACCCAGGGACAGTGAGACAGGACCCTGTGCCCTAGGAAGAGGGCGCCCCTCCAGGGCCTGGACTGAGCCCCTGGGGCACAGAAAGAGCCTCATTCAAATGTGTCACATTGACAGCTGCACACCGGAAGCCCCAAGATACATCTGGTTTATACAGTTACTTTCGTGGGCCAAATTCTAGAAAGCCAGAGAGCCGTTCTTTAAAAGGTTCCGGGTTCCCCGCCTTCCTGGAAAAACTGGACCATCGATCCCGTAAGAAGAAGCGAGCAAGCACCTGAGCCTTCTGGATGCAGAATCCAGGAACAAGAAACCCACGACCCCGGGACAAGAGGGCAGACCACCCAACTTCAAGCGAAATGAAAGCCGCAGGGGACATGCAAGCCAGCCGAGATTCTCAACACCTGTCTGCGGCCACCAGGGACGTTTCAACGCCTGGGGCGCCTGGGTGGCTCAGCCGGTCGAGCACCCGACTCTTGACTTCGGCTCGGGTCACGGGCTCACGGTCCGCGGGTTCGAGCCCCGCGTCGGGCCCTGAGCTGACGGCGTGGAGCCGGCTTGGAATTCTCTCTCTCTTTCTCTCGTTCTGCCCCTCCCCAGCATCCTCTCTCTGTACCACAACATACCCATCAGAATGTCTAGAAAAGACTGACGATGACAAGCGGTGACGAGGCTCTGTCTGGAGCCACAGGGATGCTCCTCCCTGCCGAGGGGGTGATGTGAACGGTCACGGCCTCTTGGAAAAAAGCGGTCTGGCAGTTTCAACTGAAGGGAAACACATTCTTCCCTGCCTTGGCCGTGGCACCCCTAAGTATCTAGCCGAGAGACGAGCGTGGGGCCACACAGAGGTCAGTACACGAACAACGTTCCCAGCAGCTTCCTCGGTCGCGGCCAAATGCTGCAAACAACCCAAAGGTCCACCAGCGAGGGAACGGACAAACACGTTGCGCTCTGCCTGGGCAACGGGACCCTGGCTCAGCGAGGCACAGAGACGGAACGGTGGACGAACCCACACCCTGGATGAATCTCCAGGTCACGATGCGCAAACCAGACGCGAGAGGGTGACGTGCCAGGCGATTCTATGTACGTCAACTTCTGGAAAAGGCAAATCGAATCTGCTATTACAGAAGGCAGATGTTGCCACCTGAGCCCAGGAGGCAGGGAGGATCGACGGCAAGAAGGCAGGAGGGACCCTTGCGGTGACGCAGATTTTGTGTCCCGACTGGGAACGGCACTATTTGTCAAAACGCATCCAGCAGTACTCTTAAAATGGATGTATCACACTGCATAGAGATTGTGTCTCAATAAAGTTCGTTAACAACAACAACACCACCACCACCAGACTCTGACCGGTCTGTCTCCTTCTAATCCCGGCACCACTGCTTGCTGGCTGGGACTTGGGGTAAGTGTCTCCACTTCCCTGCCTCAGGGCCTTTGCACGTGCTCTATCTGTTGCCGGGAAAACCCTTCCTGCAGACAGCAACAGGGCTTGCCCCCTCACTTTCAGGTCTTTGCTCCAGTGTCACCTTTTCAGGGAGGGCTGGTTAAAAGGACCTCACACACCACCAGCCCTCTCCTCCCACTCTATCTATCTCCTTTTCCGCACAGCTCTCAGTTCCTTCTGAGGGGTCCTATCATGGGTCCCCGCCCACCAGCAGGCCAGCTCCCCCAGGACAGAGGGCTTTGTCGTGTTCATGGCGCAGCCCCCTCCTAGAATACTGCCCGGCACACGGAGGGCACTCGAGATAACTGCTGAATAAGTAAACAGAGGGGTACACATTACCCCCATTTGGGGCTGTGAGCGGTGAAGACACTCGGCAAGTGTCTGATAAGGGACAGAAGGAGAGGGGCGCCTGGGTGGCTCCGTCGGTGAAGCGTCCGACTTCGGCTCCGGTCACGATCTCGTGGTTTGTGGGTTCGAGCCCCGCGGCCGGCTCCGTGCCGACAGCTCGGAGCCTGGAGCCTGCTTCCTAGTCTGTGTCTCCCTCTCTCTCCGCCCCTTCCCTGCTCGTGCTCTGTCTCTCTCAAAAGTAAATAATCATTTAAAAAAAAATAATAATTAAACAAAAAAGGACAGAAGGAGAAACCCCCAAGAGCAGATGGAAAGAAACACACTTCATGACCATTCGGGACAGTCCGTGGGGTGATGGCATGACCGAGGCCCTCCAGGAAACCCAGACTTCACCCCCTGAATCACGGGGGGGGGGGGGCGGCAAGCAGGATTGGGGGGTTCTGTACAGGACGACGACTCCGTGGAGACCAAGCACCGTGCGCTAAGAAACCCTGGGCCCGGATTGGAAACAGATCGGATTGGAAACAGATCGCAATTTACAAGGGCGGTGCCAGCTCCTGCCCTCCCCCATGACAAGACCCTCAACGACATCAGACATCGGGCCGGTGCAACGCAAAACCATAATGAGATGCCAGTTCACACCCACTGGGATGATTATAATAAAAAAGGTAGAAAAACCAGGGTCCTCGCGGCTTGGTGGTGGGAATGCCAAACGCTGCAGCCGCTGGAGAAAACATCTGGCCGTTGGTTCCTCGGGAAGGCAACAAGAGAGTTAGCGGGTGACCCAGCAAAACGAAACTGTGTGTCCACACGAATGTGAATTGAAACTGTGTGTCCGCACAAACGTCAATTGTACGTCAATATTCACGGAGGCACAGCGGCCGGAAAGCAGAAACTCCACAAATGCTCGCCAGCTGATGCGCGCGGAAACCAAAGTGCAGATCGGTTATGGTGGGATATTATTCAGCCGTAAAAAGGGGGCGCCTGGGTGGCTCAGCCCGGGGAGCGTCCAAGTCTGGATTGCGACTCAGGTCACGATCCCAGGGTCATGAGATCGAGCCCCGCCCGCGGTGAGCTCCACGCTAACAGCGTGGTGCCTGCTTAAGATTCTCTCTCTTTCTCTCTCGCTCCCTGCCCCTCCCCCGCTGGCACGCAGGCACACGCTCTCCCTAAATAAATACAAAAATTAAATTAAAAAAAAAAAAAACAAAAAGAAAAAGAAAGGAACGCAGCCCGGATCCATGCTACCGCGTGAATGAACCTCGAAAACACCACGCTCCGCGGAGGAGGCCAGATGAAAAAGACCGCACGGGGCAGGAATCCGTTTATACGAAATCTCCAGAATAGAGGCAAATCTACAGAAACGGCAGATCCAGCACGTCCAGGAGCTCACAGTGGAGAAGACAGGACTTGGGGAAACGGGGACACTGCCGACGAGTACAGGTTTCTTTCTGGGGCGAGCAAATGTTCCGGAATCCGACAGCAGTGATGGCCGCACAACCCTGTGACTGCCTGTACTAAAACCCACTGAACTGCACGCAAATTTTAGGGCATGTGAATTACATCTCCGTCTGTTAAAAATGTAACCAAAAAAAAAAAAAAAAAAAACCTAAAAAACAAAAAAATGAATAAAAAACCCACATCCAGCAGGGCACCTGGCTGCCTCAGTCAGTAAAGCATGCAACTCTTGATCTCAAGGTCATGAGTTCAAGCCCCATGTGGTGGGGTAGAAATTACTTAAAGAACAAATGAACAGGGGTGCCTGGGTGGCTCGGTCAGTTAAGCGTCCGACTTGGGCTCAGGTCACGATCTCGCGGTCTGTGAGTTCGAGCCCCGCGTGGGGCTCTGCGCTGACAGCTCGGAGCCTGGAACCTGCTTCGGATTCTGTGTCTCCCCTCTCTCTGCCCCTCCCCTGCTCACACTCTGTCTCTGTCTCTCTCTCAAAAATAAACATTAAAAAAAAAAAACAACAAAAAAGAAGAAGCACAAATTTCAAACGCACATCCCTTGATGATACCCAATGACTCTAAATTTTCTTAGGTATGATAATGTCATTGCGCTCACGCAGGAAAACGCTAATTTTTGTTCTTTACACACATACTTAAGCGTGTAGAGTTTAAAGGACAGGAGACCGGGGATTTGCTTTAAAAATCCTTCAACAACAACAACAAAACAGAGATCAATAAAGCAAGTGTGGCCAAATCTTGGATGTAGGGGGAACTGGGGATACAAGTAACAGGAGTTTGCTATACTGTTTGTCTCCCACTTTAAGGTGCATTTGGAAATCTTTGTAATTTTTTTTTTTTTTTTTTAACACACACGCCTTCGTCCCAGCAAGTCTAACTCCGGCATTTTAACTTAGAGCTCTACTCACCCACACAGGTCAACAACTGTACCGTCACTCGTTGGAGCCTTGTTTGTAAGAGACCAGAGCTAACCTAGGTGTCCAGGGAAAGGGCACTGGTTCACTAAGTTAGGGCCCTCCGATGGAACACCATGCAGCTGTGAAAGGCCTTGCGGTCGATAAGTTAGAGCCTCCAGGATATGTTATTAAAAAAAGAAGGCGGGGGAGGGGGGGATGCCTGGGTGGCTCAGTCGGTTGAGCGTCCGACTTCGGCTCAGGTCATGATCTCACAGTGTGTGGGTTCGAGCCCTGCATCGGGCTCTGTGCTGATGGCTCGGAGCCTGGAGCCCGCTTCGGATTCTGTGTCTCCCTCTCTCTCTGCCTGCCCTCCCCCCCGACTCGTGCTCTGTCTCTCTCTCTGTCAAAAATAAATAAACATTAAAAAAAACAAAAAAACAAAAAACAAAGGGTGGGGGTGCCTGAATGGCTCAGTCATTTGAGCGTCCGACTCTTGATTTCGACTCAGGCCATGATCTCACGGTTTGTGAGTTCGAGCCCCGCATCAGGCTCTGCACTGTCAGTGTGGAGCCTGCTTGGGATTCTCTCTCTCCCTCTCTCTCTCTCAAAATAAATAAACTTAAAAAAAAAAAAGCACAAAGAGTAGAACAGTGTTAGAATACCCTGTTATCAGTGCCTTAAAAAAAAGGTGCATGTCGGGGCGCCTGGGCGGCTCAGTCAGTTAAGCATCTGACTTTGGCGCAGGTCGTGATCTCACAGCTGGTGAGTTCGAGCCCCGCGTCGGGCTCTGTGCTGACGGCTCAGAGCCTGGAACTTGCTTTGGATTCTGTGTCTGTCGCCCTCTGTCCCTGCCCTTCCCCTGTTCATGCACTGTCCCTCTCAAAAATAAATACACTAAAAAAAAAAAAAAAAAAAAAGTGCACATGTGCGTGCACCGGTGTGTTAAGGCCTGCACATGCACGGAACATCTCTTTGGAAAGAAACCTAAAACTATAACCATTTTACCTCTAGAAAGAGGGGAGCTGGGAGCTGGGGGACAGAGGGAGACTTTTCACTAGAAATCTCTGATACCATTTGAGGGTTTTTTTTAATTTTTTTTTTAATGTTTATTTATTCTTGAGACAGAGACAGAGCGTCAACAGGGGAGGGGCAGAGAGAGAGGGAGACACAGAATCCGAAGCAGGCTCCGGGCTCCGAGCCGTCAGCACAGAGCCCGACGCGGGGCTCGAACCCACGAACCGTGAGATCATGACCTGAGCTGAAGTCGGACGCTTAACTGACCAAGCCACCCAGGCTCCCCTATACATAATTTTTTTAAGCCCCAAAGAAAAGCTGTTTCCCAACCTGCACCGAGCTCAGGCCAGGGCCTTCCTGCTGGGAGGACAGAAACGACCCAGGGGCCTGCCCGGGGCTCCCTGGGAATGATTTCCAGACTCATACACCCTTGGCTGAGGCTGGGGAGAGGGAGACACGATACAGAAGGAACTGGAGGAAGAGAAAGGAGAAGGGGGAAGGAGGGAGAGTGAGGGGGAGGAGGGAGCCAGGGAGGAGGGGAAGGGGGAAGCCTGTGGAACAAAGCAAGACAGGCCTGGGCAGGAACCCGCTGGAAAGGCCAGCCCCCACCTCGACAGAAGAAATGGCCACCAAGGAGCCTTACTCCTAAGCGACCAACGCTGGAAACGAACCCAAATGCCCATCAACTGACGAAGGGACAGACAAAATACAGTAGAACCCTACAACGGAATGTTATTCAGCCATAAAAAGGGGTGCGGTGCTGAGACGTGCCCCACAGCGCGGGTGAACCTTGAAAACATCACGCTGAGGGAAAGCAGCCAGGCACAGCGCGCAGGACTCCGTGGGTAGGAAACTTCCAGAAGAGGCAGGCCCGCAGAAATGGAGAGCAGATGAGCAGCTCCCAGGGGCTGGGGGCGGGGGCGGGAACCAGGTACAGCGTTTCCTTCTGGGTGATGAAAATGTTCTAGAACTAGACTGTGGTCACAGTTGCACAACTCTGTGAATATATTAAAAAACCACTGGATTGTACCCTTTAAAAAAGGAGACGTTCGCGGCATGTAAATATCTCAAATCTTAAAGAGAAAATGGAAAAAGAGAAAACCCGCACACAACAGCAATGGAACGAGGGACAAGATACAACCGTATGGACGGAGCTTAAAACCATCACGGTGGGGGCGCCTGGGTGGCTCAGTCGGTTGGGCATCTGACTCCTGATTTCGGCTCAAGTCACGATCTCACAGTTCATGAGTTCGAGCCCCGCGTTGGGTTCTGAGCTGACAGTGCGGAGCCTGCTTGGGATTCTCTCTCTCTCTCTCTCTCTCTCTCTCTCTCTCTCTCTGCCCTTCCCCCACACATGCACATGCACACATACACTCTCTCTCTGAAAATAAATAAACTTAAAAAAAAAAAAAATCACAGTGAGCGAAAGAAGCCAGACGCAGAAAGCCACCTACCGTAGCATTCCACGAAATGCAGGATTTACACAGAATATCCAGAAGAGGCAAATCCACGGAGACAGAAAGCAGATTAGTGGTTCGCCAGAAGCTGAGAGCTGGGGGAATGGGGAGTCGGTCACCGCTTAATGGGGATGGTGTTTCTCATACTGGGGCGATGAAAACGTTCTGGGACTGGATAGCGGTAAATATCCTAGAAACCACTGGATTGAATACTTCATCTTTTTTTTTTTTTTTTTTTTTTTTTTTTTTTTTTAACGGGGGCGACTGGGTGGCTCAGGCAGTCGGGCGTCCGACTTCGGCTCAGGTCATGATCTCACAGTTCGTGGGTTCGAGCCCCGCGTCGGGCTCTGTGCTGACAGCTGGGAGCCTGGGGCCTGCTTCGGATTCTGTGTCTCCCTCTCTGTCTGCCCCTCCCCCGCTCATTCTCTCTCTCTCTCTCTCTCTCTCTCTCTCTCTGTCTCTCTCTCTCAAAAATAAAGATTTAGGGGCGCCTGGGTGGCGCAGTCGGTTAAGCGTCCGACTTCAGCCAGGTCACGATCTTGCGGTCCCTGAGTTCGAGCCCCGCGTCGGGCTCTGGGCTGATGGCTCGGAGCCTGGAGCCTGTTTCCGATTCTGTGTCTCCCTCTCTCTCTGCCCCTCCCCCGTTCATGCTCTGTCTCTCTCTGTCCCCAAAATAAATAAACGTTGAAAAAAAAAATTAAAAAAATAAAGATTTAAATAAATAAATAAATAAATAAATAAATAAATAAATAAATAAAACAATATATGGGGCGCCTGGGGGGGCTCCATCAGTTAAGCGTCTGACTTAGGCTCAGCCCATGATCTCGCGATTCGTGGGTTCGAGCCCCGGGTCGGGCTCTGTGCTGACAGCTGGGAGCCTGGGGCCTGCTTCGGATTCTGTGTCTCCCTCTCTTTCTGCCCCTCCCCCGCTCGCACCCTGTCTCTCGCTCAAAATAAATAAACATTAAAAAAATTTTTTTATTCCCCTCCACACCCATCGTGGGACTTGAACTCGTGACCCTGAGACCTAGAGTCGGGTGCTCCGCCGACTGAGCCAGCCAGGCACCCCTGGATTGTACACGTTAAAGTGGATGAACTCTACGGTATGCGAATTATGTGTCAATAGAGGCTGTTTAAAATTTTAAGCGAGAAAAAAAACCCAAAACACGAAAAGGAAACGGGTCACACGGCCCGGCCTCGCGCCCCCCAGCCCCCCACCTGACTCTCCATCCCAACCTGTACGTTCAGGGCATTTTCTCTCAGCACGGCCCCCCAAACCTCACAAACACACAGGCCTGACGAAGAATGACACAACCAGGACCCCCGCCTCCAGTCCTGGCTATGTTCCCAGGGACCCCCGCATGATGCAGTGGGTCCCCCCAGACCATCCTGGGCTGGGCAGGGGAGCCACGCGGGTGGACGCGACGTTCTGGCCTCAATTTCTCCCTCCAACTTCCCCCTCCAACCCGGCCAAGCCAAAAATGGGCAAGAAGACACAGAAACCACAGAGGAATGTGAAATGTGCTAGGTTTGTAGCATTTCCTAAGCGCACGATGCCAATTTCGGAAGCGTAAATACCTGTGGAGTTCAACGAAACAAAACACAGAAACATTTCTACTTCGGGGCGCCGGGGTGGCTCCGTCGGTGAAGCTTCCGACTCTTGATTTCAGCTTGGGCCATGATCTCATGGCTCATGAGATCAAGCCCCACATCAGGCTCTGCAGTGACAGCACGGAGCCTGGTTGGGATTCTTTCTCTCCCTCTCTCTCTGCCCCTCCCCTGCTCTCTCTCTCAAAATAAAAATTAAAATTAAAAAAAAAAAACAAAACCAGCCCCCTTGAGGGATGGGACCAGAGGACACCCCATCCCCCCCAGGAGACCCCCCGCCCCCATCCATCACCACCTGCTCTCTGCGGTGCCTCAGGAGGTTAAGTTCGTAAGAGGTGAGGTCTGGGTCCGGTATTAAGGAGGAAGGCAGGAATAACCACATTGTTCACAAGCGATTCTTTTTCCACAGAGCTCCTGGGAAGCGCTTTCCAGGCTCCAGTTTAATTAGGGGTTTATTATTATTTTTTTTTAATGTTTATTTTGAGAGAGAGAGAGAGAGAGAGAGAGAAAGCGGCAGAGACAGAATCCCAAGCAGGCTCCATGCTGTCGGCACAGAGCTTGACACGGGGCTCGATCTCACAAACCGCGAGATCACGACCTGAGCTGAAACCAAGAGTCGGATGGTCAACGGACTGAGCCACCCAGGCGCCCCTCCAGGCTCCAGTTTTTCTGCCTCCTGGTGGACCCCCGCCTTGCCCTTCCGATACAACACCCCATGCTTTCCCACTGGGCAGAGAGAAAAAAACCCAAAACTATATTTAGTGAGTACCTACTGTGCCCCAGGCCCTGGGAGACCCCTCAGTAAAGACGCCCATCATACATTAATTAGTGAACAAGTTACTCCATAATGTGGTATCACCTAGTGGTAAAACGCTAGGAGGAGATCATAATAAAGGAGAGAGGTTTCGATTTTCAAATAGGGTACTCGAGGGGCGCCTGGGTGGCTCAGGCAGTTAACCGTCCGGCTTCGGCTCAGGTCACGATCGCACGGTTCATGTGTTCGAGCCCTGCTTCAGATCCTCCGTCCCCTTCTCTCTGCCCACCCCTCACGTGCGCTCTGCCTCTCAGAATACACTTTAAAAAAACAAATAAAATAGGGCACTTGGTAGGGGTGACACTGAAGCAGAGGTTGGAATGAAGTAAGGAGAGAGCCATGCAAATACATGGGGGGGGGGGGGGGGTAAAAAGCATCCCAGGCTGAGGGAACGGTGGGTGCAAAGGCCCTGAGGCGGGAAAGTGCCTGATTGGCCCCAAGGAACAACCAGATCATTGTTTGGTGGGCACAGGGCGTTAGAAATCATGTCGGAGAGATAGTGGGGTGGGGAAGACGCAAGGGCGGCCTGTGGACTTTGCTCTAAGCGTATTAACCTTCTCAAACTGCGGTTGGGATCCGTGGAGCGTTGAGGTGGTCTTCTCGGGAGTCTAGAAACTGCCTAAACAGTTCAAGTAAAAGAGCTAATCCACACACCGTGGCCCCTAGCACGGAGTCCCTCCCATCCAGTCCACCAGCCGTGCCGGCATCTATGAATACACGTCCACTGTGGCAAAGGCTGTCGTGTGTTCTCCCGGAACCATTCTCTTTTCCCCGTAGGCACAGCGTGGGACTACGTTTCCCAGCATGCCTTGCAGCTTAGGGGAGGACAGAGCCAAAAGAGGGGAGGAGTCTGGTTCCTCAATCCCTCCCACGAGGCTGCCCCACCAGAAACACCCTCACCGGTCTATAACACGGGCAAGAAAAAAAAAACTTCTATCCTATAGAGCCACTGAGAAGAAAGGACTTATTTGTCGCAGCAGCTGGCCCGACCCGCGCTGACTCGCACGCCCACCAAACTGGTCCACTGGGCAGCCGGCTCGAATGAAGGACCTTTCGCAGAAGTTCCAGGAAGGGAAGAGAGGAGGGGGGCACGAGAGGCGTGTGCCCAACTCAGAACGGCCCACCTCGAAGCATCAGGGCCGGCAGCCGGGGCCAGAGATTTAGTGCCCACAAAACCTCCTCAGCCGTTGTCAAGTTCGTATCGTGAAAAGCAATGCCAGCAACGTGATCGAGGCTCAGCCTGCACCCCCAGCCCAATACCCCACCCAGGAGGAGGGCCTCAGCTTACACATCACCATTACCGCACGCAAGGCACTGGCTTTCCCGACGACACCGCGCAGAGCCGAAACCCAGAGCCGCTCGCCTGACGGCGGGAACCGCGGGTCACCGCACGCCTGCCGGGTGGGCGTTTAAATGCTCAATTTGTACATGAGCCCCTAGAGATGGGAGCCTCGCACAGAAACTCAGTGAGGGCAAGGACAGTACCTGGTACATGGTAGGTACATAGGAAACACCTGCTAATAAATGGACGAGCAGCTACTATTCTCCCCTTTCACACAAGAGGCAAGGAGGCTCAGAGAGGGCGCATCACTGGCCTGAGGTCGCCCCGCAAATGGTCCAGATCCAACCCCCGAGCACTGTCCCCACTTACTCTGACAGCCAGGTCCTCATGTCCCTCCCCCCCCCCCCCAATCCCCACCCAGTACACTTTCTTTCAGCTCATTCCCACCCTCCCAAGTTCCCGGTTCACGAAGTGTTCATCCATTCAGGAATTAAGGACTGAGACCCGTGCACGCGGGACTCTGTTCCAGAAGCTGGAGGGACAGCCGTGAACAAAACGAAGATCCTTGTTTGCTCAAAGCTTACGCTCTTTTTTTTTTTTTTTTTTTTTTTAAGTAGGCTCCATGCAGAGCTTGAACTTCATGACCCTGAGATCAAGACCTGAGCTGGGATCAAGAGTCAGATGCCTACCCGACTAAGCCACCCAAGTGCCCCAAAGCGTACCCTTTGGACGACGATAGGGATGGAGGCAGAAAGAACAGCGATGTGATGTATTATACCAAATCTCTGCAAATATTTAACTTCCCTGTATTTAATTTCTATTAGAGAAAAACCTAACATGCATTATAAATTGTATTCAGACATGTCCAATTAGAAATGCTATTACGCATAGCGTTATTCGTGAATATTGAAGACATTTGCAAATATAAAATATGGATATATAAAAAAAAATCGATATAAATGTAACATAGATGGGACGTCAGAAGTTGCTAAGTGATATGGAGGAAAAGCAGAGAGAGAGAGAGAGGACAACGGGTTTTGTCCGATTTTAAGTAGGGTGATAATCCCTGGTTCGCTCCCGGGTTTCGGCACCAAAAAAAGAAACAAAAACAAATAGGGTGATAAAGGCAGGCGTGGGAGAGGAGGGGAGGGAGCCATAGAGCAGGAGGACAAGCAAGTACAAAGGTCCTGAGGTGACCACGTATCTGATTTGAGGAAGGAAGCCAGTGTGGCTGAAGCACAGGGAGTGATGGTGAGTAGTCAGTGGCTAGATGGAAAGTCAGGGACCCGATAGTATATAATAACCACCAAAAGGTAGAAACAAGCCGAGTGCCCATCAAGAGAAGAAAGGATAAACAAAATGTGCTCTGCCCGCTCTATGGAGCATTACTCAGCCTTAGGAGACCATGAAATTCTGATCCACGCTACAGTACTGACGACCCTTGAAAACATCACGCGCAGTGAAATACCCCAGACAACGAAAGGACAAAGATTGTACGATTTCACTCATATGAGGCACCTACAATAGGTAAGTTGGTAGAGACAGAGAAGTAGATCAGAGGTTACCAGGAGCAGGGAGTGACTGTTGCATGGGCACGGAGTTTCTGTTTAGAATGATGGGAACGTTCTAGAAACGGACCGTTGAATGGGCACGGACTTTCTGTTTGGAATGATGGGAACGTTCTAGAAACGGACCATTGGATGGGCACAGACTTTCTGTTTGGAATGATGGGAACGTTCTAGAAACGGACCATTGGATGGGCACAGACTTTCTGTTTGGAATGATGGGAACGTTCTAGAAACGGACCGTTGAATGGGCACAGACTTTCTGTTTGGAATGATGAGAATGTTCTGGAAACGGAACAGTGGATGGACACAGAGTTTCTGTTTCTGTTTGGAATGATGAGAATGTTCTAGAAACGGACGTTGAATGGGCATGGACTTTCTGTTTGGAATGATGAGAATGTTCTGGAAACGGACCATTGGATGGGCACGGAGTTTCTGTTTGGAAAGATGAGAACGTTCTAGAAACAGACCGAGGTGATAATCGCACAACGCTGTGAAGGTACTTGGTCCCACCGAAGTGTACACTTAAAAAAAGGTGAAAATGGCCAATTTTATCATCATTTACGCGCACAGCTGATGCTACACTCGCGTTGTGCTTGACGGATCAGGCACTGTTGTAAAAGCCGTATGTGTCGGGCGCCTGGGGGCTCAGTCAGTTAAGCATCGGAGTCTTGATCTGGGCTCGGGTCATGATCTCACAGTTCGTGAGTTCGAGCCCCACATGGGGCTCTGTGCTGACAGTGTGGAGCCCGCCTGGGGTTCCGTCTCTCCTTCTCTCTGCCCTTCACTTGCTTGTGCTCTCTCTCTCTCTCTCTCTCAAAAATAAATAAACTTAAAAAAAAAAAAAAGATGACAGGGGCTTGGTTTGGGTGTGGGGAGCTCGGTGGTGGACACGTGAAATCCGGGGTGCCTGGCAGGCAAGGCGGTGGGGAGTTCACAAAGTGCCAGAGACCAAGGGGGAGAGGGAAGACGCTCCCGCACCCCTGCCCCGCGTGCCCGCCCTTCCTCCCTCTACCTGACATTTTCGGGGCCTGGCCTCTCTCCCGCTCCCCGCTCCCACCACTCTGCAGCTGGCCCCAACACAGACTTCAGGCTCGCGGCTTTCAGAGAGCCGGTTTCCAGAAGCCTCGCCGCCCACTCGTGCCGCCCCCTACCCGGCGGCTTCCTCGCCCGCAGACCCCGTCGAGGCCTGACCCGGCGGTTCCTCAGAGCCGTCTAGCAACGAACAGAGAACATAAGTAGCAAATGGAACCCAGCAGCGTGCTGGAAGATGCCAAACGGGGTGTGAGACGCACAGGTCTCGATCCTTCCTTCAAAGCCCTTGGAAGGGGCGGCGGGGGGAGGGCGTGCTCCAACATGCAGCTTTCCTGCTGGGTGGCTCAGTCAGTTAAGCGTCCGACTTGGGCTCAGGTCATGAGCTCGCGGTTCGTGGGTTCGAGCCCCGGGCCTTAAACGTTGCCCAAAGCTTGGGTCAAGCCCCTCGGGTCGCCCCGTTCTGACGCTGATTCCCCCCCCCCCCCCCCCCCCCCCGCTTACCGTGGTGAAAACGTAGTAACAATAATCTGTGTGCTCTCTGCCTTCCTGTGAAATTCTCCCGACAAAGCTCCATAAGGGAGGTACTATTATTTTACTCCTCAGGTGCACCCCAAAGTGCCCCACACTGATGGGGAGCCCGCACACGGGGGTCCCCAGACCGATACCGTGGGTCTCCTGATCCAGCTAGCCCTAACGCCACCCGGGACGTGCCAGACCCCCTCCCCGATCTAGAATATCCTCTCCCCTCTCCTTTTTTGGTTCCTGTGAAAGCTTCTCCTTCCTTGGCGCGCAGAGGCAGCTCCAGAAGCTTGCCCTGGGACTCGAGGACCGAGAATCACGTAAGCAGCAGGACCAGGGCCGTTTGTCACCAGTGTCCCCAGGGTCCGGCATGGGCCTGGCACCGAGCAAGCCACTCAGTCCTGGCGGCTGTCTGCAAGGGGTGAGAGTGGTAAAGCCTTTCTGGAATGCAATCTGGCAGGGCTCACCCAAATCTAGATGCACGCTTCCTCCTGCCTTAGCAATTCCTCTTCTAGGAATCTGGCCGCTAGAAACGCTCTTACACAAGTGACGGGAGGTGTGGATCCAAAAATGTTAGGTCGGGTCACTCCCCAGCTCAAAAGCCTCCCATGGCTCCCACCTTATTAAGAACCGAAGCCCAAACCCCAAAGATGCGGGACAGAAACTCCAGAGCAACCAAGAGATGGTGTGATTCAGCGAATAATGGAGACAAGGGGAGATGCTAAAATACTCATTTAATCTAGCAGCGCCTGGGTGGCCTCGGTTGGGCATCAGACTCTTGGTTTTGGCTCAGGTCACGATCTCACGGTTTGTTAGATTGGGCTCCACATCAGGCTCTGCGCTGACAGCTCAGCGCCTGCTTGGGATTCTCTCCCCCTGCCCACCACCCCCCCCCCCCCCGCCCCGCTCTGCCCCTCCCCCACTCTTGCACGCATGCTCTCTCTCTCTCTCAGTAAACATTTTTTAAAAATAAAATAAAATAGGGGCGCCTGGGTGGCGCAGTCGGTTAAGCGTCCGACTTCAGCCAGGTTACGATCTCGCGGTCCGTGAGTTCGAGCCTCGCGTCAGGCTCTGGGCTGACGGCTCAGAGCCTGGAGCCTGTTTCCGATTCTGTGTCTCCCTCTCTCTCTGCCCCTCCCCTGTTCATGCTCTGTCTCTCTCCGTCCCAAAAATAAATAAACGTTGAAAAAAAATTTAAAAAAATAAATAAATAAATAAAATAAAATAAAATAAAATAGGGGCGCCTGGGTGGCTCAGTCGGTTAAGCGTCCGACTTCAGCTCAGGTCATGATCTCGCGGTTCGTGAGTTTGAGCCCCGCATCGGGCTCTGTGCTGATGGCTCGGAGCCTGGAACCTGTTTCAGATTCTGTGTCTCCCTCTCTCTCTCTGCCCCTCCCCTGCTTGTGCTCTCTCTCTCCGTCTCTCAAAAATACATTAACCAGGGGCGCCTGGGTGGCGCAGTCGGTTAAGCGTCTGACTTCAGCCAGGTCACGATCTTGCGGTCCGTGAGTTCGAGCCCCGCGTCGGGCTCTGGGCTGATGGCTCAGAGCCTGGAGCCTGTTTCCGATTCTGTGTCTCCCTCTCTCTCTGCCCCTCCCCCGTTCATGCTCTGTCTCTCTCTGTCCCAAAAATAAATAAACGTTGAAAAAAAAAATTTTTAATAAAAAAAAAAATACATAAACCAAAGGAAAGAAAAAAATTTTTAAATAAAATTAAAAAGTCACAGGGATGAAAAGTACGACACAGGGAATCCGGTGAATAATATTACAGTAACTTCGTACAGGGACTACACTTCCCGCGATGGACATCTTGCAACGCACAGAACGTCAAATCACCGAGTCGGACTCGTGTATGTTGACATTCGTATGACATCGTATGTCGACCGCATCTCAATTGGAAAAAAAAAAAGGTCTGGGTAAATAGATAAAAGTAAGGTACAGAAGAACCCACATAGTACGTGCGACCAAACGGAGAAAACGTACACGTGGAAAAGAGCCGCTGAATGAGCCCCCCAAGTCCTCATCGGGTCCCTTGTGACGAGGGAATTAAGGCAGGGTGGGGGGCAGCGCAAAGGCGACCCCAGTGTTACAAGCCTTTCTTCCTTCTTCCTCGTGTAATAATTCGTACCCACCCGCCCTCCAATGGGTCACCCCCAAAGCAAAGAGGTTAAGGAATCTTGTTCTAGCGTCGGCGCCCCAAGTCTCCATTCCACTCGCAGGGCCCTGGACATAACCCAGAAACAGTCTGACACCCACTCTACAGCGTGTTACTCAAGTGCGTGCCCCCCCCCACCCCCACCCCAAAGCAGCAGTGGCCTCACCCGGGGCAGACTGTCACAAATGCACCTGCCCCGGGCCTCCCGACTTTGAACTCGCCATTCAGGTTTGAGAAACTGTTGATCTATATAGCACAGCCCAACCCGTCTGCACCGGTAGGTACAGGCTAAAGGCTGGTTAGCGATAATAAGAACAAGAGGGGCGCCTGGGGGGGGGGCGGCGGGGCTCAGTCCGACACCGGCTCAGGTCACCATCTCCCGGGTTTGTGAGTTCGAGCCCCGCGGCGGGCTCCTGTGCTGACAGCTCGGAGCCTGCCCTCTCTCTCTTTCTGCCCCTTCCCCCCACCTCAAAAATAAATAAACATTAAACAATTAAAAAAAAAAAAAGTAACCACAGACACAGTAAGAGCACCTAGCATTCACAACGCACTTATTATGCGCCGCCTGACAACGTGTGATCTCAACGAGACTCCATTCCCACCAGGAGGGTATTTTAGATCTATGACCCCGTGTCTACAATTCCAACCTCCAAAGGGCTCTAAAAGCCATCCTCCTCCTTTTTCCCTGACTGACTGCACCCAGGGCCACAGCCGGCCCGCACGCAGTGACTGTCCTTCAGGGTCCCTCTCTTCCGCGTCAACAGCCGCAGATCCGTGCAGCAGCAGAAATGTCTGCTTCCAGAAACTTCGGCCTGTGCGGGGAGGGGGGACGGGGAGCCGGCCGCCTGGCCGGGGGTGTTCGCGTTCTGAATTTCCAGACACCTCCAAGGCGCTTCGGTTGACATGTGACGTCACCTAGCCTCCAAGGCGAAGGCCTCCCCCTTCTTCACGGATGGGGAAACTGAGGCTGAGAGGGCTGCAGCGGGTGCGGGGGGGGGGGGGGGGGGTGGGGGTGGGGCGGTCCCTGGCTCCGGGCCCCACAGGTGGCTCCGAGCCAGCTCCGCCTGTCTGGAGTCCTGACCCCCCCACCCCTCGCAGGCTGACTCATTTCAGCTCTCGGCTCGCAAACACATCCGCCGCCGTCTGGAGGAAGCTGGGGCGGCCTCCTCGGTTATGTTAATGAAGACACAACATTGGGTAAAAAGGGAAAGACGGAGGGAGGTACGGTGCCCTGCTGAGCAGAGCAGGAGCCTCCAATCGCTCAGCGAAGGCCCAAGCTGGATCCCAGGGCAAACCGGGGTAAGGGAGTAGGGGTGTGGGGGTGGAGGGCCGCTTCCAGGACCGTGGGCTTGCTCATCTTGGACCCCCCGTAAGCAGGAAGCAGCAGGGTTCACGGCTGAAAACCTGGGCCGTGGGAGCCAGACCATGGTGGGGGGGGGAGGGTGCGGGGAGAATCCCCACTCTGCCATTTAGCGGCTGTGTGACTCTGGGCAAGTGACGTGACCGCTCTGTGCCTCCTGTTTCCTCATCTGCAAAACGGGGATGCTTGGGCATCCACCTCCGAAATGTTTTCTGCAGAACGAGCTTGTAAAGAGCCTAGACAGGCACCGGGGACCGTGTCGGCTGTCACTACAGTCACAGTCTGCGTAAAGCTCGTAACAGGACCCACGACCGCCCCAGAAATCCCTCGCCAAATGCTGGGACGCAGAGCCCGGCGTATGGTTCTCTGGGGCAAGGTCTGCGGCCTCTGAGCAGGTTCCCAAAAGGACCTAAAGTAAACCTTTTTCTCCCACATGCGCTTAAGACTTCAGCCCCAAAGAAATAAGAGGCGACCTTTCCAGGCAGGCTGGACAGGGCTGCCAAAGCTCGCCCTCCCCCACCAGCTGGCAACACGACAGCCACCCTGTGCCCCGCCCCAGGCCTCCCTCTCCTCCTGTCCCCAAGCAGCCCCACGCGGTCCCCGCCAAACTCCTTCCCAACCTCACGGACACCTTTCTTCTGCCCTCACACCCGCCTCCCAACCTGCGAGGAAACCTCACTCCTGAGCCCAACCCGGTACCAACCCCTCCTGCTCTTCTAGAATCTTCCTTCGCTCCTTTCCTCTTCTCTCCTGGGCCCCCCCAGCCTGCTCAGATCCTAAAAAACCGAACCGCTGTAGCGTTCGTGTCGCAATCCACGAAAAGGTCACGCAGCCCTTGCTTGCTGGTTCGAGAAATACCGATTACAGCCTCCTCGTAAGTCAGGTCCTGGGGGTAAATCCTAACAAGGACACAAGCCCGGTGGAGTGAAGGAAGTAGGACAGGGTTGTCGGGGAAGGCTTCCTGGAGGAGGGGGTATTCAAGCGGAGGCCTGCCGGAGACAGGAAGGAGCTGTAGGGTAAAGGTGGGGAGGCAGGAACAGAGAAGGCAAGGCGAAAGGTCAGGGACGGTCGGGTTTTGTCGGAGGAGGTGACGGCAGACCTACCTGTAGGCAGGCACTAGGGAGCCAAAGAGTGTAGTAAGACCTTATTATTTTTTTTAACCTCTGGCTGCCAAGAGCTGTCTTCCTTCTCTCCCCCTCCCTCCCTCCCTCCCTCCCTTCCTTCCTTCCTTCCTTCCTTCCTTCCTTCCTTCCTTCCTTCCTTCCTTCCTTCCATGATGCCACCTCACACATTCCAGTGGGGCTCCCAGCCCTACCTACCCATCAAACCCGCCAAGTCCCCCTTCAAGTCCATTGAAGCTAAGACCTTTCTGGAAACTCCCTCCCTTTGCTCCTGAGATGCTGACCATGCCTGATGTCGGGGCCTGTCCTGTCCCTGGGGAACTGTCCTCACCCCTGGGGCTGAGCGCTCGGTGTCAGTTACCGCTGAGTGTCACTTGTGACCCCGACAGTTCAGCCACTCACCCTACATCTCTCTCCCCTTGGCATCCATCCACCGTCCCCGAAGGACGCCCTACCCGTCTCGAGAGGGGACCGGCACATACCCAGTTGCTCAGGCCGATGACCCTGGCACAACACATCCACACACGTACCAACCACTGTGCCTTCTCTGCCGGGAATGGCCTTGAGCCCAAAGTCTGCCCCCAGAAACCCCCTCCCCCGGGAAGCCTGGCCTGACGCCCCAACAGACTCCAGAGGCAATACCTCCTCCAGACCTCCACCAGCTCAGCGGGTACCCCCGAGATAAGGATCTCACCAGGCAGGGAGGATGAGTGTGTTTCTGGCTTCCTTCCCTCGCCTGTCCCGGAGGGCAGAGCTCTGAGGCCGGGTGCACAGGAGGCCCACTGCGTGGGTTTGAATTAACCAGTGGGATGTACCTGGATTCAGACCTCTGCTCGGCCAGCAGCGAGCTTGGTGACCTTGCACAAGTCACTTCACTCCTGGGAGAGGAAGGTGGTGACCACTTGGGGGTCTGGCCCTGGGTTTTCTTTTTTGTTTTTGTTTTTTCTTAAAAACTACTACGACTGCCCCGGATGGAACGCACCGCAGCAGGAGAAGCAACAGAACTGATGGACAAATAGCGACATGAGAGGGGCACCCGAACGCAGGGAGCTGGGCGAAAAAGAAACACGAGGAGAAATACATCAGGATCCCCTGCACGAAGTAAAAACCCACCACCCAAAGCAGTTTGCCAGGGCACAGGAGAGCACACAAGATCCTCAGGAAAGGCGCCTGGGTGGCTCCGTCCCTTAAGCGTCTGACTTCGGCTCAGGTCGCGATCTCACGGTTCGTGGGTTCGAGCCCCACGGTCGGGCTCTGTGCTGACAGCTCAGAGCCTGGAGCCTGCTTCTGATTCTGTGTCTCCCTCTCTCTCTGCCCCTAACCCACTGTCTCTGTCTCTCTCAAAAGTAAATAAACATTAAAAAAAAAAAAAAAAAAAGATCTGCGGGAAATACATGAGGAGGTTGCCTGGGGAGTGGGGGGTGGGGGGGCAAGAATTTTATATCCATATACAAATATGTATTATGTATGTTTATATATAACATAAACGCTTGTTCTATTTCTATTATATTAACTTTAAAATTAAATGACCACATAATATATATGGTCATACGTGCATGTATACGTATTTTTATTTTCCTACTCATTTATTTTATTTTATTTTTTTAATTTTTTTTAACGTTTTATTTATTTTTGAGACAGGGAGAGACAGAGCACGAACAGGGGAGGGTCAGAGAGAGGGAGACACAGAATCTGAAACAGGCTCCAGGCTCTGAGCTGTCAGCACAGAGCCCGACGCGGGGCTCGAACTCACGGACCACGAGATCGTGACCTGAGCTGAAGTCAGACGCTCAACCGACTGAGCCACCCAGGCGCCCCTAAACGTTTATTTTAAAACAGACTTATATCATGAACTGGGTTAAATGAAACCTCCAATTCTGCTAGAGTCTGGCCGGCGGGGAGGGGCTCTTTAGGCCCAGAAGTCAGCTCAGTGTGCCCCCGTGACAAAGGGAGATGCCACCCCCTGCTTCCGAAAGGTCTACATGCAAAAAACAGGGCCATGGAAGGGGCAAAGGCCCGGCCAGCGTCCTGACTTGGCCCACAGGCCCGGATTCACTCCCTCTGGAGAGCATGCGGGACCAGCAGACTGGGTACTGGGGAGGCAGCAAGGGCAGGATAGACCATGTTCATGGAATGAGGGTCAAGCGTGGCTGGAAGACCCATGGCTCCCTGTCGTGGGTGAGGGCCTGCAGGCTGGGCCCCACAACTCTGAGGTGGGTCTCCCGAGCAAACCAACTGCTCGGGGCTGGGACCCTGGGAGTGGCATTTGTAAAAAAAAAAATTTAATGTTTATTTACTTTTGAGAGAGAAAGACACACACACACACACACAGAGCGTGAGTGGGGGAGTGGCAGAGGGAGCAGGAGACATAACTCTATGTGTATGAAGCAGGCTCCAGGCTCTGATCTGTCAGCACAGGGTCTGATGCGGGGCTCGAGCCCACGAACCGCAAGATCACGAGCTGAGCCGAGGTTGGCGCTTAACCGACGGAGCCACCCAGGCGCCCCGGGAATGGCATTTTTCACAAACACTTCTGGTGATCTGGAAGCAGGTGGGTCGCCGTTTGTGAACCAGCACAGGGATTTCAAACATGGGCTCTGGACCCCCCCTTGCTCCCCCCCCTGGGATATGCCCATCGTTCATCCGGCCAGTCAACAAACATCAGGGCTCAACGGTGTGCCAGGAAAACATGGAGCCATTGTCTCTCTCCTTCTGCGGTTTAGAGTCTAGTGATAAAGCCAGGCCTCAAGAAGGGCTCACAGGAGACCTGATACATGCCAAAGGGGCGACGACGTGGGGTCAGCCAGTGCGCTGGGGGGTGTCCTTAGACTAGGGCACTGGGGGCCCAGGGGAGGGGTGTTAGGAGGCGAGGACTTCACGGGCGAAGGGGTCCGTCTCCGCTGACAGAAAGGAGGTAAAACCTTCCCATGGACTCCTGCTCGGGGAGACAGAGAAAGGCCTCCCTGATAGCACCACACAGCTGAATCTCAAAGCCAGAGGTGTTCGACCCCCAGGACCACATCTCGTCTGTAAAACTCGAGAAGAGGCAACACGGCTCGACCTCAACCGACGAGGACCAGCAGGTGTTCACGGGGAAGGGGGACGAGGGAACTTTCTGCCTAGTCATGAGAACATTCTGGATCTTGACGGGGCGACCCAGGTGGTCACGTGTGCCAAAGACCTCATCAAGAGGCACACTGACCCTCTCTGCGTTGTGTCGTGGGTGGGGAGGCAGGTCGCTGGGCACATTCTGGGGGGGAGTAAGGGCGGTGTGGTGAGAGCCTGGCAGGAGAGGGTAAGAGGGTTGAGCACACCCGTCACCCAGCCTGGGTCGGGGGGTTATTTTTCGAGAATGGGTGAGGGCCTACGGAAGACCGGAAGGACGTTTCGGTCCAGTGAAACATCACAACCGCCAGGAGCTGTGGGTATCTGCCTGCCAGCACCACGGTGGGTAAGAGGCAGCACGCATACTCTGGACAGGAGCTGCAGGCGTCCTGGGGGAGCTGGGCCACCCTTTGCCTCCAGGTCGCAAAGCACTAGGAAGGGCTCCCTGCAGGGCCCCAAGGGTCATTCATGAGGATCCGGCAGCCGCAGACAGACCCTCCCCTCCTCTCACCCTGCTTCCCAGGCTGCCAGCCGGGGCACGGGGGACATAGGCTGGGAAGGGGGCGGTCACCGAGAAGTCAGCAGCCGTCCCCTCCAGCCCCTCCAAGTACGGAGTGGGCAAGAGGAGGAGACAGAGGCAGCTGAGCCTGGCTGGGGGCTCCAGGGACCCTTCCTCTGACCCTCTAACCCTAGAAAGAGCTTTGGGTGCCACCCCTCTCCGACTACACACAGAAACACTAACAATGCAACAGTAACAACGACCGCCGCCTTCCGCGGAGCGCTTATGCTGAGCCAGGCACTTGTAAGACACTCTTCCGCGCAGCACTCACAGAACTGATGCAGAGGCTCTCGGAAGAAGCATGTCTTATTAACGCTGCGCCCCTGCTCCCCCAGCCTGGGATTACGGAGGGGAAGTAACCTGCCCCCAGGTCACAAGGTTGGAAGGGGCTGGGGCGCCTGGGTGGCTCAGTCGGGGAAGGGTCCGACTTCGGCTCGGGTCACGATCTCATGGTTCGTGAGTTCGGGCCCCACACGGGGCTCTGCGCTGTCGGCGCAGAGTCTGCTTCAGGTCTTCTGTCCCCCTCTCTCTGGCCCTCCCCTATTGGTGCGCGTGTATGAGCAGGCACTCGCTCGCTCGCTCTCTCCTCTCTCTCTCTCAAAAATGAATACACATCAAAAAGAAAAAAAAAAGGTTAGCAGGGGCAACGAGAGGATGCAAACCCACATAGCCACCCAGTTACCCTCACCTCTGGGGTCATCCTGTCCATCGCCCCCCCCCCCCCCCCGCCAACTGGTTCAACTTCTCCGACTCGCCCTTTACGGCAACAGTTTCCGCACAGAACAGCAGACCCTAGGCCCACACCTGTGTAAATCCCAAGCCTGTATAACCGGAAACAGCCCCCGGGGTCCAGGGCCTGGGGAGGCCAAGACAGGGACCTCACCGAAGTCCCAAAGAAGGGAAACCAGAGAAAAGCCAACCCGGCCAAAGCCTACTCCCTGCCGCCTCAGTTTCCCCAATCTGTGCAATGGGCTTCACGGCTCGTCTCTCACAGAACAGGACAGATCCTGCAGGTGGCGAAACAGATTCTGGACCCCAGAGATGCTCATACCCGTTAGTAACAGTAGTGATATCCTTGAAATGATACAACGTCTGGAATTTGCTTAAACTGATCCAGCGAAAGAGAAAGCAAAAAGTGCAGAGGAGGGGGGTGGGCTAACAGACAGAAAAGAGAGGGGCCGAGATCTGTTGAGGGGTGACGGGTACACGGGGGTCCAGTACGATATTCTCTCCACTCTGGGCGGATGCTTTAAAATCCCCATGATAGGGGCGCCTGGGTGGCTCAGTCGCCCAGCTCGGGCTCAGGTCATGATCTCACGGTTCGTGGGTTCCAGCCCCGCGTCGGGCTCCGTGCGGACAGCTCGGAGCCCGGAGCCTCCTTCGGATTCTGTGTCTCCCTCTCTCTCTCTCTGCCCCTCCCCTGCTCACGCTCTGTCTCTGTTTCTCTCACAAATAAATAAACATTAAAGAAAACTTTTTTTAAATCATAATAATAAGCCAAGTGAACCTTCGCTGTGCACGCCTTCAAGCCAGGACCAGTCTTAAAACCTTTCCGCAATTTCACTCACTCAAGCCTCACAAAAGACCCCACGAAGTTCTGTTGCAGATGAGGAAACTGAGGCCCAAACAGTATTTGACCGCCTAGGACCTTCCATTTAAAATGGCAACGTTTGGGGCGCCTGGGTGGCGCAGTCGGTTAAGCGTCCGACTTCAGCCAGGTCACGATCTCGCGGTCCGTGAGTTCGAGCCCCGCGTCGGGCTCTGGGCTGATGGCTCAGAGCCTGGAGCCTGCTTCCGATTCTGTGTCTCTCTCTCTCTCTGCCCCTCCCCCGTTCATGCTCTGTCTCTCTCTGTCCCAAAAATAAATAAAAAACGTTGAAAAAAAAATTTTTTTAAATAAATAAATAAAATAAAATGGCAACGTTAGGGGCGCCTGGGTGGCTCAGTCGGTTAAGCGTCCGACTTTGGCTCAGGTCATGATGTCACGGCTCATGAGTTCGAGCCCCGCGTCAGGCTCTGGGCTGATGGCTCAGAGCCTGGAGCCTGCTTCGGATTCTGTGTCTCCCTCTCTCTCTGCCCCTCCCCCATTCATGCTCTGTCTCAAAAATAAATAAACGTTAAAAAAAAAATTTTATAAAATGGCAACGTTGGGGCACATGGGGGGACGGGGGGGGTGCTCAGTCGGTTAAGCATTCGACTTTGGCTCAGGTCATGATCTCATGATCTCGTGAGTTCATCACAGAGCCCCCTTCGGATCCTCTGTCCCCGTCACTCTCTGATCTTCCCCAGCGCACGCGCTCTCTCTCTTTCTCTCTCTCTCAAAATAAATCAATATTAAAAAAATAAAATAAAATCATAAAATGCCAAAGTTGATTGCCCAGGATTTGGGGGCAGAAGCAGTATGGACTTGGGTATCCAATCTCATGGGAGACTTTGCTACTTTTGTTGTTGTTGTTGTTTTTAATTTTAGAGAGAGATCGCGAGTGAGGAAGAGGGGCAAAGCGAGGGGGACAGGGAGAGAATCTTAAGAAGGCTCCACACGCAGCTCAGAGCCCAACACGGGGCTCAAATCCCACCACCCGGGGATCATGACCTGAGCCGAAATCAGGAGTCGGACACTCAACCGATTGAGCCTCCCGGGGCACACTACCACTGTTCATCACCGTCACCGTCACAGCCACTAACATTTTTTTTAAGTAGGCTCCGTGCCCAGTGTGGGGCTTGAACTCACGGCCCCGAGATCAAGAGTCGCACGCTCCGCCAGAGGCCCCACCTCTAACACTTTCTGAGCACTCGCCAGGCGTCCCGCGTTGTGTTCAGCATCGGACACCCAGGAGCAGGCCGCGGGCGGCTCTCCTGTCGTTCCCAGCCTTTCCGTTGGGGAAACTGAGGCACAGGGCGCGGAAGCCCGGCCCGCTCCCGGGGTCGACGCCGCCGGGCCTCATGCCAGAGCGGCCCTGCCATGCGCCCCCTGCTGCCGACGCGGCTCAGAATGCCAACATTGTTCCCCATGTGCCTTTGGGGAAGACAAGGACGACCTTTCAGAGTGCAGAAGTCAGCAAGGGCCCCACGGCAGAGCAGCGGTGACAGTGGAAGTAACAGCCACATCAGGGGCTGGTTCCTGAAAGCCTCCGGGACGCCCGGTGCGGGAGGGCGCTGCCTCATTTAGCCCTCCCAGCCGTCCCTACGAGGGGGCCATCGGGGTCCCACCTTACAGATAAGGAAACCGAGACCCAGAAAAAGGGATCATTTGGCCCGGGTCACACTATCATCAAGTGGAAAAGAAGGCACCCCCCCCCCCCCCCCCGCCCCGTGCCTGCCAATCAGGGGGCTCACAGCCAAGAATCTGGCTAGTCCCGGCCCCAGGAAAAAAAAAAAAAAAAACTGCCAAAAAGGGCAGATAACATCGCCAAGGACCGACGAGGCTTCCTGTACAGGGTAGGCCCTCACAACAACCCTCCCCAAGTTGAGACTGAGATGAACCCATTTAGCAGAGGGGAAAACAGAGGCCCAGAACCAGCGAGCTCCCGGTCTACAGCCATTCAACCAGCAAGAGGTGTGGAGCCAGGACTCCGGCCAACAGACTGGCTTCTAGAGCCCATGCTCTTGACCTCCACACCAGGGGGCAAGCACGGTCCGCAGGCCACGGGCAGACAGGAAGACGCAAGGAGGCCACAAGAGGCAAAGACACCAGAGCAGGCTGGTTGGATGAACTGCACGGGACAGGAAGGAACGACTTCTTCCAAGGGCAGCCGCCACGGTACTTCCGGGGAGCCCCTAAGTGACAAACAGCAGACTCCTGGTCCAGCGATCCCGCTTCCAGAAGTTTACCCCACAGCCGGACCCAGTTGCCGGGAAGAGGTGAGGAGGACACGTGCTGTCCAGCCCTATAAGCTGAAAACCGCTCCCACACCCGTGTCAAGGAAACGAGGGTTCACCCACACCACACAACACCACTGGGCCCAGAAAAAGACGGAGGGAACCCTCCCTCTCCCGCGCAGGAAGAGTCCCCCAGGGAAATGAAGCACCGTGCAGGTCAACGGGACGGCAGGTAGAAATCAATATCTTCAAAGACGCGCCCACACGGATAAGAAACGCGCGTGCACGGAACATCAGGATCGGGGAGCGAGGGACTAAGGGTGCTGGGGAGGGAGGAGAGAAAGACTTACGACGTTTGGTAATTCTGAACTTGCCCCCGTGTGCATGTAGCACTGAGGAAAACAATAAAATAAAAAAGACAGAAAGAAAGGCAGTCGCTTCCTCCTTGGAGCCTTCACAGACCACCCAGTCGGAATTACTCACATCGCACGCAGCGAGCCCAGCCCTGGGGACCCCGCTTGCCTCCAGCCTCCTCCTGGACCGGATCCCTGGCACACAGTAGGCCCTCAGGAAGTGTCACTGGGAATAATTAAAGCAACAAAAGCACTCTCTCCGGCCGGACGGATCCCAAGCCACCAGCAACACACAGCCTCTTCCATGAAGCCAAATGCCACCAGGCTAGAAATGTCTCAGAAAACTCTCCGTCGTCGGGGGATCCTGCGTGTCACCGAGGAGAGACACAAAGGCTTCCAGTCAATGGGGACAAAACTCTTAACGGTGGTACCCCCCCAGGCAGGGGAGGATTCAGAAGGAATGAGGAGGGAATCCTTGGGGACAGTTCAACCAGACATTTCCCATGCGCCTGTGGAGTGAAGCATCCTACTCCAGGGAGCCAACTCCGGGGGACAATCCTCAGACAGGCTGTGGGAGTAAGTGGGGAGCAAATCATTCTGATGGGGAGGCGGTGGGGGCGGGGGGAGAGGTTTAGGTCACAGATGGAGGTCAGGTAACTTGTTTCCATTGAGAGGGTGCCCGGTAGGGGAAGACCCAAAGGAGACCAGAGCAACATAACTGTGCCCCCCACCCCTCTCCCCGGCGGGGCGGGACAGGGAAAAAGGCAGACCCTCACTGCTTTCCAAGCCCAGGCCCGCTGGAAAGGAATGTCATGTTTTCCTGTTTCCAATTAACTGCCCCCCCCCCCCCCCCCAGCAGCCCTCTGCATTCTTGAGACCAGGAGTCAAGACAGCCACAGGGGAGAGCTGGGAGGGCTGGCTGGAACCCCATTGGTGGCTAGCCCCGGGGCTAAAAGGCAGCCCCCAGGAACCTGGGGAACCCCACCCCCCATCCCAGGGCCCTCCCACCAGGCCCCAGGGCTTGGCACTGACCCCCTTCCATAACTCTAGGGTGGGGGAGAAGACCCCCCACCCGAGGGAAGGCTGGGGAAGGCCCCAGAGGCCTCTGGGAAGGAAGTCAGCAGGGAGGGGGGCGGAGCACAGGCCTGTCCCTTTGGGCCTTACTCATGCTTCTCCGCTCAAAAAAAAAAAAAAAAAAAAAAAAAATCAGTTCCTATTTTCAGGAAACACTCAGGCTTGAGAGACCTATGGGTTCCCCACAGTCCGTCTCCTCCTGCCCCCCGAAAGGAATTATTATGACTTAGGCCTATGCTCTCAGGAAGGAAGATCTTTACACATCAAGGTCAGGACAGTAGATCAGGGGCAAAACACAGTGTCTTTTGCGCAAAACACACACGGAGCCCCTCTCCCACTCACTCCTACCCCCTGCAGTCTGGGCTTGGGGTCCCCTCACAGCCAGAGACCAGGCTTTTCCCTGGGCTCAGTTTTCTCATCTGTAAAATGGGAAGATCACCCGTATTACCCTCTTCGCTGGGCGAGCTGGACCCTCCCAGTCCCTCTCCCTCAGTCCACCGCCCCCAAATGTTGAATCGGCACCAGTAAGTGCCAAAGGGGAAGGGCCCCAGTTCAGACAGCGGGCTGGGGGGGGGGGGGAGTCACTGATTCACAGTTGGCCCTTGCCCACCCACCGTGGGGACGTCCCCCAGGCCTTTTAGTACTCCCTTCAATGTCCAGCACTCAACATCCCTCCCCAGCGCTGGGGAATTGGCACGCCACATCCAGTCCGATGAATGACAAACACAATAACACGTTTAGATACGACTTTCACCCACCTCAAGGTCAGTTAAGGGAACTATAATTATGGCCACCTGCAGATGAGGAAACTGAGGACTAGGGCCTTAAATGACCTGCCTAAGCCCACAGAGTGGGGACAGGGAG
The DNA here is from genome assembly GCF_028749965.1 of Puma concolor. Lineage (NCBI taxonomy): Eukaryota > Metazoa > Chordata > Mammalia > Carnivora > Felidae > Puma > Puma concolor. Next base: position 53,224,378 of record NC_141681.1, on the reverse strand, counting down.
TCTGACACCGGCCAAGGGGAGAAAGGTTCCCTGTCAGATGCGTCAGGGTGCCTTGAAGGGTGGCCGGCCAGAGGGACCACGAAGGTCCCCGAAAGCTCGGCTGCCCTCCTAGCAGGGCTGAGTCGCAGAAAGCTGGGCCAAGTCCCAGCTCAGGAGGAAGAGGAGGAGGAGGAGGAGGAGGAGGAGGACCATGGGGCCAGCTCCCAGGTGCCCCCCAGGCCCCCCGACCAGGCCGGCCTGCGGTCCCCCTTCCCAGCCCACGCACCTCCAACTCAGCTCTTATAGGCAAACGCTGTGCTCCAGCCACAGCTGAGATGATTCCGCTCCCAGCCTCGCTTCCAGATGTCTTTACCCCTTCCCAAAACCGGCATGGGGGCGGGGGGAAGATGACACAACAGCTCCTTCCAAGTATTATTATAGACGAGACCCAGGTCAACTGGAATCAACATGACAAAGTGCCAAAGAGGGGTACAGGAGAACTTAACAGTCTTGAGCTGAGTGGGGAAGTGGGAGGAGCCGGGAATGGTTGCCCACGGGGGGGGGGGGGGGGGGGGGGGGGGGGGGCTTTGTGACCCCGGGCAAGTCACATAACCTCTCTCTGAGCCTCCATTAGCCCGGCTGCAAAATGGGAATGCTAACTGTCACTAATCCTCCAGGGGTGGTGGCCAGGGTGTAGCAGAAGGCAATCCATAATGCTCCCTGGGTAGAGAGATGTTATTTCTGGGTTCTGGGGGGGAGGGGGGGGAGTCATCAGGGAGGGTGGGGTAAGTAAACATAACCCCCCTTGAGTCCCACCAGACGTCAGCGCAAGGGAAGGATTCCCAAACTGTCCAATTCCCCTGTTCTCCCACCACCCCACAGGTCAGACTGAGCCCTTTACCCGCCCCCCCCCCACCTCGGGTGAAAGCACACAGAGAGAGCGATCACACTGTCCCCCCCCCCCCCGCCCCCCAAAAGGCGCCGGCAGAAAGGAGGTGTGAGAGAAACGGAAACACTCCGCGCGCGTCCCCAGATGGTTATTATTCTATCGGAGGGCCGTGTGACAAAAGGGGCTGACGGTCCGGACCTGAGGCTGGGCACGACAGCAGCCCACGGTCTGGCAACGCCAGAGGGCTGGGACCTGTCACCCCGGCCTCCCGGGGAGAGCTGACACGGCGGCCTCTGACCCCACCTCCCAGGAAGTTCAGCAGCTCAGAACCACAAAGCAAAACAAAGGGGCGCGGAGAGGAAGGAGCCACGGTACCTTCCGATCACCGCTGGCCCCCGAGTCCCGAGCCCCCAGCCGGAGCCCGAGCAGGAGCCCCGGCGCGGCTCCTCGCCCGCTTCTCCGCTGGCCGCGGCCCAAGGCCTGGGCAGCCCCCCGGTCCCTTGTCTCCCCGCGGCCGCCCGTGACAGGAGCCGGGGAAGCAGCCGAGGGGCAGCTAGGGATGGGAAAACCAGATGGCTCCATCCCTCCTCCCTCCTCCCTCCTCCTCCATCCCTCCCTCCGGGTGCCCGCGGCCTGGCCGCCCTCCGCAGGGGCCCGGGGAGGCCGCGGGCCCGGCTCGTCCGGGCTCACCCCAGGGAAAGGGTTGCCTTTGTCTAAAGGTCACCACCCGAGCGCGGTGCCCGGGCTGGGCCTGGTGCCTCCCATTCCCAGGCCGAGGGGGTGGAGATGGGGGGCCGCCCCGAATCTCGGGAGGTGACAGGGGTAAGGCTCCCTTCCCTCCCCTCCCCCTCCCCGCAACGGCCCCCTCCGGGACGAGCCAGCTAGCGGGGGAGGGGGTCAACTCCCTTCATCGCTGGAGGGGTGGGGGACCAAGTCAACTCCTTTCATTGTTTAGGGGCGGTGGGGAGGGGGAGACCCAATGGCCTCCTTCCGCATCCATCCCTCCCCAGGCTGCCGGATGCCCCGTTTCTCCCCCGCACCCCCGACCGGGATTTGGGGAGGGGGCGCAGGGGACGGGCGAGAGGGGGAGATGAAGGCTCGCCACCTCCGGCCAGGCGATCACCATCCACTGCCCCATTGCCCTCTTCTTCTCTGAAAGGCGGGGAGCGGGGTGAGGGGAAGGGGGGGGCCCGGGCCGGGGGAGGGGGTCTCCCCGCCCCTCCCCCCGTGGAACGTTAGGTCTCGTTTTTCCGCCGCTCCATTGTATCCCCGGCAGCCGGCGGGAGGGCCGGGGAGGCACCGGGCGCCGGGTTTGGGCAGGGGAGCAGCGGGGGGGGGTCCCCGCAGGATCGGGGCGGCGGTGATGGTGGGAGAGACGCGGGGGATGGGGGGGCTGCCGGGGGTGGTGGGCGCCGAGCAAAAAAAGAGGCAGCGGGCGCTGCGCCCCGGTTGGGGGGCTGAGTGTGTGAGTGTCGGGGGGGGTGGGTTCGGCCCCGGCTCCGGCTCCCCCCACACACACCCTCGCCGCCAACCCCCACTCCCCCCTCGCTTTTGCGCCCTGTCACAGCCCCGACTCGCAGGTAGAGAGAGTTAAGAGATTTAAAGAGAAATTGCTACATTGTGAGAAACTCACCCTGATGTTTGAGCAGCCGTCGGCGCGGGGTCTCCGAGACGGCCCCGCACGGGCTGCAAAGGGAGGACCCAGAAGGGGCCGACCGGCCGGGCCGGTCAGCGCACTGCCTGATCGCATGGCGGCCGCCCGGCAGCCTCCGCCAGGCCCCTGCCGCCGCCCCGCGCCGCGGCCCGGGCGCCCCGGACCCGCGCGCGCTCCGGGGAGGACCCCTCGGGTTTGCAAAAAAAAAAAAAAAAAAAAAAAAGAAAAAAAAAAAAAGAAAAAAAAAAAAGAAAAAAAATTTTTTTAATTAAATGCAAAAGAAAAAAAAAAAAAAACCTTGCAGGTTTTGTGTCCGCCCCCCCCTTCCTCCTCCTCCTCCTCCTCCTCCTCCTCCTCCCTCCGCCCTCGCCGGGGGACGGGCTTGGGGGAGGCCCCGCCCCGCGCTCCGCGCACCAGCTCCGGCTCCGGACGCCGAGCGGCGGGCCCGCGAGCGAATGGGAGGCCGCGGGCGCCCCGGGAGGGTGCCTCCCGCGCCGGCGCCGCCCCCTCCCCAGCCCCAGTCCCGGGGGTTTGGGGTCGCGCCTTGCCAGGTTCTGGTGGAGTCGGCCGACTTCCTCGAGCCGTGCTCCGGGCTGCGGGGAAAGGCTAAAGGGGTTCGCGCTCCCAGACCCCGGGCGCCCTGCCGGCTGGGGAAGGGGCCCCGGGCGCGCGCCCGACGCGGGGGCAGTCGCCGGGCGAGAGGAGGCGCCCAGGGCGAGCGCCGAAGGCTCGAAAAGGTAGCGGGAGTAGAGGATGGAAAAGAGGGGGCACCTCGCCAGTGGAACCGCGAAGGAGCCGGGAGCGGGAACGAATAGGGTGAAAGGCGGCGCGGGGTTGGGGGCGACTGGCCGGGACCCCGGGCGTGGCTTGATCGCTCACCTCAGTCGGTCTTTGCTCACATGCGACGGCCCCGGGGAGGGCGCCAGGGACGCGGGATCCAACTTCAGAGCCACCTCGAGGCCTCTCGGGCCGCGCTGATGGGATTCCCAGAAGCCCCAGAACGCCTCGGTGGTGTTGGGTCGGTTTCCGCCCCACCAGCCCAGGAACGCCTTGCGGGTGGGACACTTAGATTCCCGCGTTCGTGTCGGGAACGCTAGGGTGGGCGCCTGCTGTTATGTCCTGCTCCGTGCTGGGGGCCCAGCGGGGACCCAGATGGCCCGGACCTGCCTGCCTCTCCGGGATGCACAGACCAGGGGGACCTCTCTCTGTCTTCCCAGTGCCCCAAAAAGCTCCATGCATACAGAAGCGGCTTAATAAATGCGTTGAATGAATGAGTGACTGAGACGTATCTGTGCTTTAAACTTTAGTATTTATTCTAGCATCTTGGGCCTACTGTTCGTGGTATTTAAGAGATCACTGAGGTTAAGGGCCCTGACTCAAACCGGTGGCTCTGGCTCACATCCTGCCTTTGCCACGTCCTTGCTTTGTGACCTTGGGCCAATCACTTCACCTCTCTGTGCCTTCATTTCCTCGTCTCAATAATAGGCCTCACTTTGCAGGGTCATTAGGACCAAATAAGCTTGTCAGGGAGATCGGCACCTGACCGGAAGTGCCAGAGAAGCGCTGACTGTTCTTGATGATTATACAAAAAGTAAAACTGTCCATTTCAGAAGTGAACGCATGGGTTGCCCCAAACATAAGACAGTGGTGGATCTGTAACTTACGCAGTGGTCATCCACAGCTCACTTGGAGGAATGTGACTCTTTGGAAAACAGCAAATATACACGCTTAGACTTTATTTTTGTGCAGCTCGCCCTCTATTTGCTATGACTGAGCCCGATTAAGCTACACCTTGAGTAGTCATTAGTGCCAAACACAATATTTTGAAACCTCAGTACTGCCCAGCAGGAAGATGCCTCTAGCACCTCCCATCTAGAAAACCTTTAATCCCATTTCACAGTGTAGGAAACTAAATTGGCTCCGAGGAGGGGAAGTATTTTGCCCAAAGTCCCACAACCAGGAAGTGATTGGAGCTGGGTGACACTTGTGTCTGTGTCAAAGCTGCGAGCCCCAGGGGCACTCAGCACTTGAAGACTGGTTAAAAGCAGATATGAGGCATTAGGAGGGGTGATTGTCCACATGTATTCATTCCGGCAGGGTGTAGATTTCTTTCTTTTCTTTCTTTCTCTTTCTTTACTTACTTTCTTTTTCTTTCTTTCTTTTTTTCTCTCTTCTTTCTTTCTCTTCTTTCTTTCTTTCTCCCTCCCTTTCTTTCTTTCTTTCTTTTTCTTTTTCTTTCTTTCTCCCTCCCTTTCTTTCTTTCTTTCTCCCTTTTTCTTTCTTTCTTTCTCTCTTTTTCTTCCTTTCTTTCTTTGTAAAGTTTATTTATTTTGAGAGAGAGAAACGGGGGAGGGGCAGAGAAGCCCAAGCAGGGTCCGCGCTGTTCAGTGCAGAGCCAGACGAGGGGATCGTACTCCCGGTCCGTGAGATCCTGACCAGGGCCGGAACCAGGTGGCTTAACCGCTTAACTGACTGAGCCACCCAGGTGCCACTGCAGGAAGTATTTTTTAAGTTATCTAGTATGTTCCAGAATTTTAGTAGCGGTCAAGACCACTCAGGTTCTCACCCCACCGCCTACCCCCACACCGTACACACACAGTCCACAATGTGTTAGGGAATGCAGACAATGTGCAAGTAAGACTTAGCGACAGTTTCCCCCCTGCCTTCCATGCATGGCAGTTCCCAAGTTTCTTTGGTGCACTGGTATCCCCCCCACCCCCACCCCTAGAACGCTGCCCGGTACTTGGTGCTCCAAAAAGGTCTTTTGAACCAAGAGGTAATAGCCACCCTCCCACAGATACACCTGACCTCTCAGGAAGATGGTCTGGGGCCATGCTACTTGGAATGGGCCTGGCTGGGTGTGAAGGAAGGCGACAACAGGTCAACCCCAAAGCCCTGGGAAATCAAATGTCCAAGGTCAGCGTAGGGGACATTATGGGCCCAAGTGAAAAGAGACTTGCCGTCTTTTGGGGATGACACACATCTTCCCTTTGAGAATCCCATGCAAGGTGTGAGTTCTAGGTTAAGAATTGAGTGGGCGGTGGTGAGACCCAGACAGGTTCAGCGACTTGTCCCAGGGCTACTGAGCCAGGATGGGGACCAATCCAGTATACCCAGGTGTTCCATCACCAACTGTGTCTGAGTCATCAGATGAACTTGGGGTGAGTCACTTCCAGCACCTCCATTTTTTCATCGGTCCCATGGAAGTGTAGAGTCAAGATCCCCAAATCTCTCCCTCCCCCCGCCACTTTATGATGAGAAATTTCAAACGTGGAAAAGTGGAAATACAGTGAACACCTAAAAACCCACCGCTTGGATTCGACCATCAGTATGTTCCTCTATTTGCTTTCTTACACATCTGTGCATCTACCCATCCATCAAATCCGTCTTATTTTTTGCTGTGTTGCAGAGATCTGTTTACCTCTCCCTTGACGTCATTAACCAGGTAATCCTAGCTCCCCACTCTGATAAATGCTCTAATGACTGTAGTATAACCCTCGGGGCCAAGTGCTGGCTTTCTTTTAAACTGCAATTCTCTCCTTTTTTTTTTTTTTTTTAACGTTTTTTATTTATTTTTGAGACAGAGAGAGAGCATGAACGGGGGAGGGTCAGAGAGAGAGGGAGACACAGAATCGGAAGCAGGCTCCAGGCTCTGAGCCATCAGCCCAGAGTCCGACGCGGGGCTCGAACTCACGGACCGCGAGATCGTGACCTGAGCTGAAGTCGGACGCTTAACCGACTGCACCACCCAGGCGCCCCAATTCTCTCCTTTTTTATTTATTTATTTTTTTTCTCCGTGAAGGAGAAACAGATTCAGAGAGGATAAGAAACCAGATCAAGGTCACACAGCCTGGGATTCAAACCCAGCTCTGGGTCCCCTGGGTCCAGACTTTATAAGGAGTACAGAGAGGAAGAAATGAGACAATGAATGGATATTGAAGGTCTTTGGGGGCAGTGACACAGCGGTGCACAGATATGAAAAATTAGGACCAGAGAAGGTGCACCTACGTTTTCCTCAACCAGCAGATACGCTGTTATCTCTGGGTTCGGCTGGGCTCCTGGCACTGGGTCCTTGCTTCTTCCCAGTCCGGGACTTAATCCCACATGGGTCACAGTATCTCCTGTTTGTTAACATAAGGCTGAGCAGGTGACACACACCTGCCAAAGGGCCCAAAAACGTTTGCTGTGAGGAAAATGGCTTCTGTAGGTCCTTGCAGCCACTCCACAAGCAAGCATAGCCCCAGACATTGGACCTGGGATTATCGACACCCCACCGGAGGGGCGCCTGGGTGGCTCAGTCCATGGAGCATCCAGTTCCTGATTTCCGCTCAGGTCATGAATCCCGGGTAGTGGGATCAAGATCCGCGTGGAGCCTGCTCAAGATTCTCTCTCTCCCTCTGCCCCTCTCCCCCCCCCCCCCCACCTTGCACACACTTTCTCTCTCTCTCTCAAAACAAAACAACCCACGGCCTCAACATGAACTTGGATTTTCTGCCCTTCATCTCAACGCTTAATGGAACTGTTTTAATCACAACCTGGCAGCTAAAAAGCCACAGCAGGAAACCCACGATTGGCTGTGGAAGGGTCCAGGACACTGGAGAACTAATCTGCCCTGTCCCAGGGTCTTGATGCTTTTTCCCACGTTCAGGACACTGACTCCACGGCCCCTTTCGATCCCAACCCTCCAGCTTGGAAAGCTCCCCTCCCCCGCAAGTACCAGGGCATTTTCTGTCCCATCCTTTCGCGCTGCTAGTCCTTCCCCACCCCATCCTCGGCTCTGCCAGCCAGACCCTAAACCCCTTTACCTCTCTAACCTCCTATCCGCCCTGCCGTCCAGCTCCTCCCTTGCAGGACCCTGACCAGTATCTGGCGTGATCTCCATCTCCCAACCGAGAGGAGTGGTTTCTCTTTTCCTTTACTTCTTTCTAAATAAGTGCTTTGTCCCTCCGAGGGTCAAAACAGTGTCCGCCGCGGCCCCTCCCTCGCACTCGCAGCTGCAAAGTCGAAAACTTTGCCGACCCGAGTTCTGCTTCTTGATCTGGAAGGATGCTGGTGCTACGGGAGTTTTTGGTTTTTCAGTCCAGCGGCACACTTACGGCCCATGCGCTTCTCTGTAGGTACGCAACACTTCAATAAACGAGAGGGAACAAAACAAGGAGGCTTGCCCAATCCTAAAACACCCTTGCGGTCCCTTCGGGTTTCGTTCAACGGGATTTGAGGGAAGAGAGTTTCCATCAAAGACCTCTCCAGGATCCGGGATAGAGCCGCCAGGCGAGGAAAGAAAAGGGAACCGGAGGGCACTGGCTCCGATCCCGCTTCTGCCGTCTGACCGCGCCCTTTAAATATGGCTCGTACGGCGCGACTGCGCTGCCCCAGCTCACGGGCCCTACTGGCCCGCTCGGAGGGCAGAAGCCAAGAGCCGCAACGAAATCAGGCAGCTGCGAGCCCAGCCCGGCCTCGGGTCCTCAGCGCGGCAAGTGCGGGGGGCGGGGCCTGACCGCCCATTGGCTCACGCCTAGGGGCGGGCCCACTGCTCCGTCCCGCCCCCAACCCCTACCGGGTTAATTGGGCCTCGCGCCTGCCCGGGGAATTATTCATCGGAGGGCGGGGCCTGGGTTTGTTTACACCCTGCCATTGGCTGGATTTGAATCGGCCCGACTGCGGGCCGGCCGCGGGGCGGGGCTCCAGAGGGCCCGGGCCCGCGCCTGACAGCTTGGGGAGGAAGGGCCCGCAGCCGGAGCGCCGGGACCCGGCAGACGGGGGGGTGCCCTCGGCGGATGCGGCCAGCGGGGGTGGACAGGTGGAGGCTTCCGCTCTCGTTTCTCCACAAATACTAATCAAAGGCCAGGGTGCGGAGCCTTGTTTGTGTTTTCATAAACACGCTGCAGGGAAAACAAACCCGGAAACAACCTTGCTGCCCACGGATGGGGGACTCATTTAAATAAGCTGTGGCCTGACCCGTAGTGACACACGAAGTAGCCGTAAAATGAGGAAGACACGAACCGACACACAACAAGCTATGTATCCAGTCAAGAAACAAAAGCGAAGAGGGGAGCAGAGAGTGTACCGACTTAAAAGTGGGTGAAAAAAAATACAAGCTTTTGCTTGTTAAATGCACAGAATGTCTTTGAAAGCAGCAACAACCCGGTAACAGCAGTTGTCTGTGGGGAGGAAGACAGGGCGGGTGGAGGATAGATGTTTTTGTACTGCCTTCAAGTTAGAGCCCTGTATCACCCATTCAAAGAAAGGCACGCCATGTAAATAAAAATACAGGACTGAGTTCTGAGGACTCTCCCCCTGCACCCTCCTGCCTTGGGGGAGGATGAAGAGAAAAAAAGCCTAAGGAAGCCCCAAAGGAAAGAAGCAAAAATCAAATCTAGGAGAGGCCCCTTTAAGAAGGGAAACTTGCCTCCTCCAGAAAAATGATGTGAGGCTGTGAGGCAAGCTGAGCGCCTGGGCAGACGGGACAGTCGTCCTGGGTTTTGACTTTTATTAATACTCGTGTGTTCTGGGAGATCTAGAGAGGAAAAGAACGACTTCCTGCAGCTAATGAGGTTTGAACTGTTAGGGTTCTTACTTCCTCTGTCTAGATCCCGTGGGGGGAGGGTTTGTGATACACTGTTAATTTGGCATGAAAGTCAAGCCTGGAGTGAAAATTTGCCCATCTGCGAATTGTGAGTAACTGCTTAACCAAGCTGGCACTCTCAGCCCTGGTCCATAGAAATAACCTCAGCGAAGGTACCAACAAACATCCCTAGCAGGTGGGAGGTTCTAATATTTATCCCTGGTTTGCAGATGTGGAAACGGAGTCACAGAGAGCTTCCAGAACTGCCAAAGTCAGGCCCGGCAGGACCTGGAACCCAGGCAGCCCCACCCCAAAGTTCATACTTGTAACTGTTATATTACACCTGCCCCTAAAAACTTGTGTCTTCACAGAGGTAAACTATTTTGTATCGACCTTCCACAGTAGAGAGGTTTTTGTTTTGTTTGTAATAAAAAAATTTTAGGTGGTTCTTTCTAAAATTCTACACGGAGGCAAACTTCTAAATTTTTTTTAAGTACATTCACAGAGGAAATGATTTGCCCTTGACCCTTTTACCCACCCCCGCCCTCCATTAAACACTTACTTAATGCTTCCCGTGTATCAGGCACATTTTTAAACATTTTATGTACATCAGCTCATTGAACCATTGCAACAACCCAGAAGTCAAAATTGTTACCACTCTCATTTCACAGATGAAGACACTGAAGAACAGAGGAGTTAAGTAACTGGCCCACCGTCCCACATCTCCCTCCAGAAAAAAGAAAAGGGATACCAAGAATGGGCAGGTCATGGCTGGAGCAAGAGGAAGGTGTCCAAAATTTCTAGAGAGGGAGGAAAGAATGGGAGGTAAGATAAACCACCGGGCTGTGAACGTGGAGAAAATGGCTTTATTGGGGTGCAGTGGGGGGCTGTGGGCAGCTTGCAAAAGGTAGCGGGAAATGGCCGACAAGTGCACGAAAAGGTTCTCGAAAGTCATCAGGGAGATGCAAATCAAAACCACAGCGAGACGCAGATTCACACTCACGGGAATGGCCGCAATGATAAAAGGGGACAAGAACAGGGGTTGGCACGGATGTGGTGAAATCAGAACCCTCATACGCCGCTGGTGGGCAAACTGGTGTAGCCAAAATGGAAACCAGTTTCGAGTTTCCGCAGCCAAGTTGCACAAAGAATTGCCATGCACCGACTCCTACGTATATACCCCCCAAAAAAGTGAAAACAGGAATTCAAAAATAACTTGTGCAAAGGGGCGCCTGGGTGGCTCGGTCGGTTAAGCGTCCGACTTCGGCTCAGGTCACGATCTCGCGGTCCGTGAGTTCGAGCCCCGCGTCAGGCTCTGGGCTGATGGCTCAGAGCCTGGAGCCTCTTTCCGATTCTGTGTCTCCCTCTCTCTCTGCCCCTCCCCCGTTCATGCTCTGTCTCTCTCTGTCCCAAAAATAAATAAACGTTGAAAAAAAAAAAAAATAAAAAAAAAAAAAAAAGAAAATGAAAATAAAGTAACTTGTGCAGGAATGTTCCTGGTAGCATCATTCCCAATCGCCAAAGGCGGAAAAACAACCCATATATCCATCAACTGACAGGGCCAGGTGGAGGGAAAGAATGGAGATATCTGGGGAGTGAGGTCCAGACAGTTCACCTGCTCTGGAGGGGTTACAGAGAGCCCAGGGGGGACCTCGTGAAGCTCTCCCAGACCACTGGAGGATACAGACTCACCTCCAGGGTAGTCAGGGCCGGGATGGGGGAGGCAGGGGGCTGTAGGAGCCGGGAACAGTTACCCGACCCAGCCTGGGGTTCAGAAAGGCTTCCTGGAGGAGGAGGAGAACGATAAAGAACAGTGTGATAGGAAAAGGGAACAGGCAGTGTGGGAGGGGGGCATTGGTTTTCTGGGCCCAGAGGAGGAAGAGAGAGCCCAGAGTTTCTAAAGCGGAGATGAACCTTGACATTGCTGATTGAAACCCTGCCCGGACTCCCTGATGCCCTCCGGCGGGGGAAAGGCCATACCCTCGAGCAGCTTAGCATCTGTTCGTTCCCTGCACACATTCCCTGAGCACCTGCTCTGTGCCCCATCCTGTGCCGGTGATGCAGGGGACACTGGTGATGGGGACAGGCCCAGCCCTGCCCCACCCCAGTGGGGGAGACAGACATAAACCAAATCATTGCCCAAGTGATAGCTATTAGCTCCTAGCACCTGAGAGGCCAGGCAGGGTTAACCCAGCCCCCAAGGGCTTCTCAGCGTCTGGGATTCCCAAAGGGCCATTTCGCGATTTTTGCAGAATACTGCCTCTACTGTTTATATTTTTAATTTGTTCTTTCAACCAACGTGGGTTTTTTTTTTCTTCTTAATTCTTTTAAATTTTTTTTTTCAACGTTTATTTATTTTTGGGACAGAGAGAGACAGAGCATGAATGGGGGAGGGGCAGAGAGAGAGGGAAACACAGAATCGGAAACAGGCTCCAGGCTCTGAGCCATCAGCCCAGAACCTGACGCGGGGCTCGAACTCACGGACCGCGAGATCGTGACCTGGCTGAAGTCGGATGCTCAACCGACTGCGCCACCCAGGCGCCCCTCTTCTTAATTCTTTAAATGGGTTCCCGTGGGGCTCGCTGAGGCTCCTCGGAAGCACCAAGGGTCCTGACATCACAGGTGTGACAGGCTTGTTACTTTTTTTTTTTTTCCCCTAACCTGCATTAAAATAAAGGCCTGATCATGAAAATAAGGCACCTGGAAATGATCTCAAATGCTACTTTGGGGGCCTCTGGCCTGGTTTTGGGGGACTGGGGGGTGAACTCCCTGAGGGAAGTCGGTTGTAAGCTAAAACTCGAAGATGAATAGAGTTTGCGCGACAAGGGAGGACGTGAAGAGCAGGAGCAAAGGCCCGGAGGCAGCCGCGGCGGGGCAAGAAGGCAACCGGGGCTGCTGGCATGTCCGGAGGAACTGGGCAGCTTTGGGGGTATAGCATGGATTTGGGGGCTGAGCCCAAAGGCGATCCGCGCTCATCGAAGGGCTGGCTGCCAGCCTCGTTTTGCCACATGTGTCTTCTGTCACGCCTTTCTGAACGTGGGAGAGGCAGGGAAAGACACTGCGTCCCTCGATCCCCACAAACGCTGCGGCACAGAGCTACAGAACAAAGACATCCTCTTCTAGAACCCCAGGGTAGGGGCGCCTGGGTGGCTCAGTGAGTTAAGCGTCCCACTCTTGATCTCGGCTCCGCTCACGGTCTCTCGGTTTGTGAGCTGGAGCCCTGTACTGGGCTCTGTGCTGATAATGCCGAGCCTGCTTGGGATTCGCTCCCTCTGCCCCTCCCCTGCTTTTCTCTCCCTCTCTTTTTGTCTCTCAAAATAAATAAATACACTTAAAAAACAAAAGGGCAAGCATCACTCTCACGGGCCTTACGATGTCTGAGTGTTTCTCCTCCCGCTCCTGCCTCTCTGCCTTCGCCATGAGAACGTGCCTGGGCTAGCTTGCCGGACGGATGTGAGGGAGAGGTAGAGAAGAACTGAGTCATCCCAGCTGAAGTCACTCCAGACCAGCCAGCCTCTAGCTACCCTGCCGGAGGATGACAGACCCATGAGTGAGGCCAGCCAAGGTCAGCCGAGCCTGGTCCAGATTAGCAGAAACCGTCCGGATGACCCAAATACACGTGGGGAAACGACATGGCTGTTGTTTTCAGCCACCACATTTTGAGACGGTTTGTTATGCAGCTGTAGCTGACCGATGCAAAGGACAGACTAAGAACTGAGATAAATGTGTGGGCGTCCCCACCACCTAGTACTTTCGGATTTGTTGAATGACCAAGGCAATCCAGAATTCTCTCTTTCCTTCTAATTTCCCCTTCAAACTTTTACTCCTATATCCGGATCTCATCTTGCTTCTAGTAGTACAATATACATCCCCCTTCTAGGGATGCTGGATTAGCCCCTTAAGAAAGAAACAATGTTTGGGGCACCTGGGTGGCTCAGTCAGTTATGTGTCTGACTTTGGCTCAGATCACGATCTCACAGTTTGTGAGTTCGAACCCTGCTCTCTGTGCTGAGAGTGCAGAACCTGCTTCAGATCCTCTCTCTCCCTCTGTCTCTGCCCCTCCCTCGCTCCCTCTCTCATAAATAAATAAATAAACATTTTTAAAAGAGAGAGAGAGAGAGAGAGAGAGAGAGACAATGGTCGAAGAATGACAGCTTTGGAGTTTGTGCTATGTATTAGCTGGGAGCTATCACCAATTAAGTAAAGAAACAGTGGTCTTAATTTAATTTTATTTTTTAAGTTCATTTATTTACTTTGAGAGAGAGAGAGAGGGGGAGAGGGAGAGAGAGCATCCAAAGCAGGCTCCGTGCCATCAGCAGGGAGCCCAATGTGGGGCTTGAACCCATAAACCGTGAGATCACAATGGTCTTAATTTTAATCAAAACAATTTGTTTTAATGTTTATTTTTGAGAGAGACAGAGTGCGAATGGGGGGAGGGGGGGTGGCAGAGAGAAAGAGAGACACAGAATCCGAAGCAGGCTCCAGGTTCTGAGCTGTCAGCACAGAGCCCGATGCAGGACTCGAACCCATGTGCTGTGAGATCATAACCTGAGCTGAAGTCAAACGCTTAAACCACTGAGCCACCCAGGTGCCCCATGATGGGCTTAGTTTTAAAGGGATTGATGATCTCGTTGAATTTTGGGAAAAGAGGTGATAGGTACTGATGGAAGGGAGGGAAGCACTGACCTCAGTAGCCCGTGTCGCCTGCACTAAGGTGGCTTTGACCCACGTGTCCCTGGTTGCATCTTTCTTCTTTTCTGGAAGGCTCTCTGGGAAACCGCAAGGACTTTGGCAAGGAGGGGAGGGTCTCTGTGAACCTGGATCCTTCCGCCTGGAAAAGGAACGTCGTAGGTGTGCTCAGAGACGGCACCCACTTGGATTTCGAGGAGCTGTACTTTGGGACTGTCCAGCCGGAGGTGAACGGAGGTGGTGTGTCGGAGCCTGGGCCCAGCTGTCAGATCTGGGCTGGTGCTGCACGTGCTTAGGAAAGATCATTCTGCAAGTGCTGGCCATTCACCATCATCGAACAAAACAGCAAACGGAACAAAATCCGCGCCCCACCCCCCAAAAGGGTGTAAGGAGAGGGAGCTCAAATGACCCACAACAGCCCTCCCCCTGCCACCTTAATAAAAGATATTTATGGCGGCTTCTTTCCGCAGCCAGTCTGGTGTTGCAGAGGGCGGGGCTCTGGAATGAGGCCTCTGTGTGGGTTTGTATCCCGCCTCTGCCACCTACTGGCTGTGTGCCTCGGGCAAGTCAGTTTCCTCTCTGTGCCTCAGTTTCCTCATCTGTAACAATCCGCCTGTCAGGAGGGAATGGATGTGAGGGGGCTCTGAATGGTACCTGGAACTTTTGTATCATTATTCCTGTTAGGTAGGAGGCACAGGGACCAGGATAAGCCTGGCCCCCGGCCCCACGGAACAATCAGAGATGCATATTGAGGAATTAGTTACACAGCAAGTGATTTGACTACTATTCAGACCCTTCCCCATCTCTGTCCCTACTAACGGAGTCCAGGCCGCTGTCACCTCCCATGTGGCCAGTTGCAAGCAGGAGAGGGGCAGAGAGGGAGAGAGAGAGAGAGAGAAACAGAATCCGAAGCAGGCTCCAGGCTCTGAGCTGTCAGCACAGAGCCCAGCGTGGGGCTCGAACCCACAAACCCTGAGATCACGACCTGAGCCGAGGTCGGACGCTTAATTGACTGAGCCCCCCGGGGCGCCCCGTCCCGTTTGCCTTTTTGAAAGGGCTGCGGCGGCTGGTGTGGGACCATGTTGTCCAGGGGGTGAGGGAGAGGGAGAAAGACGGGGAGAAAGATGAAGCGGGAACCTCAAAAGGAGGGAAGGGGAGGGAAGGAGAACGGGGTGGAAGCCGGGGTTGGAAGGGTGTGGGCACAGAAGTGGGAGAAAATGCCAGGCTGGTGCTCTGGGAATGAGCTGCAAGGACATCCCACCCGACTGACAGTCAGTTTGCGCAGGGAAGTATGGGGAGGGTCGACAGGTGGCGGGCAGGTGGGGGGGGGGGGGCAGTGCGGGAGGCAACAGTCCTCCTTTGAGCCCAGCGGGCACCAGAGCCACCTAGAGAAAGCCCTGTGCCTGTGTGAGGTCTGTGATTTCTCTGGTTCAGGTCAAACCTGTTGGGCTGGCTGTGTGGGTTCTTCCCGAGAAGGCAGATGGCTGGGGTTAGGCCAGGTGTGCATTCCAGAGGGGTCTGAGGGTGCTTGAAGGAAGCGATTCAAAAGTGAGACGCGGAGAGTAGCCAAGCGAAGATGGGGGAAGAAAGGGTGGTGGAGAGGAGACACCGGCGGTCAGAGTGGACCCCTTCCCTCCTTCTGGAGCGCGTCCTGCCATGTGGCTTCCCCGGGGGCTTCCCCTGGCACGGTTTTCCTTCCGCTTCTCCGGTGCCCCCTTTTCAGTGTCCTCACGGATTGACTCCTCTTGCAACATCTGACCTGCTCTCCCAAGGGCGGGTCGGCCTCCCCTTGTACGGTGCCTTCTCCGAGGGTTCGGTGACCACAGATAACCTTGATCCCAGCGTGAGGAGCACGGTCCCAGCCTGTCGGAAAGAGCAGGTGGTCTGCACGCGGGTGGCAAGCGGTGGCAGGTAGGAGGCCGAGCAGCGGGCCACCCATCCCCCAGAGAGAGACTCTGCTCGTTGTAGGTTTGACCCCTGAGCTGCACGCTCGCTCGGGTCACCTGGGGGGAGCTTTAAAACACACCAACGCCCAGGTCAGTGCCTGCTCAGTTAATTCACCGTCTCCGGGCACGAGACTCGGACTGTGGCACCTTGCCACTGTGCCATTCCGTGTGGGGTCGTTCGTGCAAAGTTTGGTCACACCAGGGGAGAAGCTGTTGGAAGGTGGTGATTTTGAGCCCCTGCTCCAGAGTCTCCTTCTCTCCAATTACGTATAATCAACCTTGGGATAGCTCCCGTCATCACCCAGCATATTATTATTATTATTATTATTATTATTATTATTATTTCTTTAATGTTTATTTGTTTTTGAGAGAGAGACAGAGACAGAGACAGAGTGTGAGCGGGGGAGAGGCAGAGAGAGAGGGAGACACAGAATCCGAAGCAGGTTCCAGGCTCGGAGCCATCAGCCCAGAGCCGGACGCGGGACTCGAACTCACGAGCTGTGACATCATGACCTGAGCCAAAGTTGGACGCTCAACCGACTGAGCCACCCAGGCGCCCCTCACACCCCTCAGAGGGACATATTTGTAAATATCAATCAGCTCGTGTCCCCCCTCCCCCATGTGGCCTTTCCATGGTTCCCATAAGCTATCCAAACCCCTTCCCAGGGCCACCAGGGGCCGTCACCTGTCTCCCTAACCTCAGCCAGTATTCCCGTCACCGACAGGCTGCCGGAACCACCCCAATCCTCCCCGAGCTCAGACCTCTACTTGGGGTCATGAGCTTTGGGCTTGAACCTCTCTGTGCCTGGAATTCGCGCCCTGCGTGACTGCACGACCGTCTCAAACTTTAAGTCTCAATCACACGCCTCCTCCTCCGAGAAGCCTTCGTGGGTCACGCGGTCCCAGGTAGTGTTTCTCCACCTTCAGGGTGCATACGAATCCCACGGGGACCCCGCTGAAACAAAATGCAAGACCTCCGAATTCGGGAGGCCTGGGTGGGACCTGAGGGTCTGCGTTTTGTTAACTTACTTCTTTTCTTGTTGGTCTGCGCCCAGGACACAAGGACTTAAACCCGTGAGGCCAGGGACAGGGTCTGCTTGTTGGGCGCAGCATCCGGGCACAGAGCCGGCGCTCCGTGCTCGTTAAGTGGCTGGCTGGGGGAGACTCAGAGATAAAGAGAGAGGGTCCCCCTTTTTTTGGTAAGTAATCTCTCCATCCAACGTGGGTCTCAAACTCACGCCCCCGAGATCAAGAGTTCCCATGTTCTATTGCTGAACCAGCCAGGCGTCCCGAAATGGGTTATTTTTTATTTACTCATTTTTATTTATTTATTTTGAGAGAGAGAGAGAGAGAGAGAGAGAGAGAGAGAGAGAGATTGAGCATGCAGGGCGGGGGCAGAGAGAGAGGGAGAGAGAAAATCCCAAAGCCCAATGTGGGGCTTCCACTCCCCACCCAGTTTCATCATTGACAAAACGCTTCGCCGTTCACGATTCAGGGAGGGCTTTCTGCACAGCCTTCCCGTTATCCCCGAGACCACCCACTCGGATGCGTCGCTGTCCTCCCTCTGGTGCAGAAACTGACGCTTGCCTGAGGCCCTGTAGCTTGGGGGGGTCAGGGCCCGGGTTCACATCCAGAGCTTCGGATCTCGACTCCTCCGTTTTACTAGGTTCGTCTTTCTGGGCCTCGGTTTACTCCTCCGTAAAATGGGCACGATCGCGGTAACGGCCTCAGAGGGTCTTTAAAAGGATCCAATGAGTTAATCCATGTAAAGCGCTTCAAACAGCGCCTGGCACAGAGCAGGGGTGACCGGAGATCTCATGTTCTTCCCTCCAGGGCGTGCGGTCTCCGGGGAGGGGGTAGGTCCCGGCCTACCCTCTGAGCCTGAGCTCAGTCCGACCTCCTAGCTCACCCATCTGAGCAAGTCCCGTGCACCAGGCACTGCGTGTGGTATCTTCACATACACATTGCGTGAATTCTTTTTTCTTTTTTTAATTTTTGTAATGTTTATTTATTTAAAAAATTGTTTTTTAATTTTTTTTAACGTTTATTTATTTTTGAGACAGAGAGAGACAGAGCATGAACGGGGGAGGGGCAGAGAGAGAGGGAGGCACAGAATCGGAAGCAGGCTCCAGGCTCTGAGCCATCAGCCCAGAGCCCGATGCGGGGCTCGAACTCATGGACCGTGAGATCGTGACCTGAGCTGAAGTCGGACGCTTAACGACTGAGCCACCCAGGCGCCCCTAAAAAAATTTTTTTTAATGTTTATTTATTTTTTGAGAAAGGGAGAGAGACAGAGTGTGAGCAGGGGAGGGGCAGAGAGAGAGGGAGATACAGAATCCGAAGCGGGCTCCAGGCTCCACACGGTCAGCACAGAGCCCGACGTGGGGCTCGAACTCACACACTGTGAGATCATGACCTGGGGCCAAGTCAGATGCTTAACCGACTGAGCCACCCAGGCGCCCCTAATTCCTCGAATTGTAGAGTTGTAATTGTGTGATACGATCTATGGAAAATATTATTTCATTTAATACTTTAAAAGCTGGAGTGCCTAGCTGACTGAGTCAGTAGAACAGGCAATTCTTGAGCTCAGGGTTGTGAGTTCAAGCCCTACCTCAGATGTAGAGATTACTTACAAAATAAAATCTTAAAAAAGAAAAAAGTGGGGCGCCTGGGTGGCTCAGTCGGTTAAGCGTCCGACTCTTGGTTTCAGCTCAGGTCATGATCTCATGGTTTCATGAGTTCGAACCTTGCATTGGGTTCTGCACTGACTGCAGATTCTCAGTCTCCCTCTCTCTCTGCCCCTCCCCTACTCACACTGTCTCTGTCTCTCTCAAAATAAATAAATAAACTAAAAAAAAAAGTTAATTTTAACTTAGATTTTATTTTTATTTACTCAATGTTAATTTCAATAGTAACAAAGCTTAATCCAACTGCTAAATGTTAGGTTCAATTTAACTGGCACGTTTTCATTTCATTTCAATCAATAATTTCAATTGAAATGTAATCAATGCACGTAAATTAATACAGGTGAATTTAATTTTGAGAGTACAACCTAATGTCATTTTAATTAATAAGTTTCATTTGTTAATAGGTTTTCACTTA
Organism: Puma concolor; assembly: GCF_028749965.1. Classification (NCBI taxonomy): domain Eukaryota; kingdom Metazoa; phylum Chordata; class Mammalia; order Carnivora; family Felidae; genus Puma; species Puma concolor. The sequence goes on along the minus strand of NC_141681.1, from coordinate 53,205,554 downwards.
ATACAGTTTTCGTGTAATTGTAGTTAATAAGTTTGAATCATAAGTAATACACTTTAATTAATACATTTTCATTTAATTAGTACACTGTATTGAAATTTATTTAAGAAATTTTTTTTAATGTTTTATTTATTCCTGAGAGACAGACAGAGTGCGAGCCGGGGAGAGGCAGAGACAGAGGGAGACACAGGATCCAAAGCAGGCTCCAGGCTCTGAGCGGTCAGCACAGAGCCCGACGCAGGGTTCGAACTCACAAACCGTGAGATCGTGACCTGAGCTGAAGTCAGACGCTTAACCGACCGAGCCACCCAGGTGCCCCCATTTTACTTAAAATCTAAAAACTTGGGGGGTGCCTGGGTGGCCCGGTCGGTTAAGTGTCCGACTTCAGCTCACGTCACAATCTCGCGGTCCGTGAGTTCGAGCCCCGCGTCGGGCTCTGGGCTGACGGCTCGGAGCCTGGAGCCTGCTTCGGATCCTGTGTCTCCCTCTCTCTGCCCTTCCCTGCTTGTTCGCTCTCTCTCAAAAATAAATAAACTTAAAAAAATTTTTTTAAAAGAAGGAGTTGGGCTTATGGGGCACCTGAGTGGCTCAGTAGGTTAAGTGTCTGACTCTTGGTTTCGGCTCAGGTCGTGATCTCACAGTTTCACGAGTTCGAGCCCCTCACTGGGATTCTCTCTCTCTGCCCCTCCCCCGACTCGCGCCGTCTCTGTCTCTCTTAAGATACAGAAATAAACTTCAAACACAAAAACAAAAAAAGAGTTGGGTTTCCATGTTCTTTCCCTGTGAATCTGGGAAGGTTGGGGACTATAGCAGAAGCGATTTGTTATTCATTGAATCACGTCTCCCCACCCACATTTCTATGTTGACACCTCAACCCTCAACCCCTCAGAACATAACCTTACTTGGAATCAAGTCGTTGTGGTTAAGTGAGTTAAGATGAGGTTATTTTGGAGCAGGGTGGGCCTTCAATCCAACATGATGGGTGTCCTTATGAAAGGCAGGTATCTGGACACAAACACGCACAAAGGGAGAATATTCTGTGACGATTAGGGCAGAGCTCAGGGTGAACGGAACCGAAGCAAAGAACACCGGAAATGTCCAGGAAACCAGCAGAAGCTGGGAGAGAAACAGGGACCGATTATCCCTTCCTCCTGAGGGTTCCCCTACCAACACCTCGATCTACCCTATCAAAACCTTGATCTTGGGCTTCCACCCTCCAGAATTTATAAGGGGAGACAATAAATCAATGTTCGCGGTTTAGGCCACACTTTGTAAGCTTAAGCCCAGCAAACTAATGCGTGGCTCCGTGTGACTTTTGAGGAACAGTCACAGAGGGGGCAATATGATATTTGTTTAGCTCTCTCGGGACTTGGTCTTTGGAGCTCTGAGCCACCATGTAAGGGACCTCGGTGCCCTGAGGCCGCCAGCTTGGGAAGAAGCAAGACGGCCTGGAGAGGAGGTGCGAGGTCCTGGCCAGCCCCCCATCAGCCACCAGAGAGCAAGTGACCACGCCTTTGACCCGACTCCAGGCCAACCCCCATCTGACCTTGATGGCACTGAGAGGTCCTGAGCCTGAATCCACTCAACCCCGCCCGCCCCCCAGCCTTGTGAACAAAGGGAATGACTGTCAACCTTCAGGCCCCTGTTGGAGGGCAGTTTTGTTTGGCAGCAGTAAATAATCGGAACACGAGTGAACTCCCTTCGCCTTTTACACCTCAACTCAAATACCCCTCGCTGAGCAAACCTTTGTTTCTTTTCTTGACATCTTATTTTTTGAGAGACAGAAAGAGACAGCATGAGCAGTGTGGGGGGGGGTGGTGCCCAGAGAGCAAGAGGGAGACACAGAATCCGAAGCAGGTCCCAGGCTCCGAGCTGTGAGCACAGAGCCCGACGCGGGGCTCGAACTCACGGACTGTGAGACCACGCTCTGAGCCGAAGTTGGACGCTCAACCGACTGAGCCCCCCGGGTGCCCCAAGAAAAGCTTTCTTAACCCTCAGGCCCGACCAGATTCTCCAGGCACACCCTGTCATGGGCCCTCAGTTTCCCCTTCGTAGCACTTGTCACCGTCCTGCTCCGCTGTGTAATGATTTGTTTGTTTAATGTCTGTCTCCCCCGTGGACCGCGTGGGCAGAGGCCGACAGACCCAGTTATACGCAACTCCGGGACCTGGCTCGTTGGTTCCAAACATGTCCCAAAGTCTGCCATCTGTTCCCCACGTCCTGCCAGCAGTGTGCCCATCTCTGTGGCGGGCGCTGTCGCGCATTCACCCAACGGCTTGGCTCGAAAGTTCTGGAATCGGCTTTGATTCATCACATTTTCTCTCCTCGGCAAAGCCTCTGCCTTCAAAGCCCATCCTCCCCCAAGAAGTTACACACGGAACTACCACAGGACCCAGCGATTCCACTCCTGGGCACACGCCCAAAAGGACAGGCACAGGTATGGGAACAAAAACTTGCGCGTGAATGTTCACAGGTTATTCATCCCGGCGGGAAGGGTAGAAACAACCCGCGGGTTTGAAGATTCATCGGTGTTGGAGCCTCGTATCAGAACTTCACCGGGGGGGGGGGGGGGGGGGGCGCCTGGGTGGCGCAGTCGGTTAAGCGTCCAACTTCAGCCAGGTCACGATCTCGCGGTCCGTGAGTTCAAGCCCCGCGTCAGGCTCTGGGCTGATGGCTCAGAGCCTGGAGCCTGTTTCCGATTCTGTGTCTCCCTCTCTCTCTGCCCCTCCCCCGTTCATGCTCTGTCTCTCTCTGTCCCAAAAATAAATAAACGTTTAAAAAAAAAAAAAAAAAAAAAGAACTTCACCGGGGGGGAGGGGGGTGGGTTTAAACAGACGAGAGTGACAACAGCAGGCCCTGTTCTTGGATGGGAGGAGACGATAGACCTTGATAGAATGTTCGCTGGCGGGCACCCTACGTAGTCGTCTTCGAAATTCCAGGGCCCGGCACAGCGGGGACTGGAGATACTCAGGATATGGCGGCTGAGGGCGGTGAAGTCCAGAGAGGGGTGCATGAGCCTATAAATGACTTAACCTCGGAATATTCACGTATCGGAACTCCTTGTGGGAGCCGAGCATCTCACGGGCTGCCCCGGGGAGTGCCGAGTGAATCCGGGGCCACCACAGCCGTGGACAAGGAAAAGGATGTTTGAGGTATTGGCGTGGGTTCGAATTCGACTTTGGAAATCACTTCTGTTCGCACAGGCAGGGGGCTGGAGAGGAGTGGGCCTGAGTTAGAAGAGCAGAAAACTGGGTGCTTTTTTTTTTTCCTATTTTTTTCATGTTTATTTTTGAGAGAGAGAGAGGGGGGGGGACAGAACTTGAGCAGGGGAGGGGGAGAGAGAGAGAGACAGAGAGAGGGAGACCCAGAATCCGAAGCAGGCTCCAGGCCCTGAGCTGTCAGCACAGAGCCCGACGCGGGGCTCGAACCCACGAACCGGGAGATCAGGACCTGAGCCAAAGTTGGACGCTTAGCTGACTGATCCACCCAGGCGCCCCCGAAAACTGGCTTCTAAACCTAGCTCTGTTCTTGGGCAGCTCAGGCTTAACTCAGTAGGCCTGGGGTGTCCACCCTGCGCATTGCAAAGGAAGGTTTAGCCCCCGTCCTTGGTCCCCAGGAAGTAAAACCTTTAAGCCCTCAGTCTATCTGGCCTGAACAAGACTGTTTTTGTTTACCTGGGGCCTCGGCCCACTCAGTAGCAGCGTGACCTCCGGAGGGGCTGGAGACACAGGCACAAAATAAAAACCCTGGGCGCTAAGGCTCAGATGAACTTCCCTGGTTGGCACCCGCTCGTGGACATACGCACTGGCTCCTCCGCTGGGAGAGACAATTAGAAGCTCACGCCTGGTGTCTCTCTGTGCATCTTTTACCTTGGCTGATGTTAACTCTCTCCTTTCTCCGAACAGATGGTAACCATGGGTATGAGAGCCTTGCCGAGTTCTGGGCATCCTTCCAGCAGATCATTAAACCTGGTTGCTTTTGGGGCGCCCGGGTGGCACAGTCGGTTAAGCGTCCGACTTCAGCCAGGTCACGATCTCGCGGTCCGTGGGTTCGAGCCCCGCGTCAGGCTCTGGGCTGATGGCTCAGAGCCTGGAGCCTGTTTCCGATTCTGTGTCTCCCTCTCTCTCTGCCCCTCCCCCGTTCATGCTCTGTCTCTCTCTGTCCCAAAAAAAATAAATAAACGTTGAAAAAAAAAATTAAAAAAAAAAAAAACCTGGTTGCTTTAACTGGGGACCCCCGAAGTTCAGTCCGGTGCTTAACATGCCGTGGCATCCCTCCCCAGGCATGCCTGCCTGCCCCCCGCTCCTCCCCATCTCCGTGCCGTATGAGAAAGCCCAGTACCTTCTGGAATCCCCCTTTTCCCCTACCCCAAGGGAGGAGGATAAAGGTAAAAAAACGCATTTACATTCAGGACTCAACCCTGATTCTTATTTTATTACTTTTTTAACATTTACTTATGAGAGACAGAGAAGGAGTGGGAGAGGGGCAGAGAGAGAGGGAGACACAGAACCCGGAGCAGGCTCCGGGCTCCGAGCCGTCAGCCCAGAGCCCGACGCGGGGCTCGAACCCACGAACCGTGAGATCATGACCTGAGCTGAAGTTGGACACAACCGAGCCGCCCAGATGCCCCCAAAATATTTTTTAATTTTTAAAATATTTTCTTAATATTGTTTTAATATTTTAAAATATGTTTAATATTATAAAATATTTTAATATTAAAAGTTTTTAAACTTTATTTTGAGAGAGAGCCCAAGCACGCGTGCAAGCAGGGGAGGGGCAGAGGGAGAGGGAGAGGGAGAGAGAATCCCAAGCAGACTCCAGGCTCTGAGCTGTCAGCACAGAGCCTGATGTGGGGTTCAAAGTCAACGAAACTGAGCCGAAGTCAGGCGCTTATGACTGAGCCCCCCAGGCGCCCCAGTCCACAAATATTTACTGAACACCCTTGGTGGTAAAAAGGTTGGGTTTATTCCCATGTTGTCTCTTCCTAGCTGTGTAGACTTGAGGAAATTCCTTAACCTCTCTGAGCCGGTTTCCTCATCCGGAAAATAGGGATAATAATAAATCCCCATCTCATCAGAATGCTGTGAGGAGTGAGTTAATATAAGTCCAGCTGGGTAAATCTTTTCTATTTATATTATACGTTATAACTAGGGTGACCAGCTGTCCCAATTTGCTTGGCCTTAAGGAGTTTCCAGGAATGTGGGGTTTTTCAATGCTAAAATCGAGAAAGTTCTGGGCACATTGGGATGAGTTGGTCATCCTGATATAATTATCTGTGAGCAATATGTGATCAATAATAGTATTTATTGTTATAGATGATAATGTCTTACAAAGTACTATGGGGAATAGGTTGCTGAGGCCAGATCATGCTTTCAAGGAGCAGATAGTCTGGGAATAGACACAAAAGAATTACAAAAATAACAAAAGATATTTAATAACACATGATACAGGGAGGCGCCTGGGCGACTCAGTCGGTTAACAGTCCAACTTCGGCTCAGGTCATGATCTCCCGGTTCGTGGGTTCGGGCCCCGCGTCGGGCTCTGTGCTGACAGCTCAGAGCCTGGAGCCTGCTTCGGATGCTGCATCTCCCTCTCTCTCTCTCTGCCCCTTTCCCACTCATGCTCTGTCTCTTTCGCTCTCAAAAATAAACATTAAAAATTTTTTTTTAAATAACCCATGATACAGTTAGGTTACTCTAACTATAAATACATATCCTAGGAGGTGCCCCCAAAGAATGTTTTTGCTTAAGCAGACAGTCAAAAGGCATTTGTTGAATGATTTGCAAGATGATGAAGCACAAATAGAAGAATGCTGCAGAAGGGCTCAGTATTTATCCAGAGAAGCTGTTCTATTTCCTTTTTTTTTTTTTTTTTTTTTTTTTGAGCCAGAGACATAGCGTTCCATTTCCGTAGATTTGGATTTCCGTGGCTAAATATTAAGAAGCAGGCTGCTTGCTTGCTTTTGTTTGTTCGTTTGTTTTTTTTCTTGGTATCAGGGTTGTTCAAGTCCGAATTTCACCCAGAAACATTTCGCCACCGTCTCCAGATCCTGTATTTCAGGGTAAGGGAAAGCCAGTCGTCTTTATCAGGCAACGGTCACCCCGCTGATTCATTCATTCCATAAGAGTGAATGTGTGCTGGGTTCAGAGTGCAGGGCTGAGTCGATGGGGGGACTGGCACCCTGCTCTTGGAAGGGTCTAACGGAGCACCCCCAAACCTGAGTAGATTATTGGTTCAAAAATAGTAATCCTCCAACTGCGTTTGCCAGTCTGCTAGCGGCCACATCACCGGAGAGCTCATTAGAAATGCAAATTCTCTGGGCGCCTGGCTGGCTCAGTCAGCTGAGCATCTGACTTCAGCTCAGGTCATGATCTCACGGTTCGTGGGTTCAAGCCCCGCATCGGGCTCTGGGCTGACAGCTCGGAGCCTGGAGCCTGCTTCCGATTCTGTGTCTCCCTCTCTGTCTCTGCCCCTCCCCTGCTCGCACGCTCTTTCTGTCTCTCAAAAATGAATACACATTTTTAAAAATGCAAATTCTCAGGGCGCCTGGCGGGGCTCGATCGGCTAAGTGAGCTGTCGTCTCCCTTGTCCAGCTCCCCCTCCTTCCCAAATCTCTTGGCCCATTCACGGAAAAGCTCATCGCTGGGTTGAGCATAAAGCAGATGCTCAGTGCTGCTTAAGGGAAGTAGGAATGGCTTGTTCTCGAATCATTTTAGCAATTAAGTCCTACTTCCTGTAAGCAGATTCCCAGCGGCCAGGGCCCTGTCTCCTGATCTGCTTGTCTGCCTGGCTCAGGTGAGGGACACAGCGACGGCCTCAGTGTTTCTTACTATTTGCCAACTAATGAAAAGAACGAATGCTTTTAAAACGGTTCCTAGGGTTTAATGTTTTTTTTTAATGCTTATTTTATTTTTGCGAGAGAGAGAGAGAGAGAGAGGGAGAGGGAGAGAGTAGAGTTAGCAGGAGAGGGGCAGAGAGAGAGGGAGACACAGGCTCCAGGCTCTGACCGTGAGATCATGACCTGAGCTGACGCTGGACGCTTAACTGACTGAGCTACACAGGCACCGCTGTTCCTAGGGTTTAAATCTCCCTCTTTGACTGGACCGCCATTTCCTGAGACCAGTGTCTCATTCTCCTTTTTTTTTTTTTTTTAATGTTTGTTTTTTTGAGATAGCGCCAGTGGGGGAGGGGCAGAGAGTGATGGGGACAGAGGACCCCAAGTAGGCTCCACGATGACAGCAGCAAGCCTGATGCAGGGCTCGAACTCCCGAACCATGAGATCCTGACCTATGCCCAAGTTGGGATCTCAACCAACCGAGCCACCCAGGCACCCCGCCACTTCTTCTCTTTCTCCTTCTCCTTCTCCTCCTCCTCCTTCTTCTTTTGTATCTCCCTCAGAGAACAGCACTCAGGAGGCTTTCAAGGTTTGAGATGGGACGGAAGTACCTGAATTGTTTCAGAGTCCTATGGGCTTGCTTCTCCAATTATACTCTTATTTTTCTTAAAATTTTTGTTTTTAATATGGAGTAGATGCTTAAAAATCAAATACACACATTTATAACGTATGTCTCTATAAACATATACAGGGGCGCCTGGGTGGCTCCGTCGGTTGAGCGTCCGACTTCGGCTCAGGTCATGATCTCGCGGTTTGTGAGTTCGAGCCCTGCGCTGACAGCTCAGAGCCTGGAGCCTGCTTCAGATTCCATGTCTCCCTGTCTCTCAATAGTAAATAAATGTTAAAAAAAAATTTTTTTTTAAATATACATACATAGAATAGGAACAAAATGAGCAGCTGTGGTCCCACCACCTAACTTAAGAAAGAAAAACTTCCATTTCCTCTACGGTTCCCTTGCGGACCCTTCTCCTTCTTGTTCCCTCCCATCCTACTTGGCTGAACTTTGTGTTTACCTTGCCCTCATTAAAAAAAAAAAATCTACAATATATTTGTGTCCCCCAACTGTATATTGTTTCGTTCTGCCTGTTTTGAAGTAAATGAAAACACATCTGTACTATTGCAACTGAAATTGACTGATTTTTCCAGCTGTAGAATATTCCACCGAGCAAATAGATCGTAATTTATCCAGTATCCTGTAGATGATGATCCTAGATTTACGGGAGAGTTGGAAGGATATACAACCTCCATATACCCCCCCACCCAGTTTTCTCTGACGTCAGCACCTTACATCATCACAGCACCTTTGTCAAAACCGTGAAATCAACATTGATACGCTACTACTAACTAAATCCCAGTCTTTGTTGGCATTTCCGTAGTTTTTCCACTGGCGTCCTTTTTCTGTTCTAGGATCATCTAATCCAGGCTTATGGAGGGCTGTGAAGGCATCGCTGCTCAGGACTATTCCCGTACACATCTTGTGTAAACGAGTAAGTTTCTCTACGGTGAATCCCTGGCTTTGCCGGGACAGGGGATACATTACATCTTCAATTGTATTCAAGAAGTCAAATGTGTTCTCCAATGTGAGTGCACCACTCACCGGGATTGTAGGGGTTCCCCTTGCTCCACCGGATAGAAAAATTAAAAAATTTGCCCTGCTGGTTGACAGGACACGACATCTGTGGTTGTAATTTGCATTCCCTTGTTATTGTGGTTAGGCCTGTTTACATAGGTTTCCTCTGGGGTGAAGCGTCTCTTCATATCTTTTATTCATTTTTTAACCGGGCCGCTGCTTTAATTTGCAGTCCTTGAAAATAATTTGTGAATTCTAATTCTTTGGGTTATACGTTACAAGTCTCTTCTTTGTCCGTGAAGTGTTCGGTGTTTGTCAAAGGACGGGAAGATAGCAACGTATTCTGGAGTTTAAATCCTGTTGTTTAAACTCTCACGCACCCTGTGGCCGGGGTTCTTATCTCCCCCATCAAGGGGAGAGATCACACTGCTGAAACTCAGTATTGTTTAATGTTTGCTAAATAGATGAAAAAAAATCTCTCCTAATTTGAAAGCAGGTGTTTAATTCCTGTCTTTGCATAACTTACACGGTTCTGCATGATCTGGCCCTAGTTTACATTTCCCTTTATTCACCCAGATCCGTCCACACCAGTCTCTGCTTTTCTTCAAATGGATCTACATCTTTCCTGTCTCAGGGCCCTTGCACTTGGCTCTTCCCCCAGATAATTCTTATAGATCCCTTCCTCATTTCCTTCTGGTCTTTGCTCAGGGTAAGTTCACCAGCGACACCTTCACCGGCCGGTATGGGCTAGTATCCTCTGACGCTTCGTATCCTCTTTCCTTAATTTTTTCCTTCAAGTATAACCACGTTGCATTCTAAACGGATTTGCCTGTCCCCCACTGGAGGTATGCTGTTCAGTACCGGGACCCCTAGCTGCCTGTGGTTGCCCTTGAAACATGGCTGATGTGGATTGAGGGGTCCAGACTTCTTTCAAGAGTCCCCCCCCCTCCCCCCCAAAAAAGTAACTTATCTCACCACTAAAATCTTTGTATTTTTGTATTCACTCCACGTTGAAACAACATTTGGGGCTAACTTGTATTATCAAAATTCATTTCGCATTTTTGTATTCTGGGTCATTTGGACAGCGCTCCTGCAGGAGGTAAATTACAGCGGGGATGTTTGACTCGGACACCGCGGTTATCTCAGAACACAACAGAGGCTCAATAAATACTGGCTGCATGAAGGAATCCAGAAATAGAATGCCAGTCTTTTTCTCCTCCTCTCTGTTCTGTCTACCCCAGGGATCAATTTCTAAAATCAACAAAGCTTTACTGGGGTAATTTACACGGAAGTCACTCGCCGTAAGCGTTCAAGCCAAAGATTTTTAGTGAATTCGCCACCTTGCGCAACCATCGCTGTAACTCGACTTGCTGAATCCTTCCATCACCCCAATCACACCTCGCTCGTGCTCATGCACAGTCGTGCCCCCTCCCCACCCCCAGGCACCGCGCAGCTACTCTCTGTCTCCATAGACGTTCAGTGCTCACTTTCTAAGATAAGACCTCCCCGGCTCCGTCGTTCCGGGGTCCAAACGCCTTGAACAGTCAGCACCCTGGGCCACCGCTCTCCTCCCGTCTCCGTTCCTCCATCCACGCGGCTCAGCACGGAGCCAGACCCACAGACGGCTCGGCGCCAACACAAGGAAGGGCAGCCCCGCACCTTCCGAAGCCCCGGAGGGGCAGGTCTCCGTGGCTTCCGCGCGCGCCTCGGCGGCCTCGGGGACACGCGGGGCTGCCTCGCTGGGCCCCACGACCCTGCCAGGGCGGGTCCCGCTCTCGCAGCACCCATCGCGGGACACCGAAGCTCGGAGCGGCCCCAGGGAGCCGGGAGTCCCCCGCCGCCGCGTTCTAACGCCGCCCTGCGGGGACAATGGCCCGGGGCCGCGGGGCTCTCGGCCTCTGTAAGCGGCTACTGGGGGGCCGGCCCCTCCCCCCGCGGCCCCTTCCCGGGCTCCGCCTTCACGCCCTCCCGCCCTCAACGGCCCTCCTCGCAAAATGGCGACCAACCGCCTCCTTTCCCGCCCGCCGCGGGTCACTTGACCGCGCCAGGCCCCGCCCCCCCGTGCGTGGCCCCGCCCCTCAGCGGAGGCCGAATAGCCGCCGCGACTTCGCCGCCGGGCTGCACGCGCCGGGAGCCCGGGCGGCGCGAGGCGCGCGCTAGGCGCGCGCGAGGCGGCCCTGGGCGTCGTGAAGCGACCCGCAGCCACGCCCGCGCGCCAGCGCCGCGGGTCAGCGGGCAGCTCCGGGGGGCGGTCCCGGCTGCGCGTGCGCGCCGGGCCGGCGGGCTGCGCGAGGGAGGCAGGGGGCCGCTGGGAGGCCCGCGAGGCGCGAGGCCGGCGCGCGAGCCCCCGGGGGCGGGTAAAACCCGGTTGCTGCTGCCCCTGCTCCCTCCCTTTCCTCCCTACCCCCCCTCCCTGCCCCTCCTCACTTTTCAACCCCTCCCCCCTTTTCATATCTAATTTGTGTATATGTTTGTTTTTTAGGGGGCCCCTCTCCCTTTCGAGGGCCCGCAGCAGGCGCGGCGGGCGCCCCTCACCTCGCATCACGCACGCACCTTCTGCATCCCAACAGCTCCCGGCCCCGCTGCACCCCCGCCACCGCTTCCCCCTTGGAGAATACCCTCCTCAGGGGCCCCCGGCCCGCTGCATCCCCTTGTTTTTTCCTCCCCCGCCCCCCAGGCCCCAACTGCCCCCTGGCAGCTCCCCAGCTCGTGCCTCGGGCCCTACCCGATCTCTCCGCGCTTTCTGCACCTCGGCCTTGCATTCGCCCTCGCTTCCAGGCCTCCTGCTAAAAATCCCCTTGCCTCTGGAATAGGGGACCCAGATTGGCGGTTTGTTTTTTTTTAGGATCTCCCAGCAAACCCCAAAAATCTTTCCTCTCTTCTTTGATTTATACCCCTCGCTGTCCTTTTAGGAACTTCCTCTAGCAAGAAAATCTATCTATATATGTATTATAAAATACGTATATTGTATATCTTTCTCCCGGTTTTTCCTCCATCCAGGGTAACTTTCCAGCAAAAATTGTTTCTTCCCACCAAGAGCCCCCCCCCTTTTGTAGTATCTTTCCACTGATAACAAACCAACTCAGTTCTGCCAGTTTCTCTTTCACCTAATAATTTGTTTTTCCAACCCTCTTTCCCAACTCTCTGGCAAAAATCCCTTTTCATCCCCAGTTCTACCCCACTTAGGCTTTTCCTAGCAAAACCCTCCAGGTCCCTTCCCGAGGAAAGAAAATAAGGCAAGGAAGACAAATGAACTTTCCCTTAAAACAAAAGCCCCTTTCCCATCTAGATCTCCCCGGTTTAGTATTGCTTTCTTCCTCCTTCCACAAATTGCCCATCTTGCCCAACTCTACACCTGTGTGCTTGCTTCTTTGGGGACCCAACATCTGAATGGCCCTTCCTTTCCACCCCCTGCTTCCAGGGCAAAAGAAGTTGGATGAGTGTCCTGAATTTACTACTCAGAGTTCCAGGAGGAAATATCCAGTGGTCTGACGGTCATCTGAATCCCCTCCCTGTGGGGCCTGAACCAGGCCCTCCTGTTCCCTGGAGAGTCACTCCTTTGCTCTGGTGAGTCTTTTCCCTTTTGCCCTTGTTCCAAAGATACCTACTTTGTCAGATGGATTCCCTTCTTTCTCAGAAGGGTTTCGAATTGATCCAAGAGTCTCTGTACCCACAGGGAAACCATTACAAGTTGCTGCTTTGGGAAGTCAGATGAGGAAAAGGTCATTTGTTGTGCCTTTTGACGTCTCTGGAGGAAGGCAGACATTTATTAGATTGATCTATGTTTCATTGTTTATTGCAAAAATGCTTTTTCCCTCCTTCTGGTTCAGGGTGGCAACTCAGATACCTCCAGGGAACAGGGAGGTAAAGGCCTGCAGGTGAACCAAAGATCGTGGGCCCCCTCTGAGTGATCCCCGCCAGTGGAAATGACCAAGTGGAAGTTTGTTTGTTTGTTTTTTGAGATGAGACCAGAACACTGACCTGTGTGAAACTTTTTGATCTTTAAATGGTGACAGTGAGGGGCGCCTGGGTGGCGCAGTCGGTTAAGTGTCTGACTTCAGCTCAGGTCACGATCTCGCGGTCCGTGAGCTTGAGCCTCGTGTCGGGCTCTGGGCTGATGGCTCGGAGCCTGGAACCTGTTTCGGATTCTGTGTCTCCTTCTCTCTCTGCCCTTCCCCCACTCGTGCTCTGTCTCTCTCTCTCTCTCTCCCCAAAGTAAATAAACATTAAAAAGTTAAAAAAAAAGAAGTCAAACTTTAAAGATACTCATTTAAAAGTAACAATAGTAAACTCGTTATATATTAACAAAATTGACTTTTTAAAGACTGCATTTCAGAAAACAAGATTTAGTGAGGATAGTAGGCATTGTTTTACCTTTTTCGAGTCATCTGGAATCTCATATATCTGCTTCTGCATTCAGCCTCTGCAGATATATCCTGTAGCTTCCGGAGGGTTTCACCGAGAATTAAAAAGGCAGATAATGTCTGAATATTATTATGAAGATAGTTTGGACCTCGAAGACTCCCTGAAAGATTCCTGAGGACCCCAGAGTTCCCCACCCCCATCCACCTCACTTTGAAAAAGGCTGTTGTAGATGTGGTTTTTTTACATTTTTTTTTTTTTATTAAATTTTTTTTTTTCAACGTTTATTTATTTTTCGGACAGAGAGAGACAGAGCATGAACGGGGGAGGGGCAGAGAGAGACGGAGACACAGAATCGGAAACAGGCTCCAGGCTCTGAGCCATCAGCCCAGAGCCTGACGCGGGGCTCGAACTCCCGGACCGCGAGATCGTGACCTGGCTGAAGTCGGACGCTCAACCGACTGCGCCACCCAGGCGCCCCTATTTTTTTACATTTTTTTTAATGTTTATTTTTGAGAGACAGGGAGAGAGACAGAGGGTGCGTGGGGGAGGGGCAGAGAGGGAAGCACAGAATCCAAAGCAGGTTCTAGGCTCTGACCTGTCAGCACAGAACCATGAACCCGTGAGATCATGACCTGAACCAAAGTCAAACACTTAACCGACTGAGCCACCCAGGCGCCCCCGCTGTTGTAGATGTTAATGCTCATTTGCATTTTTACGCTGGGATCGGCTTTTGGAATGAGAAACTTTAATGTCTCTTTTCCTCCCTTAGTTAATTCTATGTAAGAAAATTTCCTGGAAAGCATAGTCCTAGCCGTCTTGATTCTTCCACGTTTTCGTTCTCTTCCGTAGCGTATGTAAGCTTTAAATCTACTCTTTTAATGAGCGAGAGACCAGGAATCCCGGTCTCCAGTGCGGTCGTAGGTGAGGGCTTTGAGGTCAGACTACCCCCAGGGTTGAATTCTAACCCTGATTTTGGGCAAGTTGCTGTTGTGGGAATTGTATGATCTATAAGTGATTCCAATTGTCCCTGGCATATGATAGAGCCTCTGTAAGTGTTTGCTGCTGTTGTTACTATAATGATAATTATCACAGGGGTGAGGCAGGAAGAAAGTGAGGCCTAGGAGCTGGAGGGCCATGGCTCTCTCCAGAGACGGCAGTCGTCCCTCACCTCTCTCTTTTGATAGCCATCAGGAAATGCAAAATCTTAATAATTTTCAAGAGAAGCCAGAAATTAATATACTTGGTTGAAATCTCCCCATTAAGAAAAATGTTGGTGACCCAATTTTTTTTTTATGCTTATTTATTTATTTTTGAGAGAGAGACAGAGAGCAGGAGCCAGGGAGGGACAGAGAGCGACACAGAATCCGAAGCAGGCTCCAGGCTCTGAGCTGTCAGCACGGAGCCAAACGCGGGACCTGAACCCAAAAACTGCGAGATCGTGACCTGAGCGGCGGTCGGTGGCTCAACCGCCTGAGCCACCCAGGCGCCCCGGTGACTGACCCAATTTTGAAAAACACCGTGCAGGCCAAACAAAACAGGCCTACAGTTCAGATAACGTCTGGAGTGGGGAAACGAGGAAAGAATTTGCATAGCTGGGTCTCAGTCTCTCTTATTTCCCGGCTTCCAACGGTCTGATCTTTTAACTCAGACGTGATCACTCTCTCCCCGCTAACATTCATGCAGAGAGGGAAAGGAGAACGTGGTGCTTGGGGAGGGTGGGGGAAGAAAAGAAAAAAAGGCCCGCAGTGGAATCTTGTCACTCACCAGTGAAAGGGATGCTGAGCGCTTTCTTTGATCAGAGTTACTTCTGTGCCAGGCAAGATGCTGTGAGAAGTGTTCACACAGAAGGCAGAGGCACAGCCATCCCAGAGCTTGCAGTCTGGGGAAAATAGAAGAACTTGAAAGATAATTAAATTCCGGGGGCCATCTGGGGTAAGTATTAAGTGGAATGCCAGACAAGCGCTCACGGAGTTCGGAAGGAGGGAGAAATCATCTCAGACTCGTCACGCTGGGAGGAGCCGTTTAGGCTTTTGAACGGTTTCATTTGGTAAAGCGGAGCAAAGAGAAGTTGCATAAATCAGGGTCATAAAGAACGAGGTCTCCAGGGCATATAGACCAGGGGATATAAACGAGTGAGGTGGGAGGATGTGAGCGATTTTGTTTCTTGAGAGAGAGACAAAGAGAGTGCGAGCAGGGGAGGGGCAGAGAGAGAGGGAGAATCGCAAGCAGGCTGTGCCATCAGAGCAGAGCCCGACCCAGGGCTCGAACGAACGCACAAACCGTGACATCGTGACCTGAGCCGATGTCAGCACTTAACCTGCTGAGCCACCCAGGCGCCCCTTGAGAGTTTTCAATAGAAGTTGAGAGAAAGCCTCACTTCATTGAGAAATCTCGAGATCTGCAGTGAGTTCCAGTGTGGTTGGTAGCTGCTAGGCACTTGTAACTATGCTCATTTCAATTTAACGAAATGGAAGTGAAATAAATAATTTCGTGCCTCAGTTGCTCATCCTGCATTCTCTAGGCGCTCATGGGCCGCTTTGTGGCTAGGGGCTGTCGTTGGACAGTGCAGACTTAGAACATTTCCCTCAGCACAGAAAATTCTTTTGGACAGCGATGCCCTATCCAAAAGAAGTCGGACAGATTTTCCGACTTGATAACCAATAGAAAATACTCAGATTAACTACAGGCTAAATAAACCTTTTGGGGAACCAATAAGTGTTTAGATTGTTCCCTCCTTGCCATCCAAACAGTGCCGCAGTAGATGTTATTTACCCGATGGTGTCCGTGTTGCTGCAGGTGGGAACCTGTGGCAGATTAATTTCCCAAGAGGCTGTAGCATTTCACAGGAGACTCCCTGTCTCCTCCTGCTCCTACCCGTCGTGGAATGACACGCCTTTTTAGGAAAAGAAAAACATGAAAATTGCTCTGGATCCCTACTGCCGGCTTAAATTGTGTTTCAAACCATTGAACAAGGCACCGATGATGATCAAATAAGCAAGGCGTATATTTCTAAAGCTTACGGTTTTTGTGCCGCCGTGAAGCCAAAATCAGTTTGCAAATTAAACGTAAACAAATGCAACCAAACCGATGTAATTCCAATTACAAATGGCAGTTTAATGGGAGAGGTGCCATTTTGCTGAAACCTAATAGCTTCCTTGAAGCCAACGGTTGCCCTGGGCCCCTGTGGGTTTAGCAGACCCTGAGACGGCTCAGCTCTCCCGTCCCTTTTCCTCAGTTTGAACTGCAGCCAGGCCTCCGTCTGCACCACGATGTGTGTTGGCTTTGAGGTGACCCCAAAGGCATAAATACGAGCGGAATCCACGTCTATCCTCTTCTCGTTAGCCTGTGGCAATTAAAATCGTCCTTTTTGGCGTCAGTGCAATTATAATCATACCCCGGGCATTGAAACCAAACGCTAGTACTGTATTATAAGGCAGTAAACCAGTAATCCGCATAGACTGGTTTTCTTCTTTTGGGTCATTCTCCAAATGAAAACACAAAATTATAAAATTCTTGGAAAGAATGGGGAATGCCTGCAAGGTTCCAGGGGACCACAAGCCCTCCCCACGGGGATTAGCAGGCAGCTCTGTACGTAGAAGGTGCTAAAACTTGTCGAATCAAATTTATCTGTTGGCAGAACAAGAACAAGTTCAATATTGGCTGAGGGGAGGGGGGTTTGCTTTACTAACTGGAAAAGGTTGTAAATGTGAAAACGTGGCTTTTGGACTCAGGGCTTGCCTGGTCGAAGTGGTAGTGAGACCAGTTTTTTCTGTGGACCACGGGCATGTGTTGGAAAGCAGGTGATTTGGCATGTGGGGAATTCTGCCCCCATCCAGCACCTTTTGTGCTTTCTAGATTGATCGGTTCAGCGCAGTCTATGGTTTAATTGATGGCAAGTTAGTATTGTGTACCGGGTAAAAACACGAGCCCTAAAGTCCGAATACCTGGGTTTAAGGTCTGGCCCAACTCCTTGTCAGGCATGTGACTTGTGACAAATCACTTAGTGTCTCAGAGTCCATTTCCTTCTTCATAAAATGGAAATGATAGAGCACCAACCTCTGGGTTGTAGAGAGAAGTGAGTGAATGGACGCACAGGAAGCTCTCGGTGTGATACCTGAGAAGGAGAAAGGGCTTAATATCTCATTTCATTAAATATTGTTTCATATTCCTTTCAAACGACGCTTTCTATTGAATTAGCTGGGTTTTATTATCAGAATATGAAAAAAAGCGATGGCTTCTTTCCCCCTCGGAGTACCACAGACAGTTTATCGCAGCACCATACGAGAAACTTTAGAACTGGCAGAGAAATTCATTGTGCCTCAGAACATAAGTCTCTATGGTCCACACTGCCTGCTTTGCGGTTTAGAAACCCGAAAAGCTCTAACGGTGCCACGGTGTCGCGGACCTCATTTAATGGGCGAGCCTGAACTCACAGTATTTATTCCGTTTACTCTGAATAGTCAGAGGTGTCAGTGCAGAAACAATGACTTGGTTACCAGGTGCTGCCCCAGACCCACTGAAGGTTACTTAAAATACGGCATTTGCGTTGATTTACCCCGAATTCTGAACCCTGGGACTCACTTGGGCCTCAGAGTTGTAGTACAGGATTGTGGGCCTGTGTTCGACTTCTGAGTCCCCCCCAGGAGGCTGGCTACAGACACACAGACGCACAGGTAGATGTGAAATGGGAAATGCAGATGTTGTGGGAACAGCTGTTCTGTTCCCTTTCAACGTGGAAAGGTTAAAAACCGTAGCAACCAGTAGCCTAGGAATCTAGGCCCAAACTCCGGTTACTCTAGGATCCACCAGGTTCGTTATCAGTGAGTCATCAAGCGTTTATTAAATGTCCAGGTGAGGGCAGAATTACTCAGAATAGCCCAAACCGGACACAAGCCAAATGCCCACCACCAACAGATGAATGGATGACGAAGATGTGCAATATGCAGACGGCGAAATGTTATTTGTCCATAAAAAGCAATGAAGTGATGGTGCGTGCTGCGGCGTGGATTAACCTTGAAAACACCGTTCTTGGTGAAAGCGGCGGCCATAAAAGGCCTCGTGTGGTTTGATTCCATCGTTTGTACGAAACGGCCGGCCCTCTCGTCGAGCCATACTTTGTTTGCCTGCCTTGTCATTTTTTTGTTGAGAAAATGGACATTTTTGCATATTATAATGCAGCGATTCTCGGAATCCGGTTCTCCTTCCCCTACCCCAGAGTGTGTGGTTTCTGCTTGTGGGTTGTAATGTCTGGATAGTGACTTTTGCAGACTCCGTTTGTAGACTGTATTCTTTGTCGTGTGCGGTCAGGGGAAATCACTGTTCTGTTAAGCTTGCGGTCAGCTAGTGATCCGGCAGGGATTTCCTTAAATGCCTGGAACCCCAACATATCTCCTCGTCTTGGCAGTTGGGCTCTGGGTGGGTGTTGGGACACCCTGTTGGTTCTCAGCAGGAGTTTACATCTCTGCCTTCCCCTTCTTCCTGCTTTCACAGACCGAAGGTCAGCCAGAGGTGAGAGCTTAGAGCCTTCACGAGTGTTTTCTGAGCAGGTGCCTGCCCTGGGCACCTGGTCTTCTGGATTCTTTCAAATACGTGGAAGGTTTTCATTTTTAAAATTTTATTTCAGTGTTGGTTTCCTAGAGTCCACAGTTTACATTAGGATTCATTCTTTGTGCTGCGTAGTTTCGTGGGTTTTGGCTAATGCAAAATGTCATGTGCCTACCATGACAGCATCATGCAGAATAGTTTCAGTCCCCTCCAAGTCCCTCCTGTGCGTTACCTATTCATCCCTCCTCCCTCCCCTGGAGCCCTGGCAGCCTCCAACCTTTTAGCGTCTCTATAGTTTTTCCTTTTCCAGAACGACGTATGGTTGGAATCAAAATCTGTAGTGTTTTCAGGCCAACTTTTTTCACTTAGCAACACACATGTAAGTTTCCTCCATGTCCTCTTGTGGCTTGATAGCTCCTCGCTTTTTATCACCTGATAACATTCCGTTGTACGCATGTACCGTAGTTTGGTTATCCATTCTCCCATTGAGGGACGTTGTGGTTGCTTCTAGTTGTTGGCAGTTATGAATAAAGCTGCTATAAACATTTGTGTGGACATAAATTTCCAGCTCACTGGGGATAGATACCAAGGAGCATGATGGCTGGATTGGATGGTGAGATGATGTTTAGCTTTGTAAGGAACTGTCAGCATGGAAGCTTTTCAAAGCCCTTACTCTCTCCAGAGCCTCTTGCTCTCACTGTCCGGCTCTTCTTCCCCGGCTTTCAGTGACATGTCTGTTGGCCCCAATTAATATCCTTTGCTCTGGGGTTGTAGCACCTGGTTCATTGCCTTTGTTTTGTATTTTTATTTTTATTTTTTTAAGGTTTAGGTTTTTTTTTTTTGAGAGAGAGAGTGTGTGCACGAGTGGGGGAGGGGCAGAGAGAGCGAGAGGCAGACATAGGCTCCGAAGCAGGCTCCAGGCTCCAGGCTTCGAGCTGTCAGCACAGAGCCCGACATGGGCTTGAACCCACGAACCGTGACATCATGACCGGAGCTGAGATTAGACGCTTAACTGACTGAGCCACCCAGGGGCCCCTAATTTTTCTATTGTTGGGTATCTTTTTATTGAAGTATCGTTAACACACACTGTTATATCAGTTTCCATACCATATTGCCTTTGATGTTTTTAACAAATGCCATCCCCGTGGCTGTTCTCTGCTCTCAGAAAGTTCCAAGTTAGGCAAAATCAAGGTGAGACCTTTGTGTTAGCCCTTCAGGAGCCATCCGACAGGTCAAGACAGACAACCTCAGCTGTTTGAGAACAAGGTCATCTCTGCCCCCTTCTGCACCAGGAGCCCACACCAGAACGTGCCTTCAAAATCACTGCTGAGCCGGGGAATGGGGGATAGGACAGGAGTCGGTTCAAATGCCACAGGGCCCTCCTACCAGGTTTCATTCACCTTTGACTTGCTAAGGGTTCCTTTGGTTGCTGTAAACTTTTGACTACTTTCCAGAGTTCCAGTAAAGTTGCCTTTTTCATTGTTTCTGTGGTAGTATGGGTGGGAAGTTTTTAAATTGCTAACTCAGTCTTTTTATTTGTCACAGGGCTATGCAGATAGTCTGTTTCCTCTTGACTCAGTTTGGTAATTTGTGTCTTTCTAGGAACTTGTCCACTTTTCTCTAATTTACCTAATTTGTTGACATAGTAATCTTTTATAATCCTTTCTATTTTTGTTCTGAATTCTAATTTTAGTAACTTGAGTCTTTTTTACTTTTTTGTCTCTTTTTGAGTGGGGTAAATTCCAGTTGTTGAGATGTTACATAGTTTATTGTTTTTCTTTTGGTAGTTATGCTTAGATTGTTTTTTTTCTTAGTGTGCATACTTAAAGTAACAAAGTAAATCGTTGTCTTTTCCAAACGTTTCAAAGCCTGTATTCGTCGTTGAGCCAAGGTCTATGAGCAGTGCCTTGCCGGGAAAAGTCTGTGTTGCTCCCGCTTGAAAGCTAGTTTTCCTGGGTGTTGAGTTCTGTGCCGGCTCTCACCCTTCCTTCGTCTGCTGGCGGTGTCATTCCTTGTCTCCTAGCCTCCTCTGAGAAGTCTTCCATCAGGCTAGTCATCATCCCCCTTTGTAGACTGTCTGCCTCCCTTCTGGTAGTTTTTAGCATTTTCTGTCTTCAGTGGTCTGCGGTTCTGCTGCTGTGTGTTGGGGAGTAAATTCATTTTTACTCTTCCTGCTCTGCCTGGCAGTGCTTGGTCATTAACCATGTATCTTCAAGAACTGTGATCTTGGGGCGCCTGGGTGGCGCAGTCGGTTGGGCGTCCGACTTCGGCCAGGTCACGATCTCGCGGTCCGTGAGTTCGAGCCCCGCATCGGGCTCTGGGCTGATGGCTCGGAGCCTGGAGCCTGTTTCCGATTCTGTGTCTCCCTCTCTCTCTGCCCCTCGCCCGTTCATGCTCTGTCTCTCTCTGTCCCAAAAATAAATAAACGTTGAAAAAAAAAATTTAAAAAAAAGAACTGTGATCTTTAGGGGCGCCTGGGTGGCTCGGTCAGTTGAGTGTCCACCTTCGGCTCAGGTCATGATCTCACGGCCCGTGAGTTCGAGCCCCGCGTCGGGCTCTGTGCTGACAGCTCGGAGCCTGGAGCCTGCTTCGGATTCTGTATCTCCCTCTCTCTCTGCCCCTCCCCTGCTCAAGCTCTGTCTCTCAAAAATAAGTAAAACATTAAAAAATTAAAAAAAAAAGAATTAGGATCTTGAGGTCTGGGATCCTGTGTCCCTGTGATTCTGGAAGCTCCTCTACCATTATCTCTTCAAGATGCCGTGTCTCGCAGGGAGCCTGGCTGGCTGGCTCAGTTGGAAGAATGTGGGACTCTTGATCTTGGGGTTATGAGTTCAAGTCCCACATTGGGTGTAGGGATTATTTAAAAGTAAAATCTTTAAAAAAGAAACTCGTTTCCCGTATTCTCTCCTCTTCCCTTTTGGGATTCCTGTTGGACATCGTTAGGTTTTTGCATTTGCTTCTCCATCTGTGCTCTCTCAGTTTCCTGTTCATAGTTTCCATTTCTATATCTCTGTGTGCTGAATCCTAGGGGGATTTCCCCAGATTGTTCTCTGCCAGTCCATTATGTCTGTCTTCAGCACTGTCTCATCTGTTAGCCCTTCCAGTGAGCTTTTAACTTCAATGTCTTTCATGGACGTTTCATTTGTTTCTTTTTAAAACGGGTTGTTCCGTCCCGCGCTGACTTATTCTTTTCTCAGGCTAGGTTCTGTTGTCTCTCACTGCTCCGTTTTCTTCCCAATTCTTGGGGTTCTTCTCTAAGGCTTGGGGGCAAGAGTTTTTTCTTTTTCTTTGTTTAGTTTTCCCGTGGATGGCCTGGCTCTTCCAGGGGCCCAGGTCTCCACTGCCCGTAAGCTCAGGGCCCTGTTTTCTTTTCTCATGTGTCTGTTACGACCCCAGGTCCCAGCCTCCAGGGTAATGCACTTTAATAGGAATATAAATATGAGCCATATATAGAATTTCAAGTTTTCTGGTAGCCACATTGAGGAGCTAAGAAGAAGCAGGTGACAGTAATTTTAATAACATGCTTGACCCACTGTATCCAAAATGTTATCATTTCAACGTGTAGTAATTTAGAAACATACTAAGCTTACTTTTTTTTTTTTTTTTTTTTTGTACTAAGTCATCCAAATCCAGTGTGTGTGTTAGACTCACAGCGTGTCTTAGTCTGGGCCAGTCACATTGCAAGTCTTCACAGCCAGGTATGACTAGTTGCCACCATGTTGGACAACAGATTCGGTATCTGAGTCTGATTTTCCCCTCAGGCCAACCTGAACTTACACGAGTTTTCTTTGTGTTTTCTCATTGTTGCTGGCACGTGGGGTTTTACCTGTCTCTTGCGCCTGGCTGTGTATTCAAAATGATCTTTTGTCATATTTCTCGTGTTTATAGCTGGAGAAAGAGGTCAGTTCAGTCCTCCATGTTGCCGGAAATCCTTTCATTTATTCCTTACAACAACCTTATGACGGAGGTACTCTTATGCCCAGTTTACAGATGAGGAAACTGGGGCTCGTGGAGCTTAAATGACTTGCCCAAGTTCATATGGCTGTTAAGTGGCAGAGAACAGACCCAAAGACAGGTCTGTTTGAATTCCGAGTCATTGCTCTATCCGCCATGCTGTATTGCCATCTCATAATTTTGATTCCTCCTCGTTCATTTTCAGGAATTAGACATCACCAAGAGCTCTCCGTGACTCCTTACACGGCCTTGCTTGTCTGGAGAGCAGCTCTTGGCCAAGACCTGGCAGTCACGAGCCATGGACCGGTATAGCCTTGGGGACGAGGACGCCCTTCCTCCAGAGGTGCACCTCCCTTCGTTTTCCGAGAGCCAGGGACTCAATTGCAGCGACACCCTCGACCGGGATCTGGGTCCCAGTGCACGAGACCTGCTCTATGCCGGCCTGAGTGGTTTGGACCTGGACCCCAGCCTCCCAGCCCCTGACATGCCCAGCGAGGCACTGGAGGACAACTTAGACACCCTGTCCCTGTATTCGGGGAAGGACAGTGACTCTGTGAAGCTGCTGGAGGAGTATGCAGACCCAGAATCTCAGGTGTCCCTACAAGGTAAGGCTGTCCCTCTGAGCCCGAGGGCCTGGAAGACTCTGAAAGTTCCTGTGGCCAGCTAAGGGTTGATTCTGCATGGATTAGATAAGAAAACTTTTATCTTCCACGGGTGAATAGTGAACAGGGGACAATCACTTTTTTTTTTTTAACTTGGGAATTGTTCCCAACTTCCTAGTCAAGGAAACCGAACGCTGATCCTGAGGAATAATGTCGAGAAACTTGGGCTGTTCGTGGATGTCCTAATCTTGTGTGTGGTGTGGGCAGACATCTGAGTTTACGGGACGCTTTCCCACCCATTACATCTCGGGGGCGCTTTTCACGTTCCCAGGATGACCTGGGATCCTGTCCGTCCACCACTTGGTTGTCTAACCTTCCCCAGCCTCAGTGTCTTCATCCGTGAAGCGGGAGGGCAGCAGAAGGCCCGCTCTGCTCCCCCCCCCCCCCCCGCCAGACTAACAGCGCTAAGACGCAAGGGAGGAAATATGCAAAAGCATCGCATAGGCTGCAGAGCGTGGGACAGATCATTGTTATTTTTATCAATATCGGTAGAATTCATCTCAGGCAGCCCATTGATGCAGTTCCAAGTCTCTCTCTTCTGCGGGGGGGCGGAGGGGGGAGTGAAAGGGTAACTGATGGAACAGTTAGAAGCCTTGGTGCAATTTTCTTTTGGCTTTTTGACTTGCCTTGAGGCTTCCACTACAAGATAAATTTGGTGTTTGTTAATTCTTTTCAAGGGTTCTTGGGTAACTCGCTTAGATGAGCTAGCTGTCTGAGCTAACAGTCTTTGATATTTAGAAAAAAAATTTTTTTTAATGTTTATTTTTGACAGAGAGAGAGAGAGAGAGCGAGCGAGCGGGCACGGGGGAGGGGCAGAGAGAGAGGGAGACACAGAATCGGAAGCAGGCTCCAGGCTCGGAGCTGTCAGCACAGAGCCCGACACGGGGCTCGAACTCACAGACCAGGAGATCATGACCTGAGCGGAAGTCAGACGCTCGACCGACTGAGGCATCCAGGCGCCCCGGCGGCCTTTGATATTTATCATCACATCTCACGCATAGAAGGCCCCTCTGAGATGACCCTGCAGAACAGGGGTTCATGTCAGTCAGGATAAGCATTGCAAGAAATATCCCGAAGACTTGGTAAAATGAAAAACTTGTGAAGCGCCCCCCCCCCACAAGATGCAACAGACAAGGGGCCCGCCTCGTCACCACGTCGGAAGGCCAGAGGGCAAATCCCAGAATCCTGAGACGTGTACCTCGTTGAGGGCATTGGGCCACGCCTGGGGTGGGGGTGGGGGCCCGGCAAGGAGGGTTCTCAACCCGGCCACAGAAACTACCAGAACAACACTGGTAGCACGAATATGTGTGCATTTCACTGGGCAGAGGAGCTGGAGCTGTCACCACATTTTCATGGGGGGAGCGGGAGGGGGGCTGTGTCCCTCTCTGCAAAATACGTCACAAGTCATTACTCCACTTCAACTCTTCCTAATTTTCCTTAAGCTTGAGTTTTTTCTTTTTACTTGTGAAAAAAAGGAGTCCCCTGAACGTTAAATTCTAACTCCTTATGCTTCTGTGACTGAAATTCAGGCCGCTCTAAACGCATACGCTGGTGTTTGTCTTCTCCACTAGAAAAATAGTACACGGTTCTTCAACGGGAAATAGAGAAAATTGACAGCAGGAAGAATCCCCCAGCCTGGCTCTCACACGTCGAGTTTTAAAAAAAAAAAAAAAAAAATTTTTTTTTTTTTTCAACGTTTATTTATTTTTGGGACAGAGAGAGACAGAGCATGAACGGGGGAAGGGGCAGAGAGAGAGGGAGACACAGAATCGGAAACAGGCTCCAGGCTCCGAGCCATCAGCCCAGAGCCCGACGCGGGGCTCGAACTCACGGACCGCGAGATCGTGACCTGGCTGAAGTCGGACGCTTAACCGACTGCGCCACCCAGGCGCCCCATCACACATTGAGTTTTAAAAACCCGAGTGAAGTCATTCAGAAAAACATGGTTTGGCGCAGGTGTGTGAAGTTGTACGAGGCTATTTGAGGTTTTTCAAACTGAGCGTATTTGCTTTTTCACGAGAAGGTAGTCCCTTGTCCTGACTTACTCCACCGTGATGTTTGACCACAGTCTTGCTTGTTAGGCTGTTCGTGTTTCTGGGAACAGCTTTTTACATGAGGAGCTTCCTTTTAGGTGAGTTCTTTGGACATACCCCTCCAAGTAGGTTTGCCCATCAGAGAATACACACCGTTTGATAACCCACTTGGCTACACCACCTTCTGAGAAGATGGGGCAGCTTCCCGGGGCCGGTGACTCTGCCCGATTTTCAGTGTCATTGCCGATTGTTTTTGAATAGTTGGCTTTAATGAGCATTTTTATTTTATTTTACTTAAAAATTTTTTTCAGCTTATTTATTTATTTTGAGAGAGAGAGAGCGAGCGGGGTGGGGCAGAGACAGAGGGAGACAGAACCCCAAGCAGGCTCCGCGCTGTCAGCCCAGAGCCTGACGCAGAGCTCGAACCACAAACCACGAGACGGTGACCTGAGCCAAAACCAAGAGTCGGATGGTCAACCGACTGAGCCACCCAGGTTCCCCGTACTGAGCATTTTTAAGGTAACTTAGCAAGGTGGAGGGCTTTTCTGACGGGAGTCCTCTCACTCCACATTTAAACTGTTGGGATCATTCAAACACCTGTCACGGTAACTTCTTACGTGAGGAGGAGGAGACCAGGCATGTTGAGGGACAAACGGTCTATGGCAGGACAGAGCTGGGAGATGCCAGTCCAGGCTCCCTCCTGCCGTGTCTGTCACGCTGCGCCTCAGCTGGCCGCGGTCAGCCATCTGGGTCCTCCAGGCGGGCCCGCTGCCCTGGGCTGTTGGGTGCCCGGGGTCCCGGCTCTGCAGCACACTAGAGAAGTGGTGATTTCAAAGCTCCCGTCTCCCGAGGTGGTCTGAGCCATGTTGAAGACCAGCGTGAACAGCAGGAAAATCTTCCACAGTCAGACGATGGTGGAGCGTCCACGAGTGCCAGCCAGGGGGTTCTGGGAGCCGGGACACGGCAGGAGCCCGCGGGGTCCTTGCGGCCACGGCCCCTGCGTTTCCAGTGACTTGAAACCAGCTTCTCTTTAGTCAGCCAAACCTATCTCTGTCTGTCGGCGCGAGACAGAGGCAGCGAGTTCCCTCCCCACACGCCGGCCCTTGGGATACTTGACGACTTGCCCCTCTCCCGGATGAACATTTCCAGTCCCTCCTCCGGCTCCTCAGGCGAATGAGTTGCAAACGTACCTGTCGTCATTGTGCCCAAGGAATGCAGAAAACACGGAAGCATACTCAGAGGCCCAAGGAGAGGAAAGTAAAGGCCTGCAACCTACCGGGTCTGGCCTGTTCTCTCTGTCCGTTTGCTGTTCAGATTTATTGGTCTTTCTCTGTTTTGTAACGGGCTGCTGTTTTCACACTGAGTAGTCACTTCATCAGATATTTACTTATAAACCTGTGAAGTCTTACCTTAAATGCTGTGTCTTAGATCCTTTACACCATAACGCGATCACTTGCACGCCCTTTTATCAGATAGTAGGTTGTTTCTAACAGGAAAGACAGCGCTGCCCTTAGCTGCTTTGTGGCTGCCTCTTTGTACAAATCTAGATTTCTTTCTTTCTTTCTTTTTGAGAGAGAGAGAGAGAAAGAGAGGGCGCGAGTGAGTGAGGGGCAGAGAGAAAGCATCCCAGGAGAGGCGGGGGTGGGGGGAGAGAGAGAGAAGGGGGGGCTTAACCCAAAGCAGGCATGACCTGAGCCGAAGTCAGATGCTTAGCCACCGAGCCACCCAGGCGTTCCTATATTTCTTTCTTTAAAATCCCCAAAGCGGGGGCGCCTGGGTGGCTTGGTCGGTTGAGCGTCCGACTTCGGCTCAGGTCATGATCTCCCGGTCCGTGAGTTCGAGCCCCGCGTCGGGCTCTGTGCTGACCGCTCAGAGCCTGGAGCCTGTTTCGGATTCTGTGTCTCCCTCTCTCTCTGCCCCTCCCCTGTTCATGCTCTGTCTCTCTCTGTCTCAAAAATAAATAAACGTTAGGGGCGCCTGGGTGGCACAGTCGGTTAAGCGTCCGACTTCAGCCAGGTCACGATCTCGCGGTCCGTGAGTTCGAGCCCCGCGTCGGGCTCTGGGCTGATGGCTCAGAGCCTGGAGCCTGTTTCCGATTCTGTGTCTCCCTCTCTCTCTGCCCCTCCCCCGTTCATGCTCTGTCTCTCTCTGTCCCAAAAATAAATAAACGTTGAAAAAATAAAAATAAAAATAAAAAATTAAAAAAAAAATGACTTTTAAAATCCCCAAAGCGGAATTGACTGGAAGAAAGCGTTTATACTTCTCTGAGGTTTCGGATTATGTCTTTCTGCTTGTCCTTCCAAGGGTGCCGTGGATGGCCTAGACACGAAGCCCGACCCGTGTTGGTCACCTTGTCCTAGAAGCGCTTCCGACCACCGCCGCCCCTCTGAGTGTGGTGCCGGAACCGAGTGCCATCCTGCAGGGGTGGCCCTGCCAGGGCCCCTTTTCTCTCTCTCATGGTTTTCTCGGCGCACAAAGCCGCTGAAGTTGGAGGGCGCGGTCCTGGAGCCTCTGTCCAAGTCCGCCGTGGCCCTGACGCTCACTGAGTGTTGATTTCGCCCTGCTCTTTGATTTCCCCAGATGTCTATAACCTGTGCTCTCTCCCTCTGTTTAGACCTGGGGCCAGGCGCTCTTAAGGTGCCTAAAGAGGCTGACGAAGGAGGCAGGGCCGCCTCGGGGAGCGCGAGGAAAGGAAAGCGGCAGCACGCTTCCCCTCAGAACCCGCTTCTGGACTGCAGCCTCTGCGGGAAGGTGTTCAGCAGCGCCAGCTCCCTTAGCAAGCACTACCTGACGCACAGCCAGGAGAGGAAACACGTCTGCAAAATCTGCGGCAAGGCCTTTAAGCGCCAGGACCACCTGTATGTGGGAGTGTGGTCGGGGGGGCTGGGGGCGGGGGCAGCGGGCGGGCTCCCGGGTGGCCTTCACACCTGCCCTGGGTCTGGGTCGGCTTCCCCTCCTGCTGCCCGGATAGATGTCTGCGACCTGCACAGGGACACAGGGGCGCGCCTCCCCTTCTCACACGGGGCCAGCTCCGCCCAGGACGGGTGGCTCCTCCCCGCCCCCAGGGTCACACCAGTGAGGCAATCGCTGCCACAGTTTGCAGACGGGACCCTCGTGGTTTCCAGACCTGTAACGGCTCGCTCCCGAGGCAATTTTGTCACGTAGGAAATTGGGCTCACTTTTATAGAGAAATGTTGGGAGTCCCTCGTGGGCATCCGAGGAGAACAGATCCGTGTCTCATGAGGAGCGTGCATTAGAATGACGGGGGAGTGAGAGATTCTGAAATGCCTGTTTCCAGAATATGGCAGGGGAGCATTAATGCTTTTTTTAAACTCCTTTTTTTTTTTAAATAATTTTTTTTTCAACGTTTATTTATTTTTGGGACAGAGAGAGACAGAGCATGAACAGGGGAGGGGCAGAGAGAGAGGGAGACACAGAATCGGAAACAGGCTCCAGGCTCTGAGCCATCAGCCCAGAGCCCGACGCGGGGCTCGAACTCACGGACCGCGAGATCGTGACCTGGCTGAAGTCGGACGCTTAACCGACTGCGCCACCCAGGCGCCCCTAAACTCCTTTTTTAAAAAAAACAAACTCCTGATTAAAAAATAATAATAAAGCCCATTGTAAGACTTAGCCAGAATTCCCTTTGTTCTTAATATCTTGGAAGTGATGAGCTTTTCTTGCTAGTGAGGCAGGAAAGAGAGACTTTTTTTCTTTTTTTTTTTTTTAATTTTTATTTATTTTTGAGAGAGAGTGAGACGGAGCACAAGAGAGGGAGGGGCAGAGAGAGAGAGGGAGACACGGAATCCGAAGCAGGCTCCAGGCTCTGAGCTGTCAGCACAGAGCCCGACGCGGGGCTTGAACCCAGAACCGTGAGATCGTGACCTGAGCCGAAGTCGGACGCTCAACTGACTGAGCCCCCCAGGTGCCCCTGACAGACTTTTTTTTTTTTCAAACAGAGAGACTTGCCAGTGGGTGATGACAAGCCCTTGCATTTGTATTGATGCTCCTTACCTACAGTTGGGGCTAGAAATTGGGTCTCCTGATTCCTCCTATGCAGCTTCCCTGGGCGGGAGGCCAAGGGTCAGCACTTGGCGAAGGGCGGTATCATTGACCGGAGATACCCCATGTACCACGTGGATCAGACTGTCCAGGGTCGGGCTGTTGGGAGCCTGGAGCGGGATTCCCCCCCTGGTTTATGCTTACGATACATCAGTGTGGTTAGAAGCGTGCCATAAATGCAGCACATGCTTGTATTTATTTATACTTGTGGAAAGTACAGGAGGCACATGTGGCTGCTTTCTAGCAACTTTTTACTGACGGGACGTCTGTCATTTTGTTTGTTCGTTTGTTCGCTGGGGGTGGCTTCCAGGGAGCTGTCTCCCTAGAGGACTGTCACGGTCAGGCAAAGACCCTGGCTGGACTTCTGGGGGAAGGGTCACCCCCAGTTTAGCACCTCCTCGAGCGTATCCTGCAGACCTTCGGTCCTCAGGGATGCTCAGAGGGGCCGTGCGAGTAAGTGACTCTGTGGGCAGATGGCTTGGAGGGACACGGGAGGGTAAGAAGCGGTCTGCGTACTGCGCGGCTTTTAAATTTGCTGCTCCGAACCTCCAAGGAGCAAATCGTGGTTTTTCAAAACTTCCTTGCCAGCTGAGCCCGTGTCCTCCGGGAGCCGCCCTGGAGGACTGCTGTCCCTTGGGAACTCACTTTGGGGAACTCCAGTCTGACTTTCATTGATTTGGTTTTTTTCCCTCTCAGAGAAGGGGTTTGTTCACAGGTGAGGGAGGGGAGCACCCCTTCCGTCGCTTCGCCCGGAAGGGTGGCCGCCTGGGGCCTCCCTCCCGGGCGCCGAGCGTGGGTTCCCGTGCACCCTTGCCTCCCCCCCCCCCCGGGACACACTCGGGGTCCCGTGGTGAAGGGCAGCCAGGGCGCCCGCTGACCCGCGTCTCCGTGTGACTCCAGGACCGGGCACATGCTCACCCACCAGAAGACCAAGCCGTTCGTGTGCATCGAGCAGGGCTGCAGCAAGAGCTACTGTGACTACCGCTCGCTGCGGCGCCACTACGAGGTCCAGCACGGCCTGTGCATCCTGAAGGAGGCCCCCCCGGAGGAGGAAGCCTGCGGGGACTCCCCTCACGCCTGCGAGGCCGCCGGCTGGCCGGCCCCCGGGGGCTCACGAGCCCCCGGACCCCCCGAAGCCCTGTCCCCCGGCTCCCTCCTGCCCAACCGGGACCTCCTGCGCTGCATTGTGAGCAGCATCGTCCACCGGAAGGTCCCCTCTCCCGGCCCGGCGGGGCCTCCAGACGGCGGGGAGGAGAGGACCGCGGCCCGTCCCCGCGCGCCCTCCTCCGGGCCCTCCTCGTGCACCCCCGCCGGCATGCCGGGGGCCCCCGGAAACCTGGGCACCGAGGTTCCCGAGGAGCCTCGTCCCCCACGGAAGGAGCCTGCCGCCGCCATGTTCACGGCCATCCACCGGAGAGCGGTGGAGAACGGGGGCACTGACCCGGCCGGGCCAGAGCCGCCTCTGCTCCAGCGCCCGCCCGCCCTGGAGGGCTGGCCCGAGGGCGGCCCGCGGCCGGCCCGCCTGCCTCTGTTCCGAGGCCAGACGGTCCCCGCCGGCTCCCAGCCGTCGAGCCACAACTTCCAGTGGCTGCGGAACCTGCCCGGCTGCCCCAAGAGCAAAGGGAACAACGTGTTTGTCGTCCACAAGCCCCCTTCGGTGCCGTCGCGGGAGGGCTGCGAGTCTGGCCCTGGGCCCAGCAGCACCTCCCCCGTGGGGGAGCCCTCGCCTGGCGTGGGCACCGGTCGGGAGGACGCGTCGTCGCCCTACCCTGCCACGTTCCTGAAGGCTCCCGGGGAGGCCTCGGGCGACCCCAGATATGCTGGCGGGGAAGACGACTCCTGGGGTTCCAAGAAAAGCAAGTTTGACTGTGACTCCTTCCTGTGGCAGAACCCCGGGGAGCCCGGCCTCCAGGAGGCCCAAAAGCCCAGCGGCCTCCCGTCGGATGCCACGCCGCTCTTCCGGCAGCTCTTCCTCAAGTCCCAGGAGTCCCTGGTGAGCCACGAGCAGATGCAGGTGTTCCAGATGATTGCCAAGTCCCAGCGGATCTTCTCACAGCTCCCCGGGCCCGAGGGCAAGCAGGCCGCCCTGAAGCCGCTGCCGGGGCCCTGGCCGCAGCAGTCCCCGCCGCCGGCAGCCCCTGTTGACTCTCTGCACGCTGGCCCCGGAAACCCGGAGCCGGAGGGGTCCCCAGCCCGCAGGAGGAAAGCCACGCCTGCGTTCCCCAGAGAGGCCTCCCCAGGCGGCACCAGGCGGGAGGCGAAGGGAGGTCTGAAAACCGCCGCTGCTCCGCCGTCCCTCCCAGCGTCGTCACTGGACCCTCCCAGGAACCCAGACATCTCCTCTCTGGCCAAGCAGCTGAGATCCACGAAAGGGACCTTGGACCTGGGGGACATCATCTCCCCGGGGGGCCCACGGCAGACCCAGTCAGGTGGGGATGAGCCCCTCGGAGCCCCGCTCCCAGGGAAGCAGGCCCAGGCGGAGAATGGCGCGGCTCTGGGGGCCGCGAAAGGTGAAAAGAGCCAGGCCTGCGCCCGGGGCGGGGGCTACAGGCTCTTCTCGGGCAACCCCAGGTCCCAGCGCTTCTCCGGCTTCCGGAAGGAGAAGCTGAAAATGGATATGTGCTGTGCGGCTTCCCCGAGCCAGGTAGCCATGGCCTCCTTCTCGTCAGCCGGACCTCTGGCAGACCCCCCCCAGGACTCGAAGTCCAAGCTGACAATTTTCAACAGAATCCAGGTACCTGGGCCCTCCCTCACGGGGCGTGACCATGCTTGAGACGAGAGTCTCGTTGGTTCCTTGTTTCTGCGTCTACTGGTTGGCCAGCCATTGTGTTTAGTCTCAGGGAGCCCTCAGCCGCAGTTGCGCAGAGGCGGAAATGAAGGTGTGGAGAGACTGTGGGTCCTCCTGTCAACCCCCACCCCCGTTCAGTCTTCAGGGTTGTCCGAGATGCTTTCTTTCCTAGGCTTTCTCTCCTGGCTCCCTTTCTGCCTTTCACTTCCTTTTGGATTTGCCTCCTTAAATTGTTCAGAGGATGTAAAGGTAGAGTTCCCACCCCCATCAGTATTTCTGCGCCTAATGCCGGGTCTTCCCTGGTGGGAGTCACGGTCCCCACGCCGACCAGCACCTGCAGAGCAGACAGTCCTTGCAGGTGGCACCCACCAGGTCTGGGTGTGGAGAGGCCGGGAAAGCAGGAGAAGGCAGAGAGAGGGGGAGAGAGAGAATCCCATGCAGGCTCCGCACCATCAGCACAGAGCCCGACGCGGGGCTCGAACTCATGAACCCGTGAGGTCATGACCTGGGCCAAAATCAAGGGACAGATGCTCAACAGACTGAGCCGCCCAGGCGCTCCCAATTCACCATTTTAAAATACACCTTCCAGTAGTTTTCAGTATATTCTCCAGGTTGTGCGTCCGTTACCACTCTTTGCCAGAACCCTTTCATCATCCCCAAATCCCCCACACTCTCAGTCGTCACCCCCAATCTCCATCCCTCACGGCCCCTGGCAGGTATGAATCTGCCTTGTGTCTCTCTGGATTTGCCCGTTCTGGACATCTCGTACACTACGTGGCCTTCTGTGTCTGACTTCCTACGCTCAGTACGAGGTTTCAAGGTTCTTGGGTGTTACGGCGCATCCGTATTCCTTTTTATGGCCGAATAATGCTCCACTGAACGGATGTGTCACGTTGTGTTTATCCGTTCAGCAGCTGAGGGGCCTTCGGGTTGTTTCCGCTTCCTGGCCACTGTGAATAGTGCCGCCGTGAGCATTTGTGTGCAAGTTTCTGGGTGAACGTAGGTTTTCGCTGCCCTTGGGAGATACGTCGGTCCGCTTGGAATTTCTGGGTCAAGTGCTAACTCTGTGTCTAACCATCTGAGGAGCTGCCAGACTTTTCCCAAGCAGCCGCGCCATTCAGCCTCCCCACCCACGACGTCCCCACGTCCTCACCAACACTTTGCTGTCGTTTGTTGTTGTTTTTAATCGTGGCCGTGCTAGCGGGCGTGAAGTGGTCTCTTATCACGCTTTGGTGCGCACCTCCCTGTGGCCGACGATGCTGCGCACCTTTTCACGTGCTTGTTGGCCATTTGTAAATCCCCTTTGGTGAAGGGTCTTTCAGCCCCTTTATCCGTTTTTAAATTGGGCCATTCGCCTTTTCGTCCTCGGGCTGTACAAGAGTTCCTCGTGCATTATGAGTACGGGTCTCTTGTCAGGTACGTGACCTGCAGCGATACTTCTGCCATCCTCCGGGTGGTTTTTTCTCTGTCTTGATGGTCCTGTGAAGCACGGGCGTTCTAAGTTTTGATGAAGTCTGATGTGTCGATGGCTGGCTTTCGTTTTGGTGTCCCCCAAGACGTGTGCCTCCTCCACTGTCTCAAAGAATCACACCTATGCTTTCCTTTAGAAAAAAGAAAAGATTTTAGCGTTAAGTAATCTCTACACCCCGTGTGGGGCCCGAACCCACAACCCCAAGATCAGGAGCCACACGCTCCACTGACCGAGCCAGCCAGGCGCCCCACCGCCCCCCGCCACCCATGCTTTCTTCTAAGAGTCTTACCGCTGTCCCGTCTCCATGCCTCCTTCCTGCTATGGTGGCTCAGATGTGTTTTCCTCTTCAGGGTGGAAATATCTACCGGCTCCCCCATCCGATGAAGGAGGAGAACGTGGCAGATGGATGGTAAGCTCAGAAGCCACTCCTCCGCCGTGCCTGGGGGGCGCTCAGCCCCTCAGATTCCTCTGGTGGCCTTTGTGTGCTGGCCCCGGGTCACCCAGTTCTGGAAGCGTCAGTCCCGAAGAGGTACACACCCGGCCGTGAGGCGCTGCGGTGTGGTGTCCTCTCTCCAGTTCTTAGGGTTCATCGAGAGTTGTACCAGTGGATCAGATTTAAAACCAAAAAAAAAAAAGAAAAACATTAATGATGGGGACGGAGCCCCGTTCTCGCGTTCTTCCGTCCTGCCGTGTTTCCCCACAGTAGCCAGCAAAACGGGGGCCCTGCAGACTGGGCAGAGCCAAGGAGCACTTACGTCTGCAAGAACTGCAGCCAGATGTTTTATACAGAGAAGGGGCTGAGCAGCCGCATGTGTTTCCGCAGCGACCAGTGGCCGTCACCTCGAGGGCAGCAGGAGCAGCAGGTGAAGGGCACGCACCGTGCCTTCGGGGTTTCGGGCGGGCGCTCCGTCGTGGGCGACTGGATGGCATCTACTCCGGGATGGAGATGCACCCGAGTGGAGTCTGGGCACAGGGGGAGGGCAGGAGCCGGGCCGAGCTGCCCGTTCACTCCTGCCGACCGTTCGTCTTAAAGAGCCATCTATTGTCCGCATCCAGGAGTTTGGCGCGGAGTTTTGCCCACCACTGAGACAGGTGCCGAGGCCGGAGAGCGACGGGCAGAGTCCCCCAGGAGCCAAGAAGTCCCCGGACAGCCCCGCCGCGGCCCCTTTGGCGGTCCCCGCGTCGCTGCCCGCAGCTCCAGTGAACCGACCCGCCGGGAGCACCGCCAAGGTGGGTGCCGGTCAGTCCGCCCGCTTCCTTCCCGCTGCTTCCCTCCCCCCTTGCTGGCGGGGGCCGCGGGGAAAGCCCGAACCAAACGTCAAGAGAAACCTGGGTCGAGGAGAGCTCGCTTTGCACGGTCGTTCGGCCGTGCACATCCCCCGAGCCTCCTCTGTGCCAGCCCGCGCTGGCACGGCTGCAGACTGTGGTGACCAGGACGGGCTCCCAGCCTGGCGAAGGAGCAGGGCTGTCCCCGGACAGTGACGACCCGCAGTGGGCTGGGCTGGGGGGGGGGTGGGGAGCAAAGGGAGCTGAGGGCGTCTTGAGGGGGCAGCAGAGACTCCTGCTGAGGAGGTCAGGGGGTGTTGGAGCTGAGCTCCGGCGGGGAGGGGGCAGAAGACTGGCAGAGGGGAGGGGAGAGTGTGGAAGGTGGGAGAGAGCATCGCAAGTCCGGGTGACCCGTCTCTTCAGCCTGACCTGGAGGACCCACTGGAGAAGTCCCTGCCGGGCTCAGGGACGAGGTGCGTGGATGCCACTGCTCATCCCCCGGGAGCTGTTGCCACTGCCATTTTGTCACTTTGTCATGCCGTTGCACTGTCTCCGCCCCCCCCCCCCCAGGCCCCCACTGTAAGAGCCAGGCATTGGAACAACTGGAGCTGGCCTCACCTGGTTCCAAATTCCTCTGAGTCAGGGCCTCTCCTTGAGGGCTCCAGGCTCGGTTAGGATCTGGGCCCTGGCTCGGGCGTGGTGGCCCTGCTCGCCTCCCTTTTCTGGGGGCTCGGGGTCACGGGTCATACTCCCCTCTGGCTCCGGGGTCCGTATTCTCGTCCCATCTCCCGCGCTCCCGAAGACGGAGCTGTGCAGCAGGTGGCCTCGCGTGAGCCCCTGTGATTGTGAGCTCTCCTCTTCCCCAGGGACAAGAGAAAGACGGGGAAGACAGAGACAGCAAGGAGAGCAGCCAACACAGGAAGCGGAAGAAGCGCCCCCAGCCCAAGGCCTTGTTCGTGCCTCCTCCACCCTCGTCGCCGTCGCCCGGAGAGCCGGGCCTGGGAGGATGCCACCAGAGCTGCCTGCGGTCTCCGGTGTTCCTGGTGGACCGCCTCCTGAAGGGACTATTCCAGTGCTCTCCGTATACGCCGCCCCCAATGCTCAGCCCCATCCGGGAGGGCTCTGGGCTCTATTTCAACACCCTCTGCTCCACCTCTGCTCACGCCGGGCCCGACAAACTCATCAGCAGCATGCTTGGTGAGTGAGGCTGGGCGCCGTGATCTCTGCTCAGCGCGCGGCGGGCCTGCTGCGGGCCAGACCCTCTTCTCTTGTCGCATTTCGCCCAGAGATTCTCTCCGGCCTGTGGCCGTGTCTGGTCTGCGAGTCCCATTGCTGTCCGGAAGCGTCCCGGGACCATCTGGGACCAGCAGCCTTCTAGGTGCTTAGAATTTTACAGCCAGAAAGAAAATAGAGAGTCCATTTAGCCTGACCACCATTCTGCCTGCCCTTTGAGTGATTTTTGACAGTTTTACTAAGATCTAATTCGCGTACCATATGAATGACCCATTTAGAGTATATGGTCTTTTTTAGTTTATTCACAGGGTTGTGTGCCCATCACATGATCTAATTTTAGAGCGTTTTTTAACACCCCCAGAAGCACCGTATCCATGCAGTCACCCCCCGCCCCCGATAGCCCCCACCTCCCCAGCCCTGAGCAACCGCTAACCTACTTTTTCTCTCTACGGATCTGCCCGGTCCGGATATTTTGTGTAATTGGAATCATACAGTAGGTGACATTATGTGTCTAGTTCATTCACTTGGCATCCATGTGCATCCATGTTATCATACGTATCAGTGCTTCATCCCTTTTTATGGCCAAATAATCCCATTGTCTGGACACACTCCATTTTATTTACCCATTCGTCAGTTGACGGGCACTTGGGTTGTTTCTGTCTTTTGGCTTCTGTGAATAACGTTGCTCATGAACATTCATGTACAGGTTATTGTTGGACCTGTGTTTTCATCTCTCTTGGGTGTATGCCTAGGAATGCAGTTGTGGGTCATAGAGTTAGCTCTATGTGTAACCATTTAAGGAGCTACTGGACTGTTTTCCAAAATGACAGAACCATTTTAAATTTCCGCCAGCATTGTATGAAAGTTCCGGTTTCTCCACATCCTTGTCAACCCTTGCAACCTTTTTTTTCTTACGTAACCATCCTAGTGTGTGTGTAAAGTGGTTTTGATCTGCATTTCCCTGATGGCCAATGAGACTGAGCATCTTTCCATGTGCTTACTGTCCATTTGTAATCTTTTCAGATCCTTTGCCCAGTTTTTGAATTGCGTTGTTATCTTTTTATTACTGACTCGTAAAAGTTTCTTCTGTATTCTGGAATTAACCCCTTTATCAGATATACAGTTTGCAAATTCTCTCCTATTGTGTGCCGTCTTTTTATTTGTGGTCTTGTTTGCAGTACTA
The DNA here is from genome assembly GCF_028749965.1 of Puma concolor. NCBI lineage: Eukaryota > Metazoa > Chordata > Mammalia > Carnivora > Felidae > Puma > Puma concolor. Next base: position 53,168,531 of record NC_141681.1, on the reverse strand, counting down.
AAGTTTTAAATTTTGATGAAGTCCAATTTGTTCTTTGTCCCTTGTGCTTTTGATGTTGTAGCTAAGGTTTTGCCTAACCAAAGGTCACAAAGATTTACTTCTGTGTTTTCTTGTGAGTTTTATTATTTTAAGTCTTAAATTTGTTTGTGACCCATTTTAAGTTAACTTTTATATACCGTATAAGGTGGAAGTCCAAATTCATTCTTTTGCATTTGGGTATCACTTGTTCTAACACCATTTGTTGAAAAGACTATTCTTTTCCTGTTGAATTAGCATGGCACCCTGTGGAAAACCAATTGGCCATAAATGTTTTGAGATTTTTCTTCTTTTTTAATACAGACATTTATAGCTATAAACTTCTCTCAGAGCACTGTTGTAGGTACATTTCATAAGTTTTAGTATGTTTTATTCTGATTTTCATGTATCTCAAAAAGTATTTTCTAGTTTCTCTTTTATTAATTTTTTTTGATAACACTGATTAAGGCGTGCATTGGTTAATTTCCACATATTTGTGAATTTTCCAAATTGCCTGTTTTAAACTGATTTTGAATTTAATTCTGTTGTGATCAGACAACATATTTTGTATTCAGTGCTTTTAAGTTTTTTGAAGCGTTTTTATGGGCTGGAATGTGTTCTCCCCTGGAGAATGTTCCATGTGTACTTAAGAAGAGTATATTCTCTTGATGGCGGGTGGAATGCATTGTAGATGTCTGCAATGTGTAGTTACTCTAAGTATTCTACTTCCTGTTATCTGTTGCCCAGTTGTCCTATCCATTATTGAAAGCATTGAAATCTCCAAGTATTATTTTTTAATTGTCTGTTTTATCCTTCAATTCTGTCGATTGTTGCTTTCTGTGTTTATGGACTCTGTTTTTAGGTGCATTTATGTTTATATAATTGCCGTATTTTCCTGATGGCTTGAACTTTTATTATGATATCATTTACCATCGTTGTGATAATGTTATCATTATCTCTAGTAATATTTTTTCTTTTAAAGTCTAATTTGCCTGACATTAGTGTAGCCATTCCATCTCTTTTATGGTTGTTGTTTGCTTGGTATATTCCTTCCTGTTCTTTTACTTTCAGCCTGTTTGTGTCTTTGAAAATAAAGCGTGTCTCCTACAGACAGCATTGGTTGGATGATGTATTTTTTTTAATCCAGTCTGACAAACTACCTTTTGTTTGGTTTGTTTAAGCATTCTCATTTAATGTTATATTGATACGGTTGGATTTGCATATGCCATTTTGCTTTTTATTTTCTATTTGGCTCATGTCATTTTCTTCTTCTGTTCCTTATCTGCTTTCTTTTGTACTAAATGAATATTTTCTTGTATAACCTGTCAATTCCTTTAATTAATTTTTCACTTTTTCTTAGTCATTTTTTAGGAGTTGCTCTAGGATTTAAAACATACATCTTAATCTGTCAGAGTGTGTTTAGTTGTGTATTAATTTATTAGTATATTAATAAAATATAGAAACATTGCTATCTAGTTCCGTTCCTTTTAACCTTTTGCTATTGTTGTTTTGTGTATACATATATACATATATATGTGTATGTATATATATATTTTTTTTTTTTGCATGTATGTATTATATGTATCTATCTATATATTAGAAACCCAGAAATAGGGGTGCCTGGGTGGCTCAGTCGGTTAAGTGTCCGACTTGGTTTCATCTCAGGTCATGATCTCATGGTTCATGAATTCAAGCCCCACATTGGGTTCTGCACTGGTGGCATGGAGCCTGCTGGGGATTCTCTCTCTCTCTCTCTCTCTCTCTCTCTCTCTCTCTCTCTCTCTCTCTTTCTCTCTCTCTCTTTCTCTTTCTCTGTCCCTCCCTCACTCATGCTCACATGCTCTCTCAAAATAAACATTAGGAAAAAAGAAACCCAGAAATATATTTTCATCGTTATCACTTTATATAATTTTGTTACGTGAAAAAAGATAATAGAGGAAAACAGGCATTATTTATAGAGTTTGTTATATCAACCTTCTTATTTACAAATAACTTCATTTATTCCTGTGGATTCAGGTTACCATCTGGGTATTATTTCTTTTTTCCAATGCAACTCCTTTGTCCTATTATTGTCACATATAGTGCATTTTTCTATACTATAGGCCCACAATACATATTGTTTTATGTCATTGCTTTTTAAGTCAATTAAGAGAAGAAATATGTGATTATACTTTTATAATTACCATATTATTACCTTTATCAGCACCCTTTGTTTTTTTGTTGCGATTGACATTACTATCTGGTGTCATTTGCTTTCAGTCTAAAGAACTTTCTTTGGTGTTTATTATCGTTGTGGAGATATAATTTACATACGGTTTATCCCTTTAAAGCATGTAATGCAGTGAGGTTTTTTTATTTAATTTTATTTTTTTTAATTTACATCCAAATTAGTTAGCATATAGGGCAACAATGATTTCAGGAGTAGATTCCTTAGTGCCCCTTCCCCATTTAGCCCCTCCCCCCTCCCACACCCCCTCCAGTAACCCTCTGTTTGTTCTCCATATGTATGAGTCTCTTCTGTTTTGTCCCCCTCCCTGTTTTTATATTATCTTTGCTTCCCTTCCCTTAAGTTCATCTGTTTTGTCTCTTAAAGTCCTCATATGAGTGAGGTCATATGATATTTGTCTTTCTCTGACCGACTAATCTCGCATAGCATAATACCCTCCAGTTCCATCCACGTAGCTGCAAATGGCAAGATTTCATTCTTTCTGATTGCCAAGTAATACTCCACTGTATATATAGACCACATCTTCTTTATCCGTTCATCCATCGACGGACGTTTGGGCTCTTTCCAGACTTTGGCTATTGTGGATAGTGCTGCTATAAACATGGGGCTGCATGTGTCCCTTCGAAACAGCACCCCTGTATCCCATGGATAAATGCCTAGTAGTGCAACGGCTGGGTCGTAAGGTAGATCTATTTTTAATTTTTTGAGGAACCTCCGTACTGTTTTCCAGAGTGGCTGCACCAATTTGCCTTCCCAGCAGTGGTTTTAGTTCTGTTCACAGAACTGCATCCATTACTACCATCAACTTTCAGGCATTGTCATCACCCACGAAAGAAGCCCCACACTCATTAGCAGCCACTCCTGTCCCTGCCCCCCAACCCCAGGTATACCCCCCCCTCCCCAGGTAACTGCTAGTATAATCGGGACATGACACATATGTGGAATCCTATCATATGTGGTCTTTCGTGACCACCTCCTTTCCCTTAGCGTGATGTTTTCAGGCTTCGGCTCGGTTGCAGTTTATGTCAGTATTCTGTTCCTTTTTATGACTGAGTGATATTCCACCTTTACCGTTTCTCGTAAGACAGGTCTCGCAACAAATCTTCACAATTTTTAGTTGTCTGAGAGTCACTTTTTTTCACCTTTATTTTTGAAAAGGAGCTTGCTGGATGTGATTCTTGGTTGATAGTTTTTTTACTTCCAGCAGTTTGGGTATGTTATCCCACTGCCTCCTGACTGCCATTGTTTCTGACGAGAAGTCTGCCGTTACTCTGACTGGGGTGTTCTTGCACGGAATAAGTTGGTTTCCTCTTTGTCCTTTCAAGATCTCTTTATCTTTGGCTTTCAACATTTTGCCGAAGATGTGTCTGGATGTACATCTCTTTGTGTTTATTCTATTTAGAGTTTGTAGTTTCTTGGATTTCTAGATCTTTTTTCTTTCCTTTCCTTTCCTTTCCTTTCTTTTCCTTTCCTTATTACCAAATGTGGGAAGTTTTCAGCTGTTGCATCAAAGCCATGATTCGTATTTTTCTGCCCCTCCTCCTCTTTTTCTGGTACTCTCATTACGAGTATTTTGCTGCGTTTAATGATGTCCCACATTTCTCTGAGGCTCACTCCATTTTCCTCCATTCTTTTTTTCTCTCTGTTCTTCAGATTACATAATTTCCATTGGCCTTGCAGTTTGCTGATCATTTCTTCTGCCAGCGCACATCTACCGTTGACCTCATTTTGGTTATTGTATTTTTTTATTTTTTAAATATTTTTTTGAGAGAGTGCGAGTGGGGGAGGGGCAGAGAGAGGGGGACAGAGGATCTGAAGTGGGCTCTGTGCTGACAGGCTAACAGCCGTGAGCCGGATATGGGGCTCGAATTCATGAACTGCGAGATCATGACCTGAGCACAAGTCGGACCCTCGACCGACTGAGCCACCCAGGTGCCCCTACCGTACTTTTTTAACCCCAGGACTTCCATTTGGTCCTTTCTTATATATTCTGTCTCTTAATGGTATCCTGTCTTTGTTAGAAATCTTTATCATACCTTCCTTTAGTTATTTAAGCGTGGGAACTGTGGGCAGAGGAAACCTGTCTCCTTGGCTGCACCTGCCTGGAGTAGGGCACTCTGGGCAGAGCCCCTGTTACACAGAGCTGGCGGGGGTGGGTGGGTAAGTGATGGGCGGATGCCACAGACTCTCGCTGTTCTTACCGATATTTAGTTGCTTTCTTGAATGGGTATTTTGTAAAATGCTGTATGCCTTTAGGACAGCTTCCAGGGACTTTCACTTACTGTTCTTTAAAATAATTTTTATCGGTGAATTTGTTGTTCTGCTGAGTCCCTTACTCTGCTTTTTGGAAGTCCAATGCCCCTTCATGCGATCTTTTTTAAAATCGTGTTTGGGGCGCCTGGGTGGCGCAGTCGGTTAAGCGTCCGACTTCAGCCAGGTCACGATCTCGCGGTCCGTGAGTTCGAGCCCCGCGTCGGGCTCTGGGCTGATGGCTCAGAGCCTGGAGCCTGTTTCCGATTCTGTGTCTCCCTCTATCTCTGCCCCTCGCCCATTCATGCTCTGTCTCTCTCTGTCCCAAAAATAAATAAACGTTGAAAAAATAAATAAAATAAAATAAAATAAAATAAATAAAAAAATAAAATAAAATTGTGTTTGATTGTGGGGGCACCTGGGTGGCTCAGTCAGTTAAGCGTCTGACTCTTGATCTCAACTCCGGGCTTAAACTTGGGGTCATGAGTTTGGGTCCCACGTTGGACTCCACGCTGGATGTGAAGCGTACTTTAAAAAAAACTGTGTTTTATTGTGATAAAAACAGTTAACAGGAGAGTAGCGTGAGAGACCTGGAGCTTATTCATCTGGCTTCACTGAGACCTAATGCTCACTGAGTTCTCAGTACCCACTTCCCAGGACCCCCAGCCCCTGACAACTACCATGCCGCTCCGATTATGTGCAAGTGACGATTTTAGGTACTTCTAGAAGCGGAGTCATGCAGTATTTCCTTCTCTGTGACTTGTTTCACTTGGCATAACGTCCGCAAGTCTCATCCGTGTCGTTGCATCTGAAAAGATCCTTAAAAACAAACCAAAACAGGTTGAACGGTATTCCGTTGTATGTAAATACCACATTTTCCCTACCCGCTCCTCTGTCGGTGGACATTACGTCGTTTCCACTGACGTGAGTAGTGTCGAGTAAACGTGGGAGTGTAGATATTCCTTTTGAGATGCTGATCTCAGCTCTTTTGGATAAATACCCAGAAGTGGGATTGCCGGATCATGTGGTAGTTCTATTTTTAATTTCGTGAGGAGCCACCTTACCACGCGATCTTGAAGAGCCTGCGCCCCCACCCCCCCCAGATCACTCGTGGTCCACCTTCTTGAGGCTTTTTGTTGTGTGTTTTCTAGATCAAGTGGATGGCTCTTTTGGCATCTGCATGGTAAAGGATGACGCCAAGATCAGCATTGAACCGTGAGTTGGAACAGACCTGGCACCGGAGGGTGGGTCCTTCCAAAGTGGGGGTACTTTTACCCTCCTTGTGAGCCAGTGTCTGTTTTTCCCAAGGAAAAGCATCATAGGGGATCCTGTCTAGCTCCAGAGTCTCCCTAAAAGAGAAGGGGTGCGTTTCTGTGGGTGGATGTGGGAAGTTCCCCCCAATATTCCTTCTGTCCAGATGTACCATAGCCGGGTCAGGGGGACAGAATGTCTAGGACCCTGGAGTTCTGGGTGGAATTGGTGATGGTCCAGCGCAAGACCCTTGAGTGTCTGTGGCACATGGCTAGATCAATATGGCCATGGATGTAGACGCGTGCCAGGTATCAGCATATACCTCCCCTATCCTAGACCCGAAGAGACACCGGAAGCCAGAGATATGGCAATAAGACAAATCAGAGAAAGGAAGGAAGTATCCCTGGAGAGGTTTCTGGGATGCCCGCACGTGTCTGTCAGGGACGTCGGGACACTCAACACACGCGACAGATGGCAGAGGGTTTCCCCAGGGCAGGGCTGTGGCCCGAGAGCAGGGCGCGCCGCGCGTCTCTGTTGCGTTTCCCGTCTTGGTCACGCGTGTACGCCTCGCGCGTCTGTGTGCGTGGCCTCATTTCAGACACATCAACATAGGAAGCCGGTTTCAGGCTGAGATCCCAGAGCTCCAGGAGAGGTCGCCGGCCGGAATGGATGAGCACGTAGCTTCTCTGGTCTGGAAGCCGTGGGGAGATGTGATGACCAACCCAGAAACGCAGGACAGAGGTGGCTGAGACTCTGCGGCCGAATTCCCAAGGGCCCTGCCCCCCCCCCACCCCCCGCCGTCTGAGGATTTCTCCCCCCCAGTTCTCACCTTGGCCAAGAAGCACGGGATCATGCTTGGCGCACTCTTGCTTCTCCTGCGCTGTCGTCTCCTGCACCCACCTCCCTTCTCACACGATTCGGGCCAGGCCGTTCAGAGCGAGTGCTCGTGCCTCCCTTCCCTCATCCCGCTTTCAAGGAGCCCCTCTCGGTGCCATCAGGGAAGTCTCCGCCCTGGCACTTGCTGACTCTGCGTGTCTCTTCTCTCTCACCCTCCGCTGGGACCGCTGGCTGGAAACAGTGACCGAGCTCTGCAACGTGGCCTGCTCCAGCGTGATGCCGGGAGGGGGCACCAATCTGGAGCTCGCCCTGCACTGCCTGCACGAAGCCCAGGGCAGCGTTCAGGTGAGGTGGAGGCAGGGGCAGGGCGAGGGGGAGTCTGGGGGAGCTCCCCGCTCTCCCGGGGCCGGAGGCTGCAGGTGCGCGCATCGTGCTGTCTGCTCCAGGGTGTGCGGCCCGTGGAGAGTGAAGGAAGGCCAAGCGTCCTTCTCCCGTGGCTTTGGGATCGGTGTGGTGCTTGTGAGCTGCAGATATGGGCTCAGTGAACCAGTTGTCTCTCGGGAGCAACAACAGTGCCGGTGTCCCTTGGAGACAGCTCAGGGGCACTGGGGAGCCACAGCCCAGTGCACCCGTCTCGGGTCCTGCACTGATTGGGTTTATGTATTTATTTTTACATTTCTTATTTTATTTTTTGAGAGACCGAGTGCAAACAGGGGAGGGGCAGAGAGAGAGGGAAATGCAGAATCCGAAGCAGGCTCCAGGCTCCAAGCTGTCGGCACAGAGCCCGATGCGGGGCTTGAACCCACAGACCGCGACATCACGACCTGAGCCGAAGTCGGATGCTCAACCGACTGAGCTACCCAAGCGCCCCTGATTGGGTTTATTTACCGAGCTCTATCTCCTCGATTAAAAACCCACATGTGAAAACCCCTGATGCAACAGAAATGCCTCTGCCTACTCCAAGGACCCTCCTCACATTCTTGACATTTAGAAAAGAAACCAACTCTGAGTAATGAGAGGAAAAGTGTCATCACTCGAGCTAGGTCCCCAAGAGTCTGGTGCCACAGTCATGGCTTTTTCTCAAGCTCAGAGGCAGCAGCTGGCACGTAGGAGGTGCTCGGCAGAGTCAACACATATTGATAAGAGTTGTCTCAAGCGCTTTGTAATGTCGTGGCACGGGGTCCAGGGCCGGCTCGGGGGCCCCAGTCTTGGTTTCATGCTGCCGCCACCATCTTGAAATTCTTAATGAAAATTAAGATAATTTTTGAACAGGGGGCCGGTGTTTTTATTTTGCACTGGGTTCCCCACATTACGTGGCTGGACCTGATGGGGGTTACTCTGGTGAGCAGGACAAAATCCCTCTATTTGCAGGCTTACATTTTAGAAGAGTCAAAACAGGAAATATATTTTTAATTTTTTTTAATGTTTTATTTACCTATGAGAGAGCGTGAGCAGGGAAGGGGCAGAGAGAGAGGGAGACAGGGGATCTGAAGCAGGCTCCGTGCTGACAGCAGAGAGCCCGATGCGGGGCTTGAACTCAGGAACTGGGATTTAGGACCTGAGCGCAAGTCGAACACTCAACCGACTGAGCCACCCAGGCGCCCCTAAAATAGGAAATAAGTTTTTAAAAAATTATTGGTGGTTAGCGCTATGAAGAACATGAAGGGGGGTAGTGGTCGAGGGCAGTGCGATTCCAAATGCGGGTCCTCGATGAAGGAAGGCGCTCACGCCAGAATAAATCCCCACACCGTTTCCCACATCAGGAAAATGTTGCCACAAGAAATCTGTCAGCCGCACTCACCAGTATGCTTAGCGATGCAGTCCCCGCATCCGCAAATGGTTCACAGGTGGTGGCCAGTCTGTGGAGCACGCACGCTCCGAGCAGTAGGGCCGGAGAAGGTCTGAGGGAGGGCACGAAGTGTTTGCTTTTTTAAATTTTTTACCGTTTGTTTATTTTTGAGAGAGAGACAGACAGAGCATGAGCAAGGGGAGGGGCAGAGAGAGAAGGAGACACGGAATTGGAAGCAGGCTCCAAGCCCCGAGCTGTCAGCACAGAGCCCGACGCGGGGCTTGAACTCCTGAACCGCGAGATGATGACCACAGCCGAAGTTGGACGCTTAACCGGCTGAGCCACCCAGGTGGCCCCTAAGTGTTTTTCGAATGCATGAAAGAAAAAATCGCCGGCCACGCTCCTCTTGTTTCAGGTTGCCCTGGAGACCCTCTTACTCAGAGGACCCCAGAAGCCGCAGACTCACCCACTGGCCGACTACCGCTATACAGGTGACTGGAACAAGGCGGCGGGTGTGGTTTTTGCCTGGCCGGGACCTTGTGAACAGTCAGTTCCCAACAGCAGGTTCTCTTGGGGCCTTCACCTGCCTTTCCAGAAGGGCCTGTCCTCTCGGGGAGTGACTCCGTGGGTGGGTTTTCTGCTGGTTGCACCCCACCCTCCCCCTTTCCCAGGGTTCCCTCGCACGCTCTGCTCGGCCACCAGGGAGAGGTGGAGGCAGGCCCGGGCGCAGCGGTGAGCACGCCAGCCCTGGAGTCAGGCAGGCCGGGGCCCTGGCCTCGGCGAGTCTCCCAACCAACGGAAGCCTCAGTTGCTGCATCTGTAAGGAGGAGATCGTAATGGTCCCTACCTGCTAAGGCTTTTGTGAGAGTTGTATGAGATTAAGCAAGGAAGGGGCTTAGCAGAAGGCTCGACGCATAACTGTGCTTGGTAATGGCGGCTGTAAAAAGGAGGGGGGTCTGCCCTTCAGCCATGTCCTTCCCCCTCTTGGCTATTTCTCGAATAGGTTCAGACATCTGGACCCCCATGGAGAAGAGGCTTTTCAAGAAGGCGTTCTGCACCCACAAGAAGGACTTTTACTTGATCCACAAGACGGTAAGGTGAATGTGGGCGCGCCGGTGTAGACAAGGCCCTGCCTCGCGTAGCTGAGCCGGGCTAGAGCTGAAGGGCCCCTCGGGGGTGACACTGTGCTTGTATCATAAACAGTTTTTAATTTAAAAAGCCACGCTCGTGGGGCGTCTGGGTGGCTCAGTCGGTTAAGCATCCCAACTTCGGCTCAGGTGATGATCTCATGGTTTGTGACTTCGAGCCCCGTGTTGGGCTCTGTGCTGACAACGTGGAGCCTGCTTCAGATTCCGTCTCCTCCTTTCTCTGCCCCTCCCCTGCTTGCTATCGTTCTTGTTCTCTCTCTCAAAAAAAACAAAAAACAAAAAAAAAAACCACCTTAAAAAAAAAAAAAGCACACAGGGGCGCCTGGGTGGCTCAGTCGGTTAAGCGTGTCTGACTTCAGCTCAGGTTATGACCTCACGGTCTGTCGGTTCGAGTCCCGGGTAGGGCTCTGTGCTGACCGCTCAGAGCCTGGAACCTGCTTCACATTCTGTGTCTCCTTCTGTCTCTGCCCCTCCCCCGCTCACATTCTGTCTCTTGCTCTCAAAAATAAGCATTAACAAACATTATAAACAAATAAATACCAGTTCAAGACGGTTGATTGTATGCTTTGGGTTTTCCATACCTTTATTGTCTACGTGCTCTAGCAATTATTGAGAATGGGATAGTAAAATACTTGCCTATAGCTGTGGATCTATTTTTCCCTGTAGTTCTATCAGGTTTTGCTTCACGTATTTTGAAGCTCTGATTTAGCTGCATAAACACTGAGGATTCTTATGTTTCCTTCATTAAATGGACCTTTTTATCACCATGAAATGATTTCCTTTATCCCTATTATTTTTTTGCTCTGAAATCTGTTTTTCTGAGACCAGTATAGCCAACCATTCCAGCTTTCTCAGAAGGCGATGGGTGTTTGCGTGGTATATCTTTTTTCAACCTCTTACTTTTAACATATTTGTGTTTTCACATTTACGGTGTGTCCTTATAAGTAGCATGCGTTGGATGTTGCTTTTTTTAAATTTGTTTTAATTGAAGTCTAATTAACGAAGTGTTACATTAGTTTCAGGTGTCCAATATAATGATTCAGCAATTCTGTACTTTGCTCAGTGCTCATCAAGATAAGTGTACTCTTGGGTCGCCTGGTTGGCATATTGGATCTGACATTCGACTCCGGCTCAGGTCACGATCTTGCGGTTCGTGGGTTCGAGCCCCGCGTCAGGCTCTGTGTGGATGGCTCAGAGCCTGGAGCCTGTTTCGGATTCTGTGTCTCCTCTCTCTGCGCCTCCCCTGCTCGCTCTCTCTCTCTCTCTCTCAAAAATAAATAAACACTAAAACAAACTTAAAAATTAAAATAAAAAAAGATAAGTATACTCTTAATCCCTTTCACCTGTTTCATCCCTCCCCCCCCCCCCATTTCCCCCCTGGTAACCACCAGTTTGTCCTCTGTAGTTAAGAATCTGTTTCCTTGGGGCGCCTGGTTGGCTCATTCGGTTAGGCGTCCACCTCCTGGTTTCAGCTCGGGTCATGATCTCACAATTTGAGTTCGAGCCCCGTCTTGGGCTCTGCACTAACAGTGCAGAGCCTGCTCGGGATTCTCTCTCTCTTTTCTCTCTGCCCCTCCCCCCCCAAAATAAATAAATACACATTTAAAAAAAGAATCTGTTTTTTTACTTGTCTCTTTTGCTCTTTTTTTGTTTGTTTTTCAACTGTTTTTAAATTCCACATGTGAGTGACATCATGTGGTATTTGTCTTTCTCCGACTTATTTCACTTAGCATTATACTCTCTAGCTCCACCCATGTTGCGAATGGCAAGATTTCATTCTTCTTTATGGTTGAGTAATATTCCATTGTATGCTTTTTTTTTTTTTTTTTTTTTTAACATTCGGTATTTTAGTTAGGGTGTTTAGACCATTCACATTGAACGTGATTGTCGAGACGGTTAGCTTCAAGTCCATTATCTCGCTGTTTGTTTCCTGAATGTCTCACCTGATCTTTGTTTCCCCTTTCTGCTTTTTCTGCCTTGTTTTAGATTATTGGAGTAGTAAATTTTAGGATTCTGTTTTATCTCCTTTGTTGGCTTATTGGCTATAACTCATTATTACATTGGTAGTGGCTTTAGGGTTTTGTTGTTGTTGTTTTTTAACGTTTATTTATTTTTGGGACAGAGAGAGACAGAGCATGAACGGGGGAGGGGCAGAGAGAGAGGGAGACACAGAATCTGAAGCAGGCTCCAGGCTCCGAGCCGTCAGCCCAGAGAGCCCGACGCGGGGCTCAAACTCACGGACCGCGAGATCGTGACCTGAGCTGAAGTCGGACCCTTAACCGACTGAGCCACCCAGGCGCCCCATGGGTTTTTAACTACGCATCTTTAACTCACCACAGTCGAACCTTCAAGTAATTGGATAACACCTTGCGTGCAGAATTAGTGCACCTCTGTCTCTTCCCCTGGCCCTTATATTATTATCGTTATGCATCTTATTTTCCATATGTTATAAACCCCCGAATGCCTTGTTATTATTTTCGTTCGAACAGCCAGTTATTTTTAGAGAGATTTCAATAATACAAAGTCTTATATTTTTACCCACATAGTTCCTCGTTTCACAGCTATGCATCCCTCTGTGTAGATCCATGTTTCCATCAGGTATCATGTTCCAGAAAGAACTAGATCAATGTAAATCCTTTCACATTTCTTGTGGTGTAGGTTTGCTAGTAATGGATTTTTCCAGCTTTTGTGTATCTAAAAAAGTCTTTATTCAGGGGGCACCTGGGTGGCTCAGTGGGTTAATCATTGGACTTTGGCTCAGGTCATGGTCTCACGGTTCATGAGATCGAGCCCCACATCAGGCTGTGCGCTGGTGGTACGGAGCCTGCTTGGGATTCTCTCTCTCCCTCTCTGTCTCTCTTTCTCTGCCCCTTCCCCACTTGTGCTTGCTCTCTCTTTCTCTCTCTCTCTCTCCAAATAAATAAATAAATAAACTTTTTTTGAAAAGTCTCTATTTTGCCTTCATTTCCGAAAGCTATCTTTGCTACGTGTGGCATTCTAGTTTGACGGTTTTTTTTTTTTTTTTTTTGAAGTCTTGAAGTAATTTAAAGATGTTGTTCTATTTTCTTCTTGCTTTTACTGTTTCCAGCACGAAATCTCCTGGTTTCCTTGTCTTTGCTCCTATGTATAAAACATGTCTTCTGTTTGTTTTGTGGCTGGCTCTTTGGATGAATTTCTCTCCACTCCTGATTTTGAGCAGTTTGATTACGGTGTGCGCTGGCATCGTTTTCTTCTTTTTTTTTCCCCCCCTTGTGGTTGGGGTTTGTTGAGCTTCTTAGATCTGTGGGTTTGGAGTTTTTATTCAATTGGGGGATATTCAGCCTTCCTTCTTCAAATATGTCTCGTGTCCCCTCCCTTTTCCTTCAAGGACCCCACTGGTGTGTGTGTGTGTGTGTGTGTGTGTGTGTGTGTGTGGCTTCCTGCACTTGCCCCACAGCTCACTGACGCTCTTTTTCATCTATCTGACTGTTTTCCCTCTGTGTGGTTCATTTTGGATGGTTTCTGTCGCTGCATCTTCAAGTTCACTCATCTTTCCTCCTGCGGCCCCGAGTCTGTCATTAATCCCATGTGGTGTAGTGTTCATCTTAGATTTTTTTCTGTCCTTAAAAGTTCTCTTTGGGTCTCTTTTTTAATTTTTATTATTTTTTTGGAATGCTTATTTATTTTTGAGAGAGAGAGAGACAGTGCGAGCAGGGGGCGGGGTGGGGGCAGAGAGAGGACAGAATCCGAAGCAGGGTCCAGGCTCGGGGCTGCCAGCAGAGAGCCCGATGGGGGGCTCCAACTCACGGACCACAAGATCATGACTTGAGCCAAAGTCGGACACTTAACCGACTGAGACACCCAGGCGCCCCCTTTGGGTCTCTTTTATATCTTCCATGTCTCTACTTAACTTTTTTTTTTTTTTTAATTTTTTTTTTCAACGTTTATTTATTTTTGGGACAGAGAGAGACAGAGCATGAACGGGGGAGGGGCAGAGAGAGAGGGAGACACAGAATCGGAAACAGGCTCCAGGCTCCGAGCCATCAGCCCAGAGCCTGACGCGGGGCTCGAACTCACGGACCGCGAGATCGTGACCTGGCTGAAGTCGGACGCTTAACCGACTGCGCCACCCAGGCGCCCCTCTACTTAACTTTTTGATCATATATTATGCAGATATCATAATATTAATATCCTTTGTTGCCAATTCTTTTTTTTTTTAACGTTTATTTATTTTTGAGACAGAGACAGAGCATGAACGGGGGAGGGTCAGAGAGAGGGAGACACAGAATCTGAAACAGGCTCCAGGCTCTGAGCTGTCAGCACAGAGTCCGACGTGGGGCTCGAACTCACGGACCGCGAGACCATGACCTGAACCGAAGTCGACCGCTTAACTGACTGAGCCACCCAGGCGCCCCACTTTGGTGCCAATTCTAACATCTGTGTGTGTTCTGGGTTGATTTTGACAGATTGACTTTTCTCCACATTTTAGATTTTCCTGGCTCTTTGCTTACCTGGTAATTTTTCATTAGATTCCAGGCGTTGTGAATTTCAACTTATTGGGTGCTGGATATTTTTGCATTCTTATAAATATCCTTGAACTTTGTTCTGGCACAGTTACTTGAAAACAACTTTTTCCCTTTTTTTGAAGTTTTATTTATTTTGAGACAGAAAGAGAGCGAGCGAGCATATGTGTGCGAGTTGGGGAGGGGCAGAGAGAGGGAGAATGAGGATCTCAAGCAGGCCCCCCCCCCCCGGGCTGTTGGAGCCCGACGCGGGGCTCAATCCCATGACCCTGGGATGATGACCTGAGCCAAACCAAGAGTTTAACCAACCGAGCCACCCAGGCGCCCCACAGCTTGTTCCTTTGGGGTATTGCCTTTAGGTTTTTTAACCTGGAACCAGAACAGCTTTCATCGAAGGCTAATTAATTATTCCTCATTTCTGAGGCAAAACCCTCCTCTTACTCTACCGGTGCCCTGTGAATTATGAGGTCTTCCACCCCAGCTGGTGGGGACACACACCATTCCCGTCCCCATGAGAGCCACGGGCACCTTTCCCTCTGACCATTTTGGATGAGTCTTTACCGAGCTTCGTGTGGTCTCTTCCCACGCGCTTCGCGGAATCCTCGAGGGCAACGCTGTCCGGATCTCTGGCGTTTTCCTCCGTGCCGCCGTCTCCTCTGCTGTACTTTGTCCTGTGGACTCTTGCCACCTTGGTCCCAGGCACTCGGCTCCCTTCCAACTCAGGGAGTCCGCCGGGCTCTGCCTGGGCCGCCCCCCTCCCCCAGCTGTGGCCTGGAAACTCTCCCAAGGTGGTAGTTTATTTTTCTTTCTCTCAGCAAGACTTCTTTGATGGACGCCTGATGTCTTACCGACCGTCCTTTCATATACTCTACCTGTTGTCTTTTCGCTGTTCTGGATGGGAGAGAGCTCTAGCCCCTGTTGCTCTGTCTTGTTTGGAAGCAGAAGTTCAACGTGTTTTGGTTTTGTTTTTGTTTTTTAACTCAGTGACAGTTCCTAGACGGGCAGGGATGTACTATTTTGACTCTTAGTTTGTGAAGACACACAAAGCTGAGAAAAATTCACACGGAGGAGGAGATATCTTCTGAAGTGAGCTCCAGATATTAAATGGCCAATTTGATTTACCTGAGCGATTTTCTTTCCAGAGCCGTTAAACTTTTCCCTTGCGTTTTGTTTTTCCAGAAGGTACCGTTCGCGGCATCACTTCTCAGTGGGGGGAGGAGCAAAGTGGGGTCCGATTGCCCAGGATCAAACCGTGCCCTCAGAACCTCTTCCTCCTCTCGTGGGCCACTCTCCCCTGTCCCTCAGGGGCCCCGCGACGGGTCACGGAGGCCGGGAGGCAGCCCCTGAGGGCCTTCTGCTCGCATTAGTCCCGGTGGGGAAGCAGGCGGCTACCGGGCGTGATGCCACAGTGAGCATGCTCGTGGCACGCCTTCTAGGGCGCCTTCCCGCAGGGAAGCATCCCCGGGATGGATGTGCCACTCAGGGCGCGGAGCTTAGCCGGTGTTGGCTCTGGGGGCTTCGCTCCGAACCCCCCCTCAGCCGCGAGGGCTTTGTGATTCTCCGCCCCTTGCAGCGAAGGGGGCCCCAGGCTGAAGCAGAGGCATCTCAGGAGGGCTTTCAGGCAGTGACTGGCCCCGGGGGAGGGGACTTGGGGCTTCGCCGCCGCCACACGGGACGCCCCCCGCTCGCTGGTGAGGTGTCTCCCGTAGCCGGCTCCTGTTTTCTCTCACTAGATTCAGACAAAGACTGTAGCCCAGTGTGTTGAGTACTATTACATCTGGAAAAAAATGATCAAGTTTGACTGTGGCCGAGCCCCAGGGCTGGAGAAGAGGGTCAAGAGAGAGCCAGAGGAGGCAGACAGGACAGAAGCAAAGGTAGAAGGGCTGGGGGAAGGTGGGGGCTGGAGGTCAGCCCTGATCGGGAGGCCCCGGCCCATCCAGCTCAAGGAACAGGGAAGGGCGCCCGGAGGGAAGGGTTTCCCTGCGGAGGAAAGCGCCTCCCTCAGAAGGGTGGGGGGCCGGCACCCCTACGGCCGCGTCTCTGTTCTCGCAGGTCACCTGCAGCCCTCGGGAGAGACCCAGCCACCGCCCCACTCCCGAGTTCAAGATAAAGACCAAGAGTTACAGGAGGGAGTCCATTCTCAACTCTAGCCCAAACGCCGGCCCCAAGCGGACCCCCGAGCCGCCGGCGAGTGCGGAGGGCCGGGGCGTTTTCCCCTGCAGGGAGTGTGAGAGGTAGCAGCCCTTCCCCCGGACGTGCCCTGTGCCCGCACCCCCTGCCCTCGGGTGACCCCCCTGCCGCCTGCTCTGACCCACGCCCTCTGGTGGCTCCTCAGGGTGTTCGACAAAATCAAGAGTCGAAACGCCCACATGAAGCGACACCGGCTTCAGGACCACGTGGAGCCCGTCGTCCGGGTGAAGTGGCCTGTGAAGCCTTTCCAGCTGAAGGAGGACGAGGAGGAGGAGATGGGGGCCGACATCGGGCCCCTGCAGTGGTGACGCCTGGGTGGAGAGCTGGGGCGAGGCGGCGAGGCGGCCCCGCAGCCCTTCCCCTCGGCCTCTCCGGGGTGTCTGGGGCCCCCCTCTGCCTCCTCCCCACCCTCACCGTCCCGCAGTGGCCAGCCCGGCTTGGAAACACGGTGGGCGTTTGGCCATAAGTAGGCAGGAGAAGCACCCAGTCGCCAGACCGCAGTGACGTCCCCGTCGGCCGGTGCCAGAGGCTCCACGCTCTTTAGCTTGATAGTGTCTCCCCTTCTTTCAGTTCTACTCTGTCCCGGAGCAGGGAGGCGTGGGGAGGGAGCGAGGCAGACCTGGGTAGCTCTCAAATCTTAGCCTCAGTTTTGGGGTTTGGTTACATTTGTTAGATAAGGCCGAGATGTAGAGAATCAGTGGGAAGACACCTTCAGATCTGTGGCCTGTTGGGGCCCCTCCCCAGGGGAGTCTCTCTGCTTTCCAGATTCAGTCCCTAGTCTGGCAAGGACTTGTACATGGTTAGGTTTTTTTTGTACGTGTCGACTTGTAAGTCTTATTAAATTGGGTTCTTGAGCGGCTGTCTTCTGGCTTCCCTGGTCTGCTGATCCAACAGAGTTTCGAGCCCCGGCTTCTCACTGGAGCCACGGAGATGCGTAAGCGGAGTTCCCGCCCAGGAGGAGCTGGGGGCCTCATACACGCGTTCAGCCAGCACCTATTAGGCACCTAATGAGCCAGACAGCGCCCGGTCCGTGCAACGGGGCCACCGTGATGCAAGGAGCAAGGTCCCTCTCCCCGTGGAGCTTGCGTTCTAGGAGTGGGAAGGCAGCGGTGATAAATAAATGAAAAGGCGATTGCAGACACTGGCCGTGGCTATGCTCGCGGCCACAGGAGCAGGAAGGTCACCATAGGGTTCAGCAATCGGGGCATACAGTGGTGGGGTGGCTCAGCCGGGAGATCCAGGACCGCCAGCGGCAGCCAGCCTCGGCGTGGCAGACCTTCGGAGGGGGCGGGGAAGAGAGCACAGCCCTCCCTTGTGTCCCTTTTTTTAAAAATTTTTTTCTTTAATGTTTATTGATTTTGAGAGAGCGTGTGCGCACTCGCACAAGTGGCGGTGGTGCAGAGGGAGAGGGAGACACGGAATCCGAAGCAGGCTGCAGGCTCTGAGCTGTCAGCACAGAGCCTGACGCGGGGCTCGAACTCACAAACCGCAAGATCATGACCCGACCCGAAGTCAGACGTTTAACTGACTGAGCCCTCCCAGACACCCCCCCCTCCTTGTGTCCCGTTTGAAGAGCCAGGAAAGCTCATAGCAGCCCCCAGACAGAATGCCCCCAAGCTCTTCCTCAGCTGAGCCCTGGCGGTTGGAAGGAAAATGTCCCCAGTTTTCCTGGACCCTCAGGGTTTGTCACCAGGACCAGGGGATCCCTTGAGCTTGTCGCCACCGGATCAGAACGGGGATTCTGTCTGCCAGGAAGGGAAGAGGAAGCAGAGACGGCTACCGGGCAGGTGGACCTTGTGTCCACAGAGTGACGTGAAGAAAATGAAGCAGGGGGCCGGGTCCTAGGGAGCGACCACGGTGTTGTGGCAGGCGGGTGGCCAGGGAAGGCCACGCGGACGGCCGCTGGGGCCAAGATCTGGATTCCAGGCGGCGGGCGGCACGGAGGAGCGCACCCTGCCGCGGGAGCTGGTGGCGAGTGTTCCAAAGGCCCTCCGGCGACTCCGCAGAGCTGGCAGGAGGCCGGGTGGCGAGTCTGAGCAGCAGACGTGGTGGCGAGGGAAGGTGGTGGTCGGGGCCGCAGCGGGACGGCAAGCGTCTCGGGGGGGAGACTCCGGCTTGGTGATGGGTTCCCGTCACAGGGAGAGGCGGCGAGGGAAAGGACCGGTCAAGGCTGCCATGGTGGCTCCGGGGCGTGGCACCCGCTTAGATGCCATGAAGTCAGATGGGGACGAGAGGGACACGTCAGAGGTGTGTTCGTGCCTGTTACACCGTGTGCTGTGTTCTGAGGGGCTGCGGGGAGCTGTGTAGAGAGTGGTGTCAGGAGCCTCCACAGAGGGGCCAGCTTGCGGCGAAGTAAGTCTTAAAGATGGGCCGGGAGGGGGAGCCAAGGAGCAAGGTGAGTGTGAAGCCCTTTCGGCATTGTGACTAAGGGAAGGGGCTCAGGCATCCTACCAGCCGGAATTTACGTACTGACTTTTTTTTTTTTTTTTTAAGTTTATTTAGTTTGAGAGAACAGGAGAGGGGCAGACAGAGGGCGAGAGAGCGAATCCCAAGCAAGGTTCTGCACTGTCAGTGCAGAGACCTACACCGGGGGGGGGGGGGGGGGGGGGGGGGGGGGGGGGAGGGGAGTGCGCAGAACTCATGAACCATGAGATCGCGACCTGAGCCCAAATCACGAGTCTGACGCTTAACCGGCCAAGCCACCCAGGTGCCCCCCTGACTCCTTTCTCTGTGACCTTGGGAAAGTCCCTTTCCCTGTTTCAGCCTTGGTTTTCTCATTCTGTGAAATGGGATGCAGAGCGCCTCCTCCCGCCACGTATTATCTGTTAAGTGAGAAAATGGAAATGAAGCATCTGGCAGGGTGCACCGTGGGAACTGAGCAGCTGCTATTTAATGTGTCCTCCCACCGTGGCTATCATGGTTTGGGTCCCACCCTAAATACCAAGCTAACCTTCTGGAAATGAAAAACGCTGGCCTAACAGTGGCGTGGTATATTAGCTATCCATTGCTGCATAACAGATCACCCTGAAATTTAACAGCTTGAAACAAACAGAAGCGTTTACGATAGGGCTGCTTGGCCAGACACGGAACCGAAACGGCTTGTGGTAATCCAGACTCACCTCCACCTGCCACGCGGTCAGAATACAGCAGCAACCACAAGTGGGTGGCCCAAGAGAGCCTCCGAATGTAAGAAGAGAGCAAATGTTTCTTGTGAATTGCCACCCTCCCCCAGCTAAGCCCCAGCCCCACCTCCAGGTAACAGCGTTTGCTCACCAGGCGGGCCTTGAATCGTCTGCATCCTAATCAGCTGGGAGTCCTGTAAGAAAATGCATGTTCCTGTATTCTGACACAGACATTCATAATTGGAGTCATTCAGGGCCCTGGAACTTGATTTTTTTTTTTTTTTAAGTTTATTTGAGAGAGAGCGCGTACGTGCACACACAGGAGCAGGGGAGAGGCAGAGAGAGGGAGCGAGAATCACAAGCAGCCTCCACACTGTCAGCACAGAGCCCGACTCGGGGCTCAATCTCACAACCATGAGATCATGACCTGAGCCGAAATCGAGTCGGACACTTAGGGGCGCCTGGGTGGCTCAGTCCGTTGAGCATCCGACTCTCGGTTTCGGCTCAGGTCATGATCTCACAGTCTCGTGGGTTCGAGCCCCGAATCGGGCTCTGTGCTGGCAGCGCGGAGCCTGCTTGGGATTCTCTAGCTGCCCCTCCCCCACTCATGCTGTCTCGGTCTCTCTCAAAAATAAGTAAATAAAAAACTTTAAAAGGTCAGATGCTCAGCCAACTGATCCCCCCAGGCCCCCCAAGAACTTAGATTTTTTAAAAAAGAATCTTAGTAGAGTGGATTTTAGATTTTCAGAAAGGCTGAAAATGATACAGAGAATTCCCATATACCCCATAGGCAGTTCCCCCTGTTACTAAGATCCTAGATGACTGTGGCACATTTGTTACAATTACCGAACCAATATTGACACATTGTTATGAACTAAGGTCCATACTTTTATTCACCTTTCCTTAGTTCTTACCTAATATTCATCTTCTGCTTCAGGATCCCACCCAGGATACCACATTACATTTAATAGTCATGTCTCCGTAGGCTCCTCTGGCTGAGACAGTTTCTTGACTTTCCTTGTTCTTAGTGATTTGACAGTGTTGAAAACCCTGGTCAAGTATTTCCAAGACTGTGCCTCAACTGGGATTTGTCTGATGGGGATAGATGGGGAGAGAGACCACAGAGGTGAAGTGCCACCGGCTTCTCATTACTGAAAGTACACTATGTCACCGTGACTCACCACCGTAGGTGTTCACCTCAAGCACCTGGCTGACAATGCAGGTTTCTCCACTGGAAACTTGGTCTCCCCATTCCTTTCCCACACTGCACTCTGGAGGGAAATCACTGCGAACGGTCCCCTAAGGAGTGAGGAGTTTCCCTTCACCTTCTCGAGGAAGGAGTATCTACATAAATTATTTGGAGCTCTTCTGCATGAAATATTTGTCTGTTCTCCCCATTTTATGTGTTCGACCGTTCACTTAAACCAACATGGGCTCGGGGATATTTTATACATTGGATTATAATCTCTTCCTAGTTCGTTGTATCGCTCGAATTGTTCCAGCTTTGGCCACGGGCAGCTCTTCCAGCTGGCTCCTTTGTCTCTTTGACATACCTTACCATTTGTGTGTGTGTATGACACACGAAATTTCCCTTTTGGCACTACGAGATGCTCCAGGCTCATCCTGTGTAATTTCCTGCCCAAGCCTCACAGCAGCCATTTATCAAGGAGCCCTGGTTCCTTTTACTGGACAATGGTATTAAAAACAACGATCTGGGGCGCCTGGGTGGCTCAGTCGGTTGAGCGTCGACTTCAGCTCAGGTCACGATCTCGCGGTCCGTGGGTTCGAGCCCCGCGTCAGGCTCTGGGCTGATGGCTCGGAGCCTGGAGCCTGCTTCCGATTCTGTGTCTCCCTCTCTCTCTGCCCCTCCCCCGTTCATGCTCTGTCTCTCTCTGTCTCCAAAATAAATAAACATTAAAAAAAAATTAAAAAAAAAAAACAACGATCTGGGCTCTGGGTGTCTGAATTTGTGATACGCTTGCTACAGCTTTTTTTTTTTTTTTTTAAACCAGAGACAGCCCTTGCTTAGTTTTGTTTCCCCGTCTAAGTACTTTACTGCCTTCCCAAACCAGTTTCAGTATCCGTCGGCAGAGGGCGCAAAAAAAAACCAAAAAAAAGCTAGTGCGGATGCATCCCCGCTTACGCGTCTCCCAGTGAAGAACCACGCGAGATAAGGCGCGGAGGCGGGGCCTAGGAGGTGCGCAAGAGACCTGTCAAACCCGTACAGGGGCGGGGCGTATCTTGCGGCCTGGATCCGGAGCTGTCACGTGAGGGTCGGTGGTCAGCTGCCTGGGGCGCAAGTTCCGCGGGGAGGTACCGGCCGAGACGGAGGATGCTGCTGATTGGTGGAGCAGGAGCCAGAGGGGGGGGCACTTCGGGGCGGGTCTTTGACGGCGGGGACTACGATTGGCTTATGCGAGTCACGTGGGATATCGTAGGGCGCACCAGGAAGAGTGGGGTGTCTTACGCGGCTGTTTGCGCAAGCGTTGAAGCGGCGGCTCGCCGATTGGAGACGGTGAGTCACGGGGCGGTGTGCCCCTGCCGGTGGGGGCGTGGCCGGCAGGGGCGCACCTCGCTACCAGACCGCTGGTTGGCCGGCGCAGATCACATGGTGCCGGGCAGCAGGCGGCGCGCGCCGGTGCGACGTCAACGCCGCCCGCTAAGCTTCCCCCGACCTGACTACCGCGGCCGGGCCTCGGCTGAGTACCCCGTGGGCCCGGGTCCGGCCGTTTGCTGAGTACCGTTGCGGCCACCATGGACAACTCCGGGAAAGAAGCGGAGGCGATGGCGCTGCTGGCCGAGGCGGAGCGCAAAGTGAAGAACTCGCAGTCCTTCTTCTCGGGCCTGTTTGGGTAAGAACCGCGCCGAGGGGTCGGCGGGGACCTACGCTGAGAGGACGAAGGAGTCATGGCCCGAAGCAGCGGAGTAGAGGCGCAGGGCCCGAGCCTAGAGAACGGAGGGGATTCCGGGAGGAGGAGCCACGGTCTAAAGTGGTAGAGGGGACACCGGCCAAGGGCCAGGGGGCCCGGGCTGTGGGAGCTCGGTTTGAGGAGAGACCTCCCGAGATGGTGGGAGGGCCGTAGGCTGAGGACAGCCAAACGGGCAACACCGTCTTGAGGCTGTAAGAGGACCCAGGCTGAAGATGGGCCAAGAGGCCGGAGCGAACCTGGGCCGAGGGAACATGACCTGAGGCCTTGAAGGGGATCGGTTTGGGAGAGCAGCCGGGTCAAGAAGTCTTTTGGAGCTCTAGAGAACGTATTCGAAGGATACCTGACGGGCATAGTGGGCCCGGGACTGAGGACACCTGCCCGAGGGATTGACCTTTCTCCAAAGCGCGCAGCAGCGGATTTGCAGGAGCTCCGGGTGATGGTGAGAGGGTCGGGGCCAAGGTGATCCTGGGAGTGATGGGGCGCCCACGTCTGGGACGTCTGAGGGCGCTTGAGAGAAAGCTGCATGAACCGGAGAAAGAACCTGGACTTGAGGTGCTGGAGAGCATTGAGGACTTTCCGGGGGCCTGTCTTAGTCCGTGTGAGCCGCTATAACAAAATAGCCTAGAACGGGTGGCTTACGAACAGAAATTTAACTGTTCAGAGTTTTGGAGGCTAGAAGTCCAAGATCAGGATGTTGGCAGATATGATGTCCGGTGAAGGCCTGCTGCCTTGTAGACAGCCACCCCGTCACCACATCCTCACGTTGTGGAAGGGGTGAACTAGCGTGTTGGAGTCTCTTTTCTAAAGGCACTTCCCCCTTTGGGAGGTGACCAAATCACCCCCCAAAAGCTCCCATCTCCTCATGTCATCATGGAGGTTAGGATCTCGGCACATGAAATTTGCGGGGGGACACGGTCCATAACGGGGCCCATCTTGGACGGTTCCCATTTGCCTTTTAGAAAGGACCGCGGCAGCTGGTGTGGGGGAGAAGTTGGGTCGGGGAGTGCAGGCAGTGACGGTAATGACACCAGGTAATATTTGTTATTAAGTACTCGGATTCTGAGTCAGACCTGGGCCAGGCACTTCACCTGCGTCCTTGCATTGAACCGTCACAACATCCCTGGGGGGCTGGACAGATTACTTTGCCCGGTTCCCCGGTAAGTAGGAGACCTGGTCTGTTTGATCCCAAAACTGTCTTGCTGCCACACCGGTTTCTCCCCGAGGCTGGTGCCCGTTTCTGGACGCTACACTTAAGAAAGATGGGGGCCAACTTAAGAGGAATTTCTTTTTTTAAATTTTTTTTTCCAACGTTTTTATTTATTTTTGGGACAGAGAGAGACAGAGCATGAACGGGGGAGGGGCAGAGAGAGGGAGACACAGAATCGGAAACAGGCTCCAGGCTCTGAGCCATCAGCCCAGCGCCCGACGCGGGGCTTGAACTCACGGACCGCAAGATCGTGACCTGGCTGAAGTCGGACGCTTAACCGACTGCGCCACCCAGGCGCCCCGAGGAATTTCTAAGTTAGGGAACTCCCACCCCAGAACTCCTCCTTCCTCCCTGCCCCACATGGCAGTTTTGTCCCGCCGTTTAATGAATGCATCCCAGACCCTTCGAGCGCCAAGAGCAGTTGAGACGGTGCTGAGAGAGGAGTGGGCAAGGTGAAGGCAGAGGCGCGGACGGAGCCTAAGAGCTGGGAGCATGGCAAGAGGTCAGCCGGGAGGACTCCTTCTGGCCAGCCCTCTCTCCTGGCCCCCCCCCCCCCCCCCCGCCCCTCTGGAGCCAGGCTTCCGTGTGTTCAGCATTTCACAGCTGCCTTTTCTCAAGGCCCCCCAGTGGCTTCAGGGACCGGAGAAGGGAGTGTTGGGGCTCAGCCCATCCCTCATGCGTTTCCCTCCCCTTTTAGAACCATCAGGAGTGACGGCATTCCAAATTAAGAGGTCTCTGCTCATGTCAGCGGGCCAAGTAGGATAGCCCCCACCTGGGATCTGAGACAACCTCGCATCCTTAGACGTGAGGGCCTTCTTTGTTGTTCACTGTTTCTGGGCTCCCAGACGCTAGAGGGCTTCTGTGCACCAGCAGCCCGAGAGGGAGGCAGTACCAGCCAGTTAGTAGATCAGAGCTCCTTGTATATCTTCCTCTGGCTCTTTCCTCCCCCCCTCGACCCAGCCAGTGCACAAAGACCTGGGGAGGGGAGCTGTAGGGAATGGGGGAGCAGCCCAAACTTCTACTCTGGAAGCAAAAAGATGGAGATTTCCTTAGCAAAGCACAAATTGCAGAAAAGGATCGGGGATGGGGTAGATACACTTTTTCCCTCTTCCTGCCCCAGGGCTTCAGATGGATCCAGAAACTTCCCTGCTGTGCCCTGTTTGGAACTGTACAACTTCCAAATGGTGGTTCCGTTCCCTGGGGCTTTTCCTTGGCCCTGACGCCTCCTCCCTTGCCCCCATCCCCTGCTGACCAAAATCCAAGAGAAAAACTTCTTTCCACTTGGATGCTACCATTGGTAGGAAGTTTTTGCGTCTGTGAAATGAAAACCATAGCGATACCTACCTCATAGGGTTGCATGTGAAGCGATGAGCCTGATCTCTGTGTTTTGAGTACTTACTATTATTATCTTATTGGAAGTTGAGCTAGAAGTGCTGGAAACGTACAGATGTCAGGGGGGTTGGTATACAAAGAGCGCCTTTCTACAGATTAAATGTTGATACATCAGTTCCCATTTCAACCGCCTGTAGGCATCAGCCACCCCCAGGAGCCCTGCCCGCTGTCAGGATCCACGGCTGAAAACTCGGTGTCCCTTGCCCAGACCCAGAGCACAAGTCTTTTCCGAGGGGATGCGAGGTTTCAGGGCTACCCGACCATTGTTCAGCTGCACCCCTGGGGTTCTGCCTTTATTGACGGAGGGGACTGCTGCTTTCGTGCAGAACTTCCAGTGTTCCTGGGTGGGACGGGACGGCTGAGAGACAAAGCCCTTTGAGAAACATTTTTTAAGAAAAGGAAACACGTTCGGTTCTGGGGCTACAGCGAAGTCATGTTGGGGCGCAGAGGGGCGTCGGTCCGAGAACCAGAGGGGGACCTGCCGGGCCACGTCGGCCCCTGCCTGTGAGCTCACAGGAAAGCAGTGGCCCGTAAATACACACCTTCAGCAGGACGTAGGAAGGAGTGGGGCGGGTCGGAGGCCCCGGGCTCTGTGGAAACCAGAAGGTGGTGCCCCCCGGCTAACCTGGGGGTCGCGGGGGAGGTGAAACCCACACCGAGATTGGAGCTAGGTAGACGTTTCTAGAACGTGCTCTCCCTGCCAGCCTGATAAGCGCCCGGCCGAGCACCTGCTGTGTGGTGGGCGCTCTCCCAGGTGCCCGCGTGCTTCCAGCAGCCCCGCCAGGTCCGGAGTCTTCCCCCCAGACACAGAGGGAACCGGGGCTCTCGAGCCGGGAGTCCGCTTTTGAGTCCAGGCCTCATCACAGCCCCCGGCTTTTCCAGCACCCCAGGTGACTCTAGAATTCCCGTTGCCAGGTGGCCGGCAGCCCTCGGACTGGATTTCTCCTCCTCCTTGTAATAGCAGCCGTTTGAGCACCTGCTCTGTTCTGGCCTCGGTGCCAGGTACTGAGCACGCGTCGTCCCTCCTCCCCTTAGAGGCTCTTCCCGGTTCGGTTTCGTTGCCTCCATTTTACAGGTCAACAGACTGAGGCTCTGGGATCGCTAGCCCAAGGTCCCACAGTTATGAAAAGTGCCCGAAACTGATTTCAGCCCGGGTCTCTCAACCCCCGGGTCCATTCTATTTCTGCTCTCCGTCTGTTACGGGCATGTCACAGGAGTGTCCTGCAATGGTGTCAGAACCGGGCAGTCAGTGTGTGTGACACTTTATTCTTTTGTCGTTCCCGGGGCCTGTGTTGCCGGGGGTGGGGGGGCTCTGCCCCCAGGAGCTCAGACACACGAGGCCTGGAGGAGGTGGTGCCCGCAGAGCGGGGGAGGCAGCGAGCGGCTCAGCTTTGCAGGTGGCATGGGAGGAGCTGCCCAGGGATCCCACAGCTCTGGCCCTGTTTTCCAGTGTTCCTTCTGCCTGCGGCACTGACGGGGGGCTCCGTGGGGGGCTGGTTTAATGACTCCCTCCCTTGCCCAGCGGCAGCTCGGCGTGGCTGCAGCAGAGAGCAGAGTCTGCTTGTGGGTGAGGGAAATCCGCACGGCGGCGTTGGCTGTTCAGTCTGGCGGAGAAGCAAGAGCAGGCAGGGACCTTGTCCACCTTCTCTGTATCTCTCTCTCTCTTTTTTTTTATGTTTATTTTTGAGAGAGCGAGAGGGGGAGGGGCAGAGAGCAGGGGACAGAGGAGCTGAAGCCAGCTCCATGCTCGAACTCACGAACCGCGAGATCATGACCCGAGCCTCAGTTGGACGCTCAACCCGCTGACTCACCCAGCTGCCCCCTCCCACCCCCCCTTTCTTACTTTCCAGAAGATAGAGGGAAGGAAGCCTCCCAGATCTCGTGAGTGAGTGAGAAGCAAGGCAGGACCGGATCTCCAGGACCCGAGTCCTGTTTCTGGTCCCTGCCGCCATCTGGCAGCGTGAGCTTGGGCAAGCCCCTTGACCTGTCCGAGCCTCAGCTCCCTCCTCAGTGAAGCAGGAGTAAAATACCCAAAGCCTTACTGTGAGGAACTCGGCGCTGCTTCAGGCAGGGTGCTTTAGGTCATCATAGTAACGTAGAGAAGATACATAGAACGGCAGAGAAGGTCAGGGTGGGGACGGGCCTTTGGGGTCCATTCGTCCCCACTCGGGACAACGGAGGATCTGGGAAACTGAGGCGCCGACGGAGGGCCAGTGGCTGTGGCACTGCGGGGAGTGAGGAGGACCTAGAAGGGGATCCACCTGCCCTGCCTCGTGAGGCTCGGAGCAAAGCACAGGTGGGGCGGGTGGCCCGATGCTGGGAGGCAGGAAGTGCCCAGGGGACAGAGGAAGGAGCCGGGAGGCTCTGCCCCGCGGACCCCCCCTGGCCCGCGGCCCACCGGGCCTTCTGTGCGTTGCTGGCACCGTGCTCCCCTCTCCATATGGCAGTCGCTGGAGGTTGGTGGCTGCGCCTGGGAGCCCGGAGACTGCTTCCTCTGCCTGGGGAGGGGGCAGAGAGCAGAGCCGAGTGGGTAATTATAGACAGCCCTCCACCAGGCCGGTCCAAACCAGTTCCCTCTATTCCCGGCGTGGCTCGTGGCGTGGCTCGTGGCTCGGAGCCGAGCCGCCCGATGGGGAGAGCGAAGCAGAGGCAGCTTGGGGGAGGTCGGTGGGGGAGGGACAGTCAGCTGTCGCCTGTGCTGCCGCTGGGCTCTTCAGGAGAGGCCTGCCCAACTAGCTTTTCTGGATGTCCTGCAGGAGGCACGGGAGAAGGCCTGGGCTCTTCCGGCCCAGAGTTTGCCAGGCTCCCGTGAGGGATCTGAGCCCACCTGACCTCAGCGAGAGGCCCTGGAGTAAACCGCAGGTTTCCCTGCCGGGAGACGGCTTGCTAGAGCGCTGGAGCTGGGGGCTGCTTCGTCCTGGTCACACTCTGTGCCACAGACCTCCCTGTTGCGTTAGAACAGGGCCCAGACCTTTCTCCTGGCCTCCAGCACAGGGGGTCCCCCACCTGCCCGTTCGGCCTCATTTCCTACCGCTCCCTGCACCGCAGCCATCCTGGCCACTGCTGTTCCTGACCTGGCCGAGCTTGTTCTGTCCTGGGGCCTTTGCACGTGCTGTGTGACTGCTGTCCGGAACGTTCTTCCCTCTTTCCGTGGGTGGCTCCTTAGTCCCCTTCGAGGACCCAGCCGAAATCTCACGTCCTCCCAGTGGCTTGCCCTGATGTGCCTGACCAGGGAACCCCCTCCTCCCCCAGTCTTCCTTGTGCTTGCTTGCTCCTCACATCGCCTCGCTGACTTCCTGTTCACTGAGGGCCAGGTCCTTCTCCTGTGTTTACTGCTGTCATCTGCAGCGTCTGGCACGGAATAAGTGGAATGAATGGCTCGTGTTTGTTCCCCAGGTGAATAAGCAGCTGTGCGAATGGCTCCTCCGTCAGGGCCTGCCAGTGACCCTAGGCAAGTCACTTGCCCCCTCTGAGAGCTCCATTTCCATTTCTGAACGGAGGGGATGGGACTCCAGGGGATCCCCCTGTCATCGCAGGCCCCAAGTTACTGGGAGGAGGCAGGCCTGAGCAGACCTTAATCCCTCTGGCTTTCCCAGTCCGCGGTTAGAATGGTTGACCCAGAGCAGGCCTGGCGTGGAATCGCAGAATTTCAGGCCGGCAGCTGACAGGCTTTGTGTTCTGTGTTCACTCTGTCCCGCTGAGCTGAAACAAACCAGCTGGGGCCGACTGTTCATTGTTGATCACCCGGCTCTGGGCCTCTCGGTGGGTCGGGCCATTTCTGCTTATCCAGGAGCCCGAGGTTTTTTTCAGAGCACGTCTGAATCTGGATAGAACCTAACTGTTGCCACAAAGTTAGGGAAGGATGAGCCAGGGGACCCGTGGGATGAGGAGACCTAGGGTTTCGGTCGGTGAACACGTCCATCCCCTTTCAGTAAGAGAATATTCCCGAGAAGGTCCCCCAGAGGATTTTGTAGCTAGGCCTCAAAGGACCCCATGCCCGGGAAGGTTCTTCGCCTCTCCAAGGCCCAGAGTGGGTTCTAAAGAAGTCACTCCAAGCAGGGGCCCCAAGCCCAAGGTGTGTTGGGCCAGCTGGGGTGAGGTTGGCCAGGGAAGACCGTGGAACCGTGCAGAGTGAGTGTGGGAGGGCAGTCCTCGGGGCGCTTCCCGTGGAGCAGCGGAGGGTAAGGCATCGGCACAGCCCCGGCAGGCAGAGACTTTTCATCTAAAGAAGAACCTTACCTGCTGTGATTCCGAATCCCGGGCCCTGGATTCCAGCCCTAGCTAGCCTGACCAGGGGGGTCTACCAGCTGACACAGCCTGACACGGAACAGGTCGCCTAGGTCACCTAAAGCGATGGGTCCAGGTCAGCTTTTTCCCCTCCCGAACGCACCTGATCTCTGCGAATCACCTAGGACCATTGTTTGAAGAGCCTGATTCCAGGCCGCACCCAGCCCTGAGGGAAATCTTCAGGGGAGGGTGGCTGGGAGGCTCTGCTTTGATTACCGTGACCAGCTCCGGTGACCCGAAGGAAAGGACCTTCTGCCTTAGCGGTGCAGAATGAAGGCGTGCCCCCAGATTCCACGGGAGGCCCCCCCAACAGCCACAGCTGGGGCCGGCGAGTTTCCAGGGCCAGCGGACACGGGAGAGGGGCAACAAGGAAAATGATCCATGTGGCTTTGTTGCTGGAAAATACCCGTCTTCTCTTCTTCAAGACAAAATACTGGTTGATGTCAGCGAAGAGAGAATCTGAAATCCATTTGGTAGAACTGAGCGTGTGGGATTTTTTTTCTACAGCTGATGTGGGCGGTGGGAGCTTGACCTCGTGGGCTGAGCCTGGTTGCAGTATTGGAGGTGGAAGGACAGAAACGTGGTGGGGACTCAGACGAGGTTCTAATGAAGGGTCCCCCAATTCAGGAAGAGCTTCATATGCACCACCTGCGTGGGAGATCAGGAAGTCAGGGTGAAACTGCCCAAACAGAGCGCTCTTTTTTTCCCCCTCAATGTACTCCTTTGTATGTCTCTGGCCTCTACTCTTTTTTTTGTTTTTATTTATTTTTGAGGGAGAGAGAGAGACAGAGCACAAGGAGGGGAGGGGCAGAGAGAGAGGGAGACACAGAATCTGAAGCAGGCTCCAGCCTCCGAGCTGTCAGCACAGAGCCCGACGCAGGGCTCGAACTCGTGAACCGTGAGATCATGACCTGAGCTGAAGGCGGATTCTCAATCTACTGAGCCATCCAGGTGCCCCTCAGGCCCCTACTCTTACACAATAAGTTCTTTGAAGGTGGTTTTGCCATTTTAAATAATTCTGTACTGAACATCCTTACAACTTTTCTGATTTAGTTTCTTGGGATAAATTGGCAGAAATGTAATTCAGTGCTGGGCCACAGAACCAAATGTAAATCTTGGCATTTAAAAAGAGAAGTACTGGGGCGCCTGGGTGGCGCAGTCGGTTGAGCGTCCGACTTCAGCCAGGTCACGATCTCGCGGTCCGGGAGTTCGAGCCCCACGTCGGGCTCTGGGCTGATGGCTCAGAGCCTGGAGCCTGTTTCCGATTCTGTGTCTCCCTCTCTCTCTGCCCCTCCCCCGTTCATGCTCTGTCTCTCTCTGTCCTAAAAATAAATAAACGTTGGGAAAAAAATTTAAAAAAAAAAAAAAGAGAAGTACTTTGTTTGTTTGTTTGCATTCTTCCCTGTACGTTTGAATAGATAAAGTATGCAGATGATAAAGAATTCAGACTGTACCAGTGAGGCATGTGTGGTGATTAAACCTGTCTGCCACGCCTGCCCCCCCCCCTTCTGTAGGGTTCCCGTAGACCCCACCTTCGAGAAGAATGCTGTGGCTAGTTTTTTGCGTACATCTGCTCAGTCCTGCAGTAGTAATGACACACGTGCAGGGTCAAGAGGTCTACACTGAACACCCGCAGCGTGCGAGCCTTGGGATTAAGGCATTGGGAAATGGCCAAGGCATCCAGAGCTGGGCTCCTCCCCCAGAATGCTTTGCAGTCTCTTGGCAGAGGTGGGGTGGGGGTAAGGATTTGCAGAGAGCCTGGGAACCCGTGGTCACCGAGCGGAAGTGGAAGAGACTGTCAGAGGCAGGGCTCACGGGGAGGTTGGAAGGCCCCCCTCCCCGAGTGAGGGTGGCCCACGCCTCCCCCGGGAGGGCCCCGGCAGCGAGCGTGTCTCTGTTCCAGGGAGTGGAGGCCACGGACGCGGTCTCCTCTGAGCCCCCAGAGGAGGCCTGGGCTGCAGCGGGCTTCCCCGGGAAGTGATGGGGGCGGGGCCGCGTCTGCACTGGCCCCGGGGCGG
The DNA here is from genome assembly GCF_028749965.1 of Puma concolor. Taxonomy (NCBI): domain Eukaryota; kingdom Metazoa; phylum Chordata; class Mammalia; order Carnivora; family Felidae; genus Puma; species Puma concolor. Next base: position 53,137,366 of record NC_141681.1, on the reverse strand, counting down.
GATGCTTGCTTGCTCTTCAACACCAGACGGGTTTGTCTCATCTTGCCCCTTCTTTCCCCAGAGGTTCATCCAAAATAGAGGAAGCCTGTGAGATCTACACCCGAGCAGCAAACATGTTCAAAATGGCCAAAAACTGGAGCGGTATGTGATCTTTGCTACAACTCCTTCGTGGTCGAGTCTCCGGTTTTCCCTCCGCTTCCAGTCCCGAAGGCCTGACCCAGGGGTTAGCCTTGCAGCGCCACCCCCCTGCCCCAACCCCGCCACCTTTCTTCGCCATCTTTGGCCTCAGAAGCCCATCGGCCTGCCATTGGCTCCTTTTGAGCCCACTGGGTTATTTTACTTGGGTCACAAGACCTTGGAGAGAGGTCTCTAAGGCTAAGGATAGATAGATTAGCGGATCCAGATTGCTCTTTGAGGGGTTTCTGAATTCTAGGCTCGGGGGTCCATTCCGGTGGTTCAGTTAACAGTAATCGTTAACCGTTTGTGGAGCGCGCTCCTAAGCGCCAGGCGTGCATTCTGTGATCGAATGAATCGGCACAGCAGCCCTGTGAGGGTCAGTACCGTCCATGTTCCCGTGGCTGGAAACGGAGGCTTCGCCCAGCCCCACGCCTAACAAGTGACGGAGTGAGGATTTGGAAGGCAGAGCTCCGACTTGGGAGTGGAGCACTTAACCTGCCCCCGTGCTGGCTCTGTGACCTTTGAAGCCAGTGTGACCTAGGTCTGGGTCGCAGACTGGCCGTGTGCCCCTGGGGAAGTTACTCGACGTCTCCGAATGTGATTCCTCCTCAGTAGGACCACAGGGACGATGGTCCCGACCCCCACAGGGCCGTCGTGTGGACTCCCGGAGACATGGTGGCCGGGAGTGCCGCGTATGTCCTTCCTGCTAGCTGCACTGCCTCCCACCTCGGAGTGGAGGGAAAGCTCACAGAGGACTCTGGGCAGCAGATTAGCAAACTTCAGGAGCAACGAGGAGGTGCCCCCCACGGCCCTCTCTGTGTTCTCGCTCTGACTAGGGGAGGACGCAGGTTGACGATGTCAGGTCGCTTAATGCTGGAGGAGGGCATCCGCCCGAAGAGAGCGTCCCAGGTCGTGCACCTCCGCTTGGTGGGTGGAGTGTGATCGGAGTCGTGGCCGCTCTGGCTTTGGCCATGAGGTTGTGGTCAGACTCCCGGCGAGGCTGGAGCGTGGCTGGCTCCCCCAAAGAGAGGCTGGCAGGCAGGGAGGGGCCCCTAGAGGCCAGAAAGGCGGAAAGTCTGGTTGGGAACTGCCAGAGGGCTCCAGCTTGGAGCGTCAGCAAGACGGGGTAGAGGAAATTGAGTGAAGACAGGTTCAGGTTTGGGACCCAGGGAGGAACTTGCTGACCAGAAGGAGACGAAACCTGAAACGGGCCCCTGGAAGCAGTGGGGAGGGCCCCGGGCAGGACGGATCTCCTCGCTTTCTGAGGATGCTTTTGGTTTCCTGGAAATGGCAAGAGTTCTTCCTGAACTATCACAAAATACGTTGTGCGTAAAGCCACGTGCCAGGGATAATTTTACGCTCCTGAACTGATCGGGTGCCATCAGAGAAAGAAATGTTTGTTTGTCTTAGAGTTTGTTTATTTTGAGAAAGAGAGAAAGCCGGAATCAGGGAGGGGCAGGGAGAGAGGGAGAGAGAGAATCCCAAGCAGGTTCCGCACTGCCAGCACAGAGCCTGACCCGGGGCTCGATCCCACGAACCTGTGAGATCGTGACCTGAGCCGAAGTTGGACATTGAACCGACTGAGCCACCCAGGCACCCCAGGCTATTTATTTTTCCGTCACATAGATGGTACTTTGCCCCTCAAATTTGTTACTCCCGCCCTATTCCTCCAGCTGTTCAGATAAAAAAGCCTTGGGCTGTTTTTCATTTTTCTCCAATGACGCTACTCTCCTGGACAGTTTGCACTCAAGCCCTGCAAAATGATAAATCCTGCCTACTGAGAACCTGGGCTGCTTTGTCTTTCCTGCTGCTCTGAAGTTGCGGGATGGAGTCAGGCCCTCTGGTCCCCTTCCGGCTCAGGAATTCTGTGATTCGGATCCTGCTGGAGGAGGATGAAGGGAAGCATGGGGTCAGGCGGAGGCTGGCTGAGCTGAAGGTGGGGGTTGGAGCTCCCTGGTTAGCATAGCCGCACCCCCACTCTCCAGCCCTGGAGGAGGAGAGATCCCGTGGTCTCCTGCACGCCACAAGGCGGTTTAGGAGACAGACGTGTAACCAGAATGGCTTCCAACTGGTGCAACTAAGGACGGGACAGACTGGGCTTCCCGTGTGGTCACTGCTACCCTCTGCCCATGGGCACTTGTCCCCGAGTTCCTGCTGTCCCATGGGGCCACTGCTGGGCTTAGTTGGCGATAGTTTGTATATCCTTCATAGCTCTCGGCCCTGCCTGCCTTCTCTGTGGTTTTTTAGAAACGGTGGCCCTGGAAATTTCGGCAAAGGCTGGGACCAGGGCTGTGGGATTTTAGCTGGCCTCGGCCTGGCCGTCTCTTCGCACGCCCAGGGCTCAGGGGCCTCCCTCTTCCTACAAGTCCACCTCACGGACTTTCCGGAGCCTCGGCCCCGGGGTCAGGAGGCCCGAAGTCGAGGCCTCCACCTCAGCTCAACCCAGGCCTGTCTCCCCGCCCCCACCCCCACCCCGGGGCCCCTCTGCATTCTCAAGAGAGCCGCCTCCCCAGGGCAGTGTCTGAGCGGCGTCTGATAAGTGGAGCCCCGCTAAGGCTGAGCTCACTCTTTTCTGTTCCAGCTGCCGGAAACGCTTTCTGCCAGGCCGCCCAGCTGCACCTGCAGCTCCAGAGCAAACACGATGCGGCCACCTGCTTCGTGGACGCCGGAAACGCGTTCAAGAAAGCTGACCCCCAAGGTGAGCCTCTGTGCGACGCTGGGCCCGGCCGCCCGCGCACCAGCCGAGCGCTCCCCGGAGAAGCCCTCCGGTGTCCGCGAGGCTCCGGTTTTTTCCAGGGGCCAACACACGCCGGAGGCTGGCAGGAGGCTGGCAGGCAGACGCTTGGGCTTGAACCTCAGAATTGGCTCCCTTCCGGTTGGCATTTGCATCCCGCTCCAAGCCTCCGCCTCCCCCTGCTGCTCGGTGTGCGCAGCCGATCGCTTCCCTCCCGAAGCCGGGAGCATTTGGGAGTGGGAGTTACATTGCAGACCCGCCGCATGCCAAGGAGAGAGGAAAATCTGTTCTGTTGTCAGAATTAACATGCAGAAGGGGGTGGGAGGGGTTCTAAGACCGGCCAGGTAGGAGTTGATGCCGAAAAAGGAGCGGAAATTATCCCGACCTGGCTTCCCAACACGCTGTGGGGGGGGGGGGGGATCAGAACGGAGCCCGAGATGCGGTTGCCAGAGAACAAGTTACTTAAAATGCGGGAGTGTTTGGGGATAGGAGCCCGGTTTGGGACTGACTCATGGTGAGAAGACCGTTTGTCCCACAGCCCAGCGGGGACCAGGCTCTGGGGTTTTGTGGAGCTGGAATTTTAGTTCATTTTTTTCATCCTGGTGCCAGACACAGGTGGCTAACTTTTTCGTTTTAGCAAGCGCGAAGACGTTTTCTTCAAGTGACCCCTCGTTGTCGCTGTGCTCTCAGAAGAGAATAGGGAACATGTGAATGTTTCAAGGAAAAGGAAAGAAAGAAAAGGAGATGCCGCACCTTGGAGTAAAGACCTGTCCTTCCCAAGAGAGTCAGAGAGGTGTTTGCACGGATCGGTGAGCGCGGGCCACACCCGAGCGCTGGGGAATTGTTGGCGGATCCGTTACCCGTACCCGGGGATATTTAGTTCCCAGTCAGGGATTTGATCAGTGTAGACCAAGTGGCTTTTCTGTGTCCCCAGGCTTGACCGGTCACTGCTCCATAGCTGGGTATGTCACAGGTGTTGGCCTGAGGGGTCATGTGGTGGGCTGAGGCCTGGCCAGAACCAGAGCAGAGGCCTCGTGATGGGGTGGGCCACCACAGGCTGCATGGACAGTGTGACGACGACCCAGGGACGTCTGTGTCTGTTCCCCGCCCACATCCCCCCGGGAACTCCCCACCTCAGCCTTCCCTCTGCCCCCGGGGAAACCGGTCTACCTGGAGAAGCTGCCTTAGCTTCTGGGCCTTCACCTGCTGCCCCTGGGTGACTGGAAGGACTCGTTTCTTGGGCAGGATTTGAGCGCCAGGCTCTGTGACACGTGCACAGTGCTATTTGCTCTTTAAACAAACCTCGGCCCTTCCCTTGGACGGGCCCCCACCCGACGCCGCGTCCTTCGTCACCTGGCTTTCGATCTGAGCTTTTTCAGCTGAGGCTCAGCACGGCAGGGGGTGCGTTGGGTGCTAGGTTCTGGGCCGGGGGCTGTGGCCCCCTGCCTGGCCTTAGTAAGTTCAGAGGGTGGCCGAAGCGTCCCTGCCCCAGTGGGAAAGCAGCCGACATGGCCATCGTGGAGCCCAGAGGCCACTTTGGTTTCTCCAGGGATCAGCAGACATGGTTTGCTGCCCTGGGAGCTGAGGCGGGGAGGGGGTGGATTTGGGGTGGGAAGGACCTTTCAGGGAATGAGAGGGGCAGTGGTGAGGAGGGGACCCTGATTTGGGCAGAGCCAGGACTGAGTTCCTCGGCTGGAGTGCCAGGTTCTTGGTGCTAATCAGGGAGGGGCGTTGGGGCCGAGTCCCAGCACCGCTGCCTCGCTGTCATCCGCCCCCGCAGTGGCTCACAGAGCGCGTGGCTGAGTGTGGTCTCCCTCGTGTGAACGGAGCCTGTGCCCCTGTAGCCTTGGGCAGTCACTTAATCCTCTGGGCGTCTGTTTCCTGGTCTGGTGAAGCAGAGACCGAGTGTGAAAGAACGCGCGGACCTGCCCAGTGCGGCACCTGGTGTGTGATAAGTATCTAGGAAGGGGTGGCCCTTGGCTCCCATCAGACAGACCCGGCCTCCCCCAGCCTCCTCCTCTTGGCACTGTGCCTTGTGAAACAGAGTTGGAGGGCCCACTTGGAACCCTGCCAGGTGTCCCCGAGCAGGTGGCCAGCTCCCTGGGGCCTTGCTGGCCACCGCGCCTGCCTCAAAGGCCTGTGTCCTGTGTCATCACCTCCTACGGGAGTCCCGGAGGGCCCTCCCCCGGAGAGGCGGCTGGGGCCGCTCAGGAGGCCTGCCAGAGCCAGCCAGGGTGGAAGGAAAGGATTCGGTGCCTGTCACCGCCCTCTCCCTCTGCGAGTCTGCCCAGAGCGTGGGCCGGGGGCAGCCTGCCCACCCCCTTGGTGGCTGGGGGTGCGGGGAAGTGATGCCCATAGCTGTCAGCGGCTCCCCGATTTCCTATAGCCACCTGACAGCCAGGCCCGGGGGTGCCTACTGCGTGGTTAGACGTGGTAGCGTCTCTTTTTAACTCATTCCACTTCCCCGTGGGATTCTGCGGTCTGCCCCCGTTTCACTGGGACGGGCTGAGTCCCAGGCCTGATACGGGCAAGTGCAGCCGGACGGCGGGGCCGCTGGAGCACAGGAGGTGGGCCCGGGGCCCCGGGCAGCAGGACTCCCAGTATGCCTCAGCCAGGCCTTCCCCTCTGGGCCACGGCACCCGCCACCCCCGTCCCGGGCTGGCTCCCATCCAGGGGTGCGCCGGCCGCTCATCGGTGGGGTCCTGGTGACTGGAGATAAGCTGGTTGTATCTAGTTTGTCGGTGTCCTGCCTGCCGGCGCTCTCCCCGGGGCGTCGGCGGGCAGCCCGCTGCTTTCAGGGACAGCTGTTCCTGAGCCGGGAGCAGGTGTGAAGGGGACTTAACCCCATGAGTCCGTGTTGCCGCCGGGGGGGGGAGCCTTCTGCCCCCGCTGCCACTGCAGGGACCGAGCCTTGGCGACAGCACTCGGGCCTGGTGCCAGCAGGCCCGTGGGGACAGCTGGGGGCCTCCGGTCCCCCTCCTGGGCTGCTCGTCTCTCACCGGGAGCAACCTTTGCCCCCTGGGCCAGGTGCCAGGCTGGGCTCCCTGGTGTTCCAGAAGGGGGAGCCACCGGCACCCCCTGGGGTGGAGGATGAAGCAGGGGTGGGAGGTGCGGAGCCGGCTCCTTGTCGTCCTTATTTTCATCATTGTGTCGCGGCCCGGTGCTGGCTCGTCAGATCCAGAAACGCTCTGTTTCGAAATATGCACCTGTGTTAAAGTGAGACTATTTCCGGCTGTATTTCTTCTCCCTTTCCCTCTGCGTTCTCTCCCTTTTCTCTTCTTCTGCTTCCTTTTTGCTTCCTTTTCTTCTTCTCTCGCGCCTTGAGCTTTCAGCTGCTTCCCATCCTTGACCAGAAGGTTCTCTGAATCCTTCCGGCGCCCCCAGAGGCCTTTCAGAATGGATCAAACCTGCAGACACCCCTTCCCCCAGAGTAGGGCTGACACACGCCCACTTTTTGCCTGTAAACTTAGGGGGCGGGGAGCTTGTGGACTCCCTGAAGGCCCAGCCCCAGTCTGAGGCTAAGAGCCTCTGCTCACCTGTCTCCCTGGGTCATGAGACCTTTGGGGCCCTGAGAGCAGGCCAGGCTTGGCTCCTCTGTGGCCCCTCAGCCCAGCGGGCCCGGCTCACCGTGGGGGACCTTGGGGGTGGACCAGGAGCCTTGTGGGTGTGCTGGATGGCAGGGGGACCTTCCAGGCCCACCCCAGCACGGAGCCCACATCCCGTGTCTGTCCGGGCTCTCTTCCTTCCCTCCGCACCTCCCCCAGCACCCTTTCTTCTGAGATGCATTAAAAGAGATCCAGCCCGAGAGCTCATCTCTGTCTGCTAGAAAGTGCCTCCCACTCATGCCGCTCTCTCTCCTCCAAATAACGTGTCAAAAGAGGGGGAAAGAAAAAAAAAAGCAATAGCCGAATTTAAGGTCTTGGAACAGGTGGTGCAACAAAGGTAGCCGAATTCTGTCTCTCACGGGCCACCCTGGTGTTTGCTTCGCTGGGGACACCTGTGGTGTGGGGAGCTGGCACACGGCGGGTGAAGGCGGGTGGGGAGAACAGAGGGCTGTGCTGAATGCTGAGAAAATGATGGGGATTCTAGCCAGAGGGGCCTCGGGGTCCCGGTGTCCAGCCCCCTCCTGCCAGAGATGGGGGCCAGGCAGGTGCAGGGGACGGTGGCAGACTCGGGGTCCCGCAGTGACGGGGTACCAGAGTCCGGGTGGAACCTGGGCGTCCCTCGGGTGTCGGGCTTGGCCGTCCCTGGCCAGGACCCCTTGTCCTGGAGGGCAGGGCCTCGGCGGGCCTGGCTCAAAACACCCATGGGAGTCTGGCTGTCAGCCTGACCGTGTCCGGTCCCTGGGGCTGCTGGGAAGGTGGTGGCAGTGTGGCAGCCTGAGGGAGAGGGCAGCCCTCAGCAGGTAGCAGTCCGCGGCACGGTACGTTAGTCTAAGAGCGTTACTTGGGGCTCAGGTGTCCCTTCACCTCCCCTCCCGCCACGGCCATGGCCACGAGGGCACAGCGGAACACCTGCCCTGCTTTCTCCTCTTCCTCCTCCTCCTTCTGGCTTCTGCTGAAATAACTTCTCTTTCTCATTTCTCCCTGCTTCCCTTTTTCTCTCCGCAGAGGCCATTAACTGTTTGATGAGAGCGATCGAGATCTACACGGACATGGTAAGGGCCACTGCCTGCCTCGTCCCTCCGGCTCTACCACCTTGCTCCAGCCTGCCCTCCCTGGCGCCAGCTTTAGGAGCAGGTGGGGTGGGGGGGGTGGTCACCTGCGCCGGACTGGCTCCCCACAGCTCCCGCCACAGCACAGGGGAAGTTACGTTTGTAGAAGTTACAGCTATCGGGGGCCTTTCCCCTTGCTGGTCCTTCCCCTCCTGCACCCCATTTGATTAGCAGGCCAGAGGGGAGGTGGGGCCCAGAGCTGGCTCAGCCCCCGCCCTGTCCCCGGGGAGCATCCGCACGACAGATGAGGCCCAGAGGCAGCTCCACCAGGGAGCCAGGACCAGAGACCAAAACTGGGCTCCGGCTCCCATCCGCTCTGCGTTTTGCCGCTCCACACTCTGCCTGTGTCTCGCCAGACCCCTTCCCAGGCTGGAACCGGGTCCTGCCTCCTATCAGGTCCAGTACCATACTGGAGTGTCGTAGTTAGAGCGGCGACAGCGGCTGCCAGATTCCCTCCGCTGAGTGGGTCAATCCTCCCCTGCAACGGCCCTGTGAGGTGGAAAGTGTTACCCCATTTGACGGGGATGGGGGGCCCAGACAAGCAACGTGACTTGCCCAGGGACACGTGCCTGCGAACAGCAGTTGCTGAGACCCAAAACTAGGCCTCGCCGAGCCCGGGGCTTTGCCCTTTCCCGATGTCCCTGGGCAAGCGGGTGTCCATAGACCAGCCCTGTGTGCCAAACGGCCGGCCGGGAGCCCAGTTCTGCGGGCCCCTCTGCCCCCTACCCCAGGTAGAAGCTGGTAGCCTGTGCTTAGCTCCTCTGGAAGCTAGGGCCGTCCCTGGGGAGAGCCGTGCATGTCTGCGGGGGAAGCTGGGGGTTGTTGGCCTGTGAGGGGGCCGTCTCCACGGCCACACGGGGGGAATGGAGGCCAAGAAATTCCCGTGCAGTGTGGATGCTCGGACCCACTTTCTCCAGGGCTTTCACTGGGTGACTGTGGGCTGGTCGTTCCCCTAATCTGGGCCCCCTGTCCAGCGCTTCCTCAGGCCGGGGCCTCTGCCAGGTACCTGTGCACCCACATTATCTCTGGCGTTGCCCCGCCCACCTGTGCCCCTGTGGACGGGATGGACACGGAGGCTGCGTGTGGGGGGCTTGCCCATGGTCACCGCATCGGGCCGGCGCAGAGACCAGGCCTCTCCCCGGAGCCTCCTGTTTAGGGCCCCTCGGTGCCTTCTCATGCACACCTCACCGGTGTCTGAGGGGCAGGAAATCCCCGGCTCCGGGGGCCTGGAGGGGCGAGGAAGGGCTGGGCTGGGGTGCTAGGGACGTCCCTCGTCACAGATGGCCCCTGCCCACATCCCACCCAGGGCCGATTCACGATCGCGGCCAAGCACCACATCTCCATCGCTGAGATCTACGAGACGGAACTGGTGGACATCGAGAAGGTGAGGGGGAGTCGGGAGGCCCTGCCTGGCTGCCGGGGGAGCGCTGCGGCGGCTGGGGCCCCTTGGGCCGGGGCTCGCGTCCACTGGGGGAGGCGTCTGGTGCCCGGGTGCCCGGAAGGGGGCATGGGGCGTTGGCCGAGCACGGGTCAGGGGCTCCTGCTGTGCCCCAGGCAGGGCCGGGCCCCTGGCGGACAAAGGTTGCATCGCTTCCCCGTGTCTCCTCAGGCCATCGCCCACTACGAGCAGTCTGCAGACTACTACAAAGGGGAGGAGTCCAACAGGTACCGGGCAGCGGGCTCCCCCCGCCCTCCCCAGCCCCCTGGAAGCTCCCCCCCCCAACACCGCCACCGCCACCGACTTCTGCCTCTGTCCCCACCCCACACAGCTCAGCCAACAAGTGCCTGCTGAAGGTGGCTGGTTATGCGGCTCAGCTGGAGCAGTATCAGAAGGCCATTGACATCTATGAGCAGGTGGGGACAGGTGTGGCCCGTCGTCCCTGCATGGTGCTCCCTCTGTTACCTCCCCGGCGCTCATCCTGTCCTCCCTGGCAAAACCTCTCCACCCACCACTCCCCGTGGTGTCGCTGCCCTCTCCTCTGTGCCCTCTCCCCTGTGCGCGTCTCACGGAGAGCTTCCTGGGAGGCCCAGGGAACGGGAAGAATCGTGGAGGCCTGGGGTGGCCGGAGGTGGCCGAGCAGCCCCCAGGAGGCATGGTTGGGGGGACGGGAAGGGAGCGACCCACGGGTGTGCAGCCTCCCCTGGGCTGGGCGGGGCGGGCGGGGCAGGCGACGCTGTCCCGGTAGGTTCAGCGCGGCCAAGAGAAAGGCAGGCAGCTGGCCTTGGAGGAGAGGGGGGCGGGCGCCGGCTCTCAAGTTCCCGCCTCCTGCCGCCCTCTGCCCACCAGTGTGTCTGCCTCCCTCGGGCCTGACAGTGGGGCCGCCGCCTCCCTGCCATCTCGGCTGCCTTGGCGGGGCGGGGCACAGACACCTGGCTTCAGCCCTGTGGCAGCCCACCCCCCTGTCACACACTGCTCTGTGGCCGCCCGCACACCGTTGGCCGACTTCTCTGGGCTGGTCCTCGGCCTCCCTGCCCTCGGTGTCTCAGGTTAACCGGGCTTCAGCCTGGACACAGACGCACTGACCCCGGTACCCGCCCCTGGCTGCCAGCCCCGAGCTTATGGTGCCACCTGCACATGCGCACAGGTGGGAACCAATGCCATGGACAGCCCCCTCCTCAAGTACAGCGCCAAGGACTACTTCTTCAAGGCGGCCCTCTGTCACTTCTGCATCGACATGCTCAATGCCAAGGTGAGTGCAGCCCCGTGGGCCCACCCAGGGCCTCCCCCTCCTCCCAGTGGCCACCCTGGAGCCCTGGGTCTGTCATTAGGCCAAGGCCCCTCTTGGCAAGGGGTGAGCCCCTCCCTCACGTCTGGTGCCTGCAGTCAGCTGTGGGCAGGACACACTCGTTCTCACTGGCGTGTTTCTGTTCCTGTTGTCACGCGCCCGGTCTCCGTAGCTTTTGCGTTTGCCCGGCTCCTGGCTCACTTGGTGCCAGGCTTTTTCTTCCGTGAGAGCATGTTTTGGGTCCTTACCGCGTCCCTTGAGGTCGGCACCACTGTTACCCCGTTCTGCAGCTGAGGATGCTGAGGCCGGAGCCCCTTATTCAAGGCCACAGGGCTGGATTCCAGATCTTTGACTCCCAGAGTCGTGATTTATACTGTAGCACGCGTGCCCACATCACCCATTTTCAGGGCTTCTCAGCAAGAGCGGAGCCAGTGCTGCCTGAGGGGGCAGGGAATGGCCTAGCCGGAGGAGGAGCTGGAGTCCTCGGGGTCCGGGTTCGGCATTTCCCGGGGTCTCCGGCCACCCCGCCCTCAGCCTCGGGGTGTGTCTGAGCACGGCCGCCAGCCCCCGCTCCCGCTGTGGGCGAGAGCTCAGGCTTTGCTGTCGGGCCGGTCCACGTTCCCGCCCCCACGTCCCCTGTGCCCCAAGCAGGTCATTGCGTTTCCCCGCTTTCAAAACGGGGGTCCCCATCACGTGGCCCTCCCCGGGGCCTCATGGTGGTTAACTGAGAAGTGCCCAGCACCAGCCCTGGCACGTAGGAGGTACTCCTGCGAGGCAGTTGGTGTTTGCCCCCTGCCCTGGGCACCGGCCTGGGAAACCCTTCCCGCTTCCTCCCCACAAGCTGTCACTGCAGCCACGCTTGGCCCGGCACAGCCCCGCGGAGGTGCCACCAGGCACAGAGCCAGGTGACGCTGGGGGAGGGGCACAGAGAAGGACTCAGGGGCCAGGTGTCTCCAGGTCCCCTTGGCTGCCAGGCCGGTGGCTCCGATGGCCCCTCTTCATGAGCTTGTCCCCTCTTTCCACCCTTGTGACGTTTAGCTCGCCGTCCAGAAGTATGAGGAGCTGTTCCCTGCGTTCTCTGGCTCCCGGGAGTGCACGCTAATGAAAGTGAGTGCTGGGTGGGCTGGGGACAGCAGGGGAGGGCAGCCGCGGGCTCCAGTCACCGTAACTGCCGAGATCTGTGCGGTGGTTCTTTTTTTTTTTTTTTTTTTTTTTTTTTTTAATTTTTTTTTTTTTCAACGTTTATTTATTTTTGGGACAGAGAGAGACAGAGCATGAACGGGGGAGGGGCAGAGAGAGAGGGAGACACAGAATCGGAAACAGGCTCCAGGCTCTGAGCCATCAGCCCAGCGCCCGACGCGGGGCTTGAACTCACGGACCGCAAGATCGTGACCTGGCTGAAGTCGGACGCTTAACCGACTGCGCCACCCAGGCGCCCCTGTGCGGTGGTTCTTAAGGGTCTTCCGTCTTTGTTTTGTTTTCCCTCCTGTGCCGCGTGGGCCTCCGTTTTCTAGCTGGGAAAAGTAAGGCTCGGGTGGCGACGGAGACGGCGGAGCTGGGAGGCCGCGTGATCTCACGCACGCACGCACACGCCTGCATGCACACGCACAGGGCAGGACTGGAAACTACCCCTTCCTCCCGGCACGGGAGCCCCCTGACCTGTGCCGCCGGGTCAGGCGTGGATCTAACGGGTGGATCCAGTCCAGGTCAGGCACGCGGCCGGCCTTGGCCCCTGACCCGTCTGCCTGCCATTTTCTTGCAGAAATTGTTAGACGCCCACGAGGAGCAGAACATTGACAGCTACACCGAAGCGGTGAGTGGCCGTGGCGGGGCCCGCCCTCCTCAGACACAGTCTCCTGGGAGTCCCACCCACCCTTTCTCTGGCCCCGGCCCCGGCTGTGAATTCCTTTGTCCGGTCACCCCAGAATTCTCCCAAGGAGCCCCAGAGGTACAGGGAGGTGTTCTCCCCACATTAGAGATGATGGCAGTGAGGTGCGGGGACTCGTCCTCGGCCCCTTGGGGGCAGAGCTGGGATGCAGACCCGTGTGTGTCTGCCCCTGAAGGCCAAGGTCTTTGCGGCACTCGGTGCCCCAGGTGAGCAGCTGGGAGGAGCAGTGAGGGAGGGGGACGCATCGTGGAAGGGCTCCCTCTCCCAGCACCAACCTCCGTGACAGAACCACCCCACAGAGGTGTTTCTTCCTTTCCATACTCTGTTCTGAACATTCTGGAACTCTGTTGGGCCCAGGTCAGGTCCTGATCCAGTCGTCTGGACTGCATCTGTCACTCACGTTTCCTGGGGGCCCTTCAGGAACCCTACACCGCTACCGATGACAGAGACCAGAGTCCCTCCGGTCCATCCTGCCCTGGGCGGTGGTTGGGACGCGAGGAGGATCAGCCACAGAGAAGGGGGAAGCAGGGCCATGGCAGGGCGACAGGCCCCCATCCCCGTGGCGTCCGGAACAGGCCGCCCTCACGCGGCCAGGCCTGTTTCCCACCCAGAAAACAAGGAAGCTGGACCGTTCTATGCCGCAAAAATCCTTTCTTTTCCCCAAGGCAGCCTTAGAGGGAGCCCCCCTCCCCTCGCTCCTCCTCAGGGAGGCTGGCCGGGAAACACCCAGAGAACCTGGGACTGGGGACAAGGAGGGCGTCAGGGCCGGCTGTGGGACCGGCGCCCTCTGCCACCGCCCCCGCTGTGTCGCAGGTGAAGGAGTACGACTCCATCTCCCGGCTGGACCAGTGGCTCACCACCATGCTGCTTCGCATCAAGAAGACGATCCAGGGTGACGAGGAAGACCTGCGCTAAGCGCCCCCAGCCCCCTGGCACCCGTCCTCCTGCCCCGTCTTCTCTACCCCCGCGCCCCTCCAGCGCGTGAGCCCAGAGACGTGGGGCCGAGACCTTGGCTGCGAGACCTCCCCTCCCTTCCCGCAGAGGAGTCTCCCCAAGCCGCGGTGCGGGCTCAGCACTGCCGCGGGGCCCCCGAGGCTGGGCCTGCCGGCCGGACAGTCCCCCTCTGTTCTCGCTGCACCCCCTCGCCTCCTGCCCGTTTATTTAATCCCCCCCCGCCCAGAGGTGCCCTTCTCTACCCCAAACACAGAATCTCTGACACAGACCTGTTTGCTGTGGGTGCCGCCAGGGGTGGGGGGTCAGCATCTGGTCCCCCGCCTCCTGACCGGCTGAGTCGCAAGACTGGCTTCGGTCTCTCCCACCTGTCCTCCAGCCGAGTCCTGAGCACACGTAGCCGCTGAGATTTGCTCTCCCCGTGGGGGCGGGCTCCTTCCCCTCCAGTGCCGGGAACCCCCACGGCGTCCTGCAGCCCTGACCTCTCAGGATAGACCGCAGGCCCTGGAGCTCAGAGGGCCGTCCCCGCGCCCACCCTGACATCTGCTCCTTCCCTAGTGCTTTGAGGTTTTGTGGTCGGAAGCTGCAGCTGGCCTGAGAAAGAAAAATAAAAAAGAACACTTCGCATGAGTCTCTCTTCCTCCTCACCTCTGCTGCCCCGTTGTGTCTCCGGGGCTGGTGTCCTGTCTCCCTTCCCGCCTGGTCCCCACCCTGGGCTCTGGGCACACTCTGTGGGGAAGAAGATGGTGAGTGTGACCGGGATCCTGGGCTCAGGGAGGAGCCGCGGGCTTGGCATTCTGGGCGCACCTGCCTCGAATCCACGTTCTCCGGGTTCTGTGGGCCTCGGTTTCCTCCCCTGGGACAGTGGGGGGCCGCGTCAGCCTCAGCCGGCTGGAGGGATGGAAGGCACCCTTACTCAGCAGTAAGGGTGGGAGAGGCCCACCGAACCTCTCGGCCTCCCCTCGTGCCCATGTTGCCCTGAAAGGAGGGTTGAAAGCCCCGGTGGCATCTGTTGGGGCCCGCTGAGCTCACAAGAAAAGGGAGGAGATGACTTAGGTAGGCAGGGCATGAGGACGACCAAGTGGGTATCGGAAGGAACCACAGGAGTGGCCTCGGAAAGCTTGGTCAGGACCACCTGCCTCGTCCACACCCCACGATGTAGGCATGTGTGTTGGTGAGCAGTCTGATGTGCTTGCACTGCCCCAGGCACGGGGCTGGGCCCTCCTGGCTGGGGGGGGGGGGGGGGGGGGGGGGAGGGGCGGAGGGGAGTGGGGAGGGGAACACAAAGCTGGAGGAGGCTCACGACACACAGAGTCACCATACCATGGGATGTCAGGAAGTGAGTTGGGGGGGGGGGGGTCAGGGGACAGGATGCAGAGGCGGGCCTGCCCGGGAGACCCAGGTGGAGACCCACCCTCAAAGAGGTGCTCCAGACGACGGCCTGGAAGAAGTTCAAGAGAGGTTCAGGTTCATGGTGTCAAGAGAGTGTGGACCATGACACCCTGCCCTGCTCCTGTCCCCTTCAGCTCCTCCCACAGCTCCAGGGGACTGATGATGGCTGCCTAGAACTCAGTTCTAAGATTCCTGAGAGCTGAGATCGATTGCTGATGTCTGCTGTGGGCACAGGCTGAAGGTAAGTGGTGCCTGAATCTGTTTCTGCCGTCAGCGACCTAAACAGAGAGTCTCAACCCTGGCTGTGCTTAAAATCATTAAAAGTACACAGGCTTGGGGCACAGCACAATAGACTGGGATTTGGTTGAAGTTCTCCACTCTTCTGGGGGTTTTTGTTTTTTCCTGAAAATTCCACAGCTGATTCAAATTCACCGCTAGAGGCGGAAACCATTAAACAGGACAATTCTTTCAAACCTATAGCTTCCATTATTCACTCAACAGATATTAAGTGAATGTAGTTTAGAGGTTACCACGGGAGACAGAGGCCTGAAGAAAACATTGTTCAGAAGCAGAATTAGACCCCACATTCTACTCAGCAAGTATTTACTAAGCACCTACCGTATGCCATGCCTGGTCTAAACCCTGGGAATACAGCATTAGCCACATATCCAGACCCTGCCCTCCTGGAGGTTTTACTCCCCAACTCCCCACATCCCAAAGTCTGGAGCTGACATGAAGCCCCTCTTCGCCACCCTCCAGATCCTATGTGCCTTTGAGCACTTTCCTCTTACATTTCCTTTGTAACAAGTCCTCGTTGGGGCGCCTGGGTGGCTCGGTTGAGCATCCAACTCTTGATTTTGGCTCAGGTCATGATCTCAGGGTCGTGGGATCAAGCTCTGCATCGGGCTCCTCGCTGAGTGTGGAGCCTGCTTGGGATTCTCCCTCTCTCCCTCTCTCTCTGCCCCTCTCCTACTCCTGCTCTTCCTCTCTCAAAAAAAACCAAAACAAAAAAAAGTTGTCCTCTGTGCTTGGCAAAGGGCCTGGCACAGAGTTTATGGATTTTTAACACATATTTACTGAATGCTTACTTTATGTCCGGACTTGTGGTCCAGGTGCTGGGGATCTAACTGTGACCAAGGGAGATCCAGTCACCGCCTTCACGGATCTTGCAGCCCGCGTGCATCCGCGCACACGCAGGCACGTTTCTGCAGGGTGGGGTGGTGGTGACAAGTTTACTCAATGTGGCCACAACAGTTGGACAACTCATGTCTACTGGAAGTGATTTTCAGGTGTATACAGAGTGCCCAAACCCCTGATGCCCTTCTAGGGACCAAAAAAACCCCACATAGGAACCCCTTGAAGACCCCAGTCAGAAACACCTGGTTAAGGTCCAGTCTCCACCATTTTCTAGCATCTCAGGGCCACGATTTCATCCTCTACACACTGGGAGA
The DNA here is from genome assembly GCF_028749965.1 of Puma concolor. Classification (NCBI taxonomy): domain Eukaryota; kingdom Metazoa; phylum Chordata; class Mammalia; order Carnivora; family Felidae; genus Puma; species Puma concolor. The sequence goes on along the minus strand of NC_141681.1, from coordinate 53,121,333 downwards.
AGCAACTTCTTGGCGGGGTTGCAAGGATTCATTGAGATAAATGAGCACTTAACTATGCTCACTTAAGCGTTATCGCGCACTTACTGTGTCCCAGCACATAAACGCTGAGTGGATGAACGCGGGTTAACCATAGCGGGGTGGTTGTCAGCATTCAGAGATCATCTGGGCCAGCATGACTAGCAGAAAGGTATTCAATAAAGGAGGTGCCAGGACAAAAGGCCAGATCCTTTTTCCTTGGCTAAGCATGCATTTCACCATTTTAAAGGTAACGTGATTAAAAGAACTCTGGGACAGTCTTGTTTGGACTCTACTTCTTAGCGAAGCTGTGTGATCTTAGACAAAATGACCTCCTGCGTCTGGATTCCAGCCTGTTCGTGGGTTTTAAATCAATCGACAGAGCCAAAGCGCTTAGAACAGTTCCTGGCACGTACGGACTATATTGAGTTGTATGATTCTTATTGTTCTACCTGCCACACAACCCACAGCGAGGGCCACCACCTCCCAGCTTCAGGCCACAATCAGCCAGCAGGCCCCTCTCCGGGACTCCGAAAAGGAGCGGGGAGGAGCGCGCAGGCGCGATGGGGGGGGGTGGGGGGGGGTCTTCAGGGAAGCCCTGGCAGCCCGACGGGTGGCCATCTTGGTAAAGGGCAACGACGCCAGCTGCTCTACGTCATCAGTCTGCGCGACGGGCGAGCACCCGGCCGTCCGGGTCGTTTCGGGAGTGGTGGGTGGGGTGGGGTAGGGCGGGCGGCGGCAGGCGCTGCCGGGGCGAGTGGGGGAGGGGCGTGATGGGGGAGGCGGCCGTGGCCGCAGGGCCTTGCCCGCTGCGCGAGGATAGCTTCACGCGCTTCTCGTCGCAGAGCAACGTGTACGGGCTGGCGGGCGGCGCGGGCGGGCGCGGGGAGCTGCTGGCCGCCACCCTTAAAGGCAAGGTGCTGGGCTTCCGCTACCAGGACCTCCGACAGAAAATCCGGCCCGTGGCCAAGGAGCTGCAGTTCAACTATATTCCCGGTGCGTGGCGCCAGGGGGCCGGGGGGGCCTGGAACGTGGTGTTGAGAAGGCTTCTGAGGCCCTGAGCTGGGTCCCCATGATGGGAGAATGGGATCCGGGTGATTGAAAGGGGTGAAGGCTGATGATCAGGAGGCATTGGTGTCAGTGGTTAGGGTTTAGGATTCCTCGTACCGTGGTTATGATGATCAGGACTCACATGGAGCCAGAAGTAATGATAATTGCAGAGATGGTCGGAGATTAGCGATTACTAGAGGTCAGGGGTCGCCATGATGGGGGATAGAGGGGTCAGAAGTCTGCCTGAAACGCGAACTTTGAACTGTCCCCTCCCAGTGGACGCGGAGATCGTCTCCATCGACACCTTCAACAAGTCGCCCCCAAAGAGGGGCCTGGTTGTGGGGATCACGTTCATCAAGGTATCCAGCCTCCCTCCACCTACCCATTCCCTTCTCCTCACACGCACGGCGCATCCCCCTGAGTCTCACCCAGATGCCCCTTGGTGCCGCTCCTCTTTCCTGAGGCCAGTTTCCCATCCCAGGATTCAGGGGACAAGGGCAGCCCGTTCCTTAACATTTACTGCGACTATGAGCCTGGCTCTGAGTACAATCTTGACTCCATTGCCCGTAAGTGTGGGCTCCGGGGAAGGAGGGATGGGGAAGATGGGAGGGGGGACCTGTCAGGTCCCCGGTGTCTATTTGCGTGTGCTCCCCTTACAGAGAGCTGCCTGAACCTGGAACTCCAGTTCACTCCTTTCCAGCTGTGCCATGCAGAGTATGTAAGCCACAGGTGTATTACAATAGTGTGTGTGTGTGTGTGTGTGTGTGTGTGTGTGTGTGTGTGTGTGTGTAGGGGGGGAGGCTGCAGCAAACGAGGCAGCAAACCTACCAGAAGAGTGTCAGACTCTCGGTTTTTTTTGTTTTTTTTTTGTTTTTTTTTTTACAATTTTTTTAATGTTTATTCATTTTTGAGAGACACAGCATGAGCGGGGAAGGGGCGGAGAGAGAGACGCAGAATCTGAAACAGGCTCCAGGCTCTGAGCTGTCAGCACAGAGCCCGACACGGGGCTCGAGTTCACAAACTGTGAGATCCTGACCTGAGCCAAAGTCGGACGCTCAACTGACTGAGCCACCCAGGCGCCCCTCTTGTTTTGTTCTTTAGAGCACGGTGCTTTTAAGGTCGCTATTTAGATCCTCTGAGCGCTAACTGAGCACCTGTGTCCTAGACATCTAGAACGCTCAGGTTCAGGAGTTCTCGACTTGGACTCTCAAGGACCCAGAGGGGCGAAGTTTTCTGGAGTCGTAAGCTCTGAGATTCCAAGATCTGAAAGCTCTGCTGTTTGGTAATTCAGAGATTTCGTGATGATAAAGTCGTTCTTCTGTTTCATAGTCTCGTATTTCAAGGAGGTGGAATACAGACCATCTGGGATATGAGGTTCTAGAACCCCAAAATATGAGAATTCCAGTCTAGAGCTCCAGATTCCATTCTAGGACATCGGTGGTCTAGCACAGCCCTTGGCAAAGTTTTTCTGCTAAGGGCCGGTCTTTATCATAACAACTCAAGTCCGCCATTGTAGGAAGAAGGCAGCCATCGACACTATGTCAATGAACGGTGTGGCTATGCTCTAGTACAACTTTATTGACAAAAATCGGTAAGTTGGATTTGGTCAGAAGGTCATAGTTTGCCAACTTCTGGTCTTAACAGGTGAGAATTCTAGACACTGATGTTCTGGATTCTAGGATTTGGATGTTGCGCCATTTTACGAGTCGGAACATCCACCGTGGCAATTTCTAAAAGTTCTGGTATTTCAAAGGAGACAGGAAACAGAACTTGGGGAACAGTGGAGTTCTAGATTAAAGAGTTTCTAGCGTTCTGGGTTTCTGCGACCCTTTCTAGAGTTCTCCACGTTCCATTCCTGAACCCACGTCCAGAATGAGGACTCCAGCAGGCAAGGAAGGGCTCTAGAAACAGAACGTTTCTATGATTCTAAGGTTGGAAAATTCTATACGTGGACTCTACCTCACAGGCGTTCTAGACTTCTTTGCTTTCAGGGTCCAGGTTGGGAACCAGCTGGACACAGTGTTTCTCCTGAGTGGGAATGACCCGGCCATTCATCTCTACAAGGAGGTGAGGCAGAGTGGGGTGTGGCGGGCAGAGCCCTGCTCTCTCGGGCTGCCATGGGCTGGTGCGGGGTCTGCGCGTGAGACTGGCCACCGACACGTTTCAAGTCAGGGGGGTCGGTCTTCGTTCCCCCAGAACGAGGGGCTGCATCAGTTTGAAGAACATCCCGTGGAAAACCTCTTCCCGGAGCTCACGAATCTGACCAGTAGGTAAGAGAGCCCCCGAAAGAGGCCAGCGGGGCCCCAGGGAGGCGGCCTCCGAGAAATCAAGTGGTGGCAAAGCCCTCAGGGACGGTAGAGACAGAGATGACCTCAGAGAAACTGGGCAGGGGAGGTGAGTTCAGAAAACTCCGGCCATATACACGAAGTCGATGGCAAGTGGTGATCCCAGAGAGAAATCAGGCCCAGCGGGGCCCCAGGACGACAGGAAGGGGGCGGAGGCTCCTGGGGAGTCAGAATGTGGGGACAGTATCTGATGATGCCCTCCGACCCCTCCGTCCACCTGCCCGCCCACCAGCGTCCTCTGGCTTGATGTCCACAATCTCCCCGGCACATCCCGGCGACTCTCCGCTCTGGGTTGTCAGAGCGGTTATGTCCGAGTTGCCCACGTGGACCAGCGAAGTCAAGGTGATGGGCGGGATGGGGGCCGGGCAGGGGGCGGGGTGGGTGGGCGGGCGGGGCCCTGACTCCTCACCCCCCACACAGAGGTTCTGCAGACATGGACCATCCTGCAGGACGGCCCCATCTCCCGAGTGATCGTGTTCAGCCTCTCAGCCCCCGAGGGTGAGCTCTGGGGTGGGGGGTGACCCTGCAGACTCAGCTCCCCACTCCCAGATTCACACCCCTCTCCCGGAGCGTCCAGCTCCTGCCCATCCCTCCCATGCTCCCTCCCTCCCCTCTGTGCCCTCACATTCATTTCAGCCACTTGCCCCTGGATTCTAATCTGCGTCCTTTACCCTGGAGTTGACCTTCTGCTTTTCCTTCGTCTAACCGTCAGCCCTCACATTGTGACTTCCTCTGATCCCCCTCTCTGGCCTCCTCACCCTGTCTCTTGCTGCTGTCTGCCCCCAAGCTTTTCCTGGGGACTCAGCGCTGCCCCCCCAACCCAGGCTCCCCGCTCCTGCCTGTTGCTCTGTTCCTCTTGCTGTGGCCTGCCCTTCTCTGACGGCTCCGTTCGCCTGACCCCTGCGGGCTGCCTTCCGCCCCTCGGGTCGTTCCTTACTTGTCTCCCTCCCTCTCTGGTCTCACACCTGTTCCTCCCATCATCTTGTCTAACCGCAAAGCTTCCCTTCATAGCACGGCGAAGGTGGGGTCTCCCTCCTCTTTTAGAGCGGTGGGGCAGGGGAGGAGGGATGGCGAGGAGGAGCCTGGAGCCTGTCCCCTCAGGCCCCGCCCCACGCGTGTCCCGTCTCCAGAGACCCAGGACCGGCCACAGCAGGAAGAGTACAGCGTGCTCGTGGCCAGCATGTTGGAACCAGCCGTGGTATATCGGTGAGCGGCCCGCACGGCGGACTCACAGGGGCGGCCTGACCTCCTGCTCCCGCACCCGGTTGTTCTCAGGAGGAAGCCCCCTCGGGTGAGGTTGTCCAGGGCTGGGCAGGTAAAGGTGATCGTGCCCCAGGGAGGGGGAGTGCGAGTGTTTGGGTCTAGAACTCGTAGCGGATCCATCGAAGCCTTGGGACGGGAACACAGATGTCTGCTCCCCCTGGACGAGCGTGTTGGCAAACGTTTAACCGCGGGCTCGTTGGGTGAGGAAGCCCTGACTTGTAGCGTTTGCCAGCTTCTGGGGTGTAACTTACTCCCGCTATGGCGGATTTTGAGCCGCCGACGCAGTGCTAGCCAGCGGTGGCTCACCTGATGTCCGAGCTGGAACCCAGCTCCCAGGCTCCAGGGACGCGATGTGGGTGTCCGGACGGGAGGCCAGGGTGTCACCAGAAGGAATAAAGTGGGTTTCCGTTCGGGAGGGAGATGGCCCCGCCTCCAGGGGACAGAGATGGGAGTCCATATCGGTTGACAGTCTGCGTGAGCAGTCTGACGGACGTGAAGACGTCCGGGTCGGAGACGAGGGTGCCGAGGAGGAGCGGTGTGTCCAGACCTGAGCAGGGGAGCGGCGTGGGCCAAGGGCGGCGGGCGCGTGGTGCGACCGCGGTCCCCCCCACCGCCTCCGTGACCCTCAGGGACCTGCTGAGCCGGGGCCTTGAGGACCAGCTTCTCCTGCCCGGCAGTGACCAGTTTGACAGTGTCCTCTGTGGCCTGGTCACCGATGTAGATCTGGACGGGCGGCCCGAAGTCCTGGTGGCCACCTACGGACAGGTGGGACAGGAGGGGTGGGGCTGCCACCCCCGGCCCCCTCCCGCCGCCCCGCGTCCCCGCGCGGTCCTAACCCCTCGCCCCCCTGCACAGGAGCTCCTCTGTTACAAGTACTTCGGCCCGGAGTCCGGGCTCCCCGAGGCCGAGCGGGGATTCTGCTTGCTGTGGCAGAGAGACTTCTCCAGCCCACTGCTGGCGCTGGCACACGTGGACCTGACCGGGGACGGGCTGCGGGAGCTCGCCGTGGTCTCCCTGAAGGGCGTGCACATCCTGCAGGTAGCTGGGCTCCTCAGGTCGGGGGGGGGGGGGGGCCCCTTGCAGCGGCGCCTGGGGTGGGGGTGTTTGCTCAGCCGCCTTCTCGAGGGCGCGCTCCCGCAGGAAACACATCAGAGGCCACGGGGAGTAGCCACGCGAGGAGGTGGCCTCAAAGGCCCGACCCCACGGGAGCCCTGCAGCCTGAGCCCATCGTTCACACAAAGGGATCGTTGGCTGCAGGCCCCCTCTTGGAGGAGGGAGTGACCTGTTTCTGGGAGGAGGTTCTCGCTGGCCAAGGACAGTCCCAGGAGCAGAGGCCGCTGGTTGGGGGGGGGGGGGGGCACCATCATGGCAAAGGGGGTTCCGACATGGCATCTGTCAGCCCCAGCCCACCCTCAGCCTCCTGACTTCAGCCCTCGGTTCCTCGTGCTTTGTCTGACTCTGTCCCTTGGCTGTGGCCTCACCCAGATCTGCCCCCACCCCTGCCCAGTGATCTAACCTCTGCCCTCCCGCAGGGCCCGCTCTCCTCACTGCCTCGCCCTCTCCTCTGTGTGCAGCCGGCTGCGCTCCGGCTGTGGTCTGACCTCCCCCTTGCTGTCGCGTTCTGACTCCCGAACAATGGTTTTCCTACCCTCGTCCCGTAGCCTCCCCTCCGGGCCTCCCGCAGCCAGCCTCCGGCTTTCCACCAACGTCTAACCTTGGACCTTTCCACTTTGGCCTAACCTCGGAACTTTTCTGTTGTGGTCAGGCCCTTGAGCTTTGGTCTGTTGTCCGGCCTTGGGCTGTACTTTGACCCCCGCCATGGCGGCCTAACTGCTGTAACCCCTGTCGGGGTCTAGTCGCCAACCGTTCAGTGGTCCGAGGTCCAACCCAGAACCCCCCCATTCCGTTTCACCTCCAACTAATGCAGTCTCCCCTCCATCCTTTTCCCTGTGGCTCCCCCCCACCCCCCCACCTCTCAGGCTGCGGTCCGCCTTCGGCTCCCAGTGTGGTGTTTGCCTTGGCCGTATCTCCGGTCTGCCTCCAAGACGTCTCTGTATGGTCTAGCCTGGGTTCTTTCTCCTGGAAGCTGACCATACCGCCTCTGCTCTTTGCTTGGGTCTTTTTCTACCATCTGTGCCTCAATGGAATGGTCTAGGTTTGACCTCGGAAGAAAGGGGAACCGTTGGACCCCGGCGGAGAGGTCACAGGTTAGACCCTAATGGAAAGGGCGTAGGTTTGATCCCAGTGGAAGAGGCTGTGGTCCGACTGTGGGAGAAAGGACTTCCTTCCCTGTGGTCTGACCATCCCTTCACCAAGGCCTCATCCCTCATTCAGGCCGTCTCACTGTAATCTCTTCTGCCCTTTCTGCCAGGGTCTAGCCTCAGACGCTCCAGCCAGGGTCGCACTCTGTCCCTCAGGTGATGCCACATTGCTGCCTTTTTCACTTTGGTTGGTTCTTTCTCTGTCCCGTTGGCCTACTCTTTGTTGGCAAGGTCTCGCCTCAGTCTCCCCCACTGTGGTCTAACCTCGGCCTCACCTCCCATGCAGGGCGGTCTGTCTCCCATGTTTTGGTCCTCCCCTGTCCTTTCCGAGTCCTAACCTCAGACCCGTACGATTGGGTGCCGTCTTTGTTCTTCCCACTGGGAATTCACTGAAGGCCGTCCCCCTGGGTCTGACCTTCACCCCTTCACAGGGACCTGTCCCCCCACCCCACCGGCTGGTCTGCGCTCCGGCCTCCCGCCGCAGCCGAGCTCCGGGCCTGTGGGATTGTCTCCTCCACACCATCCCGAGTGATCTAACCTGCACCCTGGCTGCCCGGTCTCAGCCCTGCCCTCCTCTTGTCCCCCACAGCACAGCCTGGTCCAGGCCTCGGAGCTGGTCCTGACCCGGCTTCGGCATCAAGTGCAGCAGAGGAGACGACGTCAGTCACAGAGGCCTGGGGACGGGGTGGGTCCAGAGCCTGCTGAGACCCCAGGCTCCTGAGCTCCTACCCACTGCCCGCCCCAGACGCTGGTGTGGTTCACTGGGGCCGTCACCTCCAGCCATTCGTGGTGGGGAAGCATCCTGAAGGAGAGGATGGTCTCCCCACACCCTCCAGTGGTAGAGCTGTGGGTTCCTGCTCTGGCTGTGCCCCGTTGTGCCCTGTGAGCCCGGCTGACACACTCCTCCTCTGTGCCTCAGTGTCCCCATTTGGAAACGGGATGATTCCCCCCCCAACTCCTGCCCCTCTTCCGCCCCTAATGAGAGTTGGTGAGCCAATGATTATTTATATGTCAGGAAGGACCAGACTTTTGAGTTGCCTTCATTCTCTTTCTTTTGTTCCGGGAAGTGGTTGGTGAGTGCCTGCTGTGTGCCAGGCTCCGCGCTGGGTGCTGGAGGAATGGAGGGAGGGGAATATGGGGAGAGAAAAGGCCAAGGTTAGACCTAGAAGTGGGCCCGAAGGGAGATCACGCTGTAGACCTCAGAGAACGGAGTAGGAGGTTAGAAACGAGGCCCTGTCATAAAGGCTGGAGTGAAACCAACGTGGAAAAGACTGTAGAATCCAACAGAAAGGACTGAGGTTGGACCCCAGGGGAGAGCCCCGGGTCTGAGGTTAGACCCAAGTGGAGAGCTCTGGGTCAGGTTAGACCCTGGTGGGAAAATACAGAGCTTAAGCCTCAGAGAAAAGGATATGGGGGGAAGGACTATTGTGGGGAAGCTATGGTCACATTGCAGCAGAGGGTTTGAGGCTAGACGCCCCCCGCCCCCGGATGAAAAATGCTGAGGTTGGACCCTCACAAATGACTGTGGTTAGACCTCCCCAGCAGAACGCAAGTGAGTTTAGATCCCCTGAGATGAGACCCAGGAGGCAAAGACCTGGGGCTTGCCATGTTGGAAAGGACAAAGGTTAGACACGATTGAAAAGCCCCGGAGATCCAGTGACCAGGGAGTTTGAGGCGGAGGGGTGCTGACTTCCCTGGCCACTGCTCTGCCGGCTGTGTCCCCTTCTACAGCAAGGTGGGGGAATCAGGGACCTGGATCTCGGGGACCAGCAGAGGGCCGGACCGGAAGAGCTCTTGCCCTCCCCCACTGCAGGCCAGGAATAGACTCTGGGGCAGGACGGTTGGGGAATGATTCCTGAGGGGGATCCGGGCTGGTGGGGACGGTGGGCCCTTTCCTCACCGTGGCAGGGTTTGGGTGGGACTCCCGCTTCCTGGGGCCCCAGGGGCAGGCACCACAGTCCCGGCCATCCGTACCACCTCCTACCACGGAAGCCCACCCAGCAGTCTGACCACCCACGCCGGCCGTGAAGACCCAAGCCACCGGGTGGGTTTTTAGGAGGCAGGAGCCCCACCGGCTCTTGGCCGCTCTCGCCGTCTCCCAGAACCCAGGCCCAAGCGTGGGAAACGGCCCGGAGCTGCGTTGGCTCCCTCGTCCCCTGGCAGCCTGCCCAAGGGGTGTCCAGCCTGGACTGGCGGTGGGCACCGATCGCTGGCAGGAGCGAGGTCTCCTCCCTCCTGCTGCCCGCCTGCCGAGGCGGAGAGCTGCCATCCCCTCCTGTCCTAGGCAGGAGTGGACCGCGGTACGGAATCGAAGTGAGCGTAGTTCGTGATGGCAGGGGTCTGTGAGGCGTGTGCGCCCCTGTGTGCCCGCTTCAGCACTCGCGATTTTGTGCCTGCAGGAGCCTGGGACGCTCGCCTGGTCCTTTGCGGTTTCCTTTCTGACTTCTTACTTGCTCCTCAGCGCGGGGCAGCGCGCAGTGTGGTGGCTTAAGGGTGTTGGAGCCTGGAGCCATGCTTGGCCGCTCTGTGCCTCAGTTTCCCCATCTGCAAACCGAGGCCGGCCGCAGCGACTTCGCAGGGCTGTTAGGAGGACTAGCGGTGTCAAGGCAGGGCAATCACTTAACGAGAAAATTTGCAACACTGCGCGACGGGGCACTTTGAATGGCAGCTGCTGTTACTATTATTGATGGGTGTGCCTTTGTGGTTGTTGCCGGCTTGCTTTGCGAGGTTCTATGTCAGCAGGCGCGGCATGTGAATTTGGATCTAACTCTGGCTAAACATTCTTGCCCTCCCCCCCCCCCCCCCCCCCCCCGTTCTGTGAGCCTGTAACTATTTGTAGCTGTTTTTTTGCTTCTTCGGCCCTTGTACGGATCAGTGTGTGTTGGGGAGGGCGAGGATGCTTGTGAATGACCCTCGGCACCCCACCTACCGCACACACTCACAGACACACACACACACGCACGCACGCACGCACGCGTCTGCCGCTGTCCCCTGCCTGTAGTGCTGAACCTGCAGGGTGGGTGGGAGGCTTGGGCTCCCCCCAACCTCCTCTTGTCCAGGCCCCTCCCCAAGCCTCCCCCGCCTGTCGCCTGCCTCCCTTCTCCCCGCCTCCTCCTCCTCCCCTCCCTCTCCGGCTCCTCCTCCCTCCCAGCACTCTCCCCCGTCCCTCCTCCTCCCTCTCTCCTGACTCCCCCTCCCCCGTGTCCCTCCCCCCTCTTCCTCTCCTCCTTCTATCCCCTCTCCCTCCCCTCCTCCCCGGCTCTCCCTCTCAGTCTCCAGCTTCTCTCTCTCTCTCTCTCTCTCTGTCTGTCTGTCTCTCTCTCTTTCCCTCTCTGTCGGGCGGAGGCGCCCACCACCGCCAGCCCAGTGCTAGGGGGACCTAGTCCAGGCTGTAGCTGCAGGTAAGAGACCCTCAGTTCTGGGAGGGGGGGGAGCGTGGAGGAAGGACGGTATTGCCCCAGGCGGGTGGAGGGGGACATGTGAGGAGCCAGGAGCCGCTCTTCCCTGAGCTCATTTATGGGGGGTGGGGGGCTGCATATTCCGGGCGGGGATACCGGGTCCCCTCTGTGGGGTGGAGGCACCGCCAGCAGCCAACATCCTCAGCCCCTCCTGGGTCCCAGGGAGCCTGGCCGGCTGGGGAGGGGGTGCCTCCTGGGTACTGAGAGAGCGAGAACACCCCAGCCCGTCTGGGGCAGCCCCCCTTCGTGTTCTCTCCCTCCGCCCCCGCCTTCCTGCGTCTGGGTCTCGTCTGTCTCTCCACATCTCTCGGGGGTCCTGTCCTGCAGAGTCTGGCTGCCTCTCTGAGTCCCTTCCCCTGTGTCTCTGTCTGTCAGTCCCTCACTCCCGCCTCTGTCCCTCTGTGTCCCTCTGTGCCTGGGTCTGTTCTGTGTCTTTCGGGGGCTCTGTCTCTAAGTCCTTGGTTTCTTTCTCTCTGCCTTCCTCTTTCGCCATCTGTGTCTCTCCCTCCCTCCTGTCTCTGCTCCCCGGTGTCTCCGACTCTCCTGTCTCTGCGGGTCTCTCTCTCTCTCTCTCTCACACACACACACATACACTCTCTCTCATTCTCTCTCTCTCCCCCCTGCCCCTCTCCTTCTCTCCATCTCTGTCTGTAGGTATGCGGTCTCTGTTTCTCTGTCTCTCTCTCTTCCCTGGTAGCGGGTTCACTCTCCTCCTACACACCTCTGTCCCCGCCCCTGGCAAGGGGGAGACCTGGAGGAAGAAGATCCCCACCCCCTGCAGAGTGGGCTCCCCCAGAAGCCAAGGAGTCCCCCAAACTCCTCTCCCTTCTGCCCAGCTCCCGCCCATCCTCTCGGCAGGCTTGTGCCCATCCCTCCCCTGAGGACAGAGCTCCTCTCCTCCCTCTTCTGGTAGACTGGACGGTCCTTCCTGCAGTCTGACTTCTGTACCTTGTCTGCCGGTTGTCCAGTTCATCGCTTGCCTCATCCATCCTTTTGACAGTTGCTGAGCACTTTTCCTCCGCCAGGCACAGCACTACGTCCTGGGGTGGATCAGGCCGGTCCTTTCTTCAGCCTTACCTCCATCGCTCTCAGGGCAGACCAGCCTCAGACCCATCCCTCGTGGGGGTGGATCCCCATCCCCCGGGGGCTCCCGGAGGGCCCCTCTGAGTCTGGAAGTCTCTGGCCAATACATCCTCCTCTTTCCTGGGGGGGAAGGGGACCCAGAAAGGTGGGCGAGAGTGAGTGACAGGGGAGAGGTGTGAGCCCAGCCGCAGCAGCCCCCGCTGTGACGGGGTGAGGTCCTCGAGTACCCACGTGGGGCCCGATGGGTTCAAAGGAGCACCTCGTTCAGAGTCCCATGCCTTGACTTTCCATCCTCCCCTGCCCCGGAGTGGAAGCTGCCTGACCTGGCCAAGGTCTCTTCTCCCTCCGGACCTCGGTTTACCCATCCGTGCGTGGTAGCCCTGAGCACTGAGACTATGTGTGACCCCCAGGCTGGGACACGGTTCGCCCAGGAGCAGGAAGTGGGTGTGTTTAGAAGCTCGGGTCCCCACCTCTGAAGTCTCTCCGAGGAGCGCAGCAGGCAAGCCCTGGCCCCACCAAGCACAACCAGGAACCATGACCTCGCTCGCCAGCGTGAGGGAGGGAGGGAGGGGGCCCCACCCGGCAAGGCCAGACTGGACCCCCTTCCCTTACGCTTGCAATCCCGCCCTAGACAGGAGGTGTCTGAGACCCCGAGAGGCATGTGAGGCAGAACCGGGGCGCTCACCACTGGCCCAGCTGGGCACCTGCCCACGAGGGTGGGGGGACATCGGGAGATGCTATCATCTGCCCTCCGGACTCCTACCCTGGCTTCAACCTGATCCTTTTGCCCCTGGATTCTAAACCCAGATTAGGTTTCAGGGCTGCTGGTGGACGAAGAGAGGCAGAGACAGGCGCCTTTAGCAGAGAAAGTCCAGCTGTCCCCAGCGACAGGGCTCAGACCTCTTGGTCATTCATTTCACAAATATTTATCTCGTGCTTTCTCTTCCTGACCGCCCCCCACCCCCACTCCCCTAAGGCCTCAGGTTTTGCAGGAAAAGGGATTGAGCCAGGATGCTTTGCCCATCCCCTGGGAAGGAGGGCAGGCATGAGAACCCCCCCCCCCTCGTTGGCTCACTCTGGCCTCCCTTGAGGACCTCAGCAGGAGGGACAGGTGGTTAGATGTGAGGGGGCACTTTCCAGGCCTTGGCCCTCCCATGAGAGAGGGAGTTAGATGCTTGAGATGAATTCCTGACTCCCAGGTGGCCCTCGTTTCTCCTGGAAGCCGGGGAGAAGGGAGGGAGAAGAGCGTGAGTCTTTGCTTTGGATCCTGGTGGGTTTGTAATTATGCCTAAGTTGTTGCTAATTAGGGGGCTGCTAATTAGATGTATCATTAGGGGCCTTGCTGAGGGGGCTAATTGTGCGGTGGCCCTTTAAGAATCCCCCCTCTCCCCGCCCACACACACACACACACACACACACTCCTCAGGGATGTTCTGCCAACATTCTGCCTCCCTCCCCCAGAGGCGCGGGCTCCCAGCCCTTGAGTACGTGGGCGTGTTTTGGGGGCAGGCTGTGGGTTAGACTCGGAGAAGAACTTCCAGACAGAGATGGAAGTTACTGGGAGAACTGAGGTTGGTGGCCAAAGCAGGGGTCAGACCTCTTCTTCTAGTCTCAGTCCCCCCCCCCCACCTTTTTTCAAAACAGGCTGCTGGGTTACCATGGCAACATAAGAGTGGGGCCCAGGAGCTGGGAGTTGGGGCGACTCCCAGAGAGAGAAATGAAGCCAGCGTTGGTGCTGGGGGCTTTGAATGAGTTTTTAACCTCTCTGAGCCTTGGCCCTCTCATCTATGAGACCCCTAGGGCCTCGCCAAAGTGGGGTGGTGTCATTTTGAACAGAGAGCTCAGGGAGGGTGATGTCTGAGCAGAGAATTGGAGAAGAGAGGGTGAATACGTAGGGAACAGGGTCTCAGGAAGGGGGAAACAGCAGGCGCAAAGGCCCTGAGGCAAGAACTTGTCTAGCATGCGAGGAACCCGGAGGTGGCCGGGGCCAACGAGTAAGGGGGGACAGGGAGAGAGATGAAGCCAGAGAGGGAATGAGGAGGCCAGACCACACGAGACCTTGTCCAGGGCGAGGGCCGCAGTATTCTGAGACTCAGTTGGGAGAGACACATGCCAGCATCTCAGGGAAAGATGTGAGCCAGAGACCCTCCAGCAGTCTCTCTGCAGCCCCACCTCAGACAGACAAGACAGACAGACAGACAGACAGGCAGACGGACATCCCAGCACCCGCCAAAGCCCAGGCCCTGCACAGGAGCCCTCTGAGGCCACCAGACTCAGCTCACGAACTTAGGGCCTCCAGCCCCTGGCCTCACCCACTAAATCATCCGGTCTGTGTCACTTGGGGCCTGGCTTCATCCATCCATCGTCCGTCTGTGGGATTCGTCTGTGTGGCCGGGCGGGTCCGCAGCCTGTTCTCTTTTCAGGGCCACATAACGTTCCGCTGCCCCCCACCCCCCCCCCCCGCCCCAGGGCTGTACTTCTCCGTCTGCTGCTGACAGGCATCCCATCCGGGCGGGTTCCCGAGGGGCGCTGTTAGAAACAAAGCGGCGGCCGCGGACATTGTCGTGTGTGTGGCTTTCTGGCAGACACGCGTCCTAGGGCTCCTGGGTGCCCAGGTACCTGGGGGCGGAAACTGCCGGCCAGTAGGGTGCAGGACGTCCAGCCGCAATTCCCCGAAGTGGCGAGAGCAACGTCCACTCCGCCAGCAGCCTGTGACGCCCGTCTGTCTTCATCCTCCTCTCCCGGTCTCTGTCTGGCGCTCTCTGTCTTGTTGCGTCCCTGTCCCTCTGTGGTTCCCTCTGTCCCCACCCTCCCCCTCCCAGCCCCCAGCAAGCCTCGGGGGGTCCCGTGTGAATGGGCGGGGTGTGTGCCCCTCCCCCACACTTCTTCCTCCTCCCCCACAGGACCCGACACCCTCCATGGCTCCCCTGGCCTTAGTGGGGTTTGCACTCCTCCTGGGGACGGCCCCGTGCTCGGGGGCGGCCACCCCCACCCCCTCCCTGCCACCTCCCCCCGCCAATGACAGCGATGCCAGCACAGGGGGCTGCCAGGGCTCCAACCGTTGCCAGCCGGGGGTCCTGCTGCCCGTTTGGGAGCCTGATGACCCGTCGCTGGGTGACAAAGCGGCGCGGGCCGTGGTCTACTTCGTGGCCATGGTGTACATGTTCCTGGGCGTGTCCATCATCGCCGACCGCTTCATGGCGTCCATCGAGGTCATCACGTCCAAGGAGAAGGAGATCACCATCACCAAGGCCAACGGCGAGACCAGCGTGGGCACCGTCCGCATCTGGAACGAGACCGTGTCCAACCTCACGCTCATGGCCCTAGGCTCCTCAGCCCCCGAGATCCTGCTGTCTGTCATCGAGGTCTGTGGCCACAATTTCCAGGCGGGCGAGCTGGGCCCAGGCACCATCGTGGGCAGCGCCGCCTTCAACATGTTTGTGGTCATTGCCGTGTGCATCTACGTCATCCCAGCCGGCGAGAGCCGCAAGATCAAGCACTTGAGAGTCTTCTTCGTCACTGCCTCTTGGAGTATCTTCGCCTACGTCTGGCTTTATCTCATCCTTGCCGTCTTTTCTCCCGGCGTGGTCCAGGTGAGCAAGGACCCATCGGCACCTGCTCGGGGCACGTACGTCGGCAGAATCCAGAGGGGTGGCTCCCTGGGCCCGGAGACTTGGTTCATGCGTTCGCAGCAATGCATGCTCACATCGGGGCGGGCCACCAGGTATGGTTGTGCAGGTTGTGCACAAGGGCGGTGGGCCGGGGAAGGCAGTTTGGGGCCGGAGTCCATCGAGTGCGCCCACGCCATGTCTGGAGGGCTCCCGCAGCACCTGGAAAGGGCTCATCTGCCCAGAGGGGGTGGCATTTTGCAATATACCCGTCCAGAAGGAATGGCTTGAGCTCTTCTAACAGTGCCATACGTGTTGACAGAGTCCTTGTGATCTCTGCAATGGCTACCACAGGTCACAGCCTAGCTAGGTATTTGCCAGCTATGGAGTCGTGGCTCGCAAAATTCACTCATCATTCATAATCGATCTCTGATGTTAGGATAATTTATGCCGCATCGCTGAAATTTACACTCACTCCGGTCCAACGCGGGTATGAACCGAGTCCGCTGCAAAGACCACTTTGCACGATTCATTCCAACAGTGAGACACAAGCTGGCCCCACCGCTCCGTAACTTACACCCCCCCCCCATTCACATAACCAGTCGCCTCTCGTCTGTCCAGCGTCTTAACCGCGCTCCGCTAAGTCTCCCTGGAAGACGTTTGCCTAATTCATTTCCCACAACCCCAAGACTGCCACCTACATCTGCATAATTTATTTATGGGTCTGGCCCAGTTCGTTCACACACATGCATAATTTATTTGAGGCTACCCAGAATTCCTTCACACATGTGCACAGTCTAGTCATGCAGATCTGTCAGGTTTTGCCAATTATAGGGGCATGTCCAGGAAGGAGCTGAGTGTTAGAAGCATAAAAATTCCTTGCAGGTGTTATAGAAACAGAACCGAGGGACCAGCAACCGCAGAGAGCTGAGGGAGAGATAGTAGCACCAGAAGACAGGGATGAGAGAGGGAGAGAGACAGTTGGCTGCAGTCGACTCACGGCTGTGATGGTGAGTTTCCTGGCTGCCAGGGTGAAAAGTACAGAAGGAGACATCACACAGTTCTCAAGCACGATTCAAGAGGACGGCGTCCTGGCTCGGGTTTTCAGAGTGGTCTCTGATGAGGATCTAGAGCAGAACTAGGACAAGGATTTTAGACACCATGAGCCAGCCGGAGGAGGGATAGGAATATCCCTTTGCTGATGTGAAATACTTACGTAATAAGAGAGAGGTCTTCGAGAGTCTCGCGGTTTGGTGCGTGGAGCCCAGAGCCAGACACGCTCGAGTCAAACCCCACTTCTGCTGCTTCCCAGCTGTCCCTTGGGCGAGTTCCTCACCTGCTTTGTGCCTCAGTTTCCCCACCGGTCACCTGGGTGTCGTCACAGTACTGACGTCAGAGGGCCGTGTGGGGATCGAATAAACCACACGTGGAAGAGCTCAGGACAGCAGGCCTAGCACAGAGTAAATGCGAGCTATCCCTCCCATCACTAAACTTGCCTGTGCCGTTGGCCAAAGGAGTCTCTAATAGAACAATGCGCGTTTCCACATGTAAGCGCTTCGGCATGGCCACTTTAAAAGTCGTGATGTGGGAGCCAGCTGCTGGCACCTACTTATCCTGAACAAGTTTGGGCTCAAGAGGAAGAAAAAGATCAAGAAACAAGCCATGCAAGGAGTTGAGCAGAGGAGTGGATAGCTACAAGATTAAAAATAAGCGTATTCAGCATAGATTAAACCATACAGGAAAATACTTTGTATATACATAACAGAGTTGAGTTCTAGACTCCGACGATTAGAAGATTTTTCACCTGAGAGAGAGAGAGAGAGCGAGCTCATGCGCACCAGTGGGGGAGGGGCAGAGAGAGAGAGAGAGAGGGAGAGAGAGAATCCCAAGCAAGGTCCTGTGCTGTCGGTGCAGAGCCCGATGCCCCGGGCTCGAACTCACGAAACGTGAGATCATGACCTGAGCTGAGATCAAGAGTCAGCCGCTTAACCGACCAAGCCACCCAGGCGCCCCTCCAGCAGGAGGTTCCCAAGTGAGGCAGGACGTGGGACAATTCTGCATTGTGTGGGACCACCCCATGAGTCGCTGGATGTCGCCATCTGGGACCGCATCCCCCTCTCCGGTCACGGTGGCAACCCACAAACGCCCCTAGATTGGTGAGAGCCCCCCCCCCTCTTGGGGGTGTCCTTGTGCACTGAACCTGTCTCACTTCTCCCGCAGGGTAGGCAGGTCCGTGGGCCCATCCGCAGTGGGTGCCCTGGAAAAAAGGATGTGAGCCTCCTAGAATCCACCTTTTCTTTACCTGCAGGGAGAAAAGCACATCTTCGAGGTTTGAGATGGTCTTCTGATTACGGGAGCATTCCCCTGCCCTACACATAGTGGCCAGTTCCGAGGCCAGAGTTCACGTTACACCTTGTGTAGAAAATTCAGCTGCCTTTCACAAACCTGCCTGCTGGCTTTGTGAGGCTCCTGCCTTCTCTCTGAGCCATCAGGAAACCCAGCGACCAGGGTGGGGGTGTGAGGATTGGTTGGATCTTCAAAGATAGTTTGCCTTCTGGGCCCGGGTTAAAGATACCTCCGGGGGCCAGCTGATGGTAAACTTTCACCTCTTCCTCCTTATCTTTACTGAGGAGGGTGACCATGGGCGGAGGAGTCCTGGACCTGCATAGGTAGAATAATGGTCCTGTTAATTTTGAGCTCTTTTCCATGCGTCCGGAACCGACAGTGCTAAGCGCTAGGGGTACATAAGCTCATCCAGCCTTGGGGCCGTTCCCATTTTTACAGGCAAGAGGCTGAGCCACACTTGCCGCTTCTAGAAGCAGGATCTGAACTCTGCATTGCCTTGTCTCTCTGGGGAGATACAGCATGTAAACACAGGAGGAGCTTGTTTTATGGGGCTGTGATAGGAGCCAGACTTGTGCCTCTTTGAGAGTCAGAGTCCCGTCCCTAAGGGCCAAACGGATTCTAAGGAAGGAGAGTCCGGCAAAGGCTGCATTGGCGGGCGGGGCGGGGGGGTGGGGGGCGGAATCGGGGAGCCTGGGGAAGAGGTGAGCGGCCCCGGGTGGCGGGTGGGGTTTGGACGAGTCCGGGCGTCCCAGGTGAGGAGGGGTGCAGGGGAAACCGAGCGGGGCGAAAAGGCCGGAGGGAGAGACAGGCAGGAAGGGACACAGGCTCCGCCCCCTGGGAAGAGGCACACACCAGCCGACACCGAACGAGACGGAGGCAGGGAGAGGAGACGACGGCCTGGACAGAGAGACAGAGGGAGACGGGGCGAGGCGGAGACGAGCCGACCGGAGAGCGCAGCAGAGAGGGGCGAGGCGGGGCGGGGACCGAGATGGGGACGGACGCGGGACGGGGGGGGGGGGGGGCGGAGAGGGGGCGCCCGGCGACCACGCCCCCCGCCCTCCCCCGCCGGCGCCGGGCGGAGGGAGCCGCGGGGGGCGGCCCGACGGCGGGCGGCGAGCGCGCCCCCTGGCGGCGCGGCGGTCCTGACCCGCGCGGCCGCCCGCAGGTGTGGGAGGCGCTGCTGACCCTCGTCTTCTTCCCGGTGTGCGTGGTGTTCGCCTGGATGGCCGACAAGCGGCTGCTCTTCTACAAGTACGTGTACAAGCGCTACCGCACCGACCCGCGCAGCGGCATCATCATCGGCGCCGAGGGCGACCCCCCCAAGAGCATCGAGCTGGACGGCACGTTCGTGGGCGCCGAGGTGCCGGGCGAGCCGGGCGGCCTGGGCCCCGGCCCCGCCGAGGCCCGCGAGCTGGACGCCAGCCGCCGCGAGGTCATCCAGATCCTCAAGGACCTGAAGCAGAAGCACCCGGACAAGGACCTGGAGCAGCTGGTGGGCATCGCCAACTACTACGCGCTGCTGCACCAGCAGAAGAGCCGCGCCTTCTACCGCATCCAGGCCACGCGGCTGATGACGGGCGCCGGCAACGTGCTGCGGCGACACGCGGCGGACGCCTCGCGCCGCGCCTCCCCGGCCGACGGCCCCGGCGAGGACGAGGACGACGGCGCCAGCCGCATCTTCTTCGAGCCCAGCCTCTACCACTGCTTGGAGAACTGCGGCTCCGTGCTGCTGTCCGTCACCTGCCAGGGCGGGGAGGGCAACAGCACCTTCTACGTGGACTACCGCACCGAGGACGGCTCCGCCAAGGCCGGCTCCGACTACGAGTACAGGTGGGTGGGCTGTGCGCGGCCCCGGGCTCAGCGGTCTCCCGGCGACCTCCAGCGCCCACGCTTCCCTTGCTGCGCGCGCAGGCCTGCACCATTCGCTCATCCGCTCGCTCTTGCTGTTGCTTTTTTTTTTTTTTAATGCTTTTTATTTTAGAGAGAGAGAGAGACAGAGAGACAGAGTGTGAGCGGGGGAGGGGCAGAGAGAGAGGGAGACAGAGGATCCGAAGCGGGCTCCGGGCTCCGAGCTGGCAGCACAGAGCCCGACGCGGGGCTCGCACCCACGAACCGCGAGATCATGGCCTGAGCCGACATGGAGAGTCTCTCGCCCTCCCCACCCCCTCCCCCTGCCAGGTGGCCGATTCTGGGACACTCTTGTAGACATTTGCCACACGCTGCTAGACAAGCCACAGAGCGTGGCCGCGGCCCGCCCACAGGCTGCCTTCCCATGTTTATGATCTACCTGTGGGTTTCGGGGGTTGACATCACCCTGGGTTAATTATTATAGCTCCATGACATGTACTGTCACCTGCTGGAACAGGTTCCCCTCCACACACACACACGCACGCACACACACACACACACCATTACTAAAGTAAAAAGGTTTACTGAGCACCTACCATATGCCTGGGGGGTATACACCATGGAGAACAAGACAGCTAAGGTCCCTACCCTCAAGTTGCAATAAGGTTATAAGCCATTAAATACATAAAAACATCAGGGGGCTGGTAAGCGCCATGTGGGAGAACTAAATGAGATAAGAGGAGAGAGGCAGTGCCCAAATGAGCCCCAGGTCCTTGGTTTCTGCCGCGGAGAAACGCACCCTTTGCACCCTCCTGAGTCTCGCTGCCCGGCTCCCTGCCCTCTTTTTGAGCAGACCTGTGATCTTCCCCCGTTCGGCAATTCCTGCTGAACACCTACTATGTGTCAGGGACTATTTTTTTTTTTAATTTTTTAAATGTTTATTTATTTTTGAGACAGAGAGAGACAGAGCATGAACGGGGGAGGGTCAGAGAGAGAGGGAGACACAGAATCGGAAGCAGGCTCCAGGCTCTGAGCCATCAGCCCAGAGCCCGACGCGGGGCTCAAAGTCACGGACCGCGAGATCGTGACCTGAGCTGAAGTCGGACCCTTAACCGACTGAGCCACCCAGGCGCCCCCTATATTTTTTAACGTTGGTTTATTTTTGAGAGAGACAGAGCGTGAGCGGGGGAGGGGCAGAGAGAGACGGAGACACAGACTCCGAAGCAGGCGCCAGGCTCCGAGCCGGCAGTGCAGAGCCCGACGCGGGGCTCGAACCCACGGACCGTGGGTTATAGAATGATAGCGTCACGGTATATTCTGTTGGCTGACGCGTAGGTGTCTCATAGTTTCCTACGGTAATGACGACACTTCTCACGGGTCTCCCACCCGCCAGGAACGAACCTGGGCAGTGGGGACCGGCCTGTGAATGCAACACGTCCGGGCCCTGCCCAAAGGCAGCTGACGCTCTTGCGGGAGAGACAGACCATTGGGAAGCAGACACCGAATACGCACAATGTCAGTGGCGAGGGCTGTGAGGAAAGCAGAGCGGAGAGTGGGAGGCAGTGCTGGTGGCCGCGCTGTTGACAGGGTCCCCTCGGCCACGCCTCCCTGTCACTCCCTTCCGGGAGTAGAGCTGAGGCCGAACTCTTGGAGGATCTTTGGTCCTCACCTCCTGCCGCTGCCCTGCCCGTCCCGCCTCCCTTTAACGCTTCTCGTCCTAGGGCTGAGTGCTGTGTTTCGCCAGTCTTTCCCTCGGCCACCTCGGATAGCCCAGTCTCCCCTGCGTGCCGCTGTCACGCCTTCGCGTCTTTCCACTGCTTCGGGCATTTGTGGGTCACTTCCCCCCACCTAGGGCAGTCCAGGAGCCTCGTATCGGGCCCGTCCCCATTCACTTCTCCTGCCCTTCCGCCCACCCCCTGCCTTCTCCCGAGTGGGGCTCAGGATCTCCTTCTGTCATCCTGGAGCACGGGATCCCTTTGGCCACCCGCAACCTGCTCCCTCCAACCTCCCCCTACCATTCCCCGCCTCCCGGCCTCCTTCGAGGGAAGAAAAGGCATTCGCCACATTGAGGTGTCTGCCGTTAGCCGGCCTCTTCACTCTTGCACTCATATCCCCACCCCTGGTCTGCACTGCCCGCCCCCCCTCCCCCCTGCCAAAGGTTTTGCAGAAGGAAGCCAGTGCGGGTATCCCTGCCGGAATCAGAGCCCGCTTTCTCATCGGCAAATGACTTCAGTACTGAGATGTTTGAAGTACAGCAGTAAATGCTGCTCGGTGGTGGAACCAAAGAGCGAGGAAAGGGTGACATCTTCCTTCGGCCCCTGCTCTCCCATCCCAGGTGACATTCACAGACCTGGCATCACCATTCAGAGGCTGCTTAGGTCCGGGACCGGGAGGGAGGGCACCTGGGTTCCAAGATTAGCCCTGGACCCTGCTCGTCAGGCAAGTTTCCTGCCTCAGTGTGGGCAGTCCGGGCTGTCACGCACAGTTATTGAGGTTGTGCACTGCATAAGAGCACCCCATCTAAGAAAGCTCTGTTCACAGAGCGGACATTGCAGACTTGTATGTCTATTGTGCTAATGTCCTGATTCATGGAAACCAAGTGTCCTAAAGAAGGGATGCCTTTGTCTGATTTGCCCACAGGGATCATAGAGATTAGGGTGGTCGATGGGCCTCAGTTTCTCCCAGTTTTTAAAAAGTTTACTTATTTATCTCTAAACCCAATGTGGGGCTCAAACTCACAACCCCGAGATCAAGAGTCCCATGCTCTACTGAGTGAGCCAGCCAGGCGCCCCAGTTTCTCCAAATTAAAGATGATCTCCGAGGCACCAAAACGGCACAGCTGTCCCAAGATTCTGAGACTGAAGCCCCCGTAATCCTCACATGCCAAGGGTCTAAAGTTCTCAGATTCCAAGACTCTCACATTTGGATATATATTTTTTTAAGTTTATTTATTTATATTGAGAGAGAGGGAGAGAGCATGAGCAGGGGAGGGGCAGAGAGAGAGGGAGAGAGAATCCCAAGCAGGCTCCAGGCTCAACGCGGAGCCCGGTGCGGGGCTCGGACTCACAAACCATGAGATCATGATCTGGGCCGAAACCAGAAGTCGGACACTCAACCAACTGAGCCCCCCAGGCTCAGCCCCCACATTTGGATAGTCTAATCCGTGCCCCCAACCAGTCTCGGATGCGATGGTCCAAAGCCTTTCGTCTTCTTAGGGTTTGCGCATCCAGTGTTGAAACGGAAGCCCATCTTCTATATTTCCATCACGCCTGGTTTCTAAAATCCCCGTGTCCTTTTTCTTCCCAACCTTCCGTTTTGGAAAAAAAAAAAAGAATTCACACCTACACAAGGGCTGCAAAAATGGTTCCGGGAACCCTCTTATAGCCCTCGGCCAGATTCACCAGTTGTGCAGATTTCGTCCTGTGCTCATTCACACACCCCTTCCAGTTAATATGTAAGAGTATTAATAGTTGTGCCACTATATGGGAATAAGTTGCAGACAGCAGGGCCATTGGCCCATGAATACTCGCACGTGCATCTGCTAAGATGTATGACACCCCGCCCCACCACCACAGTCACAGTCCGGTCGTCCCGCTCAGGACACGTAAACACCGAATCCATATTACTACCCAGTCTACGGTCCCTGTTTGCATCTTCCTGCTGTCCCCGTAGCATCCTTTGTGACATTATTTGCACACGCTCCCTCCTTGCCCGTCCAATCCAGAACCCAACGTTGCATTTGGTTGTCATGTCTCTTTAACAAAAAAAATTTTTTTTTAATGTTTATTTATTTTCGAAAGAGAGACAGACAGACGGAGCGTGAGTGGGGGAGGGGCAGAGAAAGAGGGAGACACAGAATCCGAAGCAGGCTCCGGGCTCCGAGCTGTCAGCACAGAGCCCGATGCAGGGCTCGAACTCGTGAATCCCAAGGTCATGACCGGAGCTGAAGTCGCACGCTTAACTGATGGAGCTACCCAGGCGTCCCTGTCGGGTCTCTTTAGAGTTCTTCAGTCGGGATATCGATCCCTTGGCTTTTCTCTGCCTTTCATGACCCTGACGCTTTTGAAGACAGGCCAGTTAGAACAGCCCACAGTTGGCCTTTGTTTTTTTTTTTTAATTTTTTTTTCAACGTTTATTTATTTTTGGGACAGAGAGAGACAGAGCATGAACGGGGGAGGGGCAGAGAGAGAGGGAGACACAGAATCGGAAACAGGCTCCAGGCTCTGAGCCATCAGCCCAGAGCCCGACGCGGGGCTCGAACTCACGGACCGCGAGATCGTGACCTGGCTGAAGTCGGACGCTTAACCAACGGAGCCTCCCAGGCGCCCCTCTAAGATTCTAATCTTCATATACACATATCACTAGCTAAGTTTGGTTGAGTGCTTCCCTTGCATAATAACTCAGTCCTTATCACACCACCAGGAGGTAGGCACGGTTGTTAGCTCCACTTTACAGATCGGGAAACTGAGTCTCAGAGGGGCTGCACATCCTAACTGCCCGAGATCCCGCAGCTGGCACAGCAGCGGAACCCGGCTTGGAGCAGGTTAGCTCACGGGGCTGGATGCCTTGGCCACCATGGACAGCGTCTCCCGAGCTGAAGGCGGCCACGACAGGGAGTCCCTTCTCTGTCCACTCCAGGCTTATCATCTGGTTCTCCCTCTTTGCCAGAACCTTGGGGTCCCTCTGCGCCTCCCACAGAGCCGGCTTCTTCTGGAGAATTAGAGCCCGGGACCTCTTTCTCACGAAAGTGATCACAGTAATAATAGAGGACACTTCTCGATCACATAGCCCTGGCACCGGTGCCTGTGGCGCGTGGTGGGGAGGACCGGGAGGGGAAATTATAGGTGGTCAAGGTGCATTTACAGCCGAGTCATTTTGATGCCTACAGCCCTGCCAGGAGCCCAATCATTTCCTGTCCCCTCAAAGTTTCACTCGGACTACTCCGACGTCGCTCATCCCCTCCCCTGCCCCATTAGAGGGTATCTCGAATGTGCTTCAGAGACACAACCGATGCCCTTGTAGATCTAAGCCAGCTCACATCCTTCCCCTCCTCAGAGGCCTCCCATGTTTCCCATCCCACTCGGCATAAGCACCAAAGTCCTTAGTGTAGCCCACCAAAGCCGTGACATCTGCCCTGTTGTTCCCTTTGTGATCTCATCTCCCTCTTCCCCTTACTCCCTCCACTGGAGCCACACTGGCCGCCTCTCAGATACTCAGATACATCCCTCAGATACTCCAAGCGACTCCTGCCTCAGGACATTTGCACTGGCTGTTCCCTTTGCCAGGGATACTTTTCCCCAGCTCTCTTCCACACGGCTCCCACCCTCACCTCCCTCAAGTCTCTACTCAAATGTCACCATTCAGAAAAGCCTTCACTGACATCCTAACACAACGCCTTCCCGCGCCCTACCCTCTCCTCTGTTTTCCTCTATTTTTCTCCATAGCGCCATCACCACCTGCCATTCTACATAATGTTGGCTGTTTATTTGCCTCCTGTACTAGAATAGAAGCTCCACCAGGGCAGGGATGTCGCTCTGATCTGGTTTTGCTGCTGTTTCCCCCAAGAAACACTAAGAACAGTGCCTGGCACACGGCGGGTGCTTAACAAATACCTGTGGAATGAATGAACTGTAAATAACTTATTACATGTGCAACTGTCACTGTGATGTGGCTCTCCCACAGGCCTCCGAGCCCCGTGAAGGAAGGGCCTCTTCCCCACTGTGTTCCCAGCACTGCCCAGCACAGGGCCCAGAGCAGGTGCTCAGGGAGTATTTGTTGAATGAATGAGCCAAGTTAAACAGTGGAGTTATCTATTTAATGCTGGCGCTCCTAATCCTCACGGATTCCATGGTGGGAGAGACCAACCCTTACGTTGTTCCCCTTCTGCACCCCTGACTCACCCTCAGTACTATGTGTTTAACACCGGGCCAGTCTCGTACTTGTGAGTTTTCGGTGGCGCCTTTCCCTCCTCCAGGAAGCCTACCCTGACTCCCCTCCCTTGCAAAGAGCCTTTGACCAACCTTCACCCCTGTTTTGTCCTCTCCCCTCCCGCCGCAGCGAGGGCACGCTGGTGTTCAAGCCGGGCGAGACACAGAAGGAGCTGCGCATCGGCATCATCGACGACGACATCTTCGAGGAGGACGAACACTTCTTCGTGCGGCTGCTGAACCTGCGCGTGGGCGACGCGCAGGGCATGTTCGAGCCCGACGGCGGCGGGCGGCCGAAGGGACGGCTGGTGGCGCCACTGCTGGCCACCGTCACCATCCTGGACGACGACCACGCGGGCATCTTCTCCTTCCAGGACCGCCTGCTGCACGTGAGCGAGTGCATGGGCACCGTGGACGTGCGCGTCGTGCGCAGCTCGGGCGCGCGGGGCACCGTGCGCCTTCCGTACCGCACCGTGGACGGCACGGCGCGCGGCGGCGGCGTGCACTACGAGGACGCGTGCGGCGAGCTCGAGTTCGGCGACGACGAGACCATGTGAGCGCGTCGGCCGGCAGCCCCGGGGCACCGCGGTGGGAAGATGGGGCGGGGCCAAGGGCGCGGGCACGGCGGACGAGGTGGGCGGGGCGCGGGAGGGGCGGGGCCACGGAGTTGGGGCCGGGCCTTGAGAAGTGGGTGGGGCGCGTCCATATAGTGGGCGGGGGCTGGTGGGAGGCGGGGCAAGGCCTAGGGAGGGGGCGGGACAGAGGCGGGGAGGGAGGAGACAGGAGTGCCGGGGCGGGGCCAAGATGAAGGGGCGGGTCTTGGGGCGGGCCTAGGGGAGGGGTGGGGCTTGTGGGTAGGAGGAAGGCTCTGGGGAAATAGCTGGAGACTTAAGGGAAATGTGAGCGAGGCTTTGGGAAAAAAAAGACCGAGTAGGAATGGTAGGGCCTGGGAAGGTGGGGGCAGGGCCTGAAGAGACCCTGAAGACACTGGAAGACTGGGATTTGGGGAAGGCGGGTGGGGTCGGGGCAAGTGGCCTGGATAACAGTCACACCAACGCACACACCGGCACACACAGAATCACAAAGCTACAGACACGCGCGCTGGAGCACAGTCAGGGGTGGTCTCACGCTCAGACACGCGGCCACCCCCTTGCACAGATGCCCGAGTCCCCTCTGTGTGCCTGCAGCCTCACATCCCCCGCCGCATGCCTGGCGTGCAGACGGCGCCTCCCCCACCTCTCCCCCCCCCTTTGCCTGCTCTCTTCCGCCCCCGCACGCCCGTCTGTCTCCCTCCTTCTGCCGCCCACGCTCCTCCCACCGAGCAGAGCCCCCGCCGCGCTCCCTGCCCCCTCCCCCTCCCAGCCTCTGGGCCTTGGCCTCCGCTCAGCTCCTCGCTGCTCTCCCCGCGTCTCCATCCCTCCCTTCGTGTCTCCGCGTGTCTCGCTGTTGGCAGGCCCTCTCTGGGGCTCCGTTAATCTCCGGATCTCGGTCCCCAGTATCTCGCTGACCCGGGTTATATTTCAGTGACGGCCTCTCCGTACCTTTCCATCTGCCTCTCTGCCTGCGTTGGGCTGAGAACTCGGGTTGAGGGCTGAGGGCACCATCCCGGACCCCACTTGTCACATTCCAGAGGCGAGGGGAATGGAGAGAGTTGCCTTCCTGCTTATCCTGGTCCTCCCTGTAGTCTAACCGGCTTCCCTCCTGCTGCTGCGACCCCACAGGCCCTCTCCTCCCCCACACGGCTTCCCCAGGCTGGGACACCCTCTGCCCCCGCCCCTACCCCTGCCCCCACCCAGTCTTCCAGCTGTGGCTTCAGAAGACAGAGAACAGGAGGCTAATTAGCATTTAGGGAAACACATCCTTCCTTTCCCGGGCAGGCGCTAATTAGAGGTGCCTGGAAGCAGCCCGGGGCCGGGCCAGAGGGGTGGCCCCAGGGAGGATCAACACGGAAGTGGAGGAGAGACGCCCAGAGATGGGGTGGCGGGGAGAGAATGCAGAGCGAAAGAGAGAGAGAGAGGCGCTCAGAGACAGAGAAGACCTAGAGAGAGATGGAGACACAGAGACAGAGTAACAGGAGCAGAGAAAGAAAGAGACGGAAAGACAGGAACGTTGACACAAAGGGGGAAGGAAATTGACACAGAAGTACGTGGAGAGAGAGGAGAGGGATTGAGAGGCTATGATCCAGGAAGCCCGAAAGGAAGAGACAGAGACCTTCTTACTGAGAGAAACTCAGGGGAACTCGGGGGAGGAGAGGTCTTCTTGATGCCTCAGAGAGTTTGGGTCAGAGAGAGGGACAAACGACAGGGTTGCGAAGGAGACCGGTCCGAGTTCAGAGGCTGGGAAGGGCTGGAGAGTGGGGTTTCCAGGACGCAAGGAGGGCACACGTGAGGGTGACAGAAGGTCAGCCCGGGGAGCACGGCTGCTTCCTTTGATCTCGGGAAGCCCTGCCTTAGTCTAGCCCGAGTCCCTCTCGCTGTCCCCTGCCAGGTGGGTTTCTCCTCCCTGGGTTCCACGAGGGCGCGCCCGTCAGGATGCCAGTTGGCATGGGTGTCACTGCGTGTCAGTCACCGGGCGTCAGTGGATCCCGGCGTGTCTGCGAGAGAGTGAGCGTCGGAGGTGTGTGTGTATCACCCTGTCTGCGTGTCGCGGGCTCGACAGCTGTCTGCACATGTCAGGGTGTGTGAGTAGAATGTCTCAGGAGACCCTGCTTCCCGCCACGGTGTTCCAGAACCTTGGACAGCTCCCAGTCCACTTCTGAGGCTGGGGGTGGCCATTTCTTTCTGCCCACAGAAAATCAAAATATCCTGAGACCAGAAGGGGGTGAGGGTGGAAGTGGGCATATGTCCCCACATGGCCATCTTGTGTGCATCTGTCTCTACATGGGTGTCGCTGTATCCTGTGCGTTTGTGTGTTGAGATGGGTCCATTGAGTGACTCTCTGATGGAGAGCGTTTCGCTTGAATTGTGGTGACTTTGGCGGTTCCATTCTGCAGACGCTGAGACAGGGAGAGGGGAACACGGATAAAGGAAGGCAGAGAGCTAGGAAGAGACTGAGACGGACAGGGTCAGAGATGGAGACAGAGAGAGAGAGAGACTGAAGGGGATAAAAATAAACAGACACCCGAGAGCCATAACGGGCGAGATGTAAGAAGAGTCTACATGGAACCACAGTGGGGCTCTGCAGGTTGGCGAAGTCACCGAGGCTGCGGTGGGGGTGTTGTGCTAACAGGCATCTGGTCTGTGTGATTTTGCCACTGCATAGGGAATGGCTGCGGGGTGTGATGGTGTGTGGGTGTGGGCGGTGTTGATTGGCTTCTGCTGGGTGACTGTGTGGGCTGGCTGTTTGTGTTTCTGGGTTCTGGGGCCGGGCCTCAAGGTTCCTACAGCTGAAAGGGCTGCTAGCGGCAGGGCTGTGGGTTTTCTGGGTCTTTGTGAGTGAGGGGGTTGGGCTGTGTGCCTGGAGGGCACGGATAACTCCTGGCTCTTCCCCCCACCCCCCACCACCGGCACCCCCTGGTTACCATAGCAGCGCGGATGCTGAGAAAATCAATCAGCGCTCAGTTAATCCTCAGAATGTGGTCAGGACAGAGGGCAGGAAGCAGAGGGCCTCCTGAACTGAAGGATCAGAGTTCACAAATGTTCGTGGAACAGGCACTGCTCTAGGCATTGGGGGGGTGGTGCAGCAAAGTACATAAATGAACAAAGATCGCTGCCCTGGTGGAACTTACTTTTTTTTTTTTTTTTTTACATTTTTAAAATATTTATTTATTTTTGAGAGAGAGAGAGAGAGAGAGAGAGAGAGAGACAAAGCGTGAGCAGGAGAAGGGCAGAGAGAGAGGGAGACACAGAATCTGAAGCAGAATCCAGGGTCTGAGCTGTCAGCACAGAGCCTGATGCGGGGCTTGAACTCACGGACCACGAGATCATGACCTGAGCTGCAGTCAGTCTGACGCTTAACTGACTGAGCCACCCAGGCGCCCAGAACTTACTTTTTTTTTTTTTTTTTTTTGAGAACTTACATTTTAATGTGAAGAGACAAATGGCAAACCGTAAACAAAATAAACATATTAGATGGTTTGTTAGAAGGTGATATGGAACAAAGCGCACGTAGAGCAGGGGAAGGGGGCCAGGCGTGCTGAGGTCGGGACAGGGATGGATTGCAATATTAAAGAAGGTGGGGGAAGTGAGCTTCATTAAGAAAGAGGTTTGAACAGAGATCCAGAGGAACAGAGGGAATGAGCCTGGGGGAAATGGCAGGGCCTGGGATGGAGGGGCGCTCCAGAAATTGGGCAAGTGGCGAGTTACCTGGCGATTCGGGCTGGGGCCTCATGCTGGGTGCTTTTCCTCCCCGCTCAGGAAAACTCTTCAGGTGAAGATAGTTGATGACGAGGAATATGAGAAAAAGGATAATTTCTTCATCGAGCTGGGCCAGCCACAGTGGCTTAAGCGAGGGATTTCAGGTGAGGGGTGACAGGTATGCTGTGGGAGAGGTAAGGGGTCCAGGGTGTGTGTGTGTGGGGGGGGACCCTCAGAGGTTCCATTAGTGGCTGCTCCTTCAGGCTCGTAGATCTGAGCTTCCCAGGGAAGCAATCTCACCTTCTCTCTGTCTCTGTCTCTCCCCAGCCCTGCTGCTCAATCAAGGTGAGTGGAGTCACCGCCGGGCTTTGACTGCAGGGGGGTCTCGGGAGGAGGGTCATGGCCTCAAGCTACCCGTTGAGGTCACGTTTGAGGCGGGTTGGAGGTGAGATAAAGGCAGACTCGGAGCTGGGTGAGGGCTGGAGTTGATCTCAGAGTTGGTGGGGTCCATTGAGTTTGGGGCTACAGCTGGGGGTTCAGAGGCGAAGATCATGTTTTGTTTGTAGTGCACGTTGGGGGAATGGTAGGTCAGGATCCCATCTGGGTTTGTGGTGGGGTCAGATTAGAATTGGGGTCAGATTTAGATCAAAGCCTAAGCTGGGGTTTGAGGTGAGTTTGGGGGGGGGGCGGTTATGGTTAGAATTGAGGCCAGGGTCAGAGATTGGGGTGGGGGTGGGGGCAGCTGCTTGAACATAAGGGACAGAGTAGTTTGGGAGTTGAGATCAGAATCTGGATTTGGAGTTAGGATTAGGGTCAGACTAAAGATTGCATTAGTCAGGGTAAGTGATAGGAGCTGCTGTAACAAATAGGCCCCCAAATCCCAGAAGCTTAACCACAATAAAAGTCATTGCTGGCAGAGTTTTCTGAGAGTGTTCCTGGTTGGGGTGGCATTCCTCTAAGAGTTAGGGTTAAGTTGGTGCTGGGCTTGGAACAAAGGACCACCATGCTTTGGGGAGACAGGTGAGCTGAGGGCCAGCTATAGGTGGGTCTGGGTCCAAGATCTGTACCAACATTGGCTATCCCCTCTTTCCGCACCACCTCAAACACACTCGAAGATGTTTTTCAGAGCTTAGATATAGAGACAAGGCCTCCTCCCACGAGGGTGGTGATGATGATGACGGTGTTGGCGATTTTAACAAAGGAAATAACATTTTAGACTATTTATGTGTGCCGGGCACTAAGCCCTAAGCACCACACATGAAGTAACTCCTTTAAACCCTCACAACCAGCCATAGGTGGCTACTGTTGTTGTACCTGTTTCACAGATATGAGCACGGACGCACAGAGAGGCTAAGGCATTGCCCGGGGTCACACAGCTCCCTCCATTTGAAGCCCAGAGCCTACCAGCTGAACTTCATGGACCAGCTGGGTCTTAGGTTGAGGAAGATGGTGGTCATATGGGGACACGGGGGCAGGCTGGGGGCGTGCCACCACGGAGGCTTCCTAAGGGACAGCTGACAGAGTTTTCTTTCTCAGTAGGAACAGATAGTGAGGGCATCACAGGCCCAGTGAGCCTAACTCCCATCCTTCATGCTGCAGGGGATGGGGACAGGAAGCTGACAGCCGAGGAGGAGGAGGCTCGGAGGATAGCAGAGATGGGCAAACCAGTTCTTGGGGAAAACCGCCGACTGGAGGTCATCATCGAGGAGTCATATGATTTTAAGGTGACTTTCTGGGGACCCCAGCTTCCTGGAGTCTTGGGGAAGGTCTGGTAAGAGTCAACTAGGAGGGTGATCTAGGGTCCGAGCCCATCCCTCCTCCAGCACCATGGACAGCAACACCACCTTTTCCCTTCTTGCCTGTGAACTGGGGTGTGGGGAGGTTGAGGACCCCTGGGCTGTGAGCCCCAACCCCAGTGTTCCTCAGGGAGCCTCAGGGATGCGCTGAGGTGGTCACAGGCAATGGTCTCTTCCCCTCCCTTTCATCCTCAGAACACGGTGGATAAGCTCATCAAGAAAACCAACTTGGCCTTGGTGATTGGGACCCATTCATGGAGGGAACAGTTTTTAGAGGCAGTTACAGTGAGCGCAGGTAAGTGGGGAGGGAGGAGAGAGGAGAGAGAGGGAGGGATGGGGAGACAGAGTGCTGCGGAGGAAAAGAGAGAAATGAATAAAAAGAGAGAAAGAGGGGCAAGAAGAAGAGGACAGAGAACGATAGAGAAGAGAAAGAGAACAAGGACACAAAGAAAAAGAAAGAAACAGGGAAAGATAGGGAACAGATACAAACAGGAGAGATGGACACACACAAGGAGAGAGGTGCAGAGAATCACGGAGAGAGACAGAGACATGGAGAGAACATGAGAGGTGTAGAGAATGAAGTCAGTAAACTGCAGAGGGCCAGAGAGAGACCGAGAAAGAGCGAGAGAGGGATACACAGAGAGAAAGGCAGCCGGAGGGGTGGAGGCAGAGAGCTGAGGGGAGGAGAGGTCCCAGCTGGGCTTTCTCCTGGCGTCAGAGAGCTGGAGGGTGGGAACAGGTTAAATGTCATGGCCTCCTCAGACAGCCTGGGCGCCTCCGTTGCCACGGAGACAGTCAGGGTCGGGGGTGCATCCCAGCTCTCTCCCACCTGTGCGGGTTTCGCCTTCCTTGGGTCTCAGATGGGCCCACACTGCCCCCCTGTGGCCAGAGACACCGTGGCACTTGGATTCATAGGTTCAGTCTTGGGAGACCAACATTGGCCCTTTGTGATACAGATTGGGGAAACTGAGGCCCAGCAGCAGACGAGGGACTGGCCTGAAGTCCCACAGGGAATGAGCTGGAGCTCAAGGCTTCTGTCCCTTATACAACATCAGGCCTCCTTCAGGGAGGCCTAACTGTAGGAACTGAAAATACACTAGGAATTGTGGTTGAACAGGGAGATCGAAACAAACCAGGCTTTGGGAATGGAAATATACCAGGAAGCGAAGTGATGTCTCTCTCTGAAGCCACATTCTTTCAATATCTATTTCTTTATTATTATTATTATTATTTTCATCTTTATTTTTGAGAGAGGGAGGGAGCAGGGAAGGGGCAGAGAGAGAGAGAGAGGGAGACCCAGAATCCGAAGCCGGCTCCAGGCTCCGAGCTGTCAGCACGGAGCCCGACGCAGGGCTCAAACCCATGAACTGTGAGATCATGACCCGAGCCAAAGTCAGAGGCTCAACTGCCTGAGCCACCCAGGCACCCTCCAATATCTGTTTCTGGGGGATCCTCTGGACTCAGCCCTGTGCACGACATTGCTGGGGACAAAGAGATGATTATGACGGCATGAAGCCTATTCTCACAGTGCTCATAGTCCAGTGGGGGGAGACACACGTGCCACAACACAGTGACAACCCAGAGCAGGCAGGGGTGGGCCAGGGGACCTCAGGTTGCTGCGGGAACCCAGACAGGAGGTTGACCCAGCCTGAAGGTCCGGGAGGGCTCCCTGGAGGAGGAGGCTTCTGAGCTGCGTCTTCACATTGGAATAAGCGTTAGCCAGGAGGAGGAAGAAGACGGGGAGGTGTTGCGGGCAGAGGGGGAAACCAAGTACAGAGTTTGCAAGTACCCTAGGTCGTGGCGCGTTTGGGGAGGGTGACTAGGTTCAGGCGTGAAGAAACAGCCTCAGGAGCTGGAGGTGGGCAGAGCCCAGACCGCGCAGGTCCGCATAGGCCATCGCAGGGAGCTGGGGTGTCATTTCGGTGCAAGGGCGGGGGGACCACGGAGCATTTTGAATGGGGGAAGCTCCAGGCGCCGGAGGGAGCTTGTGGAAGGAAGGAGAAGCTGGGATGGGGGGGGGGGGGGAGTTGAGGCTGTCCAGCTGGCAGGAGGTGGGCCAGGAGGAGGTGACGAGGGACGGGATGGACCGTGGGGAGACAGCACTCCCTCCGGGCTCAGCAGAGAAGACAGGGTAGCACAAAACTGAGGCTGCGGGGTGCGAGACGGTGGTCGGTGGTCGTGGAGGTGACTCAGCTGGTGCGTCGGTAGGAAGCAACCCATTAGATCAGAGGAAGTAGTGGAGTGGGGGAGGGTAAAACCCTACCAGTGGTAAGAATCCTGATGATGACGTCATGATGGGGACCGTGGAGCGCCAGGCAGCCTTTGAAGCCCATTTCCTGTCTGGCCTGAGTCAGCTAATGCTCCCCAAGTTTCCAGCTTGGTCCTTGATCATTCTGAGCACTTTGTTCAACACGTGCCCCTGCCTCCTTGACGCGAGCATGAAACTGCTTGAGGGGCTGACGGAGAGGGGCGGGTCTCACCCCCTTGGATGACGCGTGAATCTCCCCAGGCACTAGAAGGGGCCTTTCAATAACAGCCGTCAGGCTGGAGATGCGACGCCCGGGCTGCGCAGAGAGAGTACTTTACATGGCCCGCCTCATGCAGTCGTAACAGCCCCCTCTTGAGGCAGGTCCAGTTTTTACTCCCATTTCTCAGATAGGCATGCGGAGGCTCAGAGAGGTTAGGACACGGATTCAGGATCACGCAGCAGATCCGGAGTTTGGAACCAGAGACGTGGCTCCGGAGCCACAGGCGTAACCATGAGGCTCCCTCTATGGGAAAGGCTGGAGAAGAGCCTCCCCTGATGGGAAAGGCTGGAGGAGTCTGCAGAGACCGGAGCCTTGAATGCCAAGCACAGGAATGTGGGCCTCGGTCTAAGGGCAGTGGGAAACCAAGGCAGGATTTGAAGCAGGGCAGGGAAAAGCCCCCGGGAGAGGCAGTGATAGCAGCCCTTCCCTGCCAAGAGCGCGTTCTCCCCACTCTGACTTCGGCCACGTCTCACCGTGGCCAGTGAGGAACGCATTCAGCGGCGAACAACAGAAAACGCAACCACAAGCAGCTGAAGCACCCTGGAGGTTACTTTTGCCACAGAACAAAGGAATCCGTAGGAGGCAATAAAGAGTCAGCAGCTCGGTAACATCATTAAATGCCCAGGCTCCCTCTTCATTTCTCTTTCCCACTCTCAACCTTTGCCCACATGGTGGCAAAATCGCTGCCGCATCCCCAGGCGTCAAGCTCGCATTCCAGGCGGGGAGAAAGAGGAAGTAGGATAGCAAGAAGGGGCAGCGTGCCTGCTGCTTTGGAGCGTCCAATTCCACTTTTCCTGGGGTCACCGCAAAAGTCTCCTTTGAAAGATGGTGCAAAGAATGAAGAAACCACTCAGTTAAGCATTTGCAAACTTTAAAAAAAAAAAAAAAACAAGACAAGAGACTAAGTGAGCTGGAAAAGCGGGAGAGGGATAGATGACCCGAATTCCCGAATCCGTCAGTGTGTCCTCTGCTGGCTGACAATTCAGAGGAGCTTGGGTGGCCGTCGTCGCCGTGGCTCCCTGCATTTTGCTCCCTGACTTGCTCTGCGCGACTGATCGAGGACTACCCTCTTCCTTATCGGCGTCCTTCCAGGCGTAGCGCCCATTCAATTCGTTTCCTGCTTCTCATTCATTGCTTTGTGCTTCTCAGTTTAGGGCAAGGTAGACGACACATTCCATGTGGGCTTTCCCCTGACACACGTCCCAAGTGGCAGGTCAAGGACAGGTCACATTCAGTCACAGCAGGTGATACAAACACCACGAAGGGCCAGTGAGGCATCCTTTACAGCGGTCAGAAAACACCTCTGTGACACAGTGCCCGTGTCAGGAAAGCCAGAGCTTTCCAGAAGCCCTCCGCTTAGGTCTCCTGGCCGGGCTGGGTCACAGGGCTGCTGCTGCAAGGCATTCTGGGAAAACAAGCACCTTTAGCTGAGTATGTGGCTACTGTTAGCTACAATGAGTCAGAGGAAGTCAATATTTCCAGCTGTAGAAATGGCTTTCTGTAAATGGTAGCTATCAAGACGTCTGGGAAAAGGACTGGGTTTTTTTTGGCTAGGGATGTGGCCACCCCTAGCGGCAAGGGATCCTGGCAAGCCAGATGTTTTTAGCTGAGCACATGGCCTCCGGCACCGAGGGATTCTGGAAAAGCGAGTATTGGTATCTGGGCTCCTGGCCTCAAGGAATTCTGGGAAGGCAAGGCATTTTATAGAGCAGAATTGTACTGAACAAAACGGGGCGGGGGGGGGGGGCTCTGTAGGCCAGGAAGAAGGTGGCCTGGGTGTGTGCCCCAGCTGGGTCGTGTGCCCACAGGGGACGAGGAGGAGGAGGAGGACGGGTCCCGGGAGGAACGGCTGCCTTCCTGCTTTGACTACGTCATGCACTTCCTGACGGTGTTCTGGAAGGTGCTCTTTGCCTGCGTGCCCCCCACGGAGTACTGCCACGGCTGGGCCTGCTTCGGCGTCTGCATCCTGGTCATCGGCCTGCTCACCGCCCTCATCGGGGACCTTGCCTCACACTTTGGCTGCACCGTCGGCCTCAAGGACTCTGTCAACGCCGTAGTCTTCGTGGCCCTGGGCACCTCCATCCCTGGTAACCCCCCTGGGAAACCGCTGGTCCGGGGAGAGTCTCAGAGAAGCCCAGCAGTAGAGCCCGAGAGGAAGGTTGTGCAGAAATAAGGTGGTGGAATCCCACAGAACCCGGATGGTGGGCCCCACAGAAACGCAATGAGGGAGCATGAGAGAAACCAGGCGGGGAGGTCCTGTAGATTCAATAGGTAAACGGAATCCTCCCCAAGAGCAACCATTGGGATGTCCCGTAGAACTAAGGTATTGGGAAATGTAGAACCCAGACAGTGGGTTCCATAGAAAGCAGGGGGCGGGGCCTGTAGAAAGCAACTTTTTTTTTTTTCATGTTTATTTTTGGAGAAAGAGAGAGAGAGAACAGCGGGGGAGGGGCAGAGAGAGAGGGAGAGAGAGAATCCCAAGCAGGCTCCAAGCCCGCCCTGAGTGTGGAGCCTGACTCGGGGGGGGGGGGGGGGGGGCCCGTCTCACCGCCGTGAGACCACGACCTGAGCCGAAAGCAAAAGTCAGCCGCCTAAACCCGCTGAGCCACCCAGGCGCCCCAGAAAGCAGCTATTGTGACTGGCTCTCCGATGCCTGCGCTCTATACCGGAGACTTGAGTTTTTAGCGAGATGTTGAGAAATGGGTGGAGGCCGCAGAAAGGGGGCTGCGTGCTGGACAGAGACCAGGTGGGGAATTGACGGGAAGGGGGTTGCATGTGGGTGGAACCGAACACTTGTCCCGCCAGCTGGCGATGGGGTGATGGGGCCAGTAGAAAGCAGGCAGCGGGTTCATGCAATGCAGACAGCGATTCCTATGGAAAGCGGGCGGCGAGTCCCATAGAAAGCAGGCAGCGGACCCCACTGAATGCAGAGACTGCGATCGCACAGTGGTTCCACCGGAAGCAGGCAGGGGGTGCCATAGAAAGTAGGCAGTGGATACCACTGGATGCAGACAAGTCCCATAGAAAGCAGGCAGCGAGTTCCAGAGAAAGCAGGCGGCGGGTCTTGCAGAGCGCCCGGCACCGGCATGATGACCCACTTTGTGGCTTGCTTGGGGTCAAGGGCCTCGGGCGGGGAGCTGCGGCCGCGGGAGGCGGGGTCTGCCCGGGGGGGGGGGGGGGGGGGGGAGGAGGGGGGCACCGGGGACGGTGTCGGGGTCTCCTGGGAAGCTGGCGTGGGGGACAGGCTGGGCCCCTGTGACCGCCGTGTCTCTGCCCACGCAGACACGTTCGCCAGCAAGGTGGCGGCGCTGCAGGACCAGTGCGCGGACGCGTCCATCGGCAACGTGACGGGCTCCAACGCGGTGAACGTGTTCCTGGGCCTGGGCGTGGCCTGGTCGGTGGCCGCCGTGTACTGGGCGGTGCAGGGCCGCCCGTTCGAGGTGCGCACCGGCACGCTGGCCTTCTCCGTCACTCTCTTCACCGTCTTCGCCTTCGTGGGCATCGCCGTGCTGCTGTACCGGCGCCGGCCGCACATCGGCGGCGAGCTGGGCGGCCCGCGGGGCCCCAAGCTCGCCACCACGGCGCTCTTCCTGGGCCTCTGGTTCCTGTACATCCTCTTCGCCAGCCTCGAGGCTTACTGCCACATCCGGGGCTTCTAGGCCCCCCTCCCCCTCCCCAGAGACTCGGCTGCCCCTGCTTCGGACCCGCGTCTCCTTTTGTCCTCCAGAGAGATTCGGCCTCCTCTCTCCTGGGACTCAGCCTCCCTTCCTCCTGGGAATTAATATCCCTGCCCTCCGTCCCCACTAACATCCTCGTCCCTTCCCCTCGGGGGTCTCCCCGAGATACCCACAACTGCCGCCCAGCCCTGGTAGCCACTGTCCGCACCCCCCCCCACCCCGGGGACATTGCCACCTCGAGGCCCCTCCCCAGAGAACCGCCCCCTACCCCGCGACCTTCTAGAGAATCTATAACATCTGTCTCCCTCCACACCCAGCCTTGCCCTATCCCTTAAGGCCCCCTTCCTCTAGAGGACGCCCCCCCTCCCACCGCCACCACCGCCAGGGACCTGTGCCCCAGAGCCTCAGAACCCAGCCCTCCCTGGGGGACCTTTGAAGGAGGCTGACCCATCCCAGGATGTCCCTGATCTCGGCCCTTCTCCCCAACCCTCAGGGAGCTCTGTTCAGCCCCCGAGGGTGGGGCGGAGGAACAGGTAGGTGCGTGCAAAAGGGGGCCACGCCTTCCCTGATTTCTCCACTCAGGCCCTTGGGAGGACACTAATTTTCGAGGCTTGGAGAAGGGAGGGGAGAAGTGTGGGGTTTCAGAGCTGGAGGAGGCGCATTTGAACCTGCAACTTCTCACATTCCAGCGCCCCCACTGGCCTCCACTACCTCCTAGAGCCCAGCCACACCTTGGAGGGGGGGGGGGGGCCCTGTGTGTATATATAGTGTGTTTGGGGGAGGGGGGACACGGGAGGGTGCATGTCTTGGGGAAAGGGGGTGACAGACTTTCCTTTTGCGAGGGCAGCAGACTCCCCCAGCCGTGATAACTGGCTTTGGGGAGGAGGCCGGGAATCGAAGGGAGTCCAGCGATCTCCCCTGACAATCTAGAAGGCTCATTTTGCCCTCAGTGCCAGCCAATCCGGGCAGGACCCTCGAAGAGGAGACCGAGGGTCCCAGAGGACCAATGCTACAAGCCAGCAAATGCTGCCACATCTCTGCCTGATGGGGAGCAGGGGTGGGTGGGTGGGAGGGTGGGACTGGGGCCAGGGGGTCTGGGTGGGCATTTTTAACCTTGGAGGCCACCCATCTGTTGGTAGGCCACCTGCATTTTCTTACCGTTGTTTCCTGCCCAAAGGACACACTTGGGGTGTGCGGAGTGCTGCCCACTTCTTGGGACCCTGAGGATCACCCTGCAACCCCCGTAACACCCTGCTTCCCACAGGTTTTTAGCGTCCTATCGTCCTGTTGTGCATCACCCCAACATCCCAGACCTGTTACCCACTCCCCTTTCTCCACTCCTAGCTCATCAGCACCGGTCGTTGTCTCTTCTCTGTGATTTCTGTACAAGTTGCCATAAAACTTTGAAATTCTGCCTGAAACAAAACAAAACAAAACAAAACAGCCTTCTTGCGAGGAGTTGGGATTCTAGAGGAGGGAGCTCATGAGGTCTCTGACTGAGATTTGGGCAACTGTGAAACAGACCAGGTACTCTGGGTCTTTCCATGCAGGACACCCGCGGGCACCAGCCACTCCCAAAAGTTCACGCCAGCTTCCCGTAGCCACGCCCCCATTCGCCACCCAGTTTGCCTAGCCACGCCCCCACGCCTCCGCCCCGGGAGCTTTCCTAGCCACGCCCCCATTCCAGCAGCCACCAACTATTCCCTTTCACTGAGCATCTTGGGAACACAAAAGAGGAGGACCCAGATTTGCCTGATCAGAGGAGCTGGGGTTGATGGGAGTTTCCCGAATAAAGCAAGTCATTTTCTCAGAATCCTGATATAGGAGGAGGGGTGTGTGTGTGTGTCCAGGTGAAGGGCACAGCCTATGTAAAGGTGTGCGGACTTGTGAGTTACCGGCTTTTTCATACTCCTGCGAGAGGGTTGCACGAATGGAGTGTGGGGTGCATGAGGGTGGGGAGTGGAGAGAGCCCAAGAGACCTTATCAGCCACTCTCAGGAGCTTCGAATGTATCCCAAAAGCAAAGGGGAGCTTTGGAAGGGATTTAAGGGGGACGGGGAAGGGAGGGCAGGCAGTTGATGTGGTCTGATTTACATTTTCCAACTTGCCTTCTGGCTGCCTTGTGAGCCCCGAGGCTGCGAGATCAGGGAGGAGGCTGGGGCGGCCAAGGAAGGGTCCTGGAGTGGGGGGGGGGGGGGGAGGTGAAAGGGGGTGGTGGCTCGAGATAATGGGTCAGGCTGGATGGGAGGGTTCGGAGAGAGCGCACAGGCAGGGCCCTGGCAGGAAAGAGAGAGTGCACCCAAACGGAATAGCCAGGGAGAGTTTAACGAAAGGGCTATTTTAGGGGATTAAGGCGGGGGGAGGGGAGGGGGCCAAGGTCAAGGAAAACAAGCTCGGGGAAGGTGCAGTACCCGGGGCCAGCAGTAGAGGGAGCAGTTCCACCACCCCAGCTTGAAGGCTGAAGTGTGAGCTGAAGCTACTGAGACTTGAACGGGTGGCTAGAGCGGAGGCCCGGGCTATGGGCACGGACACCCCACACCCAAGAGACGGGGGGGGAGGGGGGGGCTGGAGAGTGAGCACCCCAACCTGACCCTCCTCCCGCCCACCAGTCTCCGGCTGGTGCCTTCCATTGGCTGAACTCCACCAGAAGCCAGAGGTCAACAGGTGGTGCATAGAGGTCAGCCTCTTGGGACACAGAGCGGGCGGGAGAAAGGTGGAGAGTGGGTCCGGGAATTGGGGGGTGGGGGGTGGGGAGGGAGCCATGGTGGAGAATTTGCCACAGAGGCAGTGAGGTTTCTCCTGGGTTTGGGGAATGAAGGTGGGGATAATCTGGGGAACAGGTCTGGAGAACTCGCTGGGTACAGGTGAGTACATGCTGAGGGTGATGCCTAGGGGAACATCCAGAGACATCGGGGAAGTGGGGGGGGGCGTCCTGGAGCTCAGGGGAGGGGGGTGTGTGTGCTTGACAGGGGCTTGGGATTTGTGGGCAGTGAGGCATCACCAAGCCACGGAGGGGGTGGGGCACATGGAACGCGGGAGACCCGCCTGGGGGGGCGGGGGGGGGGGGGGAAGGACCCGCCAGAGAGGTGGGAAACCGGCGGACTGGCTCCACCTGAAGCCGAGAGCGTTTCCAGAATGAGGGCGTGGTTGACGGAGTGAAAGGTGGGAAAAGATGAGCAGTAGAAAGCGACCTTGGGATTTAGGACTGGACGGGAGCAGTTTGGTGGAGGGTGTGGGGCAGCAGGCGGGCTGATCTAGAGTGAGGAGGAGGGAGTGGAAGTCGGGGAAACTGAGGCAGAGCATGTAGACCACGCTTTGGGCAACCTTGTAGAGAAAGAGGGGGTTGCTGGAGGAAGATACGGGCGTGAGCGGACTTTCCCCTCCAAGGTGGGAAAGGCTGTGGAACAGGAGGGCATTGAATGCAGGGGCATAAGAGCATCTCACGTTCCTGAGGCCCACAGCAACGATGCCAGGCACTGTGTCGGGTCCTCCTGCGGATCGCCCCCCTTTCTACTGGCGCAGGAAACAGGCTCGGAGAGGAGAAGCAACTTGCCCGAAGTGTCATGTCTAGAAAGGGCG
Source organism: Puma concolor (assembly GCF_028749965.1). NCBI lineage: Eukaryota > Metazoa > Chordata > Mammalia > Carnivora > Felidae > Puma > Puma concolor. The sequence continues at coordinate 53,080,255 of NC_141681.1, read as the reverse complement.
GGGACGGAGGTGGCTGAGGCCCAGAGCGCCACAGGGGACCAGGACACCTATCTTACCCGGCAAGGAAACGGGCGAGCCTGGCGGCAGGAAGCTAAGATCTCAGCTTCAAAGAGAGGCACATCCAGGGCTTGGGACGTGGATGTGACGAGGGACGTGATGATGCTGCGAGTCCCACGGGAGTCAGCTCGCGAGGGATCTACATGAACTGTCACGGAAGCCAGCAAGAGCGCAAAGATTTCCTCTCTCGGTGCCTCAGTTCCCGCATCTGGAAAATGGGGATAATAATAATAATAATAATAATGGGGCTGATGGTACAGGGTTGTATTAACTTATCTATATTTTTTAGAATAATACCCAGCACATAGTAAGAACTCAGTAGATGGAAACGTTATACTTTCTGGATATTTCCAGCTTGCTCACTTTCTTAGTTCATATTCTTTCCCCTCACCCCCGGCCTCCTTTCTCCTCCCCCCCCCCCCAACTCGCGGACCACAATCCCCATCCCAGAAAAGCCTCAGGACAGAGCGACGCAGACTCCCTGCAAACTGGCTGTGCCCTCTGAGTCTCCGTTGCTAAAACCCAAACGCAGGGGAGACGAATGAGGGATATCCCCTCCTCTCCCTCTAGCCCCCCAATTCTCTGATTCACTTCACCCAGCACCTGCCCGCTCTGCGCCTGGTGCTCTGCTGGGGCCACTGCAGGGACCAGAAATGTCCCTGGACCCTGCTCTCGGCCGGCTCACAGAGCAGTGGGGGACACAGGCCGAGCAGGGTGGAAAAGGTGGCGGTCAGGTCGGGGACCCGTGAGTGGAAGGGCTTTGGAGCAGGACACAGACGGCACCGATCTGGGGGGCTGAAGGCGTGCAGGGTGTAGGGAGATGGCCGAGGGGTGGCGCAGAACTCTGGGGCTAGCCGAGGCGAAAGCCGGAGGGGCAAGGCGGGGGGTGGGGGGGTGAGGCGGGGGTTGAGTGACTTCCAGAAGCCGGAGAGGAGGGCCATCTGGAGAGGGATGCCCCCCCCCCACCAGAGCTGTGGCTCCGGTATAGGCGTGCGACCGACCCACACCCGTGGGGCGGGGCCGGTGGGAGCTGCCGCTGGGGGGGTGGGGGGTGGGGTGAGACCCTGACCTCGCTCCAGCCCCTCCACTGGCTGGGCTCTACAGGAGTCCATAGGACGGAGAAGCCTTGGACGCGTTCCATTAAGCCACGCTGGGGTAGACTGAATAATGCCCCCCAACGCACACTCACACGCACGCACACGTCCGCACGCTACTCCTGAGACCGCGTGGACACTGTGTTCCCTTACACCGCAAGAGGGACTTTACAGATGTGATTAACCGCGACATCTTACGGAGCGGACCTGCCCTTGACGATGTGCGTGGGCTCTCAGTGCAACCGCAAGGGTCCTCCGAAGGGGGGGGGGGGGCGGTGATCACCGTAGGACATGGGACAAGGGAAGCGGAGGTTGGAGTCACCAGGCAGTGCCACCAGCCGAGGGACCCCGGGCGCCCCTGGCCTCTCCCCTCGAGCCTCCGGAATGAGCTGCGGTTGCCTTGACTTGAGACCTCTGGCCTCCAGGATTGTGAGAGAATAAATGCGTGTCGTTTGAAGACCCTGGGCTGGTGGTAATGCGTTAACAGCCGAAACGGGAACCAAACACAGAGACCCGCCGAAGCCTTCTGCTGCCACCTCCCATCTCTCCGGACCTCAGGCACATGAGCATGTGGTGGAAATTTCTTTTCTTTTTATGTTTGTTTAGTTTTGAGAGAGACAGGGCGTGAGCGGGGGAGGGGCAGAGAGAGAGAGGGAGACACAGAACCCGAAGCAGGCTCCGGGCTCCGAGCTGTCCGCACGGAGCCCGACGCGGGGCTCGAACCCAAGAACCGTGAGATCACGCAGGACCTCGGCCCAAGTCAGCTACTAAACACACTCACTATGTTTTGGCGGTGTTTCCAGGCTCGAGAGTTTGCATCCTCTAGAAAGAAGCCTCGGAACCCACTTTCCCAGCCTCCTTTACATCCAGGGCACAGACATGTGAGTTGGATTCCCCAAACTGACTCACCAGCAGGAGTCCTGAATTCCAGAGGAGCACCTTGCAAAGGGGGCTCCTTATGGGTTCCACGTAGCCGGTGAGGACAGTGTGACACAGGCACCCTGTGACTTTGGGAGGGCTCGCTGGCTGTAAGGAGCACAGACACAGAGGCGACATCAGCACTGCGGGGCAGGGGGACGGGCAGGTGCAGTTACATCACGGTCCCAGGAGCAGGTGCAAAGGCGGGGGTGGGGGGTGCATCTAAGACGGAGGTTTTCAGGGGTTATGGAAGCAGCTTCCTTGTCAGGTCACTTCTGGGCGTGGTTTGGGGCTCTCTTTCTGGAAACAGCCTCATGCCTGGTTCTCCAGGCCACTCCATGCTCCCGTGAGCCACTCGTATCCTTCCTCCCCCCATAAATTCCATATGGTAAATTGTATTAAGCATTAGTAAATTTGATTTGCTTTCCCGGTGGGAAAATTGTACCTTCCTGCCCCTTTGAATTCAGTAGTGGCCAAGTGACTTTCCTCAGCTAAAGAAAGAGGGCAGAGGTGATGTGTGACCCTCCTGGGTAGAAGCTTTTAAAACCAGTGCGTGCTCAGCCATGCCTCTTTCTCCTCAGCCATGGTGACGGCGTAACGTAGACACTAACAGCCCGGGGTCCTAGAGTGAGGGTGTTGTGCAGCCAGCTTGCTGTGGGCTTGTAGCCTGATCGGGAAATAAATCTGGGGCACCTGGCTGGCTCAGTCAGCAGAGCATGCATGCAACTCTTGATCTCGGGGTCATGAGTTTGAGCCCCATGTTGGACAGAGAGATTACTAAGGAAGAGAAGGGGGAGCGCCTGGGTGGCTCAGTCGGTTGAGCATCTGCCTCTTGGTTTCAGCTCAGGTCAGGATCCCAGAGTCATGGGATTGAGCCCTGAGTTGGGCTCTGCTCTGAGTGTGGAGTCTGCTTAAGATTCTCTGTCTCTCTCCCTCCCTCTGCCCCTCTTCCCTGCTCAAACGTGCTCTCTCTCTCTCAAAAAGAAAAAGAAAGAAAGAAAGAAAGAAAGAAAGAAAGAAAGAAAAGAAAAGAAAAAAGGAAGGAGAGAAAGAAAGAAAAAAAGTGAAAAGAAAAGGGAGAGAAAGGAAGGAAGGAAAGAAAAAAAAAAATGAAAGAAAGAAAAGAATGAGAGGAAAAAGGAAGGAAGGAAGGAAGGAAGAAAAGAGAAAGAAAGAAGGAAAGAAAAGAGAAAAAAAGGAAGGAAAGAAAGAAACGAGTGAAAAGAAGAAAGAAAAAGGAAGGAAGGAAAGAAAGAAAGAAAGTGAAAAGAAAGGAAAGAGAAAAAGGAAGGAAAGAAAGACAAAAAGAAAGGAAAGAAAGAAAAGAAATAAAAAGGAAGGAAGGAAAGAAAGAAAAGAAAAAGAGTGAAAAGAAAAGGGAGAGAAAGGAAGGAAGGAAGGAAAGAAAGAGAAAAGAATGAGAGGAAAAAGGAAGGAAGGAAAGAAAGAAAGGAAGGAAGAAAGAAAAGAGAACGAAAGAAGTAAAGAAAGGAGAAAAGAAAAATGAAGGAAAGAAAGAAAAGAATGAAAGGAAAAGAAAGAAAAAGGAAGGAAGGAAAGAAAGAAAGTGAAAAGAAAGGAAAGAGAAAAAGGAAGGAAAGAAAGACAAAAAGAAAGGAAAGAAAGAAAAGAAATAAAAAGGAAGGAAGGAAAGAAAGAAAGTGAAAAGAAAGGAAAGAGAAAAAGGAAGGAAAGAAAGAGACAAAAAGAAAGAAAAGAAAGAAAAAGGAAGGAAAGAAAGAAAGAAAGAAAAGAAAAAGAGTGAAAAGAAAAGGGAGAGAAAGGAAGGAAGGAAAGAAAGAGAAAAGAATGAGAGGAAAAAGGAAGGAAGGAAAGAAAGAAAGGAAGGAAGAAAGAAAAGAGAATGAAAGAAGTAAAGAAAAAAGAAAAATGAAGGAAAGAAAGAAAAGAATGAAAAGAAAAGAAAGAAAAAGGAAGGAAGGAAAGAAAGTGAAAAGAAAAGAAAGAGAAAAAGGAAGGAAAGGAAGGAAAGAAAGAGACAAAAAGAAAGGAAAGAAAGAAAAGAAAAAAGGAAGGAATGAAAAAAGAAAGAAAAGAAAAAGAAAGAAAGAAAGAAAGAAAGAAAGAAAGAAAGAAAGAAAGAAAGAAATGCGTATTTCCGTCGGCTGAGAGATTTGGGGGATGTTTGTTACGGCAGCATCACACGGTCTAAGCTGACGTGTACACTCGGCTTCTGTGGAACCAGTCACGCTCGGCCGTGTGCACCCAAGACCACAGACAGGTGCTCAGGGAACAGACTACATGAGGATTCTCAAGCCGGAGTCTGCAGGTTTCGGGAACTCTCTGCGCTTGCCTACAAACGGCACATGCGGGACCGTTTTCCCAGGACGGGGCTTGTAACCAATCCAGACTTTCGAATTGGTTAAGGACTCGACAGACTCAAAGATGTTGGTCCTGGAGTCAGACGACATGGGTTCACATCCCGGCTCTCCCACTCACAAGCTGGGCCACCTCGAGCGAGTTACTTAACCTCTCTGGGCTTGTCTCTTTGCCAAACAGAGCTGCTGATTGCCTAGAGAAGGAAGTACGTGTGAAGTGAATAGTGCCCGCAGGATGGCCCTCATCCCCTTGGCTCAGGATGGCTCACCTCCGTGACATCGTTCCAACCGGAAGGACGGAGTCGTCACGCTTAAAATCTCAGGGGATGTTTCGGGGGAAAGTGGGAGAGCGGATGTCGAGGCACCGTGAGCAACGTCTAAGGCAGAAACCTTGGAGGAAGCCTGCCCAGCGGCTGCCGGGAAACTCTGGCCAATCAGAACAGTGGTGGGGGATGAAACCGACCCCGAAATTAATGCCCGAGGGTCCTGGACCCGTGACACCCGCTGTTCTGAGATCGAGGCCCCGGCGGGACCCGAACTCGACACCCACTCGTCCTCGCCCTCATCTTTCCAAACGGCCCCCCCCGCCCGAGTGCTTGGCCTGTTTCTCCCGAACATTCTAGCCTGTTTCCCCCCAAAAGACCTTCCGCCTAAGACCCCGCCCCAACTGCCCCGTGTCCTACTCCTCACCCGCGGTTCCCTGAGCCTCCAGGCCCCCTGCCCTGCTCGACTCTTGCGTAACAAGCCACTCCCAAAACTTACCGGCTTGAAGCAACGGGTGAGTAGCATCTCCCACGGTTCCGCGGGCGACTTAGTTCTCGTGGGCTCTGTGGCTTGACCTGGGTGGTCTTGGCTCGGGGTCTGTCCCCGGACGGCGGCCGGGTGTCAGCTGGGGTCCCAGTTATCTGCAGGCCCCGCGGGACTGGCGTCTGAGGTAACCGACGCGTGTGGCTCAAAGCCTCGCCAGGCCTGTGGCCGGGAGCCCGTGACTTTCTTGACGATTCCTTGGCCTCGTGTCCCTGCGCTGCTGTCTCTCCCCGTCTCTCTGTCTCCAAAGGTCTCCGTCTCTCTTCCAGCGGCCCCCCTCCTCCCCGGGGTGGCCCAGACCGACCTCTCTCTGGCGTGGCGGCGGCCAGGTTGCAAGGGAGCCACTGTAGAAGCCACCACAATGGCTCGCGTCACTTTCGACTACATTCTGTCGGTCAAAGCCGGTCACAAGATTGCCGCGGGGGAACGCAAGCGGATGCCGCCTCTTGATCCGTGGGGCGTGGGCATAAAGAGAGTCGAGGGATGGTTGGTGGCCATTCCTGGTAGGCTGAATACTGCCCCCCAAAGAGAGCCGCGTCCCAACTCCGTGAATGTCACCTTATAGGACAGAGAAGGATTTTGCCGGTGTGACCCAGTAAAAGGTCTGGGAGGCAGGGAGGGCGCCTGGAGGGGCTCAGCCGGTTAAGCATCTGACTTCGGCTCGGGTCATGATCTTGCGGGCTCGTGAGGTCGAGCCCCGCGTCAGGCTCCACGCTGACGGTGCAGAGCCTGCTTGGGGTTCTCTGTCTCTCCCTCTCTCTGTCCCTCCCCTGCTTGCACTCTCCCAAAAGTAGATAAACAAACAACCAAACAAACAAATAAAGGGTCTTGAGACGGGGAGATCACCCTGGATGATCCAAGTGAACCCTAAATTCAGTCACGACCTCCTTGTAAGAGACAAGCAGAGGGAGCTTAGACGACACACGGAGGAGGTGGGCAAGCGGAGACGGGGGGCGGAGAGATTTGCCGATGCCAGCCTTCAAGATCGGGGTGATGGGGCCACAAACCAAAGAACCCCGGAAGCCTCCAGAAGCCGGAAGAGGCAAGGAACGGATTCTCCCCTCGAGCCTCTGGTGGGGACACGGTCCCGCCGCCCCCTCGGTTTTGGCTCAGAGACCGATCTGGGACTTGCCCCCTTGGTTTTGGCTGAGAGACCCATCTGGGAATTTCTCGGCTTCCAGAACTGTGAGAGGACAAAGCCGTGCTGGTGTAAGCCCCCAGGGGGTGCTAATTGGTGACAGCCACTGAAGGAAACTGACGGGCCATCTCTCCAGCCAATGCACCGGCGCCCCTTGTCCCTTATGGTCTGTGTGTCTCTACACCTCGAACGCATTGCTTTTGGATTGCGATAAAAACGGACTAACATTTTACCGTCTGAACCATTTGCAAGCGCACAATTCAGCGACACTTGGTGCATTCACCACCGCCTGCTTCCAGAACTTTTCCGTCACCCCAAAAGGACACCCCAAACCCATTTATCAGTCATTCCCCATTTTCCCCTTTCCCCAGCCCTGGCAACCGCTAATCAACTCTCTCTCTCTTTTTTAAATGTTTATTTATTTTTGAGAGAGAGAGAGAGAGAGCGCGCGCGCGCGCCAGCGGGTGGGGGAGGGGCAGAGAGAGGGGGACAGAGGATCCAAAGCGGGCTCTGCGCTTGATCTGGGGCTGGAACTCGTGAACCGCAAGATCGTGGCCTGAGCCGAAGTCGGACGCTCAACCCACCGAGCGACCCAGGCGCCGTCAACTCGAATCCACTTCCTGTCTCTATGGATTTGGCTCTTCCGGAGATTTCGTATAAACGGCACGGGGTTTTCGGGGTCCATCCACGTGGTAACAGGCGCCAGTAGAACTTCATTCGTTTTTATGGGTAAATACTCTTCCGTGGCACGAACACACGGCATTGTGGTTATCCGTTCATCAGCTGATGGGTGCCACGTCTTGAACTCTTTTTTTGTTGTTTCTTTCTTGGCCATGGCTCCCATGATCACAGCGCTGGAGGCTGGGGAGGTCTCCTCGCGGGGGTCCTCCCGAGAAATGGGACCAACAGGTTCCAAACGGAACCATCTATGTGTAGACAACAGAGATAGGCTTGTTTTAAAGATTTCCTTTTTAAGGAATCTCTACACCCAACGTGGGGCTCGAACTCACAACCCCCGGGGAGCAAGAGTCGCACACTGCACCAGCCGGAGCCAGCCAGGCGCCCTGATGGGTTTATTTGAAAGAACTGGCGGGGTTGTGGGGGGGGGGGATGGGCTAACGGGGGAAGGGGCATGAAGGAACCTACTTCCGAAATCACTGTTGCTCTAGATGCTAACGAACTTGGATGTAAATTAAAAAAAAAAAAAATATGGGGCGCCTGGGTGGCGCAGTCGGTTAAGCGTCCGACTTCAGCCAGGTCACGATCTCGGTCCGTGAGTTCGAGCCCCGCGTCGGGCTCTGGGCTGATGGCTCGGAGCCTGGAGCCTGTTTCCGATTCTGTGTCTCCCTCTCTCTCTGCCCCTCCCCCGTTCATGCTCTGTCTCTCTCTGTCCCAAAAATAAATAAACGTTGAAAAAAAAATTTAAAAAAATAAAATAAAATAAAATAAAATAAAACAAGTTAAAGTCTCATGTATATATGTGAACTGAAAAAATAAAAATAAATAAATAACTTAATTAATTAATTAAATGAAAAGTAAAAAAAAAATTTAAAAATAAACATAAAAAAGAAAAGAATTGGCCCATGTGATTGGGAGGGGTGGCAAGTCCAAAGTCTGCAGGGCAGGTCAGCAGGCTGGAGACCCAGGGAAGCAGTGACATTGCAGCTCAAGCTGGAGGGCAGTCTGGAAGCAGATTTCCCACCTCCTCCGGGGGGGGGGGGGGGACTTCGGTCTTTCTCTCGTAAGGCCTTCAACTGATGGGGCGAGGCCCACCCACATTATGGCGGACACTCTGCTTTACTTCAAGTCAACTGACTTAAATGCTACTCTCATCGGAAAAACAGCTTCGCAGCCGGTGTTTAGACCAAACGGCTCAGGCACCACAGCCTGGCCAAGTGGGCAGATATAATTCACAGGGGATCGCTCTCTTCCCCTCGCCCACCCTCTGGGCCCACCCCCCCCCCACGTCCCTGCCTGGCTGCTGTCTGAGGCTGGGCTCCACAGAAGCCGGCCCAAGTCAAGAGGGAGAGGCGAGGGGCGTATCCGGGAGGTGATTCCAGGAGACGCTGGAGGGAAGGAAATCGTGAAGGGTGGCTTGATGGGCGCGTCTCCCCCTGCGGGCACACAGGGTCTTAATCCTGCTGGGACCACTCAGGGAGGGTGTGGAATGCTCTCTGGGGTGCCCAGCCTCAGGGTGAGGAAAGTGGGGTGTTTATCTCCTAACTCTGGGCTTCTTCCGGGACTTGGCCCCCGGCACCTCTTGCCTTGGCCAGAGACCGCACTCATTGTGGGCTGCAGGTGGCAGTGTGGGGACGGCTGCTGGGTCACAGCACAGCCCACGGGGCCTTCCGCCTTCCCTCGTCCAGTGGGGAAATGCGTGGGCACCCAGAGGGGAGACATGACCATCCCTCCAGGCCCCCCCCCCCTCGGCCCCTGCTGTCCCCCTGAGGACTGGAGTCGGGGAGACCTTCCGGGCACTCAAGGCTGGGGGGAGAGAAGGGGTGGCCTTCCCGGGCCTCACTGTCTCCCAAGGCACCTTCTCCCTTGCTCCCCCCGCCCCCCCACTGCTGGCCCCCCTTCTGTGCTGCCTTCTCCCCAGGAGGCAGAGGGAAAGCAATGTCAAGGATGATGGATTGAAAGGGGCAGGTGAGGTCAGTAGAAGAGGGACCACAGGGCTGGAAGGGAAGAGGAACAGAAACGAGGAGGGGGCCATGGACAAAGCGGAGACACAGACGGAAGGCGACAGGGAAGTGGGCTGGGAGAGGGGGGATCCCAGAGACTTTAAAACGCAGCGCTGAGGGAGGTGGTGGGGGGGCAGGTCGGGGTGAGGGAGCCACAGAGACAGAGACGGGGGAGAGACTGAGAGGGAGAGAGAGATGGAGACAGGGAGACAGAGAGATCGTCCGGACAAAGAGAGACAGAGAGAGAAAGGAAAAGCTGGAGAGAGAGACACCCGAGACGGCCAAACGGACAGACAGACAGACACACACACACACTCAAGACAGGGAGGCGTGTGGTGAAAGAGAGGGAGCCGGGGGACCAGAGGGAGAGGAGGAGGGAGGGGTGGAGGGGGAGGAGAAGGGCAGGGACGAGACCCAGAAAGCGGACACTTAGACACGGAGAGAAGCTGGCAGAGAAAAGCCGATTGGAAGGAACAGGAGGGAAGGGGAAGGGACGGAAAGACAGGAGTGGGGGGGGGGGGTCGGGAGTCGTGGCCAGCGCCCCTCCCCCGCCCGGGTCAGCCATGGCTAATGGTATGATTGCTCGGTGGGGCGGCAGGCGTCAGTGACAGATGAGCCGCCCGAGTCGCCAGCTCCAGTGATGGATGGGCCCGGGAGGCGGGCGGAGGGGTGGGCGCGGGGAGGGGGGCCTGCAGCCAAGATAAATGTTTCCCTCTCCCAGAGCCACGCAGGGGAGGCGCTGGGGACTCGGGCGATGCATCCGTGAAGGGCCCGGGGGGGGGGGGGGTGAGGGAGACACAGAGGAAGGCAGAAACCCAGGGCGCGGGGGCGGGGGCGGGGGGGGCGCAGGAGGACAGGAAAAGAGAGAGGTGAGGACACAAAGGCCGAAAAGATGGAGGGAGAGACACCTGACCCACGCCCAAGACCGAAGCAGAGACCCAGAGAACCTTCTTGTAGGATCCCTTCAACCCCGCCCCTGAGCAAGGACACAGATCCTTGCAGAGGGTCCAAGAGCGAGGAAGGAGGGAGAGAGCGGGAGAGACCGACGCTGAGCTGTTGCCGGAGGGGAAACTGAGGCAGAGAGCTTGTAGGACCACAACAGAAGACAGAGGGGCCCCTCCCTCGATTCGGAGCTGACCGTGGGGATGGCTGGGGGCCCCTGGGGATCCCAGCCGCCTGTGGGCAAAGCCCCCAGAGAGGACCGAGCCGAGGGGGAGGGTCTTCCCAGGGCTCGGGGCTCACGTGGGGGGTCCATGCCCACCCTGAGACACACGCACCCAGAGCTGCACGCTCCCTGGGGGTCCATATGTCACCGTCGGAGGTGCAGCCCCACGGGGCCTGAGGTCAGAGGGTGATGGGACTGGAGTGTGTGTGTGTGTGTGTGTGTGTGTGTGTGTGCGTGTGTGAGAGAGAGGGAGAGAGACAGACAGACAGGCCGGGGGCAGGGCAGTGAGATATCGGCAGACACTCCTCTCTCCTCCCTGCCAACATCTCCCCCCTCTCTTTAATTAAAAAGATTTTTGCCCAAGAGTCAAAGACCCTCTTCCTCGTTTGTGGGACTGGAGCGTCCCCTGAGCTCAGAGCAATGGAAAAAATGGCTCTTGTCTCTGTCCCCTCTCCATCTCTGTCCCCGCCTGGGACCCCCACCCCTGTCTGTAGCTCAGTCCGGGCACCCCCCCTCCCCCACTCCCTCCTGGCTGTTTCGGCCGGTCTCCAAGTCACACCCCCTCACTGGCCTCACAGGGGCACCCCGCCCCAGTTAGGACACACTCCCCACTGGGGCTGTCACATCAGGTCACTCTTTTTGTTTTCTGGATCAGCCTGGGGAGGAGACCTCGGCCTCCCCGCCTCCCCAGGAGCAAGGCGAGGCTGGGAGCCCAGACCCCTGAACCTCAGCTGAAGGCAGGGGAGGGAGGGGGACAGACAGAAGAGCTTTGCATCTTTAATTAAAAAGTGATTTAAATTAATTTTCTGCTCCAAAACCCCTATCTGAGGGGCGGGGTGTGTGGCAGTGATTAAAAGCCTTTGGGCCCCCTTCGCTTCCGCCTCCCTTAAAGGGCCAGCGTCACCCGAGGGAAAGTTGCGAGGGGCAGCTTCAAGGGCAGTGAGCGCCCCCTGGCACAGGGGACCCCAGGTTCAGCCAAGGCCCCCGGGGGGGCCCGGCTCTCCCTGGTTTAACCATTTTGCTTGCATCCTTTCCCCCCCAGCCCGTTGCCCACCCAGTAGATGGGGAGACTGAGGCTTCTAGAGAGAAGGGTCGGAGGTGGCTCTGGACCCCAGGTTTCCTGGAGGAGACCCAGAGGTGGCCAGGCGGGAGGGCCGTGGCGTGCCGAGAGGGGTCCAAGGACAAGTCAGGGACCCAGAGACAGACAGGGTCAGAGATCCTGTGTAGGACAGAGAGAGTGAGGTCTCCGGAGAGAGTGACTGGAGGGTTCTGGGTTGCAGCTGGGCCCTGGGGCAGTGGGGGGAGAGGAGGGGACCTTCCCAGGGGCGAGGGGGCCAGGGCCATGGTCCTCGCCCTCCTCAAAGCCCTCGGGCTGGGAAGTTCTGCCCCGATTTCTCCTGCTGTAGCTCCAGCTGTCTCGCCCCTGCCCGCGGCCTGGGTGGTTTGGTTTCATTTCCACCAGCCCGGAGGACGGAGAAGCGGACTGCGGCAGAGCAGAGCTGTTTATGAGGGTCATAAAAATATCCTTAGCGAGCCCAGCGGGGGTGCTGCCTCCGACCCTCTCCCAGGGCTCCCCCCCTCCCTGGATCTCTGTCCCCTGCCCCCAAGTTTCTGCCCCCTTCTGCCTGGATCTCATGTCATCTCCTCTCTCCCTCGTGCTGTCTCTCGGGAGTGACGGTTGGTAACTTTTGGGGGTCTGGTACCCCCCTTTGTGACAACAGGAGGAAAACAACGGGGCCGTTTCCCTGGGAAAGGAGCACACAGGCCCCGAGCCCACCGTTGACAGTTTCAGGGAGTTCACGGGCCTCCTGACACCCATTCGTTCATCCCCCGGGGACTCTGAGGACACCAAGCCAGCGAGACAATGAATCCCAGGTGTCTCTTTCCTGCCCTCCCTGGCCTCCTCACTTCCTCCGCCACACCAGGCACATTCCTGCCCCAGGCCCTTTGCACCTGCTGTTCCTCTGCTTGGGGTGATCTTCCCTCCGAGGTGCACACGGCTCCCTCCGTCCCCTTCTTTGGGTCTCTGCCCAGATGTCACCCCCTCTGAGGCCCTCCCCGTCCAGCTTACACCATCTCCTCTGTCCTGCTTTCTCTCAGAACACTTGTCACCTCCGGGCATTATTCTACACTTACGCATCTACTTACTGGTCTGTTCTCTCTCTCCCTCGCCATCGCTGATAGAACGGGAGCTCCAGGAAGAGGAAGTTTGTCTCTTCCCCCTGTTATGTCTCCAGAACACCACCCAGCACACAGTGGGGGCTCGGTATTAATTTCGGTCGCAGAAACCTGCCATATCTCATTAGAACACTAGTCGCAAAGGCTGTCGGGGTCCCGGATCCTCCAGGAATCCGATAAAAACTGCGGGCCTGCTCTCCGAGATATGTGAGCAGCACATGATTTACCCTTAACTCTGGAGAATCCACAAACTGAGAGCGGGGGGGGGGGGGGCGTCCTGTAAAAGGCAGGGGTCGAAAATGGGCGGGGTGGGGGGGGACAGAGGGATACCCCCCCGGCCTGCGCACACCCGGCGCCTGGGCTGACCCTCGGATGGTCCAAGGCCCAGCCTCCGTGTGTACAAAGTCCCGCGGACCCACAACCCGGAGACTCACCATATTCAGAGACAGAAACAGCACTTGGAAATCTTAAACACACCCGCATCCCCAGGCATGGGCCCACAACCAGACACACAGACACAGCCGGGGACACACGCAAGCGCACACACACACACACACACACACACACACACACACGCAGATGGCCTCACACCCGGGCACATGAGCATCCCTGTCTCCCAGGGGAGGGAAGTTAGGGGGCCCAGAGCAAGAAGAGAAACTAAATTATGGGGTCTTCTCCTCGGTCTGATCTGTCTGCTAGAGAGACAGAGAGAGAGAGAGGGAGAGGCAGGCAGACGGACAGAGACAAAGAGAGCGAGAGACAAAGAGACAGAGAGACAAAGAGGGAAGGACATGGGCAGAAAGCGAGAGCGGTGGGCGGACGCGGGGGAGCGCGGCGCCGGCCCCCCCCCCCCCCCGTCCCCGCCCCCGCCGGGCCGGAGCAGGGAAGGGCGGGGAGCGCAGGGAACCGGCCGACGGACAGAGACCTGTGGCGGCCGCCGGGCGGGAGGCGGAGGAGGCCCGGGCGGGGGTGGGTGGGGGGGGAGAGGGCGCCGCGGAGTGGGGCGGGCCGGGGTGGGCGCCGGGGGACCGGCGACCCGGGGAGACCCCGACACAAAGGCGGCCCCGGGAGCGGCGGCGGCGGCGCGGGGGGAGGGGCCCGGCCGCCCCCGCCCGCCCCGCCCGCCCCGCCCGCGGCCCAGCCACCGGCGGACAGCGGGTTAAGCATCTCGATGTGGAACTTCCGGATGTGACCGCAGAGAGAGGGAGAGACCGGGAGAGACCGGGAGACGGGGAGAGACCGAGCGGCCCCGCCGCCAGCATCACCCTCCCCTCCCCTGGCCCGCCGCCCCCTCCCCCGCCCGGGGCCCCCTCCCCGCCCCACCCCCCGCGCGCCCCCCACCCCCGCTCCCCCCTCGGCATCCCCCCACCCCCTCCGCCAGCCCTGCCGATCCTCCCGGGCCCCGGGGGAGGGAACTGGGGGCCTGGGGAGGGGGCCTCGGGCGACCGCCCCCCCGCCCCACTCACCCCTTCCCTCGCCGGCATGAGCCCCTCGCCGTGACCCCCGCGGTGGGGAGGGCGCCCGGGGTCCATGCTCGCAGCCTCCGCGCGGCCCGGCGCCGGCCACTGACGACGGTGGGGGTGGGGGGGCCGGGCCCCCAGCCTCCTGCCCCACCCCCTGGCGTCGGCACCGCGGCCCGTCGGGGGCCGCTGCCCCGGGCTGCGCCCGCCCCGCCGGCCAGGCCCTGGAGGGACCCGGGAGCTGCCGCCGGCGTCAGCCCATGGCCCGGAGGGTAGGTCTGAGGGCGGGCGCCCGGCGCCCCAGCCCCGCGGCGCACCCCAGCCCTGCACCGCCCCCGCCCCGGCGCTCCGGCCCCCGTCGGCCCATTCCGCCCTCTCCTCCACCTCTTTCTCTGCCTCCCCTGCCTGTGCCCCGGGTCTCCTCCTGTCTCCTGTCTGCCCCGGCGCTCCCCTCTCTCCGCCCCCGGGTCTCCCGCTCTATCTCAGGTCCTTTATCCTACCTCTTCCTTCCTCTTCTGCCCTCCCCAGTCCTTCCCCGCGGTCTACTTTTGTTCCAAGTCCTCCTGAGGGGTCGGGGTGGCGACAGTGCCGGGAGAAGGGGGGTGGGGGGGTGGGGGGTCTGGCCAGGCCGGGCTTCCATGGTCCTGGGGATGGGGAGATCAGAGGAGACGGGCGAGGAGGTGAGTACGCACCTTTGGGGGCGGAGGGGGTGGGAACACGCAGGACGGAAGACCCTTACTGCACATCTTAGGATGCGCGAGGAACCGCGGGGAACAGTCGGGATTCAACTTTGGGGCTCAGGAGAAGTTAGGAGAGGACGACGAAGAGAAAGACGGAGAGAGGGACCCACGCACGCGGAGCCTGGCATCCCGCAGGGGCCAGGGCGCCCCACGGCAGGAAGGCTCGCGCGCCTCTGAGTCTCTTGGCCTCTTTGAGCCTCAGTCTCCTCCTGCCCAAGGAGAGGGTTTGGCCTGAGTGGCTTAAGGTCCCTCTGGCCCCCGCCGCGCGCGCGCGCGCGTGTGTGTATGTGTGTGTGCGCGCGCGCGCGCGCGCTTCTGTAATGACAGTCGTTCTCCTTGCGGCGGGTGGCACCGGTGGGTTTGCCGCGGTTGCGCGGGGTTACACTCGGTTCAACAAGTGTTTACGGAACGTGTGCCTGGCGCTGTGCTCCGTGCCTCCGTCGTTCATGCACGCATGCGCGGAATGTCTCGGTCGCTCATTCATTCGCTCACCCACTCAGTCCTGGGCCTTGGCGGGAGGGGGTAGGTTCATAGGCGGGGTGGGGTGTGACACGTTGTTAAGGGACACTCAGATGTGCATATTTGACAACTGTGAGATGAAACTGAAGTAGGGAGGGGACAGTGCACACACACATATATGCATAAATGATGTGCTGCTTTTATGGGAAGGGTCCCGGAGTGAGCCTCTCTCTCTCTCTCTCTTTCTCTCTCTCTCTTTCTCTCTCTCTCTCTCTCCCCCTCCTGTATCTCCTCCCCTCCATCCCTCTCTTTCCTCACCTCTGTCTCTGTCTTGCATCCTGCCCCCAGACTCTCTCTCGGGATCTCTCCACGGCTCTCTCCCCTCCTCCCTCCTGTCCCTGCTCTGGGAGGAGCTGACAGTTACCAGCCAGCTGATCCCTGACCCCCACCCTCACCCTCAGACCTGAGACCTGGGTCAGTCTCTCTCCTCTGGACCCTCCTGCCCACACACCAAGAATCTCTGACGGGACATTTTCACAGACCAGGGGTATAAGGGAAGACCGTGGGACAGGGCTCTCAGTCCCAAAGAGACAGCCCCGTGGGACATCCGGGGTCCAAGGCGGCTGGACTCAGACACAGGGAAAGAAAGGGCTGGTTCCTGAGGGCAGGGAGAGCATCTCCTGGGTGCCAGGGTAGGGAGGTTTCCTGACGCCTCCCTGGGGCTCTCTCCCTCTCGCCCCCCCCCCCCCCAGTACGATGAGCTGCCTCACTACCCAGGCATCGTGGACGGCACTGCAACCCTGGCTGGCTTCTCGGAGGCAGTGGCCGCGGCACCGAGAGCCCCCGGGCCCTATGGCCCACACCGGCCTCCCCAACCCCAGCCCCCGGGCTTGGACAGTGATGGCCTGAGGAGGGAGAAGGACGAGATCTATGGGTGAGTGGGGACAGCTCTCGGGATGTGGGCCCCCTCTTCCGTGTCTCTGACTCTCTCGCACTGTCTTGATCTCTCCATCTCTTCCCCTGGGTCTCCTGTCCTTCTTCTCCCAGGTGCTCCGTCCTCCCCAGGCCCCTGGCCTCCCCTCATGAGCCTTCTCTCCTGCTTCCCCTAGACACCCGCTCTTCCCGCTGCTGGCCCTGGTCTTTGAGAAATGTGAATTGGCCACGTGCTCGCCCCGAGACGGGGCCGGGGCTGGGCTGGGCACACCTCCAGGCGGTGACGTCTGCTCCTCTGACTCCTTCAACGAGGACATTGCTGCCTTTGCTAAGCAGGTAGGCACCCCCGTCTGCTCTGAGCCAGGAGAGCCAGTGAGGAGAGGAGGGCTGGAGACAGGACGCGCCCTCTCTGGCTTCTCTCTTCCTTCCAGGTCCGCTCCGAGAGGCCCCTCTTCTCCTCCAACCCGGAGCTGGACAATCTGGTGAGATCTGGGCCCTCCCCAACGCTCCCTCCTCCGCAGGGGTCTCCTGTCCTGCCCTCCACAGCCCTGGGGTTCGTTGTGGGAGCGGAGAGGAGATCACCTGACCCCCTTTCTCAAATAGTGATCGTTCTTGCCCGTTCGCAATGACTATAGCCAAGAGCTTGAGAACGGGGACCGATGGCCTGGGTTCAAGTCCAAGCTCTGCCACTCACTAGTTCTGTGAACCAGGGCAAGTAGCTGCGTCTCCTTGTGCCTCAGTTTCCTAGCTAGTAGCAATTTCTATCTTGTAGGGCTGTTGTGAGGATATAATGAGCTAAAAAGAGGCAAGCACTTAGATCAGTGCCTGGCACCGAACAGAGACTCAATAGGCATTGGCTGTTCTATCAGTCAGGATGAGAGCCTACCCCAAAATGAGGGCAGGGACTTGGCTGCAAAGGGGAGAGGAGAGAGGAGAGAAAGGAGAAGGAGAGGGAAGGAGAAATACCCTGGCCTCTCTCTTCCTTTTGGTTTCCAGCTCCCGCCGGGGCTTCCTATTGGCCGAACCCTTTGGCAAAGGAGTCTGGGAAATGTAGTTTGCAGGCAAAGGGTGGGAAGTGGAGCAGGGGACAAGATGGGGTATTTCCATTATAGCGTACGTTCCTTCTCTCCTCTTGTGATGGATCCTTTCCTGTCTCTGCCCCTCTTGCTTCTCTTCGTCTCTGACTCTCTAACATTCCATCTTCCCGCAATTCTGGGTCTCTGTCTCTGTTGCTCTCTGCTCCTGTGGTTCTGTCTCCCTCTGTCTCCCTGTCCTCTGTCTCTGTCATCCTATCTCATTCTTCCCGTTCCTCCGTCTCCTTTTCTCTCCTTTCTCCTCCTCCTCCTCCTCTCGTCCTTCTCCCTCCTTCTCTCTCTTTCTTCCCCCGCTCCTTCCCTCCCTCTCCCCCCTCCCCGTCCCTTCCTGTCTCCTTCTGCAGATGATACAGGCCATTCAGGTGCTCCGGTTCCACCTGCTGGAGCTGGAGAAGGTGAGTGCTTTCCACTCCCCTCACACCCTTGCTTGTCCCCCCCCATCCCTGCTCTTCTCGCCCCCTCCATCCCTCCTTCAGGCTCTCCGCCCACTGGAGTTGGAGCCGAATGCTGCCCCCGTCCCTGTACACCCCAGCCCTGGCCCCCGGGTGGCCCCCCCAGTACCCCGGTGCCCCCCCAGGTCCACGACCTGTGCGACAACTTCTGTCACCGCTACATCACCTGCCTCAAGGGAAAGATGCCCATCGACTTGGTCATCGAGGATCGGGATGGCGGCTGCAGGGAAGATCTCGAGGACTACCCGGCCTCCTGCCCCAGCCTCCCAGATCAGGTGGGCCGGGGATGGGGCACCAGGCGTCACCCCGCGACCAAAGCCGTGAGCAGGCACAGCTGGGCTACAGCGTGGGGGTGTGCACACCACCCAGACTCAGCCACAGTCAGACACGCGGGACCACAGGGCTCGTGCCTCCTGGCGCGGCGGCTACACAGACCGGGACACGGCCGGACGACGGTGCATGCGCGCGCACACACGCACAGGCACACACTCGCGCCAACAGACCACCCGTAGACTCGGCTACGCCCACACACCCTACCGACACCCGCGACGGTGATACCACATGATACCTGCACCCGGATACTGGCACCCGGCCACAGCACAATGACACAGACCCAGGCGTGCCGCACGCAGCAGACACAGACGGGCCCCGAGGACCCTCTGCCCCACAACTCCTCATCTGCACCTGCTGAGCAAGAGCCCCACGGTGGGGCCGGTTACAACCCACTCAGGGGCCCAGCCGTGTCCCGCGTCTTCGCACAGCCTCCGATGCACACCCAGGCCGATCATCCGTCCCCACAGAGTCGCAAAGCCGCCCGTGTCATAATCCACACACGCTGTCTCACAAACGGGACAACCGGCCGCTCAAACAACAGCCACCAACTTAGAAAACTGGGGCCCTGTGATAGTCACACACAGCCAGCTGGCCGTCTCAAAGAGTGATGCAGCCATGCTCCAATCCTGTCGCGTGTCCCAGCTGTGCCCATGTAGCTCACAGCCACGCCACAGCCGCCCCCTCTCCAGGGTCAACCATCCCATCTCGGGCAGAGACGCGAGCACACTGACGCGTGCCACACCACAGTTTCAGGACCGCTTCAGGCACACCGATGTGGGTGCTCACCCCAGCATCCCATCCGATCTGGGGCTACCCCTGGAGCCACGCTCCAAAGCCTTCAGACTGATGATTCTCCAGTTTGCACGCCCGCCCGCAGTGCGCTCGAACGCACAATTCCATGCAGACATACCAAAGCCTCAGAAACCTTCTCTGAGCGGCGGCGTCCCCAGCTCAGCCCCCGCAGGACACAGAGGAGGCACCCACACTGGGCCGTTTGGGGAGGGACTGTTTACAAAGCAGCGAGCGGGGTCAAGGGCAATCAGTGGGGCAGGTGGGGGTACCCTGGGGGTTCAACAAGAGCTGAACCCACCCAATCTGCCTCCCAACAGTTGAACTGATCCCTCAAACAAAATGCCAAAGAGGTCTTGATTCGGTCTGTGTGGGTGGGTCCGCCTCCTGGGAGGCAGAGTGGGGGTGGGGGTGGTGAGGGTACATCCAAGGCATTCTCAAGTGCCTCCTAGTGTGTTGGAGTTCGGATAGAGGAAGCACAACCCAGAATTTCCCTGATGGGCAACTCAGAGAACCACCCCCCTCAATCTCTGAAAACTGGAAGTTGGTTTTTTGTTTTTTTTTTATCCCCCGTAAGTTTAGCGCAAACTCATTTCACAGCAAAATCTGACCTGAACTAACGAGGGGCTATTTATAGCCTTTATTTATTCCACTTCGTTAAATATTCATCCGTTTTGCTGCAGAAATGTTAATGAGTTTGATGACGAGGTGAAGTCCCAGACCCTAGGGGTGTTATGAAATACGCAGTGTGTGCATGGATTTACTGTCTAAAAACGTGAAGAGTTCTGGGGCGCCTGGCTGGTTCCGTCGGGACAGTATACGCGACTCTCGATCTCGGGGTGGTGGGTTCGAGATTACTTTTAAAAATGAATAAATAAGGGGCGCCTGGGTGGCTCAATTGGTTGAGCGTCCGACCTCGGCTCAGGTTATGATCTCGCTGTCCGTGGGTTCGAGCCCCGCGTCGGGCTCTGTGCTGATGGCTCAGAGCCTGGAGCCTGCTTCGGATTCTGTGCTGCCCTCTCTCTCTGCCCCTCCCCCTCCCCCGCTCACGCTCTGTCTCTGTCTCTCTCAAAAATAAACATTAAAAAAAATTATAAAAATAAATAAAAATGTGAAACACTCTGAATTCTGAAACACTGCTGGCCCCCAAGGATTTCAGATAAGGTGCCCTAGATCTGTATAAACGCCTCTTCACCGGGTGATTGCTATGTGTCTTTATGTAAATTAACTCCTTGAGTCCTCACCCTGCTCTGCGAGGTGGGGAGAGTTTATTGTCTTCCATTGAAGACACAGAGGCACAGAGAGGTGAAGCGACTTGCCCAAGGTCACACAGCCAGGAAAGAGGCAGGAACAGGCTCTATTTATACTCAGGGGTCCCAGCTCCAGAGCCCCTGGTCTCAGCCACTGTGCTACATTGGCGCTGACCTCCAACTCTTGTTTTCCAGAATAATACTTGGATTAGAGACCATGAGGACAGCGGGTCCGTACATTTGGGGACCCCCGGTCCCTCCAGTGGGGGCCTGGCCTCCCAGAGTGGGGACAACTCCAGTGACCAAGGTAAGAAGCCTGGGAGGTGGAGGACAAGTGTGGGAGTCAGTCTGAGGATTGGAGTTAGACAGCAAGTAGGACTTCCACAGGCGCAAGGACGACTGGGGTGTGGAGCAGTCTCGTGGGTGAGGGTTCTGGGTCTCTCTGGTACCCCCCCCTACTGCCCACAAGCACGGCATGCCTGTCCTCCCCCAGGAGACGGACTAGACACAAGCATGGCCTCTCCAAGTTCTGGGGGAGAGGACGAGGAGCTGGACCAGGAGCGGCGGCACAAGAAGAGGGGAATCTTCCCCAAGGTGGCCACCAACATCATGAGGGCCTGGTTGTTTCAGCACCTCTCGGTGAGAGCCCCGGGCCCAGGGGCAGCGTGGGCGTAGAGAGGGAAGGCGAATGGCCTTGTGGAGACTGAGGCCCCGAGAGAGAGCCCGAGATGGGAGATCCAGGCACAGGGGAAATGTTGAGGGCGAACCTCAAGGGGAGGGGGACTGGCAGGATCAAGCATCCATGAGTGCTCCCTGTATGTCAGGTGCTTGCTGCTAAGGGTTCTGAACTCATTCAGTCCTGACCTCAACCCCCCACCCGTTTGTTCCCCCCACTCCCCTCCCCCCATCGGTCATCACCGTCTGGCCAAAACAAAGCCTGCGAGGATAGGGCTGTGGGTGGCTCCATTGTGCAAAGGTCTTCTAGCCAGAAGTGGGTTCGGAAGCAGGCGGTTTGGCCTTAACCAGTGCGCCGCGCTGCCTCGTGGGGAGAGCTTGGGGGGGGGGGGGGCGGGAGGAATAGAGACAGGAAGAGAGTCAGGGAGAGGCTGAAACAAAGAGAGAAATGGAGAGATGTGGGGTGGACTGGATCAGAGCAGGGTAGACACAGGGAGAGAGTCACAGGGGGACTGAGAGAGGGAGAGGGATTGGGACAGGGAAGGACACACACAGGAACCCGTGACAGAAACTCCAAGAGGGCTGGTGCTGGGCTCTGCCTCCTTTCCGGTGCTGGAACCCCCAGCTTCGGTCTCCCTAATGAGAGCTGGCCAATTAGCCTGTAATTGCTGGAAGAGGCGGGGGCGCTCACGGGCATAATTGCCCGAAGCTTGGCTTCTCCGCTTCCTTCCATTGGGCCTTGGGGGAGCGTGGAACAGCTCAGACGAGCTTTCTCCTGGCCCTGCCCCAGCCTGGGCTCCCCATCCCCATGGGGCCAGGCCTTGGGGGGTCAGATGGCAGCTGGGCAGGCAGGGTGACTCTTGCTGGTGGCCACAGCACCCGTACCCCTCGGAGGAGCAGAAGAAACAGCTGGCGCAGGACACGGGGCTCACCATCCTGCAAGTCAACAACTGGTGAGTGACCTAGGAGGCCTGCGCGGTCCGTGGGCCCGCCCGGGGTGGGAGGCCGGGCGCTGTCCGCGGTGCTGACGGAGGCCGCGAAGCCCCTGGGAGCCTCTCTTCTCCCCTCCCCTGTCCCCGTCCTCTTTTCCAGCTCTGTCTCGGGTGTTCACTGCTGCCTCTCTCCTATTCCCTCTTTACACCTCCCTCTGTTTCCGTGACCCCCTCCCAGGTTCATTAACGCCCGGAGACGCATCGTGCAGCCGATGATAGATCAATCCAACCGCACAGGTACAGGGAGAAAGCGGGAGAGAGGGTCTAGTGTTCCCCCGGGAGTGTCAAGGCTGGGACCCGCACACCCTGGGGCTCAGCCTGCACCCCTCAACCTCCCTCGCAGGGCAGAGTGCAGCCTTCAGCCCAGAGGGCCAGCCCATGGGGAGCTATACGGAAGCTCAGCCACACATGACAGTCAGGCCTCCAGGTAAGGCCCCGCCCCTTAACTAGGCCACGCCCCCAACACACCAGGCCCCTCCTCTAAATGATGATGCCCCACCTCTTGGGATTAACTTCAGGAATAGTACTTCATTCGCATAACAGTGGAGCTGGGGAGACAATTGTACATTTCCAGATGCCCACCTTTTCTTAGCCGAATTCGCTTCTTCCAGGCTCTGCCCATCCATTGGAAGGCTCTACTTTTCCTCAAAGGACCAGTCCTTTCTTAAATGATGACTCAGTCGGTCCGGATAGACGGATCCCCTGGGGAAGGAGCAGGCAGGAGGGATTTAGGGGCATATGGGGATGTCTGGTGAAGAACCACTAACCCTCCTCTTTTGTCTTCCAGGGCCGATGGGGATGAGTTTGAACTTAGAAGGAGAGTGGCATTATCTATAGATTCAGGACAAGTGTAAGTGTCCAATGTCTAGGGGCACTGGGTTGGGGGTCGTGTGGCTCTCAAACCTTGGTAAGAACTCCAGATTCCAATATTCCTCCAACCCAGAGCAGGGTCAGCAGGGGTCCCTGAACTGAGGGTTCCCCAAGGCTTAGTGGGAAGATGATTCATCTGTCCATCCATCCATCCATCAACTCATTCACCCGTCTCTGTATTTATCCATCCATCAATCACCCACCTACACACTACCCATCCAAAATATATCCACTCCCTATCCATCCAACCACACATGCGCCCACTTATCCATGCATTCGCTCAGCTACCTACCTCCCCGTGATCCATCTACACAGGCAACTACTACCTGTCTTCATCAGAAAATACATCTACCCACTCATCCACCCACCTCCCCATTGGTCCACCCACTCGCGTATCCACCTAGAATGCACTCACCCACCTACCTTCTCACCCATTCATCTGCCCACCTATCCATTCATACACCTCCAACATATGTTAAACCCTCGTTCCACATCCTGACCAGCCTCCGGTAGGATCCTGCTCTTGAGAAGATTCTGGGCTTGTGAGGAAGTGGACATCAGAAACGAATGACAGTCCAGAACAACAGCGAAAACAATTTAACACAGCTTCCTCAGAGGAGGGAGACATCACTCATCCCTGAGATATTAGGAAATATTTTATAGAGGAAGTGACTTGTGGGTAGGGTATTGAAGGATGAATAGGGATCCAATGGGGAGACAAGGGGGGCAAGGTAGTAGGGTGCATTCTTTTATGCTCCCAGGTCTTAAGACTTTAGAGCATCTTCCCACTTAGTCTTCATAAAAACCCCAAATTTGGGGGGGGGAATTATTCTTATTTCCATGTTACAGAGGAGAAAAGTGATGCTAAGAAGAGGTCACTTGGGCAGGTTCACTTGGCTCAGAAAAGCAAAGGGAACAGCATGTGCAAAGCCCCAGGGTTGAGAGGCTTCCTGGAATTTCTAAAACACAAATCAGATCTTGACTCTCTCTGTATTAAGACTCTGAAAGCCAAAGTCTTTACTTTAGCACTGCTTCATTCATTCATTCACTCATTCACTCATTCATTTAATGCACATTCTCTGAGCCTTTCTGTACCCTGCCCCCATAGGGCTCACTGTCCAGTGGGGGAGACAGACCTGTCTTCAGACAGTGATGTCCCAGAGTGGGCAGAGCTGGAGTGACAGAACCCAAGAACTGAAGGAGCCCAGAGGGGGCATCAGACCCAGGCTGGGGGGTTCAGGGAAGACTTCCTGGAAGAGGGGACT